>NC_138905.1:15884935-17248707 GCF_965231255.1 Vanellus vanellus
GCTATTTGAATCAAAACATTTCACACATAAAAAGGGTTCTACAATGTGTTTTGTTTGTGTGCTGATATGTGAAATATATACTGAAGTTTTTTAGGTTTTGAGTATATGAAAAACTTCTACCTTTTCAAATACCATATTAAAATTTTTTAGAGTGGGTTTTGATCCAATTTTGAATGCTTTATAATTAAAATATCAGAATATCAAAACAGCAAATGGAAGAAGATATGCAGTTAGATTTGAGATGATTGTATACTTACAAAATAGAATCTTGACAAGTTCCTAAAATACTTTTAGGTAATATGGACTGTTAGTGTTTCAACTATAGCAAAAGACTGAAAAGCTTTGTGAACAAATATTTACTGTAAGGTGTTGGGGTTTGTACTCTCCAGTTCACAAAACCAAGAAATTCATTCTTGTTCAACCTTGTGTCCAAGCCTCCCACTTCACAATGATTCATTTTTCCTGAAGTTAAGAAAACAGAAGAATTCTCCCACCAACAAAAGCAAACACAAGTTCTGAAGACAAATCATATTTCTCTGGAACTTCAAGCCTGCAGAGAAGGAACACTGTGGATTAAAGGTGAGTGGGAGAGTGATGACTGGCCCCTTCTTCTCCAAGATTTATGGAGGATATACACATGGACACTCCATAAATTAAACAAGGTGAGTTTTCACTCCCAGTTTCTGCCAATTTTTCTTTTAGATTGGAAATTCTTTCCTCATCTTGCTAAGGGATTCCCGAAACACAGATCACACAAGTGTCTGAGTGCCAAATACAACACTGTCTCATAGGATTATCATCACTGGAGCCTGCCTTTCACCACCCTGAGCGCTGGCAGATGCTGTGCTGTTGTGGTTCTTTTCCTGTGGATTTTTTTTCCCCTTTGTTCCAGATTATTGCATCCAAAACCATATTCTTGAAGGGCAGATTTGGCTCTGTCATATCTAGTAATGGCTTCCCAGTAAGGCATTACATAGGTGAGGGCCAGCAACCAAGGACGCCTTATCTCTGGTGCTGAGAAATTTGGCCTTGGACAGAGGGAACTGATGTGCATCGGTGGCGGTGGGGGTCAGACCATGGGGACAGACAAGGACTGGGAATTGAGACAGAAAAGAACAATTGTGCTCTTTGATGTCACCAGTGCATAAATCCATCACGTCTCTATTCTGTTTAAACTGGCTGAGATGTGTAGTCAAGTCTTCTGGTAATAAATTATGGGAAAGCATTATCATAGCCATGAACCCTTCCTCTCCATCTTCTTGCAATGTTCCCAAGCCCCAGGGCTTGTGTGGTGACCACAGCAGCTTCCTCATGCTTAGCTCAGAGAGACACAATCAGCACTCAGATGAGGTGAAGATCTCATGCCTCCTTTCCGAGCCAATGCCACCCATGGATGTCACACTGACTTTTCTCTGCAGACAGAAGGCAATGCAACACACTGAGAGTCCCCAAATTCATCACAAGTGTGGAAAAGGAAATTAAAAAAAAAAAAAGAAAGCACAACTTAAGCATGTAGAAAGCTGGGTAACTACAAACCGACAGCTAAGGAGGATGCAAGAGCCATGAATCATTCAGTGATACATCTTTTGAAGAACAGTCTTTAGGAGTTGGTAACACCCAGAAAACCTCCTGAACAAATACCAGTGCTGCCTTGGCTGGAAGGAGTCTGGCAACTGAGGAACTCAAGAAACACATGCACACAAGTGCCGAACCAAGAAAGAGGACAGCCCCACAGGATACTTTTGGTTTTCTCTTTCTGAACCTATGGAGATAGGGCTCATCAAAACTGCATTTGCCAAAATTGGTATATGTTAAGGGACAGGCTTTTAGGAAAAAAAAGTAAGAGGACGTGGGACATGCTGTATGTTGTATTCTGTACCCTGTCTACCACTGTCTGGCTGGGGGGCAGTGGGTGAGTCCTGTGA
The DNA here is from genome assembly GCF_965231255.1 of Vanellus vanellus. NCBI lineage: Eukaryota > Metazoa > Chordata > Aves > Charadriiformes > Charadriidae > Vanellus > Vanellus vanellus. Next base: position 15,886,861 of record NC_138905.1, read on the forward strand.
CCATGTTCTGAGAGGGGCAGATGAGAAAAAAAAATATATCCCAATTGCTGTGTCTAAAATCACTGATAAAACAAAGGCCTAGAAAGAGTCTGTGGGATAGGAGGAAAAGCTATTTCTCTTGGGATGCTTGGTCACCCCAGAATAAACATGTTGGTTTTGGGTAATCAGCAAGGGATCAGACCTAAGGTAAAACCAAAGGGGTCTGGAATTGGCAGTTTCAACAGAGAGAGGCTTCGGAGCAGCCACCATCACAGAAGGACACTGGGGTGACAAGGGTGCTGAGCACCAGCCCATGAGTCCAACCTTAAGTCCAGTTGAGGGAGCTATGTGCAAGCACAGCAATGCTTGAACTGGAGCCTCCGGCTAGGACAGAAGAAAGGATCCCAGGTGAGAGATATCAAGCCACTAAAAATGTCCCTGGTTGTTAAGGATATGCAGGTTTGGCACTTAGACTTGCATTTACTCGAGTTTGCTTCCAATCTTGAAACAAGATGCCACGACCTCGGCTGATGTTGGAAGTGAGGTCAGGGAAGATGAAAAATGTTGAAGCATACTCTGTGTTAGGAAGCAATGTGTCCTATAAAGCCACGCACCCATGCTGTGGGGTACCTTATGGCATCTTGCTAGAACTCGGGTGGGAGGAGGTTTGGCTGAGTTCAGGGGGAAAAACCCTTTGAGGAGGCTGCAACCAGCATCCCTCCGGCTAGGGGCAGGCAGCAGAGGCACACAGCAGTGGAGAAGGAGCCGGGCAAACCTCCGAGCACCTCACCCGGCTGCCTCTGGGATGTCCCAGTATTTCTGTAGGAAGGGTTCACACCACCTGCACAACTCTGAGATAGGCAAAGGTTACTTTGCAGAGACCAAAATGTTCTCATATAAGTGTAGAGGTTTGACAATTAAACTGAGCATATCCATAGCTCCCAGTAACGTTGAGCTTATGCTCAAGCTTTAAAACATTGATTTGTCAGCGTGCCTCAGTTTTCACGCTTGGTTTTAATACATATCAACCTGAAATTAAAGTTATGCCACTACAATGTTTTGAGTCCTGCTTTAGCTATCAGGCTCTCCAGCAGTGATCAGAAAACCAATGTATTCCAACAGCTATCTTTAAATCCTTTGAATTACTGGAAACTATGCCTAAGCAACAGGACTCCAGTTTTCTTGTAGGATCAGACTACAGGAGGCAAGAACTAAAAAGTCCCTGGGAAGCCACACACGGGTAACATAATCGCCTCATAACACAGCCTCCCAGCAGTTCTCCCAGCACATTAGATGGTGGGGTTTGGTCTGTTTGGTCTGTGACCTATAAGCTGGCCAAAACTATCGCACAAGATGCACCACACCCAGTGCTTTATGGATGCAAGCCCTGTGGGATATGAGTCCTGGAGCAACACTTGCCTATTCTGAAAGAGGTGAAACAACCAAAAAAAACCCAAACAAAACAAGACGGATTGGAAAACAAAAAATTGTCGCTGCCTATTTCTGGTAATTTTATTCTCAGACCACGTAGGTACATTCAAAGGTGATACGTTTATCACAGAATTGTACTCTTTTGGTTTATTTGTTCTGCTGCTCAGTGCTGATCTCTTGAGAACATCTCTCTAGGATATGTCCCTAGAAAACAGTGAGTTATTTTTATCTCCAAGCCAGACAAAATAATTCTGCCGCGGGAAAATGAGGATGGCTGAGCGGCCAGTTAACAGAAGGCAGGAGAGATGGGGCTCACGCCACACGCTGGGACAGACTGCAGGAACGTAAAGGACACTGGAGCTTCCTGAGCAAACAAGAAATGCTTCTTTATCCTCTCCCACTCTTTGAAGGGACAAAAATTAGACTAGCAGAAAATGGTTGCCACTAGTAACAAGGTGTTTTAACATGCTGGTGGTTTCAATAGTAGTGAGAGCTGGTGAGCACAGTTTTATGGGGACGTATATTCTGTCTGGGATGCAGCCACAGCCCTGGTATCAGTTCTGTGGGATTTGGAAAGGCAAAGGGAAAGCTCCTGCCTTCAGCCACTTTGTAGAGACACTTTGCATTTATCACCTCCTCCCCCATTTTGGGCTCCACCTCACCAGAAAGGGGAAATGTGAAGGAGGGAAGAGGAGGCTGAAATAGCAGGGGTGAAAGAATAGCACTGTGGTCTTTCCAGCAAAGCCAACAGGGCAAGGACTGGAAAACTCAGGAATGTCCTTCCCAGCATATGGAAGGTGTCAGCCGACCTTTCGCTGGAGGGAGCAGCCAAGTGTACCTCCACTTCTCCAGCCTGGGGATGAGCCCATGAACTGATTCCTGTCCGCTCCCTCCCTCATGGCTGCCCTGGATGCCTGAGCCAGGCCCTCCCTCATCCCCCAGGTCCAAATTCAAACCCATTTTGGAAGGCTCTTCCCAGGCATCTGTGCCAAAAAGCACAAAAGCACTCAGGAAATATTTCTGTCACACAAGCAATGCAAGCCAGAGGGTACAGCCAGGTTTCTTGTCTTTACCCCTGTCTCTCAGTAGCTTCCCTCAAACTTTTTTGTCTTGTTTCTGCACAGTTCTGGGGTCTGCTGGGTCCCACAGCTACGCAGGGTCTGTTAATACACCCTTGTACAATTTGAGATTCCTTTCAGTTGAAGCTGCGGCATTTACTTTGCCTGATCTAAACTTGTACTGAGACCCTGGCATGTTCACACATCCAGAAGATAAGCTCTGATACACAGACCTGGAGGACAGTTATTTTACAAGTGATGGGCTCACCCTGCAGAAACAGAAAAGGGGTGATTCCACAGAGGTACAGCACCAGAGCTGGTCACCCAGCATACGCCTGGGGCTGGAAGCTGGTCCATTGGTGCTGCTCCCCTGATTCCAGCTGGGGTGGGAAGAGTACCAAAGACACGTTCCTTGATGTGTTCTTGTGTGGCTCTTCGGTGGAGTCCAGGGGCCCCAAAGCAGTGCCAGAAGAATCATGCCCCTCCAAACTCCTCCTGGTGCTGAGCAGGCTGGGTGATCTCTTCCCACCCAAAGACTGGTTTGAACTCTCTGCATTGGAGACATGTCGGCCATGCCAACCCCAGGTGTTGGTCTGGATTGTCAAGAGCAAGGCCATCATCTTCCCAATTCTATGCAGTTAGCAGCCTCCTGGTACTGCCGCTGGGTTATGTTGCTGGATACAATTGCGGTCCTTGCAAAGGTAATGGGTCGCATCAGTTTCTCAGGGCCTCCAGTTGCACACTCACTGAGTTTCTGGGATGCTGATGGCACGGATGTCACCATTGCAGAAGACAACAGTAGGAAAGGGAAAATAATAGAGAATAACAGCAAAGGCTGCAGAAGGCAACAGAAGTCAGGGTAAAGAAGGTCAAGGTTTCCAAGAAAGAAGATGAGGTAGGTGACTGAGAAGGAACAAAAGAGTCACAAGAAGCTCAGGGTGGGCAGTTGCAAGAAAATCTGAAAATGCAGCAGGTCCTTTGTACAGCAGGAGATAGATTCAGGATGTTGCAGAAGCATTTAGTCATTTTGGGAGATTTCTAGTAGCTTGTGCATGTTTAGTACGTGCTGGAGGACTCTGCGGTTGTGCAGCCCGCTCATTGGTTCAGATCCTAGTATCTTATCAGGGGTGGGAGCATATTTGGTATTGCAGTTGGGGTTGAGTTTCTGATTAAGTCTCCTCTTAAAGGAAGCTAGCTCACAGACACCAAAACTGTTTTGCATACGAAATCAACACACAGTAAGTGGGGGTAATCAGGGAGTTCACTTCAAAACAGTACTACAGCTTTGAACCAAAACATTTATGCAGACACAGCCCGAGGCATTTAGTTCATGTCTCAATGTCAGCGAACATCTGAAAGCAAATGCCCATGTTCTCTGCAAAGTTAGGGAAGGGAGGCTGGTGCATTTCAAGACCTGCTGGAGGAGATACTATCCATTTACATATCTGTGCCTGAGTTGGATGGTATGGATCCTTCTGACAGGTACCAGGGAAGACAGTAAAAATTATTAAGTGGCTGGTTAAAACGTAGGCAGGTCATCAGAGGGGTGGAGGAATAGCAGCTCTTCACTCACAATACTCACACTCAGCTATGATATTAGGAACCACATTCACATGCTGCTTTCCACCTAAGTAGGTCACTACTTGAACAGCAGTCATTGCCTTTGGGCCCGACTCTGCAGTTTGCTCTTGCACGTACAGCAGGCACCAGCGAGGAAGAGGGTGCAACATACAATAAAACCTATCACGCCTCAGACGTTGTTCTGATCTCCATGATCAGCCAGCCCTTTCTCTGGCTCTGCCTATGCTGTTCATCAGTCCTGGGTCTGAGTTTGTGCTCAAGCCCAGCACTACCACCCACACTGGTTTTGTGAATGCTGAACTTCAGGCCTGCCTGGAGTGGTGAAAGCTTAGATAATTGCAATATGCCACCACATGAATCCAAGCTTCCCTTTATCTAGTCTAGATAGACTGATATCAGCTGGAATGAATGAACGTGGCCCACCAGAAGACATCCTGAAACTTGGGTCTTCCTACACAGCCCAGATGATTTTTGTCTAAACTGCAGCTACCAAGATGAAAAGAAAGTGGACAGAGAATATGGTTGAACCTCTTTAACATGTCCTCAAATCCATGTTCCAGCTAGCCCTAAAACCATGGGTAGTGTGCTTGATGGGACTTCTGTGCACAAGCCTAGAGCCAAGAATGGGATGTGCTCCAGGCTTTGCAAACCTACAGGCTTTACAATGAATTTCCATACGCATTCCCAACCTTCATGGGAATAGTAGAAGACTACTTTGCTATCAAAGGTCATCTGCATCACCTCACGCGTCCTAAAACCTGGGGAATCCTGGTCTGACCTCACTACAATTGTTCAAAGTTGTGCCTAAAGACATGCAACTAGTCGCTCGCTACATTGGTACCCGTGTCCTCTTCCTTTCCTACAGCCTTACTCTCCATCAGTTCAAAAAATCCCCAGCCAAACACCCATTCTCAAACCCCATAACCATGCCAACGGAATCTCTAACATAGATGCTTTTACACATGCAGCAACTCCTTGCTGCTCATGTATCTCCATTCTGGGAAGCTGTCTAACTTTCATCTTCATGGGCAGGGTTTACCAGTCGTACTTCTAACAGGAAACCCCTTTAAGTGGAAACAAGCTCTGATGTTACGGCTCCCATAGCAGCAAAAAGCTGCTTCCCTGCATGACTCTCTCATCTCCTGGGGTGCCTGCTGCCCAGACAGATTCCAGACAGCTGTCTCCAGCCTGCTGCTCCTGTTCACAGGCAGGGTCTGGCTCCCGCCCAAGCCTTGTCTTCTCTGACCCACGACTGCCAACTCTTTGGGTTTTTATTGCCAGCATCATGGTATTTGGTGTTTTTCTTACTGTCCCCATTCCTAGACTGAGAAAACTTATTTATCGTTCAAAATTAAAATGAGATTCTGTTCTTCTTGGAGGCAAAGAAAATCTTGAAAAGCATGAAATTTAGTGACTCACAAAAGTTGCAGGCGTGTATATATATAATTTTAAAATATCTTGATATTTTTGTAAGCCAATCTTGTGACGGGAAAAAGAAAGCAAAATGATTTACACGTTAATTGACTACACTGCTGAAATGAAATATTGTTTCTTGTCCAGCACTCCTGATATTATGCAGCATTCCAGCAAGGCATGACGGAGAACCGCAATTCTGGAATGGTGGTATTTTACACTCTGGGCCCAAGAGAAAATAACACGCAGCATACAATGTAGGAGGGCAATAGCCTTTCAGACCCAGGGTTCAGACTGCCTTCCTTCAGGGATGAGTGCCTTGTGTGAGGGGGGATGCTAAGCATCAGCAGGGAGGGCACAGTGATCCTAATATCCTACCGTTCATCTGTTTAATGACTCCTTTAGGCAGGTACCTACAAAACCCTGGACTAGGCACTACCGGCAGGAAAGCCATGGAGAAAATCACTGGAAATAAATGAGTTCCCAGCGCTCATTGATACATTGTTCTGCATTTATAAACATTGAAGTTACTCAAATAATGAAAAACAAAAAAGTCTAAGCAGCTTTCACCTCTTATCTTTTCTACTTTTGCCAAAAATTGAACTTTCCAAACATTTAGTTTAATGAAAGACTTTTTGCAAAAATAAAAGATGTTTTGATAAAAATGTCAACAAAATAAATCATGCAAAACCAACTGGCTGCTCTGTGCTTTCCTCTTCTTTTAAATATGACATTTTTCATGAAGTCAAACTTTTATTTTTCAAGATCATTTCAGGCAGCCCTCCAAAATCTTTGAGGTTTTGTTTCATTCAAATTGTTCCAAGTAGGATGTGATCACTGCGATTAAGACTTTTTTTTTAATAGGAAGGGGATTCTTACATACTTTGGAAATATGGAAGAGGAAGCTGGACATGAGAAAATGGACAATGACAATTCAGAAGAATACAAACATCAGAAGATTATTGAAGACACCTGGCCTGGTGAAAAGATGGATGAAACAGCTTACATTAGATACTGGACAACGAGATGAAATTTATGTGCAGATGGAAGTCATTTATACAGTTGTTACACAAAAGATCATTATTTATTGCTAATAAATGAGCCCATTTGATGGCTCTAATCAGTATTCAAATACTTAATGTGTTTTAAGAGCAGCTAGGGTATATTCTCTGCAGCACAACTCATTGCACTTGGGAATTTTGTCAAATTACGTGAAGCTGCAGTGGAACAGTGGAATGTGAAACAAGGGCACTAAAGTAGATGGAACAATTTCAAAAAACAAAAATTGACAAAAATTTCCTTCACTTTCTCCTCTCTCTCTTCTCCCTTGTTCAAAAATAAGTATTGGGACATTTCCGTTTGGCAGCATTAATTTAACCAACCAAGATGAGAGGATAAAAAGCTCCATATGACACTATGGTCACAATGTACAGATTTAACATATCAAAGATTGGCACCTTATTTTTTCATTGTGGATTTCAATCCAGAATATTTTGCTCCCATTCTTGTTTCTGATTAATTCTCTGTCTTTTTAAGAGTACTTAGGATGTCTTTAAAGGACCACTTTTCAAGACATCTTTCATCTGTGCTTGCTTGTGGAGGATGCTGTTGACCAGGTTAACCTCTCTAAGTCCCTTCCAACCTGAATTATTCTATGATGTTCCACATGCACAACTTCCTGAGTAATGGATGCATCTTTGGGAAGAAAAATAGTGTGGGCAGCACTCAAAAGATTTAAAATTTGAGCTCCTTCCAAGGTCTAGGGATGAAAAGAAAAGCTGTCTATTCTTTACTATAAGCTAAGGTACAAAGTACTGAGAATTTGTATGAAAAAAAAAATCACACCTGACATTTACAGCCACATCAAAGCCCACTCAGAATCAGCACAGCACTATTTCTGTGCTTTCACAGAAAGAGGTACTCTGTTTCTTCCTAGAAAAAGTACTTCAGTGGCAGGCATTTTGTGCCTGAGCTGTTTGACCCTTCCTGCTGAAGACCACTCAACAGCAGCAGGAGCGGCACTTCAGTCTTCCCGCTAAGACAAAAGATCGATTTTAAGATTTTCTGTCTCTGGTTGCTTCCTCTATTGAGCTATCACTGGAAGAATAAAATTAAAATTGGATATCAGTTCTTCTGGAGGACCTAAACTCCCCTCACAACCTCCCAAGACTGCAGATGCTAAGTGGAAATCATGCCACAACTTTTTCTATTAGTGGATTCCACGTAAGGCAGAAGCCCATAGAAATCTTACTGGAAGTGGTTTCTGGATGAGATAATCATTAGGAAGTACCCAAGGGAGATTCCAGGAAGGATTATTGCAGCCTTGGGACAGTTTTGTTGATCCTGTATAGCATGGAAATGTGGGGCATTTTTAGAATATACAATGGCATTGGACAAATGAAAACTCAAACAAAAGTCTCTTTAAGAAAACTACTTTGGGGTGTGAGTAAATGTGTGTGTATATATATAAAAATACTAATTCCAAGCTTTCATAAATTATTATATATATGATCTATAAAATTTAGTCTTTGCTATACATAATCATTAATTACACTTTGTATAATTAGGAAATGACTGATATTTGGAACTTTTACACTGGAGCTTGGGTAGAGTGAAGGACAAGAGCAGCTCAGCCCATGCCCTAACCCACTCTTCCTGCTCTGTTTCAAGAAAACTTGCATCGCTGGTCCAAACCTGCACCACTAACTCCCAGTAGCTGGACAGACACATACCCTTAGAGGAGGTGAAATGTGTTGTTTCAGCTTCCTCCACAACCTGACACTGCACGGTTAATTCAGAAGTACATGCTCAGTATTTGCCAGTTATTTTATGGAGCCACAGGCCAAGTTCAGTTACAAATGATTTTAACAATCCCAGGATGTACAATGTGGATGATGGTTATTGCAACTGCTCAACTGGAAAAGAAAAAGTTTACAATAATATAGCACCTTCATTTTAGAATGTAAGTGTATGAATTCGTGGGGAGATGGAAAGAAGCTTTTCTTCCATTTCAAAAAGTCTCTGAAAAGACATGTCGGATCACGCAGACTCAATCACAAGGAATCATCACACCAGGTTCTTTCAGTTTGGTTTCTTACCTCTCATCCAGGACACACCACCCATTTGGAAACAGCAACTGGTATTTTGAGTAAGGTCCACTGCTGCCCAAATGTGAGGTTAGGATAATGCTTATGACAAGTACATGTACTTGTGAACACGTCCTCTCCATCTTCACAGATCATCCTATAGCAAGCTCATTTGGCACAAGCAACAGAAGCTGATAAATAGGCTGCTCAGTTGCACAGGCAAAGTAACAGGCAATTAGAGATGGCTGAAGGCAGAGTAAAGACAGAGCAAAGACCCTCCGAGATGGAAAGCAGTCAGCTACACACAAGAAAATTAACAGCTGTCTTTCAGAGCAAGTCTTTCACCTCCCATCTACTCTAGACCATTCACACTCTCTCCTCAAAACCAGGCTAGGGAAAGGGCAGCTACAGATTGTCTGCACTCCTGAAGCAGCAATGGGAGGAAAATACCCAGAATGATCAAAGCTGCTCAAGGGATACGGCTTTCCTGTTGGCAGTGTTTTAACTTTGACACTATCAAGTCTCATCTTCTATAATCTCAAATAAGGAGGCTGAAAGAGAACTGGAACGGAACCTTCCTCAAGGCCAGTGGACAGTACAGGGAACCACACGGTTTTGTGTTTGGCTGGGAATCTTGTACACCTCTTCAAGTAAAAATGAACGGCATGAACGAAGGCTCATTTCTTACATCTCCTATAACGACAAGCCCTACTTAGCAGTTTCCTGAGGCATTTCACAGTAAATAAACGGATAAACCAGACCCTTTATTGTTAGTATCAACCCTGGAAAATATTTTTGGGTCTTTTTACATAAGAAAATAGCACCAACAACAGAACAAACAAAGTTGGGTTGGTTTTTTTTTGTTTGTTTGTTTGGGTTTTTTTGTAATTCTATAAAGATATTCAGGCACTAACGTTGAGGAAATATGCTTTATTTTTACAGTATGAAAGAATGGCTTTGCCTTGATTAGGGATAAGAAGAAATTCTCCTACATAGTCCTACTACCATACATATTGGCAATAAACCATCATGAGCAGCACACATCTGGAGTTTCTGCCTGAGCAGGTCCCCTACCACAGAATACTCTGGAATGGGTCTGCCTCAGTCTTTCCTCAGTTAAGGCAGTTAGGCTCACCTAAAATAAATACTGGATGAAGAACCAAGGCGTTCCCTAAAAAAAAACAATATCCAGGAATTTTCTATAGCTTAGTGAGTATTTATTACACAGAGTGAAATGGTTCAAGCTGTATACAACCTAGTCCTCAGGACACAGAACTTCAAAGTTCCTCCTCTAAGTCAGACAGAGCGGGGCACTGGAATTTGAGTCTCTAGAAGTCCAGGATTTCCGACCTACTACCTTCCTCAATATAAATTGCCTCATTTCTCTGAGGCAATTCACTCTTGTGAATCTAGTCCTTTGCTTCCACATTTCCTATATTTGTAGGCAGAAGCAAAACCAGAGCATTTAAAGTCAAACAAAACATTCTGTTCAACCCAAAATCAGTGTTTTCAACTCATACATACAAATCAGAAAATTTTTGGTCAGCGGGCCAAAAGGAAAGAGAGATGCTTTCAGTACTACTGGTTTCATGTGCATGCAAACCTTGGACTCAAAGTACACCATTGCTCCATCATAAATTAGCATAAGTCAACTGTTTTAAATAGCACGAAGAGCCCAGAACTCTGCCTTGCTGAAGAAGCAGTAAGTGAAAAATTAATTGGGATCAAAGTTGCAATCTACAAAATGGATTCACTCTGCCCTTTGCTTCTGATAGGCAAGTAAATACAGATACGCACAACATCCCCTACCCATTCAGACAAAAATCCAAGTACCACAAGTCTTGCCTTTGGCAAATATATATAACAATGCTCTGCATGAAGCTTGGGCATATACAGAGTTTGTTGTCTACAGGTTAGCAACGGATGGTTTCAAGGACCAGTTGTACACTTTGATCCTCTTGAGATGAAAACTTCTGTGCAACATGAGAGTAGAGGAAAATTTTTGCAAGGCACTGCTTTCTCCTTTTATGAGCTTCAGTCCTGAACAATGTATTTGTACAATGACTCAGAGGAAGGCACTGCCTCTTGAATGTAAACCCTACGCTGGGCAACATGTTAGACACAATGGTTGTCTCAACCCTCTCTTTGACATCTGGGGCCATCATGCAACTCTTTTTGGCATTGTGGCATTTTGAAGTCCAATAACCTTTGAGTGACTGGATGAAAATTCAGATTTGGCAAAGGAAATAGCACAACTCCCAGTACACAAAGTCATTGTATGAAAGGAACTCATAAGGGAGGGAACCAGCTACTGTGAGAGAAGTCTAGCAACAGACACTACAAGATTCCTGTTCAGTATGAAGCCATCCGTGCTGACTGAACTAGACTGAGCATTGTACACTGGATTTATTCTGGGTCTGCATTTTGTCAGTCTCAGAAGCAGATCCATATGACAGGATGCTGAAACCACTGAGTTAAATCAGGAAAATCACACCTCTCGCACCACTCGGTGTGTGTGTAGGAACAGCCACACAGAGTCGGACCAGAAGTCCACCTAATCCATTATACTTTCTCCAACAGCATACATATAGGCAGAGTACAATAACATTATTAGCCCTTTATGTAAAAGAAAACCTAAGGCTTCCATGCTTAAAGTTATCAAACTCAATATTGCAGCAGTTTTGCACACCCCTTTCCAAACCTCCTCAGCTCTGGTCTACAGCCAGAAGGTCGAACAAAAGCCAACAGTATCAACCTGCCGAAGCCTAAAATTGAACAGGTTTCTGGTTGCTTAGCCTCCTCAGATGAGCACAAAGACAGAGAAGTAGGTACGAATTGCAGCTCTGAGAGGGGAAAGGGGGGGCGGAAAGCTGGACCACAGATAATCCTGTCCTAGATTGCCACAAACTGCCATGAACACAATCATGAAATTAGCCATCTTAGCTTCCCTGAAAGCTGTTAGCTTTCACCCCCATCCTGTACTCAGATCCTTTGCTGAGCTATTTCAGCACACTAATTTGCCAGAAAACCTGACTAAAGATTCCCCCCCCCCGCCCCTTAACTGATTTCACGGACTGAAATAGCTCAGTCAAGAATCTGTAAATGCAGCTGCCAGAGGAGTTTAGACTACAGTGAAACTTCAACCCAACTCACTAACAGGGTATCAGCAAAGCATCTTATACGCCCAATAAAGCTGCCACTTCAAAGCCAGTAAGTCAAAGCCCAACCAAGAGAAAAATAAGCAAGCCTTACACATACAGCCCACACAACAGGAGACACTCACCAGAGTTGAAGTTACTTCACTATATTTTGTACCCACACAGAACATTTCAGGATAAGCCTCCAAACAAGGCAGCACAAATTTAATACAGTGTCTCCCATATCATACCTCTGGAAGCCTTAACTCTGCCCTTGAAATTTGATCTAGCCTGTCCTACACCTGTTTACGAGTTAAGAATTTGCACAAGACAACTGCTCACATTTTATCATCTTTCTACACAGATCTCTCAAAAGAATACTAAAAAAAAAAACCTCAACTGAACTGTAGGCACACCGAAGTCAACTAGACACTTCAAGAACTAATAACGATACTATTTAACTTGCATTTCTCAAGTGCAATGCCAAAACTGAAATACTTGAAGCCTCAGCATTTGGTCACACTACAGTTTGTCTTACTGCATTTTAAATCAACGCAATTTTGCCTTTACATTTAAGCAGGTATTGTAGCCAGAGAAACAGCACAATATGCACCCTTGAACTTTCATTTCCTAATTCACTTCTGAAACGTGACGTGGCACTACTGCAGCAATCAGCAGGCAGTCTAGAGTTATGTAAACAATTTCAAAAGCCTGATGGATATAGAATAGATTGTTAGTTCAGAAGAATAAGAACTTTGCAGCTTCCAGAAGTAAGAACTACAAAATATAAACAGGTTTTAGAACCTGGCTGTTTTAAGTTAGCACTAGCAAGTTTTTACAAGCAGCCTCTACACATCAAGCCATCTTATTGCCTCTGTCGACAGCAGGCAACAAGGAGTCAACAGCCATCAGAAAAGAAATGTTAATAGTCACCAAACCATTCTATAAACAAGTTGTGAAATTATTCATTCCACCATGGAAACTAGTAAGATAGTCTCATTTGCTGGGATGGTAGGGACATAAACTGTCTATTACTAAGCACTTCTTATTCCACTCCCAAGGATGAAAAAAAAAAAAAAAAAATCACATTCTCCCCCACACCCCACTTTGCTCCTCATGTACCAACTGCAAGGCATAAGACCTAAAGAAAGCCCTTAAAAAAAAAAAAATCAGTTGAAAGACTGAGCATTGCATAGAATGACAACATGGTAGTCTTCAGTCAAAATAATCAAGCTACATCATGAATTTTGCATCAGTCTACCGTGAAACCCAGGAGAAGTTTATAAAAATAATTATATGCAAGTAATTACATTAAATATGATTATCCATCATTAATCATCTCACAACCCCAGGATAACAACCAGTGCTATTTTGTTATGAAGTGATCAGGTATCAAGTCTCACTCTTTTTGCAGAGAGGCACTTCAGTGCGGTATTTGGGTCGTGCAAGCTCTCGACTTTTGGTTGTCAGCACCAAAACTGTATCATAGTTCACCTTCAGACACCTATATATTGCTTTGATGAGCAGTTAGATTCTTCACAAGCGCCAAGCTTATTGACATTAAGCACCTAGATGGTGTACTTCACCAAGGAACCCATCCCTGTGCAGTTTCATTGAACTGAAACATCACTTGTTCTTTTACTTTTATTAAGTTCACTTAGGTTGACCAAATGAGCTTCCCTAAAGTAAACAGGGTTATAAAATATCAGGATGATTCTATCTTTAGGTGCTCAATAGAAACAAATACTTAGTTCAACTAGAAAACTTTAAAAATGACTTTAGATACAAAAGTGTAACAATTATACTGCGCGATACATCTTTATATATCACTAAGCCCATGATTTAAAAAAAAAAAAAAAAAAAAGAAAAAACCACGCTTTTGCACCATCAAGAATAGCCGCAAGTCCTGAACCTCCATTCTTTACGCATCCTTGATCAGAGTAAACTGAAACTTGGGAATGCCTGGGATTCAAAATACCCTGAGCACATACTAGTGCAACACCACAAAGCATACATAATCCATTGGAAAACGGGAGAAGGAAAAAAAAATAATAGCAAGAATCAGATGGTGCTTTATTATACAAGCATGAAAGTAAGTTCCTTTGGAAAACAACTTCTTGGGTGGACTTCTGGACCAGTGAGGTAGCCCAATGGGAGAGAAAAAAGAGTGGAAGTGGAACTTGGTCCCCACGCGTGATACCTGCCAGGCGGGCCCCCGGCGCCTCCCGCGGACGGGCCGGGCCGTGCCGCGGCCCAGGCGGGGGCGAGGCCGTGGCCCCGGCTGCGCGGCGGCCCCTCAGGCCGCCCCCCTCCCCACCCCGGTGCGGTTGGGGGTCCCGGCCCCCGCCCGAGCGAGCCATAAAGTGCAGCAGCGGAACACGATCCAGACAAAAGCAATGTAAACAGGTGACTGATATCGGTCTCTTTGTCCGCACCGCGGGGAAGGTGAGGAGGCGCCGGCCTTGCCCCCCTCCCGCCGCGGGGAAAAGGGGGCCCCCCCGCAGCCTCAGGACGGCGCCACGGGCAAGCGGCGCACCCGCACCACGGGAGACATGTCCACGCCGAGGATCCGCTGCGCCCGGCGCCGCGCCGCCTCCAGGCTCCGCCGGCTCCAGACGCTGCCCCGCACCCGGATGGTGGGGAAGGTGGTGAGGCGGGGGGTGGCCGCCTTCCAGATCTCCTCCAGCGACTTGCCGCCGAAGGGCTCCCAAGCGGCTCCCTCCGCCGGGCTGCCCCGCTCGCTGTCCGCCTCCTCGCTCGGCAGCTCCACCGACCCCAACGCCGCCTCCTCCTCCTCCGCCCCCACCCCACCCCAGGGGCCGTCGGTCGCCGGTGCCGCGGCCGCCGGCCGCTGCCTCGCCCGTCCCCTCCTGCGTCGCCGCCGCCGCCTCCGCCGCTTGGCGCTGCCACTCGCCGCCGCGGCCCGGCGCTTGGCGTCGGCGGCCGGCAGGCGCCGCTTGCCGGCGCGGCGGCGCGGCCGCTCGGCCGAGGGTGACGGCGGGTCGGGGACGACGGCGCGGCAGGAGGAGTATCCGTAGACGTCCTTGCTGCGGAGGATGACCGGGGAGAACTCGTGCTTGAGGCTGCAGAGGAAGTTCCACAGCTCCGAGTCGGAGCTCATGAACTCCGTGGACTTGGGCATGAAGAGCTTCAGGGCGTCGCCCAGCGCCTTGGTGCCGGCGAAAGAGACCTGCGACCGCGAGTACACAACTTTCTCCGCCTCCCCTTCCAGCCCCCAGGCGGCGGGCGCCGCTCCGTCGCCGGCTGCCCCCGCCGCCGCCTGGGCTCCCGCCGCCGCTGCGCTCTCCGCCTCTCGGTTCATTTTGCCGGCTGCTCTCTCCAGCGCCGCCTGCTTCCTACTGCGGGTCATGGAGGCAGAGGGACGGGGAGACGCCGAGAATGGAGCGGCGCCGGCCGCAACTCGGCCACCGCCGCCGGGCGCCGGCCGCCTCACCGCGCCCCGCCGCCTGCGCGTCGGGTGCGGAGCGACGATCGATATCCTGCCGCCCGGCACAAAATGGCGCTTTAAAATCCCAGGCGGGGACTGCGCGCCGGCCCGCCCTCCCTCCGCGCCCGACGGTTGGCCCGTTTGAAACACGTCGGGCGGGCCAAGTCCCGCCCCCCACTGGCGGTGGAGGCTCCATGGGGAGGGTGGTGGGCGCCCCGCGAGAGGCGGAGGTGGGGGCAGCGAGGGGGGAGCAGGGACCTTCCTGCCCCAGGGTGGCGGGATGGGACAGGACAGGCCCACCCAGGGTGGCCTGCGCGACCAAGGGACACCAACAGGGAACCCTACAACAGCACCATTTCCCCCCACCTGCAGTAGGGCGTCCCAGTTGACAGCCCCTTCCCTCAGGGAATGGTGGGAGCATCCCCCATGGCGGGGTACCAGCGGGCCTGGTGCGACCGCTGGGCCGTGTGCCGGCATTGCTCTTCACTGCAAGGACAAGGTTCTTCGCAAGGTGGTGGGCAAAGATGGTTTCTTCCATGAAATATGTTCAAGTAAGGATTTGGTTTGGTGCTTCCATGGGCAAGCACGCCCGGAGGAAGAGCAAAGGCTGAGTGAAACAACAAAATTGGGTGAACACACACCATACGGTGATGTCCACCATACAGTATTGAATACATCCATCCTGTTGCAGTGGAATTTTTTAACATGAACCTGTAGGCCAGTCATTCAAGAACATCATAAGTCACAGAATCACTGAGAGACTGACCTCTGGAGGTCATCTTGTCCAACCTCCCTGCTCAAGCAGGGCCACCTAGAGCCAGCTGCCGAGGACCGTGTCTGGATGGCTTTTGAGTATCTCCAAGGATGGACACTTTTCTCTCTGGTGACCAGTGATAGGACATGAGGAAATGGTATGAAGCTGCATCAGAGGAAGTTCAGGTTGGACATTAGGAAAAAGTTCTTCACCGGCAGGGTGGTTGGTCTCTGGAACAGGCTTCCCAGGGAAGTGGTCATGGCACCAACCCTGACAGAGTTCAAGGAGCACCTCAGTGACGCTCTTTGTCATATGGTTTAGTTTTAGGTAGTGCTGTGAGGAGCTGGGAGTTGGAGTCAATGATCCTTATGGGTCCCTTCCAAATCAAGACATTGTATGATTCTGTGATTCCACAACCTCCCTGGGCAGCCTGTGCCAGTGCTTGGTCACCCTCACAGTGAAAAAGTTTTCCTGATGTTCAGAGGGAACCTTCTGTGTTTCAGTTTGTGCCCATTGGCTCTGGTCCTGCCACTGGGCACCACTGAGAAGAGCCTGGCTCTGTCCTCTTTGCACCCTCCCTTCAGGTGTTTATATGCATTGATGAGATCCCCCCGAGCCTTCTCTTCTCCAGTCTGAACAGTCCCAGCTCTCTTAGCCTTTTCTCATAGCTCCCTTTGTCATCCTTGTGGCCCTTTGCTGGACTTTCTCCAGTATATCCATGTCTGTCTTGTACTGGGGAGCCCAGAACTGGACCCAGCACTCCAGCTGTGTCTCACCAGGGGTCAATGAAGAGAAGGATGACCTCCCTCAAGCTGCTGGCAGTACTTTGCCTAATGCAGCCCAGGATGTTGTTCGTCATCTTTGCAGCAAGGGCACATTGCTGGCTGTTGCAACCTGGTGTCCACCAAGACCCGTCCTTTTCTGCCAAGCTGCTTTCCATCTGGGTGGCCCCCAGCGTATATCAATGCATGGGGTTGCTCCTCCCCAGCTCCAGGACTTCACACTTCTTACTGAACTTCATGAGGTTCCTGTCAGCCCATTTCTCCAACATTGAAATATTCACAGCATTGTTGGGGTTGGCTTCATGTCCCAACAAAGCATATCCCAAACAAAGCCCCAAAAACTCAGTCTTTGTGTTGGTTGAGCCCTTTGTGAGCATCACCAGCTTGCTGAGCCCACAGCGCCGTTTCTTCCTGCATGGCACTGCTACGCTCGCAGCTTCATGGCACCATTTTGTCAGCTGTTATGAAATCCCATGTCCTTCTAGCCCATGGTTTCCCATAGTTCAGAGATTCCTGACACAGGGAGAGTGTCTTGTCAGGTTCCTGGACTGTGTGAGCTAAACCAGGGCTCTTTCCAGCACCCAGAACACCAAGGTGTCAGCAAGGGCAGAGGTGGTTCAACCTTCCCTACAAATACTACTTGGGCTTTGATTAGACTCCTAACTAATTACTTTCTCTCAGCATCGGTAAAGGGCGAGGAATAACATTTTCTTCATGGACAGTCTTTGTTCTGTAATTAATCTTTCCGTTTAGAATAGGGAAATCTTTTATTCTCAACTCATCAAGAACCTAAATTAGAATGTCTAGAAAGGCAGTCAAATAAGAGGCAGAAATTATGCGTAAGAAATTATTCCTTACTGCCAGTGGAAATAAATGAATTTTCTTCACAGTATAATTCGGCTTGTGTTCAAGGGAAACTCAAGAATATTAATCCAAATAACCACTTAAAGTGGATATTAACAAAACTATTTTAAATCTTCACAGGGACAGTCTCGAGGTGCAGCCATATTCTAAAACCAGCTTTATTAATGACCCATTTTTTCAAAAAAAACCCCAACCTTTTCCCAAAATGGTGGTGTTAGTGCCATTTTTAATGGGTTTCATTTCACAGCACACTTTAGAGCACAGTCGTGCGGGCAGTTGGATTTCAGTGCGGGAGGTACCCTATAACTCAGACAGAAGAGCCCAGAGCTGGAAGCACCGGGGCCCGGCATCTCTTGGTCCCACCACGCTGCAGTTAGTCACACTCTGGCGTATGAGTGCCCGGTCACAGCCACAGGTTGACCACAGCTTAGCAAGAGGCTCCTCACCCACTGGACCACAGGAGCTGGCTGGAGGTCCCACTATGGGATGCAGCAGCTCAGCTGACAGGTGGGCCCTCACTGGACTGCAGACACCCGGTTGCTTATAATCATAGGCCATAACCTCTGTCCTGAAATTATAGAAATTTCTGGCATATGACTTGATAATCATTGAGACAGAGATGGGGAACTTTCAGCAAGCGGTAAATGAGTCACTGTAGCTACCAGTGAAAAGACAGATTAGTACATTTTTGTGCTAATCGGCATTTATTAATTATTTTGACTTCTTTGCTTCCAGTACGGACAATACCATTTTAAGGCATAGGATATAATCTCAGTTTTACAACTTCATTATGAGTTTCCTGCAGTGTAACACTCTCCTTTTAATACATTACAAAGTCATCTCAAGAAAATCCACGGCACTTGGCTATCTTTCAGTAATTTACAATAGCTCAGTACAGTAATAACAATGATAATAAAATTAATAATCCTTTGGAAGTGCATAGCTCTTCATTTTAATCATACCACTGCTTATAAGCATTAATTATCACTCACGGCACTCCTGAGTTATGTAAGTAAATATTGCCTTTCTTTAACAGATGAATAAAATGAAGAAGGGGATTAAAATGGCTTGACTAAGATGTATAGACTCAATGACAATTTTCTGTAGCTCTTAATTTCTAACAATCATTCTAAAACTACAGTGAATGTCTACATTTGAGAAAAGAGAAGAGGAAGAGAAGAGAAGAGAAGAGAAGAGAAGAGAAGAGAAGAGAAGAGAAGAGAAGAGAAGAGAAGAGAAGAGAAGAATAAAAAAAAATCTGTAATCTTTGTTCCCAATTATTTGTTAGAATTTCTTTTCTTTATAGAATTCTTGAGAAGTGGGGGGCAAAGTACCAATTGACAAATTACTGCAGGGACACTTTATTTTCTTAAATAATTCCTGCCTAGTACCAAAAAATCACTGGTAGCTGCTAATTATTTACCTGCTAAAAATGTTGTCTTTACGTATGATCACATCGAGTTTTGAGTCCTGCTGATAAAACCTAAAATCCTGGATATTAAGTCACACCACTTCTGCTGCTGGCGCTTTTCCTCCAGTATGCTCGTGCTCTTCTACCCAGTTTAGCAAGGACAGTCTTACTGCCCAATGCCTTTAAAGATAACCACTCTTTTCTAATATCTTTACCTCTGCTGTTGAGAGATTGCATTAACTGGCAACCTGCTTCAGTTAGTTTGCTTCCTAAATGTCTTTAGCATACTTCCAGGAAAGTCTGCGTGACAGAGCAAGCATGGTTCCACATCCATTCGCAACTAAACCTCAGATGTTAACCAAGAGTCATCAGGTTCCTGATGAGGTCTAAGAAATGCCCAGACAAGCATTGGCAAAATTCCTCAAAATACTTTCTTTGTAAGCAAATAATTTACAAGAATAGTCTTCAAATCAGTTATTAGAAAAAAAAAAATATATGTGGAATCGCTGTGTGTAGGAATCACAGTGGCAGCCAAAAAGGGAAATAAGATGTTACGAATCACTACAGAAGGGATAGAAAGCAGAACAGAAGACGGCATTCTCCTGAATGCAAATCAATTGTGTCTCCACAGGTCTTGAATACTGTGCATTTCTAGTCTTACCATCTCTAAAAGGATACAGTAAGGATACAAAGAAGGGCAACTAGGATGAGCAGAAATATGGAACAGCTTCCTCTGTGAAAAGAGATTAAATAGGCTAAGACTCTTCAGCTTGAAAAACAGATGGCTGAGGAAGAATATGATAAAGGTTTATAAAACTGTGATAGTACAAAGAAGGCAGATAAGAAATTATGTCTTAGTTTTCATAATCCAAGAACAACAGGGAAGCACATGAAGATATAGAACAAAAAAAATTAAATAACCAAAAAGAGGGTGGGGTTTTTGGGTGATTCATAATTACTCTGTGGAGTTCATTTTCCAGCAAAGTTGTGGGTGCCGAAATGGAAAAATGTATCCTAATACTGAACATAAAGGGGAGCTCATTGAGAAGGGGCTGCAGCCATTACAGAGCACACCGTTCAAAATAATTAGGCATGAGCAGAAGAAAAAAATCCATCAAGGGCTGTTGTGCATGAAAACCAAGTCTAACACCTTGGGCTCAGAAAGCTCGTAAGCAAAGAGCTAGGAAAGGAAGGAAGACTACATCAGGGGAGGTAAGAAGATGTCACCAGACTGTGTGGCAACATAGGAGACAACGTTTTTACTACAAGTGTGATTGTACATTCGACCAGGTTGCCCAGAGAGGTAGTGGAGTCTCCATCCTTGGAGATGTTCAGAACCCTAATGGACACAGTCCTCAGTAGCCTGCTGTAGCCTACCCTGCTTTCAACAGTGGGGCTGGATTAGATGATCTCCAGAGGTTCCTGCCAACCTCCACAATTTAGTGATTCTATGATTCCACTGATTAAGAAAAAGCAAACTGTTTCTTTTCTTTTCCCCTTCCTTCTTCTCTCTTTTTTCCTTCTCTTTTCTGATGGTGTAATTAATGCTGGAACATCCTCCTTCTTATACTTCTTCAGTTGCTTTCTGTCTAATATATGTTTCCTACTCTACATCCTTTAAATGATAATCCTCATTTATAAAACAAAAAGATGATCTGCGCTACTTTCCAGTACAGGACCAACTGGTATGTTTTCAGCCAAAACTATAAATTATCAAAGGTGTAAAATTATCAGATAATGCATCAGTCTAGTACTGCTTTCTGACTATAATTCCAACATCGGAAATACATTGCTGGAGAACATGGTTCTCACACATCACAGACCATGTCATCTTGTAATATCAATCATACTGTTTCCTGAGGCACTCTATTTTAAGTACTGAGACTGTTAAAACAAATGCAAATTTCATTCCTCTCAATCCAGACATTTTTTAAAGCCTACTAACAATTATTTAATAACCTGACTAATTAAATCTTATTTCTTGATACCAAGTGTTACTGAGCACGTCAGTTCAAGAATTCTTTTCATGACACACTCCAGCCAGTGCTTCCATTTTCCTTCCTATCAGATTAGTGCATTGCCAGATGAGCTGACAGTACAAATTCACTCCAGAACAGTGGGAGCACGTGACTGATTTTTTTGTTGAACTTGCCACAGGATACAATGCAATGTTTATATTGGGTTTATGCCTAGGGAGGACACGATATGCGATCCAGCATAAAGTCCATGGAGAGAAGGTTACCCTTCACAGAATCACAGAATGGTAGGTGTTGGAAGGGACTTTCGGAGAGCGTGCAGTCCAACCCCCCTGCCAAAGCAGGGTCACCTACAGCAGGTTGCACAGGAACACATCTAGGTAGGAGCATGGAGCTCAGCCTAGGGATGGATAAAGAGCCAAATGAGAATGTATGAGTCAGGATTAAAGGGAAATGGGGAGCAGGGGACATTACAGTGTGGGCCTGCTACAGGCCACCCAACCAAGAAGACCGAGTGGATGAAGCCCTCTATAGACAGATAGGGGCAGCATCACGCCCACAGACCCTGGTTCTCATGGGTGACTTCAACCACCCCGACATCTGTTGGAAGGGTAACACAGCCAGGCATAGGCAATCCAGGAGGTTCTTGGATTGCATTGAGGACAACTTCCTTCTCCAAGTGGTTGAGGAGCCAATGAGGAGAGGAGCTATGCTGGACCTTGTTCTGACCAACAAGGAGGGGCTGGTAGACAGTGTCAAACTCAAGGGTAGCCTGGGCTGTAGTGACCATGAAATAGTCGAGTTTGAGATCCTCGAGGCAGCAAGGAAGGTGCGCAGCAGGCTGACCACCCTTGACTTTGGGAGAGCTGACTTTGGCCTCTTGAAGAATCTGCTTGGTGTGGTGCCATGGGATGAAACGCTGGAGGGAAGGGGGGTCCAAGAAAGTTGGTTAATATTCCAGGACCACCTCCTCCAAGCTCAGGAACAATGCATCCCTACAAAGAGGAAGGCAGACAGAAAAGCCAGGAGGCCTGCATGGATGAACAAGATGCTCCTGGACATGACCAAAAGGAAAAAGGAGGCCTATAGGGAGTGGAAACAGGGGCGGGTAGCCTGGGAGGTATACGGAGGAATCGTTTGAGTAGCCAGGGATCGGGTTAGACAAGCTAAAGCCCAGATAGAACTAAATCTGGCCAGGGACAACAAGACAAACAAAAAATTCTTATTTAAGTATGTCAGTGAGAAAAGAAAGACTAGGGAAAATGTGGGCCCTCTCCAGAAGGAAAAGCAAGAACTGGTTACCCAGGACAGAGACAGAGCTGAGGTACTGAATGACTTTTTTGCCTAAGTCTTCACTGGCAAGGACTGCAGCCACACTACCCTTGACGCAGAATGCAAAGGCAAGGACTGGGAAAATGGAGACCTCCCCACTGCAGGTGAAGATCAAGTACGAGACCACCTGAGGAATCTGAAGGTGCACAAGTCCATGGGACCTGATGAGATACATCCACGGGTCCTGAGGGAGCTAGCAGATGAGGTTGCTAAGCCACTAGCCATCATATCTGAGAAGTTGTGGCGGTCTGGCGAGGTTCCTGCCGACTGGAAAAGGGGAAACATAACCCCGATTTTCAAAAGGGAAACAAGGAAGACCCAGGGAACTACAGGCCAGTCAGTCTCACCTCTGTGCCTGGGCAAGATCATGGAGCAGATCCTCCTGGAAACTCTGCTGAGGCACATAGAAAACAAGGAGGTGATTGGTGACAGCCAGCATAGCTTCACCAAGGGCAAGTCATGCCTGACAAATTTGGTGGCCTTCTATGAAGGTCTTACAGTGGCAGTGGACAAGAGAAGACCAACTGATGTCATCTACCTGGATTTGTGCAAAGCGTTTGCCACTGTCCCACACGATATCCTGGTCTCTAAATTGAAGAGACATGGATTCAACAAATGGACCACTCAGTGGATAAAGAACTGTCTGGACGGTTGCACTCAAACAGTTGCGGTCAATGGCTCGATGTACAAGGGGATAGCAGTGACGAGTGGCGTTCCTCAGGGGTCGGTACTGGGGCCTATACTGTTCAACGTCTTTGTCGGTGACATGGACAGTGTGGTCGAGTGCACCCTCAGCAAGTTTGCCAATGATACCAAGCTGTTTGGCGAGGTAGACACG
The DNA here is from genome assembly GCF_965231255.1 of Vanellus vanellus. Classification (NCBI taxonomy): domain Eukaryota; kingdom Metazoa; phylum Chordata; class Aves; order Charadriiformes; family Charadriidae; genus Vanellus; species Vanellus vanellus. The sequence goes on from NC_138905.1 coordinate 15,909,951, forward strand.
CTGGAGGGGAGGGATGCCATCCAGAGGGAGCTGGACAGGCTGCAGAGGTGGGCCCAAGCCAACTTCATGCAGTTCAACAAGGCCAAGTGCAAGGTCCTACATCTGGTTTGGGGCAATCCCAAGCACAAATACAGGCTCGGCGGGGAAGGGCTGGAGAGCAGCCCTGAGGAGAAGGACCTGGGTGTGCTGATTGACGAGAAGCTCAACATGAGCCAGCAGTGTGCGATGGCAGCCCAGAAGGCCAACTGTATTCTGGGCTGCATCAAAAGAAGTGTGGCCAGCAGGTCAGAGGAGGTGATTCTGACCCTCTACTCCACTCTCGTGAGACCCCACCTGGAGTACTCCATCCAGCTCTGGAGTCCCCAACATAAGAAGGACATGGACCTGCTGGAGCGTGTCCAGAGGAGAGCCACGAGGATGATCCAAGGGCTAGAGCACTTCTCCTATGAGGAGAGGCTGAAAGAGTTGGAGCTGTTCAGCCTGGAGAAGAGAAGGCTCCGGGGAGATCTTATTGCGGCCTTCCAGTACCTAAAGGGGGCCTACAGGAGAGCTGGGGAAGGACTTTTTACTAGGGCGTGTAGCAATAGGACGAGGGGGAATGACTTCAAACTAGAAGAGGGCAGGTTCAGACTGAACATTAGGAAGAAGTTTTTCACTTTGAGGGTGGTAAGGCACTGGAACAGGTTGCCCATCCCTGGAGGTGTTCAAGGCCAGGCTGGACATGGCCTTGGGCAACCTGGTCTAGTGGGAGGTGTCCCTGCCTATGGCAGGGGTGTTGGAACTCGATGATCTTCAAGGTTCTTTCCAACCTAAACCATTCTATGATTCTATGATTCTGAGTATCTCCAGAGGACATTCCACAGCCTCTCTGGGCAGCCTGTTGCAATGCTCTGTCACCCTCAAGCAAAGAAGTTTTTCCTCACGTTGAGGTGGAATTTCCTGTTTTCCAGCTTGTGCCCGTTGCCCCTTGTCCTGTCGCTGGGCACCACTGAAAAGAGTCTGGCCCCAAAATGCTGTCAACAAATTAGAGTGAGGGAGTTGACACTAGCTCAGCTCTGTACGTCATACGGATGTGGCTTCATTAAATGGATACTTTCAGCAGCTTTACGACATCACTGGACCACGTCTTAGTCGGGGTCCTTCTTATTTGTTCCCTTTGTCCACAGAAATCTTGCAAGCCTCACTGCCCGCTGTGTTTGTTTCACTAGGAAGTGATAGAAACCGGTCCTATCCAGGCCACCTCTGGCACTTTCACTGGGCAGAGGAGCGTGAGCCTCAGACGCCTTAGGTGGAAAAGGGGTTTGATCTCTCTGTTTCAGTGGATGTTGTCAGCGCTCAATTATGATGTAGATGTTGACTGTTAGCATTAACACCTCCTTTCAACCTCTCCTTTGTTCTCTGAGTTAGGCACGGGCTTCAAAAGCCCGGGAGGCTTATCTCGACCCTTCTCAGTTCCTCCTGCCAAGGGAACTCTGCCCCCGCTGCAGCCGGGCCGCGGGGTTTAGGTGGCCCCTGGCTACCGGGCCGGGAGCCGGCACAGGAGCTCGGGCTCGGGGGGCAGCGGCGGTGCCGGCCCGCTGCGGGTGACCTGAATTTCTTCCCGAAACTGAGATCCTGCGCCGGCTTAAAACCCGCTGGAGGTCTGGCCGTGTTACTTTTAGTTGGACCATTTTCTGTTCTTTGAATGTATTTCAAAAGTTATTCAATTCAATTCTAGTTCAAAACGCCTGAATTGCGATTTATAGCAATTTCCCAAAATGTTCTAATAATTTATAGTTCGGTAACACTTGGTTGATAGTATTCCTTATGATCCATTTGAAATCATTGTGAGTTCACATCGGCACATAATAAATATCTAACCTGGATAATTTGAACACATTAATGATTTTGACCATTTTCGAGAACATTGTTATAAAGAAAGAATAACAATAGATTGATAATACCTTGAGAACTGGGCTTTTAGATTGTACATTTTAAAATGAAAGAAAAGATTCTCCATAGCTGTAGATATTCTTCATTTCAATACAGACACAGTGACTGATACTAGCTGAGGTTTTGACCCTATACATGATCTGCATTATTATAAAGTCTCTCCTCAAAAGACAATAATATTCAAGGCAAGTTCATCTTTGGTGAACCTGCAATGGCTCCAGGTGGATGAGTAGCTCATTTACTGTTATTTTAAAATTATCTTGTAGAAATGCAGTGAATTACTTAATGTGTTTACTCTCACAGAGGCATGTATATATTATGAATGCTGTCAACCAGAAATTGCATTAAATATTTTCCAAAATATACAAGTGCCCCAAACTTTCACTATAAAGTGAAAAAGTCATCAAAGTTAACAAATCATCCATATTCAAGCCCCATTCCCCTCAGCTACCTTTGGCAGGCTCCTCCAAATAAGTAATGGTAGTGATTTAATCTTTTACTAATTTGATTAAATCCATGCTAAGCCCTAGTGCGGTCAATTGCTCCAGTTTGTGTGTGGCATATTTCAGTTTATTTTATACTGGCCCCTATTCAATTTAAGCTCAATGAGCCATTGTTGCTCACATTCAAGGGTACCCACATAAGGGTTAGCACTGGTTTAATTAAAGCTATCTAATTAAGCCAGAATTTTCACTGCTATTAGTATTTTCTTAAATCTGCGTTTTGAGTCGTACAATTTTGACATTAGGAGCCTAAAGTTAAAGTCCCAGTGCATTGTCTGGAGTGCTCGGTGCTTAGCGTCTGCAGTTCATGGCCTCAGCCATTCATTATTCCCTTACAGGCAATGAGAACTGCAAATGTCCCATCACTTTGGGAAAAGCGTTCATTATTTAGAAGTGTAAGTGAAGATGCCAGTGGCTAACCTCAAGTCCTGTCTGAAGCAAAGACTGGCGTCTTTAATCTCTGGACTGTAGCAATGGATTGGACATATCATAACAGAGAAATACTACTTTTATCCTCGACATTACATATTACATGCACCAGAAATATTTTTCCTTCATATTTCTCATGCTCTCCATTCCTTTTCTAGCTTCTTCCTGATCGTTCCTCCCTGACTGAAAGCTGAATCACTGAAATTCCTGCTCATTTGCTTCCTGCTAAAATGAGCCGGTATTTCCAAAAGCACCGCTTCCTCCCAGTGACTAATATCTTACAATACAGGTTTGTTTTGCTTGCTGCATGTCCTGGTTTGTCCCATAATGGTTATAGAATTAAACAATTTAGTTTCAAAGTGAATATGATAATATGCAGATCTTGATATGTATGTGCCGTGTATACAACAATAGCAAAGGAAAAACAAGTCAGGAAAGAAACAATAAAGAAAACTAAAAAGCTGAAACTCCAGGACCGATGTAAAAATTATCAATAATGAAGACTGAACCATTGCTGAAAATGATTGCCAGATACATTCTGCATTTTCATGAAATATCTCACCAAGGCAAAGACTATAGAATGGCTTTCCTCAGTGGCAGGTGTTTCCTAGCAGAAGGCTCTTGTGCTAGGAGAGGTTAAAACATGGAGAGTTGGCCAATTATAGAAAAGTGGAAGAAAGTGATCAGAAAATGAGCAGAGAAGGACAAGCAGATTGCAATGGACTGGCTCACCTGATGGCAAACTAAATCAGACACATTTTAAATTGCTAAAATGTCTGATCTAAGCTGTCAGGGTGGATACGGGCATTTAATCCATTCATCTCCACTGACTTTAGAAAAATGTCATGACTAGTTTAGATAGGAATCCTTATTAAAGTGAAGGTCATTCTATCACAGGTGTAAATATGTTTTCAGTCAAAACTGACTGTTTCCTTCAGCCAGTCTCTTCTTTAAATTAACCTTTATCGGTTACATGATGCCCAGAGCAGCAGTGGAGAGATGTGTAGCAAAACCAAACTGGTCATTGCTAAATCAGTTCAGCACCTATGCAGCCTTCTCCAAACCCTCCTCATGGACTACATTAGCTTTTCTAGAAGTCACTCACCACTTCATATTTGTGTCCAAATCCCTAGTTACTTCCACTTTGAACAACATCTCCAGGTTCTGATCCAGAGATGCACCATTTAGTCATAGGCAGTAAAAAAGTCATTATTTTTCAGCTGTTTGTCATGTGCTAATATCAAAGATGAATGAACCTAGAAAAACTAGGTAAAAGAGTTTTCACTGGGAAAGCATTTGGATATACAGCTTCTAGTACAGACTGGAGCTACTGGTTATCTGGCACATCCACGTTTGACTTCTAACTCTCCCATTATCACTTTTCAACCCAGTTCTCTCAAACTGTTGGTAATATAATGTAAGATTCCTTAAGTACAGCTCGTTGGCATGACTGCATTTTGTAGATCTGAGTAATTATGCACTGGTAGAAAAAAATAAGCCATGGTCTCCCAAAAAAAAGTTCTACGCCCTGAACTGTTGCTTACTTTGGATTTATCACCAAAATAACTACTCTGAAAATCCTGAGGTCTGTGGCAAGATAAAATATCTTTGAAATATTTTATATATATTTTATATTTAAAAATATCTTCAGGATAAAAAACCTCTTTCCTGCCCACGCTCAGTTGACATGAAAATGTAGTTCACCATGTCTAACAGTTTCTGCATTTGAAAAGCAGAGCTCTGTAAGACAACATGAATGGTGTCAGGGAGCAGCACGGGTAGGCTGCTCCATCAGGGAAGGCGTGGAGGCCAGGAGCTGAGGGTGACAGTGACGCAGACAGGAGCACTGCTTCATCATTGAGGCATTGGGAAGTGGAGTTGGTGATCCCGGACCAGGAGCAGGTCTGGAGGCAGTGATCAGTCAGCCCCAGGCCACTGATCAACTGGGAGACCTGTTGTGATGAAGAAGGTCTGAGGGCAAACCAGGGAGCCAGGCCAATAGGTCCAGGGCAGAACGAACATTAACTTAGAAGCATTAACATAAAAGCAGCTCTCAAAAGAAGGAGGGACAGGCTCTCTCCATTTCCTTCACAACAGCTCTTATCAATGAAGAAGCTGAGCTTGACTCAGCCAGCTAAACTCCTCGGAGCTGTGGGAGGCACCAAGGGCTCTGAAAACGGTGTACTGGGAAAGACTGAAGGTCCATCTGTCATAGCAGCCAGCTGTAGAAAAGAACCAGCTTCACCCTCTTTGTTTTTCTCAGTAGGACAGGCACAGTCACTGAACAAGAAGCTCTACTCCCAAATGTCTTCCTCTGTATTTTCTTCTCCCCTAACACCCAAGTAAAGAGGGGCAGAAACAAGGAGAAGAACCAGCAGCACTATGGCTGCAGCCCTCAGTGCCACCACCACCAGCATCAACAGTAGGAGAATTGCCACCACTACCACCACCACCTTCTGAAATTTCATCTCCCATTATGTTTGTGAAGACTCAAGGACTCTGTGACTACTGCTGCACCCAATACCTTAATACAGCATAACCCCCAATCATCACCTGAAGAAATAGCTCCCACCATTCCCAAATTTTCTTCTACACCCCAAAGGGCTATCAAGGGCAGCCTTCTTTTCTTATGAGTATCACTACCCTTCTCAGCTACTGCTTCTCCCTTCCCTACACTTATTGCCTTCTTTTTTAGCACAAACAAAACCCATTGACCTTTCATTTCCTCTATAATGTTTCTTTTGCATGCAGTTCCTCCTGCTCTCAATCTGTTTTCATTTTCTTCTTTGTCCCCTTTTTTCATTTTTCTTTCACCTGTCAACAAACTATGTAATTGCTTTCCACTTGTCTACCGGCAAAGAGTGAGTTGCATTGTATCGGAGTGCACCTCTTGGCTCCTGCCATTTGGCATGGTTAGGTGGTGGTATTGGTGGAGGTTCAGCCAGTGGTGGTAACAGAAGTGCTGCAAATTTGGCTGCAAGGTGGAAATTGTGTAGTGCTGTGGTGGTGCCCCTCTTTTTTTACCTTGTGCAAGGACTGTAAGGGTGCAAGAAAAAAGCTCCGGTCTACTCATACGTGCCTCCTTTTCCCTCTGTTTGTTTGTACTGGATGCTGAGGGAGAGAAGATCCTCTAATCACAGGTGGTATGGCAAGTGGTGGCCAGCAGCTGGGCTAGCATCTGCATTGGGTGGAGTGCTGCTGCTCTGGAGCAACTGAGAGGTCACAGAGTTCTCCATCAGTGTGCTCAGGCTTCCCCTACCCCATGTGAATGTTTATCATTCACAACACCTGCCCAGGAGCAATGTGGGTGTCCTGTGCAATGAACACAGTCTGGAAACCAGCAGCTGGGGTTTAGATTACTCTGGAAAGAATCACAAGGAGAATATAAAGTGTTTTAAGGAGACCTACAGAAAGGCTAAGGGCAATAGTCCAGAAGAAGCTAATTTTATGAAGAAATAGACCACATTAGTAGTACCACAAACTCACGGCCTCAATTTACGCAGTGCACAGCAGAGGGCCAGAGGCATTATAAAGAGAAGGAGATAAGAGTGAAACTGGATGTGTCCCAGTGGGTTAACCAGAAATGTGTGGTTCAATCATTCCTTTTTGGAAGGAACATTTGTAGTTGCTGTGGGTGAAAACATTCCCCCCAGCTTCACAAACATTGTACAGATGCGATGCCTCTAAATGGCTGTGGCCTTCCTTGCATTGCAATGTCGACTGCTTGGAAAGTGCCATGGCAGTAGTTTCAGGTAGGCAGCAGTACCCACTACTATCATCCCTTTGCTAAGTATGTATTTACACAGCGTGCAAGCAAAGTTCCTGAAATAAGATTAATCACAGCCAGATGGTGAGGGACAAATCCTTTCTCTGCTTGAATTGCGCTTGAATTCATTGGCTTTGGTGTAGCGCTGGACTGCACGTTGAGGGCTCCTCTTCTCTAGCATCTATTGTCACACCTCTTCCTAAATCTTTGGGTAGCATGAGACCTAGCAAATTGCAGATCAAACATCCTCCTCTTTCCAAGGGGCAAATGAGTCCAGGTGACACATTATTTAAGTGAAAAGGCATTATTAGTAAAGGACAGGAGACCAAAATAGATAATATCCGTATGTGACTATAAATCTGTGGTGCACCCCTTTGAACACAATGTACAGGTCTTATCAATAGCTTTGGTATGGCAGACCTAGAAAAGTTACGAGGATGAAATTTAACATGGTGAAGAAGCAATAGGATAGTTTCTGTGCAAGGAATGAGTGCTTGGACTTTTAGCCTGTGAAAAATAATTTTATGGCAGACAGAAAATCATGAGTGCATAGGAAAGACAAATGGGGAATGGTTATGTGCTGTCTGAGACCTAGAAGGTATAAAATCAAATTCTTGGGTGGCAAACAAGAGACACTTTTCTATGCAGTGCATAATTAAGCTGTGGAACTAATTGCAAGATGCCATGAGTTTCAAAAGCTTACATGATTCGAAGAACAATTAGACAAATCCATGGCTGAGAATAATCTGCCAAGCAGTATAAAATGAAATCATACCACAGGATCAGGCCTTGATCTGGATGTGCTGGTGAGAAGCCTGGTTGTCTCCCCAGGTTTAAGCACAGAGGATAGCCTGGAGATGCTGATCCTCCTCCAGGTACGTAAGTGGCAGTTGCTGTACTGATGGTGATGAAAATAATAATTAACATTACAGGGCTAGATAAAATTATAGTTCTGGAGGATACTGCAACAGGGTGGACCTAATTTGAGGGTGGGAAGTATGGCAGAGACAGGGGCCCAAGGTTCCCCTCAAGCAAGTGAAAACAAAACCCTATAAGGAAACCTGTGATTTTTATTTACAGACTTTGCACTTATTAATTTTAAAAGTAATAAATATTAGTGAAAGGCATCTGTCATGACTGCTGTAACCCATAAGCAGACGTCAAAGACTATAATTAGAAGAGGGAAAAAGCATAAAAGGAGTTCCTTACCGTAACCAGTTTTAACTGGGAATATGTTAATACAAAGTGGTACCTGCTGAATTAATTAGTTTAACAAGAGGAAATAGAAACCCAGAAGGCTGATAAAAATATCCAACTAGTCTTGTCCTAACGCAGCAAGTGAAGAATGTAATCACATACTTATTTTAGGCATCTAAGTTAGATACTGAAATGCCCATGAATAACTCTTGAATCAAAGAAAAAAATGTGGCCTTCTAGTTTCAGCTGCTCTGAATTTGTATTTAAAGTAGGCTAAGGTAGGTAGGGTGCATGCCCCAGGATGGCATTCTTGTATTTTTTCCAGGCACTTACGTTCAATGTACTCTCCCATTTTCTAAGCATTAGCTGTACTGAGGTGACACAAGGGAATTCTTCTGGGTCCACTACAAGCGGGAAAAATGTTCAAGGCCAGTAATGAGACAGACATCACACTTCACCCAAGATAAATGGACATCAGGATCAGCACAAAGCAAAGGGAGAAGAAGAGAGATACCACCCTGAAGAGATGCCTGTCACTTCCCTAAAGACTTTTTGACTGAATGGGGTCCAACCAGGGCCAGGTGCTGTACAGATATTCATTCTGGTTACCTGTGGAAAACACTGGAAAATTCTGGAATGAGGCATCCTGTGTGCCAGGACAGGCAGACGTGTCCTGGGCCATCCATCTGTGCACAGTAAACCTCCCTACACTGAGCGTTGCTCTGAAACCAAGGCCACCCTTAGGATACTGTGCTTCAGTTGATGCCAAACAGCTGCAATCCAGTTTTGAGTTCAGCGTACACATTTGTAGCTAGCTGTTTGCAGATGGCTAGCTGTCTGCCTGCAAAATTCCAATAATATCAAGGTCATTTTATTAACACTGAATTTCATAACAAATGGATTTGGTTATGTGACACATGACTGTATGACCACTTGGAAAAAATGCAAGGCATTGAATCCAAACCATAAAACAGCAACCCATCTTAAAGTATCAAAAACCAAACAACAGTCAAACAGTAGTAAGACAACTGACCAAAAAGGAATGGGAACATGCCCTCTTCATTGCACAGCACTATATTCCTCCACTGCAGTCTAAAATGTCCTCATCTGAATTCTTACCGTTCCTCAGCACCAGCCTGCAAGCACAAGACATTCCCTGTTTGTGTTACCATCCCTGCCCAACCCGTATGAGTCATTTAGCTCCGAACTGCGTGTTGTACATTACTGATGCCTTAACCTCCCCTCCATGCATAAATGTCTTCCTTCTCCTGATAGGTACTTTGGAGGTCACTGCGTGCAGCAGCAATACAGATGACATTGGCTTCACTAGTGTTGTAGGCAGAACCGTCCTGCCTTTGGCCCAGGCATATGCTCTCCCGTCATGGTAAGACCTGTTCCCCCACGCAGGACAGCTCATTGTCCCGTGCTGCCCCCGTGTCTGGCAGGAACGGACTGAAGGCAGGAGCATGCCCATGTGGAAAGTCCTTGGCTGAACATGTCAGCAAGCTACACCCACTCCAACCAAACCAAGCCAAACGGCAGATATTTTCTTTTTCTAGAGAGAAACAGCCAGCTTCTCTGCTTTCCTCTCTTTCTTTCCTCTGGGAGAAAACAAACTTTACAGCAGGCTTTCCTTCAGCTTAAGCCCACCAAGTGAGTGCCCACAAGCCACATCTCCCAGCATCCCCTTGCGCTGAGGCTCCCAGTGAGTTCCAGCTCTCCCTGTTGGAAATAAATTGTTGTGCCCTCACTAGTATTTGGGATTTCTTCCTAACCAGTGAAGGGACAAGACTACCTGCAACTTAGCAAATATAGTCCCTCTCCCATGGCCAGTGACTGAGGACAGGGAGACAAGGAGGGCAGTGCCACCACCAGCTCCAAAGGGTCACTTCATGCTTCTACCTACCCATACAGATTTTCTGGAAAACTTCTTAATCCAAGGAGGCTTTGGGGGGGTTTTGGTATTATTCTGAATGTATTTAAAACTTATTAACGGAGGTCTAACTTTTTAAATTTCCATCTTTCAACTTACAGCTAGAGGTTTCTTAAAATATTCAATTTGCTTCAGAAAAGTCTAGTGTTGAAACTAATTAATATTGCTGACTGCATACCATTCAACTTCATATCGTTCTCCAGAAACTGTGACTTCTTCTTTTTTTAAAATATCTTTTCCCATAAGTCAGCATGCAGTTCTACTGATATGCTTTTCTTTCTCTTTTTTTTTTTTTTTGCATACAGTATAACTTGGTCCTCTTCTCATGTTACTGGAAAAGTATTTATGTTTCATAACCATTTGGCTTCTTTTACTGAACTTGATAATATTTGCTGTATCCCTTTTGGTAATATCTTGACTAGGATCTCTACATCTGAAATTAATAACAACTTTGTCCTGTACTCTGCTTTCCTGTATTAGGGATAACTATTATCTTATGAGCTTGAATAGAAGCCGGATCATCATCTTCCTATCAGATTTGCTGGTGCTGTGAGGGTGCAGAGTTTTACCATCCTCCATGGTGATATTCTGGCAGATAATATTTTGTCGTAGATATCCCATTGTGTCTAATAACTGGAGTGACATCGGCTTTCATTTATGATGAAAGATTTTTATTCGAGAAGCTGTGGAGAGAAGGTGGCTGCACAAAAGCAGAGGGTTTGAGGAAAAAGGCTAGCCTGAGAGCGGGGCAGGATTTTAACACCTTGGTGTTGATGTCTGGCATCGCACATGGCACACTCACTACTTCTGATACCACTCACACGGCCCTTCATGCTTGGGGCGGTTATCTAATTCACATGATAGCAGAAGAAATGCAGTATTTAAGTTCCTCAAATGTAGCCAGTGTACAGCTGAGAGAAGGGAGAGCACAGGGCTGATGGAAAGGTTTGACAAAAGCAGAGGCGGTGCTTGTGCTCCTGGGTACCCCTGTAAGGTAGGGAAACATTTTGCAGAAAATAGTCAGAGTGGTGAAAAAGGTGGAAATGAAAATGCAGTTGAGATTCATGGTGCTGGGGAATTAGAGCAGCCAGAACCAGCCCCACATCAGCGGCCACCCTGTCACGCAACGCACATTCTTCAGTGCTGATTTCAGACCCACCTCATATGTGAGAAAGACCCACACCAACAGTGGCCTTAACATGTCAGCGGTCTCGCTGGTCTGTGCCATGGATGAGTGAGTTTTGCCGTGTACTCCCCCCTCCCCCCCAGCTGTAACCCCTGTGAGACACAAGCTGGAAAGTTGTTGGAGACCCCAGGTGCACGTCTGAGCTCCTCAGCCCAAGCTGTCTGCTCAACTCCGGTGAAGCCTTGGCTCAAAACGTGCTGCACAGCTGATACACACACCTCTGAGAGACTGAGCTCTCGCACAGAGCCTGACCTCAGCAACAAAAGTCACTCCCTCTCCTGCTCTGCTCCTCTCTGCCAAGTCATGTCCAGAACTGGATTTAGGGGCTTATGTGGACACAGTTTGTGTGGTGACTTGGTGGGATGTGAAAGCTCTGCCAACGCTCATTATGGATGACACATGTAGTTGTAGCACAGATATGCTAAAATCATAAACACATCTCTTCCATAAACACACATTTCCTTGCTGTAAGGATCTTGAATTACTTCAGACATTAATGAACGAAAACATATAAGAGCACCATGGGTAACTTTGGTGAGCAACATCGTTCTTCACATCCCATGGATGAACACGAGACAGAAAGCCGAAGACCTTCCTTGCAATCACGCTGGAAGTGTGAAGAAGACCCAGATCCACCGGCTCCGAACTCTCCTCATAAAAATTCTTTGTCTTCCAGGTTTCTTTATAAGGGACATGAAAAGAAGAAGGAAGAGGACACACTCTTCAAAACTCCGGGACAGAAGGCACAGCTTTCCCCTGATCCTTTTCCCCCCCCCACCCCCCCCCCGCAGCAGCTCAGGCTCCTTGGGGCGGGGACCTGCCCTGTCGCAGCAGGGGTGCGCTGTCACCCCGCTCCTGGTGGCACCCGGGCAGCGAGGCCCCGCCCGCGGCCGCGCAGGTCCCCGTAGCAGCAGGAGGATCAACCCCCGTGCGTCCCGCCCCCCGGTCCCGGTGCCGGACCGGGGGGGGCCGCAGCGCCCCGTGCCCCGGCCGGGTGCCCGCGGGGCGGCGGGGACGCGCGGAGCCGCCGCCGGCGCCGCCGTGATGCTGCTGCCGGCCCAGCAGGTGTCACCACAGCACCAGGGTCGCCTCTGTCCCTGCGACATGACGCAATGCCGGCGCGGGCCGGGCGGGTGGTGACGTCACACCCGCGGCCGGTGACGCAGGCGGGCGGCGGCAGCCCCTAGCGAGCGGGCAAAGGCAAAAGGGGGCTCTGGAGAGAAAAAGTTTGTGGGAGCGAGGTCATGTTGCGACCTTTGTCCAGGCCACTGTTGGGGCTCTGTATGGCGACGCAGCGCAGCACCAAGGCCGGGGAAAGATGGTTTCGCTGCGGTGAGCGAACACGAGGTGTGTGCCCAGGAATGGTTACCCGCTAAATTGCCGAGGCTGAAAATTGGGTGCAAGAGGCATCTCTTCAGGTGGGATGGCAGGTCCAGGAGGTTAGGGACCAAAGCTCGTGCACAGTGAAGTCACCCAGAGTGTGTGTGGTCAAGAGTGCAGCTGAAAGGCCCAGGTTCATGCCAGCTAACATAGTCATCACAGATAGACAGACACCTCCAAAGGCTGCCTTAATGCTTCTCCATGGGCTGAATCTGGACTTGTGTTCAATTTCCTGGCAAGTTACCATGCCAGAAATTGTACACGCATCTCCCCAAGCGCATCAAACATGAGACCTTCCCTTCTCCCTGACTACAGGAGCTGTGGCGGATTTGCTTATCTCAGAAATCCACAGTGTTTCAACATACATCATTTGTTTAAATGGGATTATCAGAGTAACTCAGATTCAAACAGCTGTTTTTTCCCCCACTCACTAGCGAAGAGAATCCTTGCTTTTTGTACTCCTTCTTTCATGGAATTAAGGCTAGATAATGTGGTAATGCCAAGTCCCTTTGAAATGACTGCCAACACAGAAACTGCCACCATTGCACATGCACCCTGTGTGCACCAAATCAGATCTTTACTGGACCTCCAGTATTCTCAGCTCTGCATTTTTCATCCCTTGATTAAATAGAACCCTAATTCCCCCCCCCCCCCCCCCCCCCCCCGGGCATTGACCATGCATTACTTAAACAATGTTTTTGTTAATTAAGGATGGCTTGTATAGTCCACTGCCCTTCATACATTTTATCTGCCATAAGTTTCAGTGAGGTTTGTTCATGGTACTCACCTCGCTGGTGCAAAAGTGGTGCAAGCTAAGCATCTTGCAAGCTAAATCTGGGATTTCAGCTCAAACAGCTTTTGACATGCCTTCACTCTTAGCAGATGGATGCTGCCGTGAGTGTCTTGCTGTTTATCTAAGAGATATCCAGAGAGTTAAACAAACTCAGCCAACACTGTTCTTTCCTGAGCTATTAACACAAGCATCTCGTGTATTAAGCATGTCACAGTCAAGCCATGGTTTTCTGGGCTGCTTCCCTTCATTAAAATCCTCCCAGATCCAAACCCTCAACTCCTGAACTCCCAGCAACACCTTTTCAAAGGTCCCTTTCATTTACAACTATTGTTGTGCCAATTATGTGAAACAGAGGCAAAAATAAGGGAAAGGCCGAACCAAAGTGTGGTTGCTACCTCCAGTGCTTAGCCTGTCAAGATACAGGAGTCATTACACTCTTCTGAGGTTCACTGCTTGATGGGACAAAAGTCTGAGTCTGAGACGCCCCATCCTCTGTGCAGGAGCTGATGCCCAAGGGACTATGCAGCCTTATGCCAGCAGGTCACCCTTCCTCAGGGCCAGCTCTGTGGCACTGATCCAGTACTTATCATCCTTGTTCTTAAGGACCCGCTTTCCACCACATCTGCAGCCACTCCTCAGGGCCAAGCCCTGCAGTACCTGCTATCCCGGTACCAGCAACTTCTGTGTCTAAAACTCCACTAAGTGGCCTTTTGTGGCCCATTTGGGGAGTCACTTCTTCTTGAGGGATTTTCAAAATGCTGCCTTTGAAGTCACTCATTTATTTAGGTTCATTACACATCCATAATATCAATCGCTTCTCCATGGAGGGAGGGCATTCCTGATGAAATGTCCTTCCTTAGAAGAAAGTGCCCTCCTAGTCCTCCTCTGGGCATAGCAGGGATTCACCTTCAATGCATCTATTTTCTTCTCTTTAATGGAATCTAGGTTGCCCAAGGACAACCTAGAATATTTTAGATCATCTGAGTCCAGAGATACCCTCTTGGGTCCCTACTGGACACTTTGGGGTACTGATGTACTTTGGAAAGACTGCAGCATCTGGTCTATCCAGTACTAGGTCGCTCTCTTCAAGGAGGAAAATTACATGATCTCAGCTAAAGCATTTTGTTATTGGAGGCACGTGGGAAAAATACTGGGAAAGAACATCAGCTTCCCAGGGAAGAACAATTGCTCCCTGCTGGGATGAAACACAAGGCTACTACATGTCTGCCTCATTATGCGAATTTAGGAAGACTTCCCATAGCTTCTGAAATGCATCAGAGGGGCTCTGAATGTTGTTCAAGAGATTAATATTGTGGGCTATGTCTTTTCAGTAGCTGGTAGACAACCAGGCGAACAACTACAAAGAGATCTAACTCCATGCCCTGCCTATTTTCAGCTGCATAGCTGCATTGCAGGCAAGCTGGCCGAACAGAGCCTGCAGGTACATCAGTCTGACCAATGTACTTGGGATCACTGCGTCCTACATGCTCTGGAAAGCATGATCTGGCCGTCTGCCACATTTTGACTGCAAAAACAAGAGACATAAACAGCTTTTTATCACACCTATCTAGCTGATACCTGAGGTGGCGTGACTCTGGCTGAGTCGTGGTGCAGAGACAGACATTGCTACATTCCCTTTGGGCTTTGAGGTGCAGAACTGCAGATCAAGGGACAGTAGGGCACAGCTTACTTTCCTGGGCACAGGAGCGTGTGAAGAGCAGGCTCTCACCAGCGCTTTGCAGCAGTTACTGCCTTCCACCAGGCACCAGGACAGTCCCACCCAAACTGGGCTAAGGTACCATGTCCTTCCCTGCTGAACAGGCTTCAGGCTGCAAAAGGGAAAAGACTAAAGAGGCTTCACAAAAGTTTGCTGGAGAGCCTTGGCTTTCCACTGCAGGCAGGAAAGTATGGGGACGTGCATTTTCTAGATAATGTAATATTTGTGATGGTAACTCAAGGAATCCTAAATTACACAGGATGTTTGGCAATACCAGCTTTTTTATCTGGACAATTGCTCCCATGTTTGTCTTTAACTACCCCTAGCAGACATAGACAATGGAGGACCATCTATACAGACCAGACTCCCACATGATGAAGCACTAATATCCACAGCATAACACTGCCCTCATTTTATGTGTAAGGGTTGACACTTCCCATCCTACTGGTTCCCAGCTTTTCTTATCTTTTGTTTCTAGGAAGCAAGTATACAAAGTTTCAGGTCTGAATCTGGCTTTTTACCCATTGTGGCTGTGCTGGCTGGCTGTCGAGGCTTTGATTTGTCTGTACAGACAGAAGCTCTATATCCCAGTGTGAGGATAGGTGTTTATCTAGCAAAGCTACCACTATGATGAAGTAGTGTCTCCTCTGTGTATGAAGATGTGACCCCGACACCCCAACGGGATCGCCAGCACCCAGATGGGATCCCCAACCTCCTCCTGAAAGGAGGAGACCTGCCCGTGGGCTCTCCTTACAAGGGAGTCAGCCCTTTAGAACAAAACCCTCTTATTCAGTCCAAAAAAACCCCAAATGTGGTGATCTTCTGGGCACTCTGCTAAGGCCACCTGTTAAAGCTGTTGGAGAAGGTTCAGGGTGTTTCCAGAAAAAAAATCAGGCTGTGAAAGAGGTTTCTTTGTAGCTGACTGTATTCAACTAAACTCTGTGGAGCAAATATATTCCTACTTGAACGCCTTTTTAGTACTACAAGTATTACGACAGCAGATCAATTATCCCGCGGGGTGCCTGGAACTCTGCTAAGAAACACTTTTGTGTGTAAAGGATATGTTACTTCAATATACAAAGAGAAGCAATGAGGTAGTTTGAAGGGAAATCATTTTACGTTACTCATTTACAACAACAAAATACAGAAATCCTCTGATCAAAGTCTACCCTTACATAACTTCTATGCAATGCAAATATCTTTACCTCCTCACAGACAGAAGGATGCACCAACAAATAAGCATACAGCTGAGCAAATTTTCAAAGAATAAAAGTAATAAATATCAGGACAGGAAAGTAACACAGCAACGCAGTTCAGGCAGCTTGTTTGTGTAACGTAGACTCTGGGCAGCAAATTAGACTCATTATTTTTGGTGTCAGAAGCTTTCAAAGACTGAGGAAATCCTATCCGTATCTTATATTTAGGAGTACTTAATATAATGCTATTAGACTAGAGGCCTTGTAGGAAGTGTGAACTCCTTTTATTTACATTTCTATTTCTGACCTCTTACATTTCCTCTGTCAAGTCCGAACACCACAAGATGATGCAATATTGCATCACCACCTGATACTGAGACCTCTGACAGCAGCCACAAAAACTCGTGGGTTTCCCCCCCTCTATGAATAACCAGTGGTCTTAAAGACCTGCTTACACACACTCTGCTACCACAAGGAGTACATCTCTCTCAGACAGACTCATACATATATGAACAGACAAAAATAGGTATTCAAGCCAGCAAGCGGTATTACGTGAGTTTTACATTGCAGCTGATGTGTGTACGTATGTGGTATGGAGGAAACAGCTTGCACTCCCACCCCTGTGCTTTAAATACCTATTCTGAAGTGTAAGAGCCTAAATCAGTAAAATGGGAGACAAAGCCTTCAGCAGATGTACCTCAGAAGGTTTCTGAACACCTGCTGTTTTCTGTTTTGAAAGCTTTAGATGTTTGAAGTGAGGGATTTTGTGCAGAATCTTGATCACCAGGAGTACTGACCCAGTAGGAGAAAAGGAAAGAGTGGGTCTTTCCTGGAGGAGAAGGGACTAGAGATAGGCAAGACTCCTCTTTTCCTTGTTTGAGTTTTCCTGACTCTGCTCTGCCTCCAGATGTTCACACGGATCATTCTGGATCAGCCACATGGGTACTTTTGTGCCCAGCAGATCTTAAAAGATTCCCCCGGACACCTCCTCCTAGGAACCCAAGCTCCTGTAGGAGACATCTTACAGAGGATTTAACTGCCCACTGACAGCCCTTCAGAGCGATGCAGCAAGAGCCCAGCCTTAATTTGCTTTTCTTCTGGATCCCTCCACTCCTCCAAGGCCTTCTACTGCTTCCCCAAGCAAAGACCCCAAACCAGTATAAAAAGAGATGGGCTGCCTTTCCCTCAAATAAAGCTGTGAATAGAGGACAGATCTGCAGGCAACACTTAGCTATCAGTTATATCCATTACACGAGCAGCCACCATACCTAGAACACGATGCAAAAGCCAAATTAAAATCCAGCTTATTCCTCCTCTGCTTGTTGGCAAGTTATAGCAAGAAAAAAATCTTATTTTTGATACCAAAGTTGCCATATGATTGTGCATATGGACAAAGCAACTGCAATTATGTTAATGCAACTGATCGCATATTTACAGGATCAGTTTTCAGAGCAGAGCTGTAAAATAAAGGGATTCTGTCAATTTATTTTAAGTCCTGCACTGAATGCATCATAAAGTGCTTAAAACCCAATTAGAAAATTCCAACGTATAAATTCTGCAAGAAAGGAGAAAGCTACCTACCATTCCATCAGGAAGCACGATACATCCCACTAGGTTTTTTTCAATTTTCTTTACATAAGGAAGCAATTAAAAATCTGAATCTAGGTTTTGTTGGGATTAGGCAAGCAGGCTCTGGCTTTGTTGGTACAGGACCTACAAAGCTTCTGCATTTAATTTTTTTCTCTGCTGCCAATATAGAAAATAAACAACAAGCCAAACTATTAGATACTATTTCCTAAATTGCAGTGAACCCAGTCTGTCAATGACAACAGAACATTTACATCCAGTTCCAACATATGTCAGTATATAAAGTCGTTGCTGAGCATTTAATGTGGCTGTTATTCTTTATCGCAGTTCTCCATGAAACAACATAAAAACTGATGTTTGACTGTGCAGAGGACACAAAAGATACCATCATACATTTTTCCAACCTCCAAAACTCCCATTTGAGATCATGACAGCAATTCCTTGTCATATTTTTATTACAGCTGAAAGATAAAGGAAATAATTGCATTTTGACTGCACCCCACAAGATTATATTAGCAAAATGATTGCTTCTTTGCATGACTAATTTTGATTAAATCAGCTTCATTTAAATACCAAATTGTGTTCTTCACCTTCCTTCATTAAGCTATGATATTCCTGCCTATTTTAAAGTCCCATTTTTTATATTGTATAATGTGAATTTCAATTTATTGTACAGGCTGTTCTTAAAGGAAAAAAAAATACAACAGATAATTGATGGGAAAGGGTTTAAGTCACATTTGGAAATCAACAGGAACAAAATAATGTTAAAATGTGTATTTCCAAAGAATATACAACTTATAAGAAGAGCATCCTTGGGAATAGGAAAGTTTGTATTACTTGTTTTGCCATAAAAGGCAGTAAAGAAAATTGTGCTGCATATAGAGCAGCTGAAGATTAACTGCAAAAATTAGTATTTTATTAACTTACTAAATCCTGACAAGACAAAGATTTTCAGTTTACCTCCTTTTCTCAAATATAATACATAAAATAATTTATTCTTTTATTGCAAATAACATTAGCTGACTTACAGCTATTTAAAAAATATTTTATACAATTCTGGCTGAAATCAACATGAAACGTGTCATTTGCTCCAGCTGTAAATTATTCGTTCTATAACTGTCTTTTGACAAATTACAGTCCTTTTTATTCAGCTGCTCAAATCTCTGTATGTTTGTGCATCCCCAAACAAAGTCCACGGATTTTAACAGGATTAGTCGCCAAACTGGCTACACTTGTGTTCCTGGAGTCATCCATCTGGGGATTCAGCCAACAACAACAAAAAAAAGCTTCCTATTTTGATAAGGTTTTTTAATCTCTCTAAAAGCATTCAGTAATACACGTGCTGTGCAAAGCTGAACTTCTTTGACAGATATTACCTACTGTATCAGGCAAAACCAAGCACAAAGTGAGTCTTTGCCGTGTTTCCCCTATGCTGCACACACATCACATGACGGTTGTTAAAGGTTTTTACTTTGCTTTCATCTTTGTAAAAAGGGGAACTTGAGGCCAGTGGAGAGGTATGGCTTCTTATAGCCACAGTTCAGTGTAACATATATTCATTTTGAAACTCCGTGTTTATACAATAGTTTCTCAATTACTTTCTGCTTCAGGCTGGTATTACGATCCTTAATGTTTTCATGCAAACAGTTTTTAAGTCAAAAAAACCCTACTACTATAATGTCAATTATCCAACTTTTTATAATAGCATCTGTACGCGTAACATACTAGTTATTTCCTTCTGATATTTTCTTTCTACGGAAGTTAATAATGTGTACCTAGAAAAATCAAATTCATTTTTATACTCTTTATGGCAACCTATGGCCTTGTAAATGCTCCCTGAAGATGTAACCTTATGTCAGCATGGCTTTCAGGGCGAGCATGCGGGCCCTGTGCCACGCAGGGGTCACCTGTGAATCTCATTGCAAGCTCAGGGTCAAAAAAGATCTCAGCGTAATCGTGGAAAGAGTTTTGCTGTTCATTCCAAAAAAAAGAGCTGCAGAGATACAAACTCTCAGCTCCGTTCAGAGCCAAGCAGCCAGCAGCCAGGGTGGGGAAAGCGTGGTGAGGGGGAGTTGTTTGTTTGAATTGGAAGTGAATGGTTATGCCTGAGCGGCATTTGGAGTCCTGGCACCATGAGGCTGATGAATTAATCCTCCTGCTGTGGGCAGCCTTGGCAAGGCCGTAGCTGGAGTACTACTATGTCCAGCTTTGAGCAGTGCCTTCCAAAAAACAACGTGGCCCATTTGGCAAGCGCCCGGGGGCAAGCTACAGGAATCGCTGGAGGTCTAAGGAACATGACCTAAAAGGAGAGAGCCAGGACTGCCCAGTCTGGAAATGGGAAAATAGCAGGAAAACAAGAATGCTGCACCTTCAAACAAAAAGTAGCTGCAAAAAAAAAAAAGAGGAATGAGGCAAATAAGAGGCTAAACCTGTAAGAGTAGACATTTAAGTCTTTCCGAAGGAGAAGGCCACTGTGTGGTAGAGTGAACTGCCACCTTCAGAGTTCTTCGAGGACAGCTTAGACAAACTAACTGTGTCCTGGCCTTAGCGCGTGGGGCTGGACAGCCGTTGGCAGAGCCTGGCACGGGTCTGGCCAGGCAGCCGTGGCCTCCGGCAGCCGTCACCCCCGAGGTGGTGGCTGCTAAGCAGCTGCCTGCCGAAGGGCTGGCCGCCATTGGGGGCCCCTGGGCAACGAGCACCTCTGGCAGCTGCTTCCAGGGAGGTTTTGCAGCCTGTACCGACACCGGGACAGCCCCCGCGTGCCCTGTGCTGGCGGTCAAACCACACTAAGGCTGCGATGCTCTGTCCTCCCAGCGGATATAGCCCCACTCCGGCCCACGCGGCCGTACCGGGCTAGCGGCAGGGCTGCCCGCTGCCTCCAGGCGGCCAGGCCGGGCACCGCGCTCTGCGGACCCCGCGGGGCGTCCCGGCCCAGCGACGGCCCCTTCCCCGGGCCCACGCCTCGCTCGGGGGAAGGGGCCCGGCCCAGGTGCCCGGCTCGGAGGGCCGCGGCGGTGGCCGGGCACCCCGTGGCCGCGGCGGGGCCGGGCGGCGGCGGCCGAGCGGGGCGGGGAGGCCCCACAGCCGGTTCCCTCTTTGCCCGGCGTGTGATTGGCGGCGGCTCCGGAGCTGCCTACCGCCGGCCATGGAGCCTCCCCTCCGGCCCCCGGCCCGCTCCGCTTCCTGCTGAGGAAAACACCTGTCCGGAGCCGGGGCCGCGGCCGCGCCGCTGCGGTGAGTAGCTCCGTCCCGGGGGCCGGCGGGGGTCGCCGACGGAGCCTGCTGCGGGCCGGCCCTGCCCGAGGCCCGGGCTGGCAGGTGGCGGCGGGGGCGCAGGGCCGGGGCGGCGCGGCCCGGCTCCCCGCGGTGGCGGTGGGCAGACCCGCCCGGCGGGCGCGCCCACGGCCCCCGGCTGTCCCGCCGGGTTGGGGGCGGCGAGGTTTGCCCTCATGCGGCGACGACTCCGCTGCTGCTCCCGCCGGCGCTGCGGGGCTGCAAGGGCCCGGCCGCCATCTCGGCGCGGCGGGCCGGCAAGGGCGGGCGCGGCCTCGGGGCCCGGCCGGTGAGCCGGGTGAGGGAGGCAGCCCCGGCCCGCTGCTCGCCGCCGCCGCGCAGGGGAAGGGCTTCGGCCAGAGTCCCCTTCCAGCGGGGCATGTGCGGGTGAGCGGGGTCCGCACTGCAGCCTGCAAGGCAAGGGCTGAGCACCCCGTACGCCGCCCGGTCCTTCGCTCCTCCCGGGCTTGGTCCCGGCCCAAAGAAGAGTCACAGGTTTGATGCAAAACCTGCCGGGAAAACTGTTGGATAAAACAATGTGAAGGATCACACTAGGCAGTGGTAGCAGTTCCCACTTGTCTGAAGATCTATGAGTCAGCTCTGCTACAACACAGCTTTTAAACAGTAAATAACCGTATTTCCTCATCTAACAAATAATAACCTCTTGTGTCTATCCAGTACATGTAGACCATAAAGCCTTCCCCCACCGCAAATTGTCTGAAGTCATAGCTGAGGGCATTCAGGAGTTGGTTGTCGGTGGAGATTAGGTCACACTGTTAAAAGATCGGTATTTGAAGAGCCGGGCACAAGTTGAAAGGACAGGCAGTATCCAAATAGCGAGTGTGTCCCTGCAGGAGCTGTAGCTGCGATCTCTGTGTTTTCAAGCTATGTGAAGTGTTGGTTTAAAGGTAGAGCACCATCACTCGTATAACTCCAGTTAACTAGAACTTTGCCAAAATTCTTACCTAAATGTTTGGAACCAGCTAGAAGTTATTGATCAAGAAGGACCACCAAATAGATACCTTGTGTAGAAACCAAAATATGCAAAGGTCTGTAGTGAAGGCAGGGGCGTCCTGAAAATATTACAGCTATAATAGCAGTCACATTCACTGTGCAACCTCCTGGCGGAGACGTTCAGCTGTATCTACTGATTAGTACACTTTTTGATGAAGACTGTGACTATATTATCTGTGAAGTTTTAAGATGGGAAGCTGCACTGATTTAATTCCTGTGAGAACTAGTAGTTACTAGAGGATTTGACAAAAAAGCAGAGCAAAGCAGTTTTTGTTGTTGTGTTCATGCTTAAGATGTTGGTGCTGTATCTTGTGTGTTCAGCCCTGGATCACTGTAGACATAGGGAAGATATATTGTACTCCTGTCCTGCAACTGCAAGGCACTCTCCTGCTACAGGAGGCAAGTAGATGTAGTATGCTGCTTGGAAAACTTTGGGTCATGTCATAGGTGGTTTTTTTTTCCATTTATCTTAAAGTGAATGTAAGTAGATTAGTATTATACTTGCATAATGTGTGCACGAGGTGACTCTTACTCTGATAGATAGTGCCTGTTTTCTTGCAGGTTGTGTTGATTGGGAAGGAGCTGACACAAAAGTGAAAAGGACAATTTAAAAATAAGGTGTTAACATGGTGAATTAAACCAGAAGTAGAAACTAGTATAGAATAAGCATAAGAGTAACTGGTGAAGAATAAGTAACTGGTGAAACTAACAAAGCAGTGACGTTTGACAGATATCTTGATTTTTTGTAGCAGAGTATATGAAGTAATTCATGATAATACCACATTGTCTTTTTAAAGCACCTTTCAACCAGTGTTCTCAAATCCTGTAACAAGTTCACTCATTAATTTATCTCCTAATCCTGCTGTGAATTATGTTTCAGTCTCAGTTATCCTAAACTGTGCTGGCTCCGTTCCCTTCCCTTCTCTTCCCTTCCCTACCACTCCTGCAAGTGATGAGTCAGATTAAGGAACTGATCCAGATGAAAATTAACTATATTTTTTTGTTGGTGGTGTTATTATCAGTTTGCTGACCTGAGTGATGAGATAGGAACACGACTGGAGACAAAAGCAAGCCTGTTTGCTTGTCTTAGTTACCTTTTACAGGCCCACCTCTTCCTGCTCCATTGCACCCCATCAGGATTTGTGGACTAGTGGTAGGACAGTTCTCCTAACACAGGGAAATTTGGGGTTAGAATTAAATTAGAATTAATTCTTAAAAAAGAGTGGCGCTTTTTGATTTTTTTTTTTTTGTAGTTACAGTAGGCGTATAGAAATGTGAATACTGTAAGTAATGCTTAGGTATGATAGAAGTTTTAAGAAGTTATTTTAAATGATTTTCAGTCATAAACATCCAAGTTTTCTGATGCATATGCATGAGGAAATATGGTTTTGCCATGCCTACACATGGATTAGCAGGAAACAGATACAATTTGGTGTCACCCTAAGAATGGGGACACTTTTGTGTCTGTCATTGCAGAGACAGATTAGAGACAGTCATCACTCCAACAATTGGCTTCTGAAGCTGATGAAAAGGGGTCAAAGCTGAACTGGAGATGGGGATTGGACTGGACTAGACTAGACATGGCAGGTCACAGCCCAAATGAATGTGGGAGAAGGAAGAGTCTTGTGTGGGCAGTTACACAATTGTCACACATTTGGCATTGTATCTGATGCCGTTTGTGAGGGAATATTTGAACCTTTCACAATGTTGCTCTATCAGTCTTTTAAAGTGGATGAAAGCATCAAACAATCACATTCATTGAGCAGCGTACAGGGTAGTTCTCTGCTGCCCGAGATAGAGATGCTGCTTTTTCTTGCTGGTCTTGATCAATGGAGTAGTACCACAACAGCTTAGTAGGAGGTGGAATATTTGTGTGTGTATGTGTTTGAAAAATTAGTCTTTAAATGCATATCATGTGGCAGCAAGATGAGGACATTTTAAACTGGCATGCTTCCTTAAGTCTGGCAAAACCCAATGAAACTGTGATGAGTCCAGGTTGACTTCATAGGGTCAGCGCAATGACTTTTAGAATGAGGGATATTTGCAAAAAACATATGTAGCCTGTTGGCATGAAAAAAGTCCTCACTTCTTATGTATAAATGAAGAAAAATATGTGACTGTATTACACATTTTAGAAATTATACTTCAAAATACAGACTCTGCAAAAGCATTGCAAAGTCAAGCTCTCTAAATCAGGGAATTTCAAAACATAGGTTTTGCAAAACACATTTTCCCCTTCAGTATTGCTCCTTTTCTTTTTCCTCCAGCTCCTCTTCCTTTTTATGTGAAACTGGGTGCTTCCCTCTCCTCCATCATCCTGGGCACTGCTGTTGAGGTTACAGGTGCTCAAGCTTTCCAACAACTGGGTGCTTTTTTCAGACAAGAAGAGGACCGGAGAGGAAAGCTGTGTGTAGTGCTGAAATGCCACAGAAAGTGTGCCTGATATGTGCTGACAGGCTGCACGTGTGCAGAGGATGACCGTTGGAGATGTCTTGGCCAAGATTGGTAGGTTTCATGGCAGCGACAAAATTTTCAGGGCACCTTCACCACTTCCTTGAGAAATTTCAAATACTGGCTCTAAAAGGTAGAGGGAGCTAGGACAGAGTGTATTTTTCCCCGAAACTCACTTCCTGAGAAAAATAACCTCTAAAAAGAAATCAGTCTATCTTAGGTGCCAAGCAAAATGGTGCTCTGAGAAAGAAGAGGTATGTCTATAATGGAGGGTATTTTCTTTTTTTAACCTCAACAAAGTGTTAGTTTCAGAGGTCAGAACCTCTGAACTGGCACATTGGAGGCAGGTAAGAGGCTGTTGGATTTTTTTTGCCAATACAGAGGGAGCTCCCCCCTCCCTTTTTAATATGGAAGGTGAATTACAAGATAGGAAGCGTGCATATGTTAAAAAAAAAAAATACCACCACTTTGCTGTTGCTAAAAGACCTTTCAGCTGTTTCATATTTTTTTCTCCTTCTCAAGAGTCATCATTTTTGTAGGATATGTACTGGTGTAGGATGTGTACTACTTATTGCTCTTCTAAATGGTCAGTATTTCACTGGAAAAATCATAAAGAAAAAGGATAAGGTTAGAGGCTTTTCTGTCTTTTCTTTCTGATTTGTACATGTTTTCCCAAAGCTTTTCATGTGGGGATTTTTTTTAGTAAAGGAACAGCTCTTCAGGTTGTAGTTAACCACAAGAATTAGGGTTGAAAGTCCATGGTTTAAATTTTTCCCACATCTTAAGTCATCATTTCTAGTGTGTGGTGTGTGAATTTAAGTTGTGAGTCCTCAAAGGGCTATCACCATGAAAATAAAAATCAGGAAACATTGCAGATTTAATTGTCTTTTGTCTAATATTTTTATTTAGCTCTTTTATAAAGTAGTTAGGCACTCTAAAATATATTGTTTTTAAAATGTTTTATTTGGATTCATTAGATTTATTGCCCAGATTATTCTTAGCTATTTTTAAAAGGCTTTAAGCATGTCTTCTATGCATGTGTGTTAAAATTAAATTGGTGTACTGTTAGTGTATTTGTACTGTTGTAACAGGAAAAGCATTCTGACTTTTTTTAAAATGAGCGATCTTATATATAATCAACTTGGTTAAAACTTCCTTCCTGCTAAGTGCAGCACTTCCTTTGCATCTGGATATGAGGGCGAGCAAGAAAAGCAGAACATCTTAAACAAAGAAACTTTGTGTGAATGATCTGCCTTTGAAAAAATAGGAACTTCAGAAATTAAACAAATGAGTCGTCTTCAGCAATTCAGCCTTTATTTTATAAGCAGGTAATATTTCCTTGTCCTTTGTCAATTATAGAGGTGGTGTGTCCACAGCCGTTGCTTTCCGGAACTTGAAAAGAGGATTTTAGTTAGCATACTATTTTGTTTCAATTTAACTTTTATATTTTTATCTTCTTGTTTTGTTATCTGCTAAGGCATCGTTACACTGGTTTTAGTTTTTCCAGCAGAAACAGAAAGATCTTATGAGAAACAGAAAAAGATTTTATGTGTAAAAAGCATTGTCTGGAAAGTAAGTTCGGCATGTTGCTGTAACTTAGCTTGTGTGAGCATGCTCAATCAGCGCTGCCGCCTTCTTCCAAGTTCTCGGTGAATAATTTCCACTTCATTGTTGTTCAATGGAGATTAACTGTGAGCAACAATATTTTTTGTTTATTGAAAGCTGATAAGGTAGGCTGCTAGTGTTCGGAGTTGTTTTACATGTGTTTCAGGTGTGATTTGATTTCATGTATAGGGTAATAAATCGGCATCAGCTTGGGAGTTTTTTCTTCTCTAACAAACTAACAGTTTATACTGGAAGTATTTACTTTTTAAATGGATGGATGTTATCAGTCTGGTGAATTGGTTTATTTAAAAGAAGCACATCTCAGGATACTAGGCTTGAATTTAGATGGATGTTAAATATCTGTTTTCAGAAGTAGCCCCTGACTTTTGAATCCCAAAGGCTTTATTTGGTGTAAGTCCTTATTCCTCATCGCTAAAAAGAGAAGGGGAAAATGGGAATAGGCTCACCTCTGTCCAGTCTGCAAATAAATTTCTTGTTTTGTTACTTTCTGTCATTCCTGGAGCTTGGTGGGATTACGTTCTCCTCATACACAGTAGCACGTCTTTTGATTTCTATGAAAATCCGCTAATATCAGCAGCATCAAAACAGGTGAGGCAGTAGAAGAATCAGTGCTTGATCAAGTAGAGGCAAGAACAAATCGGTGTGGAGGAAATATATAGTCAGACTGCTTATCCTCAGTGAGATCTGGGAAGGCTGTTTGAAAGCTCTAATTGTTTAATCATTGAAGGGTTATTGTTGTTTGGTGTTTTTTTTTTATATTTGGTGTTGAATTGAATAGATTACATCTGAGATGATTTATGTAAATCAAATATTTATGACGAGAAATTAAGGGGAGGGAGAAATATAAAAAACGTATGCATAGCAGGATTCTGATTGACCTGTGATTTTAATTAAGAAGAGTTAAAAAATAAGACTAAAGAAAAATATAAATGAGAGAGTAACCGAGTATTTGTATGTTTTGCTAGATTTCTTTTGGCATGGAGTTGGGTGATGATGAACAGCCAGTTGTTATGAGAGAGGAAAACAAACGAAGGAGAAGAAGAATGAAACCTCATTGCACATCAAGTAATTTGTCATCAATGGAACTGATATCCATTGAGTTCATTTTACCTACCAGCAATAAACATACTAAAGTACCAGAAATGATGTTACTTGAAATAGCTGGCAACTGTACGGTTGAGCAAATGAAAGCACAGATTTGGATGCGTGCAATAGAGATGAGTCAAACTACAGACTTCTACCACGCATTCACCCCAGATCAATTTATTCTGCAGTATCAGAAGAAAGGGCAATGGTATGAAATTTATGATAAACATCAAGTATTACAGACATTGGACTGCATATTGTACTGGAAAGTGTTACAGAAGAAGGTAGGCAAGATCTATGTTGTCCAGAAACAAAAACCGTCAGAAGAAGTTCAGGAATTTCAGCGGCAGCTTAACGATTTAATTGGTTATGATGTCACTGATGTAAGCAACGTGCATGATGATGAACTAGAATTTACCCGTCGCAGATTAGTTACTCCACGAATGATAGAGGTAGCCTGTAGAGATCCTAAATTGTATGCAATGCACCCATGGACTACATCTAAGCCACTCCCAGAATATTTATTTAAAAAGATCACTAATAATAACATTTTCATAATCATACATAGAGGAACAACTAGCCAAAAAATTAAAGTGTCAATAGATGATACTCCAGATATGATTCTCCACAGCTTTTTCACAAAGATGGCAAAGAAAAAGTCTTTGATGGACATTCCTGAAGATCATAGTGAACTAGATTTTGTTCTCAGGATTTGTGGCAGAGATGAGTACATTACTGGAGAAACACCAATCAAAGATTTTCATTGGATAAGACAATGCCTTAAGAATGGGGAAGAAATCCACCTTGTCTTAGACAATCCCCCTGACCCAAATGAGGATGAGGTTCAGAAGGAAGAGTGGCCCTTGGTGGATGACTGTACAGGAGTTACAGGGTATCATGAACAATTGACAATCGATGGAAAAGATCATGAGAAAGTCTTCACTATCTCTTTGTGGGATTGTAATAGGAAATTTAGGGTGAAAATAATTGGCATCGATATTCCAGTTTTACCGAGAAATACTGATCTTACGGTGTTTGTGGAGGCTAACATTCAACATGGGCAGCAGCTCCTTTCACAGAGGAGGACTTCATCAAAGCCTTTTACTGAGGAGGTTCTGTGGAATATTTGGTTGGAGTTTGATATCAAAATCAAGGATTTGCCTAAAGGAGCACTCCTAAATCTTCAGATATACTGCGGCAAAGCACAGGGACTGTCTACAAAGACGAATCTTCAGTCACACGAATCGCCCAATTCTGATTCAAAATGCAAAACTCAGCTTCTCTATTATGTAAATCTTTTGTTGATAGATCACCGGTTCTTGCTACGAAGTGGGGAGTATGTGCTTCACATGTGGAAAATTCCAGGCAAGGGAGAAGAACAAGGAAGCATCAATGCAGACAAACTCACATCGGCAACTAACCCAGATAAAGAAAACTCAATGGCTATCTCTATTGTGCTGGACAAATATTGTCACCCAATTGCCTTGCCCAAGCACAGGATAACATCAGACCCCCAGGGTGATAGGACACGAGCTGAAATGCCCAACCAGCTTCGCAAGCAACTTGAAGAGATCATAGCAACTGACCCACTCAATCCACTTTCTCCTGAGGACAAAGAACTGTTGTGGCACTTCAGATATGAAAGCATAAAGCACCCCAAGGCGTATCCTAAGCTGCTTAGCTCTGTGAAATGGGGACAACAAGAAATAGTGGCCAAAACATACCAGTTGCTAGCAAAAAAGGAGGTTTGGGATCAAAGCACTTTAGATGTTGGACTCACAATGCAACTTCTGGACTGTAACTTTTCAGATGAAAATGTCCGAGCAATGGCAGTTCAAAAACTGGAAAGTTTAGAAGATGACGATGTTCTTCATTATCTTTTACAGCTTGTGCAGGTAAGGTCTACTTGCATTCTTGAGCTCCGCTTTCCAGGTATATTTGCATTAGCCCATCATCATTCCCATCTTAGTAGGTCTTGTTAGTAATCCCTGGGTTTGAAGTCTTCAGTGTTTAGTCAAAGCAGTGGTAGTAACCAAATTAACCCAAAACACACTTTCTACATTCGCCTTTCACCTATGTTTTTATTTTTGTGTTACCATTGCCTTGTGTCTTACAATTTGCAGCTTGCATTCACAGTAGTATTTTTTTCTGGAAATTGTCAATACTAGCTATGCTATGATGGGAGCAAATCCTAACTGTGCTGTCTCTAATCCTAATCAAAGGTCTTAATCTAATTCAAGTCTGAATCACATAGCACTGAAGAATTGTTGACCGGCTTTGCCAATAATTTAGAAAGAGTGTAGACAGAAAGAAAGTAAAGGCAGAAGTTGACACAGGCAGGGCCTGAAGAAACATCTGGGATTGGATTTTAGGTCAAGAATAACAGTGTAGTTACATAGTATATGGCACTGACTTCAGTCTTGTACTGTTAAGGGGACCAAATTTATCTAGAATCTTCCAGAATTTTTTAAGAAGTAAATAAAGGGTTGCTAGGACTCCATAATAAGAGTAATTTATTCTGGGAGGTTGGGTGAAAAACTGTGTTTTTAGTGGCAATGAATCACTGCTGTATTGGTTTGAAGCACTTTGGGTACAGATTTGCCAGATGAAACATCAGGAAAGTTTGTATCAGTTATAGAAGAAAATTGGTTTGTTTGCTCAAGGCAGTGCTGGAGCTGCGCAGCCTGTCAGAGACAAAGTCTCATCTGATGGCTGATGAAAGGTGTAACCCTGCGGTTCTTCCTGGTAAACGTATCCCCTGAATCAAGGCGACTCCGCAGGCTTCTCACACCCGACAGGGCTCTGGTTCATGCGGGAAGGCTGTCACCCGGCAGAGGAGGGAATACTTTTTTCAAAGAATCAGAAGACAGAATTGGCATTCAGATATATTTCTTTTCTTTTCTTTTCTTTTTTTTTTTTTTTTTTAAAAAAGGAACTGTTGCAGCCTGGGAACCTGTGGGATGGGGCTTTTAATTTCTGTGGGCTCAGAGAGGCACTGGGTTCCCAGGAAAATGAAATTAGTATTTCAGATTTTGCTGCGCATCAGTAGTGATTTAAACAAGGCCTTTTTAGCCCTGTCTTTGCTTGTCTGAAGATTAGGCTCCCCAGGCAGAATGTATGCACTTCTGCATTAACCAAAGGAGCCGCTACGGTTACCTCATTGGGCCTCCCACGTAGCTGCTGCTATTTATATGCTTGGCTTGTGAGCTTTTGCTGTCTGCATGTGGCTCAGCAATTTTATTTGCTTTTGTATCCAAATTAGGGGTTTCGGATGGTGATTGGTTGATATCAAAATGCCTAAGAGAATGGGGGATTTTTTTTTTCATTTGTTTTTGAAATTATTTGTTTTCAGGAAGTACAAGTCTGGAGAATTTCAAAAAGAATAATCTCTCTAACAGTAAATTAAATTACTGTAGCATAAAATCATAGACACTTAACTTCACTGTGTCATTTTTAGTAAGAGATGTTGTAAGAAATTAGAAGATTGCCATCCCCCAAAAGAAAAAAAATACTAGATCCCAACTTCTACCTCTCTGCTGCTTCTGTGTCTTTCCTTCCTTGGCTAACAAGGGAGCATAGGCTATCAGCATCCTGCAGCAAAGTATTGGTACCACAGTTTATTTCAGAATCCACATTTTCCAGAGAATGGATGTCAGCCATTCCTCTGCTCTAATGGACATGTCCGAGATGTCTCTTCTACAAACGGTCATCACTTTTCACATGCATGCCTTCATGAAAGCTTTATGCTTTCATGAATCCTCTGATTCTTTTTCACTCTGCACAGGGCATTCCCATTTTACCTCCCAGTAGAGTTAGAAATCAAACAAACATTTTATTTCCCCCCAGGTTTATCCCAAATAGAAGCAGCCATGCCATAAATAAACCTATTGAGCTTCCTATAAAGGTCTGTTGTGCTCTGTGAAGTTGATAAAACATGGATAGGATAGTTAAAATACAACAAAATCCATTGTAAAACAAACCCAACGACTGTACTGCTTGTATATGGCAGTGAATAAAGCTCGTCTCCTGCTGAACTGCCAAGGCAAAGGTATGTGCAGGGACCTGATGAAGTGCCAGCAGACTTTTTTAATGGCTAGCTTTTATTGTTGCTATTCAAACATTAATATTTGCCTCTGTGAAGAAAAAAGAAAAATAGGATTGACTTTTTTAAATAGTTGTTTCTAAAATATAGGCAAAATAAGGATGATTATAATACATTTTTCTAATATTATTTTATGTTAGAATATATTTGCAGGAGGTTTTGTTTCAAAGCAATGGCTGATTGTTTGGCTGTATTTCATTATTAAATTGTTTTTCAAGGATATGCACTGAGAACATTCAGCAACATATACCAGAATGAGGTTAATAGGCTTTCTTGGAACTGTAACCAAATCCATTTGAATTTATGTAATAATTATTGCTTTTGAGTGCCTTATTGCAGTGAAAATTAATTTTTATTACAAAACCCCTCATACCTCATAATCTCATACACAAAGTAAAAGGATATATATATATTTTAAAATGAGTTTATATTTGTGAGTTCTCATTATCTTTCCTAAATAAGACTGTGTTACTTGGGGAAACAAAACTGTATTGCAGAGACAGTCAAGACAGTTCTTGCAGAATTATGATACTGTAGAAGGGCAAGTCTGGTGCTTGGCTTTTGTGGCTGTCTCTTAGCCAGCAGCTGGAAAGAACAAGTCTTTGTAGCATTTTTATAAGTTGGTTCATTCTAGAAGGGTGACTGAAAAAGCTCGGATTTTATTTTCTTTTTCTGTTTTCTGTTGACTAAACCCATAGGATGATTTATATTTCAGAAATAATGTTGCTATTTTAATGATAAAAAATACAACTGTGTGCCACAATGCTTTTAAGAGTTTATAAACCCTTGTGATTTGCTTGATGATGCTTAGTAGACCTCTGCTGATGGCTTGGTTGCTTCTTTGCAAGCTGCAGACCACAGTGATCTTGAAAGAGCCATTATATTCTGTTGAATAACTATCACTAGAGGTTTGCATACTTTGTTGCTTCTGAAAGCTGAGCGTACTACATGCACCCGGCTCTCGGCACATCCCTTTGTTTTCCCGTAATCTCCGTATGTGCTGCTTCCTGGCGCTCTGTTTCCAGAACCTGAAGCCATTCACCAACCCCGTCTATTCAGGACAGGAATTTTGTGAGACTATTCCAGAGCTTGTATGCTTCTTATTTCTCTTTTCTTGCCACGGGATATGCATGCCTACCTTTTTCCCCCCGTTAATCTGAATACAAACCTCCTATAAACTTGAGTCCCCCAAGCAACAGGAAAGAAGCTGCTGGAAAAACCACTTGAAGTGGACAAGTTCCCTGGCACAGCCCAGTGCCTGGAAGTGTGATAGTTTTCTGGTAGACCAATTCACTTGGTTATTGGGATGGGGGAGAGAATAACAGCAAAAAAAATTCCAATCCTGACAGTTCAAAAAAGTTGTTGACTTTTTTTTTCCACCCTTTTTTCACAGTAGCTTGGAAATATCTGTGGGCTTGGGTGGAGGGGAGCGGCTGTTGGAAGAGAAAAAATACATCTGTGCTCACGGAGTCATTAAAAAAAAAAAAAACCTCTGGCAAAATCTTCAAAATCTTCCTCTTAATTGTACTCCATTAATATAGGATCAGAGGCATCAGAGCCTTTATTGTATTTTGTTGTTCATTTAAGGGCTAAAGGCCAGAATGCCTGAGATTAGGTGCTCCAAAAAGCTGGTCCCGTATCCTGTGCTTGCTGGGGAACCCAGCAGTGAGCTCTGGTGCCCCAGTCCCAAAGTGACGGATGTTGTAGAAAAAACAGTGCTTGATTATTGAAAATTTTCATTAAAGAATGATTATAAATATGTCATTTCATTTGGCAATAATCTTTTCAAGCCTTCTCAGTGTTAGTTAGACTGCAGACTATTTTCTGATCTTGCTGGTTTTTGCTACGGCCTGAGAACGATGTTGCTTTGTTCACATGCCTTCATGTGCTCAGATCAGTATTGCTGGTTAGCTACTCCCTGCGTTGCTTTATTTGTCGCATTAATAATATACCTGAAAAGAATCTATTGCAAAGAAAAAATGCTTCTCGAATCACAGAGAAGTCTTGCTTTGTTTTTTCCAACTTGTTTTCTCGGAAGACGTACTTTGTTGCACATTTTTTACTCCTGCAGCAGTGTGTTCTCTAGATGTCATCAGTAAAGTATAAGTGCAATGGGATCTTAAATGTGTAAATAACATGTCTTCTATGTTTGTATTACTCAGGCTGTGAAATTTGAGCCGTATCATGACAGTGCATTAGCCAGATTTCTGCTAAAACGGGGTTTGAGAGTAAGTACTTCAAAATACAGCCAGCTTATGCTAAAGTTGCTGGCGTTATTAAAATCCTTTGTCAAGAAATGCATGCTGATTGTAGTATTTTTCTTTACCTCTAGAACAAAAGAATTGGTCACTTCTTGTTTTGGTTCTTAAGAAGCGAGATTGCCCAGTCCATGCATTACCAACAGAGGTTTGCGGTCATCCTAGAAGCTTATCTTAGGGGCTGTGGAAAAGCAATGCTACATGATTTCATGAAGCAGGTTCAAGTAATTGAATTGCTGCATAAAGTCACAATGGAGATAAAATCAGTTTCTGCAGAAAAGTACGATGTCACTTCTCAAGGTATTTACTAACAGGCGTTTCTTCATTTGTAATAATATTTTTTTTTCTCTTTGGGTGGGAAAATCTAGGCAGCAAAATATACTGTTTACTTAGAAAATTCATGGGTAAATTACTGTCAAAGGACACCATTATTACTTCTTATAAAGGTCCAGCGCAAGTTGATAGTGATTGAAGCAATAATGCACTTGTTTGCTTGTTCCACCCCAAAGTGGGAGGAACATCAGTATTATAGACACCCACTACATTCCTGTGCTTTGACTTACCTTCTTGAACCTAACACCATGCGACTGGGAAGGTTAGGTTCTTGTACCCTTTTCTGAATGCCAGCACTGGAAAAAGAAACAATCCCAGGACACAAATATTAACTGGAAATAAAGAGAAAAAGTGACAATTGCCAAGAAACACAGCCTTACCCTAAGTAGTCATTAAAATACTCTTGGCAAGAAGACCAGGGAGGAGTCCAGTACAGCCTCTGCTAGGACACGAAAGTAGCTGGTGGATCATCAGTGAATATACAGAGCATATCTTTGGGGCTTTGTGATGTGCTGAACAGGAGTCCTGTGAGACACAGATGTGGTATTGTTATTTCTAGTTCCTGTAAGCACTGCTTTGGAAGCCACAGTAGGGTTATGCAATCCCTGCTGACCTCTGGGTTTTGCCTGCCTTTCCCTACCTCCCCCCTCTCCCCCCCCCCCCCCCCGACTTCCTTAAAAGCTTGTCATCATTCCTGTTAGTTGTTTGGTGTTGGGACTAAGTGCAAGAACACATATGACCATATCCAAATTCTAAAAGCTGTAGAGAGACTAGCTGTTCCTGTGTTCAGCCTGGTATGTTCTCGGCCAGGAAGCCCTTGGTTCTGAAAGCTGTTCCACTCTGTTTATGCAAAAGTGGACATAGTGGTGTTTCAAAAGAAATTTGAAGGAAATATTAATTTATTCTTCAATATATAATATAATATCAGTTACTTTACCACATAGTGTGAGTTAGGGGACTTACTGAACCCCCATATACAATAATCTTTCTGAACAACTTTCTAAAATTTATCTTAAAATGCTCTATAATCTAAATATATTTGGTCAGAATCCCATGTTTTGGAAAGAAACTTTACAGCCTTGCAGAGGTACATGTCTGTAACAGCAGTGGTTTCCATAATACATTATCTTTGAAGGATATGTGGGCAAAGAAGAAAAGTTTCAGGTGAAAGCAATCACATTAACACCCACCAGGTTTTGAAGTTGAAGAGTCTTTGTATGTAATATACAGCAGAACACTGAAAGATGACTTATATAATTGTCATTTTCACTGAATAAGGCTTCCTGAAACTGCAGAGTGTCCTACTAATGCTATATCTAATTTAATTTATTCTCAGATTATTGAGGATATGTTTTTTCTTACAGGCACCCTCTACTTGCATTTTAAAAAATTTATGTCCTAGAATTTCTTCTTTACTTTATTGCTTCTTTTTTGCCCCATTGTTTCTAATGTTCATAGTTGTTTATATTTTCAGGCTGAATGTTTCAGACTGTTTCACGGAATCACGGAATTTTCAGAGTTGGAAGGGACATCTAGAGACCATCTAGCCCAACTCCCCTGCTAAAGCAGGATTGCCCAGAGCACATTACTCAGGACTGCATCCAGGCGGGTCTTGAAAGTCTCCAGAGAAGGGGACTCCACAACCTCCCTGGGCAGCCTGTGCCAGTACTCTGTCACCTGAACCGTAAAGAAGTTTTGCCGTGTATTTGAACGGAACTTCCTGTGTTCTAACTTGTGCCCATTACCCCTCGTCCTGTCACTTGGAACCATTGAAAAGAGCCTGGCTCCATCCTCCTTCAACCCACCCTTTAGATACTTGTACGCCATAATAAGGTCTCCCCTCAGCCTTCTCTTCTCCAGGCTAAAGAGTCCCAGCTCTCTCAGCCTTTCCTCATAAGGCAGATGCTCCAAGCCCTTAATCATCTTAGTTGCCCTTCGCTGGACTCGCTCCAGCAGTTCCCTGTCCCTCTTGAACTGGGGAGCCCAAAACTGGACACAGTATTCCAGTTGTGGCCTCACCAGTGCAGAGTAGAGGGGGAGAATGACCTCCTTCAACCTACTGGCCACACTCTTCCCTATTCCAGGATTCCATTGGCCTTTTTGGCAACAAGGGCACATTGCTGGGCCATGGATAATTTACTGTCTACCATGACCCCCAGATCCTTCTCCGAGCTACTTCCCAGCAGGTCTGTCCCTAACCTATACTGGTGCCTAGCATTCTTCCTCCCCAGGTGCAGGACCTTGCACTTGCATTTCATTTCATTCCATCATGCAGCCTCTTCTTCCAGTATTTGTGGATTTTTTTAAGAATAAATTCTGTCCTCTTAGGCCCATACTACTCCAGTAGCAATCGTGCTGTCAAACTATTTCTTTCACTTTTCATGTAATCTCTTTGCTTATATTGAACATAGCCAGTAATAATAAATAAATACATTCTTAAGATCGACATATTACAGCTTGCGTAGGATTATCTGCTTTCATCACCACTCTGTTAGGCGATTTGTCTCCCAAGGTTTTGTCTATGCAGCTGTTTCTTCTCTTAAAATGCATAGCACTTTGTTCTTAAGCCAGATGAACCTGAAGTTGTTTTAGCAAGCACCTTAACTTGTGTTTTAAAATAAGATAATTCCTAATCTTTATTAGCTTCAATTGGTTGGCATACAGTTTTGAAATTACATTACATTACAATGAGGAGACTTACTGAAATCAAGCTAGATTTGTTTAGGAAATCAATAGTTACATTCTAGAAAGCTGTTTCATGACCCAAGTTACTACAATCTAGGGGTGTTTAGGGTTTGGTTTGTTTGGTTTTTTTTCATAGAGTCATAAAATCGTCTAGGTTGGAAGGGACCTTTAAGACGATAAAGTCCAACCATCAACCTAGCACTGCCAAAACCACCACTGAACCATGTCTCTAAGCACCACATCTACCCGTCTTTTAAATACCTCTCGGGATGGTGACTCCACCACTTCCCTAGGCAGCCTGTTCCAATGCTTGAAAACCCTTTTGGTAAAGAAATTCTTCCTAATATCCGTCCTAAACCTCCCCTGGTGCAACCTGAGGCTGTTTTGTCTTGTCCTGTCACTTGTTACTTGGGAGAAAAGACTGACCCCCACCTCACTACAGCCTCCTTTCATGTAGTTGTAGAAAGCAATAAGGTCTCCCCTCAGCCTCCTTTTCTCCAGAATAAGCAACCCCAGTTCCCTCAGCCGTTCCTCATAAGACTTGTTCTCCAGACCCCTCACCAGCTTTGTTGCCCTTCTCTGGACATGCTCCAGAAGGGGCCCAAAACTGGACACAGTATTTGAGGTGCGGCCTCACCAGTGCCGAGTAACCCTTTGAAACCTTTTGAAAGGTTTCTAATTATAAAGTCCACTTAATAGCTCCTGTATCTTGCTCTCAGATTTATTTATTTTTTACCACAAGAGATACCATATTTGTCACCTCGCTCTGCTAGGTAGTTCTTTTCTAAAAGCCTTTAGGATAGGTGCAACATTTGTGTTCTGTGGGTTCTAAGGTAATTGTTTTGGCTTGGCTTTCTTAATTTGATAGCAATTTTTGAAATGTCTTCATTTTCTGGACACAAGCTGATAATGTGAGCTTGCAGCCCAGAGAACCAACCATATCCTGGGTTGCATCCAAAGAAGCATGGCCAGCAGGTCGAGGGAGGTGATTCTGCTCCTCTCCTCTGCTCTCATGAGACTCCACCTGGAGTACTGCGTCCAGCTCTGGAGCCCTCAGCGCAGGAAAGACATGGACCTGTTGGAGCGGATCCAGAGGAGGGCCACAAAAATGATCAGAGGGCTGGAACAGCTCTTCCATGAGGACAGACTGAGAGGGTTGGGGTTGTTCAGCCTGGAGAAGAGAAGGCTCTAGGGAGACCTTGTTGCAGCCTTTCAGTACTTGAAGGGGGGCTACAGGAAAGACGGGGACAAACTTTTTAGCAGGGCCTGTTGTGATAGGACAATAGTTTTAAACTGAAAGAGCATTCAGCGTAGATAGTTCAACATTTCCTTGGCAGTTATAAGGGCGAAATATTTTTTGGTGTGTTGTGCTGTGTTTTTTTTTGTTTTTTAAATGAAAGGTAGCATTTTAATGTAATCTTCTGAGTCTTCAGAAGAACACCAAGCATTGTACAGTGTTTCTAACACTGTGTGGAAGGCACATGACTTGCAAGGTGCTTGAAGACTTTACCTTTAGGTATCTGTAACAGCCCTGACCATTAATAGTGCAAATTAAAGTGTCTTCCTCCATTCCTCAAATCAGGAGATCCTTGAGGAAAGCAATTTAAAAAGTAGGTAAACAGATGAGATTTTTAGCTAAATCATGATGCTTAACAAGTTTGATTACCTATAACTTTTTTGCCTTCCAACTTTTGATTTCATTGTGTTTTCTTACTTGTAATTGCAGTTATTGCACAGCTGAGACAAAAGCTTGAAAAACTACAGAGCAGCAAACTCCCAGAAAGTTTTAGGGTTCCATATGATCCTGGGCTAAGAGCAGGAGCCCTAGTGGTAAGCATATTCTGAGTTTCCACAAATCCTTTTCGAAAAAAATCTCCTATATGTGTCATTTTAATAATATAATTTATAAAAATAATAATAATAAAAAATTTTGCTAATATGTCTAAAGGTGTTATTTAACTGTGACTACAATGATATTTTATGGACTAAGTAAGTTTTTGTTACCAAAGCTATTAGCATTTTTTCTAAATGTAATGACATGGTACCATGCACTAAAAAAAATGCAACAACCCATAAAATCCTAATCATTAAATGGCACTTATTATTTTCCCATTAGTTTAATCCAGGAGTTGACCAGGTAATTGCCTTTTTTTTTTTTTTTTACATTAAATACCTGTATAAAGCTGGTTTATCTGACTTCAGGGGCTTTGGGATATTCAGCTTCTGTTCCCTCTGTTACTTTCTCTGCCTTACACTGATTCATGTCTGGCATTAAGGTTTAGGACCAGATTTTCATCTTACTAACAAAAATGTCTGCCTGACATCTCTGATTTTGCAATATCTCTATGTTGCTTTTGTTGCTTCTATTAGAAAATACATTAAGATGTTGTTACAAATACATTAAGAAACACTTGGATTTTTCTGTGTTGCTGCCTCCATTTTTGTGGTGAGATTGCAGTGGCTTATGTCGCCTCAGAGTTAAAAAACAGATTAATAAATCAGCAGATGTGTAGCGCATGCATTTACTATGCAATGTGAAGTTTGGGTAAAGAAGCACAGTGAAGATGCTTGGATTCACTTGATGTGCAGCAAGGACCCTACAAGAAAAGAATCCCTTGATTTTTCTCTTAGCTAAGGACAGACAGACCATCCAATCTAAGGAATTGCTGAAGAGTAGGGTACTCATTTGGGTAACTTATATTAGTTGTCTGGATCACCATGTTTCTGTTAAATAAACCTGTGCCTTGATAGACAGGCTATGAGCCTGTATCTTCAAGCTGAGACAGTTAAATACCTCCTAGTTGGGCATGACTAAGGTACTGTCAGTACAGAAGTCAATTCAAACACCGTTTACTCAGAAATACAGAATATTTTCTTGATTGTGTTTCTCTCTCTTTAGTCTTTTGTGTGCAGAAATCACCAACTGCATGACAAAAAGTGGATTTCAAAATAAAATAAAAGATCTTTCTGGATTTTCTAGTTTTCTTTCACTTAGGAAGTATGCAGCCCTACCAGGACCTTCCAAGATGAAGGAAGCAATAGATTTACAAGGGAAGGTAGCTATGTCCAAAAATAAATGGGTTAGAGCCCTTTTTTTTTTCCCAAAAACCATATGAACAAAAATATTTGATGTAACAAACTGTATTGGTAAACTATCATTTCATCTTCAGTCTACCAAGTGCTACTTGTCCTTTATCTTCAAACCCTACAATTTGACTAGTCTAAGCCAGATATTAGAAGGAAAATCAGTGTTTCTAATAAGTTAAAAGATTTAACAACTTCTTTCCTTTTTAAAAACAAGGACGGTAAAAACTCTTTTGTTTTAAACTACAAGCTCAGAACCTCAATCTATGAAGCAAATATTCCAAAGTACTCTTCCCTGATGTCCTTGATTCTGTCAGCTCTCAAGCACTGATGTGCAGTTGTTTCTGTTATTTTAGATGGCATTATTGTACATAGTAATGTTCATCAATGAACCAGGAATTCCAGAATAGAAAGTATTACATACTCAGTTGTATTATACATAATTAGTTGAGAAAACATCTGAAATAAAGGTATTTCACTAGTTTCAGTGCTGAATTTCTCAATGTTAAAATTGTAATAAAACTAAATAGAGAATTAATTTTCTTATTTTATGAATGATTAGGTTAAAATTAGTTTCACAAATGCTATTTTTCCCGTGAATTTGAATAATTTGCTAAGGGAATTGAATCAAGCAATCTGGAATAGCTGAAGTTGCTAGAAGTCACAAAGGTGACTGAAGCAGATTTACAAGTTAAATCCAGTTTCAGAGAGTCAAGGCATGCTTTTACCTGTATCATGGACAGTGTTAAAAGTAGTGCAGGTTCAGTGGGGCTTTATGTGGCAATTGAATACCGTTCCTTACATGTGCTTTCGATGTGTTTCTTGTGGTATAACTGATTGGAAGTTGGTGAACTACTCTGTAGCTGATGTGTAAAAAGGTTAGTTGTCATGATGTTGAAGTATAATGTGTTTCTCACAGATAGAAAAATGTAAAGTAATGGCATCTAAGAAGAAGCCCCTCTGGCTTGAGTTTAAATGTGCAGATCCAACAGCTCTATCAAATGAAACTATAGGCATAATCTTCAAACATGGAGATGACCTCCGTCAGGACATGCTTATTTTACAGGTATGATAGCTAAAATGTATTAAACGAACAATGTGGTTATTTTAAAATATTTTAAAATCATTTTACTTTTCAGAAGTGTGTATACCTTATCTTTACTGCCCATATGAAATACGAAGTTGTCTTTTGTTTTTTAAACTGTGTATGTCAAGGCTGACATCAAAAATGGATCGTCTCTTTTGTACTGCAGTTTTTCATGTTACTGTGCTGTGGGTTAATCCTGCTGAGATGGGGAAAGAGGAAAGGAAGAGTGAAAGCAAAAGAACTTGTGGGTCAACATAAAAATTGTTTAATAAGCAAAGGAGAAGTGGAAGAAGAGAGAAAGAAAACAAAACAAGTGATGCAAAGGCAGTCACCCACCACATCCTCTGGGTACACCAATGCCCAGCCAGTTCCCGTGCAAAAGATGGTTTTCCTACCTAACCCCCTTTCTCTCAGCTTTATTGCTGAGCAGGATGTTATTCAGCATGGAATATTTCTTTGTTTGGTTCAGGTCATATGGCTAGTTGTGCCCCTCCCAACCTTTTGTGCACCCCAATCTATTCGCAGCGGGACAGAGTGAGAAACAGAGGCAGCCTTAACACTCTGCAAACACTGTTCTGCAATAGCTGGAACATCAGTGAGTTACCAGCGTTGCTTTGGTCACTAGCCTAAACCACAGCATTGTACCAGCTGCTCTGAAGAAAATTAACTTCATCCCAGCCAGACCCAGTACATAATGTTACCATGTTTTCTCCTGCCATGTGCCATACATCCTTCACATTTTGGTGTTCTAGAGAAGGAATCTTACTTAGTGCAAGATGGCCTGTTTCACTTATGAAGCATTTTTATCATTATTTATGCAATGGTGAAGTTACAAATGAAAAAAAAAATCGGTAGGTAGCATTGCTCTAGTAATATTTCAGTGATTGTTCCAACAAACTGGTTTGTTAGCAATGGGAAAAAATGGACATACTTGCTAATGTATTCAATCTCGGCTCATGTAGAAATCATACAGTATATTTATTAATGCTTTATAAAACAGTAGAGATTGCATGGGCACAGGACAGATGAGGAAATAGAAACCCTAGTTCTGTAACTGATAATCTTGAATGGCTGCACGCTTTCTGTGTGTATCTCTTAATCTGTAAAATAGACAAGTAAGTTTAGCGCCATCTCAGAAGTCTGGGTAGTGTTATTTGTGTGACTAATAAGTAATGTCCAAATAATTTGAAATAACTTAGAGAATGCGTTTGTTTTTACTAGATTCTTCGAATTATGGAATCCATTTGGGAAGCAGAGTCCTTGGACCTCTGTTTGTTACCGTATGGTTGTATTTCTACAGGGAACAAAATAGGTATGTGATCACACGTACTGTGATTAGAAATTCAAAATACCATAGTTACAGAAGTTGCGTATAGAAGAACTATTCTAGTATGCATTGTGGTCCTGAGATAAACAGCAGATAAAAAGCACACTTTCTGTGATCAGCCTTCAGTTGCACCTTAGCAATGGTTTCTGCCCTTCTGATGGGTGTCCTTCAACTGCTGCACTGGCTTAACTGACTTGATTTCTGTGCAAGTCCAACTGTTTGGATCCTGCTGCAAGTTTCTCTTTAATAACAATATTTGGTATGAAAAAGTGGTGAAAGTGACTTATTCAAGATGTGTTTTAATGTGTTGATAAAAATAAAATAGAGAAAAGAGTTAAAATAGCAGATCACGTGTTTTTTTCCTGACCTACAGCTTCATACTCTATACTACATACAAGCAACAGCATTACTCAACAGGATGCTCAGGCAATATTTCTTAGTGAGCATTGGTTCCTGCAGCGCAGATGATCTGTTTTCCAGAATTCATGGGGGGAGAAATCTAGTAGTTGCTTACAAAGCTTCTGGAGAACTGTGTGATGATGTGTAGAGCAACCTGATTAGCTCTGAAAGAGTCCAATTACATCCAGAAATACCAAACTGATGGATAATTTATACATCCTGATGGCTCCAAACTGACTCTTTGTGGTCGGATTTGCATATATTATGTACCCTAGCACATCCACATTGCACAGTTTCCTAGTATCCAGATAATACAGAATTGACTTGTAGGGTCAATTTTGCTGAGCACTTCTTGAACGATTGGTGGGAGGAAAGCCTCCTCAGTGTAGAAAAATTGGCTATGCCCAAATAAAGCTATTGTGCTGAAAGAAATGCTTTGGCTGGTATAAACAGTGCTTCAATGAGAGAGATTAGCAGTACAGCTCTGCCGTTTACTTTAGGCTTGAACATGTAAAAAATGAGCAAGTTTGTTAATTCCTGTCGTCGGTGTACCTGGCAGTATGATAGTGACTACATGGATTGATAAAATAATGGTAATATAAATATTGCTGTGTGTGTCCCATAATCTCCAGCTTTTTAGTTCTTTTCTTTTTCAGCAATATATTTTGCTTTATGGGTCGAAGAATAATGAACTGAGTCC
Organism: Vanellus vanellus; assembly: GCF_965231255.1. Lineage (NCBI taxonomy): Eukaryota > Metazoa > Chordata > Aves > Charadriiformes > Charadriidae > Vanellus > Vanellus vanellus. Next base: position 15,952,995 of record NC_138905.1, read on the forward strand.
CAGTAAAATTAAGAACTCTTTTTAATATATATCTGTAATGTACTTCCTCTCTAAAATACATTGCTACATAAAATTTTTATCCTCGTTTCTTTTGGCTTCAAGATGTCTTAGCAATGCAGAAAACCCAAACTCACTGATAAAATACTTGGTAGTGTGATGCAAAAGAGTTTCTTTTTTTCCTAATAGAGGTGTTTTAAAATTCAATAAATTGTATTGATAGAATTCTAATAGCAAAGGAAATAGAACATTATATGTCAAAATACTAACTGTAAATATAATAAGGGTTTGGTTTTCTCCTCTCCTTTAGGTATGTTATAACAAACCTAATTTCTTAGAGAGATTTTTAGGATCAATTAAATTTTGTTTAAAATCATTTTAAGACAATGTATTGAAATAATGGAGGAAGGTGGAGGAATTCTGCCACTGATCCTAGCATTCTCATATTCGAGTTACTGACTTCATTATTCTTTCATTTTCATTCTTAATTGACTTCCCATTCTTTTATCTCAAGGAAATAATTGTTTATTTTCCCATATGTGTAGGGGAGATGTAAAAATGTAGCATCCTTTCAGCACCACAGTAGGGGCATGGTTAATCACATAAAGACTCCTGTTCAGTTTGCTGAGAGTACCTACAGCCTAAATTAGTAATACCCAGTGTGGGACACTTTGATGCAGAGCTTATGCTTGTCTGGAACAAAACCAAAGTGTAGTGGCATGCAAATGTTCTTTCACAATATTCATAATGTTGTCTTCTTCCAAGCTTCTTTTTCCCTTCCTCCTAATATTTCCATGTAATTTGGGGCTTTTTCTGTGCATTGACACAAGGACAGTACCCCATTCTACACCGAGCCCAGGATAACAGCCAGGTGTCTTACATCTGGGGCTGGCATCTCCTCCAGTGTAGAGCTTTCTGTCTGTTGAAGACATCTGCAGTCAATGCAGTTTGCAGTTTTGGAAATGTCCGTCCTCTCCACTGCTGATGCCAAGTAGACCTCTGTAGGAAGAATTTTCTCTTCCACGTATGCCTGGTAAAAGATCATACCCTGTTCTCTCTCCCTTTGACATGGCCATATGTTCCCAGCTCTGCGAGGCAATTATCACTACTTACTATGCTGCATCACTGCCAAATTTAAGAAGTTCAAGCTGGCACTTAATATAAGAGTCACCTGCTTTAGTACCACAGATGCCCAGAAACACACAGCACAGTGCATTTACTGCTGTACTTCCTCCCAGTTGAACACAGCCCAGCTGAGATCCTCTATGCCAGTTACTGAAGCTGTCCTGATTTCAGCTGGGAGAGAGTTAATTTTCTTTCTAGCGATTGCTGTGAAAGGAATGTCAATAATACCTATTGTTTTTAGTTGTTGCTAAGTGATGTTTACACTATTCAGGGACTTTTTTCAGTTTCCCATAGAATCGTAGACAGAACAATGGAATGGCCAATGAAATATTCCATACCATAGACATCATGCTTGGTATATAAATGGGGGTTAGCTGGGCGGCGGCGATCTATGATCACTGCTAGGGCATAGTTCACTGGGCAGTGAGAGTGACCCTGTCATTATTATTGTCATTATTATTGTTATTTTTCCTTTTCTGTTATTGTTTCCAATAAACATTCTTTATCTCAGCTCATTAGTTGTTTTTTTCCCTCCTTTTCTTCTCCTTTTTTTCCCCCCCCCTCTTCTCCCCACCCTTCTGGGGAGGCAAGGGGGGTGAGTGTGTGGCTGCGTGGTTCTAGTTGCTGGCTGGGGTTAAACCACAACAGAAGCCCTCTGTAGGCCTAACCATACCTACCGAGAGGCATGTCTGTATTTAGAAGGATTTGCCAGTAGACCTGTATTATTCCATCAAGTAACTTTTTTTACCACGATACCTTTAAAGTATTTACTGCAGCAGAATAAGCTGCATGACGTTCTGTGTAGGTTTTATATCAGTCTTTTGGCAACGCAGTGGAGAAAGATCAGTAAAGGGTTTTCATTAGCAGTTACTTTAAACTCTGGGACTTTTTACACTGCTAATCAACATAGCTATGCTGGGAGAAGTTTTAAATGCAAGGGGAAGCAGAAAATGCCTCCTGCAACAGCTCTGCTCCCCTGGAATCAAGGAGATGTTGGCCAGTAGAGGGAGATTAGTGAGCACAGGCAGAGGAAGCCTTTTCAACAGCTGGAATGTGATCTGGAGCTCACTCCCAGGAGGAAAACAACAGCTTGACAAGCACAGACCAAAATGCAGAGCTTTTTAATTTGGTGGTGTTGGCAGTGGGTTTTGGAGGTCATATTTCCATAATAGTTTTATTACAAACAAATCCAAGCCAATGTCAAGAGAGAAGAAATACTTCCAGGGAATATTCAGCCATGAATTCAGCCGTGGAAGGCAGGGGCAGGAAGAGATTACTGCATTGTTACTCTGTTACTGAAAAATTTGCACATAATTCAGTAATTGCAAAAGGGTAGGACTGTGAATAGAGAGAAATTAATCCGTTTCAGAGAAAGAGTCAAACTGAAAATGAATCAGAAACTGCTTTGAATCACTTTTGGGCGAAACGGATTTTTTTGTTTGCTTGCTTATCTTTGAGCTGGAGCTGAAGCCAGGCTTTTACCTAGAAGACACTGTTGAACTTGAACCAGAAGAAGAAAATATAATATTTCCAGTTATCCAATAAGTTCAACTAACATCTGACAGTCCCCTATACAGACATGCCCAGTGTGAGGGCAGACTGCATTTGTCTTGGCTACAGCGCAGAGTTGTGTTGCAGCCTCTGGTTCTGCTTTTCTCTCTAGCTTTCCCTTCATTGCACACGTATTAGTATGAACAGTACAAGTCCCAGTTTCTGCACCGTATTGCTGTGATGTGCTGATTTGCCTTTGCAAGGATCTATTCAGACTTCTGGGCCTCAACAGCCAGGGCTTTCCACCAGCAAGCCCAGTGCTGTACCTCACTGTGTACTGGTATTTCTGAACCTTTCTGTGCAGGACAGGAGGTAGTTTTTCTTGAGAAAAGCCTTATGCAGAGAGTCCCCACTCATCATGTGATTCTTTCAATTTTAAAAGGTTTTACATTTTCATGGAGTAATTTAGGATGTTTTAATCTGGGAATGAACAAGATCCACTGTTGCTTGTAAAATAAATTTCTGCTCACAACCTATGAAGTTCTGCAGTTGATTTAAAAACCAAAGTTTTAAATTTAATTTTGCATATTTTTAATATCTTCTAATAGCTTCTTCTGACTTCTTCCTTGTTTTCTGTAGGAATGATTGAAATTGTGAAAGATGCTACAACAATTGCCAAAATTCAACAGAGTACGGTTGGCAACACTGGTGCATTTAAAGATGAAATACTAAACCAGTGGCTCAAGGAAAGGTGCATGATTGAAGAGAAGGTGAGTTCTTTGAATTTTTAAGTAGGATTTTCAAATATACCCAACTAATTCAGGAGCACAGACCCTTTAGGGTTGTGTTTGTGTTACCTACATAAGTTTGAAAAATCCATTCATTTTCAGCCACGGGTGTCTGTGAGAGAGCCTTTAGCATCCAGCTGGCAGCCGAGCTCCTGAGAAACAAGATGCTTCAGAAATTACTCCTTTGTCAGTGGTATTTAGAAGTGATACAGGAGGAACAAATTGAAACGATATCTAAGAACACTGAAAGGCGGTGTGGTTTTAGAGGATTTAAATATGGGTTTGGGTGCTCACAACTCCTTTGCTTAGATAGGTCCACTGACCTACTACAGCTTTCTGACAGCTTTTTTTCTCAGAAAGCATGAGCAACTATAAGCTTCTTTTATTTCTGCTAAAGGATAGAACAGTACCGCAAGTGCAGTGCAGGGCTGTGATATTAATCTCTGTTGTGCAATGTTGTATTTTATAAGACAGTTTAACTGTTCATAGATACATGTCGACAGAAAGGCATATGACTTTGAGAATGACTGAATTTGGTTTCTAGCATTGAAGCATTTAACATCTCCAAGATTTATTTCTAGTTTCAGGAAGCTGTGGAAAGATTTGTTTATTCTTGTGCTGGATACTGTGTGGCAACCTTTGTACTTGGAATCGGAGATAGGCACAATGACAACATTATGATTACAGAAACAGGTGAGTTATTTTTTGAGAATTTCATAGAAGTGGGGACTGTCTATACTTCACTAGGTTTGTCTTTTATTTTAATAAATAATGCATTTAACAATGACTGAAGAGACACAATCCAGTTCCGTCAGCATTGCTTACAAGTTCAGGTCCTCCTGTGACATTGAAATGTATTGTTACCCCCTTTGGCCTTCATGTAGGCTCTAGATATTTATCATTAATAATGCCATTCTTTTCCAAGGACAAGTTTGTTACAAACTAAGTCAGGAGGAATGTAAAACTGACTTTTTTTTAGTGTCTAGATCTAAAATCTAAAAGCCAAAAAACTTCAAAAAGCAGACAGCTGTTCACCTGCCCAGAGTGTGGATGTGGTTTTGATAGGGTGCAGTGGAACTGTATCTGTGTCAGAATTCAGATGTTACTGGACTATTTTCAGTTCTGAGGAACTTAATTCCTTTATTTACCTTTGTAGAAAATCCTAGAAAATAAGTGTACATGGAGTGTGTTGGTTTTGTTACTGAAGTCCGTGGGATGATTTCAATCCTCCTGAAAGAACCACAATTTTTTGTATTACAAACTTTGGGAATTATTTCTGTAGCTGCATATTGGTTCATCCCTAACCTATGGAAGCCCCAGACAGGACCCCAGAACGAGCGGTACATATGGAGGAGTTTTATTTGGTCTAGGAAATTCACTTCCAGTTTCATGATCCTCTTGCTTCATAATTAGTCTTTACATAATGCTAAGAGACAGGAAATACTTTGGGGCTTAGTTAGAAGGCTGTATATTTAATATTAATCACATTATAGTTAAAGTTTTACCAGTTGAAGGCTAGAGACAAGTAGCCTTGAAGGCAGAAATGAGCTAATTGAAGACTACAACAACAAAGTTCGCCAGAAGTCCTTGAGGAAAAGAAGACAAAGAAATACTTTAATTTCAACATTATATATACTGTAAATGCAATGTTAGTGCCCATTGGCATAAAATGAGGGACAGGCCAGTAGAAAGGGAGACATGGAAAGGAAGACTATTCTGTTTGGTCAGGAGCAGATTGTCAAGATGGGAGCTGTCTTGACAACAGAAGCCAGAAGGATGTCAGTCTGAGAGGTCTGCATGGAGTGTCAGATTTGGGGTAGATTGGGAGGACTCGGAAACTGGCTGAAATGCTGGAACATCTAAGGATGTTCCACCTAAGAATCACTGTTAAGTATTGTCTTACATCATTTGACATTTTATCTTTTCGTATACATGTACCACTATTACAAATCTATGTTTTTAAGTAACCATACTCTTTTAACCTTACATCGTGTCTGCCAGTGAAAGTAATAAAGTAATCTGAAGAGCAGCAGCGCACTCCAGTCCTGGGGGTGTAGCAATCCTTAAAAGGGGAGTTTTTCACCGCTTTCCTGGGACCTGATACCCTAGTACAATCTCAAAGTTAACCAAAGGGTGACAACGCAAACTTATTCTGCACAGTACAGGGTGGTTTAGAAATTGGTAATGTAGGTCTGTGAGGAAGAAGCATGTTCTAGTGAGTGACATTAGCCAAGGAGCTGGATAGCACCAAAATCCTATCAGTATTTGAAACATAATCCACAAGCTGTTTCCTTGTAGTGATGTGCTGGGAGCTGATTGTTATGGATCTGAGACACAAGCTTTTCTTCCTTGATTTTTGAAAAGCTGTGAGTGTATGTTTAGAAAATACAGCCGTTCTGCCAGGTTTTTAACTGCCAAAGATAAATAAAAAGTAACTTTGCCAAGAGGACAGAATTATAGATTTAAAAAAAAAAAAAAAGAAAGAAAATAGTCTTTTCTGCTCAACTAAAGAGTGATCATATATACCCCCCAAAAAAAGTTTTTTGAATTATTGTGAATACAAGTAAGTGTTCTTGGCTGTTTATTGTATTTGAGCCTAACTGTGACTTCTGCTTCTCTTTATGAAGGTAATCTTTTCCATATTGATTTTGGCCATATTCTTGGAAATTATAAAAGCTTCCTTGGAATTAATAAGGAAAGAGTTCCTTTTGTGCTGACTCCAGATTTTCTGTTTGTCATGGGGACTTCCGGAAAGAAGACAAGTCTCCATTTCCAGAAATTTCAGGTAAAGAGTGACTGTCTAGCTGCAAATCAATTAAGCAATGTTTTTAACCCTCTGAAATGAACATTAGGTCCCTAGTTTTCAAAGGTCTGGGCTCCTGGGTATTATGTTAATAAAATTTACTGAATCGTAATACAATTCTGGGATAATTAGGCCTAAAATAGGCCCAACTAAGAGCAAAAATTTTCTGTAGGATTATGGGAACTAGAATTTAAACATCCACAAAGCCATATTGAAACACTTCAGTTAGCAGCAGACCAGATAGGCAGTCCTTCCTTTGTTTCTTATCTTGATCGAAAAGACTTTGTAGAGAGCTTCAGTATTTGTGCAGTTAGAGGAGACTCAGCACTAAGCAGAGCCTTCTGTGTAGTACAAGCAGGTCCGAGGCATTCCTCAGCTGGCTTTGCCAGTGTTATTCTCTGCTGATTCTGCCCTTGTGTTCCAGGGCTCAGGCTACTGCATTTGAATGGAAATCTGCAGTGACCCTAAGCTATGTCAGGTTCTGCGTTTGTGAAGTGGGTGGACTTAATGCTCTGAAAGAAAACAGTGGTGTTAAAAATCTATTCTATTGCAGCTTCTATCTGAAATTGAGCCCCTCCGAAACACTTGTGTTTTTTCAAGTTTGTGTAGGACCTTGGCGATGAGGTAGCAAAACACTTGTGTTTTTTCAAGTTTGTGTAGGACCTTGGCGATGAGGTAGCAAAGCAAAATGCTGTTTAGTACGTTTAATGAAATGGCCGAGAGCATGGCTTAGTAGAAGTAAATGGATATCTGGTGTGTTATTCCTGTGCTCATCTTAAGGGGTCTTAAATAAGTGCCTGATTTAGAAAGTGGGTTCCCTATAATATCAGAATTCTCCTCCAGAGTGTGAGTCAAAGCAAAAGCCTAACTTAGATGGTCTGGATTCCCTGTGGATGAACCACATCATTGTTCACATCATTGAACCACACTCTCTGTCCTGGTAAGGAGATGGTTTTCTAACCTGAGTACCTAATTAAGGTTTTATTGTTGGATAGTGAATATGTCCCTTGGAACATACACATGATTGTGCAGCAAATAACAAGGCAGTTGTCATCCTTGAGCCCAGACTTCTGAAAATAACTACAGAACCAGGTGCAATTTTTGAACCTTTGTTTTGCACAAAGACTAGCTTTATCGCAATGCAGATGTTTTGAAGGGGGCTTGTAGCTCAAAAGATTTAAAAGCAGGGTGGGTTTTGCTCTGGAAGGGGAATGCTGAGCCCGTGCCCATAGAGAAGCCTGGGAGCTGTGCCGCATAGAGGAAAGATGCTGTTGCCGCAGTTGTAAGCCATGCATAAGCGTGGGGCTGCAACACCACTCTAGGGTATGTCCTGAAGACCTCTGTTCTGGAAGCAGAAAATAGTTGAAAATGTGAAAGTGTGCTAATGGAGAATTGGAAGACTAGCAACCTGTTAGTGTCTGCAGTGAGACAGTCTGTTTTGTTTGTATATATGGATCATCCAGCTTTTTAGAGAATGTCTTACCTTTACTTCAGCAGCCCAAATACCAAAAGCAATAGGAGGTGATTTTGGTCTTAGCCTCTCTTCAGTAAGCCGTGCGTTCCTCATACAGTCCTGGGTTTGACTGAATACACATTTTGTTACTCCGGTATGAATTTCTAAATACTGCTACCATCCCACTCATGCAGACGGTTTAGGAATGCCGTGATAGTGCCAGTGGCATTTCCGCTAGTGTCATTAACCAGCTGAAGGGTGATTAACGTCCTTTACCTTTGTGAACTGTGACCATGATATGTGACCTGGTCATTTTAAGTGGGATGATTTAGATACAGACAAGAATGACTGAAAAAATGTAAGTTCATATACAGTTCTGCTACATTAGGTACTGTTTATAAACTGCTGTTCTAGTAGTACATTAAAAGGCTTTCCTGTCTCAAAAATGAATAAAAAGAAAGTTAAAATACTTCCATACAAGTAAAATAGTAACACAGAGCAAGATTTGCATCACTTTTTTTTTTTTGTAAAAAACATATGTTTTAATTATATGGTCAGTGTACAAAAATAAACAAAATTATAGCTTCACTTTTCAACTGGCTTGTTTCATCATGTTTCTTAATATTGAGGGATTCATTCAGTGTGCCTGCTGACTCATTCATGTATTAATGGAAAAGTCTCAGCATTTATCCTTCATTAATTTTTAAGAGCATCTCTCATTAATTTGTACTTCAACTACATTAAAATAGGTTGTACTTTAGAGGAATCTTTTGTTTTTTAAGGCTTTGGTGTTTTTAATATTTAAAAATATTTACTTTTTTTTCAAATTTTATTTCTCTGTCACCTATTGGATACAGTCCATATATATGTGTTAGCCATAGCTCATACTGCAGGTGTCAGAGGAGGTTAATTAGCCAAATAATTTTGACCAAATTTCACTGCAATAGAGTATAGTTCATTATTAGTGAACTTTTAAAGCTGTCAGTGGCCTGGCAACTTTTCTGTAACTAGCAATAGAGCTCATTCCTATTAGCTCTTAATCTAAATTTTGCTCCCCTTTTTGTTTGCGTTACTTATGATGGTTTAATGAAATTTAGAGGCCAGAGGTTATTAATTATAACACAGAAATGCTTAGTAGGAAGCAGTATTTGATGGTCTTTTGTCCTAATTGTCCTGTATTGCAGTATGACTTCATCTGAGAAGAGAAGTATTTTTCTGTTTCATCTATGAATTTTCAGCTGCCATAGTACTGTCCAGGTTTCTCCTGCTCTTAAGTGTCATATGTGGTGCCATTTCCTTTCCAGCCTTTGGCTGAAACCCGTGCGACTCTCTTACTCCTAAGTACATGCAACTTTTCAACCTCTTACTTGTAGAAACCCTTTGGAGAACCTCATCTAAGATCTTGGTAGTCTTTTGAGCTTTGTCCACCTACCTATTACTAGTTTGCCTAAAATTGTCTTTGCGAGTTTTTGCATTAAATTTTGAATGCATTTTATTCATTATATTTCATGTTTTTAATTCATTATTTTTTCATTACTCTGCTTACTTGATAATACAGAGATGTGTATTTTCGGTACTAATCAAATTGTTCTGTACCATTTGTTTACAAAGTCTCATGGATTTCATTGTCAAAAAAGATGACAGAAAGCAGAAGGTTGTACAATTCATCATTGAAAAACATTTATTTGTAGTATGCTATACAGGGAAGGGATGGCCTATATAACAGAACTTGGAACACTTTATGTTATAAAAATGCCTGACCTTCAGGATACGAAGACTTAGGACAGTTTCAAGCTCTCAGAATAATTATTCTTTATTGTCTGTTGGACAATGAGACTTTGGTTTCTCCTCAGCTCCTCTCATTTTGCCTATGGCTTTAAATTAGTTAGCAGCTTTCTTCTTAATCCCACGGTAAACATCTACATATCCTTGACACATACGTATGTGTTATTTTTGGTTCTCTCTGCTGCTCTCAGAAGTGTAAAAATTAGTTTTCTTGGAAGATGTTAATTCAAAACTCCATTCAGTTCCTGCCTGAATAAATAACTGTAACAGGCAGTTACAGATTTTTTTAAATCTGTTGAATTCCTGGAAGGACTGCCTTTGAGATGCAGCGTTGCCAGGTTCTTGACTGCATAATTGTTTTTCTGTCTCAGACACCTGCAGTAGTGAGATGCATCATCCATAGAGAAATGTGAAACCTTCTTTAATATAACTATAAAGAGCTTTCATCTCTTTCAAGGGGAACAAAACACACACTACCTCTTGTCACAAGATTTCCCTGTTTGAAGTTGATAATACATAAGTAGAATTTCTTTTTTTATTTTTTCCCCTGCGGTCATGGAGAGAAACTAATCCCTGTGATAAGACAATGGTGTTTTCTGTTGTAAATTGGGCTTTTACCATTGCAATTTGTCTTCTGCTTCTCTAGAGTTAAACTAACATTAGAGTTCGTAAGTATGATGTTATTTCAGGACAGAATTTCTTTGGAAACAGAGTGAAAGACTTAAGGTCCCAGGCAATAGGAAAAAAGAAACCCTTACGGACAGATCTTCAACATATAGAATCATAGAATCACAGAATCGTCTAGGTTGGAAGGGACCTTTAAGATTATCGAGTCCAACCATTAACCTAACACTGCCCAAACCACCACTAAACCAGGTCCCAAAGCACCATCTACCCTTCAGGTATGGCAACTCCACCACTTCCCTGGGCAGCATCTTCCAATGCTTAACAACCCTTTCAGTGAAGAAATTTTTCCTAATATCTAATCTAAACCTCCCTTGGTGTAACTTGAGGCCATTTCTTCTTGTCCTATCATTTGTTACTTGGGAGAAGAGACTGACCCCCACCTCTCTACAACTTCCTTTTAGGTAGTTGTAGAGAGCGATAAGGTCTCCCCTCAGCCTCCTTTTCTCCAGGCTAAACAACCCCAGTTCCCTCAGTCACTCCTCAAAGGACTTGTTCTCCAGACCCCTCACCAGCTTTGTTGCCCTTCTCTGGACACACTCCAGCACCTCAAAGTCTTTCTTGTAGTATTCGAGGTGGGGCCTCACCAGTGCTGAGTACAAGAGGACAATCACTTCTCTAGCCCTGCTGGCCACACTGTTCCTGATACAAGCCAGGATACTACTGGCCTTCTTGGCCACCTGGGCACGATGCTGGCTCATATTCAGCTGGCTGCTGACCAACACTCCCAGGTCCTTTTCCGCCGGGCAGCTTTGCAGCCACTCTTCTCCAAGCCTGTAGCACTGCATGGGGTTGTTGTGACCCAAGTGCAGGACCTGGCACTTGGCCTTGTTGCTTCCGTAGTATCTTCCTAACCTGCCTGGTTGGTTGTCCTGGTGTTGCTGATGTGAACAGTGATAGATGCTAAAATTATTTGTGCACTTATTACTTTTTCTATGGAAGAAAAAAACCATAGACCTCGTGAAAAATAAATGGTGTTCTAGAGGGCTGATGAGATTTCATGAAACTTGACATGAAAATATTTGGATTTCCTAATAATTCTTTAATAAATTCATATACATTTGTGGAAAGGTTAATTTGAATATTTAATTGGGTAAAAAATAGCATTTCTTCAGCTTTGCTTTTAAAAGCAACAACCTTCTTGCAAATGTTTTTCATCCTTTTACATTACTGTATTGCAAGCCCAGTTTGACTTTCCTATATATGATTGATTTCTTCATTGCATTGTCTTCCTTAAAATGTTATTTCTAAAATTAAAAGAGTAATAAGTTTAATATAAGAAATAATAATTTCAATTTATGTATTAGTCACTTAGCATTAAATGTTCTTTTAAAAAGCATTGCATGTTTTTTCCAAGCTGCAGAAATTTCATTCTTCTAAAGGTTATGTTGTTAAGCACAAATTACTTACATAGGGAAGTGAAAAAGCTAGAAAAAAATCTATGGAATCCAGTATGACAGTGCATAAACATAAAAGTCATACAGCAAAGCAGTGTGCTGAAAACTAGAGTTGTCAGCTAGAAAAAATTCTCAGAACACCAAGCCCGAAAAATCTTCCCCACTAAATAAGCCATCACCTCTGCAAAGTTAATAGACATATATATAAAATGAAGAACAGTCCCGTGGAGGTGCTGCTCTAGTCAGTATCACTTGCCAGCCGTGGTTGTTAAATAGGAACATACCAATTGGAAAGGAAGACAATGAATTATTGCTTTTTTAACAGCCACAGAAAGGGATTATACGACAGGGAAATTAATTTGAAGTTTTGGTGAAGCTAAGGTTTTATGCTTTAGTAGTTACTATAATATTAAAAAGAGCCTTTAGTTTGTGCACCAAAACAGTACTTGTTGCCCCAAGGTGGGGTGATGAATGAAGGAATGCCGAGCGATGGATGCAGAAGTTTGTTTGACGTTTCTGCCCAGCTAAACGGCTCTGTTGGTTCTCCTCTCTCTGATGTACTCGGGTGATAGCGTTGGTTAATAAGAATCTTGTTAAATTCCTACACCATCCCTCTCAGTTCACCTCATCAATGAACAAAAAATTCTTCTCTCCTATAGGACGTATGTGTGAAGGCTTATTTAGCTCTTCGACATCACACAAACCTGCTGATTATCCTGTTCTCCATGATGCTAATGACTGGAATGCCCCAATTAACCAGCAAAGAAGATATTGAATACATCCGGGATGCACTGACAGTAGGGAAAAGTGAAGAAGATGCCAAAAAGCATTTTCTTGATCAGATAGAGGTTTGCAGAGATAAGGGCTGGACCGTGCAATTTAACTGGTTTTTACATCTTGTGCTTGGAATCAAACAAGGAGTAGAAAAGCATTCTGCTTAACATTTTATGTAAATTAACTGTGGGTGTGAATAGGAGGTTAGTGAATCTACATGTTATTTATGCATTCCAAATAAATGAGCAGTCAAAATTGCCTTTACTTTGCTGGCAGCTTAAATGGATCTTCTAAAATGGCAAGGGCTTTTGCTCTGCCCCTCCAGAAGATCTTCCTGCAGTTAAGATTTATGGTTTGTTTTTAATGTCTAATGACACTTCAGGTTGCTGGATTCTTTTAACTAGTTGCTTTACTGATGTGGCCTGCGTTTTTCTTGTTTTCTTGTTTTTTAATTTCAGGTAAATATGAAGGAGGAGCTTGAGTAAGATGATAACCTGAAAATGCAAATAGAAATCCCCTATGACATTCCCTTAATTGTTGGTGAGGGTCAAGCCCTTCAAAAAGCAGAACAATCTATTTAAAATGTATGGTTATACTGAAATCCCTGTAGGCAATTCACGTCTTTCTCAGGATCGCGTACACTCAAGTGTTCTTCACCCACACCCTTCTCTTTGTCCCTTCCTTAATGCTTTGTCCTTTTTGCATTTTCAATATGTTGTCAGTAGAAAACAGATTTGACTCTACAGCTAGAGGCAACTACCTTCCTCTTCTTGCAGCCTCCTGACATACACAACTGAGCCTGACTGTCCCGCCAGGAGAACTTCAGTTACCTGGAAGTTCCTCAGGTTTGAACCTGAAATTCTGAAGATTTAATTTTGAAAAGTTTTTTACTGTACTTTTTAATGGGGAACGTCCATACTATATATCAGATTATATTCGTACTGTAAAGTTACTAAAATTCCACCTGTACAGTAAAAGCTTTGTAGAAAAAGCAATGGTACTTCCTTACTCCTCAGAGAAAACTCCTTATGTAAGAATAATTGATGTTTTACCAAATATTTGAGAAACCCAAAGATATTTATTCTTTGGTGATATATTTTCAGGATATACCTAGAAGGAATTAAGTGTAATCTTTGAAATTGTGTATATTTTGCTATTTATTTTTAAATTCCTTAAGAGACTATACTACTGAGAAGCTATTTATGAAAGAAAAAAAAAATCCTTATCTTTAATTTCATTATTTAAATTTAAAAGAGGAAAAAATGGGCAGTGCTAAGTTGAATATTAACTTCTGTACTCTTGGATGTCTGCAAATCATCAAGTCTGCCTGTGGTAGGAAAGGAAAAAAATATATAGCATGAATTAGTCTTTGACTTGAATTATTATGGTATACTTCCTGCTAATTGATTTTTACCAAAGAGAGAAGATGGCTTACAATATTGCTTTTTTGCACTTGTGCCCGTGTAATTTCTTCTTTCATTGTAGTGTTACATGGGTTTTACATTACATATAAATGATTAACTGAATTTTTTAATTCTGTTATCATTTACTTTGATCATTTCATAGAACTGTTAAGATTTTAACTACTGCTACCACTGTTACTACTGAGTGTATTCTTGAAAGATTTTCAATAAATGTACTGTAATTGGTATCTCAGTTATGAGATAGAGCCAATCTGTCCTTGAAATGTAGTTGTTTGGTTACTGTGCACAACAATACTTTTTATGTATATGATAGACTGTAGTTAAGGAAATCTAAAAAGTTAAAATATAGAATATTTTGTTGTTCTGTTACATTATTATTCTGTGCAAGATAGGCTTAAGACCATGCTAAAATGTAAACTAAATGGTGAATATTGTCTGTAAAATTATATTTTTGGATTTGTATTTTATAGATCTGAAATAAATTCACATGTTCTATTCATTTGGTTATCATTCATGAATGAGCAGCTTAGCCTAAGATACACGTAAATATTTTTTTATCCAGTTCCTTAAAGACTTCTCCTCAGTAAGAAATCATATTCAAAGTTCCCAAAGTCACTTGTTTTACTTTCATATTAATAACTCCACACAATGTCAGATATCTTAAATTTTAATAATCTACAGTATTAGAATAGGACTTATGATAATTGTAAAATGTGAATAGACTACTACCACTTTCTAAGAGCATTTTATTCATTCCTGCCTTGTTCTATAAAGAAAAATCTGAATATTTTAGCAAGTTTCTAGTTTTAAAAAATAAGTAAATGTACTGCTAACTTTAACTCCAGCATGGGGAAATAAATCCTAATCACAACTTCAAGGGAAATGACACTCCTGGACCCGCCTCCATTCGCAGAAAAAGGTCTGCGAGAGACCTGCAGCCAGAGGAAAGCGGTTTAGTCCTGCACTAAACTTAGACTGGTCATTTTTATCGGCAGTTTAGAATGCGCTGTATTGAATTGTCTACCATGTTTGTTACAGACGTCTGAAATACCTCTGTGCTGAGCTAATTAGCAGACTTTTCCATTGCTTTCCTTGCCCGTGAAGCCTGTGTTTGAGCTGCCTGGGCAATGCTACGCTGCCTCGTATCTTCCTTTGAGCACCCCTCTCTGTGTGGGGCGCTGGGCGTTTGCCAGCCTGACTTCTGGGAGATCAAAAGTAGCTGCCAAATCTCCTTTTTACCTACAGAGCACTCTATTAGGCAGCTCACCAGCACTTTATTTATAAATAGCTGTGCGTTCATACAGCTGATTATCTGTTGGCTTTCCTGTGCCCCCGGAAACCTCCAGCCACAACTGACTTTCTTTTCTGGCCAGGAACAGCAACGCAGAGATGTGGTTTGAGGCAGTCCAGCATCACAGTGGAGTGGAACTGCTTTGCGGGTGAGGAGGTGGGCACGAGCACAGTGCAGAGTACGGCCATCGCTTTCTGCACTGGTGACGACCTACCCAAGGCCCTGAAAGCTGGAGCTTTGGCACAGCCGCCACTGCCAGAGCAAGGAGCCGAACCACAGTTTCCTGAGTTTGGGCACGATGTCTTCCAGTGCACAAAGGCACCGACCCTTCAAAATAGCTGGTTTATAAGGGCTATAAAACAGGAAATGCAAATTCGTCACTAACCACGTTTTTCACACACTCTAACACAGCACGTGGAGAGAGAAAATTACTAAGTTTTCTGAGTAAGTCTCAGTTATCATCCTTGTCTCCCATTAACCTTAAGATTATTTTTTGAAAATTTTTGAAAATTATTTTTTTTAATTAATTTTCAGGGCTGCTTTTTCTTTAAGATGTATATATATTTTCTCGGTAGTCTAACTGCACCTAACAGTGGAGATCTGAATCTGTTCTTAGAGTCAGTGCCTCAGATTCGATTGTGACTTGACATATATTTCGGCTCCAACAAGATCATCAAGATGTTGGTTAGCGATGAGTGTGTCCCTGAGGCTCCAGCCCAATTATATTCCAGGATAGGAAGAGAAGTTGAAAGGGAGCTAAGGTGTACAGCGTGATTATATTTAGATCTTCATTGAATACACTGGTTGCACTGGTTAGAGGTATTTAATCTATCATTAGCAGAACATTTAGCCTTATTTAACACGTATTTAGCAGAATTTCCTCTAAAATGTGACCAATGATACAGAAATACAGATATGAACAACTGACTTGAGAAAAATAGCAATGGAAATTATAACTCTTTTAGGGTAGTTTTCATTATAAACCCTTTTTACTGTTTACTCGCAGTGTTCTGCAAATCTGCACGAGTAGTCCCAAGGATTATGTAGATTACAAACTGTGCTGATGACTTTCTAACTCAGTTTGTATAAAGTATCTTGAAAATAAGAAATTATCAAAATTCAAATTTGTGATACCAAACGGTCTGCAGGGTCTGGTGGGCCCTTTGAGTATCCCAGGAACACTGAAGTATCTGAAAAACACTGATGTGCTTTCATGAATCTTCTAATTGCAAGTTAGGCAACATATGTTGGAACCAGCGCTCCAGAAATCGCCTGTTCTCCTGGAGAGAAGTCTGCAGGAAGAGGTTCCTGCCATGCTCACGCCACTCCGTATTTTGGAGGCAGAATTGGCCAGGAAAAGTACTAATATATTTTTAAACTGTGGCATGTTTACAGAAAATAAGTCATGCTAGAGAAGAGAAAGCAGTTTGTCTACAGCTACACCATTAATAATAAGGACTAATCAAAGATACAAACAAAGATGGTTATAACCACGTGAGATTCTTACATCATTATGTCATTAGAGAAAAGAGGTATTGGTGACTGGTTCTAGTATGATACAGGAAGACAGTCAGAGAGCCGTGGTTTTTCCTGGCTTTTTGAGCAACAGTAGGACTCTCTTACCCAGCAAGAGCAAGGCTGGTGTCCTGCCTGTTGATAATGAGCAAGTGGGCACTTGATGGCTGTGGTGGGTTGACCCTGGCTGGATGCTGGGTGCCCACCAAAGCCGCTCTATCACTGTCCTCCTCAGCTGGACAGGGGAGAGAAAATATAATGAAAGGCTCGTGGGTCGAGATGGGGGCAGGGAGAGATCACTGACCAATTGCTGTTATGGGAAAACCACTTGACCTGGGGAAATAGGATAACAGAAATAAAAAACAAATCTTAAGCACCTTCTCCCCACCCCTCCTTTCTTCCTGGGCTCAACTTCACTCTGGATTTTCTCTACCCCTGAGTGGCACAGGGGGACAGGGAATGGGGGTTGCGGTCAGTTCATCACACGTTGTCTCTGCCACTCCTTCCTCCACAGGAGGAGGACTCCTCACACTCTTCCCCTGCTCCAACGTGGGTCCTTCCCATGGGCTCCAGTTCTTCAGGAACTGCTCCAGCGTGGATGCTTTCCAAGTGTCCTTTCCACGGGGTGCAGTTCTTCAGGAACAGACTGCTCCAGTGTGGGTCCTCCACGGGGCCACAGATCCTGCCAGGAGCCTGCTCCACCATGGGCGCTCCATGGGGTCACAGCCTCCTTCAGGCATCCACCTGTTCTGGTGTGGGGTCCTCCATGGGTTGCAGGTGTATATCTGCTCCGCCATGGACCTCCAGGGGGACAGCCTGCCTCACCATGGTCTTCCCCAGGGGCTGCAGGGGAACCTCTGCTCCGGTGCCTGGAGCACCTCCTCCCCCTCCTTCTTCACTGACCTTGGTGTCTGCAGGGTTGATTCTCTCACGTATTCTCACTCCTCTCTTCCTTCTGCTGTTGTGCAGGCTTTTTTCCCCCTTCTAACTATGTTATCCCAGAGGTGCTACCACCACCGCTGATGGGCTCAGCCTTGGCCAGTGGCAAGTCCTTCTTGGAGCTGGCTGGCGTTAGCTCTGTCGGACACGGGGGAAGCTTAGAGCAGCTTCTCAGACAAGCCCCCCCTGTAGCCCCCCCTGCTACCAAAACCTTGCCACACAACCCCAATACTATGGGAAAAACTCTTTCCTTCCTACCCCTGGGAATCGGGGTTTGTCGTTTCGGAGGGTGCACAGCAGCACTTGATGCAGCAAGAGCCCTCTGCAGGCTGGGGAAGGCAAGTAGGCAGTGTTTAGAAAAAGATGTACCATTTCCCAGGTGATCTCCCGGGAATGCGAAAGAAGAGGCTGTCACTTTGGAAACAGCAGCAGCACGGTGCCAGAAACACATGCCAGTTAATTTTAGCTAACAAAAGAGACCTGCGTATGGCAGAATGCTATATCTAGTAAGTACAAGCACATCCCACACTTCGGTGAAATCTCTCTGGTGTTCAGCCCGAGGAGTCACAGTTTGCAAGTGCTGGTCCCACTCTCAGAGCCGTAGTGTTTATGGTCAGAGTTTACAACCGATCCATTTATTATGTGCATGAAGAAACAAATGGAAAATAATAATCTGTAGATAGGAGCATTTCTTGAAAAGATGAACTTTGAGTAGAGTACACAAAAAAGGTCTAATCTAATGTAATGAAGAATAACCAGGCAAGATCCCTGAAAGGAGAGAGAGAAAATAGAAATGTTAATGGCTCATAGTACAAAACAATTTTAAAATGACAGCTCAGACTTTATACCAGGTACTCCTTTGCCTTTGAATGTATCTTCCTTTATCAAGACTAATTGTCCTGCAAAAGGCTGCGAGGGCTACGACTGTTTACTAACCCAAGAAATCTGCTGCCATAATGCAGGTCCATGATAGAGGTCGTTAACAATTTAAGATACAGGCAGAGCTGAATTTTGCTAAGACTATTTACCATTACAATACTTGACATTAAAAAAAGAAAAAGCAAAGAAACAATCAGTCTTGTGTTTCTGCCCCAAATCAATCAGCAAGTGTCTGGGATTGGCATTCAACTCATCACACAGGGAAGTTACTTCCCGTCATGGTGGAAGTGCATTTTCTCTGAAGCGTTTGGAGCTGGGCCCTGTCAGGGACATGATACCGGCCTGGACAGACTCTGGCTATGATGCAGGATGGCAGCTCTTCTGCTCCGCTGTCAAATGTCTCTGCACAAAAGAATCTCGGTGAGATAAACAGGTCTCCTCAGGAAATGCTCTCCGTCCAGCCAAACCTATCCTTCATTTTGATGAAGTTCATGACAGCATCTCTGTTTTACAAACCTGCTTCTTTCCCACAGAATATGATGTATTTCCCAAACCTTACACAACCGTAATTCTGCCTGCCTGCAGAGAAAAATACCCAGAGATCTCAGTAACTCTAAAGGAGTCTGGAACTGAAACACTCTTAGGTGGGGACCTTTCAATTCAAGGTGATGCCTCGTGCAAAGGCAGGCAATTAGTCTTCATGCCACCGCAGACCTTGTGTTCTAATCAGCTGTTCATCAACATGTTCATTTTTCAGATGACCATCTCTGGGAATCTGTCGTTGTAATGGCCCCAAAGCGAGGGTGAAGAACGGCTCCTAACAAGACCAGAGTCTTGAAGGTCCTGTGGAGACTGACACCAGCGTCATGGGGAGTAGGTGGCCATTGGGCACAGGTGCACCTTTCCCAGGGCAACGGGGACTCAGTGGCAGCAGCGTTGGCAAAAATGGGTGTAGAACTCAGGGTTTAAGTGGCAGGATGAGCTGTGTGCTCTGGGGCCTCGAGGCAAGGGTAAGCATGTTGCACTGAAGGCCAGACCAAAGCCACTTGATGATGGATTCTGCCCCCATCACTCAGCTTTTCTGAAAAAGAAAGGCAGACCCCTGACCCTCCGCCTGAGGGGGGAACGGCACCGCTAGCCCCCCTCGAGGGCTCTGGGGGCACAGCCGGCGCCATCAGCATGGTTCAGACCCCAGCAGATAAATGGTGCATTACTGAAAAGCTCTGTTCATGGCATTCATGCAACTGCTGACCATAAATGTAGTTTGTTAACTCAATGTTAGTTAAGTGTTCCTCTCAGGGATTTGAGGAATGCATCTCTTGGAAGACTTTACTAAAGTCTCATTTTTTCCCACTATTCTCTTCTTATTGTCCCCCTGCTTTCTCTGTAAATGCTAACATGAGCTCTTCAGAGATTAGTGTGTGCTTAAAAATCCTTATTTATGCTTATATAAAAGCTTGTTTAGTTTACCCTGTCCTCTGGAGTTCCATATTCCCACAAACCATCTAGACACAGACAACAATGTATAGCATTAGGATTTAAAAAAAGAGCACAAGCACTGTTTTCACGATGTTGTTAGCACCAGAAGAAAGTAACCAACTGTCTTCAAGAGTGCTGAAACACAAGACCCTCACCCCAGATTGGAGATGAAAAAAAAACCCTAATCATCAAGTGTATGTGTGAAGCATTGACTTTTTTAACTCCTTTCTCTTCCTCAGTCCCCATGAGCACATGCAATCGTCTTATTCTGAAAAGCCAGCTGTGGGTGAGCACATAAATAGATGCCTCCCCATGGCTTCTCCGATGGTGTCTCCTCTAAACCTCCATCACCCCTTCAAGAAGCCAACCACCATTCCCCACTCTCTCTTAATTCTCTGTCGGACTGCTTTCCCACAGGGCCCCATATTCCTTTTCTACACCAGGCCTACAACGTGCATCTGGAAAATGAACAATGAACATCCAAGAAAAATAAAGAAGTTTTTCTACCTCATGTTTCTCAATACAGATTTACACAAGCTGCAGAGATCTGTATGTGAAGGAATATTTTTATGACATCAGCCACTCACATAAATGCTGGGAAAAACCCAACCTATGCAGAGTGGTCTTTAGTTTAATGCAAAACTTATCCTCACAATCCTTAAGAACTGGTATCACCAGGACTATCCAATGAGAATAAATACATTTTATAAAATAAAAACTTGGCGTTTTCGTTTTGTTTTATTTTGTTTATTTGTGTTTTGGTTTTTTTTGTTTGTTTGTTTTAACCAGTAGGTAAAGCCTTAATGTGAATAATTATTCCCTGCTGCTGCTGCTCAGCATCTTCGTCCCAGTTCCTCAGTTCTGTTCTCTTATTGCTGTTGCTTGGGCCTCTAAATCTAAACCCAGAATAGACTGTTCACTTCTTATAGCCAGGAAATGCACAGCTGAGTGTTAGCAAAAGAACCAAATGTCAAAAATACAGGTAACTAGAGATGCTGTCAACACCTGCACTGTGAGAAACTTGCTAAAAATTCTCCTGACTGTGAATACCTTTATAAAAATAATCTAACAGCAAAAGAAATCAGGAAAAGCTGTGAGTATATGCTTCAAGGTGCAAAGCATTGGAAGACGGAGCTTTCCCCAGGTGTAATGCTCTGTATTCACCCTCATGACTACTATTATCAATATGCTCAAGGTAGAAAAGGAACTTTATAGCGAATACACATTTGACTGGAAAAGTGGAGAAATCTTGTTGCAGTTGGTGCAGTAGTGACAGAAGTGCAGCCCTTCTCCAGGACGACCAAGACTCAAAAAAAGCAATAATGTGGGACCACCGCAGCCTCGTTATCCCAGCTGTTATCATATATGCCTCCCATCCAAAACTGTGGTCAATCTAGCTAGTGGCATCAGCTATTGGACCTGCTGAGAAGCGAGTTAACTACTTTCAGTACTCCTCACAAAGCAATACTTCAGAGAGCGGCCTTTAGTATATCATCTTCGCAAGAGAGAGGCCAATACAAAAGATACATGGAAGAGTCTTTATCATAATTGCAATATCCTAATTTACAACAGCATCGAAGATAAAACACAAGAAATATCTATTAGTGTTAATAGATATGATAATATAACCCAAAACTGAATCATAGGAAAGCAATTAAATACACCATTTTGTTAAAAAGATATGGAAACCACACTACAGATGGGAACAACCTGCCAGGGTTTGTTTTAATACAGCAGATATCACATAGTTCCCAGCAAGACCCCCCAAAAAACTCAAAGGATAACACAACCCTTGAAACACAATTTAAACACCAGTAGAAGTAGGCAAGTTGCTGGCACCAGTGAGAACAACACTGCTACAGGGAGAAGCTTCATGAGGGCAGATAAAGGCACAAACCTCCAAATAGCAATGTTTCCATTCAAACAGGGAATGGAAGTATTTGCAGATGTCAGAAATTTCACAAATGCACGTAGGACATGATTTAAAAAACATAAAAGTATGGCATGAAAACATATAGAAGTCCAGAAGAAAAAATACCATGATAGAAGGCTGAAAAAACCCACAACATTTGGAGAAACACAAACAGATAATTCCCCCGAACTGCTCAGTGCCTACTAGAAATGAAGATAAAATGAGACCAATGAGACAATGAATCTTTCAGGATAATCAGTCCTTTAGGACAATTTAGGAAATCTGGTTAACTTGCAGAACAACAAAGTATTCTTGGCTACCCAAGACTTTTGGAAGGAAGAAACAAAGCTGACTCTAGAGTATGGACTGCAGAAACAGAGTACCTAGTCATTACAACTAAAATACCTCAACGGCTCTGAAGAAGATACTCAGGAGACCTCTCAGAACGGTACGCACAGGGAAAGATGGGCTGTTCACTTCCTCAGCAAGAATGATCAAAAATAGTTAGAGAGTGTTTCTTTCATTCAAAACAGCAGAACCAGAACTCAAGGAGCTTCGCGTCAATGCCCGATGCACCCAACAGAGCACAACAGGAGTCGGCGGCTGCTCTTTCTTAACTCCGAGGAAACCATTACCTGCTGATAGTTGATTACTATGGTAATTTCTCAAACTCAATCAAACAACATGGGAGCCAACAACACAGCAAATCAGGCCGTGACAGAGCCCTACAAAGCTCCCAGGATGTGAGGGGAGAGGTTTATGACACACAAAACTTCGATCCTCAATACATTTTCATGCCTATGTATCCCATTTAGTGTCTACAATTCTCAGGGAGCAAGATGTTTCTTGTTAATTTGCTGTGTACTTTCTCCCAAAATCTATGGTTTACAAAGCCTTATAACAAGCTAAAGTGACCGTCTGGCGTAGAGCAGGTGAGTGTAGGAAGCCTAATGTTAGTACCAAGCCCAGTGGAAGAATCCAGCTCCTGCACACGAGCTGTATTGACGTCACTCGAGCCCTGGCTGCCTGATCAAAAAAACAACTTG
This sequence comes from Vanellus vanellus, assembly GCF_965231255.1. Taxonomy (NCBI): domain Eukaryota; kingdom Metazoa; phylum Chordata; class Aves; order Charadriiformes; family Charadriidae; genus Vanellus; species Vanellus vanellus. The sequence goes on from NC_138905.1 coordinate 15,975,777, forward strand.
TGAAATGCTTTTCTGGCACTTTTACCAACACCTGACATTAAGACACACTGACTTGTTGAACTGAGTATGAGTAAGTGCAAGAAATAAAAGGGAAGTGCTATCTACCACTAGTCTCAAAATTTTGTAGTAGGACAAGGGACAGCTGGCAGAGGAGATGCAATAGGACAAGTCTTTGCTAGAACCTGCTTTCAGTCCAAATGCAACAAGGCCCTGAAAGCTGAGAGCTGGGCTGAAAATCATAGAATCATGGAATGGTTAGAAGTGGAACAGACCTGAAAGATATCTAGTTCCAATCCCTCTGCCATGGGCAGGAACGCCTCCCACTAGACCAGGTTGCTCAAAGCCCCATCCAGCCTGGCCTTGAACACTTCCAGGGATGGGGCATACGCAGCTTCTCTGGGCAAGCTGTTCCAGTGTCTCACCATCCTCAGAGTAAAGAACTTCTTCCAAATATCTAATCTAAATCTACCCTCTTCCAGTATAAAACCATTATCCCTTGTCCTGTCACTACAATCTCTTATCAAGCGTCCCTCCCCATCTTTCCTCTAGGCCCCCTTTAGGTACTGGAAGGCCACTATGAAGTCTCCCCGGAGCCTTCTCTTCTCCAGGCTGAACCCCAACTTTCTCAGCCTGTCTGCATAGGAGAGGTTCTCCATCCCTCTGATCATCTTTGTGGCCCTCCTCTGGACTCACTCCAACAGGTCCATGTCCTTCTTATGTTGGGGGCTCCAGAGCTGGATGCAGCTCTTGCTTCAGCTCCCTTGCTGTAACTTAGTTGCTTGATTGTTTTGCCCAAATAAAAGCATCTTTTCTTTAATGCTTACCAAGAAGTCTGTAAGGAAAACAGCAGAACTATTTCTGTAAAAGTAGGAGAGTGAATTAGCTTAGTCTTGAGTGCCTACCCTCCAACCACTGGTTTGTGACTTGCACTTTTCTTAACACTACTTTATTAATGGAAAAAGGGATCCGTTGGAAGATGGAAGCAAATATGTTCCTGGCAGATATGTGGACTAGAGATGGTTTATGACTTGGAGAATATTCATACCCATGAGTCACCATGTGGCAGTGTTTGCTAGATAAGGGATCTCCAGTGAATTTATCGAAGTAATACTGAACAACAAACATCTGAGGTATTTAACAGATCTGTACAGGATGGATGTTTCAGACATGCACAACCCACTCTCCGTATTACTCTTGGCCCAACAGACAGAAAGCTGAGAAAGATATAAAAATAGTCAATCAGCTACTAATCAAAGCAAATGAAGGTTGTCAAGACCTTTCCTCAGTTTACTGAACTACTGAAAATAAGCAAAAGCTGTGAGTTGTTTCTAATGCCAAGAGTTATTAATCAACATTTGTTCACTGGAAGATGAGCTAGAAATTGTACTATGATAAAAAGTGCTAAATCACTTAAAACTTCCACAAGAAATGTCAGTATTGTGACAAGAAGCCTAAGAAGATGATCTGTCCTCACATTTATTAAATCTGCAGAAGAACCTAGGTTTTATGCACACAGAAGGGACATACAGAGAAAAAGGAAACTCCTTGCTCTTAGTTGTGCAATGTGTTGCCAGCAATAGTGAAACAGCAAATGAAGAGAAAATGCACGCGATGTTAGCAAGCGCTGGGAACTTCCTGCTTAGCATACAGAAAACTCCAATACAGCTAACACAAGCACAGCTGATTTTTCATGCTTTGGCTACAAGAACCAGAAGCAACACTTGCTTCAGATGGAAGACAAGATTTAAACGCCCAAGAGAAGGTTTATGGTACATTTTGAAAATGTTTTTAAGAATACCTCCAAAATTCTTTTGCTTACGAGAATGTGTGGCAAGACACAAGCAAATAGTCTAATGTATGGATTTTTTAAGCAAGGAAGAGGAAATTGGAGTCCTCCTTAATCTTTTTTTTATGTGCCTTGAGCTGAGTTGTTGTGAGGAGAGCGTGTGTTGAAAACTTTTGTTAATAAAAAGCCTGTTTGGTTTATTTCATCCCATATGGATCTCCATTCCTTCACACAGCCTAAACAAAGTCAATAAAACCATGTTTACATTAGGATATTTGCCTTTTTTTTTCCTCAAAAGGTAATTTTTTTCACACTTTTACTACCACTGCTAAATACACAAAGCTTAAGCATAGAGTAAATTTCCAGTTGAAAATGTAACTTAAATACAAAGAGTAGATAATCAAGACCATAATTCCCATAGGCATGGCCTTCTGGGAGAAGGAACCTTGGATGCTCTTGTTGAATAGTGAATGTTCCTGTGGCGATTTCGGGGTGGGTATAAGATAAGTAAGAAATAAGATAACCCCATGGTATTGCTTCATTTCTTTGGGAGGTTTCTGATGTCGCTGTTTCACAAAGGGAAAGAACAGAGGAGGTGAAATTCCCACAGTAAGCGCCAGGGCTCATATTGTCTTCAACCTCAGGAGCTTTTTGAATAGTACTGCGGCCATGTGCCCATTGCCGAGGACAGGCAAAGAGGGTTTTGATATGAACAACTGCTGCTGCTCTCTGGATCTCTGCTCTCAGCACATCTGGGAGCATATGTGCTTTAGGTAGCCAGGACAGCACGTGTCACCAGGGCAACAGGAAAGGAGGCAGCTGCAGCCAGGGTTCAATGGAACAAGGAGAGCGAAGCTTTGGGTACCAAGCTGTATATCAAAATAGCCAGCTTTGTAGGAATCCCACCAATGCCAAATCACAGCAAATAAGCTCTAGTTCAAGCTGCAACACTGCAGGCCTGGGCTCGGGAGCAGGATGTACTGTACTCAGAGAAAATAGGAACAACAAGATTCAGAGCTGGAAATTCAAAGCCCACTTCAACCATGTCTTCTTCAGCTCTTGGAAAACAGCCTTGGTAAATCTCTAGTCGCATCATAATGACAATTTTCCCAGCTTGTTGGCTAAACAGTACCAGTACTAAATATAGGCCTCTTTGGCATGCCAGCAGGAGCTTGCCAAACATGAAGGAGAGCAATTTGTCCTTCCTGAGAAGACACATGCCACCATCAGGCATATGGTACCAAGCCAGAAATAATTCGCCCCAGAATGGCAAACAGCCCACTACCGGCCTCAGCCTGATGTATTCCCACACTGACATGTTATAGTACTTGTAACATGGAGGATAATTAGGACATTTCAGGGCAGTATTTTTTTTTCCAGGTAAGAGTCAGTCTTGTAAGAGAATTTATTGAAGTGTAAAGTAAAAAGTAATGTCATCATTTAAAAAAACCAGGGAGTAATCTGGTGAGTCTTCACACCGTGTTTTAAGGTCCTAAACCCACAAGTGAGACTGCTCCTCCTCCAGCTACTTTTAATATATAAATTGGTATGTACTAAGCTCTGTGACAAACAGATTGTCACAGCTGTCAGAGTGGGTCACAGAGAAATGAGCTGCACTTGAGAGGGAATTGGCTTATCCTTTAAAGATCAGGCCTGCAAATAAACAATAAACTGTGGAAGACCTATTTAATGTAATATATGGGTTTACTTTGCTCATAAAATGAGCTAATCCGGGGGGGGGGGGGGGGGGGGGGGGGAACAACGCATTTGTGAATCTCTTCTGAAGGATTATATCCTTGTAAAGTCAGACAGACTGGTCCAGCTTTTAGTAGCTTAGTCATCAACAAGGTCGAAGAACAGACTTTAATCTAACAGAAAAACATGACATTTCCATTTTTTCAGGACCCCTGATCTTTCCCCAAGAAAACTAATCAGTTGCAGTCTTAGCCTGGAAATGGATTCTTTACAAAAATGCTTCTGAGAAATAAAATGTTAGACTTTCGTCCAACAGTGAAAGCTGGCACAAAGGTCCATAGGCACACATCTACTTACAAGATCAGGACCTAGAACAGCAGAGGAAACCACTGAGATCTGAAGAAAGTCATTGCTCTGTTATTTCAAATACAAGAAATATGTTCAGAGATAACTAGAAATAAGGAAGGAAATCAGCACTGACTAAAAGCAGGTCTACACATACATAAGGGGAAGACTCTATAGACTTTGCCATGTAAGGAGCCATACTGGGTATGTTCAAAGAACCGTTTTTTCGAGTTGAAAAGGTTGAGGAGAAGGAGAATCAAGTGCACTAGAACAAAGAATCATAGAATCATAGAATCATCTAGGTTGGAAGGGACCTTTAAGATCATCGAGTACAACCATCAACCCAACACTGTCAAAACCATCACTAAACCATGTCCTGAAGCACCATGTCTACTTGTCTTTTAAATAATTCCAGATATGGTGATTCCACCACTTTCTTGGGCAGCCTCTTCCAATGTTTGATAGCCCTTTTGGTGAAGAATTTTTTCCTTATACCCACCCTAAACCTTCCCTGGTGTAACTTGAGGCCATTTTCTCTTGTCCTATCTTTTGTTATTTGGGAGAAGAGATCGACCCCAAACTCTCTACACCCTCCTTTCAGGTAATTGTAGAGAGCGATAAGGTCTCCCCTCACCCTCCTTTTCTCCAGGCTAAACAACCCCAGTTCCCTCAGCCACTCCTCATAAGACTTGTCCTCCAGACCCCTCACCAGCTTTGTTGCCCTTCTCTGGACACACTCCAGCACTTCAAAGTCTTTCTTGTAGTGAGGGGCCCAAAACTGAACAGAAAAACTGTACACAATAGAAAGGATTTTTGTATTGCCCATTAACTTCATGAGGGAACCACCAAGATGTGCTAAGCAAAGGGCTTTGCGCTGGAGAATTTTTTCATTTCCAACCTACAGCTCGGGAGTATCTGCCACAAACAACAGATAAGAAGCAAGTTAGGTACTTAGTTAATTATTTGTGGGATCATTATCATTCAGAGGGAAAATCAGAAATGTCACAAAAGGAGCAAAGGGCAATGGGACCGACAGTTCAAAAGTTTAAATGCTCTTTCACAGGCTGAGAACTACTGGCTGCAATTGCATTAGCTGTGATGTTTTGAAGGATTTAGAATTATGGACCTTCCTCTGGGGTAAATGCCTTTTGCTACAAACGGCTTTGAAACCAGCCAGGTGTGGCACAGTCCTCATGCAGGGTCTGGTCACACCAACTGGGCTGTCTTTGAATCCTGGGAGTGGGACACTGCCTCTTCTAGCAAACTTAAGTTGAATATCAGCATAGGTGCTCAGAACCAGAAAAGGTGGTAGAAAAGGGCCAGAGAAGAGAAGATTTATGGGTTCGGGGGATTTTTTCCCCCTTCACTTGGAGTCATGAAAGAAGAGATAGAGTTCTGCAGCCTATTTCAATATTCTTTAATCACTGTTGAGCTGTGAGTAATGTTCCCCTTTAAAACCTCCTTGACACATACCTTGGTTCTTAGCTGAGTGCTCTTTGTCTGGAAAACAGGTATTAGGCACTCACCCTTATCTCAAGAGTAAGACAATTGGTATTGTGGTGTCATGATGTGTTCATTCTCTTTAGGTTTCATATGCACAAGCTGGATTGCTTGGAATAAACGTGGCTTTTCTGTCCTACCATGTCACGAAATAAAGATATTTCTGCCATATAATACTTATTGTTCAAGGATACGGTCATTTTACTGTGCCAAGGAAACTCTTTTTAAGGGCACAGAATGAAGTAATTCAAAGAATGCACTGATTTTTATTTATGTTGATACATAGTTTTCAAACTTTCTGTCTAGCCCAAGGCATTGTTAATACTGACATGAATACATACTTGGCTTCCAAACAGGCCTGAAATCACTGTAGCTCATCCATATTGAATATAAAAACCTCTGAAAAAAAACCCCAATTGTTAAAACATCACTGCAGTCTAACCACTTAGCAGGATGTTCTCATCTCTTTTCAAAACAGATTTCCAGTGAGTTTCAGCTGTGGTCACCTCTTTAAAAATCACAGATTTGTACACTACTGCTTGTCCTGTTTCATCAGAGAGTGAATAATCTTTTCCATATTTGAGTTATTACCATTTTAGTAGAGGAGCTCAGACTCATTTTGTAACTTCTGCTGGGTGAGTAATTCCTCCTCACCCAAGTAGTCCCATTGAGTTTCCATTTGAGCAAGAACTTGCAAGATCAGGACCTTTCACCCTCAGTACCGCCCCTTTTTAGAGTGCAACTATTTTTATTCTTGAGCTTCCAGGCATAGAAATGTTGATATCTAAACTGAGGAATGCCAATGGTTGAGACACAGAAAGAAAATAAAAGCCATCAATTAAATTATGTTGAATATTTTCAAGACATTATATTTTTAAGCAAGGATTTGTTTACACAATGGAGTAATTTAAAAATATCTACATGTTTTAAAAGTCAAAATCTTAAACGTTGCACATGTTTAAATTGAAATAATATTTAATGTTTTACTAAGTGGTAGATATTTTAAAATAATAGATATTTTAGTAGTATATAATTCAAAATAAATTCTAGAACATATTAGTCTGTCTCCAATTAAATATGCTCTTCCATAACCAGTTAGAAGAACTCTTCTTACATTTCCATATATTTACAAGCAGAAATTAATTTTTTTCCAGGGAAAAAAATCCTTACCTGTTCCTTAAAACAACTTGGGTAGATGTTAATATGTACTTTCTGTCTAGCTGAAAATAACAAAAATATGGAGGCCCAATCACTAGTGACATACCCCAGGGGTCACCCTTGTACTGGGGTGCATCTATGTTAAAGGCCCAGATGGTGGAACAGAGTGCACCCTCAACCAGTTTGAAGAAGGTACAAAACTAGGAGAAGTGGTTGATACACCAGATGGCTATGCTGCCATTCAGTGGGATCTCGTCAGGATGGAGGCTCTCCAGTACTTGTACTGGGGCTCCCCAGTACGAGAGAGACATGGAGATACCACAGTGAGACCAGTCAAGGGCCACTACCATTGATGAAGGGCTTGTAGCATCTGTCGTACAAAGAGGCTGAGCGAGCTGGGAGTGCTCAGCCTGGAGGTGCTGCCAGAGTGTTCAGTGGTGCCCAGTGACAGGGCAAGAGGCAACAGGCATGACCTGAAATACATGATCTAGACAATCTCCAGATGTCCCTGCCAGCCTCAGCTGCTCTGTGGTTCTGTGATTTTTCTCTGTACTTAAAAGACTATGAAATGTTGTTCTTATCTCTTTTTCACTCTGTCATGGTTTAACCCCAGCCAGCAACCAGAACCAGGTAGCCACTCGCTCCCCCCCCCCCCCCCCCGTCTACCCCCAAAGGGTGGGGAGAAGAGGGGAAATAAACAAAGGGAAAGGGAGGAAAAAAACAACTTGTGGGTTGAGATAAAGACAGTTTAATAGGAACAATAACAAAAAAGGAAAAATAAGAATATTAGTAATAATAATGATAATGACAGGGGTCACTCTAGCCACCTGCTGAATTGGCACCATCCTGAGCAGTGATCACAGATTCTCACTCCCAGCTAACCCCCATTTATATACCGAGCATGTTGTCTATGGTATGGAATATTTCATTGGCCATTCCATTGTTCTGTCTACGACTCTATGGGAAATTGAAAAAAGTCCCTGAATAGTGTAAACATCACTTAGCAACAACTAAAAACAATAGGTATTATTGACATTCCTTTCACAGCGATCACTAGAAAGAAAAAAAATAACTCTTTCCCAGCTGAAACCACGACACCTCTGATTTCACAGGAGAAAATAATAGGAACCTGGTTAGGACCTGACTCCAACATCTTCTGTAGTGGACAGCAGTGTTCAAGCAGCTTTGGTGAGCTCTGTATCAGTTCTGCACATGATGCAGTGAAACACTGACAGGACATGAATGGATTTAATTGATTGCTAAATGTAGCTGTAATCAAAGCCCGCTATTTCCTGTGAATGCAAATCAGTTTTACTATGATACAGTCAATCCTGGGTCTGTGCTGCCCACTGTCATTTAGGAGCGTTGTGCCATTTCCATGGCAGAAAGGAGTGCGCCCAGCTTTCTCTCACTAAGGGGCTAAGGGCTGCCTGGGGAGGCAGAAGCCTGCAATGCTGCAGTCCTCTTGCTTGCCAGCTTTCACTGAGAGCATCTCCACTGCCCAAAGTTCCCTGCTCTTACTTTGGCAACCAAACACTGAAAATTCTCAGTTGCTAAGAAACTCAAATTTACTTGGCAACTGGGCACAGTAGAGCCCAGGGCATGATTAGTTGCAGTTCTCCAGGATGGCCTCTGCCAGGACATGATGCCTTTTAGTCCTAGGAGAGCCAGTACACTGCTGTCTGCCTGCCCTGGTTTGCCCTCCCTCCCCATTCCTTTCCTCCTGTTTTGCCATCCAGCCAGGCCAATGGAGAGCAGGGAACAGTGCTGCCTGCGCCAGATCTATAACAACACATGGAGGTGCAAGGGGAGAAAAGGTCTGCAAGGAGTCAGCCCTTCCTCCTGGTCTGTTATGGCACTCCCTTCTCTCTGCATCTGTGTTGAAAGTGCAAGAAAGAGGGGCAAGAAATGGTGGAGACTCACAGAGAGCTGTCTCACTTCTGGGAATGCACACCCGATTTACAGATGTGCCTGATCTGGATGTTCCTAGAACAGGTGAGGAGATTCTTTCTCTCCCACTCCAACTGCAGTCATGATTGGGCTTCTCCGTGTATCTTAATCCATGCAAAATTGATTCCATGGAGAGGACCATAAAACTATGTTAGCACGTTCTGGATTAAGGAAAAGATCTCAGCCTGGTATGTATCACATTGGAAGACAGCCAAGGCAGCAGTGTGGCACTGATCACACACTGAGAATCTCTGTGCTCTCCATAATCGTTATCCTATTCTACAATAAGGATAAGACCAGTTGGACCTTGCTGCCAGCTCCCACAGGACAATCTGGCTGCCTAATGTTAGTAAAATAGGATATCCACTGCTTGCATCTTCCTCTTCTATTCCTGTTCAGGGAATCTGTGAAGCATCCATATTGCAGTCTTTCCAGTCACACCTTGACATTTTTGAGAAGGATAAAAAGCTGAGGACTTACTTTGAAAAATGACTGGTCCTTCCAGGGTTATGGTTGATCAAGGGGGATTTTCTCACCCAAAGATCCCCACACTGCTGTGCCTGCATTCCTGCTGTGTTCCATCTTCATCACCTTCAGAAAGAGAACATCAAAAGAAGCATCTAATTATTGCAGACCACCAAAGACAGAGATGCTCCATGAGTGATTCTTACCTTTCAAAGTGACAGTTTTGGGGCAGTTTCACTCTCCTTTCTTAAGGAAAAGGCAGACAGGCTATGTTTTGAAGTCTCTGCTAGTGTTTCCACCCCAGCGGCTTGTCCTAGGACCATTTGGAGTGGGGCTACCAGGAGAGATTTGGATCTTTCAAACAAATGCACTCAGGAGGAGGGGATATGATTTTGAGAAGCATGCAGATCCATACAGACTTTGGAAGCTGTGCTGTCTGCACAGACCCATTTGAGCTCAGAGGTCCTAGGATTCCTTAGCTGATTGCTCATGGCATTTCATATAAACTGTGTGAAAAAAGACTTGTCTCATTCTCAGAGCCAGATCTCTTAACAGGCACCGTCCTTTGAGGTGTTCAGAGCCCAAAACTTAGAAATACCTGACAGGCCAGAGATGTTACCAGGGACAAGCCTACAGCCCTTGTAGCTCTTGGTTACACTGATTTTTTTTTCTTTTCTTTCCTTTTGTTCTTGTTTTGGGAGAAAAGAAGCATTCTGCAGCCCATGTCTAATGTATATTTTTCTTGGTCAATTGACTTAGTAGACCATCTTTGGAAACAGTTATTTTGAAGGCTGACTGGAAGGACAGCAGTGTACCTGTCCTTGGTGGGAGTTCTTGGCTTTTCAGGGAAAGATACTTTTGGTGCAATGGATTTTGTGAAAGAACCTGGTCTGCAAGGCTTGTCTTGACATTGCCAGTTTGAGAAGTTCCAATTCAATGCCACTTCATGGAGATCTAGCTCCCCATAGGTGCTAGATTTAAAAATATTTGTCCTCTTTCCTTTATGATTATATGGCTTTGGAAGGTTGAGTTTGTCAGGCCTTGAGAGGGCTACTTTTTGCCTGGTACCTGTGTGAGTTAAAGGGCCTAGACAACAGTATCAGTGGAGGAGACTTGCTATGGAAAAAGTGTGTTTCATTTGCCACCTTGCAGTCTTGTCTCTGACTCATTGCTACAACAAAGGACCACAGTTTTGAGATGTAGTCATTAACTCAGTCCCATGGAGACCCTTCTTACCTTCCTGCATCTCGGTAGTTCATGTGCCTTGCCAGCTGCTGCCGAACCCAGCTGCTTCTGGTCCAAGTCCCTATGGCACAAGGAAGTTGTGCCATCATCTAGATGGCACAAGGATGATGGAGAAATCCACAGGGCAAGGTGAGTACCCTGGACCCAGATCTTTGCTATATGTGTTATGTGGCGAGGGGATAACATTCAGATAGGCCAAAACTCCAGGAACAAGCTCACGTTTGAGCTACCAGGTATAAATCAACGCAGGCAGAAGTAGTAGGAAGGCCTACTGACCAAAATATCTGGCCTCAAGACCACATTTCCTCCTTTCCCTATTTGTTTGAATGCTTTGCTGGACAATGCTGTGAAATAAGGGTAGGACATTTATGCAGGATGCCAGAGTGCAGGTTCTGTGGTGCACGTACAGCAGATGAGTTTAGGACAAGTATTAAGATGTCTTTTACACAGCACACTGCAAGGGAATTTGGGGGAGGTCTTCTCCAGTGGCGGCCCGTTTATATGCAGTCTGGACATGTCTAAGGCACATTGTAAAGGACTGTGCTGGGACTGCAACTCTGTGTCTGCTGAACACAAGAGACCTTGACTAGGCCAGACAGTAATGATATAAATGGATGGTTTGTATGGATGTAAGGACATTGTCGGCTTGGTTTTAACATACAAATAAACCCTTAAGGTAAACAAGAAAAAAAAGTGCACTGAGCGAAAGTGATCTTAGGGCAGAAAATTATGTTGACCTGAAATGTACCATGCAAACTTGAATAGATATGTTGACTAAGGACCATGTCCTTATTAGGTAAGTTGTCCTTCTGGGGCAGGTCCCACAGCCAAATCTGCTCTCTTGTACAACAGATGCATTATCATCTTGAACCTCTCCATAGCTCCTTATGCAACTGTTACGTTGTAAATCAGTCTGAAGCCTGATGTGCTCTGGCTAGCCCCAGCTCATGGATGGTTCCTACGGATTAATCTGCCGTGAATTTGGGCAGCCTCCAAATCTTCCTGCAATGTAGGCCCAGAGAGAGGGATTTCAACAAAACATCACCATCTCCCCAACAATTGCTGGACTCTGTTACACTCAGCAGAATCTGAACAAAGCAAAGATTCTGCCCCATTGGCTCCAGACACAGCTATGTCCGCGCAGCCTTTAGGTGGAGTGAGCGTGAATAACAGCAGACCCTGAAAAAGAAAGAAGAACCGACTGTTACCACCAATGTGGGAGACTTTCGCTGACTTACACAGATGCCCTTTCAGCTTCACATAAGTAACTGTTGTCCTCAGCAAATGGGTTCGGTATGAGCAAGGATTACTTACACGATAAAACATGAAAAAGTGCTGTTGCAAAAGTACTTGAATCTGAAAAAAGCACACTTGGAAATAAATAGGGGGCATTGGGAAATCACATTCTGGCAACTGCACAAAGTGTGTGCATTTCCCATAGAATTGAATAAAAATAGATTGTGCCGAAAACAACGACAAAAAACTCATGGGAATGCATGTCTGGCACTGTTTATATTCCACTCCTGGGGCTAAAGTTGGAATATTGAAAGGGTGGTGCAATTATGAATTTTACTTTAAAAATGTAAATATTTCTGTTTCTTATAAAAGTATAAAGAATAATCACATACTTTCTTTGATGAACCGTAAGTCTACATTAAATAGCCAGTCTTAAGTCATTGCAAGTCAACTCAGTTAAGATATTTATATTGCATTTGTAGAGTGATTAATATGATGGGGTCTTTAGGTTCTGCCAAAATAGAAACAGTAATATCATATACAGACATATATGTATGTGTGTGTATTTATTTATACATGCACACACATATAAGAGAGAGAGAGCAAGACAGTCTTTCTGTTCCAGAATCTGTAAAGGTCATTACAATTAGATTATTTTTTAATCAAATGCACATTTACAAGTTCTTATAAACAAGCCATCCTGAGACAAACTGGAGACTTGGCACTCCAGTGCACAGCTCTGAAGCGTCCACATTTGTCCTTTAAAGTCTGCTGGTTTGAATTAAGGTTCTTCTCTCAAATGTCGCTCTTCCAACAACAGGAACACGTCTTCACTCACAGACTAGGCAACACCTGAACCCCATTTCTCCAATGCCTTCACAAAAGTGTGTCATACAGCCCAGCAAGTCTACCTACCCAACCCAAGCTGTTTGTAGGTGTGCAGACACCCAAACTGAGAAAGATATACATCCTCCATTAGAGACAGAATGGTAGCTTTACTCAGTAATGCTATTCTCAGTTTTTACTGAGATGAAAGTCTGCAGGAACATGACCACTGCATTAAGGTTCAAACCCAGGAAAATATTTCAGCTGGTGTTTATATATGTCCTCTTTAACCAATACTTATGCAGATGTTTTATTCCTCCTGCAAAGAATAAATACTAATTTCTTCAAGAAAATGAGTAACAATTAAATCTATCAGAAAACAAACAAACAAACTACCAAAACCCCAACAGTTAATGTCTGCTGAAAAAGTCGTCTCTTCCTTAGGAGAAGACATCACTTAGAACCGCAGACTCCACAGCTCTGAGCCCCCGCTTTTGGAAATTAGCTCCCAAGAATCCTAAGATAATTCTCATAATAGATTGGTTTGGAGGAACATTGGCAGTTAATGAGCAATGCAAGGCATGGAATTGTAGGGTTGTTCTCCATCCAACGGGATTTCTACTCCTTTGCTCCCTGTTTTTCCACACAGCAGATGATCTGAAGATTTCAGAGATAAGATCAGGCCTAGTAAGAGAAGAGGGTTTGCAGGGAGAAATCATCAGATTCCTCAGCTCCCTCAAGGAAAATGAAAACCAAACCTATCCATTCACTACAGCTCTTTTGCATTTAAATAATACCCAAGCATCTACAGTGGTGACTGTAAGTTTTTAAAAGCATATTTGTATTATGATTTCTCACTATTACTTCATATTTCATAAGATCTAAGAACTACTGCACCTTTTGGGATATTTGTGTATTTCTCTAGAGACATGATATATTGTGCCATTTCTAATAAGTAAGATCAATACTTCTCTTTGCCTTAAAGAGGGTAGAATGAACCACTACACTATCTAGACTGATAGATCCTTCATCACATCATTCAGTATAAGCCTTTTCTACTGAGCATAATAACAACTGCTTAGATAAAGGCTGTGAACTCTCCCAGTCTTTTCACCTCAAGGCATTTCCTTCAGCTTATGAATAATTCCCGTGTCTCTTTTCTGAACATCTCCTATTTTTCAATATTCTTTTGAACATATGAACACCAAAACTGTAGGCCATACACTTTTACTGATCTCAAGAGTGCTCTACAAAGGGAAGATCTCCCACTCCTATTTTTGGTCTCCCTCTTGAAACAACCAAGAATCTCATTAGCCCCATTCTCTACAGAATTATACTGGGAATTCAAGTTGAGCTGTTTCTCCGTATTGATCCCTAAACCCTTTTAGAAGCACTGCTTTCCAAGATAAAGTCCTCCCATGCTGTAAAAACATCTTGTACTCTTTCTACTGAAGTCAATGACTTAACATGTAACTGTGTAAAGAAAGATTTTATTTAAATGGACCGGCTATCCAGACCGCTCTGCGCTTTCCTGAACTCACTGATATCACCATTTTGACTGGGGTTTGTGTCATCTGGAAATTATATCAGAAACATTTATACTTACTCCCAAGTGATTGCAGGAGGTGTTGAATAGAAGCAGCCTACTGTCAATTCCTGGGGAACTTCTCCATCTGATGATGATTTTCTGTTGTCAACTACTTGGAGAGATGTCTCTGTTAGCCATTTAACAGGTTGTGTTGACAGTGTACAATGCCATTTTTATAAACAGAGTAGGACACCATATAAAATAAGATACTCAAAATAACCAGAGTCTACTACAGCTACACAGTCATTTTATCTCATTACTTTTAAAATGAGAAGGTTTACTTTTAATGGCAAATTCAGCACTCACTATATTGACTTTAAAAATTCTAGTATTTTTTCTGAAATTACAGGTGATTGTGAGTGCCCAAATTGAGGCACATTAAGAGGACTAATTTTCTAAGAGAGGAAGTTCAATAGTTTCTGAATATCAAGTACCACAAACAATAGTTTTCAATGGAAATCAACAGCTGTTCATTCACTGAATAGTAACAGTTGTATGCAGAGTTTGCAGTAAGTCACACAAAGCTCATACTTCCTGGAAAGCCCAGTTTTGGTTAAGAAGGAATAGGGTGAGTGGAAAAGTAAGGGACTTGAGGTCAGAAGGTGTGATCCTCTGCAATTCTTCTGACCATATTATCTCAGTAGACGAGGTTGCTTGAAGACCTGGTTTCATGACCAATGTAAGCCAACCTAAATTTGAATTGCTGATGAAAGGATGGTCTAACACCACTCCTGAGCTGCGATTTCTGCTCTCTCCTCTCTGTCACCATGACAATTCATCTCAGCTCTATCAGGTGTTTAATTTGACTGACCACATAGCCCTACTAGTGCTAAAAGGTGTTGAAGGAGAGGACAGAAATACTTATTCAATGGTTAGCAGGGTGCTATTTTGGTGGGGGGAACCCCCAAACCTTAGATCAAGTTGAACTGATTGTGAATTGGTATTGAAAATGGCAGGGGCTATTTAATTGATAATGCTTCAACACTATTCTGTTTCGTGAGTTGGATTCCTTCCATCCCAAATTTTGAACTTGGCCTTTCTGCTTGCTTAGGGAAAACCCTCATTGGCATAAATAAGAATTTTACTTGAGTACGTAAATGGCTACTTAGTCCTTGCTACTCTACTTTTACATTAGGCAGGGGAAGAGTTAAGTGTTTTGAATGCATAGAACAACAAGCATGGGCAGAGCAAAGCACAGGTATGAGACGGAGAACAGGAGACTCAAGTAAATGATGATTCATGAGGAATATGTTCAAATTTGATCCATGAATGACAGGCACTAGTTTCTTATACTGTTGATAGGACTGAACATTTTTCTGATAAATAGATTTGGGTTTGGAAACGGATTTGGTAAAATAATAATAGTGAAATATTATTCCAATGGGAATAGAAAAGCAGGAAACTATGGATCTGGACAGCTGCATGTTTTGTTATTGCTGAAAAAAAATCTATGGCTGAATGATTGCCATTAAAAACTGTTAGTAAGAAAGTTCTGTGAGCAAGATTTGCCTGGTAAGCCAGCATGAGCTGGTTTGTAAACTGAGAAGAAAAAAATCAATACATGTGACATTTTAAAGGTATTTTGAAGATCAGAAATGGGTACATGATTATTCCTACTAACTGTGGTTGTTCAAAACTTACAAATCAGCTATTGCTTGATCAAGAGCCAGCAAGGAAAAACATTGCCATATAGCTAAAGAGATTTTGAAGTAAATATAAAAAATTAAGCGATTTTCAAGTTCCTTGTCAGCAGCAGCTTTTAATCATGCAGTATGCAAAGTATGTCTGCATTTAAAATTTCAAAAGCCAGGACAAAAGATTTAAGCTAACACAACTAAAAATTGTTAAAACACAGGAACTACAGAGTAACATCTCCTGCACCCAAACGTCAGTCTTTTCCTACTACACTATGATAGGTATAGAGCCAGGTTTTGCCCTGTGTTTTCTCCAACACTATATGAACTCTCGTTCCATTGAGAGCCACCATTGGGAGTTGCTTGGTTGCCGATTTAGGAGAGCCTACTACAGATGAAGAGATCAGAGTCTCTTATTTCTGGGCTAGCTGTGCCGCTGGTCCAAGCAGACAATAATAATAGCCCTTCTTGCCTTCAAGTAGGTAACAAAGAAGACTTTTTTAAAAACCTGTACTCCACTAGTGTGCTTGCTAAAGTTACTTTCCACTATAGAGAAAAGGCTTTACCCAGTCTTCCGCTCATGGTGTTAAGTGCACACTTCTGCCCCCTCTGTACGGTGTGTATTGCATTGCAGACCTGAGCCAGAGTTCATGAGAAAATGAGTGTTTGAGAGAACATCTTTGGAAGGACTGGAGAAGGATGTTCCTATCAGGCACAAAGTTGAAAGAGGGCAGAAAAAAAGGCTTGTAGTTGGTTCTTTGATGGACTTTGTTAGCTCAATTTTACTAATTTACTAAAATTGCATTTACCCCGGTAAAGACAAGGCTTGAAAGTCTGTCTCCCCGTCCTTCTGCACTCTGTTCATTGTCCTCTACATGATCAGAAAAGATCTCACCCTTCCATCTCTGACAGAAGCAGTCCCAACCACTGTCTGAAGTATGCTGTCTGGAATTGTTGCATGGGAGACCCAGTGCTTCCTATTTCTCAGCTGCTAGCTGTAGTCTCCTAGTTTTTCACAGTGTCAAAACAGGTGATGGGACAGATCAACATGCAAAGCTGCTACACAGTGTGTTATGAAGAGAGTGCATCTGTTGGCTAGGAGGAAAGGAAACAACACAACTCTACATCATTTTCTTGGTAATTGTGAAGGGAATGTTCTGCCCAATCCCTTTTCAGTACAGAAGGATTTTTGAAGGCTTTATATTCTCTTTCATTTCAAGATGATGTCCACAGCTGAACTAGAACGACACACAAAAATTAGTAGCAACTAATAAAACTCATTGGAGAGGTGTGAACGATACTCTCATTACCTAACTGTTCACTCTGCTAGACATAACACATTTTGGGACAGCTGTCCTCCTTACGAGGATCTAAAAGCAATTTAAATGACAATGCACACTCCTTGGAACAGAAAGTATCTAAGAAAACCAGATGACACCAGCTTGAACTACAAAGTTCACTGTCATCCTTTGAGATATACCAAAACTCAAGATAAGTCTCACTAGGCACAAACGTTTGGGGCTGTTTTGAAAATTTTAAACAAGAATCATTCTTTAGAACACCACCACTTCTTATTCTTAGAGTGCCACATCTCTTATTCAAATTATCCCAGTTTTGCATACAAACATCAAAGACTGGCTCTTGAGGATGTCCTCAGAGAAGCAATCTCTTTTCACATCCTTTCACAGAGGATGGGAGGGCTCTGGCAAGCTAGGGAAGTCCTTGATTAGATGGCAAAAGACACTATAGTAAATTCCTAGAATAATAGAGTGTCTTGTCTGGCTAAGAGAAAACCTCAGGGGTGACAATCTTTTTAGTCCTGGAAGACTCCAGTAAATGAAATATTGCGTGCTCACAGAATACCTAGTGCTTGGAAGGCACCAATTGCCAACGCTTCCCTTCCTGGAGGTGTCCTCAGAGCTTTGGTACCTCGCAACCTGGGCACAAACAGATCAGCCCTCTCAGTGCTGTGAGAGAGCTTTTAAGCTCCTAAACTTGTAAATGAGCCGGTCTGGCATTTCTAGCTGTAACACCCTCTAGAATGACTGAGGTATGCACCTGTCTGTAATGTACAGATGTCAGCTCTCCTGCTGCACTCGATTCTTGGCCATTGTAATGTATGTGGTTCCATGGTGCACCAGCAGTGCTTGGTGAAGGTGGCATGGCATGACATGCGGGTGTGCTGGCTAGGCTGTTAGGCCCCCCAGGACACTGCAGCAGTTCTTAAGAGCTTGCTGGTGGACCAATCTCCCGCAGCCCAGAGAGCACTAGTGGTCTGCCCCCAGAGATTTAGCTTGACCTTGAAGATGTTCCTCAGGCTGGACAGTGCTAAACATCAGTGAATTTCACCTCAAATAAGTACTTCATAATGGATAGCTGTAGGCTTTTCCTGCAGACAGAAATGAAGCCACAAGGTGTTGCTCAAAGGTACTCCACAACTCCATTGGCAGAGGTGTCTCTTGCCTGCTGCTGGGCAGCAATATCACCCACACATTCATGGGTCACTCACTTCACTGATTTTTCTGGTCTATAAAACTTTGAAGATCCAACTTGTGAACCAAGCTCCATTTGAAAATGCATACACAGGGAGCATTGGATTCCGCTTGGAAACTAATTCAATTAAAGATGGCTTTAAGATCCAGATCTGTGTGAAAAGCATCTCAGGGATTGCTGTATTTTGCTGTCACATTACTTTCTTGAAGTCAGGTCTTTCAGTGTCTTGCTCCTACAAACTCGAATTTTGACTGCTTATCTTACCCTAAGCTCTGATGAAGCATATTTCAGGCAATTTGAGTAATCCTGAGTGTTTAGTGAAATCAAACAGCCAAGTAGTCCCAACCTTAGACATATTAGCAGTTAATTTGTTTGGTGCACAAAAATAAGACTCTAACAGATATTTCTGGAACCCCAAAACATTGGCCAAATGTTCAGAGGTGATTACGAATCCCAGGGTGATGCAGTTTTCATGCATTCCAAGGATCTCACTTTCAAGAAGTGTTTAGTAAAGCCTTATGAAAAGCATGGCACCCGTAATTGCTACTTACTTACTTAAAACACTTAAGTGTCGTGGTGATGACAAGCAGCACCTACTTAACACTGTGCTAAGTAGTCTCTGCAGCATGACTTGAAAGGGTGTCTATGCTAAGCATTGGCACTCGGCAATGTTTAAATTGGACTTTTTTTTCTTTTTCTTTTTCTTTTTTTTTTTAACTATTGTTTCTTTCTCCAGCTAAATTTTTTACGGACCTTAGACCATCAGCTGACAAAACAGGATGCGTTTTCTAGCACCGCATCACCCCTCTCATCCTAAATAATATAGATGAATATAAATAGATAGCGTATCTACGCATATGAACGATGCGGGGAGTAGCTTTAAGGTGGTACCCGGCTGAGAAAAAGCACAGTAGTAACAAGCTATGGAATACTACATCCACTGTGGTCCTTCGCTGCGGGTCCTCCGCTCATTAGGAATCCCCACCGATCACCAGAGCGGATGCCAGCATCCCCCACGGGCGATAGGCACCCACAGCCCAGGGGACCCCGGCAGCCACGGGGGAACGGGAGGCGGCGGTGCCCGGAGGCGGCGGCCCGGCGGGGCAGTGCCCCGGCAGGGGAAGGGGGCGTGAGGAGAGCCCATGGCGGCGGGGACGTGAGCCCAGCGGGAGGCCTCGGGCGGGGTTCACAGCACCCCCGCCGCTGCGAGGCCTCCCTGCCCGCCCCCGAGGGGCTCTCCGCCCCGCCGGGGGTCCGCGGCAAGGGGGGCCGGGCCCTCGCCTTCCCTCCCCTCCTCGCCTCGCCTCCCTCCGGCTGTGCGGGCGGGGGCGCGCTGCGGGCCGCAGTCCCCGGCGGGAGGTTGTCATGGTTTCCCGGGTCACATGTGTGCGAGGTTCCCCCGGCGCGGGGGGAGGAGGGAGGCGGCGGGGGCGGGGAGGCTTCAGTCACGGACGGGGCCGCCGCCGCGCCAAGCGTGGGGCGAAGCGGAGCGAGAGGCTGTGGCCGCCGCCGCCAAGGCTGCCAGGGAGCCGCTGCCCCCCGCGGATCCGCCCACCCCCCCCCTCCCCGCCCCGCTCCGCTCCGCTCCCACCTGCGCCGCCGCCCGCCCCTTTCCCGTTGCCCACGGGCGATCCGCCGGGCGCGCCTCGTCGGCGGGCTGCGGACCCCCGGTCCCGGCCTCTCCCCCCTCCTCCTCCTCCTCCTCCTCCTCTCCCCTTCCCTTCTCCCTCCCCCTTCCCAGCCAGGCTGCCGCCCCCCCGGCCGGCCCCGGCATGAGCATCTCCATCCCGGCGGGGCTGACGGAGCTGCTGCAGGGCTTCACGGTGGAGGTGCTGCGGAGCCAGCCCGGGGACCTGCTGGAGTTCGCCCTCCAGTACTTCGGGCGCCTCAAGGAAGAGGCGGCGGCGGCCAAGTCGGCGGCGGCGGAGAAGGAGGCGAGCGGCCGCAAGGCGGGCACCCCCGCGCCCGGCCATGACAGGGGCAGCCAGCCGCCGCGCCGGGCCCCCCCCGACGCCCGCGGGGTCAACTTCGCCGAGGAGCCCATGCAGACCGACTCCGAGAGCGGCGAGGAGGCGGAGCCGCAGTTCCCGGGTAAGGGTCCCCCGCCTCGCCCGGCCCTGGGGGGGTAGAGGGGGAAGGAGGGAGCCGGCTGGGCAGGGCGGGGACGGCTCCCTCAGCTGTCCGGGCTCAGGTGGGCAGCTGGGGAGGGGAGCAGGAGGATGGGGGGGGGGGAGCTCCGGCCTCAGCGGCCGCACGGCTATGTGAGGGGCGGCCCTCGGGCGGGGTGTGCGGGGGTGTGTGTGGGCTGCGCACAGGCCCCGACCCCCGCCCCGGTGGTGGGCGGCAGTGGGGCCGGGGACGTGAGGAGCCTCGGTGACCGGAGAGTGGATGGGACGAGGCGGCCTGGCTCGGCGGGCAGCGCCCCCCCCGCCTCCGCCCGCCTTGGCGCCGAACAACGGAGCCCACGGGAGGTTTCCCGTCTCCCGCCGCAAACTTCAACCTGCCGGGTCTTGCCTTTTGTTCGGCGGTGCGGGAGGGTGGGCGCGCAGGTGTCACCAGAGCCTGCAGCTCTACTGCTTACGGCGTATGGGCCTGTAACGTTCCTAACAGATCTGTACGTGTCCTTCTTATAAGAGCAAGAGAGAGCAAATCTACATCTTTGTAATGGGTCCAGTGGTGCGTCTGCCTTAGAAAACACCTCTCATGGGCGTGTTACTGTATTTATGCGCTTGATTAAGTGTTTTACATAGATGTCCTTACGTGTGTTTCAAAAAGCAGGGCACAATTTAAAACGTAATGTCTTCTGGAAAGCCGGGGTGAAATTGTCTGCATGGTAAAAGGGCCTATGGAGCAAACATAGCTGCGAGGACAGCAAAGAACGTATGCGGTATCTTTGTGTGTGAGGGTACCACCTATCTGCGTGCAGCCAAGGATACCTTATCTTTGTGTGGCTGACGGGCTGTACTTAGAGGCGATGGCAGTCCCTCAGCCGCTCTGATGTACGGGACGGGCACTAACTGTCTGTGAAGGGTGTGTAGCGCTTGTCTTTGTGTCGTGAGCAGGCTAACTGAAGGGTCAATCAGTACGGTTAGATGCTGAGAGGTCAGTCAGTAAGGTTGGATGGAAAAGAGAAAGCGTCCAAGCACCTTTATCGTTAGCTTTTTTTTTTTTTTTTTTTTTGAGAACAGCTTGAATTTGAAGTATATCTCATCCAATCATTGAAGCATTCATTCCTCCAGGTCATGCTGGAGGTAGATTTGCTTAGCAGAGTACAGAAGCCAGCTGTTTGCTAGATGAATATCAGTGCAGTTTTAAAAACAATGTCTTATGTGCATTTTATAAGGAAAAAATGTAGATGTTAAGAACTGGGTAAGTTTTCTAAATGCTTTATGTTACACCGTAAGACAGTCGTCATTCTTTTCATTTGTTCTTTGCAGCTACACCACGTGTTTAATGAGAATTTGAATCTGTCAATCAGGTTCTGCAGATTTATGTGGTAATTTTGAACCCTAACGCTGATTATGTGAGATTAGTAAAAATCCGGAAATTTGCTGTCTTTGAAAATTGTAATGGTGATAATGTGGAAGAACAAAATTATTATCTTAATTCACTAACACTAGACGTGTTTTTCAAGCATGAATTATTATAACACTAAACAGACTCACTGGTGAATGGAGAACTGGAATGTTGTATGGAGGCAAGTGCAGAAATGTAGCTTGATTTATTAGCATGTATATGTTACGTATGTAAAACTTTACAGGTTGTTTTAAGAAGCTTTCAAAGCTTTTCTAATGAATACCTCTAATCAAGATTCTGTTGATACTCTTTTTGTTGTGGTCATGAAGAAGGAAAGCCATTATTGTCAATGTTCTCATTAAGGGACATGGTAGAATGACTTAGTTTAACTAGTTGGTTTATGCATTTGACAAAAACCCTTTAAAATAGCACGTTTTTAAGTCCAATATATTTGGAAGTTGAATTGTACTATGGCTTGTAATTTTTGTCAGTTGGAATAATTAATAATTAAAAGTAACAAAAATGGAAATATTTATGAAACCACGTGGAAGGTGAATAATAAGTAAGTTATAGGAAATGATTACTAATGGTGTGCTTGTGTATGTGTGTATCGTGCAGGAGTGTGTAGTTAAAACTCAAATTTTATGCCTGCCCTGAATATGCATTTTTTTAAGGTAACATAACAATGTGTCCACTCAGCCTTTTGTGAAAAACTGGAGGCATAAAGGCTTGTATTCAAACCATTGTTTAATGGGTTTAAATACCAATTTTAAAGCATATTTCTATTGTGCTTTTGCTTTCCATTTCTGTAAGTAGCAATTCTTAAACTTAAGTTGGGGGGATTATTTTTTTTCATTTGTTTTCCTTTTGCCTTTATGAATAATCAGGCATTCTATATAGTCAATTTGTCCTGTTTGTATACTTCTTTCATGCAGGAGAGGAAAACAAATTGGAAAAGTTCATAAGCAAATGTACAATAAAAACCTCTGGGAGGGAGTTCAGATCTGGTGATGGTATCTTTTCTTTGTTAAGGCAGTACACTTGAAGTGTCAAGCTGACAGTATTCCTTAATTCAAACAGGACGTTGTTGAGAGCTCCTTGTAAATGTTGTCTCCAACCCTTTTTTTGGTTTTGTTTTGTTTTGTTTTTTTTTTTTTTCTTTCACAGTACATGTCTCTAAATACCTACAAGCACTGCAGTTGAACTCTTTGTCGGTATTAGCTTTGTCCTTGAAATGCATTTTGGAAGGTACATCAGTGTTATCCTGTTACAGAAATGATGAGCTGAGGCATAAGCTGTACTTAAAAGAAAAAAAAAAAAGGGGGGGAAAAAACCCTATACTCAGGATTAAGAGTCATATGTGACCCGTGAATGAAACTCTATTCAGGTCCTCTGCTGTGTCCATTACATCAGTTGTAGAAATCAAATAAAGGTGAAAGCAGTTACCTTGTCTGGAGGGAGAACTTTTGTTGTATTGGTGTCATAGTTCTGAATTGGCACCTGGAATTAAGGTGACGTCTGAAATGACAGTCTTTAGGTTTAGAGCATTTATGTTATCCCCTTCTGAACACACTGCTTAGTTTGTGAATAATTTTTAGGTCTTTTAGTTGAGTTTTGGTTTGTTTTTTTGTTTTAATATATTAAGTTGTACTACACGTGTATATTAGCATTAATCAGTGACCACAACTAATTCCTACTAATACTAATAGCAATTACTAAATTGAATAGGACATACAGATAAAAATAAGCCCCTTTTTAGCAAATTCTTCTAACTTTTTGCGGATTTGAAGTGCATATTAAAATTTATTATGCTGTGTTTGCAAAATTTGAAAACGCTTAGTTATTTGTTCTTTTACAAATGACTATACTTTTTACATTACAGCTTACATGTCGATGTGCAACTTATTTTGACGGGTAATAACCCATGTAACAGCTGTTTTTAAATATTTGCCATAGCTAAAAATTCATATTCTATTTAGCCTTAATATGAATTAGTACAGATGTTTTTAGAGGTAACATTGCTGTACTTTAAACTCAAAAATTGCAATGCTGTATTTGGTGTCACATAGCCTCTGTTTACTTTGTTTTTCTTTTGTTTTACTTTGGTTTGTTTTGGTGTTTTTTCTCAGATAGTAATGTATTTTAACAGGAAAATACTACAGCTGTCCCTCTCCTCCCCCGTGTGCTTCTGTTGGTGTGTTGGTTGCTTTGAGTTCCTTCTTTGAAAACTTGAGCTAGAAAATGCAAATATGTATCTCAGCTTTACCCGCTGATTATGCTCAAATAATAGAGATCACTGCTTAGGTAAAGCATGTATTCTAGTTTACGCTATCAATGTTAAAGGCATGTCTTTATTTTAGTTCCTTTATTCAGTCTGAATTGCTTTACATATATGCTGTTCATACAAATTTTGAAATAATAGGTAAATTTTAGAAACCAGAGTGTCAGAGAAAACTCTGCACACAACCACATCCATGCCAGCTTTGTGATGATAAATGGTACTGTGTCAGTTCTGTTAACCGTACTTACGGTTTTCTTCCTGAAATTAAACAAAACCAGAAAGCACTGAACAGTTTGTAACCTTTCTGTAGGTCTGTCGGGTAATGATAATGGGTAGGTTAGAGCAGTGGAAAGTTAGAGCAATGAGAGCAAGGGGGCAATATGAAAATATGTATAGGTTGTAGTAAGATATCATTAAATCGGGGACAATGTAGAAAAACGTGAATTTTTAAAACATTTGTATATTCAAATTAAAATCTGGGTTATGATGGGTGGCTGAAAGCATTACTACCTAATGTGTGCTTAGCCAACTTTAGGAATGAAGTTTTAATAATTTCTACAGTCACTCATCTGAAATACAAAAAGAAGTAAAGCATTATCTGTATGGTTATAAGGACGAACCTAATCAGACCCAGGCTGGAGCAGCCTTACTGCAATTTAGAGAAATTTCCAGTTACAGGTGAGTTCCTTGAGGGCATGCGAGCATGGCACTGTTGCTGCACTCCCTGGCATTGTTTTGTGGCTATACCTCCTTGCAGTTTTCCTGATTGTGTCCAGTGTGGTTCAGAGCACGGACACCATTCAGGACAGGTGTTGGGATGCAGAAAGCTTCTGGAGGGAAAGGAATTTTATCTGTGTGGATGGGTGCCTTGCTGGTTCAGTAGGCCTTGGTGGTCAGGGGGTGGCCACTGGCCACTCTTATCTAGTGATATATGCAGTCACAAAACTACAAAGCTTTCAATCCTTGCTGTAAGTCTTCAGGATAATAGAGCTTTTTGAAATAATGGTTTCCAGTATTTTTGACAGGAGCAAACTAAAATATTTTCTTTCTGCCAACAGTTGTTTTGGAAAGCAAACCTGAGCAAGTTGGCAGTTTAGTCTCTTTTCTTTTTTTTTTTTTTTTTAATCCCTTAATCTGACCCAGCTGTTTTATTCAGGTTGGAAGAATTGCAGTCCAAAAACTGTTTGACAAAATTACAAGCAACTAGAAGTGTGAACTTGTAGTGGGTAGCACTTAGAAGACTTTCTAGTAAGGAGTTTGGTTCCCTCTCAGACATGTATATATTTGTGATTGTAGATGAAAAGCATACTTTTCCTATAACTACTTGAGTATTTGTGTTAAGAATTTAGTTGAAATTATATCAGCCTCCACTCTGAAGTATATCTGTATCCCCACTGAAAACAAAAACAGGCAGTGAAGGTGTCTCTGCTGGCTATTAATTTGTTAAAATTTGTGTCTGTGCATTTAAAAGAAGCAGGGGAAAATTCCAAAGACCTAAGGACAGAGAAGTAGTATAACTATACCAAAACCATTTGAATTTATCTCCAGCTTCTTTTTCTCTAAAGAAACAACTTGAAACTGATTTTGGCTGACTGCTCAGCTCAGAAAAAGAGAATAGCATTAATTCAGGAAGTGTTGGAAGACATAAAATTTTGTTGGCGTGAGTTTGTAATGATTGCATTATGAATGATAAGGTATAAACAGTGTCAGTACTAACATTTGCACACCAACACACTGTTTCTTGCACGTATCATGTCTGTTTTAAAGGAAAACTGGCTGCCTGAAGAATGCTCTAGGAGTTTTGTGTCACTTGCTGACTTTGGTTCAGTTTCACAAAGAAACCATACTTTTTTTTGTCCCATGTTTACTCATGTTTATTCATTTACATGAATGGAGAAACAATTACTTTTTTTTCTTTTTTTAGTGAATGTAATAAATATCTGTCCGTGGACCCTAAGAAAGTGTCTGTTTTTAGAATGTACTCTTGTTGAAGTTATAGAAAACAACGTAATGACCTAGTGTTTGTAACCTGCACAGAGGTCCTTCATGCATCTGTTGAGTAAGATAAGCTTGGTTTAATACATATATATGTCAGGGTTTATCCCCAGTCTGTTATGCAAAAGTATTGTGTTCTGTTCTCTAGTTCTGTCTAGTGAGAACCCTTGGTCTGAGGGAAGTCTACCTTAAATAGTGAAATCTCTGCAGACTCATTGCCCTTAGCTGCTCCTGTAAATCTGGAACATATGGTTTGGAAATCGCACATTTAGGTCACAAGGTACAGATTAATCAAGGTACGGGCTGCTGCCCCACTTCTGGTTTTCCAGTATCAAAGATGACCTCTAGATTGGGCAATTTCATTTGTCAGGACAGTGATGAAAGAAACAAGAAGGCAAAGTGGAAGGCAGGACATAGAGGCAGAAAAGGAGCCAGTGTGTGGTAAGGAAAGTGCAAAGGTAAAAGCAAGAGGAAGGAGGAGGGACAGAACTGAAGTAACGGGAGGAAGATAAAAGAATACAGAGCACAGGTGAGAGAGTGAGCATTAAATTATCTGCTCTTATTTTCTCTACCCAGATGTAACCCTGCTCTCTTCATGTATACATCCCAAATTTATGTAATGAATTTCCTACTGAAATTCTGTTTGGCTTATAAAAGTATTTTGGAAAAGCATAAATGCAAACTTAAAATAAAATCAGTGGTCAGTGCATTGTATGAATGTGGACTTGGTCATTTACGACCTTTTAAATATTTTGACATGGTCATCTGTCATATTACTGCATCCGGAGACTCGTAACACCTATATTCTATTGAACACATATTCTAATAAAAATTTCAACCTGAGTTTTTAATGGAGAATCCAGATTGTTCTCAACCGATTTCTGTTTAAAATAAAATAAAACAAAACAACAGTAGTGGTCATTGTCAAGAAAGTCAGTAGGCACGTGGGTACAGCTGCAGTCTTCCTAGAGTGTTGATATGGTTTTGGTGTTGATGGAAAAATGAAATACTGAATAGTACATAACAAACACTTAGTGAAATGTCGCTTTCTTTAGCGCTTAATAAAAATCACAGTGGTTATTTCACCAACTGTTATTTTAATGGGAATGCCTTAAAGTCATGCTATAGAAAAACTAATCCCACTCCAGGTTTGAGCTCTTCTTTTGAGCTTCAAGTGAGTGTAGTTAGGGAGAAGTTCTGTGCTTTAAAAAGGTGAGTGATTTTAAAAAAGTGAATGAAGGAGGGAGAAGGCTTTGAGAAAAAGAGCCATTTAAAATGGCTCAGAGTTCTCTGTTGCTGGAATAGGTCTTGATGTACATGAATTAAAAGAAAAAGAGGTGATCTTACTAGGGATGATAGATATAACACAGACTTTTTTGTACTGTAGGTTGTTAAATGGATGTGGGTGCATAAAAGATGAAGTCCAAGTATGCGTTAGTTACTGCGTGCTAGGTAAATCTGTTAAAAGAAATATGCACATCTAAAAGTAGATATTATGACCATAAACATCAATTATGGTATTGCTTGAAAGCAGTCTTATGAGAATTCTAAAGGAAATACATACTTTTTTTTTTTTCCCCTTTTCTTTGGGACCTTGGATGATGACACATAAGTCTAGATAGCTTTTTCTAGAGGTTTTATATGGAAAACCCTTATCCTTTCAGGGTGCCCTTTCAGGTTCCCCTTTCACTTGCTGGGTAGGAATGGTAACCTGTTTACTTCATGGAACTGAACAGGATGTTCTTACTGTGAATTTTGATCATGATGAGTAATTACAAACTTTGTTTTTTATTTAATCTTTTTCTTTATAGAATACATTTTTGCTCTGTAGATCAGTCTGTGGTCATAGTACTAAACAAGATGTTGAAGAGGGTGGATTTTGCCTTTAAGTGTCCGTTGTTTTCTCTTTATGTTTTACTTTTCTAATTGACTGGTGTTATTATGTTTTTCCTTGAAGAAAGGCTTCATGTATGTTAATTCTATTTTAGATTTAAAAATTCAAATAGCTCTATTTCAAGTTTTTGTGTATTTGATGATAAAAATAGCAGAAGTACTCATACAGAATTTCTATTTGCAGTCTCTAGGCAGTGTAATACATGAATCCAGATTTAAATTGATATGGCAAGTAACATAGAAGACATACAGTTTTGAGGCTCCGTCAAAAAGATGATGTTAATTAAATGTCCAGTGCCTCATTCAGCGTTTTAAATGATACCATGTCACATAAAAAAGTGTGAGATCTGAAATGAAGGTGGATGTAGACAGGCAAGGGTGTCTGAAGTGCATGGGAGTAAAATGCAGGTTGTAGGCACGAGGTATCCACAGAGTGAACTGAACAAAAGCCGTATGGCAGTTTGCCATCCTTTCCATAAAGGGTATCATTTTAGCATTGCTGCTCAGAAAAGTAATTTACAGACCACAGATAAAATGAGGAAATTATAAGGAATGAAATAATACAAAAATCAAAAATTTTAATTTAGCCTTGCCTTATTGTACTATAACACTCTGGATAATGGAAGGTAGAGTGGTAAAAAACATGCTGTAACAACAGAGAGTGTTTTTCACTTGTATGTTTGCCTCTTAAATTGCTGTGCTTAATGATATTAATATTAAGAAAAAATCAGCAGAGCAAGAATTTGAAGCTGAGAGCTTCGCAGGTAAAAGCTGATCATGAGAATAGCTTTCTTACACATACTGTTCCAGTTATGTGACTAAAGTGTTTTTTTGTAAAGCTGGGCTAAAAGGGCCAATTAGTAAATATTGTGAAGACTTTCTTAATGGAGGGATGAGAAAATTGCTGTATAAAATAGATTTTGAAAGGAGGGGAAGTAACATGATCTTTCCTGCTCGGAGTTGTTCCAGATACCATCCTGCTTGTGTAAAGATAACAGCATCAGCCCCTTCTGAATCCCTGTGATGCAGATGTGTTTTTATAAATGGTGATAGTCTCTTTGCGGTATAACTTTTTAGCAGACGTGTCTATTGTAAAACATACCAGACAGGAAGAAAAGAAATCCTTGCCCAACATGGGAAAGAACACATTCCTTGCAAAGCCGCAGTATAGACTATAAATAAAAGATGTACAGAATCCTCGGTGTTGGGATGGATACAAGCTGGAACCAAGTGTAAACATTCAGACTTGCTAGCCTGAGAGCACAGGCTGGAAGGTTTGGTGTGTTTTTCCATTTTGATTTTAATGATAGAGTTGTAATGCTGGTGTGAAAAATAAAATCCATTGCTGTGAGTTATAAGGCATTTGTAACTGTTGCAGGATATGGATTAGCTTGAACTCAGGCTGTCCATAGCAACATTGTGGCCTTTTCTGGATGTCCCCACAAACAGGTATATGTTTCCACTACACTGATCTTGTCCTTCTAATTTGTTTCCTATTACTTTCAGTACTGAACTTTCCCTTTTAGATCCTCTTTCTGAAGCTGTAACACGTCTTTTCATTGATGCTTAAGGAACTCCATCGTTAGGCCAGTAATTGCCCTTGGTAAAAAGTGCAGACTAATGTCTCAAGTCCTTGAAATAGGTGTTGATCAAGATTTTTTTATGTTTTGCTTTCTAAGGTTTTGCAAATGAATGTCTACAAGCTAGTAAGCACGTTTAAACACTCTTCCTGGATTAACAGTGGTTAAGAGCTTTAATGACAAAAACTTTGTCTAATAGAGAGCTGGGATTGTCCTGACATTTTGTGTTCTTTTCTAAAACAAAGTTTGTGATACTCATCAAATACAGACAGAAACAATTATGTGTGTACAATTAGATGTGTACAATAGGCATACGTTAACATTTTCTTAAGGCTTTGAACATGTTTTCTACCATTCTAATAAAACCATTTTTTATCATGAATGAGTTTTGAAAAACATAAGTTTTCAATTATAGACACTATTAAACATTAGAGGAACAGATTTTATTTTTTTTTTCCAGTTATGCCTGATTTCTATTGAAATTGAGGAGTTAAGATCTAGGTACCTTTATAGATCTGCTTCTGCATGAGTCTCTTTAGTACTAGGCCCAGTCATAGTTTTATCTTTAGTTCTGGGTGGGTTTTTTTTTCCATTTTTAAGGCATAGTGTTTTCATTTTCCAGCCATTTCGTTCAATACCTTTGAGTAACGTTCAGGCATCTTTCTCTAAAAGCCATCTTTTAGCTGATAATTTATCTGTCTCTATTGGTTTTTAATAGGTACTCAAAACATGAGAAACTCTGATCTAGCCTTCACTACTACATTATTTAAGCATTTGTGAGGTAATTTAAATGTAGAGTTAATAGCCTTCCTTCCTGTTACCTCAACCTACAGGAAATATTATTTAGTGGCTAATGCATGTATAAAAAATTGGTCTGAAAGTAGATAGATGGCTATTTGTTCTTAGATACTACTAGCTTCAATTCTTGGTAAAATTTTATCTGCAGTATTTATCTACACGTCTCCCTTGCTAATCTGTCAATTTTGTCCTTCTGCTGGAAGGTAGCTGCTGCTGGCAGGTGAGGTGGGAGTAGGTGTAGATTCATTTCCATTATCCACCTTGCAAAGAGAAGTAATTTGTTTTTCTGTTTTTTCTTTCTTGGGAACACTAATAAAATGGAGTCGCTGTTTTAAGTGCACCCTAGTTTGCTGTCTCTCTGGAATGTATTGTCATATGAACATGGCCCATTTAGTTATTTTGGGTTGTGGCCTCAAAAAATTGAAAAAAAGAAGAGAACCCATTGCATGCTTTCTCTAAGTCCATTCTTCAAGTCATTGCATTGAGCACGGATGCAGGCTTTGGGATGCATAAAGAGATTGGATAGTCTTGAGGTCTTGGGAAGTCTCAGCTGAAGAACAGTTTGAGCTTGTGAGAGAAAAGTGTGCTTTCCATGCAAAAATGAGGTGTTTGTCCTCTTCTCTGACTTTGTTTTTGGGGAGTTTTGGGAGTGTGGCATAGCCCCTAGAGTAAAGTTTCTTAATGTGAACTTCTGTAAATACTGCTAGATAGACCTGACTTTCATGCTACTGCCAAAATTGGATGTCATAGATCCATTTCCACCAGAGAGAGGGGTTTTCTGGGGAGGTTATATGGCGCAGAACAGTAAAGCAATGAGTTGCAATCTGCTTCTTCCATCTCAGCTATCTTTTTCTGCTAAAGGATCTTTCTCATGCACTGGATTTAAAAAAAAAAAATAAATAAGAAGAAACAAATAGTAGTAAGAAACAGTAAAAGACAGCAACAGCATTTCTGGTATTCCTGTTTTTCACCTTTTGTTGCTGTTGGGAGTGTATCAAGTGTTTTGTGTTCCTTCTTTTGCTTTTAGCAATATGCAAAATTAAGAAGGTTTCTTGACCTCCTATTTGTACGGAAGCTCAATCAGTGGCTAATATCCATTTCCCTTGCTTTGAGATAAAGGCTTATTTGCAGTTCTGCTTGACAGTAATAGAAGATAAATCACAGAAATGTATGCGGTTGCACTTTGCAATCAAAAGGAGGCAGGTTGGTATTTACAATTGTAGCATGGCACTCATGGGCTTTATAGCTGTAACACCAGATAATGGAAGACAAACTGGGAGCGAGTTGAAGTCAGGCGCATGTATAGGCATTTTGGAAGAGGAAAGCTCTCTAGGATCCAGATTATTGTAGTGAACCAGATCATTGGTATCAGCCTGTACCTCATTGAGTGCTTACTGGACCATACTTTATGTTAGAAAAATGTTTTTACATCTAACTCTGAAAGAATTCTGGCACTATAGCATCCGAGTCCTTGACAGAAGCAAAACAAAGCATGCAAATGAGCTTCAAAAAGGAATGTCCTTAAATCCTACAGGTTAAGGAGCGTGTTAGCACTTCTCCCTAATAAAGCAGGCCATTTGTTACCTCTTCTGGCTCGAAGGTGACCAACCTGGGGTCCCTTTCGGGGAGCTGGTCCAGGGAACTTACCGTGCGGCGGGAGGTTTCCAGGTGGGCACTGCCAGCGGGCTGGGCACCACCAGGGCCTCCTGCCACTGGCATGGGGAAATTCAGCCGTTGAGCAAAATTATTTTTCTTCTTTGCATGTGCCTAGAGTTTTATGTGCTTTCTGAGATGCGTTTTACTTCTGAGGAAGGAGTTATCATTTGTGGCAGTAGTAGAAGTCAGTATGTTGCAACCTATCATCTCACCTTCAGCATTTATTTCAAGTTCATCTTCAGTGGAAAAAAAAATGTTTTGAAGTTTTGAAGTTTTGATGTTTTATTTTCTAAAGCTGTTATGCAGTTGCTTGTGAAGAAATAATAAAACTGACTACGCAGCACTGAACATACAAACTGGCATATACCTCTATTGTTTCTTTAAGTCATAGCGTAAAAATCATAGTGTGAAGTTACCCAGCACTCTGGTTAGTATGTGTTCATTTCAGTTGGGGGAAAAACAAACCAAAACATTTTTTATGGCCTGAAAGACCCAGTTGGTATATGACATGGAGTTTATATCATACCTTTGTAACACTAATTTTATTGAGGAAGCACATTACTGAAGGTACATTACAGTGTTCAGATAGGGGCAGCACCTGAGTGCCTGTGCTTCAGAGCCATCTAGTACTGGTGTCCACAGCCGTCTGGTGCTGGCGTCCACAGCCAACTAGTACTGATCAGGAGGCCAAATGAGGCAGACCAGTATGGAATTTATTTTAACTTTCCTTCATGGTGGGATAGCATTTTGGTTTCAGCTGCTGATTTTCACAAATTAGCAGGAACTTTTTTGCTTTGAGGCTTTCTTCATTGTTTCATTTAAGTTCAGGAGCTGGTAAGGGGAACAAGCAAGTGGATAATGTAGCTGTATAACCATGGACCAAGGTGAAAGAAATGAAGCAGGAAGCAGTTTTCTGGAAACGAAGTAGTTATTACTGACAGCAATTAATAGCAACAGGGCATGCAATAGCTCTTATTAATTGCCTTTTTTTTTTTTTTTTAAAGCAATTGGTATATTGTTTGCAAAATGAAATGACTCTTGCTTGTTTCCAGTGTTTTAAATGGTTTGTGCTGAAACCAATTTAAAATTGACAGGTCAAGTTCTGTGGAAGCACACTTTCCTTCTAAATGTCAAGAATAGAAACATAATTGCTATCAGACTTAAGGCAGTTACCTGTTACTGTAACTGACACTCAGAAAGTAATAGGAAGGAGTCTGGTTATTGCTGAAAAGTATTTCGTTGTGATTTTTGTTTTGTTTTCATTTGGAAAAGGTACAAAGGTCAGAATATGAACAGATGCACTGTTTTAAAAATGTAAAGGCAGAGCCAAGAAGATTTACGCATTCATTCCGGAAACTCTACTTTATGTTTACTTCTGGCTAGGAACTGACATTGTTTAACTTGTGTTCTGCGTTCCAGGACAAAACAGTTTATAGAGCTGTAGAGCTACCCTTTTTATTTTTTTTTTTTTATTTTAGGTGAAGGGATGAGTTTAGCTTTCTTCTCAATGTTAGAGTTTTTTTATGGAGTACATCTTAGGTAGTGAAGTTTGTTTTCTCTATAAAACTGGCCTCATACTTTTTCTTGCACAAATTGTGTATTAGAGATTCAACAATTGCAATGGTTTCTAAAGATAATTTCTCTTAGTGTAGTTTATGTTTGATGTTGGTTTCTGTGTTTATAGACTGAGGAATTGAATGCATATAACTGATTGTACTTCAGGGAGTGGAAAGAAGGTTGAAGTTTTGTAGTCTGTAATTGGAAAGTCACACAAATTCCAGTTAGACTGTGAGATGAAACTCACCTCTGGATATAAAACTGTCACTTTTTTCTGTTTGTGTCAAAAGGAAGTTTAATCATAGCTTGCAGTTTTAAAAATTTCTTTTTGACAATCAGTAGTTTTGATTTCCAAGATAATGTGTTATTATTATTTGACTGCTGTTTTCTATCAGTCAAATCCTACGTGTTTTATGCAAGTCATTTGATTTCTTAGTTACCTCTAGTTTTAATAGCAAAAAGGAGAATTTGGCTCTGGAAACGTGAAACAAATGAAAGAGGCATGTTAATCAGAATTATTGGCATGTCTGTAAAACTGGGTAGCGTTCATCTTTAATACTTCTAGAAATTTTAAGGTCATGATACAAGAACACCTACAGGGCCTATGAAACTCTATGATTTAGAAAATGCATATATGTCTATTTTTATAGGCTGGCCTGATGAAGCTCTTAGGGTCTGTCAAGTTCGTGATAAACACATTTTAAAATGAGTGTATATGGTGCAGTATAGTAACTGAGAGCAACTTTTCCCATATCCTACCAGTCATAAGAGATACTTAAAAATTGAGGAAAAAAAAATAATTAAATACTCTGTGGATCTGGATGAAATCCACAAGACAAAGGAATTTGGACCAAAGGCTAAGGTTTGGTTTCTTCTAATCTCATCCCTTGATAATCATCCTTCAAGGAACAAGAATGATCTAGCAATTAAAAATAGGACTCTGAGAGTTAAGACAAATTTGGTTAAATCTCCATGTGTATCACAGACTTGCTGTGTGCCTTTGAGTAGTTTGCACTGTATGCCTGAGCACATGCTGTAACTTGGTAAAATGGAATACTTGGTAAAATGGAATACTTGCCATCCCCATCTTTGAGGGACCTTAGAATCATAGAATCGTTATGGCTGGAAAAGACCTTTAAGATCATCAAGTCCAATCGTTATCTAACTCTACTAGGCCCACTTCTAAATCACGTCCCTGAGCACCATATCTAGACCGCTTTTAAATACATCCAAGGACGGTGATTCAACCACTTTCCTGGGCAGCCTGTTCCAGTCTTTGATAACCCTTTCAGTGTAGTTTTTCCTAACATCTAACCTAAAGCTCCCCTGGCACAACTTGACACCATTTTCTCTTGTCCTATCGGTTGTAACTTTTGAGAAGAGACCAACACCCACATCTCTACAACCTCCTTTCAGGTAGTTGTAGAGAGCAATAAGGTCTCCCCTCAGCCTCCTTTTCTTCAGACTAACAAGCCCAAGTCCCTCAGCTGCTCCTCATAAGACTTATTCTCAAGACCCTTCACCAGCTTTGTTGGCCTTCTCTGGACCCCCTCTAGCACCTCAATGTCCTTCTTATGCTGTGGCGCCCAAAACTGAACACAGTATTTGAGGTGAGGCCTCACCAGTGCCAAGTACAGTGGGACAATCACTTCTCTAGCCCTGCTGGCTACACTATTCCTGATGCAGGCCAGGATGGCATTGGCCTTCTTGGCCACCTGGGCACACTGTGGCTCATATTCAGCCAGCTCTCAGTCAACACTCATAGGTCCTTTTCTGCTGGGCAGCTTTCCAGCCACTCCTCCCCAGGCCTGTAGAGTTGCATGGGGTTGTTGTGACCCAAGTGCAGGACCCGGCACTTGGTCTTGTTGAGGCCTTGACCCATTGATCCAGCAATGTGTGCGTGAAGGGCTGTGAGGGACTCATGTAGCACTGTTTAACTGCAGTATTTTAAAAGGACTTCCAGTATCTAGAGTCCAGGGCCCAGCCGATGCTAGAATTTAAGACATTTTTGTCTGGTGTATTGTTTTTTTTTTTTTTCTGGCCAAATGTAGAAAATTATGGATTTATCTTTCACTGAAATGTGCAGGAATACATGAATAATCAGCAAAGCTCTTGTAAACAGAGGAAACCTATGTGGTCTGTTTAGGCTACAAAGATTGCCTATAAAAGCAGTAGCAAAACTGAGAAAGCTTTAGTGATTTTTGCCATTGTCTTACTTAGGTTATATCTGGGCCAGCTTGCCTTCTTCCAGATTTTATCATAGGAGAGTGCCGGTGAGGTTGTTGATAACCGTGATATTGTGCTCTAATGAAAAGGAGAGCATATTCCCAAATGGACAGGAACTCATTTAGGGGAGTGTGAGGGCAGAGCCACGGGACAGGCTGGGGATGCAAACTCTGTATGAGCCTGAGTAAGAGGGAGCAAGAAAAGGCAAAGCCATTTGCTCAGTCAACAGCAGCCCCAAAACCTCCACAAATCTGCCATTGCGGGGAGTGGAATGTGCTAGGGGTGGCCTTGGGTAGGTGCAGCCCCAACAGCCAGTCCTTCTCCACCGGAGCAGACTGCCACAAGCACAACCTCACATGAAGCAAATGCAGAACTGTCTTGTCTACACACTGAAGAGATTAGTGCATGGCTTGATATTCCTAATGCATACTGTCATTTACCAAATTGTTTATACAAAAAACAGTTTGTGGTTATTAATATGGACTCCTGCCATATAACCATTACAGAATCCTACATTAAACAATATGATTTTCTGGTCTTAACGTGAAGGTAGCATATAGACCCAGCCTATAAAAGGTGAATAAATTTGTCTGGTGTAGGTGTTTTTAAAAACAAAAAGTTGTTCTTGTTTGCAGGTTGGTGGTTTGTTTTTTTTTTAAATCCACTAGTAAGACAAAAAGTAGAATTCAATTATTTTTTCTTGTTCACAATCATTTAAAAAAAAATAGCAGTAGTACTCCTTGTGGTCACTTCTAGTACCCTAATGTGGATACTGGCAATATAAATTGGAAGTATTGTTTATCCTAAGTTTACAAAGTTAAGTGTCCTTTTTGTTTTAGAAACCTTTTGAAGCAGTCTATGTTGTGGTTTTTTTTTTTTTATTTGTTGAGAAAGCAAGGAAGAAATGTTAGAAATTTACAAGTGTGTTATAGAAATGGATTTTATTTTTTTCCACTGAGAGTATAATGTAAAACATGCCTATTACAGTAAGTGAAAAAGGAATTCTAGTCTGTCGTCTTTGTGGACACTTGAACATCCAGATCAGTAGGTCGGAGTCAGGCATCTTATCTGCTTTTTAGCATGCTTGTTTGCACATTGAATTGGCTTCAAGAGAAGAACTTTCAGTGCTTGCCCTTGGAATATGGCATGGCCTGGAGAATAGGGCATTTTTTTCCAGAGGTGTGAGTTGCTAGTCTGACATGTAACCCGTCAAGCAGATTCATCCCTTAGGTTTTTTCTCCTTTTTTGATGCAGTCTTGACCTCTTCTGCTTACCTGCTCTAAAAGAAGTAGTATTTCTTCAAAGGCAGTGGAGATTGGGGGAGGACACTAGACAGGACAAGTACCACTTCATCAGACACAGTGTAAAGAGTTTCTGCCATGTCCCCAAAGCAGAGAGTCTGAGCAAGACTCCAGATCTCCAGCTACATCTGTTGGTCTGCCTGCATTCTGTCTGTATATAATTCCCTGTTCAGTACCCACATCTCAAATTATCCACCCAGGTAGATAACTGTAAACAGACAACATGAAAAAGCGTGTGTCGAACTTCTTGGATAGGTCTAGAGGGAAGGGATCTTTAGGTCACGACCACATACGTTTGTTACAATTGGTTTTAGCTGTATTTCAGGTAATCATGTCATTATCAAATGTAATTTTGCTAGGGAATCCAAATCCAAACTGGGAGCACAGAGTTTTTTGTTGCTTTTGGGTTTTGGTTTTTCTGTTTTTTGTTGTGTTTTTTTTTGTTTGTTTGTGGTTTTTTTTGTTTTTTTTTAAAGCCCTCTGGTGGAAGACCGTTATTTTATGCCAAGAGTTATTCCATTGCCTGATGACTAATCAGCCCGTTGGAGAGTTTATTATCAAGAGTCATGGAAAGTTGGCCCCTGGTAGGAATCTCACAGATAGTTACTGAAGGAAGTCAGGACAACATTCTCAAGCTTCGCTAGCCAGGAGCAGAATGAAATGGGAGTGAAAGTGACTGTGATGCCGAAGTTTACTTACAACAGATGCAACTTTTCAAATGCTGCCCAAACTATTGAGCAAAACAGAGTAGCACTGAAAAATCCAGTACTTGTCATTACTGGACATTTCTGAATGTGATCCCAAGTAATGCAGCCATAAGACATAGTAGGATGCACAGTTTTTCATAGTTTCATTGAATGCTTTTAATGTGTTGTGGTTTGGGCGGCAGAGTGGCTTGTGCTGGTGTGGGCTGCGGAGTGGCTTGTGGGATTTAAGTAGCAGCAGCATATGTCATATAATACCAACTCCTGCACCGATTTTTAGTAAGAAACCACCCCTGAAACTCATTCAGGACAATCAACAACAAAATCATGGTTTTAAGCAAGTAACATTCATTCTGGAAATCCAAAAGGTTCCCAGCCCCTAGCTCTCATGGTGTCAATTTGGCATAAGCATAAAGAGCGAAATAAACTTTCCCCAGGTAAAATCAAAAGTGTAATTTTTAACAGAATCCATTACGTGATGCCAGAGATACTCAGGTAAAACTGTTATCCAAGTTATCGTGTTGTAGATCTGTATTCCAAACCATAGCAGAATAGCACATTTAAACCATTGCATACAAACACAAAGAGCAAATAAACCATACAACACATTCAGCAGGTTAAGCAGTGTTGCATCAATTAACTTTAAACAAAACTCTCTAAAGGCATGATACAACATTTTGCTTAAGAATGACATGGTGTGAGCTGCTGTTTTAATTTTTGAGCAAGCTGGAATTCTGACTATTCAGGCAATCTGTCAGAATCCTGGTTGAGCCCCGCTTGTGCCCCACATTGGGTGCCAATAAATCTGTCATGGTTTGGGCTGGACTGGCCACTGAAACGAACGAGACATGCTCTCCTGGAAGGCAGAGGAGGAAGAGAGAGAGAGACTTATGAGTTTAAAAGAAAACTAAACTACTTTAATGAAAATATTAATAAAATAATAAAAAGAAAGTAATGAAATATATACAAAACTGTATCAATCTCCCAGGATGACGATCATGTCACTGGCAGGCACTAGGAAAGTCCCAGACTGGACTCAGTGACGGACAGGAACTGAATTCCGCATCTGGATTCAGGAACGCACAGATCGGGATCAAAGGCAGACAAACAGAGTCCTCCTTGGATGCCGGCCATTGAAGAAAGAGGGCTGACTCTTTGATCCCTCAGCTTTTATACTGAGCATGAGGCAGATGGGATGGAATACCCTGTTGGTCAGTTTTGGGTCACCTGTCCTGTCCACTCCTCCCCGCAGGTGGAACCCCTCTATGCTTTTCCACTTCTGACCCTCCAACGGGGCAAATAACCAAGTTAGCTCTCCTCGGGTGTTATAGCAATAAGGAGAAGCAAGAGCCTGTCTGTATGCTATTCCTTGGCATCAACTATAAACATAGGTCTTACCACTCTGAGAGCAAACAGTGTCTGCACAATATGCTGTTAATTTCGAAGCGTTTGGTTAGTTAGAAGAGGCTGAACTACAAAGTAAAATTACTGAACAGAAAATTAGTTCTGTTTTACCTCAAACCAGGACATAATGTTACTGCACTGTAAGAAGAAATCAATTGACAGTAGATAGGTCTGTGTATTTGCACTTTGACCATATCTCTCCTTGCAGGCATTGTTCATGTGCTACCAATAATCCCTGTTTCACACTAACAAAACAGAAGGTGCTGACGTAAATTGGTATCTGCAGCTTCCTTTGGCCACTTCTCACCTCCCTTGCACAAGTCAATCGGTTCAGGGCAGAAAAGACATATCTTATTAACCTGTCCATAAGGTCTGTTCGCACTGTGGGATCTCTTTGACCTCTCCATTCTCTTGAGAAATGAGTTATTTGGTCTTAAAGGCTCCATAATCGGGGCACAGGTACTGACTCAGAGGCAGTTTGAGAATAAAGACTAGATTTATAAAGGGGCTCAAGTGACAACATTTGTTATCATTATGAACAAATTTTATCTTTGGGGCACAAAAATCTCCATACCAAGTTAGGCAACTGAGCTCTCTATTCGTTCTCTATGTGTTCTGTGTAGTCTGGGCTACAATCCTGGCATGTTCTGTGGAAGTTTTGAGTTGTTACCATGGAAGAGAATAACGGTTTGAGATGAATGCAAGCCTGGAAAAAAAGAACCTAAACAAAGATGTTATACCATATATATGCTATGTTATTTGTTGCTGTTTGCATCTTGGCACTGGGACAGAAACATGCAGCAGCATGGGTCTGTGTTTGATCATGGTCATACAAATGCTGGCACAGTGGTATCAAGACTGAGTACGAGACAAAACTCTGTTGTACTACATGTTAAGCTCTGAGGTACAACATGTTCTGCGTGCTTACATTTGTGAGAAGAGGGATACTGACAATGGAGTATCATGTTCCAAAACTGAGAGGTAGCTGTTCAAGGGAGAATTTCAGGATCAGGATTGTGGTGATCATGGAGATGAGGTCCATGGTGTGTTTGCCCTTTGTTCAGTAGCTAGTTGTCACGAGGCAGTGGGTACAAGGAGTGCTGCCTGGTCACTTGGAAAGTGGTCATCCCTAATTGCCACCATTCTTTACCTACCCAGTTATGGGGAAAATGACAGCCAGCTGTAAGATCCTCAGAAGATATCATTCTGGGTAATTGAAACACATTAGATAATGGACTTTGCTTACACAAGTTTCTGCAGCTCTTTTGGCATCGTTAACAGAATGATATGTCTGTGTGGTGCTCCTTTGTGTGGTTCTTTATCAATAGGGAGAACAATAATTTGTTTTCTTGCAGGTCATGTTTTTTTGCCGTTATTGGCAGTCCTTCAGTTGGTCTGGCAGGTTTCATGATGTCTTCAGTAGCACCTGCATTGCTGGTGCCATGTTGACAGTCTAATATGCAGCTAATTCAAGATCAAGCTTGTGAAGATTTGTGGAGTCACTTAGAATCATAGAATCATTTTGATTGGAAGGGACCTTTGGAGGTCGTCTAGTGCAACCTCCCCTGTAATAAGCAGGGACATCTTCTACTAAGTCAGATTGCTCAGAGCCCTGTCCAATCTGACCTTGAATGTCTACAGGGATGGGGCATCTACCACCTCTCTGGGCAACCTCTGCCAGTGTTTCACCACCCTCAACTGTAAAAGGTTTCTTCCTTGTATCTTGTCTAAATCTTTCCTCTTTTAGGTTAAAGCCATTACCCCTTGTCTTATTGCAACAGGGCCCTACTAAAAAGTTGGTCCCCATCTTTCCTGTAGCCCCCCTTTAAGTACTGAACGGCTGCAATAAGGTGTCCCTGGAGCCTTCTCTTCTCCAGGCTGAACAACCCCAACTCTCTCAGCCTGTCCTCATAGGAGAGGTGCTCCAGCCCTCTGATCATTTTTGTGGCCCTCCTCTGGACCTGCTCCAACAGGTCCATGTCTTTCCTACATTGGGGGCTCCAGAGCTGGACACAGTACTCCAGGTGGGGTCTCACAAGAGCAGAGTGGAGGGGCAGAATCACCTCCCTTGACCTGTTGGCCACGCTTCTTTTGATGCAGCCCAGGATACAGTTGGTCTTCTGGGCTGTGAGCGCACATTGCTGGCTCATGTCCAGCTTTTCATCTACCAGTACCCCC
Source organism: Vanellus vanellus (assembly GCF_965231255.1). Classification (NCBI taxonomy): domain Eukaryota; kingdom Metazoa; phylum Chordata; class Aves; order Charadriiformes; family Charadriidae; genus Vanellus; species Vanellus vanellus. The sequence continues at coordinate 16,016,786 of NC_138905.1, forward strand.
GAGTCCTTCTGGGCAGGCCTGCTCTCAATCCCTTCATTCCCCAGCCTGTATTGATACCAGGGTTGCCCTGACCCAGGTGCAGGACCTTGAACTTAGGTGTCACTGTCACCGAGGATTCTTTGGTGACCTTCTCTACCCCCTTCCTTGACTCATAAAGCTGTTCATGATGGTCTACCTGAATCACAACTGAGGTCTGTATAGTTAGTGCATCATCAGTGGTCTTATGGATGTGGATAGTGGTTTTGACTGTATGAAAGGGAGGTAGAGGCTTGCATTATTAAAGGTGAATCTGTATCCCACCTTCTCCCTGGAGTAACGTTTGCATGCTGGCCTGCAAGTTTGTGAGGGTAAATGACAGCAGATATTGCAAGGGTACTGAAGGCCTGTGTTAAAGTAAGTGCAGCTACCAGCACCAGCTCTGCTTCATTCACTTGCCCCTGAGAACTGGAAAGGCTAAATCACAAAGGGTGCTTTGGCTAACAGCTTCACTGTAATCCCTGACAGCTGCGTGCAGTAATTTAGCATTGCACATAGATGGGAAGTGAACAGTAAAATCTTTTCTTTTTTTTTTTTTTTTTTTTCTTTTCTCTCCCTTCTCTCCCTTTCCTTTGGCTCAACCTCTCAAATGTCACCACTGGTAGCCCAGGCTTTTATGTTGCTGGTGTTATCCAGGCCTGCAGCCTAAAAGTGTAAGGACTTACTAGAAACAGAAAAACAAAGCCTCAAAATATCACAAACCCATTCTCAGAAAGTATACCTTGACTTGTAGGACCTGAGCTTGGGGAAGGTGTCAGCCACCAAGTGAAGTGACTCCAGTGGATGTGTTCCTAGCTGGTGGGAGGACACTGGGACTTTTTCATTTTGTTGTTGTTTCACTTGCTGGTTTTGTTGGCTGCCAGACAACGGACAGTTTGTCTAGTGGTAGGAGGTATGTTATTTGTAGGCTGTTAAACCAGTGAGACGTCTGACCGGGAAACAGGCGATATGCTCTGCCTGTGGATTGTGTTAGGTTTCATCAGTCCATGTGCTGGAACCAGGAAGCACCATACTGCCAGAGGTATCATCAGCAAATTTTTGAGGAGCTGGCATTTATGTGGTAGGAGTCAGGACAGAATAATGCTCAAGTGCTTTTTCTTTTTGGTCATGGTTTTCTATTTAGATGCTTTTATATAATTTTTTTTTTTTTCCTGAAAGAGTCTCAATGCCATTATTCTCATTATATTCAACCAATAACACTTGGGGTTTGGGATTTCTTTTTCTTATAGAGTCGCTGTGCTCTCTGAGGTACATCTCTCAGCCTTTCTCTAAAAACAAGTGGGAAAATGTGCTTTGCCTGGTGGTCTGAAAGCTAACAAAAGTGTTTGGTTAAGTTCTGACCAGCTGAGAATGAATTATCATGAATGCAAGAGAAACTCCCTTTAAGTACCTAATGTTCTTAAAATATACATCAAGTCCAAAATCTTAAATGTTACCAGCAAGTGAATAAGCAGGCAATGCAGATTGCAGATCATACATAGTCACATACTTCTTCATCAAGGTACTTTGTAGCACAGGTTTCTGGCAAGGTAGTACTTGGAAGCAGGCAGAGACTTTGTATAAAATCTTGACTTCAGAAAGTGTTAATGGTGTTTGCCCATGTAGGATTTGTTGTAATAACCTAATGGCAAAGTGACAAAAACATGAATAATAGTAGGAAAGCCTGAGTCTTAAAGGTTTTGAGGCTTTGGATTAAACACATGAATGTGTATGGGAGAAAGCAGTTATGTTCACAGTTGTTAACCCATATAAAATAGATGAGATAATTATAAACTCCATACAAAGGTGTACTCCCTCAGAGAAGAATACTGACAGCCATGACATCTTCTCCAACCCACTACCATCAGTGAGATTGCAACGTTTTTCCTTTGTAATAAATATAGCTTGCAGGTACTGTCAAGAGACAAAAACCGTAGCCAAAAATTTTATTTACAAAAAAAAAAAAAAAGCCTGTAACACAGTTGTGTAATAGTTAAGGGAAGCTGTTGGCTACCAGGAATTCAGGAGAACAGGTCACTTGTAAAATCTTGTGTGGTCTTGTTTGCAGTTTGACAGAAATACTGGTTCAAGGACAGGTGCAAATTATTCTTCATCTTATGGGATTGTGATGAAATGCCAGTTTGATAGTTTTACAGATGAGCAGCACCACCCAACTGATTTGGGCATTGCTGGTAGAGCTTTGGCAGAATGACCACTTTTTCTCCCATTCTGACTAGGAACATGCATACATTAGTAAATATGCTTCAGGCAGCAGAATTAGAAAGCAGAAAAGAACATGAAATTGGTTCTGAACGCCTACGCTGCAGTGTTAGAAAGCAAATAACCGTAATATTCTTAAAATAGCTTATGAAATTTCAAGTGGAAAGAAGCTATCTACAGATGGTAGGAAGATAAAAGCCTTACTGACATTTTGTATCAAATGGGGTTTAGTAACAATTCTAAACTATGCTATGGCTATAGCAGAATATTCCTTGGAGATGGTAATGAATTGGTTAGCAAAGAGGGATGTTACCACACGTGGTGTTGGGGTATAGCGACCACATTAAAAAAACTAACTAAAAAAAACCCAGCCCACTCTTCCAGGCAGAAATAGGCAGTTTGGTAAATTGTACAAAACACAGAGTAGAAGAAAACCAGGATCTATAGGTGGTGACCAAGCTAAACCAGCGCTCCAGGTCTTGGGTTTTGGCTTTGTGAGAAGGCCTGTGTTTTCATAGCCCAGGGCACGTCCCAGGAAGACTGACCTCCCTCATACATTTATTCCATTGGTATTTTTAGGCTCAATTTCATACTCTCTTTTTGCTTTAGAAATACGTTGTCTCTGGTGGGTAGAAATCTTCTCATATATGTAGCATTAGTTTTCATCATATATACCGAGTAACCTGGGGTTGAGGGCAGCAGGCACTCCAGGCCAGCGCTTCCGCAGAGGTACACATCTTCAGCTTGTGCCTAGACAAATTCTAGCACAAATTAACTTGTTGCAGCTTCTGGTATAACTGAGGATTAGCAATATTGCTGTGAATGATTTTAATTTTTTTTTTCTGTTTTCTTATCTAGATGACTGATTACTTTTAATGAGATAATGACTTAAGTGTATTGGTCACAGCAATGATGAGGATGAATTTGTAAAGGGAAACGTGCTGCATGTAGCACTGTGTAACAGAATGCATATTTCAGAGAAAAAAAATTCAATACAGCAACATCTTCACTTAATACGTTTATGTTCTAACATGAGATGTTAATCTGAAAGAAGTGATAGATCTAAAAATAAAAAAAAAATCCCAAATCTCAAACAAACTGTTTGGGTGGGAAAAGTAAATACGCTCTCCAAGAGCAGCGTTTTGTTCCCATAATGGGCTGTGACAGCCCATTTCACTGCGTTGGGTCATTGGTCTAACACATCAGACAGGCATTTCATCTTTTTATTTTCAGTATTAGTAATTATGTGCAGCATCAATTATTCATAAGAGCTGAAATCTCTTAACTGATAAAGTGGGAAAGAATTCTTTGCCTCTCTTTCGAGGTTTGTGTTATGACAGGTTAAATAACCAGCCAACTTATGGTGTAATGACTGGCTGTATGTACATGTCAAAACATGACCATGAAAGTGTGCTGCTCCGTAGTAGCATTTAAAAAACAAATATATTTAACTTCAACACTAATTATAACCCGGAAATTATGCAATTATATATTAGGTTCTCTGTTTATTAAATGTTTTCAGGGACTCCGTGTATAACATTGCTGTTTTACTGATACCACAATGATGTGTTTAAATGGATGCACAGAGTTTTCATCTTCAGCAAAGCAAAACCTGAGATATTTATCCACGTATTTAATTAACGTGCTTGTGTGGTGATATCTTAATAATCGATGAATTAGTTTGCCAAAAATTTTACTGAGCTTTTGACATGAGTTATCAAGTCAAGTTTTTGGGTTTTGAAGAAATAATTTGTGGCTTGTTACTGCAGAGTCATCAGAGAGAGGTGAGGTACGAGAGTTTGCTGTTTGGTTTTGATTTGAAGTAGCAACTTGTGTGTATCACCTGGGAGCTACATGTTAGTATGTGGAATGAAATACATAAAGAAGAGCAGCTTTCTTCTGTGCTGCTTTTGGTGGCCCTTTTTTAGGATAGTTTATGTATTTGTAAGGATAAAATAAATAGCTGGGTTTTTCCATCTCATCTTTCTTTGGAGGTTATCCTAGGAGACCACTGAAATCCTGTGCAGCCTTTGGAAGTGTGTGGTGTTGGGTTTGGAAAGGGACAATCCTAGTGTACTAGCACATAATTCTGGAAATATGAGCTCCAGAGCTAAATCGCAAGGAGTACAAAGCAATTATCCACTGTAGTTTTAAATTATTGTGGCTATAAGGGTTTCCCAGCTTTCTTGAGAAACTGTTCTACAGTTAAATGGAACTAATTTTCCAGACTGAAAAATGAAAAGAAGTAATCTGTAGAACCAATAAAAATCTCAAAATTTGGTTTTGACTAACTGTCTTCAGGACTACAACCTCTTGTAAATTTAGTTTAATTTGTTGCATATTATAAAAATGAGGATAACAGACTATTCTGGTTTCTGTATATTTTTATTCTTTTACAGATATGTTGATGTAGTCAGAGGTAGGAATAATTATGTATATATTGGTTGTGGTACAGATGGTTTTAAAATTTGTACATATAATTTTTAATAAAAAGAAATAATCTTAAGGCATCCATCTGATGTAGCTATTTTCTCTCACTCACATCTACTTTTCTTGCAACAGCCAAATTAGTCTCTCGCTCTTTCTCCCAGTAGCACGTGAATACTATAGCATCATTTCTGTCTCATCTTGGGCTTCTCAGTCTCTGTCTCCAGGACTCCCTGAAAGCATGCATCACTGCCTGCATTATGCCTGTGTATATGAATGCATGTATATGTATACATTCTGCCTTGTTGGGTATGTAGCAGCCATGACTCCTTAGGGAGCACACTCGTCCTAAGAGCCCATACTTGCATTGCTTTCCAGTAGCACACCCTTCTCTGGATGCAGCCAGATTCCCCTGCGTGCAGATCCTATCCTGTGAGGAGCTGTGAGTTTTCCTCCCAAAGAAAATCAGTGTTTTGGAGTGGACTTCAGATTCTCCTGAAATGTTAAGGTTTGTTTATTGGGAAATTTGGTGGCAGTGATGCTGTCTAACCTTTCAGGTTCTTTGTCCGAGTGTCACTTAGAGCATGCACCTGTGTGGCCATGATTTACCTTTTCTCCTTGTGTAAAGGCCCAGCTTATGTGCTGTTGTTGAATTTTGCTTTTAATAAAAGATCCTCTTTTGAGATTGACTTATTTGGTGAGGGAAATAATAAAATATATCTTATGCATTTCATCATTAAAATATTGCTGTTGCTGCTAAATTTCCAGAAATTGAAACACATTTATAAAGCTATGGTCTATCTAGCTACTGTATTGCTAGAGCTGTTTGTTTGTCTTCTGAATAATAGTTGTGTATTTCCTGAGCTTGTCCCCTCTCCTCATTCCTCACAGTCATCACGGCCTTTCACAGATAAAAGACGAGACCCATTCTCCATAGATCTGACAGCTCCCTTCTTTGTCAGAGTCACTTCTTCAAACTGAATGTACCGACCAGTGTCTGATAACTAGAAGGAAGAATAGCTCTTTGGAGTAAAGTGAATAGGTTCTAAGTTATTCCAACTGTAACAAATTTCTTAAGGAATATAGAGATCTATACTGTACAGTTTTATTACATAATTTATGTATTTTCATTTAACAGCTTCATTTTATCATCTTCCTAATTCTGTATTCTACTACTACTTAAAATTTAGAGATTCTAAGGAAGATAAGACCGTGTACCTTGACCTTGGTTATGATACTGACTGTAAATATAATCAGCTGTTAATTCTCCACTGGGAAATTATATGTTGTGGATAGTCTGTGGTGTTGTAGTTGTGGATTACCTGTGCCACTGCTACCTGTGCTGGTACCACAAGCACAGCTGAACTGCTCTTAGAGCCAGCTCCAGTGCTGCCCCACAGCTGCCCCTGTGCTGGGGCAACTTAGGTGCCCCATGATGTGCCTGCAGAACCCAGCATGCAGAGGCTGGAGTTAGTTTTGTATAGATCGTTTTGTTAGCCTAGGCTCAGCACCAGCTGTGTTGAACCTCCAGCAGGGCTGGAAGAGGCAGGCATGCCCCTGCTGAGACTGGCTGGGGGTGACTCCCATGGGTGAGAGCACACAAGGTGGTGGCGGTGGTGGTGCGTGTCCTGCCTTCCTTGAGATTTTGTGAGGTCTTATTAGTGTGAAGGTATATTAACATAGTTGTATTATCTTATGTCTGTCTCAGCCTGTGAGTGCTCTGAAATAATCATTCTACTTGGAATAATTCTGAACTAAAGTGGAAGTTTCCTGTGATGGAGGGAAAGACATTGAGTGCTGTAATTGATGGCTACCAACTCTTCAAAAAGGATAGGCAAGGAAGGAGAGGTGGTGGGGTGGCCCTCTATGTTAGGGGAAGTTTTTAATGTCTGGAACTTAACAGTGTGGATGACAGTGTTGAGTGTGTATGGATAAGAATTAAGGGGAAGGCCAATAAGGCAGACATCGTGATGGGAGTTTGTTATAAACCACGACAACCTCCCAATCAGGATGTAGAAGCCGATGAAGTATTCTATAAGCAGCTGGCAGAGGTCTCATGATCATCTGCCCTTATTCTTGTGGGGGACTTCAACTTCCCAGACGTCTGCTGGAAATACTACGCAGCAGAGAGGGAACAGTCATGGAGGTTCCTGGAGTGTGTGGAAGACAACTTCCTAACACAGCTGGTGAAGGAACCAACTAGGGGAAGTGCCCTACTGGACCTACTGTTTGTTAACAGAGAAGATCTTGTGGGGGATGTAAAGGTTGGAGGTCGCCTTGGGCAGAGTGATCACGAAATGATAGAATTTTCAATTCCTGATCACGTAAGGCAGGGAGCCAGCAGAACTGCCACCTTGGATTTCCGAAGGGCAGACTTTAGCCTGTTTAGGAGCATGGTTGAGAGTGTCCCTTGGGAGGCAGTTTTGAAGAGCAAAGGTGCCCAGGAAGGCTGGGCATACTTCAAGCAGGTGCTCTTAAACGCACAGGAGAAGACGACCAGCCTGGCTAAACAGAGAACTTTGGCTGGACCTCAGGAGAAAAAGGAAAGCTTACATTCTCTGGAAAAGGGGGTTGGCAACTTATGAGGACTATCAAGGTATAACAAAGCTATGTAGGGGGAAAATGAGAAGGGCCAAAGCTCAATCAGAACTCAGCTTGGCCACTGCAGTTAAAGACAATAAGGAGAGATTCTTTGAGTATATCAATAGAAAAAGGAAGACTAGGAAAAATGTAGGCCCACTGGTGAATGAGACAGGTGCCCTAGTGGTGGAAGACACAGAGAAGGCAGAGTTACTGAATGCCTTCTTTTCTTCGGTCTTCACTGCTAAAGCTGTCCCTCACGAATCCCACCCTCTGAAGGCAAAGGGGAAGGTCTGGAGAGAGGAAGATTTTCCCTCAGTTGAGGAGGACCGTGTCAGAGACCACTTGGCCAAGCTGGACATTCACAAGTCCATGGGCCCTGATGGCATGCATCCACGAGTGCTGAGAGCTGGCGGATGTTATTGCTAGACCACTCTCCATCATCTTTGAACGGTCATGGAGAACAGGAGAGGTGCCTGAGGACTGGAGGAAGGCTGACATCACTCAAAAAAGGCAAGAAGGAGGACCCAGGGAACTACAGACCGGTTAATCTCACCTCTGTCCCTGGGAAAGTAATGGAGCGACTCATTCTGGATGTCATCTCCAAACATGTTGAGGAACAGGAAGTTATTGGAAGTGGTCAACATGGATTTACCAAGGGTAAATCATGCTTGACCAATCTGATAGCTTTCTATGATGTTATAACTGGTTGGCTGGATGGGGGGAGAGTCGTAGATGTCATCTACCTTGACTTTAGCAAGGCTTTTGACACTGTCTCCCATGACATCCTCATTAGGAAGCTGAGGAAGTATGGGCTAGATGAGGTGACAGTGAGGTGGATTGAGATTTGGCTGCGGGACAGAACTCAGAGGGTTGCGATCAGCGGCACAGAGTCTAGTTGGAGGCCTGTAACCAGTGGTGTCCCCCAGGGGTCAATACTTGGTCCAATTTTGTTCAATATATTCATTAATGACCTGGATGAGGGGACAGAGTGTATCCTCAGCAAGTTTGCTGAGGATACCAAACTGGGTGGTGTGGCTGACACCCCAGAGGGCCGTGCTGCCATCCAGCGTGACCTGGACAGGCTGGAGACCTGGGCAGAGAAGAACCTCATGAGGTTCAACAAAAGCAAGTGCAAGGTCCTGCACCTGGGGAGGAAGAATGCTAGGCACCAGTATAGGTTAGGGACGGACCTGCTGGGAAGTAGCTGAGAGGAGAAGGATCTGGGGGTCCTTGTAGACAGTATATTATCCATGACCCAGCAATGTGCCCTTGTTGCCAAAAAGGCCAATGGAATCCTGGGCTGCATAGGGAAGAGTGTGGCCAGTAGGTCGAGGGAGGTCATTCTCCCCCTCTACTCTGCACTGGTGAGGCCACAACTGGAATACTGTGTCCAGTTTTGGGCTTCCCAGTTCAAGAGGGACAGGGAACTGCTGGAGCGAGTCCAGCGAAGGGCAACTAAGATGATTAAGGGCTTGGAGCATCTGCCTTATGAGGAAAGGCTGAGAGAGCTGGGACTCTTTAGCCTGGAGAAGAGAAGGCTGAGGGGAGACCTTATTATGGCGTACAAGTATCTGAAGGGTGGGTTGAAGGAGGATGGAGCCAGGCTCTTTTCAATGGTTCCAAGTGACAGGACGAGGGGCAATGGGCACAAGTTAGAATACAGGACGTTCCGTTCAAATACACTGAAAAACTTCTTTACGGTGAGGGTGACAGAGCACTGGCACAGGCTGCCCAGGGAGGTTGTGGAGTCCCCTTCTCTGGAGATTTTCAAGACCCGCCTGGATGCAGTCCTGAGTAATGTGCTCTAGGTAATCCTGCTTTAGCAGGGGAGTTGGGCTAGATGATCTCTAGAGGTCCCTTCCAACTCTGAAAATTCTGTGATTCTGTGAAGTGCTGGAGTGTGTCCAGAGATGGGTAACAAAGCTGGTGAGGGGTCTAGAGCACAAGTCCTACGAGGAGCAGCTGAGGGAACAGGGGTTATTTAGCCTGGGGAAAAGGAGGCTGAGGGGAGACCTTATTGCTCTCTACAACTACCTGAAAGGAGGTTGTAGCCAGGTGGGGGCCAGTCTCTCCTCCCAGGTGACAAGTGATAGGATGAGAGGAAATGGCCTCAAGTTGAGCCAGGGGAGGTTTAGATTGGATATTAGAAAAAACTTCTTCACCAAAGGAGTTATCAAGCATTGGAACAGGCTGCCCAGGGAAGTGGTTGAGTCAACATCACTGGAGGTATTTAAAAGACATGTAGATGTGGTCGTTAGGGTCATGGTTTAGTGGTAAACTTGGCAGTACTAGGTTGACAGTTGGACTCTATGATCTTAAAGGTCTTTTCCAACGTAAACAATTCTATCATTCTGTGAAATTAGAGGGGCTCCAAATTATTATTATTATTATTATTATTATTATTATTATTATTATTATTATTATTATCCATGGTGTCCCAGTCTATCATTGTCTTGGATAATGGGGAGTTAACTGTATTTCATCCATTTGGGACACAAAAACGCAAGTCTGACTGAAGCGTGTATCTTAGAAAGGCATTCATTTAGATTTGTTTCTTCTCTTGTTCTGATTAGTTCATTCTAATTAATAATCTGTTTATGAAATAAGACAAGTGAATATTAATTTGCATAACATAGGAATGTGATTACAATAGGCATAGTTCAAAGTATTTCTGAAAGTTGCCGGACCTTTGAGAAATAGGTGAGTTTGGAACCGAGAAGGTGGAGTCCATAGTGCCCATGATGTTCATTGGCTGAAACTTGGCCTGGGATTTTGAGATATGTGACAAAAAATACATGTGTAAGCCAGGAATAACTCTTCTGAAATCAGTAGAGTTAAACTGTATAAAATCATGTGGTGTGTTGAGAGCAAGTTCTCGGTCTCCTGTTGAAATTTGGTCTATGTTTAACCCACTGACCTGAGTGAGGTCCTTGAGAGTCATAACACTGCTTTGCCATCAATAGGATAGAAAAAAAATGTATGATTTGGCTATGACTTTTGTTTCATAACCCCACTTGGGGCATTTGCATCTTCCATGCAAGGATGACATGCTATGGTGCAGATATTTCTGTTTGTGTCTACCCTTTAAGATATATTAGCGGTTTTCCTGCTCTGTAAATAGAGCTGGGTTTTGTGAACTGTGGGCTGCCAAATTTGGGGGCTTTAGATGTGTAATGGCTGAATTTAATTTGTTTGGGTGGGGTTTTTAAGGGGGTTTAGCCCTTTGCCACATGAAGAAATTACAGTGGCTAATTGAAAGTGGGGCTTGTGGAAAGCATTCTAATTTTCACTAATACTGAAGATTAATCGCTAATCTCTTGCCAGCCCCCATCACTCAGAGCAGGCGTTTTGGCTTTGTGTGTTTTGCTCTAAGAGAGCGTTGCCTCATGTTGCCATAAATGTGGCCTGAGCAGTCTCCTGATGGCCTCTGTCCACAGGAGCAGCTGCAAGGAGCCAGGTCTGCTCCCCCTGGCTTGGTCACACGGGGGGTCCCATGCACTCTGCAGCACGGCCCAGGCTGGTGCGTTTGCCTTGGTTTGCAGGCCTGCAGAAGGCACAGCTTACAGATCTGGTTGTCAGAGAGTGCTCGAGCACATCCTTAGCGGCCCCTGAGAAGCAGAACCTCTTGTTAAATCCCAGGCTGACATTCCCTGACTGCTTAGGAAGGCTGCATGTCTGATGTCTGCGATGTGTTTAGCTGCTTATTCCAGGTGACATTAATGGCACAAGCATCTCTGACTGTTTCTGAAGCGAACTTGACTTTGAGCACTTAAATGGGGAGTCTGCAAAAAGGGACGGCTCAAGCTATCAGAACAAGTTAACTGTGTAGAGGATGCCCAGCTAGGGATCCTTTCTTAGCATTACCTTCTTAGTCTTGGTGCTTTGCAAACAACCCCATAGACCCCCATTTCCTCCTCGACTTACAAAATTATGCTGCTTTTTATGGTTTGTTTTGCAGAACTGTTGTGACGACTGCTTAATACTCGTAAAAAGTAGTATGAGTGGTAAAATACAGTGGGGAAAAGAGCAATGGTTAGATGGTTGTTGAGCGATGGAAATATTTCTCATGTGTGCTTCATGTAGTTTGATATTTTTACAGCTTATTATTGGTGAATAGATACATTAAAACACTTCAGCCTCTTTTGGTCATTCATCAATTATTTGCTTATTTACTTGATTTTTGTTGCTAAAATACTTTAAAAACTGTACCTTCGTACAGTCATCTGAGCAATGATTTGCAAACATGGACTCCAGTTACCAGCAGGTAATATCTTAGTGGAATTCTCTCCTATGTAATGCTAACAGCAAAACAACTGTAATGTGTCATGGAAGGATCAATAGCTTACACAGTTTCAAAGATAATTTATTCAAAACTTTGCCAGGATACAAACGGCTGTCATTTCTCTCTTTTTGCCTTTATTCATTTTCCCCTATGTAAGGTCGTAATTGATTTTGGCTGAGACAAACTAGAGCGTGAAGAGTCATGTCTAATATTGGAGTGACACCACACACTTAAAACAAGATCCGTTGTGCACAGCAGGACATTACTCAGTTGTGGTACAGCGCTTTTTGTCTTACTGTGAAAAAAAGATCAAATGTCACTGGACAAGTTCTGAATTTATCTGCATGCCAGTTTACCCTTTATTGGGAAAAATCCCTGGATTTTGCAATGACGAGCTTTTGCAATCCATGTTTTTTGTTCCTTTTACATTTTGCACAAGTCTGTGGCACAGGGGTATGTGTGTAGCTGTAAGTTACTCTAAGCAGTTTTTTTCTAGCAAGTTGTTTTATGGAATCATTCTGATCAACCAACCCTCAGCACAATGTCACTATAACCTTTACGATCAAGTATATTTTTGTTGTAGAGTTAACTTCAATAGACACATAGGTATTGCCTCAGGCCCATTGCCTTCCTGAGTTTACCCTGCTGGAATACTGTGGAGCTGTGAACTGGTGTGTGTCAGCAGTGTTGCAAGAGGGGTGTTGCTGGGGATGGGGTAGCTCTGACAGGGCTGCCTGGTTTTCTCATGGTAGAGAGCAGTCCTTGGGCAGCCCACAGAGCCTGACAGCCAGCTGCTTTCTGCTGTGCCTGCAGGCCAGCACCAAAAGTCCTGAGAAGCCTCAGGACTTTACTTTGAGGGTGGCAGAGCACTGGCACAGGCTGTCAAGAGGGGTTGTGGAGTCTCCCACACTGGAGATATTCAAAACCCGCCTGGATGCCGTCCTGTGCAACCTGCTGTAGGTGACCCTGCTCTGGCAGGGGGGTTGGACTAGATGATCTCCAGAGGTCCCTTCCAACCCTGACCATTCTGTGATTCTGTGAAGCTGCTTGTGGAGGTGGCTGGGGGGATAGAGGCGAGCTGGGTGTTGGGGAGCAGCAGCAGGGTGGGAAGCGCAGGACCTAAGCACCGCTTCTTGTGCCTGTGTGTAGCTCAGGGCTTGAGCCCATAGGGGTAAGTGCTGTATCCCTGTGGCCTGTGAGTAGGATTTCAAAGCTGCCCTCAGAGTTAAACCTGGATGCCAAGACTGTCTCTTGGTGTGGTAGTCTCTGGGTGCCACTTTCACCTGAGCCTTGCGAATCAGGACAGTCATCTCAGTCCAAACCTAAGAGTCAGCCAAGCCCATAACTTGGTAAGGACAGCAGCTAAAAAAAGTTACTCAGGGGAGATGGTAAGTACAGGCAGAGCAAGTAGTGCTTCTTCCCTGGAAATCTCTCTGCTGCTCCTGATGCTCTGTGGCTCCAGGAGGAGCTTTTATTATCCCTCCTTGAATATTTCTGCCGTCAATTTGTCCATTTGTTTCTGAGCCAAGACTTTTACCTCCTGACATGTTTGAAACATAATTTAATTATTTTTTAATGGCTCCAGCAAAATTCTTCTTAAACTCTCTTGTGCCCACCTTACTATGCTTATCCTGCCAGCCATCATAATGACCTGGTTGACCGTGTATCTACTTTGTAGTGAAAATACCAGCTACATTTCTGTAGGGCTGATGATTCTCTGACATCTTCTTGGAAGCTAACACTCCCGTCTTTTTGGGCAGCAAAAGTATATTGTGATTTGTTACAGGAGAAATAGAGAGTAGTTCAGCTTGCTTCATAACAAAGAACTGTCAGTGCTGCTTCTAAAATATCCCACTAACACATTCGGATGAACTTCATGAAATCCCAGTCTGGGGAGGAAGGCTTTGCCTGGTTGATGCTCAAACACTGATTATTCACCTGAACTCAAAAATAGTTGCTTAGCAAGGTTCTGGGGTTCTGGTATTCTTGCCTTTTTTATTATTTTTTTTCCTAACAGTAAAGGATTTGTAAATTTTATTGTAAAATGAATTAAGCTCCCTGCAGGCAAATGAAAGAGAAAATTTAGAAGTATGTAGTTGGAAATAAGTGCAAAAGGACGTGTCTCTTTGACAGTCCCAGTAACTTGTTTCAAAGAGAAGTAGTCTCCAAATTATGTTAGTTTTGTGTTAGATGTCCCTTTTTTTAATGTTATATTATTTTTTGTGTTGGTAAAATGTGCTGAGATAGCTGTCTAGAGGAGTTAAATCTTCATATCTACCAGTGATGTACAGAAATGACAGCCAAAGCCAAATACCCTCCCCGAGTTTGGGGAAAGCTTTTGAATGGAAACAGAGCACTATTTTATGCGTTCTTGTTAGAAATATGTCAAATTCCATTTTTTTTATATGAGCACATCTGCTGAGATCTGCTGCTAATTTACATGCTGGAAGTAACAGCTGAGACATCTGATGGAGGCAGTCATGACTAGTGTCCTGAAACTAATTTGGCCCATAACCCTATTGACAAAATGAAAAGTTTTGAGGAATAAAACAGCTCCCTGTATTACAAAACAGCAGTTGCATAAAATGTATCTGCTCTAATTAAAAAAGTGTCTAAATTTCTTGTCTTTTTATTAAAAAAATATGTTGGGGGAATTAGAATTCACATTTAAAAATAACTTTTCTGGTTATGTTGCTCTCCTGTTTGTTTATTTATGTGTTTGGGGTTTGTGATAGTTTATTCACCAGAGGTTTTCTTGTTCATGACTAGCACTTGGAACCGCTGTAGTCGGGTTTCCCAGTGTCTTTCTCGCCACTTGGACCTGTCACTACTGTATGTCCTTGCACAAACCATCTGCGACTGTGGTTCAGAAATTGTAGCTTTGCTCTGTTTTTTTTCTCCCCAAAGGAATAAAAAGTCAGTTTGCATCTCGGGCTGGTGCTGTCTGTCCTGTTTTCTCAGTGTTTTGTTTTGTTTTTTTTTTCTTTTTATCTTGGCTTGAATGTTCAAGAAATGATGCATAACTCCCATGTAAAATTAAGTGGGATAAAATAAAAAAGTTCAATATTTTTCGTTTTTCAATCCCATGTAAACATTAGGAGCAATTTTTAAGGTTGAATGTTAATAAGCACTGTAAGGGCATACATTTTTAATGGAGCCGCTGCCTATGTTTGAAATTAGGTCATTCAGATTTTCTTCTTACTCTTTATTCCAGCAGTTAACGTATCACATGAAAGCAGAGTTCAAGACCACTGTTTTATACTAATTAGAAGCAGACTGAAGGTTGTATTTGGAAAGCAAAACGTAAAACTTTATTTCTTTATCTATTTTATCTCCAGTAGCTCTTGAAGAAGCTGGTAAACCTGGAAATGAAATAGAGGCAAAACTGTGTGCTTTAAGATGTATTTTGTGATCTCTCCCAGTTGGAATCAAGACAGGAGTCTTGACTCCAAATGTTTGCAGCACACAGTTGGAGATGTGCCAAGATGGCACTGTAAAACGGTCATTTGCACTGTAAATCTGGGATTTGGGCAGGGGTTGGCATTGTTACTGACTTACCCAAGGAGTTTTAGAGGTTAGTCAAAGCAAAAGTTGATCTTTCAGATGAGATTGCAAATTAGTCTTTTTCTGTATAGGAGTGTCTTTGGTGCCAGATTTCTAATAGGTATATTTTCTAAAAGTAAAATTAAGGTTTTTTTTTCATCTTTTTTTTAATGCATGCTTGCATCATTGTTTGCAAGATGCCGATTTTTGTGCTCTCAATAAATAATGGAAATGCAGTTCTAAGTGCTTCACAGCCAGTCATGAACAGCTATAGGTTACTCACTCTTAAGAAGCTGAAAATGGTCTTGAAAGCTTACTGGTTATCTGCCATATTTATTAGAAAGCCGCTTAAAAGTTTGTGTATGAAGTTAATATAGGTTTCTATAAAGATACAAAAATAATGGTTAACAGTTTTGTACATGTTGCACTTTGAATGAAGATAACATTGTTATGTTTTAAGTGTGTTAGACTATCACAAAAATAATCTAATTGAAATGTGTTTTCTTTCAGCTCCAGTGATAAACCGATTCACCAGACGGGCATCAGGTAAGTTGGATAAAGTTGCATGTTTCATTGGTCTACATAATAGTTGAAACATAATGCTGATGGTGATTGTCATGTGAAACATAATACAATGTTAGTCAGATTTCTTTAAAGATGACTGACTTGGGTGAGCCTCAAATTTGTTATCTGGTTTACTGGAAAATGTAGCCACAGTTTCGGGCCACAGAACTTGCATGAAGCCGCCTTGTTGCTCTGGAATTCCTGAAAAACCTGAGATTTTCTTTTTTCCTTTAACAAAATTAATCTTAATCCTAACAGAACTTAACTTTGAAAGCAAGAGCTGAATGTTGTCTGATGCAGGTTGTTGACAGCCTGAAACAGCAATTTGGTGATCATCTCTGCATGAGAAAATATACAACCGTGCTAGAAATCTCCTTGTGTTTTTCAAAACAGAGCTGGTTTGTGTACATGATGAGTTGTTCTGCTGTGCAGAGCTGGCTGATCGGGTCCTAGAAGCAGCACTGTCGTGGTGGTGGTGAATTGCACCTGCCTAGTTTGGTGCCAATTTGTGTATTTTTTAAGTTAACTTGGTTTGTGCCGGCTCAGAAGACTATTTAACAGATCCCTCCAAATTATATAACATTAAAAATGAATATTCTTGGCCTCTCCTTATTGTTCTGATGTATCATAGCCTTTAGGCTTCATTTTTGAGGGCTTTTTCTCCTGAAGCATAAGGCCTAAGTCTTACTTGTTTGAAATACTATGAATCTGAATGTGGGGTGTAAGAGCCACCACTAAATGTAATGAGACTCACAACTAACTCCTAAGCATCAGCAGAGCAGATGTGAGCTGTTCCTAGTAATCTCAGTATGCTGAGTTTAAAATCTAGCTGTAATACACTTTCTGTTTTAATTTTTAGTAAATGTAATGAAGTTTGTATTCCATAATACAGTAAGTCTATCCAGACTTCTAATTTTGCTAGTTACAACCTAAGTCAGATAGTTCCTTGTCAATATAAAGATACTAGTGGAGATCTTCAGGATTACTAATCTGCATAGAAAAATTGAGGTTGCATTTGCAGGACTGGTACTTAGCATATGTAAGTAAGAAAATGTAATGAATTCCAAATATTTTTATGTTTTAAGTAATGATAATACTTCATGAGGTACTGTAGCATGAAATGAAAGGAACTATTCGTTAACTAGCACTCAGTAACAGTGAGCAGGGCTTTATGCAAATTACATTGAGTGTTTTAAGGAAAGTTTTACTGTGACTGATTGATAGCTGACTTTAATGAATGCAGTCCTTACAACAGATTTGTGATAAGCTTTTTGCATTTCAGTAGGAGAGTTTGATTGTTTGAAAAGCTAATACTTCCTGAGGAAAAAAAAATCAGTTATTTTTAATGTTCCTTTAAAAGAAAATAAAAACATGTTAGAAGCCTGGAATTTTTACACAATTATTGGGGAAATATTTTCTATGGGCAATTAACATTTCATGTGTTTTGGTCTTGTTGTGGAAAGATAAAATAGGACTGTCTTATTCAGAATAATGAATTAAGTTGTATGGTATGGTCCAGATGTAAATCATGTGAATACATTTCAAGCTGGAACAAGGTAATATTGCAGTCGTACTATTGCATACGTACTATTTTGTTAAGTTTTGGCAGCTTTAATAGTCAAAATAATTATTTTTCAAACAAGAAAGTCTATGAAAGGTGGTAGTTGTTACTTTTCTTCAATAATAAATGACTACTGGAGACATACAGTACATTAAGAAAACTGATAAAATAGAAAAATATGAAATGAACTATATTGATAAGACAAACATTTTTACGGGGATATTTGCAGCCTAACCATATTTTTAGATACATTTTTTTAATTGAACAATTGTTTGTATACATTAAGGTGGTCAAGATACCTTGCAAGTGGAAAAGCCAAATAGTAACTGTTTTTTTTTTTTTTTTTATGCTTCGTAGCTTAACAGCATTCTGTAATTGAAGTTGATTCTCATGGTTAGGAAATGAGAGGCTGACCAAATGGAATGTGGGGTTTTTCTCAACTATGTGTTTCTCTTAATTTTAGGCTATTTAGCTAAAAGCTATTTTAAGATTTGAAATGTGCAAAATTGTTGATTCTTGAGTGGTTTTGAAGATTTGCTTCTGATAAACATTTCTCCAAGTTAATAACAAGTATTCGGTGAGTTAGCTGTAGCATGTAGTTTCATGTTGCATCTGATCTATTGATACTGCAGACTGATTTAGAGAGAGAGTGATTTTAGGGTCCCTGCCTTTGTCACGCCTCTGCCCATAGGTCGTCTCTACTTCCCTTGCATAGACCTAGGAGTTGTGCTGCCTGAGGGTGACCATTGATTTAAAGAAAATAGAAATACAGGAGGTTTTGGTGTGTTGATTTTCATTGGGTCTCCAACTGACCTGTGCTGTGGCTCCCAAATAACTGCATCTGAAAAAGGGGTAGTAGTGGCTGCCTTTAGCCAGTGATGGGGTGGAGAAAGAGCTGAAATGCTGACACCCATTGAGGCAAAACACCCAATGGTATCTGCAGCAAAGGCTCCTAGACTATTCTGTTAAAAGTTGCTTTTTGAGCTCTTTTAGTGATAAGCAGGGAGAAGCCAGGAGATGACACATATTTCTTCACAAAGAACAATAATTTTCTACAGTGGATGTCTTGATTTTGATGTTTCTGTTATTCTTTGGATAATGCCTAGTATTTTACTTGGTGGCATAAGATATAGTTATTTTTCCTAACTGCGCTAGAAATTAAGCAGCCAGAGTTTAATTGCTGAAGCACCTGCTGAAAACAATATAGTAAGGCATTTATTATTTAACAGCTGTTCCTGTTAACATGCTGTGAATGTATTAATGTAATGTCATTGGTATGTAGAGGATAAAGGCGTAAGTAAGCTAGGATCAGTTAATTGTTCTTGAATTTCAGTTTTTAAAATTTATTGAGCTACCTAATTTAGTATCTCTTCTGTGTGTTTATGGATATGTGTGTGTATATGCAATGTGGGCTCTATACATAAAATACACATATTCCATAGGCCTGATGACATAGCTACTTACGGGCTAGTTAATAATCCACTCCATTGTTCTACATTATGCACAAAGAATAATAGATATCATAGTCTTCAATAGAGGAGTTTAGCAAGAAGAGGAGATTAAAAATACTTTATAGAGCTAGAATGAACAATGAGGCAGCTGCAAGTAGTTAATCCTTAATTTTTCTTTTAAAATCTGGTGGGACTGAGATGAAGAGAAAGGAGAAAAACTGTTGAGGTGATTAAGAGACTTGGATGGGAAGAAAGTGGGGCATGGAGGTAGAAGCAGCATGAAGTGGAAGAGAAAGCTGTGAGTATGTTCATGAGGTAAAAAATGAGCAGAAATTCCTGAACAAGGTGAGGTAGCCAAGAGGTGCAGTTTCTGAATATAGACAGATACTTTCTTCCTATGGATGAGATTAGTTTTCATTTGACTAAGTATGAGATACCTAGGGTTCGAAAGCTGACATGGTTCTGTATGTTAGCAGAAGCATTGGGTTTCTGCTTTTCAGCATTTTCATAGATAGATAAAGAAGTAAATTATCTCATTATTCTAAACTCCTGCCAGTATTTAATGCAACAAAACCAGCATGGATTTGCTACAGAATGAACTGAAATTTATACTTGATAGATACTATTTACGGAGGCTATTTATAGCCATTTATTAGTAATATATACAAATGTATAATATCATCTTAATTAAGAAATAGATAACAGTCTATAAAGTTACTTCAATTTATGTATCTGATTGAGCTTCTGAAAAAGTGAAGATAACCTGACTGAGGTTGCTGTGAGATAGCCTTCTCAAGCTAAGAACTGGTGGATAGGCTCAAAGGCAGCTGTGGAGCATCTCTTATCAGCAACAGAGAGAACTTCCTCATTCTTCTCCCCCAGTCAGTGACTAACTTCAAAATACCATTTTTGTCCTGTGGAAAGGAAGTAAATGAAGTTTTAAATATTGTTCTCTCAACCAAATTGGAAAGAGAAGTAGCTTTATTTATTTGCCAGCTTCTCCACAAAGCTCTAAACAAAAATAATTTGAACATAGTTAACAGGCAGCGTACATCAGTTCTGAACCTCCAGGGAGAAACTGGCTTAGGTATATCTGGAATAAACTTGCAATTAAGGAGATATGATTCCTGTGGAAAGAACAGAAGGAAGCAGAGAAGGCAAAAGCTTTCAGGCTTCATCACCATGGATGCTGGTAAGGACTTCTCCAAAGAAAAGACAGAAACACATTATAAGTAAGTTGCTGCTTACATTATAGACCTACTGCATCAGCCATCAACCTAAGTGAGAAAGAGAAAATCTCACATGACATCTGTTGCACAGGTCTCTGTGCAACAAATATTATTCTTTTTTCTTTTTACTTTGAAACTTTTTTTTAATTTGCAGTTGTTGAACTTGGAAATATTTTTTGCCTTTACACATACTGCTAAGAACTGTCACTTTTACATGGCTGATTAACTGAAGAGGAAAGGCTGAGAAAGAAGGAAACCATTTTTTATGCACTTTGAAAACGATGTATTTAATTCATTTAGCAGGTACTCATTCAAAATATTTTTGTATGGAGGTCAAATAACTTATGTATTGTAGTAATTTCTAATAAAGACGGAGCCGTGTTTAGTGGCCTGTCTCTTTTTTTATTTTATGGTTTTTCCTCTTTTTATGGTAGTATAGAAGTTTTTAAGAACCAAAAGTCATTTTACTTAACTACAAATTTTAGACTTACAAAATGTTAACAGTTTGAAGAGAAAGAGAGAGATGAAACATTCTCTTTATTCTTAATTGCTTGAGATGCCCAAAAGCCGTGATAAAGGAATTGTTTAACCCAGATGGTAGTTAATTTGAATTGGTAGAGAAGTTGATTTAGTTAACTTCTGCTCAAGCCATGCAATTATTTAAATATTTTCCAGCAAGAATTTCTGAAAGTTAGAAACATTTTCTGTTAACCTCAGTTAGCAGAAAACACTTAATAGGAAACTTACGATGTTTTCAGTCATTTTGGAATTTTCAGAAATAATTTAGACTTTTAATTGAAACACACTGATTAATTTCTAAGCCCCTCAAACTAGTTGTTTTTATTAAAATCCTACACGCACACAGTGAAACATTACACAAACAAGTTAGTACCTTATAGCATCCTTATGAATAATGATGACGTCAGTGGTGTGTTGCCTGTCAGACCTGCAAGCCCTGTGACTGCACAGCTAGAAGCAGCACAGTGCCACTGCATCAGAGATTGGACACACGCATGCACACTTTGTCACACACAGGCCACGTTACAGGGCTGTCCCTACAGTGTGACCAACCACGTCCTGCCTGAGTTGGCTGTGCCCTCGTCACGCAGCAGTGGAGATGGGTTTTCTCAGCTCCACTCGTCTGACGCACAGTGCTCACGCCTCTGCCTGGCATATGATAGATGCCTGCGCTTTGGCACGCATTCAGATAGGAGGAGGGAGGTTCTGCGCAGCCCTCATAAAAGGGAAAATCTGGGACCAAGTTTGCCAGAACAATTTGTCTATTCTTGATCTCATTCTTCATCTTTGCGTAAGGCATTAGGAAGAAAGTGACAAGATAAAAGTTTTGGGCTTCATTATTCTGAACAGATGTGTGGACTGTGGATTAGTCATGCCCACAGTAGCATTTACATATATCACTGCTAGTTTTAAGTTTAATGATTTCTACAGAAAATGTGACAACCTACTTAAGAAACATTGAGGAATTTTACTGAATTTAGACCATGGGAGGGCTGTCAGTGAAGGAATGGCTAATTGCTCTCTGAAATTATAACTATGGAAGAACATAGGTGATATTAAATTCAATTGTTAAATATAAACTAGTATTTAGGAAGAGCAAATCAATACTGTTAGCCAAGGATAGAATATGCCCCTAGAAAGAGTGTTTCATTTGTATTTTCAATCCGCTTGAAGTTGAGTTTGGCGCCCACTTTCCGATGCCATGTTAAAAATTGTCAGAGAAAGGCAGCTAATTGAAATGAAGTGCTATTCCCTTTTTTACAGTAAGGCAGAAACTGGAGTTGCACCCAAAATAATGGTGAGGAATGAGGTAACTGTAAACTCCCTTTCAAAATGCTCAGGTAGGAGGCAGTGTTGTTGTAGAAGCATATCAAATCATAGTGACAGAAGGAAGAAGAATAACTTTACTGACAAACCAGTAATTCCAGTGTAGTTCTTCAAGCAGTTACGAGTTCTGCTTGTCCTGATGAACAGCCCCCAAAATGAATTCAAGTGGTGTTGGCTTCATCTTTGTTCTTCATTATATGCGTATAGTCACTCCATAATTTAAAATGCCCGATCCTTCCATTATTATTTTTTTTTTGAAAAAACAGGGACATAGTCAGCTGACATACAGTAGTATCTAATACTAAAACCCAGTTAAGCACTAAGGCTGCCACTGTGTTGGTGAGGAAAACCAGAAGAAAAAGCACTGTCAGAACTTCAGGGTGTGTCTACATTGCATGACAGGGTACGGTAAAGGTGGCACCTAAGCTTATGGTAGCACATTGGTGTGGCAAGTTGTGGCTTACTGGAGGTCACAGAAGCAGAATATGTTACCTAAGTTCAGCCTGCTGAAGGGATTGTTAGGGTGAGCTGATTTCTGCAGGGCTGCAGCTGTACATGGGTGCAGACATGTACCACACATCATCGTGTGAGCAGACGTGCCCTTTGTTTGCTTCCAGCTCTTGCAGGGCAGTCAACAATTGTGTTTCACGCAGCTTTCCTGTGCAGCCGTACCTCTTCCACCGTATTTTGTAATAGCAGCTGCCTCGATCACTAATTGCTGAGAACATACTCCTTTATTTTGTGATTTCGCACAAATACATTGTATAGTCTGTACTCTCCAGTCCTTACAGAGAAACCTTGTCGTGGTCTCTCTTACAGTTACCATCATTGTAAAATGTAAATGCTTCACAAACCTCGAGGAATTTCCCAACCCCCATTTCCATTAATGAATGAGGAGTATCCTGAGCTCATAGGAGGGGGAACATGAATATTCAAGTCAGAATGCGTATCATTAATTTTGCCTGCATCAGAAATTGAATGTCCTACATGAGATCCCGTTTTCTGTCTGTGAAGCACTTAGGTTTGAAACTCCTACAGAGTAGGACTGTAATTGTATGTGCACAGCAGTTTAAGGATCAGGTGATTATATCTCTCTGCCCTGTGGTGTGTCTACACTGTATTTTTTTTTCATGTGTGCCCTGGTGAAACTTGCAACTTGTATATTCCGTCTGCTCACGCAGGGTTAACCCATGGCCAGTGTCACACGGAGAAACGAGCCACAGAGTCTTCCCAAGAGTAGCCTCTGATATCAGGTGTCACAAGAGCCAGTGGGACTTGTCTCTGGAATGAACTTAGGCTGCTGTGTAACGATATGGGCTCGGTGCACTGAGCTGTAGGCACCTTATAGCCATCGAGTCAGGGAGAGTGCTGGGCTTCTGTGTGGTCCTGGTCCTGCTGAAAGCACAGGTGTAACTCTTGAGAATGAAGAACTGATTTCAGTGGCCTGTCCCACAACACTTTTGGGTCTGTGGGAAGTTAGCAATAGAAGCTGTTTCCCACCCAATCCATAACCAAGTGATGCAGCTTCCTTTCTTTAGTTTCTCTTGCATAGATTATTTGCTGTGCATTTCACAAATTTCTCCTGCAATTGAGACAGTCACAGAAACAAGAGTTTAATTTGCTCTGTCTAGTCTCCTTATATATTCTGGGAGTTTGAGCAAAGTTCCTATACAAAAATGATGTAATAACGTAGGCTTAGGGATGCTTAGAGAGTGTGCACACTTGCTTCCAAATGTTAACCATTGTTTTTGTTTAGAATGTCTAATAAAATGACATCATGACGTTAAACTTGGAGTACTTGTCCCTGACCTGTTGTTACCTTGAGATTTGTTGCTTTTGGTGCAGATCTGAAGAAGAGCTTGTGTGCTCAGAAGCTTGCGCCTCCTTCCTGGTTTGATTGTTTTAGCTGTTCTAGTGAAAAATTCTGCCCATGAAACTTTTTCTTCTCTAAATTGCATTGCATCTATACAATGACTATTCCGTACTACAGTGCGTAATTAGACAGCAGTATTCTTATTCAAAAGAAAACAAAATTTAGGTTATCTGTGCATTATTTCTAGAAGTTTTTAAGTGGTTCGCTTTCAACATTCATTTATTCCTTCATTAAACCTCCAAAATCTGAAACATAGGTTCTAGCAAGTTGTAGCAAAGTCTTTCCTTGTATACAGATTTTTCAGAGCCCATTTATGGAGCTGAGTTACAGAAGTAGGCTAACTGTTGCAAATGAATGTCATGCCAGATTTTAGATATGTCTATGCTTAAGCTGTTTTGTCATAACACTTTAACACTAAGCTTAATAAAAGAAGAGATTTGGTAGCTGCATACGATAAGGCAGAGTTTGAGGTGGTGGAGGAAGGGAGAAAAGAAGGCAAGAGAAGGGAGGGAGGAGCGATGGTAGGAAGAAATAAGTAGTCTTGTGCTGTGCGATAGGTTGCTATAGAGAGGGCTATCAATATTTGTCCCGAAGAGGTGGCAGGGAAGGAGGAAATAAACAAATAGTGATTGGCCTAAATTTTACACACACAAATATTTAGGCTACGCTTTGGGGAAAACTTTCTAACTAAATACTTAGTGAAGCAATAGACTAAACTGCTCTGGAATATTGTGTTATCTCAGAAATTTTAAAGAAAGGTTAAACGTTTTTCAGCAGGGATAGAGGTGTAATTCATACCACAACAGTGCATAGGGATGATTTAGATGATTTCTTGAGGTTTCATCTGTATTTCTGTGTTTGTTTAGATGTCCTTGCAAACACGTATTTCTAGACTGCATTTTATAGACTGACTAAAATGTACAATTATTTTTTAAATTGTGCAATTCAGTAAAGCTAGATAGCAACCTCTTTAGAAAATAGAAGTGTTATAAATGTGTTTTGAGTTCACAAATTACTGTGTACACCCCTTTATGGGAAATTGTAAGTTTTGCTGCTGTTTTAGTATTACCTTTGGAAAGTATTCAGAATAATCGCCATAGGTTTTTCAGCTATTTGGGCTGATCTTGTTTCAGAGATATGAAATGTAAACCGGAGGTTGGTGTTGAAATATGAATCAACTTTGTCCTAATGGGCTATTGCCCAGTTAGTTTGATGAAGAGCTCAGATGTCCTAGCAAGGTACAGAGCTATTAGACTGACTGACCAATTTCTTTAAAGTGCCACAGCAGAAATTGTGTCTATATGCTAAGCCCTTTCTGCAGCCAGTAGTGTGGCCTTATCCATACTGCCATTTGGGAACGGTCCCGTTTGGGACTGTGCCAGGGACCGCACTGGAGCCTGGCTTCCCCTGCTTTCTCGGGTACACAGGTCAGTGTAGGCTGTTCTGCTTGAGATTAGATAGGGGTCTATCTAAGGAGCTAAATATTTTTTTCCTCTTATTTTAGACAGACCAGTATTTGTCACTCTTGTACTTGGAATGCTTTACTGTAATATCTAATATTTCTTTCATGACCAAACAAATGCATTATAAGCAAAGAGATCTTCTTGCTATATGACTAAGTAGTAGTGAATAAATTCCAGAGAAAACAGGTTTTTCAGATAAAACAGACTTTCTATCAAAATAAATACAGAAATGAGGCCAAATGTTCATGTTAATAACAATAAATATGGCTGTTATTTATCTGCAAGCAGTAGTTTGCACATGTCAATGATTATTGAATAAATGTACTAAGATTCCTTAATAGATACTCTCAGATTGCAGTGAGTGCTGTGAACTAGCTGATATAAAATACAGATTATTCTCTGTTTTATTTTAATTTCTCTTCATTTTATAGCCAGGTTTTTCAGATTAATAGTTCCCCTCTTGTCTCTGGTTAACATTTGACACACAACAAATTCTTCCTGTGTCTGACAACCTGTAGGTCATATTGTATTTTCTGTTTTAACCTGCCTCCAAGTGCACATTCACCATTGATTAATCTCAGTGATCCCAGTAACACCCCAGAATCTAAACATGATCAGAGAAGCTAATAATCTTCCAGTGCTTTTATCAGGATGCTCATAACTCATGATTTTGAAAGAAATAAAATAATTGCTTTTTTTTTTGAATGAGTATGCACATTACAGAAAGAAATAGGAAGGATTTTAAATTTTTTTTTTGAGCAGATGTGTATTGATAGTCGTTATTTAGTAATTCTGATTTTTCTTCCCTAAAATATTTCAGTATCTGTGTCTATGATAAGATCAACTTTGGTTGCTATGATATTTTGTTTTTCAACATTTGTATTTAGATTAGGGAGGTATGCTACCTCTGCTATAGGTGATAGACATGAATCTGTAAGCTGTAGTATCTGCTTACCAGTTTGCCAGAACAATTCCATCCCATCTGTGATTTCATGTGGTTTACCTTTTGTGCTATAGAAGACTTGTTCTGGAAGATGAGAGATGAATAAGACAAGGCATATTCTACATAGTGAGTTTTTCAAAATGGAATAACAGTATTCGTGGAACATTTTGTTTAGCAAGTTTTATTGTAGAATACCATAATACAAATGGCTTGGCTTTTGACCTTCAAGTTTGGCTTAATATTTGGCAAGTACTGCTTCTTTTATACGTTGCAAAGTCAAAGGAAGGGGGAAACTTATATTTTTAAATATCTTTGCTAAATACTATGGTGTTTAAAACACCAGGTGCCATTTATGCACATTGTATAAAATGAACAGCAGCCTGATGTTTTGCTTCCTAAACACTCTGTGTCAGTTCCGTATGTTTTGTAGGAAGCAGGATGCCTTGAGCTGCAGGGTGTACTCAGTTGTTTAAACAACAAAATGTCCTTTGTCAAAGCACAAGCCCAAGGCTTTCTCACTATCAAATGCTCCCTATTTCTTGCCCCTATCTCCCTGCCACCACATAATCCTGTTGCACAGCATCTTTGCTTCATGTGTCTTTATTATATATCTGTTTTACCTCTCCTTGTCCCATTTGATTATTAGCTTACTATTAAGGAATCTCCTTAATAGATTTTGAACTCAGGATCTCTCCCTCTGGTTCAATTTTACACTGACTGTGTAAGTCAGGAAGAGTCCTGCTCCCTGCCGTGGTGCTTGATCACGTGGCAAGTGGAGAAAAATCTGGCCATTGTATGGCAGTGGTGTTCATGTGTCTGTGTAAAGCAGGGTATACTTAGCTTTTTAGTATAAAATTTGTAAGAAAATTGTAGACAGGCTGAATATGAATTTGAAAATCTCCTGAGTTTTAGATTCAGAAATTTCTCTGAATAAATGTTATATTTTTCTTCCTTATATTGCTCTCACCCAAATTAAATTCCTTTTCTTCTTAAGGGGATAATTACATTTAAAAATAATAACATTTTGTTATATTAATGCAGCGCATAGAATCATAGAATGGTTTAGGTTGGAAGGGACCTTGAAGACCATCTAGTTCTACCCCCCCCGCCATGGGCAGAGACACCTTCCCCTAGACCAGGTTGCTCCAAGCCCCATCCAGCCTGGCCTTGAGCTCTTCCAGGGATGGGGCATCCACAGTTTCTCTGGGCAATCTGTGCCAGTGCCTCACCACCCTCACAGTGAAAAATTTCTTACTAATATCTAATCTAAATCTACCCTCTTCCAGCTTGAAGCCATTCCTTCTTGTTCTATCACTACATGCCCTTATAAAAAGTCCCACTCCAGCTTTTTTATAGGCCCCCTTCAGATACTGGAAGGCTGCTATAAGGTCTTCCTGGAACCTACTCTTCTCCAGGCTGAACAACCCCAACTCTCTCAGCCTGTTCTCATAGGAGAGGTGCTCCAGCCCTCTGATCATCTTCATGGCCCTCCTCTGGAATCAGTCCAACAGGTCCATGTCCTTCTTGTGCTGCAGGCTCCAAAGCTGGATGCAGTACTCTGGGTGGGGTGTCACGAGAGCCGAGTAGAGGGGCAGAATCACCTTGCTTGACCTGCTGGCCACACTTCTGATGCAGCCCAGGATACAGTTGGCCTTCTGGGCTGTGAGCGTGCATTGTCGACTTATGTTGAGCTTCTCATCGACCGACACCCCCAAGTCCTTCTCCTCAGGGCTGCTCTCAATCCATTCTCTGCCCAGCCTCTGTTTTTGCATGGGATTGCCCCGACCCAGATGTAGGACCTTGCACTTGGCCTTGTTGAACTTCATGAGGTTTGCATGGGCCCACCTCACAAGCTTGTCCAGGTCCTTCTGAATGTCATCCCTTCCCTCCAGCGTGTCAACCACACCACACAGCTTGGTATCATCAGCAAACTTGCTGAGGGTGCATTCCCTGTCCATGTCACCAACAAAGGTATTAAACAACACCAGTCCCAGTACTGACTCCTGGGGAACACCACTCATAACTGGTCTCCACTTGGACATCGAGCCGTTGACCACAACTCTTTGAGTGCAGCCAGTTCTTTATCTACTGAGTGGTCCATTTGTCAAATCCATGTCTCTCCAATTTAGAGGCCGGGATATCATGTCATAGAAGGTCACCGCATTTGTCAGGTATGACTTACCCTTGCTGAATCCATGTTGGCTGTCACCAGTCCACCTCCTTATTTTCCATGTGCCTTAGCAAAGTTTCTACAAGGATCTGTTCCATGATCTTGCTGGGCAGAGTTGAGCACTTCTGCTCACCTCTGCCCCTTCTGCTGGGCACTCAGAGGTGAGACTGACCATCCTGTAGTTCCCCGGGTCTTCTTTTTTTCCCTTTTTGAAAATGGGGGTTATATTTCCCCTTTTCGAGTCAGTGGGAACTTCACCAGACTGCCACAACTTTTCAAATATAACGCAAAGCAACTTAGCAACTTCATCCACCAGTTCCCTCAGGGCCCGTGGATGGATTTCATCAGGTCCCATGTTTAAGGGTTTTGTTTTTAAGTTAGTGATGTAGATCAGTAACAAAGAGGTGAATAATTCCTGCTCTTGTTTGGATCGCTATTTTGCGTGAAAGTGAGAAAGATTGTTTTCTGCTGTCTTCAAAATTATTGTGAGCATGCCAGAATGAAAAATTGCTATTGCTCATGAAGAAAATTGTATGTATACATTTATTACATAGTTAGAATAGGTAACAGAACTTGATCAGAAAATAAAGAAAAATGAACTTGTCAGAGGAACACATTTTAAGTGGAAATGTTAAAGCCTTGCTTACTTGTTAAATGTCAGGCTGCATGGGAACACTCACTCTTTCTCCTCTCCATGAACAAAGAAATAATGAAAATGAGGAGATTCAGTTTCAAATTACCAGTCATACAAGAAGGACCCCCATCAGCCTGATCTCAAAGCTTCAGTCAGCTTCTGAAACCATCTTTCACCCTGAACGTCAGCTACACACTGCAACAAAACTGGGAGTTTATACCCTTAAAATTGCTGTGCATGCAGTCTAGTAAGTGACGAGTGCATCTTTTAAGGCACAAATTCAATGCCTACTTGCCAGCCTTGATCTTTGCTGCTGTCACAGTCTGTGTTTTGGAAATACAGCTTTAGAGTGGAGCAGCACTGTGGCAAAAGTGTGCTCTGTGAGCTGGGGACTTAAAATACTGAAAGGGGGGAGTCCTAAACAAGAATTACTTTCTTCTCCTTTATATTCTTGCCAGTGAGCAAGAGGAAGAAGTATCTTTCTTCCTTTTTCTCCTGCTAGCATTGGTTTGGGAACTCTTTTCGCACCTATTCTGAGTGGGCCTAGAGCAGAGTACCCCTATTCTTTTATTCACGTTTTTGTCTATCCCATCATAGTAATATACTTTGGTACTGTGCAAAGAAAGCCATGCAGGACACAATTTTATTTTTTTCAGGCCTTTTCTTTACTGAGAAGACAGACAGTAATCTTATGATTTATTTTAAAAGAACTACCCAATTTATGATTGCCATTTGGGAATAAATTCCTGGGGAATGTCAGCCATGACCAGTCTGGGGTTTAGGCTCAAATAGACTAAGTCAAAGAATCAGCCATCAGCAGACAAAAGTGTGTATGCATGTGTACGTATTTACAAAAAACATGGCAAAAATGGCTGCCTAAATAAGGCTTACCTGCCGTTCTGTAGGATTTTTAGGCACATTACACACAGTAAATCCCATTTTCTCATGGTCGGTGTGAAGGAATGCTTCAGATGCAAGACAACTAAGACAGGAGAAAAGAACTACTTATGCCTACTGTGCAGCATAATTAGACTGAAAAAGATCCTAATCTAAAAGATCCTCCCGAGCTGTGCTCCTGGGATCAGTTTGTTGGTGATTAATTACAGAAGAGAATCTAAATTGCTATCATGGTTCAGTAGTGCCCAACAACAACGATGTGTTGTTGCATGTTGGTGAAGACTGTACATTTTGCTAACTAAATTTCTTGCTTGCACAAGTCAAACCATGTAGGAAGGACAAATATGGAGTGCCCCATACTTCATCTTAATAAGCCACATATGTATGGGGCTTATTAAACCAACCCAGTTGGTTTCATAAAATCATAGAATGGTTCGGGTTGGAAGGGACCTTGAAGACCATCTAGTTCCAACCCCTGTGCCATAGGCAGGGACACGTCCTGCTAGACCAGGTTGCTCCAAGCCCCATCCAGCCTGGCCTTGAACACCTCCAGGGATGGAGCTTCCACAACTTCTCTGGGCAACCCGTTCCAGTGCCTCACCACCCTCGAAGTGAAAATTTTTTTCCTAATGTCCAATCTAAATCTACCCTCTTCCAGTTTGAAGCCATTCCTCCTCGTCCTATCACTACATGCCCTTGTAAAAAGTCCCTCCCCAGCTTTTTTGTAGACCCCCTTCAGATACTGGAAGGCTGCTATAAGGTCTTCCTGGAACCTACTCTTCTCCAGGCTGAACAACCCAAACTCTCTCAGACTGTTTCTTTTATATGCCATCGAAGAAACTGGTCTGCTGCAAGAATAAGGAAGGGAAAGTGGTACGATTTTTATGTATGTAATCTGTGTGTAAAGGACAGTGTGGAAAAATACTAAACGGGCTATTGGAGAACTGTGGTGAGGCAGCAAAGCAGAGACAGAGAGGAGTAACACAGTGTGACAGTAGCTGATGCACAGGGTTAGTAAGGGCCTAGAAGAGGAGAGTAGGAAGCCTACACTTGATACAGTCAAAAAGAAAGAGTAAAGTGGGGTTTCAGATCCTTTGTGGCATACCTGCACCAAGTGCCTGGCAGCAGTGCTTGTTGTGTGGGAGACATCCTCTTTTCCTGCACTGTGCGCATTCCCAGCTCTGCGGAGAACCTGGTCTCACAGGGAAGGAAGCTTGAAATGCGTGTTGACATAAAAAAAGCTGTGCTGCAGAAAGGAAACAAAGACTGCTTGCTATTAGAGTATGGTTGCTGCAGTTTGACAGAGGTGTTAATTGTGTGTATCGCTATGTTAATACTCTATATGCAGTATAATACTCTAATACTCTATATGTTAATACTCTGATGCAGTCGTGCAGCTCATGGAATCCTCACACCTGGTGCTGGATGCCAGTTGCCTAAAACTTGAACACTTGACTGTGGAATGGTCAAGAAACTGTGTAGAGTTAAAGTTGAAAGTAACAGGAATTAATATATTCCTGTAGATGTCCTGGCCACCCCAAAGCTGGAATATTACTGTCACCTGACATAGGACAAAAAGCTGTCCTGACAAATTTACATGAAAAGCAGTTAATTGAATTCACAAGCACGTTTAGCTGGTCATGACATGCTGGAGATCATAAACAAATGTACATGGAACTGTACCCCAGATCACTGGGAATGAAAGCTTAGGCTCTTGTGATGTTACAGAGCAGCAGTATAAATGCTGTCTTGAATAAATAAAAAGCTAGAAATGAAATAATCTGTGTAATTGTTCTATAAATGGTTGTGAATGATGTGCCTGGAATGAGCTATGAGAGTGGCCTCTAAGGGACAAGAAAATAATTAAAAAAAATGACTTTTATTTTAGATTTGCAGAATAGTGGCCTCCTGCCCTTTTAGCATAAGAGCATGCGTGGAACAGACAGGTCTTGGTCTGCATTGATGATCACCCCATGGCAGTCTCAAAATACTCTAGAGCGTGTCTGTGGATGGAGGAGAGTGTATGAAGTAGAGACAGTATGTGCACGCTCAGACTTATGCTCACCCAAACACAGCTTTTGCCATATGTATGCTTCTCTTCTAACTGTATAATAGTAAACCATACAGTTTTTGTGGCCATGTGTGCACAAATATAGGCACACAAGCTTATATTTGGTGTTTTCTAGCTTTTTTAATTAGGTAAATCTAGTGGAATATTTATGGAGTGTGTAACTGTTAGTGTAGAAAGATGCTTTAAGTGGAACATGGGGTGTGTTCATGATTTTGTTAAAACAGAAAATAACTTGGAAAAAATATTTTAAAATAGATACAAAACACTAAGTAATAGTATTTGCTAAATTTGCCTAAAAGCTGTAAAACATTTTGTCATGTACTGTTGTTCATTTATATATTCTTACTTTCTAAGTAGTATTGCTTACATGTTTTCTTTCTTAGTACTTCTTGTGGAATCCCGATTTTGTTGTCCTTCAAGTAATACTCTGATATTTACTTTTTTTTTTGTTTTTATTCAGTTTCTAATGTTTGTGTTATGCTTTAAGTTTCGATCATTCTGAAAGAGCAGACAAGGTTTCAGGGGTGCTAATTGGCTTTCTCTGTCAGTTGCTGTGGCAATGATTTACCAATTTTTTTTTTAATTTTATGGTATTTTGGTGATCGAGTTGGGGAAAAAAAAACACTTGAAATTGTGATAGTGCACTGACATTTATTTGAAATGCTCGCTTTGAATTGCAAATTTTTCTTGAGTGAATGTGCTAGCCTTAGTTTTCATTAAAAGGAGCAGTTTAGTGAGTTTCAGATTGTGTTTATTCTATTAAACAACTCTTTAGATAACTGGACTTACATAATTTTGGTTACTAAAAAGTGCCAATGATACCTATAATTCTGACACACCCATAAATTTCTGGCAGATAATTTTTAGGATGTGATATTTTGTGGTTTGCCTCTGACCTTAATTTAATTCTTGTTTGGAGTTTGAGCAAAGTTGTTTCAATATCTGTGACATTTTCAAGGCTGAAGCAAATTCAGTTTCTGTGTTATGTGATTTTAGTTTAATGACCAGATACGTGACAAAATAGCTTTAAAATTTATGGTTAAAAGCTGTGCATTAAGGTTGAATTATTAAGTAGAAAAAAATTGTTTACCAAAAGTTAAAACTGACTGATTGTGAGTTGTGTTTTCTATCATGAGTTTACTAAGCCTATGTATTCAGGACTAGACCTTATTTTTAAAAGTGCTAAGTTTCTCCCACTGATTTCCGTGAGAATGAAGGTGCTCAGTTGGATGGAGATTGAGGTGGTGAGTGGTTGTATTGTGCAAGAAAGGAAGCAAATTTCAGGGGCATTTCTGTTCAGTTCACACTTTTCATGCAGGGCTCCTTTATCAGAACATAACGTGACTGATGGATCATTTTCAAAGACATTATTTATATGAGCAATTGAAATTGTCTATTTATAGGCTGGTTGCAATCACATCCAACTACTGAGTTTCTTAGCGCATTTATCATACAAGTGGTACCAGCAGGGACTCTGCATTTACATCCCCATGTTGCCATTTTTAATGAATACTCCTTTTTAATGAAACTTCTCCATTTTGCTTCCTTGTATTGGTTTCATGACTGTAAAGTTAAAACTACCACTGTCCTTCCTTCTGAAGATAAAATCAACACACTTTAATGATTAGGTTATGAAATTGCACATTGATACAAGTGGGTAGAACATACGTAAGAGGCTTAACAGAAGGGAATAATGGAACCTTGGGCTGGCTGGATTAATGGTAGCTCTTTGTTCCCAGCCATCTGGGATATGCATGTACGCTTCTTTCTCTATTAAACCAATGTTTAGTATCAGAACTTTGGGGGTTTTTGACCTATGGTTGTATTTTGTGTTTCACACAAATGAAGTGGGAGCAGCATGACTCTTTGCTGCTTCGTATTGTTCTCTTATCATGGTTCATGTCCAATGAAGTCTTACAATTCCGTTTTCCAGTTGAGTCATTGATCCTTTAGTTGATACATCCACAAACATATTTTGGGAACTGTATGCTGTTTCCCTTTACCTCTGACATGGATATTGGGGAACTTACATTAGAATTTTAATTTCTTTTTGCAGGCAACAAAACTGGTGACTAGAAAACTTTCTTTTTAGGCTTTTGAGAGTTCCTTTTTCTTTCAAGTCTTTCAATCTTTTCTTCCTTGAGAAATCCAATTTTATTCATATTATCTCTTTTGTGCTTATCACAATATATAATTACAGTGGCAAACATTACAAAACAGATTGGAACAAGAGCCTTAACTGTAATCTGTTCAGGAGTGGTCCCCTGCCTTCTAAAACTGTATAAACATAAGAATTTTGTACCATGCCCATATGGCCATTAAACTTTAGAAGTTTGTTCTTCATGGTGGAGAACTGAAGGCCCAGAGTTGTTGGGTAGTACCTGGGTGAGGGAGTGGCAACCCTGAACCACGTGCTTCCCTCCTCTCTCAGGTCTTGAAGCGCCCTATTATGCCTTTTCTTTCTATTATATTCTTGCAGATATAAGGAATGGCTGGGGACTACGGGGGACAGATGCACCAGTATGAGGGAGCGGAGGCTCTGTATATGGTGTATCCGCCATTTTCTGGATCGCACAGGCTACCCATGCTGTATGTACAGTGCTTTTACGTGGTGTCTCTAATTCTTATATAGTCCTATAGTTATTACCTGGCTTCATCCTTTCAGGTGTATTACGTGAATAATATTTAACTTCATGAGGACCTAAAAATATTTTGAGGTCCTTCTGCCATGTCCACTGAAACTAGGGGTAATATTTATATTTTCTACAAGGTTCTGACTGATTTTTTTAAATTTATAATTTTCAGAGGTCAGTGTAGTGTGCCGATGAGTTATGAATGGGTTTATATCACCTGGAAGATCTCAAAATTTCCTTTCATTAACAGCTCACTGATTCTTTTTTAATCTACCATCTTGTACTGTGCCTTTTCTAAGTCATTAGATTTTCAGCAGTGACAGCGTAATAGCAAACACTTTATTCTGAACTGTTCTTGAAAAAGAATAAAAGAAAATATAAAAGGCATTTTTCTTACTGGGTCTAACAGTAGGAATTCATGTCTATTTTAGATAGTTTTGTTATTGTCAATAAATAATTGTGTCTTTCTGTGGGTGACGCTCTAAGGGAACATTGACAGTGTCAGTATACATACTCCTCCTCACTGCAGATCACATCATTGTTTTCCCTTGGCAGTACCTGTAGGGACTTGATGCCCAGCCCTCCCTCATCCTTGGAGGGAGGAGTGGGTTACAGCACGAACTGTAACACGCTCAGGGACACATCTGCTCCTCCAGCCACTCTACAGAGATTAACCACTTTCTGCTTAGGCACATTTTCTTCTGCATGGTGGATTATTCTGTATCCTGTTCTCTTTGTTTAAATCACAGAATCACAGAATCACAGAATTATCAGAGTTGGAAGGGACCTCTAGAGATCATCTAGTCCAACTCTCCTGCTAAAGCAGGATTGCCTAGAGCACATTACTCAGGACTGCATCCAGGCGGGTCTTGAAAATCTCCAGGGAAGGGGACTCCACAACCTCCCTGGGCAGCCTGTTCCAGTGCTCTGTCACCCTCACCGTAAAGAACTGTTTCCGTGTATTTGAACGGAACTTCCTGTGTTCTAACTTGTGCCCATTGCCCCTCGTCCTGTCACTTGGAACCAATGAAAAGAGCCTGGCTCCATCCTTCTTCAACCCACCCTTTAGATACTTGTACGCCATAATAAGGTCTCCCCTCAGCCTTCTCTTCTCCAGGCTAAAGAGTCCCAGCTCTCTCAGCCTTTCCTCATAAGGGAGGTGCTCCAAGCCCTTAATCATCTTAGTTGCCCTTCGCTGGACTCGCTCCAGCAGTTCCCTGTCCCTCTTGAACTGGGGAGCCCAAAACTGGACACAGTATTCCAGTTGTGGCCTCACCAGTGCCGAGTAGAGGGGGAGAATGACCACCCAAATCAGTAATGTCTTTATAATTTACGTCTATTGCTGGGAGACTTGGGAGGTTTGAGCTCCATCTTTGATCCATACATTAAGTATTTTTATTGCTTAGAAAGTGATGCATTCCTGATAAGTGCTCTATTTCCTGTTCTTTTAAATGTTGCAAGTGAAGGGATCGGGTGCCTGTGTTGCACAGGAGTGGAGCTGAGAAAGCCATGAGGCCTCATGTGGTTCAGGTGTCTGAGGTTGCAGTGAGCCTCTTGGTCACTGCCAGGGACCAGCACCACCACTCTGTGCACCTCTGGGACCAAACTGATTGTGATGTAGTTCCTAAGATGACTCCTCAAGGAGGTGCCTGTCTCTTTCTCCAGACTTGTCATGATAAAGATGAAACCAGTGGGGCCTGTGGAGTTACCAGAGTCTCTTGTGACATGGATGATGTGTTCACACTGACTCCATAGCACTATCTTACCAAATATACACCAAGAGTTAAGCATGTATCAGCTTTCTACAGTTCAGCAAATGTGATTTACAGCTCTGTCATATCCCCTGGCACCAACTGGGGATACCGCTGTAGAAGTGATGCTTTGTTCTCAGTAGTAACACATAACACTTTGTTCAAGAAAGTTCAGGAAAGTGAGTTTAACTGGTTATAGTGCTACATTCTCTCAGCCTCATCATTGATCCCTCAAAACCAGAAATAATCTTAGACCTTCAGTGCTGTGATACAGTCCCTAGGATGTGAATGCGGATATGAAAATTAATGTTCTCATGGGCACTTTTTTTGGTGGTGATTTGAAAATGCATCTTATTGAAGAAGGGGAAAAAAGAGCCATGGGTATTGTAAGAATAATGGCAATTCATTGCACCTGATGGATTCTTGATGTAAATACTGAGGACCCAGTCTTCTCTATTTATAACTCAACCAGCACTAGTATTGGGTGCCTCAGTTCAACTGCTTAATTACGAAGTACATAGACATATGTATCTCACTTCAGGATGTGGGCTCAGCCTTTTCCCCCCCCCTCACACACACATTCTCTTGAGACAGTGGCTCTGGCTGGGTGTTCTCCAGCTAGAGAGGACAGTGTTTAATGTGCTGGGGTGGCCGGTGTTCTTGTCAGGTTATGTTCAGGTGAGTGGAAGGTTAGTTTAAGATTTCTGCAAGTAAAACATAAGGAGACTGCATGGGTATTTTGCATCAGTTGTCTGTACTTCTGTTGTTGCTCCCCTGTAATAAGGTCATTCTAAAATCAATTGACATTCTTAGGAGAAATGCTATCTTTTGCCATTTTACTGCCTGTAGAATTGCTGAAGAAACATCACATTTTTATGAATGTGGATTTTCTATGCTCTGATGCATGTTGTTCGTTGCTGGTGATGTTAAATGCTTGGCAGTCTGAACAAAAAATATTTTGTGTGTTCATCATTGTGATTCTGACTTGTGATTTATCAGTTTCTGTTTGTTCTGAAAGATGACAACGTATGGAGATCTTGTGTTGTCTTTATACAGCTTTCTTTGACTAGCACGACTCCTTGCTGAAGCCCCAATTGCTTCCAGAATATCTTTCTGAGGTACTCTAGGTGTATACATGTGGTGTCAGTGTTCATGGCAGCTGCTTTTTTCACAAGGACGTCGTGGTTTCAGAGTTCTGGCCTATATAGAAACATGCTGATGTTTGTTAAGATTCTGTCATATGATGGTTCCTTTTTTCAGTCACCAGGACAATGTCCTGGTTTCCTTCAAAAATTTGCAGGCCATTGTTGGATCTGTTGAACATTTTATCCTTTTGCTTCATTCTGTGATTTTATCAGGGTGAGGAGCCTCAGGTGGTTAAATTAAAAGCAATATCTGCAAAGTAGTAATTTCAAATGAACTACACAGAAGGAGAAGTTTCTTTATCATAAAACAGTAATGAACTTTGGTCGCTCTAATCTGTTAGGGGCATTGGGACATAAACACCAATAATGTGCTCAGGGCTACAATTGACAGCATTTTTGTCTTTTATGCATTTGACTGTCTTCAGTTCCTGCAGTCTTCACCAGCATGTTGAAGGTAGATGCTGCTTACATTAAGCATTTAGAAATATTTTTTTCCATATTTTGATGATCATTATTCTGTATATCCCATTATTGACCAGACTTTTCAGTTTCTCCATATTATCCATTTCTCTTTGTGCATCTGGTTCTCAAGATAAGCATTTAAAAGTCAAATCTTGTATCATCACAGATTATAAAGTTCACTTGACCAATTGTTGACTTCGGAATAATAAATTGTTGTTTGTACTAACCATGAATCAATGGTTTACCTTCTGGTCAACTGCTCAGCATCAATGTCTCCTGTGACAAGTAGTGTGTTGAATTTTTGTGATATTTCACATTAGATTTTACTTCCAGTTCTGGGTTCATTGTAGTCCTCCGTGATAAATCTACACAGCAAGCAAGTCACTGTTCTTCAGGTTCTGCAACACTTTCCTTGTGACAGGACCAGGCCAAAATCTGCAAGGGAGTGTCTCCAGTTTTTCCACCCATCTTCAAGAACAGTGACATCAGATGTGTCCTTTACTGAGTGAATAACAGAAGAGCCTTGAGCCTGCCTGTGGCACTTCCTAAAGTGGTTCTGTAGTTGCTCCTTTTGGTAACAATTCAGATACCCTTTGCCAGGTAATTAATGGCATCAGGGGAACAATTTGGAACTACAGATAATGTGAATATACTTGTGGACTCAAAGGAAGAAAGGTAATTTCCCTGTGATGGAATTCTTCTGGATCTTAGGATATTTCAGGTTGGAAGGGACCTTAGGAAGGCTCTACTCCAACCTCCAGCTCAAAGCAGGCCAGTTCTTTACATCAGACAGGTTGCTGAGGGTTCGTTCTTGAAAACCTCCAAGGACTGAGAGAGACCGCAGAACCTCTCTGGGCAACCAGCTCCATCACCTGACTGTCCTCATGATGAAAAGTTTTCCTTATGTCCAGCCTGAGATTCTCTTGTTTCAACTCATGCCTTTGTCTGTCATCTTCCCACCATGCACCAGTGTGCAGAGCCTCAGCGACCTCCCCATAGGTACTGCCATGCTGCTATCAGGTCCCCCCAAAGCTGTCTCTTCTCCAGGCTAAGCAAATCCAGCTCCCTCAGCGTCTGCTTGCAGGGCAAGTCCTTGACCATCCTGGTGACCCTCAGCTAAGCTCGTTCCAGTTTATCAATGTCTTTCCTGTATTGGAGGCCCCCAAAGTGGACCCAGTATTCTAGATGTGGTCTAATGAGTGTGGAGTAGAGGGGGACAATCACTTCTCCTGTTCATCCAGCCCAGGAGGCGGTTGGTCCTCCTTGCTGCTGGGGCACTGCTGGCTCATGGTCAGCAGCTGCCCGCTAAGATGCCCAGGGCCGTTCTAGGGGAGCAGCTCCCTGAGCATGGGGTGACCAGCCTGTGCTGTTGCAGGGCTGAGGATGAGGACAAGGGATGTTTGGGTGCATGTACCTCTTCTGAGGGTAGTCTAAAATGAAAAACATTCACCAGACTTGAATGATCTGTACACTGGCTTGTGTGTACTGTGCATCTTCCAGAGCTTCAACTAATTGTAACTTTACCATCAATTGAGAGGTCAGCACATTGAAAGACCCCAGAGAGTGTAAAAAAAAAATGTTGATTTATAAGTGGTTACACTAAATGTAGTACCCTCTAATTAATTTGTCACAGTATTCCAAGGCTGGCACTGTTTATTTTTAACACCTGTAGCTTTTAATTTTTATTTATTTTATTGTTTTCTATTTCTTTAGAATTAGAGTAGTTTTATTTAATATATCAGCAGTGTCTACCTCAGTTAACAAATGGTCTGGTTCATTCAGCTAGAATATTTTATCTCCCAGCCATGCTGCTGTCTTGGTAACTTTT
The DNA here is from genome assembly GCF_965231255.1 of Vanellus vanellus. NCBI lineage: Eukaryota > Metazoa > Chordata > Aves > Charadriiformes > Charadriidae > Vanellus > Vanellus vanellus. The sequence continues at coordinate 16,056,376 of NC_138905.1, forward strand.
ACACTGAATGATTATTTAATCATTAAACCTGGAATTTCTAGAAGTGTCAAGGGAGCTGTATACAAATTAAATCAAGAAGTTCTTTAGCACTGCTGCTTAAACACAGGACATTTATAAAGGAATACAATTTCCTTGGGGTTACTTCAGCTTTCTCTGTGGTGTTGATTATTCCCTCTAAGTTTTATCTCTAAAAGAACATTCTGTTACAAATGACTGTTTTGGCTGAAGAAGCTAGATGCTGCTCTGTCTTACCCTAAGGGTTCATTTATTCTCCTTTGATATTTAACAGAGTTGTTGCTGAAGAGCATCTGTAGATACTTCCTTTCCCAGGAGAAAAAGACTGAACTGTAAGCCTGAATTCTAGCACCCTGCAAAGTGAGATGTTAACCCTTTGTTTAACTTGTGCTGCAATTCTAGGAGCTTTTCTGAAAAGTGGTCACCTGAGATACACGATTTCCAAGGATGTGGTTTCAGTAAATGTAAGGTATCTGGCTCAGGTTAGGGTCTTCATTTTTTTTCCCCTCCAAATTTAAAGGAATTGTAGTTTACGGAGGGGACATGTTATTATCTCTCCTCTCAAGAGGTAAAACTAGAAATAAAAATCTTTGCTCCCTACTGTTCAGTAAGAATAATTGCAGGTGTATATTATTTCCCTGAAAGTATGGATCTGTTTTGCATATGTAGCTGACCAAAAGGAAACTGAGTTAGAAGCATGAATTTTATGTTTAGTTTTCAAAATGGCAAGTCCACTTTTATTCTGAGGTCTTCTGATGTGGATTCAGTTGCTGAGAAAGTTGCTGCATTTGCACTCATGAACTTTCTCCTATTGCCTGACAGTTTCCTTTTCTGCTGAAACAGCGTAAGGTCATGGTTGTGCAGCGGAACGCAAGAGCCAGACCCAGTGGAGATCCTGTGTATTAAGACAAGAGACTATTGAGTTTAGTTTTGTGTAAAACAGGAACTCAGCAGAATATGGAGAATACTGGAACAGGGACTGAAATACAGCAGCAAAGTATTTGTGGAGGTGTGGTCAGCTTTTTTCAAGATAATGTGATATAATGTCCTTTCTTCATTAAGTGTAAAGAGCACAAGCTTTCTTGGTCTGCTGCAGGTGGACAAGCATGCTTTTGTCATTACAGCCATTTGGGTATGGAGTAGACTGGGAATTCCAAAACATCTGTCTTGACAGTCCGAGTCTGTTTGAAGTCACATTGCCAGGTGTTCATCAATTATCTTCTGCATACATTACGTCACTTTTCCAGGGTTCATCTTTAGCCAGCTTCTCTTAAGTGCCATGTGGTTTTAAGTAGGTACTGAGAAAGTGGAGTTAAGCGGTGGTGACTAGCATGAAAGAGTAATACAACTTGGAGTGTCGTACATGTGTTGATGACACCTCATTCAGCCTCTCTGCACCTTCTTATAATAATATAAAACAAGAAGGAGCAAAACAGCACTGTGGCCACCTGCAAAATCCATAGATAGAAGAAGAAATAAAACTGCTTTTGCAGTATGCAGAAAAAAGCTAGATTTACATCAGTTTGTGTGTTCACCCATTTAGTCTCTTGAATACAGAAGTATTTAGTTCATAATGGTACTAAATGTGTATGTGTGGGAGGGGTGGAAGGTGTTTAGAAAGCTGGGAATAAAGGTGCGTTTTTTTCAGTCATCAGAGTACACTGGCTGCATTTACCTTTGGCTAAGGACTTTCTGAGAAATACTAGTTCCAAGTAGTGACAACTCGTTAGCTGAATGAGTGGAGATTAGGTGTTTTTTTTCTTTTAGAAAAAGATTAACTAGTTCTGTGAGACCTTGATGCCTTCTGTCTTGTTCTGAGAGGTAAGTAGTCACAGAGTTATGGACAACTTCTGTTATTAGGGAATATAAGTGTGGTAATCTGTGTCCTCAGGGTGATTACAGTCCCAGTTCTCGGAAGGTTAATATTTGTAGTCCATCTTTTGGCTTGTCATAGTTGTTTGCACCATTACAGGTGTAGGTGAGCATGTAGTGATTGCTTTTGGGTGCTTGCTTTCTCACCTTAGTATGTAGTATCAGTATTAGTTCATAACAAAAGTTTTTATTTTGACTATGAAAAAGTAAAACAGCATATATTATTTCATAGTTATGATTTGTCTTCTAAACTTCCTTTGGCTATCTAAAGAGAATCCTGTCAGCAAAAAGTCTTAAATGGATTTTCTGGAATTGTTGAGAAACAGATGTTGAAAATCAACCTTTTCAAAACTTGGCAGAAATATTTTCCATAATGTTTTTTTTCTACCTGTCTTCCTGTTTTATCTGGAACCTGTTTAGTAAATTTGGTTTATCATATTTCTTATATAGGGGACTTACGTGAGCATGACTTACCCATTCAACCAAAGCCAACATACCTAAAATCAGCATGCTAAAATTCCAGGACACAAGCTCCTTTAGCTTATTACAGCATTTCATTTTGCTTAACAGCCTGGGCCCAAGAGGAATGAAGAGTATCTCATTACAGCGTATTTTGTAATGTAGAATGTAGGGCATTTCTGGAAAACGGGGAAAGGCGGGTTCAAGCTTCCTTCCCTTGGTCCCATAGCTCTGAAAAGCAAAGGTAAATTTGCTATAGCAACCATTCTTTTAAAAGGATGATGCCATTTCTTTTTTAGGTGCCTATCCTCAGCTTGCTATTCTGAATCCCATGTGGATGCAGGGTTTTCTGTGAAGCCTGTTGAGATTGAATTTTGCACTCCCTTAGCTGCCCAAACCAAGTCTACCCTGTGCATGCGAACACTGGTTTTGACACGTGCCTCTGAGGAACTCTTGTAATTATAACTTAATTAGATGTCATTCTAAAGGTTCTTGGGAGTATTCGAGATTTAGTATTATCTGTACCTTCCTCATTTTGCTGGATGATCGATCATACTGCTATTGGCAGGTTTTTGACTTTGTCTTGGTCAAATCAGTTCAGCCCACTGGCAGGACACCAAGACAAGCTTGTCAGAGCCAATGGTTTTAGCTTTGTCCCTAACCTCCCTACAGTCACTCTTTGCATGAGTCTTTGGCTTGGAGGTCACCTCTTGTCTGCCCTTGATCTAATCTAATTTTTTTCTGTTTTCCTGAATCCTTTTATATCTTTATATGTCCTGTCATCAGTGATTATTTTCTTTTGTGTGTCACTTCTATGTAAGGGATGAGTTTTCTAGTGGGAAAATAATGTACACTCTGAGATTTTCCTGATGCTGACTTTTCAATAAGAAAAAATAATCTGTAGTTGATGGCTATGAAGTACTAAATATGGGAGGTAGAGCAGGGTGCAGTTCTGGTTTTATCCTGTAGTATTAGGAAATACAAAGTTGAAATGTATGCGGAGAGCTCTGTGTTTGCTCAGATTTTGTCAAATATTTATGCGTATTTCAGATATGTCCCAAATAACACACCATAGCATTGTGAACTGTTTGGATTCGTGTGAGAATGGAAACAGGTTATACAAGTCAACATCAGAGTACAGTATGTTGCTGTGTGTTATGCTACTCCATATGCTATATTGGGAAAGCTTATAGAGTAAGTAGTATAGTACATGGTAAATACTGGCAAACTCTTCTAGTGGAAGTACATCTTTCTTTTGTAATGATTTTATTGTTTAGTAACTACCTGCAGTGTTCTGGACACCATGATGTGTGTTTGTGCTGGTTTTCACTAGCCAGACAGATGAAGTCAAGCACTTCCTGAGAAGCCAAGCAAAACTGTTTACTACCATCAGCCAGAAGCCTGGTGGGTTTTTTAGCTCTATCTTGACAAATTACACCATTATGGAAAGAACTGAAATAGGACTAGAAATAGGACAAAGTTCTATGTAAGTTCTTAGGGAAATTTTGTTAAAATCCCTTTCTGGTTCCTAATTTAAAAATAAGGAAGTCTTTTGAACTACTTGTGGTGAAGTTTGAACGTACTGTTTCAGTGGAGGAGCCTATTTAGTGATTCGAATCCCTATGATTTCAGGGAAGAGCGTGCCTCTTTGGCCCAGTGATGAGCATGTTAGCTGTAATGCAGAATGCTTTGGCCTCTGGAGCACAGGAAGGTACTGCAGTCTAACACATTGCAATTTTCACTGTTATATACCAAATAATATTAAGGAACTTGTGCAAAGGTACCCACACATGAATAACTCAACTGGTATAAAGTTATCCAAAAAATGTCTTGTGTGGGCTGTCGTGTTTCTTCAAATGGGCTTTCATAGTGTTCGGTACAATTGTGATGAAATCCCTGCTTCAGTGTGAGGATTGGTGAAATATGAATAAACCCCATGTGGACTTTTGAACAGAGAATCATTGGGAGGTTCTATGACTCACTGTTGGCATAGGCCTCATTCAAGATGCTACACGTTATATTAGGCACTTCATGTTATTTGGAAATGCTGGAGGAAATATCTTGAAGTTTGACTAATTAGAAATAGCATTAGTAACAGATGGACAAGAGAAAATACTGTAGAAAAGTTGCTTCTGTGAGTCTTTGATTTCTTGCAAGCATGTAGCGCTGGCTGAGCAAGGTCTTCCAACTCTGGCAGAAGGTTTTGCCACTGAGCTGCGTAGCTGAGCAGAAACCCGGTATTTGGTACGTGTTCATGACTCTCAGGCAGTCTTTGAGAATTTCAGTCTATACGCTGAAAGCAAGAGTAGATAACTGTCCTTCATGAGCAGCCGATCTTAAAACAGACTGTCTTGGCAGTGCTCCCAAGACTCTGATTCAGTCAGGCCCCACCTAATGAACTGAAGGCCACCTTCCTGATCATTAACAGGAAACAAGCTGCCTGGATTTTATTCAGCTTTGGATTTTTAGGCTGGTGTCCTGAGCACTTAGTGATTTGTGTTAGGTGGTGGACCACTGAAAAGTCATTACCCCATAAGTCTGGTAGATTGGAGCGGAATTTCTTCAGTTTTTGGTTAGTTGCATGTGAGGAAATCTCAAGAATATTCATGTCTCTCTGATTGCCAGACCTTTTTTTCTGAGCATACATACTTTTATTCCAGTTGGATAGCATTTGTAATGTAAATGTTCTGTGTCTAAAATAGTAATAACACGGAATTGCAAGGTATCGGGCATTCTGTGTATTAATTTGCCTAATTATGCCTAGATAAAGTTTCAGTTTAGTGACCCTGTCAGGTGTAGGCGTTTCACAGATGCTTCTTTTTGACAGTATCATGGGAAATGATAGCCCCAGCAATCATGCTTTGTTCCAAATTAGCCTATATTTAAAGTAAACTTAACTCCTTGAAATAGTTTCAGTTTTGCACAAATGGTAGATCTCAGCAGCAGAGCCAGTTGGTATTGCCTTATTATACCGTGTGTGGACTCAAATAAATTTTATCCCATCTCGTGCACTCAGAGAGAAAGTTGATCTCCTTTCTCTGGGTTGTTCTTCAGTCCTTATGTTTACTTACAGCTCTTCTGTCTCATCTTCCATTTGGTCCAGTCAAAACCAGGTCTAGAAATAATATGGGACTTGATAGTTGCAAGCTTCATAGGCCATGACCAGTTATTTCTTATTGCTACCATCACACAGGGTTCCTTTTGTTTAAATAAAAACTACTTATGAAATTGGGATTTTGGGGTGCAGGGCTCTCTTGCTAGTTCCTCCTGCAGTGGTAGGAACTGGTGAGATGTTAAAAAATGAGTTTCTGTGTCAGAAACTTTGGAGGTCCAGTAGTATTTGCCATCTAGTTTGGAACTGCCACCTGCTGTGCAAGGAGTCTCTGTGCACCATGTTTCTAATCTGTGTATAGCAGATGAAGAAAGGTACGTCCTGACAAAATGGAAAAACATCCTACGCTGCCATTAAGTCACCTTAGCAACTTTCACATGGCTAAACCAGGGAAGTGACATTCTTGCTGTATGAGGGGATGGGCATAGCTGGTGTAGCTACAGTGGCTAGAGATGGTCTGTTTTCACACTCCAGCCTGATAGTCATGCTGGCAAAACTGTAGTCTTGATTTGCCCTGAATGGGATGAAGAAATATTTCCACAGCTGTTTTCCTCTTGTAAAATTCTTTGTAATATACTTTATCACTCAGGGGTTCTGTGTTTTGGAAAGTGTACACACATATTGATTGTTTTTCCTGCCATGTTTTGAGTATAATGCATTATTTTATGATTATATATTAATTTTCATTCATTTCATTATTGATAGCTTCTTATTTCCTGATACATCAAGGGAATAGAGCACGACTAATATTTTTTGTGCTCTTACAATTACTAAGTGTATGTTCATTTGCATTTTAGAATTCATTCATATCTTAAGTGACTGTATTTCTGGTTGTGAATATAAAACATATTTACTAGCTGAAAACCAGAAAATTGACTTTACTTAGAGTGATGAGTTAGAAAAGCTTACCTCTTCTTGCTGACAAAGCAATCTATCTAGAGTTGTGTGCAGTTTTCAGTGTATGCGTATTTTAATAATGCACTGCTTTTTGACAATTCAGGTTTTTCCTACAAATATTTTGCATTGATGAATTTGGGCTTGTTTGTGTCCATCTTGGGGAATTATACGTGAAACATAAACCCCAGCTGGAAAAACTGAATAAAAATAGTTTCGCTTACTTGAGCTTAGCAACCAATGGGGAAATATGTACAGCGTTTGTATCACTATTTTTTAATGCCATAATTATGCATGGGATGAAATAGGTTCCTAAGAATGGTATTAGGACTGTGAGTATTGCATTCAGCAGTGACACGTAGCAAAATGTGGCAAGGCATTTGAACATGATAAAGTCACCATGTACTGTGTACTGTTGGGCGTGTGGAATGACCTGGTGAGGTAAAAAAAATAAAATACTGAACACTGAGTATTGCAGCCACTGATAGTAGAATTGTTCAGAATAATTAATGTCTGTGGTGCCAGTCAAGCCTTAGACAAAAGAGATGGGGACCACAGACTGTCTTCCTGGAAATACATGAAATGAATAAAGAAGGTGTGCTACTGCATGAGCAACCTGTCATCATCAGATGATTAATTTCTTTGTTTTCCAAGAAATGTGGACTAAATGGAGAAGTGGAGGAACCAGTCTTGCAGCTTGTTATAACAGGACTCATCTCAAGAGGATGATAAATCTATAGGATTTATCTCAGCCAATTAGTCATTTTTTTAATTAATCTCATCTTAATCTGGACATGTAATACAGGTCAGATGAATCACTTTGTAAATGTGCCTGTTTCTCTCCATTGACTGTAATTAGAATCCAGATGACCTCTGCAGATATGGATGTCTGTATAAGAGGCATCTCATTTAGTTTTAGATGTTTTGTGTCATTGGGATTCTTGTGTGCCAAACCCCAATAATCCTGTCATGAAATTCAGTGGACCGTAGTAATGTCAGAGACCATATTTCAAGAACAGAAGTAAAATGTATCAAGTTTTTCCATGAGACATCTAGTGGTATGCACTTATAAATTAATGTTACGAGACTATAAAGTCTGTAAGACAAGCTACTGAAATAAGCAATGAGGGAAAGAAAATTCCATATTTAAAACTGCAGAGCCAGAGCATTGGTATAATCTTTAAGTTGCAATCCAAATGAAAGATGCATTTTTGATTATAGCAAAAAGATAAGCCCAGGCAAAATAAGTACAGAATTGTAACCAGAAGAGTAAGTTTCTCATCACAGATGATAAGAATAAAGCATATTAAAATTTGGGCAGATGGGCACTAGCCTGGAGAAACTGCAGTTCTTAAATATATTGTCAGTGACAAAGAAGAAATTTTTAATGAAGGCACGTGCTAATGAGACTGACTGAAGTGACCTTCTAGCAGCGAAGAGTGAAGTTAGAGCAGAGACACTAGATGACACAGAAGACCTCAGGAACCTCCTTCCTGGACTGATCCTGCTTCAGGCTATGTGAAAGGGACCAGTAAGACAATTCAGGGTAGGCATGGATGAGGCTAAATTCGGTTTCTTTTGCGTGGTCTAGAAGACTGCAATGTTCAGTCCGGCTCTCTGAGACCTGTCAATTTTGGGATAACAATATCAAAGCTATTAAATTCTGTTTTGTATAAATGCTTTCATGTAAAGGTTTTATCAGCGGTAAGGACAGGATATAACTGTAGTTCGGGTTGAGACAGACTATTCATACACCCAGCAGCACCCTGTACAGATTTGTTGACTCCCATGTACACATACGTGCACTAGGGCACAGAGGCTGATACCAGCTGAAACAAAGTAGTGATTTACATTATGATGGCTTGTGGTGGTTACTTGGCATGTTATTATTGTTGCTATTTAAATAAAATCCCCTAAAGTTTATTTCAGGCAAGATTGAAGTAACTATAGTACCATAATACAGTCGGTAGGAACATTTTGTTTAGGTTAAATATTATAGTTCAAAAGATTGCAGACTTCCTTTTATGGGCATTTGTAATTATTTGGGACCAAATCCAGTTCCTAGTAAACTTGGTAGGAAACTTTCAGTCAGTTCCAGAGGGACTTGTATCAAATTTCTTTAAGTTTTTGAAGATACCAAGTTTTATGAAGTTGGCATTTTAGTGTTTGCTGGGTGTTTGATACAGTGAGGACCAAGACTTCCTTTGGGGCTCTGCATAATATGTGCAATGATATGGTTTGCCATGAAATCATCTTAATTGGATGGGGTAAGAAGGAACTTCATGGGTCTACCTGGTCACTACTTTAGAAGTCGTTTGTATGATAATATAGGAAATATGAACAAGAGGACTTGAAATCTTAATCCATGAGCAACTGTGTGACTGAACTAGTATAGCAAAGACGTGGTGGTAGGACAGGGAGGAGGAAGAGGCTGTTGCTATTGTATATCATGTTCAGACACTTCTGCTGTGAGCCAGTGGTAGAGGGAGTTGGACATACTGATGGTCCATGAGTCATACTGAAAGGGGCTCCATTGTTATGCAGGCCTTGCACAGACCAGATCAGGAAGGTGGGGATTTTTATTGGCAGAGTACAGGCGGTGGTGATGATGGGAGATTTTAATTAATCAGTCATCTTTTGGAAACTAATAAAGCAGAATACCAACTGCCCAACATGTTTTGCAATGCACTTATGACCAAATTTTGAGATAGTGGGAAAAGGAATTGAAGGGGAAGCTATTCTATTTGATACCAACTCTAAGGGAGAATAGGGAGAGAAAAGGCAGCTTGAGTGCGAATTACCCTGGGATGACAGAGCTCACGTATTTCAGGAAGGAAAAGATGTTGAGTAAAATAATCAGAACAACAGGTTTCAAAGGGATATGAGAGGACTGTGGGCATAATCTCTTTGGAAATGAGTCTGGAGAAAAGAAGTTAAAGGAATTGGTTGTTCCTCAAAGAAAAAATACAAAGAGAAAAAATGCAAATTGAGACAGCACAGGATAAGGACAAAAAGCACCTTTCTGAAATATAAGCACCTTATTTATATCAAGCATGAGAAGGAACCATGTAGAAAACTAAAACTAGTTTGGATTTTTCAGAACAAGGGCACAAGAATAGCAAAAGAGATAGAGAAGAAGAAATAATCAAAGAAGCCAAGGCCAAAAAATGTGAGCAAGAAAAGGCTGTGTACATGAAAGAACATGGGTAGTAACAGAAATTGTTCTGGAAGTATATTTCTGCTAAGAACATGTTCCAGGAAAGTGTTGCTCTACTGCTTAACAGAAGCATGTCAGTCTTCACCAGTGGTATTAAAAGCATATGGAAAACTCGGCCTAGAATAAAGGACAAATCAGAGAGTACTTACTGTGTTAGGTGTTCCCAGGCTAGCTGTGCCTGAGACACGCTATACTTGGAAATTGGAAGAATTGGCTAAATCAGTCTCAGCTCTGTTAGCAATTACCATTGAGAAATGAGAGCGTGTGAAAAAAAAAACAGAAAAATAGAAAAACTGATGTTTAAAAAGGTGGGGGGAAGAGGCCTATCACAAATTTACAAATAATTTTTGCTTCTAAAGAAATTACAGACAAATATTCAAATATTTTCTAAGTACGTGGAGGAAAGCAACAAACAGCAATCAGCATGGTCTTGTTGGAAGTATCTAATAACCTATAAAAAGAGATTAAAACTTGTGAATAAAAGAAAAGGAACAGATGTCCTACATTTTCACTTGAAGAAACTTCTGAATGCTGTCTCACAAGACGGCCCTATAAACAAGCTAGGGAACATCAAGCAGTGTCTTAATGTAAGTTGCATGCAATATAGCTGCAAAACCGGTTGGATAAGGTAACCCCCAAGCAGCTACTGCTGTTTCACTACCATGTGTATTCCACAAGAGTTTATTTTAGACACTATTCTGTTTTTTTTTCAGTAATAATCTGGGTTATGTATTAGAGAGCATGCTTGTTAAATTTGCAGTTGTCACAAAGTTGAGAATGGATGGGAAGGATGCCGGAGAACAGGATTAGAATTGAAAATTATTTTGACACACTGGAGAAATGGTTTAGGGAATAAGGTAATATTTAAAAGGATTAAGTGCATGGTACTACACTTGGGCAGAATAGCTGTGTACAGGGCACAGGACAGCTGGTTAAGCAGTGGATTTTGATAACAATCTGTAAGTAATTAATATTACATGAATAAACATAATCAAGCTGTTGTGAAAAAGGTATGGCTGAATGAAAAAGACATATAGCCTGCAAAATGTATGGATTAATAATCTGTTGTAATCAGTATTTTGCTCAGTTCAAATACTGGGTCCAGTTTTGGGCATCACACTGATAAAAAATAGGGCTAATTGGAGAGAGTTCAGAGAATGGCAATAAGGATAGTTACAGATTTGAAAAACATGACTTCCAAGGAAAAAATTGAAGAACCAGATTTATTTACCCTAGAAAGTAAAAGATAGGTAGGAGAGAAAAGTTTTCCAGTATATAAAACAACAACAACAAATCCCAACCAACCAAACAAACAAACAAAAAAAACCAACCACAAACTATGTTGAACTTACACGGATGAAGGGAATGATCTGATCTCTGCATCCAGTATGGATAGCATAAATTCGAACAAGAAAGAATTAGTTTAGACATAAAAAAAAAAATTCTGATAGTAAGTAAGATCACTTAGCACTTGTTAGATGAGATGTTTCTAAGTATATTTGAGATCTTTTAAAACACAGAAAAAAAACCATGTCCAAAAATGATACAGGTGTAGCTTTTTTTCACTGGCAGTTTGGAGATGACCTGCTCTGGACCCTATCAGCAGTATCTTCTCTGATTCTCTATTGAGTGTGTTACATGACTATGTATTATTACTGTGCCACACAATGCATTTTCTGTTCTGTAAATCTTATGAAACCGTATTGTACTTTGAATTAAGAGTATACTTTTTTTTTTATTATTTCAGTGTGTGCAGAAGCTTACAATCCTGATGAGGAAGAGGACGATGCAGAATCTAGGGTATTTAGTGCTTTGAGTCAAATACTTATTTTTTCAGTTCTCAGGCATTAAATTTGGGAAGAAAAACGTAACCAGCATTACGATTCCTTCCCAAAGCATTCTTATTATAATATATTTCAATAATCTGTGGGGTTTTCATTTAAAAATTCTCTGTAATAGTCACCCACATAGGACCTGATGTGAGTAATTATGCTAAATTACCACACCTCTGATACATTGTCTATTAAGGAAACATTTCTGGGCAATTGTATTTGCCCAGAGAGCACCTGCTCCTAAAAGTACTTGTTTGGTGTCCTCATAATCTTGCAGTAGTTTCCTCAATATTCTAATATTTTTCATAAAGCAGAAAAAAGGTAAATTATAAAATCACTAAGATTCTCAAATGTACAATGCAATAGCTAATGAACTATATTTATTTCTTTTACTTATGTCACCCTTTTAAAGGTATTTACTTAGCTTTTTAATATGAAATAGCTTAAGTATGACATTTAAGACAAGTTAAAATGTTTGTATTCTGCCTAATTTCTGGCTTGTAAAACTGTCACAAAGGTTATTCTATAATATCACAGCTTTGAAACCTAGCATACCTTTTTAAGCATATGAGTTGAATAAATAACTTGATTGACACTCACATTAACCAGACATCGGTAATTTAGTGAATCTCTGGCTCACTTGGATACTGTCAAGTCTGTTGTTTACTCTGTGAAACGTCTGATATAAATTTAACATAGATACTATTTCACAAAATATTCTTTGGGAAGTAGTCATGGCAAATGGCTAAATGTAACAGTGATGCTTTTTATAAAACATGGATGCTCCATATATGACTAGAGAGTAGTAGAGTAGTGTTTATGCAGCAATAGTTGATAAAGGTATACACGTTGCAGAAATGAACTGGATTCTAGAAATCTGAAGATCTTGCTAGCTTGAATACAGCAGTGCTTCATTTGCTAATGCTATGGTGATACAATGTTATCATTGAGTGTTTATTCAAATCCTGAAGGTTTAGAAATGAAAGTGTTATGAAGCACGGCCAAAATACTGTGTAAAATGCTTAGCTGAATTGGGTCAATCCTTCAGCTAGTGCCGCTATTTGATAACCACTTTAAAGGTTTTTCTATTATATCCCTCAGATTATTCACCCTAAAACAGATGATCAAAGAAACAGACTGCAGGAGGCGTGCAAGGACATTCTTCTTTTTAAGAACCTAGATCCGGTAAGAGTTTCTTTGTAATGAACAACATTTAACAGTGCTGCTAAGAATTGATTCTCTTGAACTTTTCAACAGAATTTTACAGATCTGACTTTTGTAAGCTCTTACATATGCTTTCTTGACCATTTTGTAAACTCCAGAAATGCCATTTTTACAACTGATAAGTCTCTCTATATGGGAGCCTTTTGTTCGCTATCATGAATGATAGTCTTGAAGTACATTAACATGTACTTCAAGATTCATTAATAATATGAATATACACATTAATATGATTGTAAAGTATTTTATTTTCTTATCTTAACTCTTCTTGCTATACATTGATGTATATAAACTCATCAGTTAACAACAACGTTTAAGTTGTTCCTACTAGTTACTTTTTATTATCTGAAAGTGTGCTGAGTGCTCCACCAAAACCTAAAATTACCCCCAAAGCCTACAGTATGGCTATAGATTTAATTGAACAAGCAAGTTATGAAATACAGGGAAACAGAAGGGAAATAGGAAGATATTTACTTTATTATTTCACTTAATACAGATACCATAAAAATGCTATAGGTATTTTTTTTTTCTGTGGAGGTAATTTCCTTCTATTGCCTATAAAAACAATTATGGGCTTTTAAGAAAGCTTAAGTGCAGTGAATGAGTGATCTGGATCAGGCAAAGGTGATAATGCTATAAAAAAGCACAGGGTTGTTTAAGGGAAAAGGTGAATGTATCAATCAAAACCTGCATACTGAGGTTCAGATGACTCACACCTCACTCTTTCTCAAGAGAATTGATTCAGTGCTGTCAGGGGAAGAAGCATGAGGGAAAGGGAAATAATTATGTAGAGTTTTAAGCAGGAGAACAAAAAGATTTAAATTTGATTCAAGAGGGAGCTAATGGAAAGACCAGCCTGTAGCTCTGTTTGGAAGTCAGATGCTGTTACAGGGAATGCAGGTTAATTCATGCTGCGGGTTTCCAGCTCCTGATTTTGTCTGCACAAAAGCTGAGTCCTGACCCTGGGTATCTGTTGCCAGAGAGGCCCTGGGGAGCAGTCAGCCACAGACCCACAGCTTTGCAAAACCCTGGAGTTAGAGCTATAGGAGGGCATCAAGAGCCTCAATGTAAGTGCTAATATGTGTGCATTCTTGAGACACTAGGGATCCTGACACAGAAGATTTCCTAACTCACTCCCTCATGCTGTCTGTTCACTGGGTAGTTAATTAGCTGTTCCACTATACTGGTTCAAGCTAAAGTCACCCAGACTTTTGCCCCCTCCACTCCTGAATTATTTTTCTGCATAACTTCAGGGACACAAAGTGGTTTGTGGGCATCTGCTCTGGATGTGAAATTGCTTTACTATATATTTTCCGTATTGTTGCTGTGTTCCTGCCTTCCACTTGGCTGGACCATCGTTACATTAGCCTGCCAGTGGCATTTTGGCAGACCCCTCTTGGTCAGTGTGAGCATTTCCCTCTTATGAGCCCTGTGACCCAGTGGATTATCATGTGCTCCTAGAATCTGCTGTGATGTTAATTTTGAGCTACTACTTTCCTGATTCTGGGTCTACGGTTTCTTGGTAGTATCAATGCTTATAGTACCAATTGTCTGGATGAGATCCACTTTGCTTTCCAGTGAGAACTAGATCTCCTGTCTAAATAGACATCAACCACTTGGTCTGCAGGACAGGGATCTATTGGCTTTGTATCAGCTATATTGTGATGTGTAGATGTAGAGCATTAAACTGTTCCAGTGTGGGCACTTGATGTAAGTTTTCCAAGGAATATTGAGGGATTACTTCCCCTGTTTGTGGAGGTTCACTCAGGACCGTGCTGCTGTCTCAATACCATATTCCCTTGATGTTTTGAACTTCTTTTCTTTTTGCTTCTGAATCAGTTACTTGTAATTGTGGATAGTTCCCACAGTCTGTTCCAGGTGTTTAGCAGAAGACTTCTTAGCTGAGTCCTCCCCTTGTGGAGCTCTGCAATCCAAAGCCTTGAATCCGCTCTTGGGGTCTCTCAAGTCTTGTTTACCCTTTGCTCAGATTGTCCAGTGGATTAAGAGCACTTCCTTCTGCTTTAAATCCTTCACAGACAGCATTCGGAATAGTTGAATAAGATAATTTTTGTAAAGGAGTTTTTCATTATAATAACTTTACTCATACAAGGCACTGGTAATCTACCGACCTCTGATCTTCAGAGCTCAGAGCAAGGGTATTTAAATGTAGTGTTCTTCAGTCTGGCTTGCTTCTTCCGTGGAGCCAAGATCTGTAATCTCCAGGGGATTTCTCCCACTCCTCCTTCTTATTCTGCTGCTAGGCAGTGACTCAAGAGCCCTGCGACTGTAGTTGCAGTAATTTAAACATTCCTATCCCAGCTCTCTTCCTCACCTCTGCCTCTCCACCCTGCAGCACAAGTGCATGTGGTGCCAGCTGCTGCAGTTTGCTCTCTGGTGTATTAGAGAAAAACTTCATCTTGGAGAGAGATAATATCTTCAGCTGCTAAAGCTAAAATCTCTGGAACAAAAGTCAAGGTGTATATTGATAGCATCTCCCACTCCCACTGTTTTTTTCTTGCATTGAACTTCAGCCTCTTCCTGCTATAGTTCTCTGTATGAAAAACATTGTTTCAGAGGTCAGTGAGTTAGAGGGGAAGAGACAATTAAAGTTCTTAATGGCTTTTCCCTGATGAATTTTAGCAAGGTGTCAAGCACCATTCCTAGATAGGGTACCGCTCTAAAATACAGTATAACAACATGTCCTAAGGAATGATCAGAATTGCATTCAGTACATGATGCTAAATGGAGTCCACATTTTCTTAAAACTTTATCTAACACACTGTGTTTTAATTTGAGTGGAAAGAGAAGATAAGGGTATCATTAAAGCAGGAGGAGGAGTTGCAGCAGTTAGGAGGTAACTTACAGTGCTGCTCAGCATTTTAATTAAAGAGTTCATCTGAACAGACGAGCTTTCACATAAAAGTAAAAAACAGCGGAACCATTTGAATGTGAGACAAAATGAGAGGGGAGAAAAAGATAACCTTCAGACTTTGAGACAACTTGGGACTTCCGAAAGACACACACAACACTCTTGAGCCTGCATTTACTTGATAGCGGTGTTTAAATATCAGGTCGGTAAACTTATGGAGAAGTATTTATAAATATCAATATTTTACATATTGGCTCTGACTGAAAATTTAGCATATTATGAAGGAACACCAGCTCTGGTACAATTCCCTGAGCAGCACTCTATGTTTTAAAGGGCAAATCTTATAAATTCCTTAAAGTCTATGAAGTTACTTGAATTTTCTTGAAACTTTCTTCAACTTTGTGGATTGATGAGGATGTGACTGGTCAACTAATGTCAGTTCAGCAAGGCACTCCTGAGTTAACTCCCTTAAATAAAAAGTACTTTTAAAAATGGATATGATAGCATTTTTTTTGCCTTTCTGGGGGCTTAATTGCTTCCCATCTGGTTGCTGTCACTCAATGTCAGTTTTAGCTAGTGCGTAACAGTATTGAAAAAATTACTTGAAGAATATGGATTGAAACATGTATGTACAACAAGATGAGGGAAAGAGTATTTTGCAGAGCTCTTTGGCTACTTTTTAGAGGACCAGATCAGGAAAGAATCAAGAGAAATTCCAGGAGCAAAACTGTGTGGATGAGCGAATTAAAAGAGAGAAACATGCATTCAGGTGTTTGTTTTCCTCTCCCCACACTATTAATCTAACCTATGCTAGATTCACCCGTTCCTCTTCTAAAGCACCTCTTCCTGGTCTTCTTCCCAGAAAACCTCTTCCTATAGAGCACAGTATTATTTATTGTTCATCTCAATTGCCTGCCACACCATTGCCACAGACCCTAGTATTACTTTTGTTCTCCTGGGATTGCCATGGTGTGCCAGGCTGCTTGCTCTACATGCATGCCGAAAGCATGTTACCATGCCTTCTCCTTCGTTCTCCAGATGCTGGAGGTTACTGGCAGCGGAATCAGAAGCTGCGTGCCCTGTTTCCCCTCCAAGATGATGGCCAGGTGCCTTGGGCCATTACTGAGGACGATCCCCAAGTCAATATTACTGGAATTTGTCTCTGTTCAGCCTAACAACTGCTTTATTACTGGGAGGAATAACAGCAGCAGCTCATCCAGTGGCCAATGCAGCCTTCTACAATTCCGTTTTACGATGCAATTCAGAGAAGTTATTCTTTTGGTTTTGTCTTTTAAGAGGAAACTTTGCTGGGGCTGATTAACAACAGACTATTTGGTTTGGCTGTTGTGGCCCCTAGGCCAGCTGTTAAAAAACCCGATTAACCTATTATCAGAGTAACAGGGTGGCTCAAGGGTCTGCTGACATCCGAGCTGTGCTGCACCCTTTCAAAGCTTGAGTCCTTTCTTTTGCAAAAATTCACAAGCGGTGTTAGATCATCTGTTGTCTTTCAGGGAAATTTTATTTTGGAGAGCTTTGCCCTGCTAATGCTTGTAGAGAATATTTCAAATAGGTCTTGACCCTTTTCTAAAAGGTAATAAATTATAGATATTATTTACAAATATGCAAGAGCAATTTCTGGGCATAGTGCCACTCATGCACCTGGGGAATTATTATAAGAGAACACAAATATTGATTAATCAATTACAATTTATTAACTTGAAGGAAGATGAAAGCAAGCATAATGCAACTGTATTTTATGAATAGTGGACTCCTACACCTAAGGCCAAGCATTCCTTGAAAAGTGCTACTAACAGAAGAGTCTCATAATGCTTTTATGTTCTTAAAACTTTTGGTGAATTAACAGGAATACATATATGTAAGAGAGAGCCCAGAATGCCTGACCATGTTAATACTCTGCCCTCCTAGATATCACAAAACTCTTTGCAAACTAAGGGGTTCCCAAACAAATAGTACTGGACTTAATCCTCTCTTTTTTTTTTCCCTAAGGTAAAATTAAAGAATTAAAGAATTTCATTTATTTTTGCTGTTTGTTTTTTTTTTAGCAAACTGCTAAAAAGTCAGCCAGCTAGCTGAGAGGGGCTAGTTACAAAATGTAAAAAGTGTTACTGAGCCTGATTGATGGGCATGTACGTGATATGTGAGAGACAGAGTACTAACTTAACAGATAACTAGGTGGAGGAAGGTTAAGGTAAATTCTCAAGCAGAATATTAATGCTCAGAAATATTGATTATACCTCAAAATATAAATTAGATTCTTTAATAGTGAAGAAATAAATGCCTTTTGATTGGTTTACAAGTGAACGTTACACAAGGGAGCTAAACATTTTGAATTGGATCGATAGTGCTGCTAACATTTATATCAGCGTTCCAGGGGAGTATATGTACAGGGTTTTGTTCTGAAAAACAAATGCGGAGAGCTCGAGACATGAATTCTGTAATTTACTCTTCCTCTCTAAGGTCCTGACTTGTTGATTAAGAACTCCTTTTCTTCCCATGGTTTCCCTGCCTATGTTTTGCTGGCTTTTTCAATCTCTGCTTGTTTTGTTGGATTTTTTCTTGCTATACTGGTATTCTGTCTGCTTCATTTCCCTCTTAATGTCATGCTGAGCATTAATTTGTTGATATTTCATATTCCTCAAAGTGAGGATAAGTTGGCCAACAGGATGTTGGCTGTTTTAACTTGGGCTCATTTTAGTAAAATGGTTGTAGGGCTAAACAATAAAGTGGCTTATGATCTCTGCTTGGGGCAATGGAATAACTGAGGATTCACTTTGTTCATATGATAGTCTTATGGTTGGGTCTCAGAACATTATAATTTTTACAAGTCATATGAGATAGGCAAGTCTTGTTACTACTATTGTACTGAAGTGCAAGGCAATGTGATGCCTGCTTATGTTGTGTGGGATGTCTTGGATCTAAAAGGGAAATTAACTCAGATTTCCTGGCTACCAGGGAGCACTTCAGCAGCACACTCCTCTTTCCTTTGGTGAAATTCCCAAAGTATATACAATCTGAACATATCATCATTGGAACTTACTGTGTCCAGTTTAATAGTTGTTGGAGCTTACCAACTCCTGTCAAATGCCAGAATAAGATTGTCTTGGTTTGCTTTCAGAAGCCACATAATTTTAATTGTGCAAATGTAGCTGTGCTTTCTGTGTCCTGAATACCTTTTCTTAAATAATGGGGAAGGATGTTTTTCAGAACTTACTTTTTACATTTGTTATTGTCATGACTTTTGGTGATGATTGTGTCCTGCTTTCCATTTCATCTGCAGTGCCTTCATTGATTCAGAGTGGGTAGCACTTTGTCAGACAATAAACATTTGTATCGACAATTCAAACATCGATGCTTCTCGGAAGTCTCAGTGTCTTAGAATGGTTGAGTTTAGTATGGAGAACTTTGTTATTTTTCCTTGACAGAATGGCTCACAGTAAATCTATAAACTGATATTAAGAAGACGTGTACCTGGCACGGAGGTAGCAAATCGCTTGGTAGTCTGGCCGTTAAAAGACCTATTGGCATTTGGGAAGGAAACGTCATGGTCTGCCAGCTCTGCTGAATGAGTCAAAAACTGTCTTGCAAGGACATGCAAGTGACTGGATTTTTAATCTGTGTGAAATGTATACTAAATAAAATGCAGATTTAATTATACTCAGTGTCCATTATCTAACTGATTTTTTCCCAAGGAATTGTCTTGAGATGTTTATTTTGTTGACTTGAAAGAAATGGAGGCAAACATACTATTTTAGAATAATGCAACATGTGTGGAGAACAGTACTTTATGGGATACAAAGTATATGTTAGGAGAGCTGTTTGTGATTATTTGCAGTTTTTCACTTGACCTGGCAAGAAGGATGGAATCAGACACTGTTCCAGGGGGTTGTCCTTGGTAAACCAGTTATTGTTGCTGTCTGGGGCTTTGTTCTTCTGCATCTCATGTTATGACTTTTGTTTGTAACTGGTTGTAAACACGCACACAATTTTGTACATTTCGGATATGAAATAGCAATGCATGCAGCTTGCACACACCTTACTTACGCATGGGTATCACCACAGGCCTAGATTCATAAAGGTACCTGGTATCTCAGTTTCACTTTAGGCACAGTAAAACGTTTCTTAACTAACAAAATGATTCATAAAACCTCTGCTTAGGTGCTATGCTGTTCATAGGCTCCATGATAACTACCAGAAGTATTTTTTGACATTAAAGTTCTGTTTCTGTGCTAGAGGTTCATGTGGCCACTCTGGGATAAAGGGGAAGATGGGGCAACTACTTTTTGCCACAAGTCTGAAGTGTTTAGAATACTTAGCAATGAAGACAGTCAGAGAGCATCAGGCTCCTAGTGAAGTGCTGATGATGAGCATCTCTGTAACTGCCATCAAGAGAGAGCTCGCAAAGGACAGCAAAGGCAGCAAATGAGGAGAGACTTTGCAGTTGAGGTAGTTTTTGCCAATGGGAGTTTGAAGGGGAACTGGAAATAGTGTGCAAGATAGTGTGGGACTGCTAGAGTTGGTGCAACGACAGTAATGATGGGCCACAGGGACTGCTCCCCAGCACCAGCTGGACCAGCCAGCCATGGCATATCTAAATGTTTCAACCCAGATCCATAGACAGAATGTGGCCGTGGCTGTCTCAGGCTGCTGAGAGTGGCAGGTGTCTCTCCTGAAGGCTGTGGGGCAATGGTGGCTTCACCTGTGGGAGATGTGCTGTGGTCAGACTGCTGAGCTGCTAGGTGAAGGAACTGCAGAAGGACTGTGTAGCATTAGACAGGATAAACAGGAGCTTGGCAGCATCTTTCAAGGGTCCACTGAAGAGACATGAGTGCCTCTCTACAGCAGATGGAGGCACCAATCTGTTGACCAGACTTGCTCTCAAGTGGTGCTGTGACAGGATAAGGCACAACACTCACAAACTGAAATACAAAAAAAATCTGTTTAAGAAAAGCCTTTTTTACTGTGAGGGTGGTCAAATACTGGAACAGGTTGCCGCCCAGAGAGGTTGTGGAGTAAATTTACATGTTTGGGGACTAAAGAGCTAAGAATACCTGCTAACTTTATTTTACTAGTTATCAGTCATAGTCACATGCCCTTCATATTAAATGTTTCCTTAGTTCAGTATTTTAAAGGCTTTAATTTCAGGGAAAATGTCATTTGATTGACTAGAGACACAGATTTTGTTTGTCAGGAAGTTAAGAAGGATGCCCAAAGGCAGAGTTTGACTGGCTGCAGTAGATTATTTTGAAATTTTCCAGTCTTGTCACCTTTATTCAGTTCAGTAATCAGCAATCACAAACTGGATCAGAGGACATTCTCTGTCCCTGAGACCATGCAATGCAGCATGACATACACACTTTCTTGAACCTTCCTCTCCTCCTAACCCCACCAAACCAAGCAACTAACCAGGGTGGTTTTATCTTTACTGGGAAGAAGCCCTGGCTCAAGCATTCCTCCAAGCCAGGGTCTGCCAGGAGGAGTGATAGTTGGCACAATTGCAGTGAGAGCAGACCAGCCCAGACTATACCATGTCAGTGCTTGAGTCTGTTCCCTGGTCCTGTTTGTGCTTCATAGTTGTAGTCTCGGATTCTGACTGATCTAAAAATGCAGAACTTGACTAGCACAGTTTGTTTAAGCTGGTATAAAACCGAGGTAGGTACCATCTTGGTCTAAGTAAGAGAGGGGAAGAAAACCACGTCATCTCCACTTTAGGTGATATGAGAGGATATCATTCTGGCTGATGCTGGTAAAGGAGCTGGTGCTTCTTTGCACTCCTGCTTCCCAGCAGTTAAATCCACACTTGAAAGCAAAGGTGATTGAGACAGTAATGATGGCTGTAACTATGGTGTGTTTATTCACGTGTCTAGTAAATTATTTTGTGAAATCGTGCCCTGTCATTAAAGTCCAATTGTTAGAAAGACTTTTGAGAGAAATGCAGTAACTGGGCTTCAAAAAAAGAAAATATCTTCATAAAGAAAATCTTCGTACGTTAATTTAGTTTGTATTGTGAATGTATCTTTCAGAAAACCTGATTTCCCATTCAGCTTCCTTGCTTTTAAGGAAGTAAAAATGTTTTCTGTATCACACAGGATGGTGATCAAAGTGTGCTTTCTATGGCAAGGTTCCCATAATTTACTCAAAAATGTTCCCTTCTTGAAGCATTTACCTGCTGCACAGTTTAGAATAAAAAAAAAAAAACAAAACACAACTATTGTGTGTATTAATCCAAATGTGTAAATAACCATTATCTGAACAATCAAATTTCAAATAATTTAAACTTTCAATTTGGTACTTTATATTTGTGGAATGCATTACCCTTAAGAAAAATAAATGCTCTATTATATTTGAAAAAAGCTGGATTAAGAGAATGAAATTTTAGCAGGTCACAAAGATTGCACAACATATGTTTAATACTTGAAATTCTTTATAAAAATTTATCATGTTTATAAAGCATCATTCTTTAGAATATGGATTACCAGATTGCTGCAGCATTACATATAGCAAATTTACAAACACTGATATAAAAAAACTCTTCCTGTTTCTATTTTATATGTGTTTTTTAAACTAGAACTGCTTTAAGAATGAAGAGTTTTCAGACTGTACTATTTTACAAAATACCAGAATTGATTTTGTGTATGATAACAGACCTACTTTTTAATTCTAGAAGTGCCCATCTTTATCCTTTCAAAGTAACTGTGGAGGGTGCCAGTAAATTGAGACTCAGTTTGGCAGGGAACGAAGAGGATGCACGTAGCAGCAAGCTGGGCAAGCAACTTCTGTTATTCTCAGAGTAAAAGCAAAACCCACATGCTTGGTTTGGTTATTGCAGTCTGCTCGATCTTTACGTTACATAGAAAGTTTTGGGAAAGGGACTAGTTGTCTTTAAGTTAGTTGCTTGTTATTTTTAAGTTAAACCACACATGTAATAGTTCAGCAGATAACAGACAGGTATTTAGCTCTCCAATGTGTTACAAAACTTCCAGTGTTTAAAACTTTTTTGAAAGGGAACTGTGTTTGTGAATTCTACTTGGTTGTCTAAAAATGTCATAGGTTTACCTACCAGAAAAGTTGTGTGAGCTTGATTCATAATTATGAGATTGAAAATGTTCTAACATGGAATCTGAGATGAAGCACGCTGAATAAAGATTATAACTGTATATATTATTCCTTCAGTACTGCAAATAACTATCTTTTTAGTTTATTCTTTTTTTCAAGCTGTCGTGGGAGTATTTTAATTTCCAAGGATCAGGGTCCATACAATACATTTTTCTTGCATTGTTTGCATTTAGAGGATAACGTTTACCCCCTACCCTCCCATAAGGCGTGGAGCATTCTGCATGTTCTTACTTGTATCCAAACGGCAGCCGAGGGCTCTTGGCTGGGAAGCACCTTTGCCAATTCAGATATAATGCAAGGGGAAGGGAATGGGCTTCTTCAAATGCTTTAGCCAACTAACTGACATTAGGTCAGTTTTGCAGATTCTGTAGGAGTTCCTTTAAATTTACATAGGGAAAACTGAAAAGACTGAAGTAATACTACCCATGAATGTAAGCATGAAAGTTTTTAAAAGGCAACTCCTGTACCTAATTTTCAGTCTCTTCCAATGGTGCTCACACACTTTTCTCTTTCTCTGAAATGAACTATAATGCATTCAGTGGTAGTAAAATGATCCCTCTTTTTGCAAATGCATACCTGTCTATACTAAAAAAAGCACTGAATAGAGACATAGTTAAATTATTCCTTGCTGGCTTAGGTAGGCTGCATGATGTCTTACTGTATTTTACCATGATCAGCTGTACTGAGGATGGATGCTGCCATTTTGTTGTTCTTTGTGCCCACACACGATGAACTCTGTGTAGTAAAATTGTATTTAACTTCCATTTTTTAGATAGGCTTGGATAACATGGCACAGATATTTTTAAAAGCTTTGAGTAAGTGAAGAAATTAAACGGGATAAGGATGGAATTCATTCCACCTAATTTTGTCTGTCTAAAAATCAAGTGCGTAATTGTGAGTTACAGCAGATCTCTTTATCATCAGAGGGAAGAAAGGGGAATCTCTAGAGAATGATTCTGAGCTATCTAGTGTGGTTATCTCTGTCTGTGGGCTGCAGAAGGACTCTAGAGGACTGGCTTAGGCTAGTCGTGTTTGGAAAGGCAAATGCCATTTTTCAGTGGCTGGAAGTGCTATTAATTGGGCCACTGTAAAATGCGTAGGGATCAAAATCCACAGGCTTTTTTTTACTGTGGTTTTCACTAAAACCTGCTTTTTCCAGCATGGTACATACTTAACAAGTTTCAAAAAGAGGATACTTTTGTGTTTATTGTCAGAATTTTAGACATATTGCTGGATAAACTGAAAATAAAATTTGAATTGTTAAGTTATGTTTTTAGGACTCATATTGTTAATCCATAATGAGCTGTGTTTGGGGTTTTTATGTGAATAGTAAAGTTTTAGCAGATTTACACCAAACAAGACAAATTATGTAATTAGTGATTTGTTGTTGTTATTAGACAGTCATAATTCAGATGTTGGCATTTTGTTAATCTGTTAACATTTCTCTCTAAACATTTGTATTCCATTCAAATTAATGAAGTCATTTTATAGCCATGTGTAAATTCCTACTTCTCAAGGAGTCCAGTATTTCCTTACTCAGCCAAAGCACTGCAGACCTTTGTGGTTACATCCATCCCAACATTTTGCAGGCATTGTATAATTTAGATTTTCAGAATACGTTAAAATAATTTTGAAACTGTTAATAGTGTAAAATATTTCTAAAGACCAAGCCATGTAAATGTGTTTTTTGCAGTAAGGGATACAGTTTTTTTCTTTTAACTGTATAATGTTACGCAGTTATGAAGGGTGAAATTCTATCTTTGGATGCTCACGAGCAATTTATATTGCAGACAAGATCTATGGATTGCAGGGACAAGAAGGGAAGCAGGGCTCTGAACACTGGAAGAGAAAAAAGCTAACACTGAATACTAAATAAAGCTTTCTTTCTGTTTGATCCATACGTTTCCGTAGCACAAACACTTTTATGTCTCTAAGCTTTATCTGTGTATCTGGGAGGCTGAACAGTTAATTTGAAGAGTAAAATTTTTGAAAACAGATGATAATTTCTTGTCTTTTTGTTCTTTTAAATAGGAACAGATGTCTCAGGTGTTGGATGCGATGTTTGAAAAGCTGGTTGAAGGAGGGGAACATGTCATTGATCAAGGGGATGATGGTGACAACTTCTATGTCATTGATAGGTAAATCACTGTGTCTTAGTATAGCACAAAGTATTATGCAAAAGTCCATTGAAAAAAATTAATTTCTCCACATACTTGTATTTAACTCTTATGTATGTTTGCATGGGAGAAAGAATAAATGCATGTGAACCAGTACAGCTCTGTCTGAGCTATAGAGAGTGTTTTTTGAAAGGAGGCAGATTTTTCATATGGAAATATGTCCCTGTCCTCTTTATGTATTGCTAGATCCCAAAGACTGGTTTGTTGTTTTCTTTTCACGTGGAAAGAGATCTAACACAAAGGGAAAAGCTTTGCAGCTTAATATTTGAAATCTTACTGGATTTCAATACTATCTGTAGACTTTCTCATTCATGTGAATATTATTAGACCTCGAGTAGCTAAGTCACTACTCTTCATTTGCAGATCTGTACTGGAAAAAGCAGCTAAGTAAAATCCTAGATATTGGTTACTGTTGAATCCAGTGAGCTAACAAGAGCCATTTACCTTGGCATCTTTCACTAGTCTGTTGGCACAGGCTCCAGCAAGGCTGTCCCAAAACACCTCTTCTTATTTGTACCTTTAGTTTTAAGCTAACACAGTGATTTCTGAGAGCGTTTGAAAGAAACGCTATGCTAGAAGTCTAAAAGAAATGCAAAGGGGTTTGGTCAGTGTAGATCAGCATAACCAGGTGGTCAAAAGGGGTGATGATCCTGCTGTATTCAGTGTTGCTGTGGCCCCACCTTGAGTACTGTGTGCAGTTCTGGGCTCCACAATTTGAGAAGGATGTGAGGGTCCTTGAATGTGTCCAGAGGACCACACCAAAGCTGGGGAAAGGGCTGGAATGAATGTCCTATGAGGAGTGGCTAAGGACTTTGGGCTTGGCTAGTTTGGAGAAGAGGAGGCTGAGGGGTAACCACATTGCTCTCTACAGCTTCCCGAGGAGGAGAAGCAGAGATGGAGGTGCTGATCTCTTCTCCCTGGTATCCAGTGATAGGACGTGTGGGAATGGCTCAAAGCTGCGTCGGGTGAGGTTTAGACTGGACATTAGGAAGCATTTCTTTACCAAGAGGGTGGTCAAACACTGGAACAGGCTTCTTAGAGAGGTGGTCGATGCCCCGAGCCCGTCAGTGTTTAAGAGGCATTTGGACAATGCCCTTAATAACATGCTTTAACTTTTGGTCAGCCCTGAAGTGGTCAGGCAGTTGGACTAGAGAATCACTGTAGGTTCCTTCCAACTGAAATATTTAATCAGAACATTGTAGAAATGCGTCAGGATTCTTTGCTAAAGAGTCAGTGTTTTTCAGCTTTGTGGGTTAGTGTTTGTCATCTCTTATCCAAAAAGCTGCAGGGACTTCACAGTATTCTGTCAGCCTTGCAGTTTTTAGGTACAGTGAATCACCTCTAAGCCCCTTATCAATAAAATCATTGTACAGATTTTTGCATTAAATTCACATGATTTATCAACAAGTGCCATACAAATATTCTGCACTGAACAAAATGATGGCTCAGCATCAATGGGGATGGCTGTGTCATGTTTTAGAAGATAACAGATTTTACTGCTTTCCCAAAAGAAAAAAGTTATTAATTTAATGATGGGGAGAAGAAATCCACATTATATTAGATAAATATATGACCTCTTTGTTTCATAATCTTATTTTGCTTTTCGTATATTTACATTCTTTTTCCTGTGTCTCCTCTAATCATTACATTATAAATTAATATAATGGATTATAAGTGCTGGATCAAGCACTGGCTAACTGGAAGGTCTTAAAGAGTGGTGCTCAATGGATTTAAATCCAGCTGGCGGCTGGTCACAAGTGGCGTGCCTCAGGGCTCAGTGTTGGGACCATTTCTGTTCAACGTCTTTATTGATGATCTTGATAAGGACATAGGGTGTATCATCAGCAAGTTTGCAGATGACACCAAGTTAAGCAGGAGTGTTGATTCCCGGGAGGATAGGGAAGCTCTACAGAGAGACTTAGATAGATTGGATCATTGGGCCAACATCAGTGGTATGAGTTTCAACAAGGGCAAGTGCCAGGTCTTGCACTTGGGCCACAATAGCCCAAGCCATGCAGCGCTACAGGCTTGGGGAGGTGTGGCTGGAAAGCTGCCTGGCAGAAAGAGACCTGGGGGTTCTAATTGACAAGCGGCTGAATATGAGCCAGCAGTGTGCCCAGGTGGCCAAGAAAGCCAACGGCATCCTGGCTCGTATTGGAAATAGCGTGGCCAGCAGAAGTAGGGAGGTGATTGTGCCCCTCTACTCAGCACTGGTGAGGCCACACCTCGAGTATTGTGTCATCGAGTATTGAGTTTTGGGCACCTCAATACAAGAGAGATATTGAGGTGCTGGAGCGAGTGCAGAGGAGGGCAACGAAGCCGGTGAAGGGCGTAGCAAACAAATCATATGAAGAGCAGTTGAAGGAGCTGGGACTGTTTAGTTTGAGGAGGAGGAGGCTGAGAGGAGACCTCATCACTCTCTACAACTATTTGAAAGGACACTGTAGAGAGGTTGGTGCTGGTCTCTTCTCACAGGTAATTAATGACAGAACAAGAGGGAATGGCTTCAAGCTCCAACAGAGTAGATTTAGACTGAACATTAGGAAAGAATTTTTCACAGAAAGAGTGGTTGGGCATTGGAATAGTCTGTCCAGGGAGGGTGTTGAGTCACCATCCCTGGATGTGTTTAAGAGACATTTAGATGTGGTGTTGGGGGATATGGTGTAGGGGAGAACTTTGTAGAGTAGGGTAGATGGTTGGACTCGATGATCCCAAGGGTCTCTTCCAACCTAGACAATTCTATGATTCTATGATTGCTACTTTAAAATATTTTAAATGATAAATAACTTATGTTTATATGTAATATATGTATTATATTTTTAACGATCATACCATGGTGATTTTTGCAAAGACTTGCTACATTTGTATTTAGTGTGTTTAAAAGGAAATTAAGAAATGGATACTAAGTTTGATCTTTATTTTTAATACAGTTCTGGTGATCAATAGGTTACTGCAAATCCAGTCTATCTTTGAACTGAGTTAATGTAAAAACTAATAACCCTGTCTTATCCTTTGAAAATTAACTACTTCTATTATTTATGGAAGTGATTGAAATGTTGGTGCAAGTTGTTTAATATCATTTAAACAAGTGAACGTATACTTCAAATGATGTATCTTTGGAATTCATGGTATAAAAAATTAGAGTGAGAGACTACTTAGCAAAGAACAGGACTGGATTCTACTCGCTGTATTTATATATTTTATTAACAGAGGTACATATGATATCTATGTAAAATGCGATGGTGTTGGGAGGTGTGTTGGAACCTATGATAACCGAGGAAGTTTTGGTGAGTTGGCCTTAATGTACAACACACCCAGAGCAGCTACAATTATAGCTACCTCTCCTGGTGCCATCTGGGGTTTGGTAAGTGAAATGCTTGTTCTAATATATTATTTATTTGTTTAAAATATTGTATATAAATTGCACTGATATGCTCTATCAGCATAAAAAAAATATAATTTCAGAAAGTTTAATTTTAAAACTTCTGAGAACTCCTTACATAGTACTGTCTTTTTCCAGATCTGCAGAAGCAAACCTGAGGCTTAAGAAAACACTGAGTTCTTTAAAAAATCATTTTTTTATTCTATTTTAATGATAATTTCCCAAATTGCAAACCACTTGACAATTACTTTAAACACATATATAAAATGTTTTTCCGCATTTTCATAGGAAATGCTTTCGGTTCCAGAGTAAAGTTCAAATATGAGGCTATTTACCAGTGTTATACTATCTGGTTCTTTGACAACAGTAATAGAATTTACAAAACCAGTAAAACCGGGATAGCCATCTTCAAGATGTACATATGAATCTAATGACTGATTCTAAGATAAATTTTTCCTGTTGAAACCAAAACACATGGTTTGTCACCAACTCAATCCATATGACTTTTGGGATCCTGGCAAAGTTTAGGACACTATAAGAATGTTTTTAAATTAGATTGGGTTGTATTGGCCAGCAAGTCCCACCTGTAGCTGTGAAGGCTTGCAAAGCATTTCACCTCTGTCTGTCACGAGGACACAGTCATATAGAGTTAAGACAAGAATACAGCATACATGTAGTTTTTCCATCTGTCTGCCTCACTTGGATTGCCAAATCCTAAGGAATTTAGCGCAGCAGCGAGTCTTGTTCTGCTGCAGCAGCAGCAGAAAGTGGACTCTGACCCAGACCCATGTATTTTTGTTTTGTTTGTATAATATAAAAACCTCTTTGAGTACGTATCAATATGTATGGGACCTTTGTAAATGAAATATTTAAATATTGAGGATTTCTTAAATATCTTAAATTACCTACTCGGCGTTCATTGTGTAGCTAACCTGTTTAAGGTAAACTCTATTCTCTACCGAGGGGCGCAGAGAAGCTTTTCACAACGTGAATCTTGATTGACCTCTAGAGGAATCTTTCTCAACTGACTGTATGACTAGCCAGCTAGTTTGACGGCTACATTGAGTGACTAAACTTGGGTGATTTGAACATATTCAGCCATTTCTAAAGTATTTTCTGTTAATAAACTCTCTTTTTCTCTTTGTGTTTACAGGACAGGGTAACGTTCCGAAGAATCATTGTAAAAAATAATGCCAAAAAGAGAAGAATGTATGAAAGTTTTATTGAGTCGTTGCCATTCCTTAAATCTTTAGAAGTAAGATTTCTACTGCATTATTTTAGTGGCAGTATCAGAGGTACCTGATAAGATTTTGCTTTTGCAGAATGAAAATTTTCTCAACAATATTTTTGAGAAAGACCGTAGTTTTGATATTTCTAAATTTTCAGGATAAAGAACTATTGTTAATACTGTATTTAAAAAAAAACCAACACCTTTTTTTTTATCCTTTACCTTCATTTTCTTAAGCTTAATTTTACTAGATATTAGCCAATGAAATTAAACAAGGACTTAGGGAATTTCAAAATATTTTCATTCAATAGCTGTATTTTTAAATGCATGCTTTTCTGAAAATATTTTTTAAGACTTGGGATATATAGACTACTTAAAAAATTGAAGTTCTGACAAAACATCTAGCTGTTAAGACTATAATATACCCTCTGGAACATTACTCAGCAGTTCTCCTTTTTTTCTAATGATTGTCAAACAGGAAAATAGAGATACACTATTCTGTGCAAAGATTCATGAAAAGAAAATGAAAGAGCTTTCTAAATATAATATTGTAATGTTAACCACATATTTCTTACATTTTCTTTTTTTAAATGAAGGTATCTGAGCGTTTAAAAGTGGTTGATGTGATTGGCACCAAAGTGTACAAAGATGGAGAACAAATCATTGCTCAGGTACAGTTTATTTCTAGTTTTAGTTTTTCTTTTCCAATAGGTAAAAATTATCATGTTATCTATAGACAATGCGTGCTTTTAAACTATGATTTTCTTTGTCAAACAAAACAAAAACAATCTTGCATCTAAGAGAGGTGATTAATTTGTTTCAGAAGCTAATTTTTCACTTATGGTACTTTGAAAAACATCCCTCTGTTGGTATGAATAAAGAAGTCAACATTTTTAGTATACTTAGAAATTCAAACTATATAAAAGAATGATGGCTTGCAAAAAGGAGAACTGAAGACTTACCTTGTTTTTGTTGTTAAAGTACGATAATCTTTTGAAGAAGAATGCAGAAGTAAACTCTTCAGGGTAGGCAACTGAGATTGTCTTGCCCCAAAATAATTATTAGGTATCAGATAGCCCTTAGAGGCTTTTTATACTGGAAACTCTGTAAGCAAACTAATTTGGAAGGAGTACAAAGCTGGAGAAACAGGAGGAAGGATCCTAAAATCTTCCATAACATTGTTTTTCTCTGCTTTTTGTATAAGGTACAGTCACCTATGTCTTTCCCTGAAAAGGTCCTGCTGTCACTTCTGTAGAGATGTTTTGATTATTGTGTGCCTTGAGTATGGTTTTCACATTAAAAGTTATTTCTTTTGCAACAGTTATCAAAAAGATGAGTTTCAAGGCACTGGCTGCAAATATTTTAATGTTACCATAAAACTAAAAAAGAAATTTCACATTTCCTTTACTCAGTTTATTTTTTTCTCTTTCTACAGGGTGACTCAGCTGATTCCTTCTTCATTGTGGAATCTGGAGAAGTAAGGATTATAATGACAAGGAAGGTAAACATCCCTGAAAATCAGAATTTTATTTTTTTTAAATCCTGATGTATTCCAAGTGTTAAACAGTAATGCTACCATTGTTACTAATTTTGCTTATACAATACCGCATTCAGCAGATATCGCTCTCATTCTCTCTCTTCCTTTCTCTTTCTTTTTTACCTGATATTTCAGGGTAAACAAGATGTAGAAGAGAATGGAGCAGTTGAAATAGCTCGATGCTCAAGAGGACAATATTTTGGAGAACTCGCTCTTGTAACTAACAAACCACGAGCTGCTTCTGCATTTGCTCTTGGCACTGTCAAATGTTTAGGTATTGCTCAATAATATTTCATATCTAATATAAAATGATCCATAATCTATCTGGTTGTTTTTATCATGAACTCTGTCTTCCTCCAGAATGTAAGATTTAATTACATTTACCCAAATAAGAATGCTTAAGTACATCATCTATTACTGTCCATTCCTATTTACATTATTTGTCTGTAAAAATTATTTGCAATTTATAACTGGTGTTAAACACAAATTCTTCAATGTTTCTCTGATCGCATGGAAGTAAAAATTCTTTCAGGACAGTACAGAGAATATTTTTACGAACCATTTATAGCTATCAGATAAATGTCTAATACTCTGCAGAAAGTCTTTTCTCAGTAGACTGACTCTCATCCAAGAAAAATCCTGTCCTGTTTTATCACCATGTCATTCTTTGTCTTCACCAACTGTTAGTTTAATCATTCCATCACGCTGTAGCCTCAGGCACAGGAAAAGCAAAGACCATAGGAGTTGTGCTCATAGGCAACCCTTCACATCCATTGCTTTTCATGGTCTAATGCTTAGCTCCTAAATAGTTGTATCTAATTATGGAAAACCTGTAAACTGCAAAGACAGATTTGGCATTCTTAAATGACAGTTTGATTACCAAGCCAGTAACCAAAAAGTTTCTCACTTACTTATAATGGTACTATTTTTTAAAATCCCTGTCTCCAAACACACAGAGGTGATCAGGCAATAAAGATCAAAGATGATCAAGAGGAAAGATAAGAGACAGTGGTGAGGAAGAGCGTCATTACCCAGTATAGGTCAGTCACTAAGATCTCTGGCACTTCCCAAATAGCAGAGACCTTGAACTTTTCTTGGGAGCCAAGACACTACAAGCCATCAGGTTGGAAGCTGGTTGGCGTATGAAATTTCCTCCCTGGCCTGTTGGCTAGAACTATAGAGGATAACATTATATGATCAGGTAACGAAAATATTCTGGTTGGCTACGCATTGGCACTGCATGTGAATTACTGTCTCTAAATTTTTGCGTGTTTGCTGGGAAATAAGTATCTATTGCAATTTCCACTGTGGGTGGAAGCGAGTAAAAGTAGCAAGGACATATGCTAAATTAGACCCCAGATGCAGCCAACAACATCAGCAAAGGATGTGATGTTTTTTGAAATCTCAAGCGTCTCAAAACTGTATTCTGTGGAGGAATCCAGGCCCCTCCAGTCGTCTTTGGCAGCTCTTGGCTGACGTAAATCTTAGTATGAAAATATTTTCAAAATAAGAAATGCAGCAAATTCTAAGTTTATTCATGAAGTTTCAAGATGGCAATGTGTTGGTTGATCTTGATTTTGCTACGGTAAGTGGTTCTTTTCTGTGCAAAGTATATGCCTTGGTAGTAGCTCTTCTATTATTATTTAATATTTTACATTGGAATGTCATAAACACCAAGACAAACATGTTATTTTCTTTCTTCTTTCTCTCCCCTTTTGTCTTAGTTATGGATGTGCAGGCATTTGAAAGGCTTTTGGGACCTTGTATGGAAATTCTGAAAAGGAACATTGCAAACTATGAAGAGCAGCTAGTTGCTCTGTTTGGAACAAACATGGACATTGCCGATCCGAGTGCATAGGAGCAACAAGATCTGTTACGAGAATATAGCACAGTAGTGGTTAGTCCACTGTCCACTAAGAAATTGTCTCTCTTCCTATAGATGCCAAGCATTTTCTGTGATTTTAAGAGTGGGTTTGGAGGTATTTTTGGGGACTTATTACAGTGGAAATACTAGTAAATAAATCGGGAATTTAATAAATTGTGGGCTTGATTTTTGAAACTGCTTAGCATTGACGGTTCCATCTGGCATTAAGATGGTGCGCAGTAGCACAGCACCTTTGAAAATCAAGTCCTTTAACACAGCATTTCCTTAAAGAGTAGATTTCAAAAAACCCACATGCGATGAACTTGTTAAACCAGCTTCTGTTCTTTAAAAAGGTTACAACTTTTCTGGAAAGACTGTTAGTTTGAATGTGATATGTTGAAAGTATTAGTGCACACAAAGTGTTTATATGTATTAATACAGAAGATATAAAGTAGATACTACTTTCTGACTATTACGGTTGTCATGATTTTATGTTGCATTTATCACAGATGTAGTGAATCACAGACTAATTGTAAGATAAAGCATGACAATGCATTTTGTGTAACGCTCATGACCCAAATCTTGATTTTTAACATTTTGTAATTTGTTTTAAAGTCCTCTTTGTTTAATATGTCATGTTTCAGCACGACATTGTAATATCTTATGCAATTTAGAGGACTTGTATATTTTTGCAATAAACTGCATTTTTTATTAGTTACATGTATTCTGTACAGTCTAGAGTGAGAACAGCTGACAAATTAACCTTAAAGCTTTAAAAGCAAAGGCATAGGTCATTGTCGTGTTCTACCTAATCATACATAACCGATATTGTTTTCCTTCTCCCTTGTTTTATATTTATGCATTTTGTCTTCTCTATCTATGCTTGTTATCTAGTTAGGGTTTTTTTAGATCTCACCTTTTTTATCTGTTAAATCTTCTACCTATTTCAAATGAAATGATCTCTGTATATCTCTCTTCTTGCAGTCTAATCTTAGCTATCAAAAACCAAATTCAATTAGTGAAGTCATTGATATCGAAAGCATGCTAAACTAAGCTTGTCCTTGAAAAATCCCTATCAGGAAGTACAAAAATATTTTTAATTAGAAAGATCAATACTTGAAAAGCTTTGCCCAAGTCTGGAAAGTATGTCATTGTTAAAGCTAACCTGCCCTGCTTTCAAAAACCTGTAGATCATCATAAAATAATATCTTTTTAGCCATAATAGCATGGGATACCTTCTGAGACTGAGGAGAGAGAATATAATCTTAATTAGGAGCACAAGGCTCGTTGCTTACAAGGGTCTGTGACTGGAAATTTCAGGCACAGTCCAATTTTAATACTGCTTATTGACCTATCTGTGGATGTACTTGGAAAGCTAGTGCACATAATGGTGACTGGCAGTAGTTCTGCCAAAATGACATTACAAGAATTGTAGGAAGACTGTGCCCGGTTTCAAACACCTGAATTACAACATCTTTCCTTCTTAGATAATGACTTTTCTAATGCCATATATTTGTGTATGTTGATGTAATTATTATCCTATAGTTAGTGATATGTTCTGACAATTTATATAATCATACCTGTATATGAGATTATGATTATATAATATAACAACATATAATTTATATCATACAGTATGGTATAAATTATAAGTCAGATTCCTAACAAAATACAATCTGAGCAAAATTTACGAATTACTTTTTTTTTTTAACCTAGAAACCTGGTATGAATAATTGCACATATGATAACTTGCCTTTGTACTTTCAATTTATGGAAGAAAGAGAAGCCTGTTATACTAGAAGGAAATATCAGGTAACCAAAATCTACACTCTTGTCATTCTGTATGCTTAATCTCTAAAAGCTACCTGTATTTTGCACTAGCTTGATGTGATTAAGAAAAGTGCTAGAAATTACTTGTACGGCAGTAAACTACAATCAAGGCCATAAATGCCAGTCACAATATTTTCAATATTGTTGGTTATATTTAAAGTTTCCTTACAATAAATTACACTTTTATATATAAAAATCTGTTTGTTGATATTGCTGTGTTTTAATTCCATTATCATAAAGTTATAAGTGACCTATTTATATTCATTTATTAAAACATACGTAATTCTTAACACTTTCATGTTGGATTTTCATAAATGATGCAAATGCTCTTTCTACTCAAAATAGACGACTGTTGGTGTGGTAATTGTCATAGTTACTTTGTACTTGATTTGCTTGGAGTTTTTAGCTGGGAAAAAGCTGTGGGGTGACAAATTTAAGATAATCAGAGACTTTGGATTTTCTGAGTCCCAAAGTACAGCTTCATGTTGCAGCAGTTTTATTGTGTTGCTCTTGGGTCTGGATGACTTCTGAGATTTTCTTTGTTGGTGAATTCAGGGGGAGTTAAGCAACAGTAATAAATTGGGGCTTTGTAAGTTTTGTCCAAATCATTATATCCTTCATCGGTCAGCACTTGGGATTTCTCCTGAATATGTTCACATGTACACTTCAAACATGCCAGTCTTTCTGTCATAAATTTGGTAAGTGTTCATCCTAAGAAGGAAATCATACCAAGTCACTGATTTTTCATGACCTTGGGAAAAAAGGTAGATAGTTCTAATAATTTTCACGGAGTCACGGAGTTTTCAGAGTTGGAAGGGACCTCTAGAGATCATCTAGCCCAACTCCCCTGCTAAAGCAGGATTGCCCAGAGCACATTACTCAGGACTGCATCCAGGTGGGTCTTGAAAATCTCCAGAGAAGGGGACTCCACAACCTCCCTGGGCAGCCTGTGCCACTGCTCTGTCACCCTCACCGTAAAGAAGTTTTTCCGTGTATTTGAACGGAACGTCCTGTGTTCTAACTTGTGCCCATTACCCCTCGTCCTGTCACCATTGAAAAGAGCCTGGCTCCATCCTCCTTCAACCCACCCTTTAGATACTTGTATGCCATAATAAGGTGTCCCCTCAGCCTTCTCTTCTCCAGGCTAAAGAGTCCCAGCTCTCTCAGCCTTTCCTCATAAGGGAGATGCTCCAAGCCCTTAATCATCTTAGTTGCCCTTCGCTGGACTTGCTCCAGCAGTTCCCTGTCCCTCTTGAACTGGGGAGCCCAAAACTGGACACAGTATTCCAGTTGTGGCCTCACCAGTGCAGAGTAGAGGGGGAGAATGACCTCCTTCGACTTACTGGCCACACTCTTCCCTATGCAGCCCAGGATTCCATTGGCCTTCTTGGCAACAAGGGCACATTGTTGGGCCACGGATAATTTACTGTCTACAAGGACCCCCAGATCCTTCTCCTCTCAGCTACTTCCCAGCAGGTCCGTCCCTAACCTATACTGGTGCCTAGCATTCTTCCTCCCCAGGTGCAGGACCTTGCACTTGCTTTTGTTGAACCTCATGAGGTTCTTCTCTGCCCAGGTCTCCAGCCTGTCCAGGTCACGCTGGATGGCAGCACGGCCCTCTGGGGTGTCAGCCACCCCACCCAGTTTGGTATCATCAGCAAACTTGCTGAGGATACACTCTGTCCCCTCATCCAGGTCATTAATGAATATATTAAACAAAATTGGACCAAGTATTGACCCCTGGGGGACACCACTGGTTACAGGCCTCCAACTAGACTCTGTGCCGCTGATCGCAACCCTCTGAGTTCTGTCCCGCAGCCAAATCTCCATCCACCTCACTGTCACCTCATCTAGCCCATACTTCCCAGCTTCCTAATGAGGATGTCATGGGAGACAGTGTCAAAAGCCTTGCTAAAGTCAAGGTAGATGACATCTACGACTCTCCCCTCATCCAGCCAACCAGTTATAACATCATAGAAAGCTATCTGATTGGTCAAGCATGATTTACCCTTGGTAAATCCATGTTGACCACTTCCAATAACTTCCTGTTCCTCAACGTGTTTGGAGATGACATCCAGACGTGCAGCGATTTTAAACAATACTCTGTCATGTTTACCTTATGAGACTGTGTCCATACTTAGATTACCTGATGCTTCCATTATTAAAGATTTTTATCATCCTTGTTTGTAGTCAGGTTGCTAAAGGAACAAGCCTTTGTCAATTACTTGGCATGTGCATGTTAGTTTGTTTGTCTCCTCTCTCCCCAAACTCACCAGTGATGTATAATTCTGCAGATTATTGAAATGAATTTGACAGGTGGGTAAGTTCTTAAGAGGGGAAAAAAAATGCTCCAATGAGCTTGTTGAAAATATGAAGTACTGGGTGAGGAGAGAAAAGCCTGTATGAAAGGGCACTCATGGGCTCAGGTGTTACTAAGCAAAAGAATCCGTATGGCAGCAAATGTTTACAAATGCCTTAACTATGGGAAAAAAATTTGACCGCAGCCCTAAGTCAACCCCAAGACACAAACCCTGAGGAAAGCAAGCTTCCCTGGGCCTAGTGCTGATGCCGTCACTTTTTAAATGTCATTTGTTTGTGCTTTGTGAGATTTCATTAAGTTCATCTGGAATAATCACTTCTGAAATCATTCCCTTCTGGATCTCCTGATGAGGTCCAGAAGTGACTGATTGAGGAAGTCTTGGGGCAAAGCTGTGAAGATCGTTGTGAAACCGTCTACAACCTAAACCACTGTCACTCCATCTTCTTTCCTCACATTGTCTTTTGTATTCAGTAAATACTATTCTGGTCTTTGCTGGATTGGTGGGTTTGGTTTTGTTTTGGTTTTGGTGGTTTTGCTTTGTTTTGTTTGAAATGTTTCATGCTTTAAGCTTTCTATAAGGTGACTCTGGGATCAGTTACATCATGATTTGTGTCATTTTGTAGTTTATGACACACTTTCCATGGCAAGCATTATTGTTTGTCAACATCGAGTTCCCAGATGTGCAAAATCAGGATCTGCTGGTCATCCTTCACAGACCTGGCGCATCAAGTTCATAGTCTTTTTTTCAAATGCTCACTGCATGTGACAGCTTTTGCTGAACAAAGTGCTTTGCTGAAAGTTAGTTTGCCACAGCGTGGACATTCTTACATGCTCTTGCTAAAGTTTTAATGTTAGTTCAAAGCTCTTTTTATCCATTCATATATGTGATGGTTATAGGTATGTATTTTTTTTTTAATTTCTAAGATACTTTCCTGTGTCTGTAGTCCTCAAATAAGTATTACTGCAGTTTCCTCTGGGAGGAATTGCCTCTTTGTGTACTGAGTATGTACAGATCTATGCTGCTGACTGTCTTACAAAATTTAGGATCATTTGTCAAATCATTCTGAGAGTTGGATTTCTTTCAGATGTACACCAAGGCTGCTTCCAAGATGTTAATCTATTTTTTGGCTCAGAAAAATGCTTAACAGGCTGGACACTCTCACTTCATGGACTGAAGGGAAGCTGAATAATCTTGGTTGGACATGAAGAGCCTGAAGAAAATTACATTTTAACATTGTCTCTTCCTTCACCGCATTTCTCACTTTCTCTCTAAATTATCGTTATTCTGACAGCCAGGTGAAGAGCCAGTAGCAGTAGGAGAATGTAATGTAAGGCAAGTGGAGTGACTAGCTGGGTCCATGCTGGGACGCAGTGGTCTGGTTGACTGGGCAGCAACTCTCTTCCTAGTCTCTTTTGTGCCATCCCTGTCCCTTCTATGATGGCAAATCAAGCTGAGCTGGAGTGCAGTAGTGGCATTGGCATGGCTGTGTGAGTACCGTGGGTTGGGTTGTGTTTCTGCCTTAGAAGTGCTAGAGGTATGTGTATGTATGGGGGGACAGGGAAGAGACAAAGGCCAAACTATTACATAAAAGAAACTGTGCCCGGTCAAAAACGTGTAAAAAAAACTCTGGCAGTAGGTTATACTAGGCCATTGTGACAGTATCTGCTGACTCAACCTTTTCTTACTGAGGTAAATTAAATTAGGAAGGCCTAAAAATAGCATCATGGCCTGCTATGAATACTTTGTCCTTTCTTCTTTGAAGGTGTTGTATTATTTCAGCTGAGCAGCTATGAAGTTTTGGGAAAGGATAACGCTCTGTGGAGGACTAGTTCCCTGGCGGCCAAGAGAGCCTCTGGGACCTGCTCCCCCACATCTCTGAAGATGCTGGAAACCCAGGTCTTGTAAATGTCTTATTTCAAAAAAGCCACCCAACTATCACCAAGCTATACCTTCGTTTTCTCTTTGTTGCTTTGTCCTTGTCAGGTGGTGTGACTATCTCAAGCAACCTTAACTTCACTGTCCCTTTAGTTTTAGGCTCCGTCCATCATAGGAAATTTTATGTGCCTGAGACTATTTGCTAGTGCTGAGGCACTGAATGGCCAACATTCATACCATTTTCCAGTATTTGTGTGGGCTCATTTATAAGTGGTGTTAGAAGCTTTCTTCCAGCTTTCCATATGGAGTGGCCACACACAGATGGTCAACTGAGAATGGTCCTTGGCCTGTGGTAGCTCCCAAACCATATCCGAAAATTATTTGCTATTGCCCCACGCATAAACTATGCCAGGGCTATTCTAAAAAAATCTACAGTACAGATGATTGTATTCCAGTGCCCAGAAATACTCCCTAGCATTTTAATTTACCAACCAGCATAGAGGTAACCTACAGATCATCTGTAGTCTCTTCTTGACTTCATTTTTCTGCAAGTTTTGAGCTGGGATAGAGAGTTTTCTTTTTTTATCACTCTTCCGGATTGTTTCTTGATATGTCAGGTCTTGCTTTTTCCCTTATACTGTTGTCATTTTTTGCATTTGTAAGCAATAAAAGTTTGGCTAAAACCAGAATCTATGCCATAATTACATGAAATAAATTTCTCATTAATTTCTGACCCGTCTTGGAAGAAAAACAAAACAAAACAAAAAATCTCTCTGGCCTGTTATTTGATCTGTTTCTCCCCAACTTGAACCACTGCAGGAGGCAAATGAAGTTTCCCTTCTAGACTCAAGAAAAATATCTTCCCTGGGAGCAACAAGTCCTCTGTTCCTCTGCTCTGTGTTCCCAATGGCATCCTCTGTGAAGAGATTCAGGAGGTAAAATGTTGGGGGTGGACATGCCTAGAGTTGTCATTAGGAAGCTGGAGAGAGCTAACCACCACTGCAGCTAGCCATGAAAGGCTGTGAGAAGAGGGAAAGAGTAGAAATAGCTTTAGGAGATACAGAACTCCTTGTGAAAGGGGAAAACTGATGTGAGAGGGTCTAGGGGAATGGCTGCAGAACAGAGGCTGCTGCACTGGGTAAAAGCGGAAGCTCTGGTGAATGGGGTTGCTCTGATGTTTGGGGAGTATCTAGTTAATTACTAAGGGTGGTGGATGTCTACATGTGGATGTGGAAGCTCCTGTAGTAAAATTAAAATAATAATATGCTGTATTTCAGAGAGTCAGCAGTAGCAGCTGTGTCGTAAGGGCAGGACAGGACACAGGCTTTGGACAGGAGAGATTAAAAGTAGAAATAGGCACAAATCCAATACATAATATATATTTTACTAGTATAACTTTGACTGTAATATTATGCATTTTTAAAATCTACATTGTAGTTTCTTTGTGGCTGGCAATTTTAAATAGCTAAGGTGCCAATTTATCTGTATCTTTATTTTGGCTTTGTGTAGTCTCTCCTGCTTATTTTGTGCTTCTTGGTATCCATCTGTAATGTGACAAGAACTCAACTAACACTTCCCATTCCTCCACCTTATTTTCTACTTCTACAACAGCAGAAGCAACTGAATCAGCAAAGTCCGTGTTACACAGTATTGATTCATTCTCTGAGCACCCATTCATTCTGTGCATGGAGTAAGGTGAGGTAGGGTGTGTAGGGGGGGGAGTAATGATTTAATTAGAGACTAGGCATACAGAGCAAGGAGTATGGCATTGACATAATCTTAATTTTGAAATTTAGAAGATACATATTTGACTTCAACCAAGGGGGTTAGTAAGTAGCCTTTGATACAATTTTATGCATCCTGCTGCCATTGACTGCATGGACTACCTGCCCTTTTACTCATTTTCTCTTACATCCTCACTGAGTAAATGTTCATTTACCGTACGCAAAGGAGAAAAGGTAGATTTGAAAATAAGAAAGCTGTTAAGTGTCTGTCTCAAAACAATTCAGACAGTGGTCTTTACAAGATTTTAATCTCAGTCCTAGGTAGGACTCATATTTTTGTGCTTTCTGGGTATGTCATAGATGGTAAGTGTGATATCAAGGCTTTTATTCAGCAGTGGTGTTTACTTGTCTCAACCTGTATCTGGAATCTGGGCCAGTGGATCTCAGAGGACTGGGCTTCACACCTAACACTCATGGGTAAGATTTTGTAAAGAACTCTGAACCTTTACAGCGAACAGATTTAACGTTTAGTTTGGGGGGAAAAAACGCTTTTCTTTTTGTGTAGAGAAAGTACGTAGTGGGGTGGAGACATGCTCCAAAACGAGGTTTGAACCTTTAGGCCAACAGTCTTTTTCTGAAGACTTTTGAGACAGGATTTCCATATCTTCTGTGGCCCCTTGATCTGGCCTCTGCACTCTCCACCTCCTACACTGCGGCAGATTGAGCTTTTGGAAGAGTAAACTGTGAGTTTCACCGTGCAAGTGGCTGTACCACAACCAGAGTAGCCTATTTGCAGAATGGAGAGATCTGCATACGCAGCTCTTCTGCCAAGCCTCCATCTGGAAATGCAGGGTTCGCACTAAAACTTATTAAAAACCCAAGAAGCTTGGGTCTCTCCAAAGAGCCTCAAGGCGGTTTATATGTATAAGGGAGATCAAAAGAGAAAAGAGAAGGGAAGGAGCACAGCTTTGAAGTTAATTTTATTGTGGAGTGGTGTAAAAACAAAAAAAAATATTCGTGGTTTACCAGTTTTCAGTTTAAAAAATGTATTTTACTGGATGCCATGAAAGCGTTCTTATATAAAGATGTATCCATTATTTAGAAAAAGCCTGAATTCTAAATATAGGAAATATCTGAGCTTGTGGGATGTAGGATTAGACAGTTGATAGTATAAGAAGTTGTCTAGCTGCTTAATAGTTGAATCTCAACATTTTCAGATTTTTCCTGGAGGCATTTGTTCAAATAACTCGTGTTTTCAAACTGGGAAAATGATCTGTTGTAAAGGGTTGGTTTGTTAAGTGGTTAGGCACAGAAGATTTTTAGTTAAATTCCATGGGATTAGGCTTTCTACTATTTTTATTTTTTTTAAGCTAAACTTGCACATCTACGTATAAAAAGTAATAATGTCCAGTTCACACTGCAGAAGATACTGAATGTTTTTGAGAGTAATGTGTCTTTTCAAACTGCCTAGAGATGGCAATGAGTTTACTAGCAGGCAAACTATTACTTCTTGGAAAAAACAAATCTTATACTGATATGCCAGTGACATCTGCACACCGGGTGTGTTTTTTGATGCTAAGTACAATTTGGGTGTGTGTGATTTAGCTTTTTTTTTTCTTTTCAATTGTGTTACCCTTTTTTTTCTTTTCAATTGTGTTACCCTTGTAGAACTCTGGAAACAACACCAGCGTTCCCTCTAGTGGCCACTAATAGCACGTTTCATGGGACACAAAGCTCACAAAGAACTCTAAATATGAAACCATTTCTATTTAAATTGTAATAGTTAACTTTTTTTTTTTTTCCTCGTTTTCTCGCAGAGCTATGTTAGTGTGCCTGAAAGTCAGAACTGTAGATACCAAATTAAAACAAAAGCTCCGATACAGGATTTAGGACACATTCACATGATTGGGATGATGTGAGAAATAGGATAAGGAAGAAATGCTTTTCTCGGAAAAATCCCAACAGTTGCAAAATCTTAAAACTCTCCATCAGTTTCTAAAATCCTATTGATTATTTCTGAATCGTGCCTGTATTTGCTTTGTATCGGATCACACATAGTAATTTATTTTACGATGAAGATTTGGCCTCGAGAGTCCATTCCTCTCTCTGCCATCTCCCAGCGTTACCGTGTGAGCGCACAACCCCTGGAATAGCCGTAGCCTCGTTTATCCGTCAGTAGAACAGAAGTAATGTCGAACCAAACCAGGCTGTTTTGGCAATAACTGTATGGGAATGCCTGGGAGACACTAATGGACAGATAAACCTGCATGGATTTAGAAAAAAAGTAATTTATTTTTTTTCCCCTCGCAAACTCGTGTTTTGGACCGAAGCTACCACCAGCGCCCGTTGGGCGGCGGAAGGCCGGGGCCGGGGCCGGAGCGGGCCCAGCGCTGCCGCTGACTCATTCTCCGACCTTCAGCAGCCTCCCCCACCTCCGCCCGCCGCGGGGGCCGCTCGGTGACGGGCCAGCGGGGCCCGCTTTCCAGCAGGGGCTCGGAGCGCTATCGAACGGCGGTAAATCACGAGAGGTACGGGGCATCCCTGGGGATCGCTACAGCCCGGCACTAAGCGGGGGCCCGGGAACCCTCTCCGCGAGTCACCGCCCCGCCGCCATCTCGGGCCCCGCGCCCCGCCCGGCCTGGCCCGGCGGAGCTGGGCGAGCGGCGCGGCCTCTTCGCTGCCACCGCGGCCTCCCGCGCAGCAGCACGGGGTCACGCGACGCCTCTCCGCGCTCGGATCTGCCGCGGGGCGGGGGGGCACGGCTGGTTCCCGATCTGGCCGGGGCGGCCACCGGCGCGGTACACGTGTCCCTCTGACTCTTGTTTACTATCAGCCGAGCGCCGCGCGGGGCATGCTGGGGGCTGTCGTCTTATCGCGTCCCAGTCGGCGGGCGGCGGTGGCGGCGAAGACTACAGCTCCCAGAGTGCCCCTCGGCTAGGCAGCGGAGGCGTTGGCCAATCGGGGCGCTGTCTGGGGGTGATTGACGCGTAGCGCGACGCAATCCGCTGCGCAGGAGAGTCAAAACATGTCCGCCCTCCGGGCCGATTCCTGATGGGCAGGCCAGACAGCCAATAGGAAGCGGTTACGGCTTGAGCAACGTCGTCTTCGGCCACTCGGCGACCGAGCACCGCCAGGCTTGGGCGGGACTGCGCTGTGAGGAGGAGGCGGGGGGGGGAAGCCGAGGGGGGATTTGGTAATGGCGACGGGTTTGGTAAGTGCTACAAAGTTTGGAGCTGCCGCTTTTCGGGGGCTGCGAGGTCGCGGCGCGGGGGGGACGGGGTCCGCCGGGCCGGAGGGGAGTGGCAGCGGCCGCGGGCCGAGCCGAGGAGGCCGTTGGGCCGTGGCTTTTGGTGGCGGTGGGGGGGGGGGGATCCTGGACATTGTTTACCAGGCGCCTTCCCTTAGCGGCTCGGAGGAGCCGCCACCTTCCCGCACTGCTGGGCTGAGACCCGCGGGGAGTGCGGGGGCGCCGCCCCCCACCCCCCTTAGGGCCCTTTATTTGCGGCGCTAGACCGTGAAAGTGAGCGAAACCGAGCGGGTGTCCCATTCCCCCCCTCCCCTTTTTCCCCGGGGAGCCGCCCGCTTGCCCCGGTCTGTCAGAGCGAGGGCGCTCTGCCCCGCCGCCGCGGGGCGCAGCGGCTCTTTGAGGAAGGAGGAGGGGGAACTTGGCGCCGGGCGAGCCCCGCGCCGGCAGGGCTGGCGGCTCGGCCGGAGTGTGGAAGGCGGCGGGGCCCGGGGGTGCGCGGGGCCGGAGGAGGGGGGCGCCCCCGCTGCCTCCCCCCGGCCGGGCCGGGCTGTTACGCAGTTGTGAATGAATGGGGCCTTGCGCGCATGCGCCCTGCCGGCAGAAGTTTATAAACAAGGGCAGCGTCCAGGCGGGGATCACATGACGGGGGTGGGGGGGGTAGGGGAAGCGCGCTCCCGGGCGCGGCCTCGGCCCGGCGGCTGCCCCGCGGCGGTGGGGGGGGCAGGTAATGGAAGAGGGTCCGGCGGGGGACGGGGCTCCCCGG
Source organism: Vanellus vanellus (assembly GCF_965231255.1). NCBI lineage: Eukaryota > Metazoa > Chordata > Aves > Charadriiformes > Charadriidae > Vanellus > Vanellus vanellus. The sequence goes on from NC_138905.1 coordinate 16,100,949, forward strand.
CGGGCGGCTGTCCCCGTGGCGGGTCACGTAGTGATGCGTGCTCACGCTCCTTTAGTTCTGCTGTAAATATCTCCCTGATGCAATCAGAGCTGTAATGTTTGTTATGCGACGGGCGTTTAAATGGCGGGGGGAGGGGGAAGACCTCCGACGGAGTGGGTTCGGCCTGTGCGGTACTGAGAGGCCGCCTTTGCACAAACACGGTGAATCATGCACCGGGCTCTGCCTCCGCGGCCCTTCTCTGGCACCGGGGGATGCGCTGCGGGGATCCACCGTCAGAGCAGCCGTGCCAGTAAAAGTCCCCGGTGTAATCCTGTCTTGCCAGTACGTTCGTGTTTTGCTTGGAGAAGCTGTTCTCCGTGTTAAACTCCATCCAGTGAATTGCTGCAGGCGTAGACCTTGCCTGAGACTTCGGCGGTAGTTTGGGGCAAGGAAGGCAAATACCAGACGGAAAACCACGGGAAGCACTTCCACCCAGGTGTTCCTGCACGGCGTGGTTTGGGTGGGTGCTGCCCAGTTCCTGCTGAACCCCTTCTCAGCCACAGTTTTTATTTACTTTTCTCCCGAATTTATTTTTGTCCTTTAAAAGCAGACGTGTTCTCATTAATAAACTCTTTGTTAATCTTGTCACTTGTTTTAGCGTGATAAATTGACTTATTTTAAAGCATAAATTAATAAATAAATTCATTTAGCTTCTAAAGAAAATGGCAGTAATTACAGTCCTGTGGAGCATATGTCTAGAAAACAGCTGTCATAACAAGTTTTGAACATGAAGTTGAATTAAAAAAAAAAAATCTTTACAAGCCAATGAATGACCATTCCCTTAATGTTCCAAAACATTGAAAGGCTGAGGACAAGAGAAGCACATGATGTCCAAAGCAGTCTTTAATCGAGTAGAATAGGAAAATGGAAAAGTAAAGTTGGACAATTTTTTTTGTGTTTCTTTTTAATTGGTTTGTTAAAAGATTTTTTTCTTTGCTTTTGTACATGAGTGGCTTTGGTTTAGAGAAATTCTTGTGACTTGGAAGAACAATTCATTTCTTAAACAAGTATCTTTCTTGTCAGACTAGTGTGTTGTATCTGTACCTTATCTCTGACCTTCAGTGTGTTAGGGTACCAGAACAGGTACTTGGAAATCTTGGCAGCCGGCAGGAAGGAAGGAGAAGGTAACATTCCTAAATTAAGTTAGCTTGTTCATTTTGGCAGGAAAATGGGAAAGGAAGAGAGAGAAAATAGAGAGAAAAACAAGGCAGAAGCAGGGAAAGGAAGGATGCAGACAAGCCAGAAAAACAAGAGTGGCTTCTCAGAGTTGATTACTAGGAAATAATTATCAAGGTCCTGACCTGTACTACTGAGGTCTGATATTTACGTTCAGAAATGACTGAGCTTTCTGTTCGTGTGGTTTTCTGTAATTTTACTGTCCCTCATGGGTGATAGAGGAATAATTTGCATTAAAGATGCTTCTTCAAGGTGAAATACACATGCCATTAATAGTTTATTTGTTTGTACATTCTCATTTCTCTTACATTCCCTCTCTACTTCCTTAAAATCAGAATTACACTGTTGTGGCTTTTGTAATAGTGCCATTTGAGTAGAATCAAACGTCTTTTTGTGTTTGTAATGCAACTTAGATAAAGTTTTGCATGTATTTGAGGATTAGGAGATGAGAAGGTTAGAAATTTTCCAGTAAAAAAAATGTACTGCTTAGGTCAGGCCTCTTCTGGTAGGACCAGCGTGTAATTCAAAGGACTATGCCTGAACTATATTTTGTACAGGACAAGCTGCAAAATGAATGAAACAAAGAGAATGAGTGAAAACATGGAATATTGTTAATGTTGGCTGTATATGCACAACACCTTTTAACTGTTTATTAAAATAAAGCTGTTTTTTTTTCATAATTGTTATCAGATGGCTTTGTTATGCATTACACAAAGGGAACTTTGATAAGCTTACTGTTTGAAAATATTAGACTGTTTTTAGCTAATGTTTGTATTTCTCTAATGTGGTGCATGATAGCTTACTTAGTGGATGTGCATGTGGTAGACTTTTCATATTTTCTTTCTTACTAATCTGTATTTTCTGCTCTTTTGTGAGGGACTCATGATAACTTTTTCAATGACACTTCATTGAAGTACAAGGTAATCATGTTATGGTAGCTTTAATTCATCATCATCTGAAAAAAACAGTAGATAACCAAATTACTAAAGACTGGATAACCTTGTTTTCCAGCTTTAAGAGGCAGTGGTTGTGTAGAATAATCACAGAGTTCTCTGAATGCTGAAGATGATTTACAATATTTCTTTTGGTATAAATGCGACAATACTGTGATTTGGGGAAACTGTAGTGAAATCTACTAGTAGAGGCTTCTTTTTCTTCTTTTGTTTACAAGACAGTTAAGTATGTTAGTAGTCAAATGTGTTAGAGACTATACCTAGAGTTGAGATAGCAAGGGATGTGAAGGGCAGTGAAAAAGGCTTCTGCAGGTACACCAGTGGTGAAGGGGCAACTACGGAAAACATAGGCCTGATGCTAAATGGTGTAGGAGACCTCATGTCAAAAGGCTGGGGACATCATCTTTGCTTTGGTCTTTATTTGCAAGGCCAGTTTCCAGGTTCCTCAAGTCCCTGGGCCTAGTAACACGCGTCTGATGGAGCGAGATACTTGTTTGTCTATGGCAGAGGAAGAGCAAGTTTGGGACAGGCCAGTTCTGTGAGCCGGCCACGCACAAGTTGGTGAGACTGGATGGGAAGTGTCAGGGGGAGCTGGCCAGTGTCATTGTGAGGCTGGTTTCCGAAAGGCAGTGGATTTGGTGGCAGGAGGTCTCCCAAAAACTGGAAAAAATACAATGTCAAGGAGGAGGATGTGGGGAAACTACAGGCTGGTCAGCCTAACTTAGCCTTGAGGAAGATTATGGAGCAGATCCTCCTGACAGCCATGTCCTGGCTCTTATAAGGCAAGAAGGTGACTGGAAATAGCCATGACGGATTAACCAAAGGCAAATCGTGTCTGACCCGTCTGATTGCCTTCTGTGACAGGATGTGTGGTGCAGGGTCCCAAGTGAATGTTGTTTACCTTGGCTTGAGTGGTGGTTGGGGAGATGACCCCAGACTCTTGGAGGTGATGGGCACAGGCAGCAGCAAGGGAAGTTCAAACAGTGTATAAGGAGCAAATTCTTTACAGCAAGAATGGTCAATGAAACAGGTTCCTGAGAAGTGTCAGGGAATCTCCATCCTTCAAGATACCAAAAACTCAAGTGGCCAGGGCCCAAGCAGCTTCATCTGACTTCAGAGTTGGCTCTGCTTTGTGCAGGGATTGTACCAGATCATCTCTAGAGGTCCCTTTCAAGCTAAATTAAGCTGTGATTCTCAACAGATTAGGGTTCTGGTAATGAAGTAGCCTGTCAGATGCACCCTAAAATAGTTTATGTGTATACAAATTTTTAACCCATGTCTCTTTAAAGTCAGATACTTTGGAGCATCCTAACATGGTGTGGGAAGTGAAGACAAATCAAATGCCTAACGCAGTTCAGAAACTCCTCCTGGTAGTGGACAAGAGAACTTCAGGGATGAATGAGTCACTGGAGTTGCTGAAGTGTAATGAAAACCTGCCCTCTTCTCCTGGATATGCATCCTGTGATGAACACATGGAACTTGGTAAATAATGTGACTTTTTCAGAAGGAGCCAAATTCTGAAGTTTGTTGTAGTTTTCCTGTAGTGAAATTACTGGAAACTGACTGAATGAGGTTACTGATTTTTAACTTAAGTAGGGCAGCGAATAAAACAGTGAATTGTGACATCTGAAGGTCTTATTTTGCAAGTCACTTTGCCCTGTAACCCATTTCCAGTTCTGACACACTGGCCTGTTGACTTAAATGTGTTCTTGAACTCAGAGCTACAAATTTTTGCTCCAAATCTCCAGAGGAGGTTTTTTTCAGCACAAGAGTAACAAACAGAAAGCTCAAGAGCTCCTCCTAAAGGGAAATCGTGCTGCTTTAGATCAGCTGCAAATAGAGATTCTGGGCTAGAGGAACATTTAACTTCAGTTCTTACATATTGGAGAAAAATAGCTTGTACATTAGAAACTGTTGATACAATCAATGGAATGTTAACACATTTAATTGAAGTAATAGAGTGATTAAGAATAATGATACTTAGTTACATGAGAGCACGTAACACAGACTTTTGTTAACAAGCTGGGCTGTCTTCTGCTATTCTGTATAATGTGTGAAACATGTAGATTATTGATAGGAATTCACCCCTACCAGGCTACCAGCTTTTGTGACTTCTGAGTTATTTAATTCCACTTCCCCAGTGGAAACATGGAAAACTTTTTATATTGTTCAGATCCTGATGTTGATAATTTTTAGTGTTGCACCTGCTAGAACAGATTCATTTAGTTGCCTTTTGTTTAATGTTTCAGTATTTTAGTGAAGCATGTTGCTACTTTTGCATAATTCTGCAGTACAATTCTGTGTAAACTAGTCAATCTAGTAAAAACTTTTAAACCAGAACTGCATTTTTATCTAGTTATTTATTGTTTTTCTTAAATTGCTTTTATGAATGTATAATAGACTAGAGATGTGATTATTTCTGTGGCCATTTTGTCAGTATTATGAATAGGGTTTGTGAAATGATTGGCGTTAGGAGAAAATAAAATCAGTTACTTCATTATGGTTCCCTTTTGATTTTTATTGGAAGATTTGGTGTCACCTAGAATTTATCAATGGGTATAGTTATGGTAATTTGTGCATTTGTTTGCAGATGATCTTCCTGAACTACAGGCTGTGCAGACGGATTCTACCCCACCTGCACTTTTTCAGCTTGGTGCTGATGTTTCACATCAGGAATGTTCAAGGCCTTCATGGAACCAACATACCTCAAACAGCAATTCAGAAAGCGCTTATTCTTGTGAGAATGGGGTGAACTGGTTGACAGAACTAGCAAATATAGCCACAAGTCCTCAGAGTCCTTTGATGCAGTGCTCTTTTTATAACAGGTACTGATATGTCATTTCAGTTTTGAACTCTTAAGATTTGTAATATTATGTCTCCAGAAACATTTCCTTCACTCTTCACACGCTCTTGACTTTGAACTGGAGCCCTATTATTGATCTTTCTATATAGCAACTTTATTCTCCTACTGCACATCTGCACAGAACTCGTTTCAGAGCCTGTTGCAAAAGCTGCTTGCTTGCCAGCCACAAACAAGGTAGGATGGTGTAAGGACATTGCCTAACCACAGAAGGCTCAGAAATTATGGGCATTTACCTCACATGAAGCAGCAGATCAGAAATTAAGATGAATTTGTTTTGTTAAATTCTTAATACTTACTAGTGCATTGACTTCAGATTTTTTAAAAGAGATAATGGGAGATTTAATGCAATGTATTTTTTATTGATACTGTTTCAGATTTGTGATCTGTAAGTTCAATAAGGCTGTGAGAAGCAGTGCAGGATCTTAGAAATTTCTGGGCTTCACCTTCTGTTGTACAGCTTTGGTCTTAGGTTTATAATAAGAAAATTAAATGCGGTACTGTTAACAGTAATGCAGTTGAGATTCAGTCATTAGGACAGAGCAGATGTCTTTATGGACTCTTAAGAATGGGCTATTCACTTCAAGATATTTGTAAAAACTTCAGCATTGTGACAAGGAGATGCTTATGTGGAGGTAGTACTGTCATTTGGGTGGTACATAGAAGCTATGCAGGAGTTAGGCTAAATACTCCCTTTGCCTGAGCTTGCACCCTTTAATCATCCCATTTGGATGTTGGTGTGCGGGAAGTTAATTTGGTATTCAGCTCATGGAAACAGAAATATTTGTTAAATAAAAGCATTTTAGAGTAATGGCAGGTAAGTCTTGTGTTGTCTTAATCTGAGATATTCTAAAATACATTTTTGTATTGTAGATCATCTCCTGTTCACATAATAGCTACAAGCAAAAGTTTACATTCCTATGCACGTCCTCCACCAGGATCCTCAAAGAATGATCCTAATTTCTCCAAGAATGATTTGGATGAAACACCAGTCAGACATGAAAGGGTGAGTAGTTCTGAAACGTTTCTAAAATAAACAAAGCTGCATGAGTAATGGGTTAAGCTTTTTGAAAAGAGAAACTAGTTTTTTAAAAAATCATCTGTTTAGTTCTAATACCATTTCTGTTTAAGCTGGATTTCTTGTTACTTTCCTTTTTACCAAACATGGTAGGCTTGTAGTGTTACATCATAGAGTCCACTCTTTTTTGTGAAGAGATCACATTGTAAGAAAGCTCTGCTTCTCTTGTAGTTCCTTCTATAGCAAGCTTTTAAAAACTGTATTAACTTACTTCCTATCTCAAAAGGGAAATACAGAATCATCTCCTTTAAGCACAAATACCGTCAGTCCTGCTTCTCCCTTTCCTATGTATTAATTTGTGTCTGAAACTTGTCTGTTAGAAACATGGAGTTTTTCCCTGTGATTTATGTAGAACAGGCATGGCTCTACATCTTTCCAGTAATTTGACCATAGAATAAAGTGTGTTTGGAGTGGTTCTGTGGATGACCAAGGAATGATAGCTTGTAAAATGCTTATACCTGAATCTAAGATGATCTATAGATGCCTTAATGAATCTCAGAGGATGAAAGTGAATTCAGGATAGAACATTTCAAGGAAAGGAGATTAAAATACTCATTCACGTTTACTGCATTCCTTGAATCTTTGTTTTCATGTTACATTCCTGTTAGTATTTAAGGCAAAATTATGATATAGATGCAAATTAGAGAATGAATCTGAAGATGTTTAAGACCAGCCCTAAAATCTTACACAGTAAAGTCTCAACAGTGTTTTGCATTTTTTAATAGGTGAATAGTGAATCAGAATCTGGCATTTTCTGCATGTCATCACTTTCAGATGATGATGATTTAGGATGGTGCCATTCCTGGCCCTCAACTGTTTGGCATTGTTTTTTAAAAGGTAAAATAACATGTATTTTCTTGTCTTTTTTTTTTTTTTTTTTTTTTTGGTACCGGAGACTTTTTTACATAACACTAAGCTTTTTTTTTCCTCTTTTGCTTGAAAAAAATCTATTAGGCTCTCGTTTGTGCTTTCATAAAGGACGCAATAAAGAGTGGCAAGATGTTGAAGATTTTGCAAGATCTGAAAGCTGTGGAAAAGAGGAGAATCTCCCAGTGAGTCCTTACAAGGTAGCTGTTAGTTCCAATAAATTAAATACCTGTAGCACAATGTTTAGTTTCTTATGTTATCCGTGTGCCTTTAATGACTGTCTCACGAAAACATGTTTATACTGAACTTACCTAGAGCAGGATCACTCTACTATTTGAATATCTTGCTATAAAGCATTTGAACTGAATTAATTTAGTTATATTTGGATGTTACATCGTCTTTATTCTAGCTAGAGTACTTAGAATATTGATATTTTTTAATATGACGTAAGATGATGAATATATACTTATAGTATACACAGGTATATGCTTTTATTGGGTGGGAAGTTTTGAACTGTATGTATGTTTACAGGGCTATGGGTCTGATGGTTTGAAGTTGATTTCTCATGAAGAAAGCACTTCCTTTGGTGAGTCAGTGCTGAAGCTGACTTTTGATCCTGGCACAGTGGAAGATGGCTTGCTTACAGTAGAATGCAGACTCGATCATCCTTTTTACGTTAAAAATAAAGGTATGAAATACCAAGTATACTTGGTTGTATACTAAAATATTCTTAGAAAGTGGTTGCAGATTTTATTGGCATCCAGTGTTGTTCAAGAAATTGCTAAGAGAAGTGTTGTAGAATAAATTGACTATCTTTGTAAAGAAATCCAGAGTTTGAACCAACAAAACTGTAAAGCTACAGCAATACTGCATATCTCTTAAGGAAAGATTTGGTCAAGTATATAAATGGAGCTCAGGAAAACAGAAGAACTGGGGGGAGAAAGGAAGGCTGCAAATAAGGGAGGCTTTTCTCGCTTGCTAAACATGGAACTTGTGATGATAAAAGTTTCCAGATTTTGATTATTTTTTGCTAGAATGAGATTTTACTTGAGATAACAATAAACTATTTGCAGTAAGAATTCCCTGAGTAAGAGTTCCTGATTTTTCTTTTGGGTGAAAGAAACTACGTAAGAACATTTTTATAAAATGATATCATTTACAGATATAGGATTGCTCCGGTTAAGAACTAGAGAGATTGTCTGGCCGTTTGTCTAATTTAACTCTTTACCACTTCAGGTTGGTCATCTTTTTATCCAAGCTTGACTGTGGTACAGCATGGCATTCCATGCTGTGAAATGCATCTTGGAGATCTGTGTCTACCTCCTGGACACCCTGATGCCATTAACTTTGATGATTCAGGTGTTTTTGATACATTTAAAAGGTAATTTTTGGATAAAGTGGCCTCAGTGGTTTTTGTATTTCATGAGTAGGCACCTTAAGTCTACAAGAATTTGAAGCATTATGTAGAGCAAAGAGAGAATACTTCTGGTAATATAAGATAAATGAGAGGGGAAAAATGAAGGTTGAGTACAAGGAAAGCTGTGTAGTTACGTGCTCTGCTAGACTGCAAAGGAATATCTTGGAGTGAAAAAACTTTTCAGCCCCTGCTTATGATAGCTTAAGACAGATTAGATAAAGCAGTAAAAAATAAGTACTATATGTATAAACTCTTCAGGTAAAGTGGGTCATGTTTGAAAAACCTAGTACAGTTTTCCCACCGTAGTATGTCTGCCTCTATTAACTTGTGCTTCATACGCAGCTATGTGTCTGAATTATCTGAGTAGTTTCTTCATAATTAATGCATGTGCTATGGCTTTCAAATACAGTACTGTCATAATTCTTACTGTTTTTTTAAATTCTGCTTTTTATGATTCTTTTCTAATATATCAAACTTACAGAACTTCAAAATTTGATTAACTTTGAGGTTTGCCTTGCTTTGAGCAAGAGGTTCAACCAGATAACATTCAGGGGTCCTTTCCAACATAAATTATTCTAAGATTCTAAGGAAATAGTATTACTCATAAAGATTTTTCCACACTGTTTTGAGATTTCTAGATTTAGTAGAATCCATCTTCTCCTATGATGTTAGCTCCTTTTTAGCATCTGGTTTTAGTCAAGTTGTTTTTTGGTTCTTTTTACAATAGAAAAAATGTATTTAAAATGCTGTTTGCAGTTGAAGCCCTAGGAGCTCCTGTATGATTTCAGTCTGGGATAGCGAGTGAGTTCAAATTGCTTGTCTTCACTTGTTTGCTGTATGGGATTTTTTCTTATTAACTCCTATTCTGAACTGCCTGAACTGCATATGTAGAGACCTGTTAGAATCATTATATTTAGATCTCACTGCAGAAATTGAACTTGTGGCTCCTTATTCATCCCCCAGCTGAGCTGTATACTGCCTGGACACTTCACATTTCTTGTCTTTCTTTCTGGGCAAAAGGGAGTAAGTCACTGAGAAAGGAGCATGCAGCAGCAGCTGTGGTTAATGGGACAGAAGAATTAAAAAAACAAAATCGTGTTGCTGTGTTATGGGAAGGAGATTAGGGATCGGAAGTGTGCTGGACTGTTTGTAGAACAGAGAGGTCCTTTCTTTTGTGAACTTGCCTGCAAGTTGTTTTTTACTTTTCTAAGGGATTTTGGAGACATCCATTCAGGCTCCACCTTTGCTTTTGGATCTATTCCAGAGAAAGGGGCTGCCTGTGCAAATGGGGTCTGGACTACCACTTGTAGTGTTTCCTTGCTTGTAGTTCTACTTTGTTTGGGAAAAGGCCCTTCAAAGCTCTTATTTTTGCCATAAATTATGCAACTATAGCCAGATTGAGCAGTGGGTGAGAGGAGCTTTAGATTTATATACATTTTGTGTTTATTTTGTGCTGGTAACTTCGTGTTTTAGATTTATGATCGAGTAGCACCTTTACAAGTGTGTTTTCCCCATATAACATGCTGAAGACAGTATAGCCTGTGGTTCCTAGACTGATCTGCACGCACTTGGAGATGGTAACAAATAGTCTGTGGAATTAAACGTCTGTAGTGGTTAGAGGTTAATTGTAGTTGTTGGTCAACAAAAAATTACAACAGTTTATAGTATTTGGAGATCTAAATTTAATGGAAACAACTCATCTAAGATGTAGAAATACTTGAAATACCGAGGAATCACACATTTTTGTCACTAGGGGGCAGACGTCTGCCAAATTTGGATCAGTTTGCAACATCGTGGGGCTTTAAGCAATTTTTTTAATCTCAGTGGAAGGTTTGTCTGTAAAATAATATGTAAATGCCTAGAGAATTTATTTATAGTGTATATTATATAATTTATTTTAATATAATGGTTTCATATTTGTGATTAAATATATCTGCAAATGAACTCAACGCTCATTCTCCCCCTATCAGTTGCCCCTTTCAGTACATATCATTCACTGACCACATTTGGTTTATGGTAAGGATAGAAGCAGAAAGAAAGAACGAAGCTGATTTCAAAAGAGGATGAAATTTGAAGACAGTGTATAATTAATTGATGTACAGCTGGGCAGTTGATAGTACACAGCAGGTCTTGCAAAGTTGCAGTCCGCTATCGCATTCAAAAAAGCTATTTATTCATCTGCCAAACTTTTTTTTCGTTGACATCTGCATCACACAGTTTCATTATGTCTCACAAAAGATAGCAGAATACTAGACGAATAGTAGACAGCTGTTTAGAGATTTTATGTGAAAATTACTTGATTGTTTTATGGTATGTCTTTTTCTTGTAGTTACGATTTTACACCAATGGATTCCTCTGCAGTTTATGTGCTAAGCAGCATGGCTCGCCAACGTCGCGCTTCTCTGTCTTGTGGAGGATCAAATAATCAAGATGCTGAGAGATCAGAATGCAGTAGTAAAAACTGTGTGTCTACTGCATCATCACATCTTTCCTCCAGTTCTTTGTACAGTAAAGCTGGCAAAAGCCACAGCTCAGGGACTGCAAGTACTGTGAGTGCCACTTCTCCAAACAAGTGCAAAAGACCAATGAATGCCTTCATGCTTTTTGCCAAAAAATACAGAGTTGAATATACTCAGATGTATCCAGGGAAAGACAACAGGTAATGGTATAAAACTGTAGGTTTGTTATTATTGGTGAACTAGCAGCATATCTGTGTCCACTTTTAAGTTTAAGTGGACTAAATTTTGCGTTTGAAATAAAATGTGTTCATATCGTTTTAAGAACAAGTTCTGAAAGATGCTGACACAAAGCCTAATTTATGGGCAGACTTTAAATATTTACAGTTCTCAGTAAATTTAACACAAGCCATTTTTGGCAAACTTACCTTCTGAGAAAGCATTTGGGTGAAGCAACTGACATATGTATATATGTGCACCTGCAGAGTCACAAATATGCAACAGTCTTTGTTTACACTCATGAGAAATGTTCATGAGAAAAAAGTACTAGGATGTCTGCTTGTGTGTTGTAGTGGAAAAAAGCAATTTCTGATTCTTCTAATTAAATCTTGACATAATATTGCAAATCATTCAGTGAAGTTATAATTTATTATCACTCTGTATCTCATATTGCATAATGGAGTACTGACTGTGAGGATATCTGAAAGATTTTAATACAAACAGTACATTGCCAAATTTTGCTTGTCCTAAAGGCATTGAACGATCTGCTGAAACTTTCAGGAAGAGTTGTATGACTGTGTGTTTGGTTCTTTGCTGGTTTGTTCTTTTTTTTTAATCTATATGCACGTTCATGTCTAAACATTTTTTTAAAAAAATATGTCCATTACACATATTTTAAATAATCTTTATGTTTTGTGCTAGTTGTGCATATGTAAATGTAAACTAAACAGCATGAACATGGACTGATCTTATAATCAGATTTTTTTATGCCTATAACATTTTGAAAACAGTTACTGTAAAAATTGCATTGTCACATAAAAAACCAAGTACTAAAGTCTGGTAAAAACGAAAGGCAACAGGGCTTTGGGAAGGCTTTGGCTATTTCATAATGTTCTAGTAAGGAGGCTGTAACTGGTGTTGAGAAATAAAACCCTACCATACAAATAACCTGTCCTTAAGTTCTAGCCAGTTGTGTGTGTCTTGGCAGTGATGTTCTGCAGTGTTTATGGTAATTTCAGTGAAGCAGATCTGCTGCCTTCAAATTCATTGCAGCTATCAATGAGAAATCGAACAGGATGTCAGCTACATGCTGGTTATATATTTAAATTAAAATGCCATTTCAAATGGATGCAGTGAACTGGAATTGTAGCTGGATGGATGTGAAAATAAGTTGAGTATTTCAGTGAGCAGGTTTACCTTGAAGGAAAGTGATGACAAAGTTACAAGTAAGCTTCAGAGTGCAGTGCTTGCTCACTGTCCCCGTTGGAAGGCAGTGCATTTGGATGCAGTATCTTGGCATCCATAAAATATAGTACAGAAGAAATTATGAGTTAGCGATAATTGATGTTACAGGCATTCAGCTACTGTTGCTTAAATGTTGCTGAGGCATTTATTAATTTAGCTGTTCAGAACAACTCGTGTTTTTTTAAATGTGTGTTATTTTCAGTTTACCCAGTAGATCTTATGTAGTGCTCATTTCTGTACACTGGGGTTCTTATGTTTGCTACAGTTATTTCATTTTTCTTATGCGCATAAGGAAGGACAGAACTTGAGGTATTGTAAGTTAAATGGTCTGTTCTGAGACAAAGTATCTCAAGCCTTGTCAACAAGGTAGCGAGCTGTAAACATTCAAAAAGCAAGTCAACATTCACATGATACTTAAAAATACTGTGGACAGTAAGACCTTAGTTGAGAAAGTGGTGTTGGATAGCACTTGTTTCTTTTCTAGGTGTTCCCACTGTAACCGTAGTTGGACTTGATTGTGCCTTCAGAAATACTTGAATAATTTGAGTAGTACGTTCTAAAAACGAAGAAAATCACCTAAACAATTAACAGCATTTGTTCCTGATGAACATAATTACTCTGTGAACTTGAGGCATTCTCGACTACTGTTTGACAATTTCTTTTGAATTAACTGCAGCATAAGGGATTGCATCCTGCACATTTGTCTATTGCTAAAATGTTGTCAGGTGTCTTACCAGCCTTTTAAGGGGACAAAGGCACTGCGAAGTTCTGATGAGGTGAAGGGCACCTGAGGCAGTGTTGCAGTATGGTCAGTTTTTTCTTACTTGTTTCTGGTCAGGAGAATTAGGTGTCTGTTACATCAGGAAATTCCTTTGTACACATCTTTTTTTAGTCTCAGTGGTTCGCTTAGAAAAGTATTTCTTTGGAGAAACGGAGCTTTTGTCTCTGCATTAGATTTTTCAAGCTTTTTGGAACATACAGATCTGTACTCACTTTCAGCACCTCAGTGCAGTTTTTTCTCTGGGGGTATAAAATACCCACACATTTTTGCATCTGAAATAGAAAGATTTCATAGAGCATTTTTATTTGGAAACGCAGTGGCTTTTCCAGCAAACTTGCAGTCTCTGGGTCACTGTGTTTTTTCTTGGGGGTATGAGCAACCCAGTACAAACTGGTGACCAAAATCAGGGAGGTTTCTGGTACTGTTGATTTGCCTCTGGATACTGCCAAAACATGAAAAATTGCTAATTAAACTGGTGTGTGTTTACTTCTGATGACAGACCGAAGATGCTGGTTCTTAATTTGGATAGAAAACCAGAAATTCCATTGCTAAAGAGACATGCTGTGCAAATGGATTGGATGTTGATAGGATCTGGTTGCAACTTGAGGAGTTTACTCTAAGGAGTCACCAGAGCATGTGACACCACAGGCTTAACTGCAGCCCTGCTGGTGTTCCTGGTGTGCTCTCTCAGTGCTCTGCAGCTTAGGGAAACCTGAATGGTACTCCAGTGTCTTGCAGCATTAAAATCCATTTTCTTGTTCATATGGTGCAGAAAAGCCTTCAGAATTGCTGTATGTGAAATGCTATGGAAATGGCTGATGACACTCTGCTCTCCTGGATTCTGTTAGAAAGTCTACAAATAGCTTTGCTGCCAGCAAGGAACTTTTTAATATGATAAAACTTAGTTATATACACCCTTTTCTTAAAGCTGGTCATAGACCTTTCATGGCTGTAATCTGAAGCCAAAGCATACCTCCTGCATAGTTTAGGAATTGTCATTGATAAAAGAGCTGTTATTTACAGATTTTCATTCAGCTTTTTAGAGATTTTCATTCAGTTACAGCTTTAATGGAATATTGATCTAACATTTGAGAGTGCAGTTAAGCAATATGGCATGATAATATGTGGAAATATTGTCCAAAAAGACATGAAGTTTATAAGAAGTAGGAAAAGCAATTAATTCAGCTGCTGGAAATAATGATAGGTGTGTTAGAACAAACAGTTCCTTTTGCATAGGAGCAGGAACTTACCAGTATGTTCCGCCCACTCGTGTTCTCCCCAGTATGGACTAAAGGTCAAGAAAGCTACACACATCTATTAAATAGACATGGGGGTTTGCAGTTAATCAAGTATTTGTTTGAGGTCATATTCAAATCGTTGCCCTCATTATTAGAGAACATATTTTCAGCAAGTCTGTTGTATGATTTTTCTAGTAGGAAAGTAGAGCAAAAGAAATGTAAGTTACCATTTGGTGGTGGTTTTTTAACATCCCTATTTTGCTAGTTTATGTAAGTTGCTGTGTATTCAAATGTACACCCTTTGAAATGATAGAATGTGCATTCACCCATGCGCAGCTAACACAGAAGTCTCAGCTGTTCAACTGTTTAAAGAAGTATGAGAAGATAATCGGAAACACGATTGTTTAAAAAAATTTTTTTAAAGATACAGTTGATTTTGTCTGCGTGTATTATTTCCACATTTAACTTCTGTCTTCTTTAAAGTGCTGAGATAAAAAAGAAAAAAACACTCTGTCCTGACCATATTGTAAACATTTATCTTGCAGAGCCATAAGTGTGATACTCGGTGACAGGTGGAAGAAAATGAAAAATGAAGAAAGACGGATGTACACCCTAGAAGCCAAGGCCTTGGCGGAAGAACAGAAACGTTTAAATCCTGACTGTTGGAAACGAAAACGAACAAATTCTGTATGTTTGTGAAGTGGTC
The DNA here is from genome assembly GCF_965231255.1 of Vanellus vanellus. Taxonomy (NCBI): domain Eukaryota; kingdom Metazoa; phylum Chordata; class Aves; order Charadriiformes; family Charadriidae; genus Vanellus; species Vanellus vanellus. The sequence continues at coordinate 16,115,984 of NC_138905.1, forward strand.
TTTTTCATCGTGCAGTTAAATGTGTTCATACAGTAGCTACAGTGGGTTTTGTTCAGGATAAACTCTGTTGTCTGCTTCTCTCTTTGTAGCCCAAACCTTCGTTTTACTCCCCCGTGTTGTGTAACCAGCTGCTTTTGGATAGTGGGCAGGAGACAGATCAGGAGAGGGTCTCTCTGAGTATTTTATGAGAGTTTGTGAATTCTGTTGGACTGAAGTGAGCGTGCTTGTGAAATGCAGAGGAAGGGCACGTCACCTTTTGTTTTAAGTAATGTGAGTTTTTAAGGTTGTACTTAAATTACATCTGTCCATTCCCTTCAAAAACACTTAAACTTTCAGAAAATCCTCCTCTGTTGTGATTCAGTCATAGGCTCCTTTTTCTTCAGGAAAAGTTTTCTCTTTATGGTTTTCCATCTTATTTTTTTTCTGTGAATCCCCTTCATTTATCATTATGTTTTAATTGTAAAAATAAAAACACTACAAACACTTCCTTTGTAGGGAAATAAAATGTTTTCCACTTTGTAGAAGGCCATCAATTTAAGAATCTGCAGCAATGTATTAGTAGGCGATGCATGTATTAAGTAAGATCAGGGCTTTCAAGCTAATACATAATATCAAGAGAACATCAAAAAAAGGAGATTCTGCCACCTGCGTGTTCAAATAGAAGAGTAGGTTGGAAGGAAAGATCCACTGGGGTGCGCAGAATGCCAGGTCCTTTCATCAGCCATTTTATGCCTGGGTAGGAGCATCAAGTATGGTGTGGACTTCACGGGTTTAAGATTTCATCCTCAAATTACCCCCTTTCTTTTCATGTGTAAATGAAGCTGACTCTCTCAAGAGCATATGCACGTATTGCCTTAAGACTGAATAAGAAATACTCCACCACCAAGTTACTTCTTATTGCTGTAGATACTTGGTGCTGAGCTTTCAGTCCCTTGTTGCAGAAGGCTTTGCCAAATCCCAGCTGCTAGGAACAAGATGGTTTTCTGTTCACTGTATTCTATTTTAATCAACAGTGATAGCTTCTGTTAGATTGCCTTGGGGGTTTAGTTAAGATAATAGTATTTATTTATTCTGTTTTTACACTATTGCAGTTGTGGGCATTGGACAGCGAGATCAAGTTCATGCCTGCACCTGTGAGCTGCAAGGAACGCAGTGGGGGTGTTGGTGTACAACAGAGAGCAATGTTGAGGGGTTGGCCTTAGCAAGAAGGATGGGTTTCTTACCCTGCCTTCCAGTAGGGTTTTCCTTGTTGTCGAGGGTCTTCAGGCCAAGATAACAGTGTCTGTAGAACCTGTTAGCTCAGTGTTACAGGAGGCAATACCTTTTTTTTAATTGTTTTACTTCAGTGAACTTAAGAATTTTGTTTGCAGCTTGGTTACCTTATCAAGTAATGATGGTGGACTCCAGGCTGGGACAAAGAGGTATTGGTGGTCTTTTGATGGGGATGAAAGCACCAGTTTCTGCCATTTGTTTTCTTCTGAATAACTGGCGAATGGTTACATGTACTTGTGGCTTTCAAAACAAGTGTTTGCTACATCTAAGTTAATGTCTACTTCCCTTCTGCTCGGTAACCGCTAACCTGGTTCTCTCTTCTCTTTTCTCAGGGCTCACAACAGCATTAAGCCAGAATTTTCCTGTTAACTCTGTATTTAGAAAATGGCTGTTGCTTGATGGCAAGAAGACGCAAGATCAAGGTCTTACTATTTGTTGTGACTTTGTATGACCATAAAATATTGGCACCATCAAGTCGGAAATGATTTAGTCTGAGTGCAGATTTGCTTTTTACAATAGAACATTAAGTAAGCTAAAACTATCAACATTTTAAACCAAATTGCCTTATTTTTCTTCCAAACTTCGTATATGTATCAGGTAATATAGGCTTGAAAATGGATATCCTGTGGTGCTACAGTACTTTAGAAAGAGGCGAAGGAGAAGTGTATAAATGTTTATTTTTAAAAGAAAATGTACAAAAAGGGGAATTTTAAAATATGTAACAGCTGTTTATATACATTGATTCTTATTGCTGATAATTATGTATTGCACAACCATATTATTAATTACGATTCTGGGGCCTGGGATTTTCCGAAATGGCAAAATGTATTATCAGCCTCTAGCTTCCCAGCCTGCCCAGGCACCAACAAGTTACGGGAACGTGTGGTAAATGGAGAGCGTAGTGTAATGTAGCACCGGAGCTGCTTCTTGGGTTGCCACGTATAAAATTCGTATCCAGAAGTGAGATGTTTTGGCACCAGCTGGCAATAGTGAGAGCTGTTATTTCCAGTGGAAACAATGGCCCAGGCCAGGATGAAACGAATAAATAGCATTATCTCAAGAAAAATGGTGCTGTCAATGTTGTCACCATCATAGTTTTAACTCTGTTTTGTCTTTGCCACATATTCTATATTATTTTATTTTGCCATAAGACATCTTTATGGTGGGGGCAAACTTTGCACTTAACTATACGTGCAACACTTGCACTTTACTTTTTTTTCCTCCAACTGTCTAAAATTAGAGCAGCTGCATTAGGATTACAATTGCTTCTGCTGTGAACTTTTACAATCATGGCTTTTCATGTACTAAACAGCTGTGTGTTTGTTTTTTAAGAATCACAACTGTAAATTTCAGTTTATGACACATGTATACATGATGTTGCCCCTAAGATTTTTGCACACTATATTCTTGTATATTATTTCAAATAAATTCATTAAAATTTGGTGTTGTGTATTGTATAAAAGGAAGACGACTAATCACTAAGACAGCCCTGCAAAGATGAATATGTTCTGCGTAGAAGTCTTTATGTGAACCCATCTGAGGTGTACTTTGATGTCTAGTTAGGACGCTGCGGAAGAATTTCACATACTGAATTCAGCATTGGGTAGCCAGTGATCTTTATTACAGTTTAAGCAAAAGGAGAGTTGAAATCAAGATAAATTATTTCAAAGTGAGTAGCGCTGCAGTAGAGAATCACATTAGTTATAAATATTTTTCCTTGTGTTAAAATTAGTGATTTTTAGATGGAAACTGATGATGCCAGAATTTCAAAAGTACGCTTTTCTGAATAAGGCTAGAATGTATTCAACTGTTTATACTTGTAGGAAAAGAGCTACTTCCTTATTTGAGATATTCAGCAATTATACTGTAATATTTAAGTACGTTCTAATTTTACACCTTTCTAAATTCAAAAGGAATACTAAAGAATGATGCATTTTTATTAGATGTAGATTTACAGCACATAAAAATGGTATTATTTCCTTATAATATTTGTGTATAAATAAGGTCCAGTAATGTGAAGGTAAAGCAAGATGACAGGCGTTTCATAGATGAAGTAGGTAAACACTTCCATTGTAAAGTTTGCGTATTTGGAAATCACGTGAACCACGAGCATACGTGTGGCACCCAAGACCCGTGACTGTGTTACTGTCCAGTCCCTATTTTGAGACGTTTGTCCAAATACCTTCACTGAAGGGTCGCCATCGCTTTCTGCAGCAGCTGAATCATTATGGGGTAGACTGGTGCAAACTCCTTTCCCTCTCTCGTTCTTACTGATTGAACATAAGCTTCAAGTGCACCGCTGAAAAAAAAAAAAGGAAAGTAGCTAAAGCAATTAAATTTCAGACAAGTACAGTAAGTTCAGGATCTGTGGAATTTTCCTCAGATGGTCGTATATGCCTGAGGAAGGAAGTGGGCAAGAAAGGCCTTACAAAGCTCTACGTTATTGTTTCATGCTCTTTCTCTTCCTCCTTGCATGTTTTGAGGAGCGAACAAGTTAACATTTAAATCATCAGCAGCAGCATGTTGCAGATGGCTTGAAATGACAGCTCTGACGCACAGACTCAGGCACATTGCTGTACTGGTAACCTTTAGAAATGAAAAGAATAGACTCCAGCTGCTGCAGACGCTGAGAGTACGACTTGGAGAATGAAAACTGGGGCACTGGTGAGCAAGTGAGATGCCTTCAGGTGATTTCCTGGCTAAGTCTTTTGAACTGCTGCTGTCCTTTGGGGAATGCTGCGCTAACCTGCAGACAAAGTGTATGTGTGTGTGTCTCTGCTGTGTTTTTCTTACACATTGTCGTAGGATGTCACACGTAGCAGGAGTCTTGTGATTTACATAAATACATTTCAAAGCTAAAAGGGGCAATTGTGTTTATGCACTTTGTACATAACTTGCTTACAACACAGGGCCACCTTTCAGCCAATGAGTCTAGTAAATGGTGTTGAAAGACTGCATATCTGTAAAACTTTGTAAATGCTGATCTGTTCAGAGATTATTTTAGTTAATAGTTCATTAAGTGGGCCAAGTTAGTTTTGCCATACTTAAATATGGGTTCTCATAACAGCTGTTCCGTAGGGCGGCAGGTCCTGCTGCAGGTGCCCAGGTAGCAGAGCTGAAATTGTCGCACTGGGTCACTAAGTGGGGAGCAATCCGGGGATTTTTCTCTCCCCTATTCCTTTATGGAAGCATGGGACACACCAGTATGGCTGCTCAGCCAGTCAGGGATCTGCTGGGATTTGGTAACATGGCAGGAACATTCCCAGTCCCACTGGGTCAAGGTGGGTGCTTGTCACACACATCTGGTGATGTGAAGGGGGCCGTGGGGTGGAGGCAGACAGCAGCAGTGTCGTGCATATAAATACACATCAAGTGCTGTAAGATAGTGGCCTGGGCCAAGGCAGGCAGAGCTGTGTTTATGTTCACTGCAGCCAAGCTTGCGGTGAAATACTGCCTTCCTGCCCAGAGCTCAGGAGACCCACAGCAGCACCGCCAACCCCTGCGTGCATGCTGGCAACTGGAGCAGGCGTTTAATTAGGCAAGGACTAAAGAAAGCAGAAACACCAGGGGGTGACACTTTGCCTGTGTTTCACACACAGTGTCCTCCTGGACTAGGATGATGAGAGATGAGAGGCCTGGACCTCTCTGGGATGCTGCAGCACCTACGTAAGACACCGGCAATCCAGACTAGGCGATGGTAGGGCGAAGCAGGGTCATGGTACACTTTGTTGCCTGCCAGTAAAGCTGTTGCTAAACCAGCAAGGGCTCTGAACTTCCTAAATGAAAACTAAAACCCGCCCATGCCAGGGTGCTGCTGGGAATCTCCAGCGAAGTTAACAAGTGGGAGACACTCCTGAGGCCAAAAGCCCATACTGGGTTTGCTGGAGAGAGGAGGCTGAGCTTTGGTTTCTGAGAAGCCAGCGACAGCAATGACAGCCTGGCCCCGCAAGCTGGTCCTGGGGCTGCATCCACTCCTGCCAACACTTCTCACCTCCATCAAAGCCAGGTGCTGATCTGTAAAGCCTCCCTGCCAGAGTGTGACAGGATGAGCTCTGTGTCCACACGTGTACACACACACACACACTCACACTTGCAGTTGGACTCCCTGGCCTGTGGCTAATGGAGTCTGACAGGGAGAGTGAAGCATGCAGCTGTGCCACGGGATGGGAATGAACCAGTATAGGCACGAGATGATGCCCACCACAGCTCCTGCTATCCCCAGGTGGGGGCAGCTGTACTTCAGCCACCCTCTTTGCTGAAACCCAGGGGACACTGAGGCTGAGGTGATGCAAAAGGAGGATGGACTGCATTATTGGAGCGAGTTGAGAGGTTTCAGAAGAATAAAGTGACTGAGCAGAGTCCCTTGTGTTGGTGGGGATGCACTTGAGAGCGCATCAATTTTGATAACAACTTACTAGTGAGTGACTGCTGAGGCGTCCACACCAGGTACCAACACACTCTGAAGAGGTACTTGGCTTGTTTTGCACATCAACAAACAGCAAGAGAAAAGTTACCGTCCATTACAGCCAGAAAGGCAGAGAAAGAGTATTTCTTTTATCTAGCCAAAATAAAGCTGACATTTTGCACCTGGTCAGCTCCCTGAAAACCTTCAGCCTGCCCTTCCCGATGGTCTCTGGGGAGAAGCACAGCATCTACAGGGAAAGAGGCAACAACTAAAAAGCTGCTTGCTGCAGCCACAAAATGCTTCAGGTGCAGCTCCCGTCACTCCCAGCGAAGGCCCTCAGCATGACGGACTGCAGAGAGATCAGGAACATCCACAGGGAAGTTTTAAATCCCAAGATTTAAAGAGAAGAAGAGAGACTAGGGGAAAGGGACAGCGGGACAGCAGGTAGCGTGCTTTTTAGATAAACTGGCCTTTCATGGCAATGAGGGGCAGAGCATGTGGTGAGGAGACTGAGCAGTAGGTGGGAGAGGCAGGCAGGGAAGGCTCAAGGATCCCATCAAGATGAATGGCGATGCTTCACAGGAGTCAGGTGTGTCTCACATTTCCACTGAGGTCAGCACTCAAGTGCTCTGGTCAGCAGTAATCATTAAACATGTTAGTTACCTTCTACAAAGAACAGTCCCTTGTATTAAAAAGACAGCTGAGAAACCCCCGTGACCATTTTCTTACTCTGTCATTCATCTTGCTGAATCTCTCCCCTTCCACTCACCAGTGTCCCTGTCTTCTCCTCTATACACTCCCCAAAGTTTGCTGGGTCCAAATAGTTTTTAGAAGTCATCAAAAGCTGAAAATAGGAAAAAAACATATTGACCTGCTTAACTTAGAAAGCTCTGACACCTCTTGGTGAAGTTGTGGGTTGGCATCATTATCCAGATGGTAACACTGCTATCCCTTTCTGACTTTATCTCCTTGCTTCGAAAAAGCCCTTGAAAAAGATGACAGAGATAACCAGATCCTTTCAGATGAAAGGCAGCAGCACCCAAACCCACTCAATGTCAGCCCTTGATGATACTTAGCCAGACTGTTATTCCCATCACATCAAATAAGAGGGAATGAGATTTAGGCTACGCTAAGTGCCAAACATCAGCATTAGCATCCAGCAGCTTTTATCTTTTTTCTTCCTCTCCTGCCTCAAAAGAATCTGATTCAACTGGCAAAACCAACTCCATCAGTGGCAGCCACTGTCCTCTTACAACTCAAAAAGCAGCTAAAAGGAACTCAGTGAATTGTTTGGTGGCCTCAGAACTGCCCAGACCCTTCTCATTCCCAGCAGAGACCAAGAGCTGACAGAGGTTGGTCTTTGTCAGCTCTCTTCTGTGCTTGCTCTTTTACTGTGGCTTTGCTTGTGTTGTTTCAAAGAGACAACTTCATCAATATGACCAACCCAGGAGCATCTTAACTAACTCTCCTTTCAGTTCACAAAACAACCAATAATTACTACTCCATCAATACTATAAGGTAAATCGTCAGGCAAATTCTCAGGCATTTTTCTAAAATAGCTTGTACAGCTTTACATTAAACAATGAAAATAAAAGCTTTCTCAATACGCTAAGACTAAAAGCATTCACTATTTTCCCATGTCCCGTGCTTGCATCTCAAATAAAAGTATTTAAATGCTCTAAAGCTGAATGCTAAAATGCAATTCATAACCAATAACGTGATGTGAAATGCTAAAACAAAAGCTTGGCTCTTCTCAGACAGTAAGAGTTTCACTAATGGCCAAATCCATGACAAAGGCACGGCAAGCACCGACTCTCACCAAGTGTTACACTCATGTCAAGGCTCCCTCGACTCCTCAGCGATGGACTTGTGAAGGTTATTTTGCAAATGCCACATCTCCCATTGGTGGGGATTTCACTGTAACCCTGGGGAACAACTGATGGGAACTGCAGTGCCAAGGGAATGAACAAGTCGTGGAGAAACATCTACCACCAAACAGAGGACACGGGCACCTCCAGAGCAAAACTGGGCCGGAGACCTACCTGCTTCATGTACCCATCAAGGCAGAGCAGCAGTCTGCCTCCCACGCGGGCAGGTGTAAGAAAGCGGCCAGAGGGGCCTCACACTGAGTGACAGGATGAAAAGCTGCTGCAGCTGCTAAAGGCTGGGAGCCAAGGGGCATCCACAGACACCTGGAGCTCCATACCCGGCCTGGTGACCACGGAACAGCTCATAATCATGGTGAAGCTCTGATCAGCTCAGGGAACTCTCCTCTGCATTGCTGCCTGTGGTAACAACATGATGGCGAGAGGCCAGGGAGCCTGTCCATCCTATCAGGAACAGCATCCCTGGTAATGGAAGGTCCAGGTAGTAAAACAGCAGAAATCATGAATCCAGGGAGAAAGGACGGTTAGAGTCCAGAGAATAACGGTGAGGTTGCTTCAGAGCGCGAGGGAGGAATGGGCTGGGAGAGGTAATGGAAAGAACTGATGGTCATAAAATAGATGTGATTTCAGAAGTACATTTGGGATGGGAACATGTGGGCAACCCGTAACAATACGCTTCACTGGAGTTGCCGAGATGCCCACATTACTGTACCTCATTTTGGGAAATAAATTAGTTTAGTAGCAATGTTAACACTTGAAATCCAGATTTTATGATGACATTTTTGTAAACTCCACTGGTCTTAGCTCAAATGAGCTTTTGTAAAGTATGCTGGTAGTACAGAATTCAATTCAGATGCACTATTTTACCATTAAAAAAAAAAGGTAGGCTTGCTCCTGTAGAGGACACTGTAAAAACACTAGTGCATAAGTAGTAATGGAAAAATAAATGGCATCACAGGTGAAAGCAGTATCATCGAGTCTCCAGCACAGAAGAGATCACAGCTGTTGTCATATAAAAAGATGTAATTTATAGTTATATTACCGATGTTTAAGAAGATGGAAGAAACCCTGTTTATGTAATATACAAAACATACTCTCGAAGGGATTAGACTAAATAATGCCCTAAATTCAGCATCTTCCAGTCTAATAAAGGACATAAAACCTGTTCAGCAATCTGTTTCTATTTTAAAAGACAAGCTATGGTATACATTACAAATATTGTTTGTAAAAGAGAGCTATGGAAAGAGGGTTGGTGGGAAGTTCTGCATATATTAATGCTTCATTAAAAATACCATAAGAAGTAAGGGGAAAAAAAATATCTAAGTTTAAGATGCCCTCCTACATAAGGAAAAGGATTTTAAAGCACTTATTAAATTACTTCACTTGCTTGAGCAAAAACATGAGCTTTCTTGGAAATCAGGACAAGCTGATTATATAAGTCCCAGATAGTTCTTTTTCAAAATGTTATTTCAACCCATGAAGATTTATATCAACAGTTAAAAGAAAAAAAAAAAAAAGCAGCATGATTTGGGCTGTGGTTCTTGAAGGGATCTTAATGCGTGTAATTTAGAATTATTCTAATTAATTAGTTAATTTTATATGGAATTGTGAATATTAGCCCTCCTGGGCTCTGACTCGGTCAAACGGAGCCTGACTTAAATTGTAAGCTTCAGAAGAGGCAGAGATCACCTTTCTGTTCAGGAGTGGGGTGGTGCCATGTGCACTCAGGTCCCGATCAATTAGCGGGGCAGCTGGAGGACAGCAGGGCCAAGACTTTTGTTTAGTATTTTATTAAAAATCTGTTTGCACTACAAACTTCAGGGCAAAGAGGAAAATGGAAAATACGCTGTGTAAGCACTTATCTGTCTGACACCGGATCTATTTAATCAAGTGCTATAAAAGTTACTGTAAAACCGAACAGTAAAATCTCCAGCAGCAGCATCTGCAGGACAGCAGATTAGTAAGAGACATCTCCGGTTTATTCCGGATTGCATAATAAAGAGATCAAAGGAACCGTGCATTGACAGACAAGTGTATCTGACACTGAGGGTTTTTACGGATGGCCTGGCGCTGGCCGGGGGAGCGCTCGGAGGCGCGGGTGTCGCAGCCAGTGCCCGGCAGCCCTCCAGCCGCGCCGTGTGGCTGCCGCCTGCTTGGTTTAAGCAGAGCGGAGCAGCGCCCCAGCACGGCTCCGCTCTCTGCGGCGAAGCTGTCACACCACTGTGCCTGGCGAGACTGAACCTACCACACAGACGGGGCTTTCGTGGTGGTCCCCAAGCTGACATTGGTCCCTGCCCCCTGGCAGGTTAGTGGTCAGAGCCGCTCTCTGGCTCAGGACATCAGCTCGTTGCAAAAATGAACACTTCACTGGTCCTGGCTTTCGACTCAGCAACAGTGAGCTTGAATACGGGGAGTTTGTCCACACTTGAATGGTAAAGATAAGAATTCGGCCCTCAGGTGGATGAAGTGTCCTTCAGGCTGGCTCAATCCTGCCACGTCTAACAGGAAGGTTTCTTTTATGGAAGAAAGGTTGAGTTTTCAAACTTAATTTAAAAAGAAAAAGAAAAAAAGTGCCCTGGCTGCTTAAAGAAGCGCTCCTTTCAACACAATCCCAGCTCCGGGAGGATGCCGGCAGCAGGGTCACCTCACCTCGCTGTAACTGCCTGCGGGGCAGCCGTCTGCCTGAGAGCGCTCCCGTGCCCCAGCCCACGCTGCCTTCGCTGAGCGGAGAAAATGGAGCTTTCAGGACACAATGCAACTGACCTATTTTAGGTACCCACTTCAGGATAAGACGAATCAGCCCCAGCAGCCCCCTTTTCTCTCTGTTGACTATAAAGGGAGCGTAGCTAATACACCTCCGGCCAGGTACACCCCACCCTTCACGCTGAACACAAGCAGAAAGAAATGCACAAAAATGCTCAGAATGCCACTAATTCATAACATTGACACCACGTTGCATATGAAGCATTTCAGATCTACAGAGCGGAAGAAGCGCTGCAATTAGATTTAATATGAAGCTGTAAGGATTCTGATAACACAAGTAAATTAATATCTAAGGAGCAGGTCCCTAGAGTAATTGCACAGTCGTTACAAAGGGAAGTTGCAGAAAATTAGCATTTGCAAGGTTGCAGCAAACGTAAAGATAATTTCTTGATATAGGCCAGTGCAGGGATCTGAAGGCTCAAAATATCCGAGGTTCAATTAGCACAGCTGCACAACAACGGGCGCGAAAAGCTTGAAGAGGGTGAATGATGAAAGACTCCAGACAAACGAGCAAGGCACTTGTAGTTCAACTTAGGTTCATATAAGACACATGAAGAGCAGGCTCGGAAATCTTCCAATAGAGTGTTAAAGAAAATATGAGTGAAATATATTCATACTAGACGCTTGCTTACCTGCCTTATGTACAGGTAACTGGCCTGTTCAGAAATGACTAACAGGCATGAGAGGAGATGGTAAAAAGGCAAATGCATGCAGCAATGCCTACAGAGGTTACCAGTGTCTGCAAAGGAGAACCATCCCCTTAAATCACTGCATGCCTAGCTGCTGCTCAGCTAGCCCCGCTCTTTGCTCCCAGACAGGAGCTGCCAACCAAACCACCCGAGGGAAGAGTCTGCTTGACAAATCCAGTGTAGTTAATTCACGCGGCTCAGCAAAGCTGCATGAGTGGTGCCTGCAAGCGGTGGGCCTGGGGATGGATGGAGAAGCAGTCAAGCGTGGGCAGTGAGTGACAAACAGCCTTGCTCTGGCGTTCCAAGAGTAGGGGAGAGCCACTGGAGTGCCAACAGAGGCCTTGAGGAAGGTCAGATCTCCAAAGCTGCCCTCTCCGTGCCCTGGAAGGATGGATGTCCGAGCAATGTCCCAGCACTCCACAGTGCAAAGCAAAAGGACCACAGTCTCACTGTAAAATGCTCAGGTGATAGCCTTGCCAAGTGATAACCTTGCAGCAGTACATTCTTGAGATTACAAAGTTAAAATATTTTAATAGTGGTATTTCATGCAAAGTGAATAAAGGATTCAATGAAAGGATTGAAATGAACAGCTTAAGTATTCCAGCTGCGCTACTTGGTCTCATGGATGACACTCTCGCTGCCTGAAAGCCTTGTCCCTTAATACCTCCATGGTCAGAGCAATTTGTCAGTGTCTGAGCATGACCATCAGCAAGCCCATTAACTGAATCAGTCTGGATGAAATTTAATTGCAAACAAAGACAAAAATGTGTTGTAGTTTAAGGATGGCATTTTCAAATTTGTGTAAAAGGACTGAAGAGAACAAAATCCCATCAGTTCTCAAATTATTTGCATTCTTGGCTTTCGCTAACATATCTGAAATTCAACATTGTCAGTTTTGCCAGTACTATCAGGACAGAAATTACAATCAAAATACTCATATCTGTTACATATAGAGCTGTATCAGCCCTGTACCTATTACCCATTCGCCTGTAATTCAAGGTGTCATGGCTTGAGATTCAAGAAAACCTACTTTTCTAGCCAAATTAAACTAACAACATGTACGATTTAAAAAAAATACTCTTTTAATACACATACGAAGAGACAAAGTTTGCATTTTAACATTTTGGAAATAAATCCTACTAACAGCTACTGGTGATTAACTAGTATTTCCTTAATTGGCTCGAGCACTACACTGGACTGTATAGTGCTATCAGCTTCAAGAACTGTAAATATTTATAGCAGATTCCTCTTGGCTACTTCAAAAGTGTGGATAGATAATGGTCGATCTCCTCAAGCACAAACACTGCTGGCTGGAGCTTAAAAGTCAGCTTTTATGATTTCAGCAAAAGTTGGCAACTTCCACAGGCAGAAGTTCAATGGCAGCATTGGCTCCCAGGCCAGATCGAGCCTGGTGCAGCTATGTGTGACAACCCTTCCCGTGCCACTGGAGTGGGTGACACCGAGGTCAGGATAGGACACCGAGAAGGTGGCTGGAAGAGTTAGGGTGTTAGGAGCCAAATGAACATCTCAGTCTTGAATCCTGAGGATCCTCAGGCTGGCTCTGTCATGTTCATGTAACACATCTGTTCTAACATACTTTAAAAATCTGCTTGTTTTGAAAAACAAGACTCTTCATAACTTTTCCTAACATTTTAAGATGCAAAATAGTATTTAGCTATAAAGTCATCTACCTGAGAAGATTTTAAAAATCTGATGTAATTATCACTTCCTAAAGATCCCAGGGTTGATTTTCTGAAGAATAACATTGTAAGGGGGTAACAAGGGTCTTCCATTTCTAAATTCCTACCTACATTTTCATTGCTTAAGCTCCACAGCTTCTCTTTCGTGATACAGAAGACATGACGGCTGCAGCCTTGACTTTCCAACAGTTGAGAGAGGCAGTTTTCTAAAACACCGTATTAATTTCAGCCATCATTGTGCATGGTTTCCTGCTTTCGCAAGAGGATTATGTGCTCCCTCCAAAGGCACTGGAGGGTTCGGGTACGGGGGGCAGAAAGAAGTATTCAGTTTATATATTCTCCTGTTTTGCAACTCATCCCATGAGCAGAGAGGAGTAATTGTATTTATGATACATCTCCAATAGCACATTTTTTACTTTTCAAGACCAGTCTTGGTGTACAGATAAATTACAGCTCCATTATCATAAATGTAGAGAAGAAAGCAACATGATTTTTACCGTATGAGAGCAAGCCTGTCTTTTTCAGATGGATGATCATCAAGCCACTGGGAGTAGCGGGCAATGGACCACTCAGCCCTCTGATACAGAGAAACACAAACAAATACCAATTACACATAAATGTGACAAAGGAAACACACACACCAATTTCAGAAGTAAAGATGACATAAAAGAAGGCCACATGGGGCTCTGCCAATACTGCCGTGACGCGGAATGAGTTAAGGAATCCGAGACAATTAACAGCAATAGCCCAATACATTATTTGGGAGCTCAGAAGTGATCTCCTACATCAGCTGTTTGCCCAATTCTGACAGGGGTTTGAATCTAGATGTCCCACATCTTACACGAGCAGGATCCAGGCAATTTGCAGTCTGGGATAAGACCTGCAATTTCTTCTATGAGCTGACAGAATATTAAAGAATTGAGAGTCTATTAAAATCAGGTTATCATCTTCCTACTGTTAATTAATCCAAATATGAAGGCAATGACCATAACACCTTTGCCACAATAAAAACAAAAGCCAACAGTTCATATAAAGTGTGAGCTTGAATACTTTTTAACTAAAATAACTAGGGCGAACTACAATGCTCGCTCCTCCTTAGGACACCTCGAAAGGAAAGACAGGTTGATCTTATTACCTGGAAGGGTGATTTTAACTCTGGTGGTGCTCTTGTAAATAAGAACTGAAGAATAATGCTGAATGGAATAACCTCTCCCAGAGCTGGGCTGCTGGCAATATGCTCACTGGTCTGGAACAGCAGCGGTCTGGAAAAATGTAACAATATACTTGTGAAAGGAAGAAAAAGCTTATCTTATGCATTAGAAAAATGCCTATACAGTGACAATATTGTGTGAGGATAGAATCATCTGATTTTGTTTCACTAGTCTGCATCTGAGGTTTTCAACACAGGTTCAGTTTATAAAAATTTACAGAAGTTACCTATTGTAATTAAACAACCCAGGACTGTAAATTTTATATTCCAGTGAAAACACTTAAACTACAGAACTCACTGTCATACAGAAGTTGCACTGAAAGCAACACAAAAAAGTACAATTTGGCCAACATTTGCATGACAAAGATTGCTAAATCATAGTTATATTCTGCATAAAATTTAAAAGAACTTTAATCTATTTCTAATTTGCAGGTGGGTGTTGCCAAAAAAACTCTCAGTTCAGTCAGAACTAACACGAGGTAATAAATCAGTTTTGAAACACAGTTTGGTCATACTGCCACTCGCTAGTTCCTGCGAATGCAACTCACCTGAACGACCTCAGCTGTCTGTAAGATTTCCCAAGGTCAGAGACTCGCCGACACAGCGGTGCTACTGCTAACTCCATCTATAAAAACAAACATTTTAATTTGAATTAGATTGTTCCAAAATAGAAAACTTGGTATTGAAGTACTCTGCCTTTAAGCAATACTCCAGACTTGCAGACCAAATCACTGACTTCTCACTGGTTGCTGAATTTGAGACAAGACGCTATCCTTTCCTTCCATACTGCATTGCCCAAGCCAAGGCTTTTGCCTTATTCTTGGCAACGCAGGGAGCAGCCCATGACAAACAATAGTGATAGCCCACAGCTGAGAACAGAAGTGGTCTTGTGAGCTTTCTGAGACTGAAGCTTTGTTTCTTGCAGCAGGTTTATTTTGTTGGTGATGAGTTTCCCAATGAAGCACTTACATCAATACTCCAAAAACCTGAGTGCAGCCTGGGAAGAAAGCAAATCTAGGCAGGTCTCCACAAATCACTCCTAAAGCAGTAAAAATGCATACCCATTTCAGCTGGGCACCTTTCCTTTGCCAAACTGATTCCTTCTTGAACACTCCATCCCAAATTCTGGGGCACAAAACGTATGCAGATTAAATAGAAGGCAGCTGGGACCTATTGCCACAGGTCATATGGAATCACAGGCAAAAGAGCGTCAGTAGAAGAATTCTTTTCATACTCATTTTCATACTGTTTGGTCTCTGAGTTACAGCAGCCATCTTTAAAAGTAAACAATTTTTAAACACTTTCTGTTTTTAAGCACTGGACTTCACCTGCCTTTTTGAACAAGAGCCAGGCTCTGCTTGGGTTTTTGCATCATTCACGTGACACTAAATTCTGTCACGGATTCTTCATTAACAGTGAGGACACAGAAGTGAGAGAAAACAATTTCACTTCCAGACCCCAGACCGAACATGAACATTACATGGCAAAATTTCAGTTAATATGCACACTAATACCAACACAGCCACTCAAAAAAACCATAGGTAAAGTAATTTTAGCCAGATATGGATTAAATCTTTATTTCTTACATTCCTGAAGTATTAGGAGCGGAGGGATGCAAGCTTTATTCTCCACGTACGTTTTTTTAAAATCCCCAACTTGAAAGACTACACAATGGTTGGACTCAATGATCTTAAAGCTCCCTTCCAACCTAGAGGATTCTATGATTCTACAATGCACAATTAAGCCAAATTTCAAAGGACAAGAGCTAAAATAAGTAACAAGATCAGAATCACCATACAAAGGCCTTCCCATTTAAGTAACATTGCCGAACAAGTTTCAAAGCGTTTATGATAAGACACTATTTACAGTGTAGTATTTAATACTATTATTCTTTCCTGCTGTAGCATCTCCTCAGACAGAGTTGGCTGCTGGGCCACCGGCTTCCCCAAGAGCACATAACTGTGCCGGGGTTCCAGCATAAACAAGAAAGTGCGGCGAACTATGATGCCACAGTTCACCTAAACCAAGAAGAAACTAAATTAGCAATTAATGCAAATCAAGCCCATATACTTCAGGCACCCATCTTAAAAAGCAGGTGGCAGGGTGGGAGTCATCTCACCTACTTCTCAACATCTACAGGTTCTCTTCATACTCAGTGGAGAGAAACAGCCACTCCTGGAGCGTGATGCATCTTCCCCTGAGGCAGACATCTAAAATAGGTCAGGTGGGTCATGTGGGAGTGTCCATCTACACGACACTCAGTTAGACAAAGCTGGGAAAGCCAGAGAGCCTGACCCATGCACCAACGCTTTGTCTACAGACAAGGAGAGGAGGACACCTCTGAAAGGCGATGGGGAAAGCCCCACAGAGCTAGCCTACAGGCAGGGCAAAGCCTGGAAGTACTCCAAGGAACCTTGGAGTACATGGCCCACATCAAGCACTACCTGGCCACTTGAAATCTGCATTTCATATTAAGCAGAAAGTGGTAAAAATCCAGGAAGAAGAAATAAGGATCTCTGTCTTCTTGCAGACGAACGCTCTGGCCCTGGGTAACAGCCTAGCTGCCTGCTGCCCTTCTGGCCTCCAAATCTTCTGCTCTAGTTCTGCTATGAACTGACCTCTTCTCTATGGCTGGGTGGGATCCCTGCCATGTCCCCCCATAACCCTCGCAGCCTGAGGGCTAGGTCACCTCTCCCACATGCAGACGCAAGGGGTACCGGTTCCTTGGGCTGAAGAGCATGTACAACCCAGCCCTGCAGCTCCTGAGCAACCACGCCATCCATCAGACTGTGCATCCCCACACTTGAGGAGGAGCTGTGGTGCCGTCTGCCGAATTTGCCAGCACAAGGGAGCAAGGTTGAGTGCATGCTCCCAGGACAGGCAGGTTCTCCCTGGGGGTTTCTGCAAGTAGGTGCTCCAACTCCAAACTGCGATGAAGCTTAGAGGAAGTTCAACATGTTGTTCCCCCAGATCCCCCGGGACACTTTTGAGCATCTATGGGAGCCAAGAGGCCGGTCTGCTGCACAGGATCAGAAGCAAGTAGCCAAAAAGGGGAGCTAATTAAGTAGGCTCTGCTGCATCATAATACAAGAACCCTACAGACCCTAAAAAACAAACGGGAGCAAGACTCTGATTTCTCCAGAGCTTCTTTTCAGGCATCAGTATTGGCTAGGGGCAGCTGGAAGTAACTGATATCCTGCAGGAGCTGGTGTCCCAGCTCTGGTGGGAGCCATGGGCTTGTAGCTGTGAAGAAGCAAGGAGAAGATAATTCTTTTAGGTGCTTTAGAGAATTTGAAAGCAGGCAACAAACTGCCAGTCTGACTTGCAGAAACAGAGATGCATGGATCAAACTGTACTCATGGGGGGAAAGAAATCCCAGCATAGCAAAATATAATTTTGCTTAATAAGTTTTAAATGATTGTTTCACTCCTGAAACATAATATGATGTAATGAGATGTAAGTGAAACTTTCTACAGCTTAACCAATTCCTTATTAAAATAAATTTAAATGATTTCTCTTGAACATACTTGGCAGCTTCCATAAATCAACATTTTTAGTCTTAAGTACTAAAGAATAAAATTTACTTTGGAAAATTCTATTACTTCATCTTCAACCTTTATTCACTGTAGGAAATTATTAGTATTGCTAGAACTAGATAGATTTAATGGCAGCAGATGGCTGATTCGTGAAGTACTAGTTGCCAAAGAAAAAAAAATTGTTTTTAAGCTTTGCAGCATACTATACTACCTCAAATTGACTCATGAAGAGTGGGAATGAGTGAAAACTAATGTGGTAAAAATGTACAGAAACTTTTTTTTTTAAATTTACAACACTAGTCTGCTATGTGTTATAACCCAATCTCTCCAATAAAAACTATACTTTGCATAATAACTAAGATTCTTTTCTTCGCTTGAATTTTAGCTATTTGTCTGAGCCCGACGATGTAGTGAGATGCTACAGCATCTTTCTGCTGTTACATTCATTTCTTCAGGCCCACTGTGTGGGGTTTTGTGCCTCCGCTGAGCATCGTGCCGGCCGGCACTGCTGGCCTGGGAGCGAATGCCAAGGAGGAATCATTTGGCTGGAACAGCTGCTGTTTTTAAGGTGCTGGAATTGGGCAGAGGATTGAGCCTACATCACTTCTCGGTTTTGCTACCTGTCATCACCTAAAGCTGCATCAACTGTTGATTCATGTAGCATGTTTATACTGTAGCAGCTTTTGCTCTGATATACAGCTATAGTTCCCAAAGCATTTTGGGTGAGCTTTTACGGGTCTGGTGATGTTTTTGGCTGCCTGCAAGCCAGTATTTGCATCGTGTGTGCAAGGCCTTTCATACAGCCATGTCCTATGGACTTTACATACGAAAGAGTAAGCAGTACTTTTTGTTTCTTTTCCAAATTTCTCCCCCAGAACTGCAAATTTGAAAATTCCCATATCCAGGTTAAATTCAGTGACAAATCCAAGCAGTAATTTGCAACCACGGAGGCATCATGGACTAATGTGAGATAATCATTAACACAGGCTCCAAGAGAAGCAGTAGGCAGTGCACATGCCTGCCAAAGAGGAAGAGGTAGCTAGAACAGAAGAAGGCCTAATGACTCTGCCTCATTTCTTCTAACTTTGTTCAAAACCCACTGCTCTTCCATGATTTATTCATGTTATTTTGCTATGCTTGGCAGAACACAGTGGCAGACTCCTGCCCAACATATGCTGCTTCTCAACGATTCTTGCTCTCTAAGCCCAAAAAGGCTATATTTTCTTTTCTTCTCACATGACCCTGCCATAGCCCATGGCTAGGTGGTCAATTATCTGTTGAACTATTCACTGGCTAGCCATATTGTAAAAAATACATCACATGGCTGGCTTCTCTAATTGGATTATGTTCAGCAACCCATGGGTGAACTTAATACGTAGTCTAGATACAGATAATGCATATATATTGAAGAGTGCTTTGAAAAACCCCATAGTGAAGTTATTGTTTAGTGCCTATTGCGGTATTTTCAAGATCTCTCATTGCTAAACAGCTGTCTTTTCAGCTGGAAAATCTTAACATTAAATTTTTAGCAATCACATTTCCTCTTGGCCAAGATGAATTCCAAGTTTTTAAATGTTAACTCAAAATGCTTTTTCCTAGGCATTCACCAGGAGAGAATGCTTTAACAAGCAAGGGAGCAGAAGAGCTCTGAACTATTGTATGAAAGAAGCTGGCCTTGAAGGGATGTGGAATTTGATTTCTTCCCCATGCAGCAATTCCAAAATGGCTGATGTTTAAGTAAATCCTTCAGCTGTAATACCTCCAAAATAAAACACATCATAAATCATTTCCTCCTTCCAGTAAGATAGTTAGCATTAAACATTAAGGGCATTTTATCCTTAGTTTCTGTCCTTAGGACTGCAACTGTGATTACAGCATCCTGCTGCTGTCACTTCTCCATAAGAAACTAGAAAGGAAATTTTTTAGGAAAAAAGATAAAAAACATTTTTACACTTGTATCATCATATTTGATCAAATAAGCAAATCTGTTTACATTTTTAAAAACCCAAATGCCTAATATTCTTGCTTTTTTAATGCCACATATTGAACCAGAAGACCAGATTCTGACCATAGGCTAACCAGCAGACAGAAACATTTATTCTGCACTAGAATTTAGCATTGTTAACTTCTACAGTAAAAACATTTTTCTAGGAAAAGTCAATAAAATCAAATAATTTTGCAGTAATTTATCAATAAAGACTTGAAGAGTTGGTGGCGGTGTTACCTATGCCCCATCAAAACTGTCTGAACACAGCACTAAACAATTCCAAAAATCTCAACTATAAACAACACCTAGATAAGAAATATATGAAGGTATATATAGAATAGTATTAACTCAAACAGGACCAATAAAAATAGCTCATTTGACAAGGCTGAAAATAATCAGTCATAACATGAGATGGGGTTCTTGGCACCAACAGTGGGTCCTGCCTTAAATGTCACTCCAAACATACACCTGTACTATCAAAAGGTGGGAAATCATGTCATGCTTTCATGCCATGAAACATAAAGATTACTCAGTCTTTGCAATTTCTAGACTGGTTTATTTCAATGCGGTTATGATTTCTATTTGCTATTAATAAACAGCTATTTTCCTATATCAGCTTAAAAACTTTATGCAGCACACTACTAATTTCCATGCCAAATGTTACTGTAGATTCCTCCTTTCTTCTAAATAAATTTCTCAACCGATCATGCTTGTATTTCATTCCTCGCTGCATTGTCCAGCACTTCCATTGGGTTTTAGGAAGGCCTGAACTACAAGCCACCAACCCCAAAGTGTGCCTAAGTTTAAGTGCTGTAACAACTCTAAATACCAAGCACGTTAAAAAGTCTTCTGGAGAAGAACTGGTACTCCCCAGAAACATAAATGTTGCAAAACCATCAGGATTGCTGGCTTGCTTGCCTCCAGGAGAACATCTTTTTCAGTCTGACTAGTACTGGATTAAAATTGAAAGTTGGTATTACATACGTGAATACTGAGTTATAGTCACCTTAAAAATAAATAAATAAAATAAATAAAAAAAAAAATTAAAACAAACTGATCCGGGAATTTATAGGAGTGAACTGAAAAGTAATCTTGTGCAATTGCCTGCATAAAAACTGAGAGCATGAAAAGAGGTGAATTCAGCCTGTAGACTGGAAATATTTCAAAGAACAAGAGTCCCAAGGAACAGCACAGTATGTGATAATAACCTTGAAGCACTGCAGACATTTTCTATGGCTTAATTTTTTTCTGTGTTCCTGTAAGCATTGATCTTCATGAAATTATATTAATGATATTCAGGCATATTTCAAGTCTATCATACCTCTGTTTACAGCTGCCACACTAGCACACACCTAGTCTTACTGCTGAAATATCTGTAATGCACAAGATAGCAAAATGCAATACTGACACTGGAAATGGGATAAGACAGACAATTCAACAGAATCACAGCAGTAATTCCTAACTGTGTAAGTAGCTGAGCCTTACTCAAGAAAATTGGCTGTTGTGCACCTCACCGAACCCGGTTCTGAATGAAGAGAACTTGAAGCCTCAGTTTTCCTCCTTCTGTGTCGACACCTGTTGTTTTGAGGCAACTTATCAGTAAAACACATTTCCAGTGCAAGAATTTTCAAATCTGACTCTCAGCCAAAGCTATTCTGCTGAGTATAAGGCAGCTGTAAATCTAAGTGCCCTGAAAGAAATGTGCACAGGGACATGAGATACCCAAAATCTGATGTAACCCAAGATTATTTGATTTACTGTGTGTGTGTTTATAACAGAACCTCCAATTAACCAAAGCTTCTGTCCATGTCTTTTGCTTGCAAGTAACCCCAAAACACCAAAAGGGATTTCAGATCTCAAAAGCCAGTTTTAAGCAGGAACGTGTAACCCTTTCTGAGTACAGAAAATTCAAAATGACTCTACAAGACAGAGCACAAGTAAAAACAGTTTATAAACAAACCTCCTCCTACACACACAGTGTCTTTCCAGGCAGGTCCCTTCCTTCGGGTTTGGCTTTAGTCCAACAATGCAGTGCCTTTCTGTGACTAAAAAAAAACCCTGCATGCAGCATTTATGGCTATTTGGAAAAGTTTATCCTTCCCATCAGGTCAGCAGCCCAGCTAAATATCTGCTCCCTGCTCTCCTCAGACCAAAGCAGCAGCAACCTCTCCTTCTCTTTGAAGAAATCAAGTCTTTTCCTCAACAAAGCCAGGTGCTATGGGAATAAGAGCATGGAAATGAATAAAATCCTTTTCAGGATGACAGCCACATTTCGGCGAATGTGCCCTGGACTCCTGGACAGGTCAGAGCAACTACAACCTCCCCAGTGGGGCTACCAGGAGCTGGCATCATGGGCATGTGTCCAAAACCCACCAGGTTTCTGGGAGGGGCAGACACACCCCAGAAAACATGGCCTCCACACAGAAAATGTTTTTGGTCCTTTTTGTGTTGTCCTGAGCAACAGGATGTAGCGTCCAGGCCATTCTGGACACTACAGCCCCTGTGCAGCCTGGGAGGCACTAAGGAGCTCTGTGCAGAGATGCTCAAAGGCACAGAGTGAGCATTGCGGTGGCTGTATGGGGCTGGTTGGACACAGCTAGTTCTTGTCTTAAGCTCATTTTTAAACAAGTCAAAAATATGGTGCAATGTGAAGCACAAGGCAGCCCCCAGATGCAGCAACAGTTGAAGGCAGGAGACAAGAATGAATTCAAAACCTGGGTTTTTTTCTTCCACAGCACAAAAGAAGAGAAATCAGAACATTTATCTTCACATAGTTGTCCGTTCAGGAGTTATACTCAGCACAGTGGGGAAGAACATGCAAATCCCCCCACAGTCAGATGAAAATATACCTTCATTTTTCACTTAAAAGGCAGCCCGTGTCAGAATGAGAAAAATAAGCGTTTAAAAAAGATAAACGAGTGATATTTTTAGTATTATTATAATAGCTGCCTAGATCAGATGCTCTTTACTGTAGCATTAAGTGAAGATATTTCCCAAATTTATACAACTTACTTTAGTATTGCAGTATAAATTATAAAAATTATCTATATTCCTTCCAGAGGAGGAGTCAAGTGTCCTTTTTTTTTCTCCAATTTAATGCCATTGTCTTCAAAATAGAGAAGGGAGCAGAACTTTCTCACTGAAAGCAATTGAAAACTTCCCTGTAACTTTAGTGGTTAAAGGCTGATTTGCTACTTTTGAGTAATGAATAAAAAAACTTTACTCAGGAATACGTAACTCACAGGCAAATGATACAAAGCAACCACAAGCAGGAGCGGAGTGATTCCGCCCTCCCTGCCTTCCTCTCCTACCTTAGTCACCTACCAGCCAAAAGCAGCACTTGGTATGCAGACAGCTGGTGCAAACTCCCTTTTCCGCTTGGATAATAATAATCAAGACCCTCAGACCAATCTACTGGATGCCTGTATTCTTTGGCAAGTTAATCACACTGTACTACTATTGATGAATTAGATTCCAGTATAGTAGATAATGCAGACGGGTAGTTGAAACTAATATGGCGATTTGTTTTGTGTTTTAGTCCAGCATAAGAGCTAAGTAAAGCTGAGAGGCAGATAAGTCAATCAGGGCATGAAGAGAATTCCACAAAAACTGCCGTTCTGTTACGGAAAGGGCAGTTCTTCCACAGGATATTGGTATTTCTTTAACTTGTCTCCTACACTGCAAGGCAGCTGAGTTAGCGATTAACCGCTGCGGGCACTGTGATATATAAAGCGATTAAGAAAGTGACACACCATTCCATTAGAAGAGAGAAAGTGAATGAATGGTGACAAATGATGGATGTACTGAAGAGGTCAGACAAGTGGGATAAAATGTCAAGACACAGCTGATTTTAAATGCAATGGTGACTTGATAGGAAGCTGTCACACCTCCCTGAATGTGCCTTACGGTGATGAGGGATCTTCAACTACTTAGTGGATGTGTTTGGCAGGATAGAGTATCTCATCAGAGAGGATGTTTAGAACTGGAATGCACTGATCTCTTACAACTGCCTGTTTATACTTTGATGGGAGCAAAAGTACTGATACTTTTCAGTGAACGCCGTGAAGCAACAGTAAAAAGCAGAAACCGGTATTAAGGGTACCTGTGCAAAATCGGCCGCAAGCCGCATCTTCCCACCTTCACCGAGGGGCCTTATTAGACTGGCATTGCGAATGAAAAGTTCAATTGCTCTTTGAGCCATGGCTTCGGTGTTATCAAAGACAAAGTCAAAACACTCAAAATGTCTGAAGTAGTCGCTCATGACTCTTGCTATAAAACCCTGTAGTTCTTTCATGTACAGAGAACAAGGGACATCTGGTTTTCCTGAGCTGGGTAATGATCTGAAAAAAAAAAAAAGAAAAGAAAAAAGAAATGGGGACAGCTAAATTAATCTTTAAAACACAACCAAAAAATATTGGATTCTTTTTCATTTTTTTCCTACCCCACGAAGTCATGGCATGAATTGTAGAGTCTCATTTCTACTCAGAATAAAGAGCGTGTAGTTCTCTCTGAAACTGTAGTCAAAAAAAGTCTCTTTATCAGTCATTCCCAGCCTAACAAGATAAAGGAAATTACCCCACTCCTACCCAAATTGCAGAGCCTCCATCAGTGTGGAGCCTAAACCTCAAATCCAGCCCCTAAATTTAAATGTCCCAGTTGTTGATTTGAAACTCTAATAATGGATCAGAAAATACAAGCACGTGCCACAGGGTTACTAGTTTAGCCTATCCCAAACCTCTTTGTTGTATAGAATTAGTTTCCTAGATTCCTCCAAACCCAGGATTATAAAGTCAACCTAATTATCACAGAAGCAGCACAGAAGCTACAGGACACAGAAATCAATGACCTTTCTCTTTCTTTGAATCACAGTCAAGCAAAAAAGCTCTTCCAAACTCAGGAACCTGAGCATACAGGCTATCTAAAAAAACTTAGCCTTTGGCTGGAATCAGTTTATCCACCTACAGAAGTATTTTGCTAGTGGTGGCAAAAGAAAAAAAAAAAGGAAAAAGGAAAATTTAAAACACTTCTGAAAAGACACTGTTTTCAGTGAATTTCCAAGACAGAAAACAGGACATCTGATGATGATAGAAGCAATGTCAAAACAGAGATCACAACCAAAATAATGCTCAAGAAGGAAGTCTCAATTATAGATAGGACTCAATCTTTGCAGATAAAGAACACTGGAAATTTTAATTAAAATGCTCTGGGAGAACAGCATAATACACTAAATCTGAGCTTTCAATAAAAAAGATTTTTTGAACCATTTCATATCCAATAACACTTGAGAAATTTTTCTGTGGCATTTTGATTCACAAGTTATATGATTTATTTTGGGAACCAAGAATATTGACAGTTCTGAAGACTGTCCACAAAAACTAAGTTTTGAAAGCAAAAGGTGTTTTTTAAGTACAAAAATGGCCTCTGCTTGGCTTTATTTTTCTATTTAAAATGAATTTTACTCAACAGATACACAAAAAAAAAGGGGGGGGGGGGGGGAGAAGACAGATGCTACCTGATTAATTTGTTTCAATAGATAGGTGTAATTTTGCTTTCTGTGTTCATTGACCATAAAGCATTGCCTTCCCCTCAACAAACAAGAGCTCTTGCTCCAAGGACATTGTGGCAATAACAATCTATTATGCATATGCAGGACATCTTACTAAAGCAATGGCAAATTTTAGAAGTATTTCTAGTTACCCAGAAAAATCTTCCTGGTGCATAGTGATGATAATAGCTTCTACCGAATCTCCTACAGAGTTCAATAATGGTTGAACAGCGCTACCCATTAGATCATGGACTGCCTAAAATAGAGTAAGAAAAAGGCAGAAGTAAGGAAACAGAAACTAGAAGCTTTTGCATTTTGACACCTCAAAAACACCTTGACAAACAGTTCATTTCAACAGTGCTTTTAATTATTCTGCATTAGAAACTGCTAAATAGAAGGATAAAAGCCTAAGATAACATTTCTCTTTAATTGATTTTACCAGTAAAGTTCAGAAATAAAGCTGTTTACTACTTCTATGTAAAGCCTTCCTTGAAAAAGGTGCAGAACAATCTGGCATTCCTGGTTTGTAAATGTAGGTGTTTTGGTGCACACGCTTCGTTCCGCTGTTCATTCCCCAGACACACCAGCTGCCCTTCATTCCTCCGCACACAACCCCTCCCAGATGAGCGCACAGCAGGACGGATGTGGAGAGCTGTCAACCACAGAGGGCTGCACCGCCATCCACATAGCCCCCCAGAAAATCACCAGGTAGCATAAAAATCATAATTTTATGTGTGTGTGAGGGGGGCTAAAGGAGTGAATGAAGGATCCAGTTATTGCCGTGTGAATGCTGCAGAGAAAGACATTTATTTTCACAGTTAGTTGACATCTGCGTTCCAACCATTATGAGAATATTCTTGAATACAAACGCTACTCAAGCAGTGATTTGGCACATACAACACATAGTAGCTGTGGATACAACAACATATACATTTCAGAATATTTGTATACCTTTACTAACATATACTGACACAAAATAATACCTGGGAAAATAAGTGCCCATTTTAAGTGTAACAAACAAAGCAAAGCACAGCCCTATCCCTGCAGCATATGGACATTCGATTACCTTTAAGGCAGTTGTGACTGTTTGCTCAGCGGCTGCTGGAAATGAGCTCTGATTGGTAATGACCTAAAAATTTTAAAGTAATTGTTAATAGTCAACATTTAACAAATTATTAGAATCCATAATATTTAATTTTATTTAAAAACATACTGAGTTAGTAATAAGTGGTTTACATAGGTACATATAACTATCAAATGTGTTTTATACAGACAGAATTTTCAATGCACCAGTATCAGTCCTTTGCTCTCAAATTTCCTATAGACTCTGCTTCTGCCTTGGCAAAGAAATGATTCAGCTGAGCTCAAATGAAATTTAGCTGAAGGGTTAACAGAATCAGGATAAAAATAAGTGGTGTATTCTCCCACTGCTAAGTATAGAATTTATGGAGAACTATACAAGCAGCTCTACGGCAAATATTTCAAAGAATGGTTGTTCTTTTTCAGTATTATGACTATTGTAATACTACATTTTAAATAGCTGTTTATGTACAGCTACAATGATATTAGATTTGAAAGTCAAGGAATGATCTGACGGAATATTCGACCAATTTCCTTACAGTTATGAACATGCTATACAATAGTATTTTAAGCCAGATAAGTACTGAACTCAAAGACTGAATCATATCAGATCTCCCTCCAACACTAAGGCACATGAGGTTCATTACTAAATACATCAGAG
This sequence comes from Vanellus vanellus, assembly GCF_965231255.1. NCBI lineage: Eukaryota > Metazoa > Chordata > Aves > Charadriiformes > Charadriidae > Vanellus > Vanellus vanellus. The sequence goes on from NC_138905.1 coordinate 16,142,718, forward strand.
ACAGCAGACTTAAAGTTGATCTACCATCTGTTTGCAAAATCCAAGCAAATTTTATAGGCTTTTTAGCATTTTTTAACAGTCTTTAAACATATCCAGAGTCAGGAGTACTCATAATCTTTTTTCTAATCAGGCTAGGATTTAAACGCGATTAACTACAACTAGCACTGTATCTGTTTGTTTTAATTTACAGAGACTGTATAACCATTGGCATCACTAAGCCAGTAAATTCAAATTGTTCATAACTGTGCTCAGTTCTGAAAACATTTCCAGGCCACAGCAACAATGCATAGAGATATTTGTGAGGTGTTGCTTTTCTTGATTTCACCCTTTTCAGTTTGGCCGCAATCATGGGAAAGAAGTGAGGGAGAGATGTTATTATTCTCTATAGACACATCTTTCAATCTGCTTCTAATATTGACAATTTGTCACATAGCGGTGCTCACAAGGGCCAGCCAAGTCTCAGAGAGTTGCACAAATGCATAGCAAGGTGCAGCTCTTAACCCAACATTAAGCTGCATTTGTCAGAGTTCTCATCAGCTAATGGGAGAATATGCATACGATAGAGCAATGAAGTTAACATTATGGCAAGAAGAGAAATACCAAAGGAAGCTTACCTTCAGAACTGATTGGTGCAGTTTGTATAGCGAATTAACCACAGCCACGTTCCTCCTCTGTCCCTCTGTGAGCGGTCCAATCACCTGGCTGGCATCTCCTTGAGTAGACAGCTGCAGTGATTGCAGAAATTGTTAAAACAGTGCATCACTGCAAAATTACAGTTAACTAAACTTGGACCATGGCAGAAAGCCACAGGCCTTCAGTACAAATGTTCTTCCATTTAACTCTTGTCTTGATTTATAAGATTTACATCTCCAGGTAACACAAACTGAAACAGGAATGAGAACCGTGAGAGACTGCTGTCTCAGCTCCCCAACCACAGCACTCAGACACCGATCTCTTGAAGACACCTAGTCCCAGCATAACTTCAACTTTGTAATCTAAGAATCAGGTCAAGTCACCTACCCAAGGATGCAATATAAACTAGCAGCAGCAGAACTGAAAAGGGTATCCTTTTCTGTATACCCTCAGTCCTTACTGCTGACAACCAAGCAAGCCTCTTCTTAAAAACTCTGTTTCTTCAAATGGATTGCTTACAGCTTTGTACATATTAGTGGCTTGCAGTGAACAGGCAAACTGAACTGCAAGGACCAAAGCTGCTAGTCCTGTCATGAAAAGGGTTCTATGCATGAATCTTTCAGCAAAAATAAAAAAATTATTTCTTCATATTTAAACTCCTGAAAGCATGCATTTTTTATCATTACCACAGAAATCAAAGTTCCAGGGTGATACATAAAAAGCAATTAACTACAGAACAGTCCCATAAGGATACCACAGCATATGTTCATAATTTAAAATAAAATAAATTGTAATTGGGAAACAAACAGAAATTTTCTTGTGCACTGAAAGCTGCAGAAGTACAAAGAACTGACAAAAGGCTATGTGAATTCTAGAAGAAGTACGTCTAAATATTAGAGCAAGAATAGCTATTAATAGAAGGCTTTACTGCGATATAATTATCTGACTAGTTATCTATATTTCAGGATACAAAATTATCCTCCAGGAAACTCCTGAAGATGCCTAGCTCCAAAAGTCTCTCAGTAAAAATATATTCAACTCATTGAACAAGTCATCAAGAGACTTTTATGAAGCGTGCCTTTAAACACAGTTGTAGATCCTACAGAAAGCTCCTTAACTAAAACTGAATGTACAGTAATGATTGTTTAAGAATAAAAGAAAAATTTTCATGTTATGTTTGTTCAAGTGTGGGAAACAGTGATTCTTTACTAGTGAAAGGCTATTCCTGTACTTCCCATAGCTCCCACTCAGAATAAACACAGATACCATGCAAGCAAAGTAATCTAGTATTTGCCAGCACTGCTAATAATGAAGTTTTAGACAAGTTCTTGCAAGTACAAAGGAACACAAATTTATTCACAGCACTAAGATGGCAATATCAGTTCATTCCCCTTTCTTCAAATGTAGGGATTATTTCAGTACAAACAGGTTTCTGAGGCCTTTGCAAAGGAAAAAATCTTTTCCAACATATCATAAATTATTTGACATCAGAATGCATCTTTAGACTAGCTGACAAATATATCACCTGAGCATCTTCCTGCCTTACTGATGAGAACAGCCATGTCAGCTATGTACATGTCTGTTTCCTCCCTCATATTTCCATTTGACAGACTTGACTGGTTTCAAGCATTCTGCTTCTCAGGCTTACAGCTTCACAGATTAATAACAAAACAGTTGTGCAGAGAAACACCCCGTCCACCCAGCTGACCACCCTCCCAGATCCCAATAACCCTTTTTTCGCATTTTTCTTAAGCACTGCACAGACTATTCAACTCAGTTGGGTTTTCCACACATTCACAACTATTAAACATAAAAGACACTACTAAACCAGTAATATTTTACAACCTAGTCACTTAAATTTCAGCTCACAGAATCACAGAATCACAGAATTATCAGAGTTGGAAGGGACCTCTAGAGATCATCTAGCCCAACTCCCCTGCTAAAGCAGGATTGCCCAGAGCACATTACTCAGGACTGCATCCAGGCGGGTCTTGAAAATCTCCAGGGAAGGGGACTCCACAACCTCCCTGGGCAGCCTGTGCCACTGCTCTGTCACCCTCACCGTAAAGAACTGTTTCCGTGTATTTGAATGGAACTTCCTGTGTTCTAACTTGTGCCCATTGCCCCTCGTCCTGTCACTTGGAACCATTGAAAAGAGCCTGGCTCCATCCTTCTTCAACCCACCCTTTAGATACTTGTACGCCATAATAAGGTCTCCCCTCAGCCTTCTCTTCTCCAGGCTAAAGAGTCCCAGCTCTCTCAGCCTTTCCTCATAAGGGAGGTGCTCCAAGCCCTTAATCATCTTAGTTGCCCTTCGCTGGACTCGCTCCAGCAGTTCCCTGTCCCTCTTGAACTGGGGAGCCCAAAACTGGACACAGTATTCCAGTTGTGGCCTCACCAGTGCCGAGTAGAGGGGGAGAATGACCTCCCTCGACCTACTGGCCACACTCTTCCCTATGCAGCCCAGGATTCCATTGGCCTTTTTGGCGACAAGGGCACACTGCTGGGCCATGGATAATTTACTGTCTACCACAACCCCCAGATCCTTCTCCTCCAAGCTATCTCCCAGCAGGTCAGCCCCTAACCTGTACTGGTGCCTAGCATTCTTCCTCCCCAGGTGCAGGACCTTGCACTTGGTTTTGTTGAACCTCATTAGGTTCTTCTCTGCCCAGCTCCTCAGAGTCTACTGTAAAGGTCTCACAATTTCTTTTTCTTAAACATTATGAAATCATTAGACTGTGTCTCTTCTGCTGGTAGAAAAGCTTAACCCATAAGTAAAACAAACAACAAGTACAAACATAACCCTTCTGCAGGAACAAGCAACTCTTGCAGTCAGCAACAGTGCACAACAGCTTCACGGGTAGAGTCTAAAAATGCCTTAAAAGTAACCAATCTTTCTAAAATTGTTTAGCATATTAAAATCCCTTAAATTAATCAGTTTGAACTTTTGACAGCTAGATGTGTTGATCCCTCGTGTATCTTAAAATAAAACCACTGGTCTAAACCAACAATGCTTGGAAAACTCAACTCTTGTAACTAGCAGTAGGAACTAGGCAGCCCAGGGCTCCCTAGGACCGCTTCTCCTGAAGGTGTGACATGGGAACACCTGGCACCTACACGGGTAGGTTGTGCCCCACCATCTACAGCAGAAGTCTCAGGACGTTCCCATCTCTTGCTGTCACCACAACCATTTCTATGGCCTTGCCTTGAGGCAAGAAGGGTCTGCACAGAGGTTCATATACGTACACTTTGCCACTGGCATATATCTGCATTTCAGGTAGGTTATCACTATTCCAATATTCCAATGACTCAGACTGAATTCTTGACACTTCTAATATCCATTGTACAATCATGCATCCAGGTAGGAAAATGCCATCATTGTGGCTCCCCAGTTCCAACAAACTATGCTTATGGCCCATTCACTTAAGACAGAAATCACCCCTCAATTTGTTTTCCGTCATACCTGCTTTTATCAATTATTCATATTCATATATATATTCATTTATAGCAAGTATGTTTGACTCTCTGTGCTGGACACAGCTTATGCATTTAAGCACAGTGGTAATGTAACTCTTCCTCTGTTATCTGCCCACTGGGGATTGCCCTGTGTAAACAGGTTAAGTCAAACAAGTGTGAAGCCTAGCCACATCCACTCAGCTGAAAGACACAGTACGAGGGCCTTCTTTTTGATGAGGGCATTAGAGACAAAATCTAATGCCTTTTTAATCAGTTAGATTTATCCAGAAATGCAGAAGGCCAGGAAGGTGAATTTATGCTAAGCAGAAATAGGGAGGACAGAAAGGGTGGCTTCATCCCAAACCAGAATCTATTCTGGGAAATAAACAACTAGAAGACAAAGCTTAGCTAAAGGACCAGATCCCATCTCCAGGGAACCGTCAGTCAGCCTGGGAGTTAGTCTGGCTTGAGTCTGCTAGCTGAAAAAGAAAACAGAGGAAAAGAAACCATGCTGAAGCCAGACCTGAATGAGCAGTAACAACCACAGAATCACAGAATGCCAGGTTGGAAAGGACCTCAAGGATCATCTGGTCCAACCTTTCTTAGCAAAAGCACAATCTAGACAAGATGGCCCAGCTGAATCTTAGAAGTGTCCAATGCTGGGGAATCCACGCCTTCCCTGGGGAGATTATTCCAATGGCTGATTGTTCTCATTGTGAAACATTTTTCTCTTGTGTCCAATTGGAATCTCCCCAGGAGTAACTTGTACCCATAACAAGGACTGTAACTGTTCCACTTTTCTGTATCTGTCTTCAAATACAGCAATTAATTTCTCACAGTCTTCACTTTAGTTGGGTTAACTATTTCTGCTTTTACCTCAAAGCCTGTCTACTATTTACAGCAATTTCACGGGCACTAGCAAAGCACAGGCACCCCATTCCCCAGCAAGTGGCAATTCTACAGTGGGACACGTCAGTACGAGCTCCTTTTGCTAACACGAGCTACCAGCACACTGGCAACATGAGATGCAAGTGAGGAAGAGAAGAGCGAGGTAGAGAAGTCTCCCACCAGTGAATATTATCCAGGACTTTTGGATCATGCATCCAGGCACTAGGACAAGGGTTGCGTCTTGTGGTATGCTCAAGAATGTGAACATGAGCTTCTGTCCCAAACAGCACTTCAAGAAAACTCAAAGGGCAGCTGTTAAAATAAAATGAGGAAGAAACATGGAGGTACTGCCTTTCTGACATGTATATGAGGACATTCTCTAAGGTGGGAGGTTGAAATTTGCAAGTTCAATCCAATAGCTGACTAGCTGAAGGAAGTTGGCTAGAAGACCTTTTTTTTAAAATCTAATTCAACAGAATATGAGAACTAAGTAGCAGATCGGGTAGTTTTTTGAACCAAAAGGGAAACTTGCAGAAGCTGATACACAAAAAATGTATCACAAAGAGGAAACAAGCTGACTGAAGACCATTTGACTTACTTCAGCCTGACATGGTTCAGAAACCGTAAGCCATGACTGGCACTGTGCTCTCACCAAACTCAAAAGTCCTTCTAGGAAACAGTGGAAAATAGTTTCTTTTAGTTTGTACCCTTCTGTACACTTAACATGGTTACACTGCTTCACCTGCAGAGATTGCAGGTGCCTCGTATTGGCTCAGTAAGTTGCACAATGCAGAAAATTTCAGGAATGATTCACCTGACCACATGCAGGAAACTACAATGTAGAGAAATAAGCAATTCTGTTGAGTAAACCATCCAGCCTATTTTAGAGACCCTGCTTTAGGGAGAGAGTAAATGCACCCTGTATGTACCCATTCCCCTCTGCTAATTAAAAAGGGAATCTAAAGCAGTACTGCAGATACATGCAGTTACCTATACTGTCTGAAGTCATGTCAGGTGAATTCTCACCCTATAAATGCATTTGCACCCCTTTGCATAGGCCCGTCTTGGAATTATGTCTTGGTAATAACTAGACCAAGTATCCTGGATTTTACACTTTTCTATGTTTAGTACCTAAGAACAGATATGTAATTTGACAGCATGGATTTGATCTCACGTGTTGAGACATGTGCTATGATAAGACTGCTCTGGGTTTAAAATCTTGTTTTCACCATGAAGCAATGAATGCAGAATTTAGATTAGGACGTGAATCAAATCATCAGTTCTCCCCTGGGTTATAAAAAAATGCTAACTGAGTTTGTCTTTTTCTTGTAGACAAGCTCAGACTATTGATACATCTTTTCCTATAATGTTTAGTGTTTTAAAGTGACTAACTTCCCCTGTTTCAACAGGTGGCAGCTCAGAAGAGACACTCACTGATTTGTGAGCTAGTTTGCTACCATTCCCTTCACAGACTGAACATTTTGTGAAAAAGCTCAGTTTCACACTAGTAACTAAGATCATGTGTGCACCCTTATTGACAGTTTTGGAAAACCCCATTTATTTAATTTCTCTAATCTAAAACAGCCTCAGCAAACCCACTCTCTAAAGCGCAGGAAACAGCATCATAAATTAGAAGGAGTACGGAGAAGAAATCAAAATAAGACAAAAGGAGTACCTCTCAACAAAACATTGATCTAACTCTAGGATCACGAGACTAATGTGTTTTGATAGCGCAAATTGAACTCCAATTGTCAAGCTGACATTTTCAAGAATAAATACATTCCTAATAGAGGCAGCTGATGTGGCCATACCTCTGGCAGAAAGCAATCAATCCATCTGGTAGTTGGCCTCCTGCCTGATCATAACAACTTATTATAAAGCACAGAATCCATTTACAGAGTTTCTGAGTCAATAGGGCTCGGCCCTGGGATTTCTCCCATAAGCTACAAATAATTGGGATGATTTACTATGAGGTTTAATATTTTCCATACGGCAGAAGGAGCATTTTACAAGCTCTTTCCACCTAAGAAACACAAAAGTTTACTAGAATCAGTTTGCTCTTTTTGTAAAAATATGACACCGTTTACCAGAAAAATACATAACAATCTGAACTCCCCCAGCTATGCCACCTCATATATTAGCTACTTAGGGGACAATTTGCAAAAAGCAGAGACATAATTTAGAGGTTTGAAGTGGTTTGAAGTGTAGGATATGAATGAATGTGTCAGGGCAAATAAGGTCCTTGACAGATGAGGATAAATTAAAGTGAATGTTCAGCTTTAAAAAAAAAAATCAACTAAAATTTAAGAATAAATCATAACTAGAATTTACATTCTTAGAACATCTTCTAATTTTTCAAAGATGAGAAAATATTTCAAGATAGGAAGAAAGAAATAAGCTGTGAGTTAAGGCAATAACTTAAAATGTACATAAAATCATTTATACTGCACCCTCAGGACATTCTTGTAGCTTCCAGATTATATATACATACACCTTTTTTTAGCTTCCTCAGAAAAACAAAAATTTTATATTCTAGGAATATAGAAATGGAGCTCTATGGTGCAGGCATTCAAAATCTTACAGAAAACACAATCATTATTTTGGGAAGAAAAATTTGATGGAATTGTTATGTTCTTGACCAAGAAAAAAGACCAAACATCAAGCTCATACTATTCATGCTAGAACAACAGCAATCATTGAACCATTCCCTTGGGGGCATTTATCTTTTGTTTGTTGGGGTTTTTAAAATTCTTTAATATTTTAAAAAGCAGAAGAAACGGAAGGAAAACAGTAAATAGTCTTTCTGGAACAGAAAAGACAGGATTTACCTCTTAAGTCTTTGAATCATCTGAGAAGAAATGCGCTGTACAACATAATCAAAAGTGAGTAATGGTTCATGGTCCTAAAATAATGATTTGCTTTAAAACAACTCCACTATCAGAAAGCATCTAAAACCTGTTCCTTTAAGGAACCTCGGAGAATCCTAAACCTGAAGCACTCGGAATCATTTCTCAACTTCCAAAAATTATGTCCCTTGTCTTTGACATTTTTTCAGACTCAGGTTTATCCAGCTAGCCCAAGTCTGAGGAGGACTTCAAGGACAACATGTGTTGATCCTGATACCTCTGACTGTAACAGTTTACTGAATTTTTCATGCTTGCCAAATTAATGACTGCATGATTAATCATGTTTTATATGTCATCTCAATAGCTGTTGGTCCCAACCAACTACTAAGAATGCAACTCCAGAGGTGAAGTGCAGACATCCATCCCCAAGACACGTGAGATGGGTCCATCGTGATAAGGTGATATTCACCTACACATAAGAAATATAATCAACTTTAATTGCCATCTGCCTTTTTTGGCATCAAATCCAGGCATTAATTGAGATTAGAATACTTCTACCCTGCAGATGGTTATAAATGAGCTTTACATTGTCCAGCTCTCATTAGAGTTGCTTTGTGGTTTCGGCTGGGAGGAAGTTGACTTTCTCACTAGCAGCTGGTATAGTGCGATGTTTTGGATTTCGGATGAAAATAGTGTTGGTAAAACACTGACGTTTTGGGCTGTTGCTAAGCTCTCAAGACCTCTTCTGCTCCTCACTCCGCCCCACCAGTGAGCAGGCTGGGGGTACACAGAAAACTGGGAGGGGACACAGTCGGGACAGCTGACCCCAACTGAGCAAAGGGATGTTCCATGCCATATGATGTCATGCTCAGTATTTAAAGCTGGGGAAGAAGAAGGAGGGGGGGGACGGGACATTCGGAGTGATGGTGTTTGTCTTCCCAAGTAACCGTTACACATGATGGAGCCCTGCTTTCCTAGAGCTGGCTGAACACCTGCCTGCTGGTGGGAAGCAGTGAATGAATTCCTTGTTTTGCTTTGCTTGCCTGCGCGGCCTTTGCTTTACCTATTAAACTGCCTTTATCTCAACCCATGAGTTTCTCCTCACTTTTAGTCTTCTGATTCTCTCCCCCATTGCAACTGGGGGGGTTGAGTGAGCGGCTGCATGGTTTTAGCTGCTGGCTGGGGTTAAACCACAACAAGTTGTTCCAAAATTGCAAAATTCCAAAGCCTTTACCATATCAACATATATTTAACCAAATCAATTTCTGAATCATAGAATTTAATTTGGTATGAAATAACTTAGACTGCACTATAACAAAATACTGTACGGATTGTGCAATCTTGCTCTTTTCCTACCTCTTAGCACAATTACATGCTACATCTAAAGAAGTCTTTTAACCACCTTCCCAGCAAGATAAAATGAAGTACATAGTACTCTCAAAGCCAGCTTTTTATCCCTGGATGATTTTTTCTGGAGTTTAGCCAGTATCTCTTAAAAAAAAAATAAAAATCACACATTTGTTATGTGAGTCACGATCTAACCAGCAAAAGACAACATGAGAATGAAGAAAATGTTTCATAAAGTTAGTTTTTAATGCAACTTCCTCATTTAGAGTTTTAATTCAATTTTTAAAAGTTTAAGTGCTTTTTAAAGTGACTTATCAGACATTTCTAAGTATTCACTGACCAACTAAGTAGCTTAGTAATGACTGTTTTAACAAAACTCTTCTGATCTTTCCACCCAAAAAAAAATTACAAAACCTTAGCTGACTTCTGATTATTTTTAAATTAGGCCTACTGCCATCTTTAGCTTTTATTGCTGTACAGTGAAATAGTAATTATTCTGAATTTATTTTAGTACATAATAGCCTCCCACGTATCCTATTTAAGTACCTATTAATGGATTCCTTTAATGTGCCAAATATTGAATTCATATTTTTGGGTTCTCTCATTTAAATAGCAAAGATACAAGTTTTTCAATGACAGTAACACCATGTCTTCAAGGTATTGGTATAACAGAATTAATTCACATATCTCAAAAAGAATTGGGGAAAATAGAATCTTTCACATTACTTACACCATTGTAACTGACCCATTATTTACAGAAAACGTTTCTTGAAGTGTCATTTCACTAGTGTTCTTGACGATTCGTGAGCTTATTACATTTCATACTTCCCTCCAAGGTTCACAATATTCGACATTTAGACAGGAGGACTAGATACGTTTCCCTGGAACTGTCAGACAAATCTCATTGTTGGAATATGTACTGAATAGTGATTCACCCGCAAACGAAAGCTCACAATTCAATATAACACCATCTAATACGAGACATGGATTAATTCTTACAAGACCACATAATAAAAAAGGCAATCAGAAATTCACTTTATGTCATTACAATGAGAATTCATCATGCTTTTCAATTCAAAACCATCACAGGCCTCATAAATTTGCTGAAGTTTAAATCTGGTGCCAAAATTCCAGTGCACAAAGAGTATTTTCCCTTCACCGGAAGAATCTTATTCCAGGAAATCTTTTCTCTCTCCCTCTCCACTCTGTTCTACCCTACTTCGTTGAATTATTCAGCTAGTTAAATTTAGCTATGTCAGATAAGAGTATGGGTGGACAAAAAAACAACGATGCAGATACCCCAAATCACATAGTTATGTCAGCAAACATCAGTAAACATCCTAATGCAGATGCAGCTCACATCAGTTTTCTTGCTAGTACAGCATATTTCATTTGGGGAACTTGTATAAATTAAACGATCAAACCAACGTTTTTGGTTGGTGTAAGGTACCTTTCTCCTTATGAATACACATGACTTAAAGGCAGCCCAACAAATGCTTTCCTCCATAAATGTGGTCTTAATTTTTTTCATTTCCCCAAGAAGAAATGAGAATTATAGCCCTCCTAGATCAACCTCTCTCTTTCTTGCAATACGTTACGGATATTTTTCTTTGCTGCTAGGAAAACAGGGGCAAAATCAACGGAGAGCTCTGCCTTCTCCTAGTCAACCACTAAGTATAGACTGAAAGGTTCAGAAAAAAATCCTTTCTCCATGAACACTCAGAGAAACACAAGATCCGATCCTTCTCGTCCAACTGTTTTACCATTGCAATGTTGCAACTTTCAAATCCCGCCTTTCTTTGCATTTCTGCTTCTCTTAACAATTTCACTGATTGAGCCAAGACATTCCAATACAGTCTCTGGATCAGTTATAATACACTTAGCTTTTTAGATTCTTGACAAAAATATGCCATTCATATTGCTTATAATCTAAATAACCCTTCTTTAAATCTTCATTCCCCTGATCAAGCATGACAGACACCTTCTTCCAGAAATGACATTACGAAAGTTCCTTGTAAAGACGCTGTCTCTTTCTCAGCTCAGTTTAAGCTGAATTGTTGTTTTTCTATTCTACCTGGCCTTTTAGCATTTTCTTTCCTCATTCTCTCTATTGCAACAAGGTTTACAAACCAAGGAGAAATATTAATAAATGAAAGATTGTTTATAAACAGCAAAAATACAAACCAAGATCAAAGAACATTTAATTTTGATTCTATCATTCAAAGCAGGTCAGCCAGTGCAATTAACTCAGCTCACTCCCCAGTTCATCTCACATTCAGTTTGGTGTAACTTCCAATGAAGTCAGAAACAATTACTGCAGCTGACATCTCCCCAGTTTCTCACACAAATCTGAAAACATACCGGATCAGATACTCGTACCCTATACTTTAGCCTGTTTAGGAGCATGGTCAAGAGTGTCCCTTGGGAGGCAGTTTTGAAGAGCAAAGGTGCCCAGGAAGGCTGGGCATACTTCAAGCAGGTGCTCTTAAAAGCGCAGGAGAAGGCCATCCCCATGTCTCGAAAAATGAGCAGACGGGGAAGAAGACCACCCTGGCTAAATAGAGAACTTTGGCTGGACCTCAGGAAAAAAAGGAAAGTTTACATTCTCTGGAAAAGGGGGTTGGCAACTTATGAGGACTATCAAGATATAACAAAGCTATGTAGGGGGAAAATTAGAAGGGCCAAAGTTCAATCAGAACTCAGCTTGGCCACTGCAGTTAAAGACAATAAGAAGAGATTCTTTCAGTATATCAATAGAAAAAGGAAGACTAGGGAAAATGTAGGCCCACTGATGAATGAGACATGTGCCCTAGTGGTGGAAGACACAGAGAAGGCAGAGTTACTGAATACCTTCTTTTCTTCGGTCTTCACTGCTAAAGCTGTCCCTCACGAATCCCATACTCTGAAGGCAAAGGGGAAGGTCTGGAGAGAGGAAGATTTTCCCTCAGTTGAGGAGGACCGTGTCAGAGACCACTCGGCCAAGCTGGACATTCACAAGTCCATGGGCCCTGACGGGATGCACCCGCGAGTGCTGAGAGAGCTGGCAGATGTTATTGCTAGACCACTCTCCATCATCTTTGAAAGGTCATGGAGAACAGGAGAGGTGCCTGAGGACTGGAGGAAGGCTGACATCACTCCGATCTTCAAAAAAGGCAAGAAGGAGGACCCAGGGAACTACAGACCAGTTAGTCTCACCTCTGTCCCTGGGAAGGTAATGGAGCGACTCATTCTGGATGTCATCTCCAAACACATTGAGGAACAGGAAGTTATTGGAAGTGGTCAACATGGATTTACCAAGGGTAAATCATGCTTGACCAAACTGATAGCTTTCTATGATGTTATAACTGGTTGGCTGGATGAGAGGAGTGTCGTAGATGTCATCTACCTCAACTTTAGCAAGGCTTTTGACACTGTCTCCCATAACATCCTCATTAGGAAGCTGAGGAAGTATGGGCTAGATGAGCTGACAGTGAGGTGGACTGAGAGTTGGCTGCGGGACAGAACTCAGAGGGTTGTGATCAGCAGCACAGAGTCTAGTTGGAGGCCTGTAACCAGTGGTGTCCCCCAGGGGTCAATACTTGGTCCAATTTTGTTTAATATATTCATTAATGACCTGGATGAGGGGACAGAGTGTATCCTCAGCAAGTTTGCTGATGATACCAAACTGGGTGGGGTGGCAGACACCCCAGAGGGACGTGCTGCCATCCAGCGTGACCTGGACAGGCTGGAGACCTGGGCAGAGAAGAACCTAATGAGGTTCAACAAAACCAAGTGCAAGGTCCTGCACCTGGGGAGGAAGAATGCTAGGCACCAGTACAGGTTAGGGGCGGACCTGCTGGGAAGTAGCTCAGAGGAGAAGGATCTGGGGGTCCTAGTAGACAGTAAATTATCCATGGCCCAGCAATGTGCCCTTGTTGCCAAAAAGGCCAATGGAATCCTGGGCTGCATAGGGAAGAGTGTGGCCAGTAGGTCGAGGGAGGTCATTCTCCCCCTCTACTCTGCACTGGTGAGGCCACAACTGGAATACTGTGTCCAGTTTTGGGCTCCCCAGTTCAAGAGGGACAGGGAACTGCTGGAGCGAGTCCAGCGAAGGGCAACTAAGATGATTAAGGGCTTGGAGCATCTGCCTTATGAGGAAAGGCTGAGAGAGCTGGGACTCTTTAGCCTGGAGAAGAGAAGGCTGAGGGGAGACCTTATTATGGTGTACAAGTATCTAAAGGGTGGGTTGAAGGAGGATGGAGCCAGGCTCTTGTCAATGGTTCCCAGTGACAGGACGAGGGGCAATGGGCACAAGTTAGAACACAGGAAGTTCCATTCAAATACACGGAAAAACTTCTTTACGGTGAGGGCAACAGAGCACTGGCACAGGCTGCCCAGGGAGGTTGTGGAGTCCCCTTCTCTGGAGATTTTCAAGACCCACCTGGATGCAGTCCCGAGTAATGTGCTCTGGGCAATCCTGCTTTAGCAGGGGAGTTGGGCTAGATGATCTCTAGAGGTCCCTTCCAACTCTGAAAACTTCGTGATTCCGTGAAAATGAGCCATTTCTCAGTATGTTAGTAACTCTGCTGCTTTCAATGCCTGAGGAGCACGAGATGATTCTGTAATTGTAATCTCAGGAAGAGATCTTGGAAGATCTGTGAAGCCATAGCACGACAGAATTAAGCTTCCAAAACTACATCACCAAAGACAAACAGCAGACTATTTTCTATTGACTATCATACATCAGATGCAACATAAACCCACAAAGATGAAATCACACAAAAAATCAAGTCTCATCTGCCACAATATCATAAATAGTTATGATGATGGGATGGATGTGCAGAAAGTTGAGATCTATTTTAAACCTCAGTAATTACAAACTAGTTTTTAAACATACTCAAAGGAAAGGATCAGCTTTTTCTGCAGAAAATTTGAAAGACAAAAATAAATTTTCTAGAGCAGTGCAAGAAGAATATGTTGGTTTTCTCACAGTCTGCCTCTTTAAACTCAAAACCCCTCTCAAATAATCTATTCCAACCTATTCTAAATGGCAAGCTAGTAGACCAGAGATATTTAATAGGGATACATTAAGGCTCGATATCTGCTAAAAGTGGAGAATTAAAAAGATCATTATGGGTAACTGCAAAAGATTAAGCCACCCGAGCAGCATTACAGAACACAACAGTAGCTGAGGATGTAAGTAAAGCACAATTTGGAATCTTGCACCTGCAAATCACAAGTTCAAATATAAACTGGATTGAAGGACAACGAGAGACAAATTGTTTGTCTCCGTTTCAGTCCTAGCGGGAAGTGGGTATTTATTAAAATCTTCGTAATGTGTACCACTGACTGACAATCTTATTTGATGCCTCAGGAAGGAGATCTGTGATTGAAAAGGTCTGAGAGAAGAGGAATTAATCTTGAAGAATGATTCCTATAGAGTAGAGACAGAGCACAATGGCAGGATAATGCACTGAGCCATACAAGTTTTGTGGGCAATACTAAAAATAATTTAAGAACAACTGCAGCAAAGCTGACTTTCCATTATATATATTTTGATGCTAATCTTATGTAATGCATTTGGTGCTGATCAGCATTACAAAGATCAGTGCTCTAAAAATATCTGAACATGACAGATAGATAGATGCTCCTCAGCCTATATCTCCATCCATTATATTCACTAAAAATAGGATATTAAATTACAGAAGGGGTTGGTTGCACCGGCATCCAAAAAGGTGTCATCTGAGTTGGCTCAAAGAAATACCTGGCTACCTGAAGGAAGTGTTGAACTCCTGAAAAGAGTTAATATCCAAGAGTTTTCTTGCACCCATCCAGCAGTACTTGGAGTTGCCAACTAGCCACACCACCACAGACAACTGTGCTCTTTTCAAGGACTAAAACTCTGGTAGAAACACCAAATGTTATTTGAAAACAAGTCAAGTACAGCTGACAAGCATTACAGATAAAAAAACTTGTTTAGGAAAGTGTATCTTTTGAAGCTCTGGCAATCTAAGAAAATCTTAAGACCAAAAGCAATGTTGCTGTAGAAGAAATCAGCATCTCCTAACTTCTGCCTTAGAGATTTATTTACATCAGAAGTAAGAAAGTATGAATTCCAGATGCTAGAAAAAAAATACCCCAATCTGTCAGCATTTTAAGCTTCCTCTTGAACAGATTTTGCATGTTGCTCTCGTTTGGTCTCATTCACATATTGGCTACACCCATAGCAGTACATTACACGGTGCCAGGAAAGGCTCCTGGATCTGGCATGGGATCATCTGTACCGCTAAACCGTCAGGACAGTCATTCACAAGTTTTTGGCCTGGGCCAACAACTACTCTCTCAAATAATCTACAGCCACGGCTCAGGAGAGGCAATATTGCAGAGACTGTCCCCGAAAGGGCGCTGGCAGGCAGCCACATGCTTTGGGGCAGAGGAGCCCTTACCAGGCGTGAGGCAGGCTGTCCCGCACCGGCTGGCTGCAGTGCCCAGCAATGTTCCCAGGCACCTTTCGCTGACTAGTACAGATGTTACCGTTACATCCCATGTTGGAGATTCAGACACTTCACAGCTAGGATGGCAAATTCAGTCCTGAGTGTCAGTCATAAACCTTTACTGACCTTGTACTCTCAACTGAGAGAAGCAGACGTTAACATAAACATCAGGGTGGCAGTGCAGAGCAATGTAATAGGCAGCCTTTCTGCAGCAAAAACAGACACATTCTGCTGATCCTTGAAGTGAGGCCAACATTAATCAGAACGAGCCTCGATGATACAAATTTGCCTTCAAACAGATGAGACCAAGCTCATATACTTACATTTACTGTTATATGTTTTTGTTTCCACAGCCATACTCTGTTTCAAAAGCAAATCCAGACCATTTGGGGACAAGCAGTGAGTGATCGGGACATACCAGCATTTGATGCTGAAGGACGCGTTGAAACAACAATGAATTATGTTTTTCTACTTCTTATGCTCCTTTTTGGTATTTATTTTCTTAAACAATAATGCACTAAAAACATCTGCCATCAAGTACATGTTACTCATCATTATGACTGATAATAATACTTTACAATAACACAGTCCCAGTTACACTATTTAGTTAATTAAAAAGCAGATCTCAGTAAACCCTCAGAACAAAAGTTTAGAAATAATGCGTATTAGTTTTAGTCATAGAATTTTTATGTCAGAGTCACTTTACATTTAAACATTAATCCAATTAAATATCCAGCTTTGTTTTACAACATCTGAAATCCAGTTTCACCATTGCACTGAAAAATGGTATCAGGCTAAATCAAAGCTTCCCAGTTACTTCCGAAGAACCTTTTTGTATTGGCTGAGTACCCACATATTACTGCTCATGTTACTGCTCCAGTACTCTGCGATTGGTGCACATTCTAAAACCATGTATAACATTACATAACTCACATACTTACTTAATTAAATGTAAATAAATCTCAATATACTACTGAGATCCAGGCTAGTGAGAAAGAGGCCGCCTACTCTCTATCACAGATATCAGCTGATGCTGACTTTTCCCTCAAAACAACCCAGAATGTAAAAACCTCACTCACCAAAGAAAATCCATACAAATTTTTTTTGTGTCCTAAGTGTACAGTGGTCCATCAGTTTTGGGACCAGAATGTCAAGTTCTCTCTCATTTTGTCTTTTGGCATGCCCGGTACCAGAGGTCTTTTATAATATGTGAATCAATGTCCTGCCCTTTGAGGATATGGGACAACTATTTGAACCTTGGTGCAAGGACTCTAAGTTTTGAGGCAATTATTTCTTCTCTGTAATTTTTAATCTCAAAATTCACTTCTATCACTGGGTGTTTAGCATTTTAACTTTGAAATATATAAAATACACCAAATGTCACCTTATGTTTTCTTAAGAAGGTCGGGGAAGGATTCTTCAAAACGCCAGGAAGGACTGTGCTCTCTGTACAGCACTTAAAAACTTCCAAGTGGCTTATAGTAGGTAAACCTGGTAATCAGAAAATCCCACAACCATTGCACAGGGTAAAATCCTGATGAGAAGCCAAGCCTCCACCATGAGCTGTGGGCAAAGGATAGATTAGTAGCTCTCCCAGAGCACTGCCCACAGCCTGTATTTTGGGCCTCCGCCTCATTCATCAGCTTTTGTAAGATGTATAACAAAAGTCCAACCACATTTAGTTAAGGGAATAAAAAAACGATTCAAATTCTCTATTTCCTTCCTCCCTCATTACACCCACTCTCCTTCTCCATCTTCTGAGTGCTTCCTCTTTATGATTGATTACAAGTCTGACAGTGGGAAAGATCTCCATTATATCATCTGCCTGCAGCCTCTTGTGTGTTGGAAAGATCCCTTTTTTTAGACAAACTTTTCTGAAACATATTACTCCATAAAATACAATATTCCATATTTAGGAACCTTCTCCAATTACAGGCAATCACAACTCCCACTGATTTTAGCCTTATCTACCCTAACCTCAGGATAAATCTGCCTAGAGTAACATGGTTGTGCAGATTCTTGCTTTGCCTGTACTTGAAGCAGACGTGAACTTGCTCTCCTTGCGCTCCAGGCTGAATGACAGCGTTGTGCTCCGCAAGGTGCCAAGCCTGAGCTGGTCACCCTGGCTTGGAGTGGAGCTAAAATGTGCTTTGCCATCTGGGAGCACAGCAGAGTGAGTTTGTGTTTGCCTAAATCATGTAAGCATACCATTACATATCCACAGTCTTAAGACAGTTTGATCTACCAAAAGTTGCCAGCATAATCACCCCTCCTGCTCTGAAAAGCAAGTGGGCAACCTGATTTTTATAATCCTGCCTCTGCAAATTACTCTTTGCTTGGTTATTGGCCAAAAGATACCGGGCCACTTTTGTCTCTGACAGCAAAGCCTTATGGTCGGAGGAGGTAGCAAGACAGAGACTCCACAGGACAAGACAGGAGGGATTGCTGTGGCACTCTGATTGCAATTAATAAAGATAGTCTGACAGGATGACTGTAACTCTAGGGAGGAAACTACCAGAGGTCTCCAGGTTCAAAAAGTAGGAGAATTGCATCATTTCTAAACAACTGCATTTTCATGTTCACAGCACAACACATTTCATCTATGTGCACTTGGTGGGTGTGTTAGTGTATTTCAATACACCCACACGCCAAGCTGAACAGAAATAGCATGAAAGTAAGAGAACATACAGTACTTACATTTCTACTCACAATATATGAGGTAACTAAAATCATCACTCTAAAAGCAGAAAGAATGCAACAAAAAAACACAACAATAAATATTGTTTGAAATAGGCCTGTGCTGGGAAGGGAATAGGCTAGATGATCAAATAGGGCTCTTCCATCTTCAATCTCTATAAGGACAATGGATCTTGCAATTTATTTTTCTGCTAGTTCTTCTAAACTTTCAGAGCTTTGAACTTTCAATGTTTCATGACTTCTCTCCACAGGACATCCAGTTCTAAGTATCAGTAAGGGAAATAGCTCTATCCATAGGCAAACCAAAACATAGTGACTGCAAAGTGGCAAAAAGGAGATTTTTAATTATGAGAGAAATTACAATATTTCAAGTACATTTAAAATTCATAGAATCATAGAATGGTATGGATTGGAAAGGACCTTGAAGATCATCGAGTTCCAACCCCCCTGCCATAGGCAGGGACACCTCTCACTAGACCGAGTTGCCCAAGGCCACGTCCAGCCTGGCCTTGAACATCTCCAGGGATGGGGCCTCAACAACCTCTCTGGGCAACCTGTTCCAGTGCCTTACCACCCTCACAGTGAAAAACTTCTTCCTAATGTTTAATCTGAACCTGCCCTTTTCTAGTTTAAAGCCGTTCCCCCTCGTCCAATCGCTACATGCCCTAGTAAAAAGTCCTTCCCCAGCTCTCCTGGAGGCCCCCTTTAGGTACTGGAAGGCCGCAATAAGATCTCCCCGGAGTCTTCTCTTCTCCAGGCTGAACAGCCCCAGCTCTTTCAGCCTCTCCTCAGTAAATGAGCTTCAGCTAAGTAAATGACAAAATTGCAGGTAATAAATTGGGGAAATACAGTTTTGTCTCACTTCCAATCAACAGGTTACTAGAATTTTCATTCTCAGATACATAAATGAGAAATTTGATTTAAAGTAGCATATGAACAAAAATCAAACATGAATTTAAAATACTTCTGAAATCCCTCAGGCATCTTTTCCAAAAATGGACAGCCAAAATCTGTTCACTTCTTATTATGGAAGATTACTGCAGAGTATTACCCTAGAGCAGTAGTCTTCAAAGTGGGGTGTGTGCACCACAGGGGTTACGCAAGACAATCCTTTGGGGTGCGCAAAGAAAATATCAGGACTTCAATAGTACATGTATATAATTTATAAATAAATAAATATACATGTAATGGAGGGGCATGCTCAAAAAACTTTTACTGATAGGGATGCATGACCAAAAATTTTAAAGACCACTGCACTAGAAGATCCCACCGTGCAATTGCTGCTGCCATGTCAAAGGCATCTAATGGAGATGTTGGTGAGATATAAGCTCTGTTTTACACCTCTTCTCAACTACCAGTTATAAAAATGGGTGAAAATTTCCCTATAAGGCAGGTTTGTGAGCTCCTATCTTTTGTTAAGCAGCGTGGATTCTCAAGAAAACCCAAAATTACTAAACTTTTTGTTTTCAGGAAATGCAACTTACTGGTTCCTGAGGAATATCTTCCCTCCACTGTATTTATTGTTATCATTCAATGAAAGAGCTGATTTTATGGGGCCAGCTAAACAAGAGCACAACATGTTATGTGTGTCAATCAAGACGGGTAACTTAAGGTATTTGCAGGTGGGAATGGATGACCCCTCCAGAAAACTCTTAAATCAAGGAGAAAAGTTAGTGTTCTTTTTCATCTGGGCTACCTCACTTGTATGAAAAAGTGGCTAGTGAACAAAATCTGGCTCAGTAAGCAGCCATTATGTTAAAAAGCAAATAATGGGTTAGAACATGCAAGTGCAGAAGAGGAAAATTTTGCTCTTATCACAAACACAACGATCAGATTTGTTAATCTCTCTTCCAATTTGGAATGAGAAGGATGTAGAAATGGTGACTAAACAGAAATCTCGCGGTGTCTGTAATCATTATGAAGATGTGTGGGCTGCATGATTTAGGCAAAACGTGAATAAGAAGAAACAAAATAATAATAACAACAGAGAGAATACCAAGCACCCTTCCACAGCATCACCTAACAAAACACAGGATGGGTGGCGAAGTTGAAAGATAATACTCTTAAATTAACAGAAATATTTTTTTAAATTTAGTGCAGTGTATAATTATCCTTTCAAACTCTGTAGAGTAAGAACATCTGCAATTACACTGAGTGAAATTAGGACAATAATTCTGAACGCTTCATGGCATACACCAACCACATGAAGCATCAGCAAGGGGTTAGCTAAAGATTCACCCAACAGTAGAATCTGTCTACCTACTGCTCACAGAGCGTTATTTATATCTTCTCTGAAATCATTTGAACTGGTTAATACAAGAATAGGTCTCAGGCACAGCAACAGCTAGTTCTTGGGGCGGGGAAAGCTGAAAATCAAAAGCCAGCAGTGTACAAAGTCACAAGTAACACAAACAAACATTTTGGATTCACAGGAAGAAGCCATTTTTTCTTACTTGTTTTTGCTTTAGTACCATATGTACAGATTGCTAGATGCTGCTTTTACTCAAAGGTAAAATATTTGAGTCTTGAATAACATTCTTGTTATTTGTCCTATCTAAAGCTAACTGGAGAAACAGCTATGAAGTCTTAGTGAACTGCAACTCCTTTTTTTTTTGTGAAACGGAATAAATACAAACCCTGACATCAGAATGTCTCAACATTTTTAGAACTGCACATTTCAGTTTTTCACCATTCAAATCTACCTGCAATATTACAACATTAAAAAAAATAATTTTATAATGACTCTTAAAAGCCCCCTCCCCAGTCTTCCTTCACTGAGAATTCTGAGATTCTTTTACTTTTAATTTGGAGGAGAACTCAATTGTGAATTCCTCCAGGAAATGTTCATGTTTAGCACTGCTCTACTGTCGCTACCAGAAATGAAGCATCTGAGCAGAAATGTTACATGGTCACCCTTCTCAGTTTTACAAAGCTCTCATTGGAGACTGGATTGCACGACTGAATGAAGATCGCATTCTTGGCTACACCACTAAAACATAATGAAACAGTGCTGTCTGACATAGCTCCTGTTCTACACATGGTACACACTTCAGGCTCAATCTGTCTGCCCAAAAATAGGTACAAAAAAAAGTTAAGATGTTCTAGATTATATCCACAGGGCTGGCAAGCATGGCACAGGACAAGTGGGAGAGCAGTGCCCTTGTGGAGAGGCAGCTGGAGGCTAGGCATGGTATTTTAGCACTTTAAAGACTGCACTATACACTTATGCCTTGGCAACTGTGTTGAGCTCTTCCAATTTTAAATTTTGTAGCATGTGTATCATTAAAGAAAGAAAAAAATGTAAAAAAAAAGTAGCTGTGCTACATTGATTTTTTTTACAATTTGCAGGTATATTCTTGTAGGAAGTTCATGTTAACTCTGCCAGTTTGGCTAATCCTGTCACTTTCAAAGTTTTAGGTTTTATTTTCAGTTGCCAAATTCAAGAAGTTCAAGAGCTCAGACTCACTCTTTGCTCCTGCATTCCTTTAGTTTAAGGTCAGCTAATGCAAAACCACAAATCATATCCATGTGATCTTATTTCTATATATTCTTTTTTTCAGGGTTTCTTAAGAATTTGCCAGCTGGCTGATCACAAAATGACGCTTTCGAACAAGCCACTGGCCAGATGCAAACTCTGACAGAAATGATGAGCACAACAGACACTGGTGCTTTCATAGTTACAGCTGAAATGTCCTTTTTTTCCAGTTGAATGCCACTATTTGACACTACACTCCATGAAAAATAGACACAAGTGTAATATTTTTTACTCATGATGACTCTCGCAACCTACTAAAAATCCTGATTTCTTTCATGAGCATATTTCACTCTGAAATTATGAAGCCATGATTCAGTGTCTTTAAATGAAGACCCAGCTTAAGAACTATGCTCTAAATATATAGCAAAATAATGTAAACACATATTTTTACTTTAAAATTTAAAATATTCTTTATGGTCTTCATGACTGGTTCACCTACCTTCCTCTTCTATACAGTAGTTTGCAAACTTCCAATACAACAACAGACATGGTAAACAAGATATGTGTTATTGAATTTCAAATTTTTTTTAAAGCTATTCAGAGACAGCAGGTGTCTAAAAGGTAAACAGAATCCATACTAACTTAATTGCTGCAATGCTTTTAGACAATTGTTACAAAAAAATGTTAGCAAGTATCTCTCTTTAAATGAACCATACAGTAAATGAATGTCACCAGTCTCAGTTTGCTTTCAGAATTAATGTTGTTTAAGTGAAAATCTCGTTTACAAATACAAGTAGTCAGTCATTTCTTGTGGGTCCATGTATTGCAAAAATTAATTTTCATCTCTTCATAAGAAAAGCATTAAAATTTCAGCAACAGACTTCACAAGAAAATGGTTTACCTTAAAAATTATTTTTTTGTATAATGATGACTTTCACTGTACTATCCATTGGCTTTTTTTGGATCCTTACCCAAAGGATAAGACTTTTGGGACCCTTCCTCTATTGACTTTAATGCTAGATAACAGCGCATGGCAGATGACTGGAAGCATTTGACAAATGCAAACAAATCAAGGGTCGGTTAAATATACGGCAAATAATAAATATATGGAAAAAATGCCCAACTTTTGTTGCAAATAGTGAAAAAATATATTTGAATACTCCAAATTTTAATACTATAAAGACGATGTATCATGTAACTGATGCAATATCAAATGTTGGTAAATATTAAAATTTAACTGAAAATGCTTCCAAATACAATGGAAAACCAGTTGGACGGTTTTGTCTTTCTAGACTGCTTTACTGTTATGTTGTAAATGTACAAACAGAACATTGTATGTAGAAAAACTTAAGTTTCTAGATATTTAAAATTACTTACAAGCTGCTCAGACTTTACACCGTAGAGCTGAATGGTCT
This sequence comes from Vanellus vanellus, assembly GCF_965231255.1. Taxonomy (NCBI): domain Eukaryota; kingdom Metazoa; phylum Chordata; class Aves; order Charadriiformes; family Charadriidae; genus Vanellus; species Vanellus vanellus. Next base: position 16,165,948 of record NC_138905.1, read on the forward strand.
TTGCCACATTTTTTGCCACAGCTAAACTCAGGTCTGGATCAACAGCAGCCACATTTAGCTCACTGGAAGCAAAGATTACAAATCTTAATTAAAAACTAAACAGCACTGTATTTAATTGACAAAGAATTAACTATGAATAAGTAGTTACGTGGCATGTCAATTTAGAGAGAGTAACACATACAACCAAGTCTTTCTAAGCACTGTAATTCAGTTTACAATTTAACAAGTCATTTGGGAATTTTATGTGCAGTGTTCCTATTCTAGTAAAAATGAGCAAAGTTTAGGAATGACACTTCAGTATGAAATCACTATTAGTAAGCCATTCAAAAATATTGACTGCAATTAACTACATTCAAGTTTTGGCAGCAGCCTTCAAACATTACAGGTGAATACACAGTCATTCAACTCTGGGATTACATGAGCTGTGCAGAAATACCCAGGGGAAGCTTTAGCTTGATACAACTAATAAGCTGTGTTTTAGGCAATCCTTCATAGTAACAGAGGCCCCAAAGGAATGACAGGGAACAAACGAAAGAAGGAAAAGACTTCTAAGTCACTTCCAGTATTTCTTGTTCATGGAAACCCCCAGATCTCCATAGGCTGGAGCTGCACTCACTAATGCTCTACAGAAAACAGATAAGCACAAGGACCATCATACTGCTAGTGATGAGATTAACCTCTCCCAAGAAATGGAGACACACTAGGAATCCTGACATGGGAATAACCTTCTCCAAGAACTCTGCAGGGCCCCAAACATCATTAGCTATAGGTCACTCTGGAAAACTCAGCTGAAATTTCATAACGTCCATGTTGTTTTCCCTTCTACTCTGCAAGGAGCAAAATAACATCAATAATGACACCATTAGGCGTGTTCTGAGCATCTGTAACTTCCAGTTCCAAATACAGTGTCAGTATCTAATATTACACACACACACTCACATACACATACTACGAATGCTGCCCATCATTTTCAGGCTGTATTGAACAGAGCAGTCCTTACCAAAACCTTAATGAAGGAAAATACACCATTGGTAATTTAAGCAACTCATTTTACAAATTCTACCTGGAATAGTTGTATTTATCTATTATCTTGCTGTTTCAGTCTAACAGAATATTTACATCAGGTATTATCAAACTTGCAGCCAAGCAGCTATCATCTTCCCTTTGACAGAGTCGGAATAATGAAGATATCAGACATTCACAATATGTGTAAAGTTTCTCTTCCTGATGTTTTATAAACTTAAACAGTAAAACTTAAATTAAAATGTCAGTTATTACAGAAAAAAAGACAGAAAATAAATAATATAAATAATAAAAATAAAATTTTAAATAAATTATAAATAATAACAAAGAGGTGATAATCCCGCTGTATTCAGTGTTGGTGAGGCCTCACCTCGAGTACTGTGTGCAGTTCTGGGCCCCACAATTTGAGAAGGATGTGAGGGTCCTTGAATGTGTCCAGAGGAGCGCAACAAAGCTGGGGAAAGGGCTGGAATGAATGTCCTATGAGGAGTGGCTAAGGACTTTGGGCTTGGCTAGTTTGGAGAAAAAGCGGCTGAGGGGCGACCTCATTGCTCTCTACAGCTTCCCGAGGAGAAGCAGAGATGGAGGTGCTGATCTCTTCTCCCTGGTATCCAGTGATAGGACATGTGGGAATGACTCAAAGCTGCGCTGGGTGAGGTTTAGACTGAACATTAGGAAGCATTTCTTTACCAAGAGGGTGGTCAAACACTGGAACAGGCTTCCTAGAGAGGTGGTCGATGCCCCGAGCCCGTCAGTGTTTAAGAGGTATTTGGACAATGCCCTTAATAACATGCTTTAACTTTTGGTCAGCCCTGAAGTGGTCAGGCAGTTGGACTAGAGAATCGTTGAAGGTCCCTTCCAACTGAAATATTCTATTCTGTTCTGTTCTGTTCTATTCTGTTCTATTCTATTCTATTCTAAATCCTGACTTAATTTTTACAGTAACCAGTCTTATAACTAAAGAGTAATCAACCTCTTACTGCCAAGGAAGTCTCATTTCTAAAATTGTAACTTATGAGAAAAAAACATGTTGAAGATTACATTTTGCAATGTATTATATGTGCATACCTGGCTATAGTTTTAATGATGCTGTCAAGTTCGTCAGAAGAAGGAGGATTCCGACCTCCGGGAGGGAAGACAAGATTGATGGGGTCAAAGAGTCGAGATAAGGATTTTGACAAATAAGCAGCTTCATATTGTTGCAGTGAATCTTTCAAGGCCTTTTCTGGACTGTTGGTATAAGACAAAATTACTACATTTTAAATTAAAATACACAATAGCATTGAATCTTTCCAGATCATACAAACTTCACAGTATTGAACCTGGTTTTTCTTTTGCTCTTTGAACATATGCACTTGAAAAGATTTTAATAGTGTGTAACACCTTGCTTTTCACTTGAACCATGTAACTAACTAGACAGGGAGCCGTTCTCTGTAGTTCAATACAGTTCTTAGCACTTTCTGTAAGACCTACATGGAACCCCTAATTCAAGGTGCTCTTGAGACAAACAGTGCTAAAAATATCTGCAAAGTATCAGCAAGATATCCAGAACTGCAATGAAAGACCTTTTTGTATTCACATATTTCATTATCAGATAGCTTGTACTCAATAATATATATAAAAATAAAATTATCTCCTAGTCTATGTATGTGTATAGAAAGCTTCAAATAGAAAGACTGATCTTAAATTTACCCTTAATAAGCTTCAGTCTTTAGTATTTCTATTTGTGAAAATGAGTAAGCAGCAGCTTGGTCAAACATTTTACCTCATTGTCAGAAGTTTGGTGAACTTTTTACTTTGGTTCCATTGAAGTCAATGATAAGTCTCCCACTGACTGCTCAGGAACGTATTTAAGCCAATACAAATCTCACATAAAATATTCATTTTATCTTACATAAGTCTAGAAGTTCTAATAGACTTGATAAGCCTCTTTCAGTTTGATCTTTCTGATATCCACCACTCAGATCATGTTTATTCTATGATGTATAAACATAAAAAACATGAATCATAACAAACTGAGCATTTGTCATGCTCCAGTGATGTGGTATCACTAAAAGAAAGCTACCGCTGTAATGGCAACACATATAAAACTGAATTTTCATCATTCTGCTTATTTTTTTCACCCCAAGAGACAAAAAGATAAAACTAATTCCAAAGCCAGGGACTTTGAGAAAGACAAGACAATCCAACACTATTAATTATACAACCTAATGAAAATCCTGCAGCTCTAAAATAGTATTAAAGCAATAATCATAAGAGGCAAAAATAGTCTTTAAAAATCTTCCTGCTCTGCTAATTTGAATAACACTACGTTCTTAAAAATATTCCGTTTTCTTGCAGGGTGCAAAGCTGTACATTTTATTGCCTTAGAGTTCATAATACATACTCATAATCTTTGGGTTTTTGCATGAATATGTCCTGTATATCTTCCTCCATTTGTTGTAGTTCAGCAAAGAGATCTGTAGTTCCACTTGTGTTAAAATTCCGCTGAATATTTTGGCTATATTGTTGAAGGCGTTTCCACAAGTCATTATAAAGCCTCAGTAATTTAGGGTATTCTCCTTCAAAAGCTTGTTTCAAAAACATAGAGGCTGCAAAATAAAGCAGTAAGCATTATGCATTGCTAAGTTCAAACTAATTTTTTGATTCATATAAACAACCTGTATCCTTGCATTTATACCAATGAATTATACATAACGTTATCCTACCTTTAATATTAATAATGTAATATTTATAATTAATTTCAAAGTGGTATGTGCTATCACTTTAAATGTAGTTGACAAGGGTACATCTCTAAAGCATCAGTGTAAAATCTACATTTGGAAGACTGGACATGGAAAACATATCTTGTATGATAAAGATACTAATCATGGTCATGAAACACTTGGTATCAAACTTAACTATTAGTATTATGATTCATTTAAATCCAAAGTGTGATTAGCACTCTCTAAATCTACAAATTTTCTAACAATAATTTGATGGGGGGAAAGTGTGGGGCTGTGCAAATTTTGAAGATACCCTTTTAAAACAAAGATAACTTCTATGATCAAACTCTTAAGAAATCTGATAAGGGAAGCATATGCTTTTACACGCACTTCTTAAAACAAGGTACCTAAAATGCAATCCCTAAACTTGTCAAATAAAGAATGACAAAGCCAGCAGAAAAAATCAGCATTATTTTCAGCCTTGAAAAGCTTGCCGCTAGTAACAGGAAATGAAACAAATGTACAACAGCTTTAGCGACTAATGCTAATCTTGATCTAACATCACTCATACTTTATGGATTTCCCATTACATTAGGAGATTAACACTGTCCATTCATTCGTAGGTTTTTCAGGTTCCAGGCATCTGTCCCATTTCACCCAGCCTATCTTTTCAACTCAAATATATTCTAATTTTGAATGCTGGAGGATTCACATTTATTATCAAACACAGAGTTATTTTAGGTCACAAAGCTATGTTTATAAAGACTGTCCCAACCACACAAATGCAGATCATGATCTATGACCAAACTCTGTAAGCTGCCAGGAATTCTTATTTTTACACTATTTTTCTGATATTCTCTAGTCTTTCTCTGATCTATATGATCCAGAGGTCTGTGACTGATGTCAGTGGATTCAGTAATTTAGATTTTATATGTTAAAAATGAACATTCTCATATAGATATGTCACTTAAAAAATTAAAAACTGTACTCGCTGCAAGCATTGTTTCCCCAAAACTCAGCTGTAGCAAAGACAAACATCATTCACAGTTCAAAAATCCAACCACTCCCTCTAAACGTTTATATAAAAAACATGATTAAGAATCATAAGTAATAAAATATTTTTGCATAGCTGTCAGACAAAGTACTGCTGACAAAATGCACGAGTTCCTTTACTTCTGAAATGTTGATTGATCCCATTAACTGTTGTCACAATTTTACAATTTTAATACTGAGTGCTGAAAACAGGTAGCACATGTTCAGTTTGAACATATGAGATTCCGGGTATGTACATACTGTTGTTAAAGTAATGCTTTAGGCAAACAGTAAAATTAATATGTTTTAACACAAGATGAATATATTTTCTTTTGGGATCATCCAGTTACTTAGCAACCACTCAACATGAATCAACCAGCTAGTTCCTCAAATTTATATTGCTGCTATAAAGCCTGGAAGGACCAAATTCTGAAGGGCCAACGCAATAGCTGAGATCACAAAGATACATGTACATCTTATGCACTTCATTTGTATGTGCAAAACATTAACTTTACACACCATGTACAAACATGAGAGATATTTAGGAAAGCACTGAACTCATCTGGGTTTGTGATCGAACTGCATGCTGCATTAACATGCATCAGCAATAGTACTGTCTTACGTTTATACATGATTTTTATTTAATATTCCTGATTGTATCTGCTATTTATTTATTACATATGTACAGAATATTGTGTATAGTCAGAACACCAGCCATTTGCTTATATTTAGACAAGATGTAACTTTGAAGAAACTCAATTCCTATTTATAAAGGTATCCAAAAATAACTAAAATCAGATTTTTACAACTGATCAGTGTTTTACAAGAAAAGACTGTGAAGAACTGCTCTTTAAAATCAAAATACTATTTTTGAATTTGGCAAACCCATTCACTTTGGAAAGTATATTATACTATTGCAAACATTTTTACCTCAAAATGCAGTTGCAAAAATACAGTTTTGTTATTAGATAGTGACTACTTAATGAAGCAGAAAATATTTCTTTTTGAAAATTCAACCATCATTTTGGAGGGTCATCCTGTTTGGTTACAAACCCAAAAAGTCTAAAATTCACAGACCCCACACTGACTGGACCACTGCTTTAGTTCTAGTAGAGGAGATAATGAGCGAAGGGCTTATTGAAATGAGAGATTCGAAATAACTACAGAACGCATTACAAATAATTTATACTGAATACTTACAGTCTGTTGCTGACTGAAAATGAGAGGAAAGTGTCTGAGTTACTGCAGTCCAAAACTTGTACAAAATATCAGACTGGCCATCCTGATAGCAGGGGACAAAAGAAATACAAGTTTCAAAACGTACTCTTTTCAAAGAATCTTAAATGCAAATGCTCCCAGTGAAAGCTGTTCTACCCTCACTGAAAATAAAAACTAAGTAAATGAAATCTGAGAAGTTTTCCTCCAGTTTAAAGCTAGAAAAAATATTGGAGAAAACAAAAATAAAAGCTTCAGTCTTCTCTCAAACGGAATATTTTCCTTCAAGTCTGAGAGAAATGCTCCCAGCTCTCGAGGGACATGAGTGCAGACCAAAGCAGTACACCTCAGGAGCTGTGTTAGAAAACCTCTTTGCATTGCAGTGACCTTCTCATTCCATGGGGGTTCTCATGCTGACTACATCACAGCAATTATTGTTACTGCCATTACAACATGCTTGCAAACACCAGCCGGGGACCAAAACCAGTGCAGGCTGCTCTGCTTCACACAGAACAGTTTCCTGTTTCTAAAAACATAAAACACATGAAAATACAGTGAACCTCACAACTGACTCTTCACCACCTTGTGTCACCAGGGCTTGCTGTCAGAAGTGGAAACAAGGGAGCATATTCTTGCAAAATGGATGTAGGAGAAATAACAGGCTGTTTCCTTACTCCCTCCAACATCTTGCACTCACGCCTAAGCATTAAAGCATGATTTTGTTTTCTCTGTTTTGCTTTCTTCCTGTCTGTGTGTTTGAGGTAGAAAAAATTATAAGAGATGACGATGGATATCCTGTCCTGCCCACCAGTTGGAAGGTTGTCCAGTGTTTCCATGGGAAGGGGAAGCTCACTCCGGACAGAATGAATTTCTTCATTGCAGGGTATACAGGTAACATATTGACCCTCCTGTATAAATTAACAAGTTTGACCAAATCACTATACTAAGAATAATCAGCAAAAATTGCTCATAATGAAAAAGTGAAACAGCCAGCAGTCATGACAAACATCAGCAATTCTAAGGATCTTATGCTGGCACTTGGCTCTTTCTGTCCTGACTCCTTCCAAAACATTCAAGGTTTTAAATCAAAGCACAACATTCACAGCTAAAGATGGGGTTAAGCAAAGGGCTCAATGCTGAAATCGCTGTCAGAGGGATGCATTTTCTCAATTTCCTTTTGGCACTGCCAGTGAATTCACTAGGAGAAAAATTAAAACAAACAAACAAACAAACAAACAAACAAAAAACCCCAACAGCCAAAACCCAAACAACTCTAATTCTTGTTAATAACACAAGCCCTTTTAAAGTGTCAGTTCAACTTTTGTACTGCCCAGCACCCCAAAAAGGAAGAGATTAGCTATCAAATATAGAAGTCCAGCTACTCCAAACTGAATTACTACTTAAGATGACAAAGGAAGAAAGAATGCACTCTATTCACTTGCATGGGTAATAACATGCAAAGCAATGAAGGTGTTTAGAATGTCATCCATTAACACGGTACCACTGCATCCCACTTGAAGATCTGGTCATTGAAAGACTGCCAGTTCAAGCTTAAGTTTCAGTTCCAAAACTTTCATCTTAAAGTATTGATATAAAACCTGAAAATCAGTGAAAGGTAGACTGAGACATCTAAAAATTAAAAAACCAAACAAACAACAACAACAAAACAAAACAAAAAAACCACAGGATTTTCAGATAGAATGCTTTCACATATTCTGAGATTAGATGAGGAATTAATCCAACCCTACTCCTTCTCTCTAAAGATATTCAAGGAAAGAAAAAATTTATGGGTCACGTGTTAAGAATTGAGAGAGAACATCTTTTATGCTGTTGGGACTCGTAAAATGTATGAGACTTAACACAGAAAACTAAAACTGGGATGATGGAATCTCATGTTTGACTGCTTGAGGACACTGACGGATTTACAAACTGAAGTAACTTATAGCTATGAATGTATTTTCTGTAAAATTGTACTTGATTTTCACAAATGGGCAAAGTAAAATTATAATATTAGACAATGATTCAGAAGGCGCACTCCATAAAATATCTTCGGGTTTTTTGTAAATTTATTATTGTAGCATAAATGTGAAATTACTCAGTTCTTCATTTCACAGTTTCACATTTAAAACATGAAAATTACTATAAAACAAATGGCCTTTCACATCAACTATAGACTAAATTAATTAGCTTTCATATTCTCTATCCCAACCTGGAACAATGTTTGCCTATTCAGCATGGTAACTCAATTCAATTTCTAAATAATCTAATGGAGGTGGAAAAATACTTACAGAGCACTTTCAAACAACTTTTTTTTCATTACAGTTATCATCACCTACACCTCTGCCACAGTCTCAGCAGAAAATGCAATGATTAAAGGGTCTTGTAAACAAACTTGCATGTAGTCTTTCCACATCAACATTTCTATCTTAATTGTCAGATTCAGCGTGGTGACAAATAACAGAAACATACACGTGATGACATTTAATGTTCTTGTGAGAAAATATAACTTTTGTATGTACCTCAATATATACACATATATGATATGAAGTCAGACATATATACATATGTGCTCATATAACCATTTACATAGCAGCCACAGCTGTACCAATTAAGCCTCTGCCCATTAGCTTGTGTCTTCTGACCTGGGCAAATGGTGTTCATTAACTGTATCAGAACTTTGTAGTGAAGTAGGCCCTCACGTCTCAGCTAACCAACTCAGCTATGTATAAGGAGAAACAGAGGGGGAAAACTACATGGAAAATTCAAATAACATTTCATACTGTTTAACTACTCAGTCAAAAATGTTTAGGGGAAAAAATGATTAATGCCCTGGTTTTGGAACAACTAAAACCACAATCTAAGGAGTCATTACTGGTTGCTTCTATAATGCAAGATACAATATTTCACTTAGTCCAGCGTTGAGATGCAGTCACTCTGGAGGTGAAAAATAGCTGCTGATTAATAGCACACAAAAGACCATGTAAGAGTTTGTGGCAGGAATTAGAGAATACTGTTGCCTACGCATACACCAGGGGGTATTTAAGTGGGTGGACTGTAGCTACCAAAATTGGAATACAGCAAGGCATTAGCATTAGATATTCCTGCTGGAGTAAAAAGTGCCATATGCAACCATGAGCATCCAGAAACCATTTATTTATTTTGTTTAAACCTGTAATTTCTTTTGCTTACACATTAACTCAATATATTATTTTCTTAAGTACTTTTAAGTATCTCACTGCTTATTTTTAAAATAATATATTCTAATAGAGATTAAATCTGTGCCTGTAGATCAGAAACAAAATTATAATTTAATTATTTAAAATATAACGCACAATTCCATTTGACAATAATCAATACTAGAAAAAGACATAAAAAAGGGTAGCAAAAGGAGTGTGTTTTTCCAGCTTAGCAGTATATTAAAGGAATGTCCCCCTCCTTGTACTGGACAACTTCTTCAAGGACTTAAGACAACAGGCAGGATGAAGGTGGAAGAGGAAACAGCAGTACTGCTTACCTGAAATGTACACCACAAATCTACTGGCTCATCTTATTGTAATGGAAAGTTTATAAGCCTTCCCCTATGCTTCATATAGCACTGTGAGCAACATCGCACAGTATCAGGAAGAAACTGCTCTTTTGGGCCTTTCACTTTCAGAAAATGTCATTTAGCTAAAATTGCATTCCTGTCATCTTCCCATCTGTAGAGTGTAAGTAATGAATTTGGTCCTCCTCTACGCTCCCACCAAATATCCTCACTGGTAGGCAATGTATGGGAGCATCGGGTAGTGTAGAAGGGATTCTTTTTGGTGCAAATCTGTCTTGTGCCTATACTTGTCTTGCAGTAAACACTCAAGTGTGCTAGCAGACTAACTTCCACTATTCAAGGAATACACAACCCCATCATTAGCTTAAAAAGAACAACTTCTGCAATTAAATAGCTTTTTGCAGCATAGCATCATATTTTTGTAACTGAACCCACAAAGATGTACTAATATTTTTACCAATTAATATTCTGAGACTTTAAATTGGGAGTTTTCCATTTGCCTTGCTTCTGAAAATGAAATAAAATTGAAAGATGTTAAATTACTTACACCCTCTCCAAAATAAAAATGCTTGCTTTGAAATCTAGTCACAAGCAGATTAACATCTTGTGATACAATCCCTTGTAGCAGGAGCAGCTGACAAGATGAGTAATGAACTGCATCCGATTATCTTTTCAGCTCTGTGGCAATCATTTTCCAACAACTTCCTATTCCATAACCAACAACTCTGGAAAAAGGTCACCATTCTGTCATATTCCCCCCCCCATCAGTCTATGTGTTTAATAACGTAGAGAACACATAAACCTTTGGAAGTTAAGAGGTCTGGCTGCATCACTGTTATCTGGAGCAAAACAGTTTCAGGTGCATATTGCGTATATAGAAATCCTACATAAAACATCCATACATCGTTTAAAGTCTCTCAGAAGGAAATTATTACACTTTAGCAAATAATAGAGTGCTCCTTCCCCTTTTCATGCAATACGTTCTTTCTTCAACAGAAGAATCTTAACTGTAATTGATGGTATCTAAAACTCAGGACAGGCAAGATTCAGGTCAACATACACATGGTTTTCTCATTATAGAATACAACTGATTTAAATCAATGAATATTAATTGCAACTGTAGGACTGTAATGGCAAAACAGGATTTCCCCCCAAAATCACATCCATTTAACTAAGAATTTCTGAAGTGATGGTACTATCTGTTTGCAGCTTTATTTTGATCTCACAGCGGAGAAAATCTGCACATAAATCATACTTTGCACTATTACAAAAAGGTTGGGAGGTTAAGACCGACCACAGAACTGACTATTTTTTCATGAAAATCTGCTGTGAAAATACTCCTATACCTAAACTACACTTACATAAACAAATAATCTACCAACACAAACTGGGAATTAAAAATATTGCCACTGCACCCAGTGACAAGTTTTTTCCCCAGAACTGATACAGCTGAGCAACCACTTCGATGATGTAGTAGCTCCTATGCAACTCCTGGGGCAGTGCAAGACAGCTTACGTCCATCTTCCTCTTGTCCATTCGTTGCTGTCAGAAATGAACTGAACAACAGCTCAGTAACATAAACTAGGGCAACCCTCTGCTGTTCTGACCTGCTGGAGAGCTGGCCAGAACCAGGGGAATAGAAAGATGCTTTTGAAACACATATGGACCACAAGCACTTAGCTACTTTTGAAAATGTTATTGCTAGAGAAGCCACTCGCATCTGTGTAGAGTAAAACAGAAAAACACAACAATCAGATACCAGTCTGGCCCATTCACTAGAATTTTACCCCTTTTTTATACTGTTCAAAAATTTGGTACTCAGTCATACATACTATTCACATAGGAATTACTTGCTCATGGAAATTACACACATAAATCAGACAAAATATGTCCGGCAGGCTAGACCACAAATGGCAATGAATTTTCTCTACAGTAGGGCTCACTTTACTGTGTACATGAACTGGACAAAGATCATTGGTGTAAGCCATAATTCAACAAAGTTTACCCTTCTTAGAATAATAGATGCAGGCAGTCTTCTTGACTTCCACGGTATACCTTATTTATGCGAAATTAAGAGTGTGCTTAAGTGCTTTGCTGAATCAGGGCCATAATCAACAATCAGCAAAAAATGTGTTCCCCTTGTATGACTATTTAGTTTCAACTATTCCTATGAAGTTACTATTGTCAATACTCTGCACAGACAGTAATATTGTGCAAATTCCCCACAATAGATGGGGGTTTAGATAAAACTATTAACAATGCACGATAATTCAAGGAAACCAACCTAAACCACTCTATGATTCTATGATTCCATGATAATACTGCATAATAACAGTACCAGGATACATTTGGACAGTGCTAGTTCACGCTGCTCTCTGTTGTAAACTAATACAATTGAGTCTTTCCCCAATAATACAAGTATAATAAGTGTGAAAAGTTAATATTCTAATGGCAAAAGTTTAACACTTTTGCTAGTCTAGGGCAGAAAAGGTCTACATTTAGTAGATGCCAAATTCAAAGCAGCTGACCAGTCTTTTAGGCAGATATTTTAAGCTGCAACTCAACAGAGTCACAGAATGGTTGAGGTTGGAAGGGATGACTGGAGGTCACCTGGTCCAACTCCCTGCTTAAGCAAGGCCACCTAGACCAGGCTGCCCAGGACTCTGTCCAGGTGGCTTTTGTAGTCCTCCAAGGATGGAGACTTCACAACCTCCCTGGGCAGCCTGTGCCGGTGCTCGGTCACCCTCACAGTGAAAAAGTGTTTCCTGATGTCCAGAGGGAACCTTCTGTGTTTCAGTTTGTGCCTGTTGCCTCTGGTCCCATCACTGGGCACCACTGGAGTGAGCCTGGCTCCGTCCTCTTTGCACTCTCCCTTCAGGTATTTATATACATTGATGAAATCCCCCTCAGCCTTCTCTTCTCCAGCCTGAACAGTCCCAGCTCTCAGCCTTTCCTCAGAGGAAAGATGCTCCAGTCCCTTCATCTGTGTGGCCCTCCTGTCATTGGACTCTCTCCATTGTGTGTCCACATCTCTCTTGTACTGGGGAGCCCAGAACTCAACACAGTATTCCATGCCTCACTGGTGGTGAATGAAGGGAAGGATCAGCTCCTTAATCTGTTGGCAATACTTTGCCTAATGCAGCTGAGGACACTATTTGCCACCTTTGCTGCAAGAGCACATTGCTGGCTTTTGTTCAACTTGGTGGCCACCGGACCCCCAGGTCTGTTTCTGCCAAGCTGGTTTCCAGCTGTGTGGCCCTCAGCATGCACTGGTGCTTGGAGTTGTCCCTTCCCAGGTGAAGGGCTTTGCACTTCTTGCTGAACTTCATGAGGTTCCTGTCAGCCCATTTCTCCAGCCTGTTGAGGTCCCTCTGGACGGCAGCACGACCCTCTGGAGCATCAGGTGCTCCTCCCAGTTTTGTGTCATCAGCAAACTTGCTGAGGGCACACTCTGCCTCATCACCTCTATCATTAATGAAGGTGTTAAATGGGATTGGACCCCTGGGGTACACCACTGGTTACTGGGTCCCAGCTAGACTTTGTGCCAATGATCACCATCCTTTGGGCCTGGCCATTCAGCTGGGCCATTCACGAGCAGCCCTATGTTCATAAAAAGCTGAGTTTCAGAACTTCAAAAAGGGGGCTGTTACAGCACACAGTGCAACTGAGAGAAACTGCAGATTCAACTATTTTCTATGCAATGGCTGGTGGTAAGGAAAGGATTCAGATCAGTACTCTTTTTTGGTATGGAAAGAACGGGGGAAAAAACATTTATACTTGCATATTAAAAATTCTTTTTTTCAGTAGTCTTTATCTTTAGTGTATTGTATTTCAGCATGTATGCAGACTTGTTAATAGTGTGAAGCGACATTATTACTCAGGTTATAGATTCGAAATTTAGATTAATGTTGCCTATTTACAGGATTACAAGATTATCTTTGATGGAAGAAACTACAGGCTGGCAGAATCCACGTGCTAAAACCCTTCCCACTTTCTCACATGAAAGTGACTTGATTTCACAGTTCAAAAAGTATAACCCTCTTTCGCTAATAGCTACTAGTAAGTTAACAAACCACAGAACAACCAGTACCATAAGATATTTGAAGATCTGTATTCACTGTCACTCTACAATAATATTAATGCTGCAGCCTGGAAAACTGATTTAAAGTCTCCTCAAACTTAAAACCAGATCAGCTTACCTCATTTTTAAAAAACATACCAAACTACCAATTAACTTTGCTATTACTGAAATGAAATCTCTTGAGCTCTGTTCTTAATATAAGTATTTAGTATCTGACATTAAATCTAAATTCAAGTACCCCCCTTATTCCGTATTAGACAAGAATGCAAGAAGATGCTGAAAAGACATATATTTATTTTTAAAAATGTCTCTATTTCCTCCACACTGTAAATTTAGAACTTAATGAGTATAATTTCCCATCTGTGAATTATCATATTTGTGTGTGTGTCTAAAATAGCTATTCTAACATTCAAATAATAAATCTGACCCACTGATTCTAAACTGGCTCCCACTTCATGACAATCACTTCCAACTTATTTTTCCCTGTAGAAATTTTGATACTTTGAGTAGAATGCGAAAAACATCTTTATTGTGAAGCCTCTTTGAAATGTAAAACAATATAGTGAATATTACTATGCAGCTAGTTGCTGCAGGCTCCTGAAATCAGGCTTTGCATACTAATACATACAGTGTTTTCTATCTGTAATCAAAGGCTCCGCCATAAAGAAATACAGGACTTGAGAATGTTGCTCTAAAAACAGAAGACATTTAAAGGACAGCCTAAATATTTTTTCCTCCAATAAAGCAACAATGCAAATGATTTAACAATTTTGTATGGCAAGATCTTATGGGACAGAAATAAGGAAATCTATTTGCACTATTTCTATAGCAACATAATTGCCAAATGTTAGACTGTGAACAAAAAGCCATCATCCTCAGTAGTGCAATTAATCAGTAAAGAAACAGACAAATTCTGAATGTGTTTTCAATAGACCTTTTCTATCTTCTCAAAGTAGTCAAGATTAAATTTTTAAAAAGAACAGTGCATTTAAATTTCTAATGTTGTCTACATTATCCATTGCGGGTGAACAGATGTCAATAAATGACACCATGATTTTAAAAATGACCTTGATTTTGTTGTTTTACTGCAGGGCATAGAATTTCATTACACTGAGTTGATCAGTTTATACCCAAGATGTAATAGTTTCTAGACTTCCAGCCGTAGTGCAACATTTTAAAAAGGTCTCTTCATGCAGCTGGCAAAAGAAACAAAACCTGGGTTTTTTTCAAAAATATAACCTTCTTAACTAGAAAATAAAGTTAAGACTGTGCATTTTCCATATTAGAATATTAGAATTCTTAAGTGATGTCTCAGAAAAACTAATTTGTAAGGAACAAAAATTCTTAGGTCTTAAACAGTGTCCTATATCTTCAAAACTACTTAAAACATTAATTAATCCTCCCATATTCCTGCAAGATATGCATCAATTGCAAGTAAATGAACTTAGTGTTTCCAAAAGCCAGTAACTACCCAAGGGACCCGACAGCTTTCTTCTATCCAGAGAACTGATTTATTATGTACAGCAGCAATTCGAAGTATGCTTTCACCTTGACTACTACATACCCCATCCAAGGATGAAAGGGTGGTTCGCTACCACGTCCAACCAGCCCGTAGTTGTTCAGGTAAGACTGACAGAACAATGATAAAAGGCGGCACTTCTGCTAACTGCATTTCTTTTTGAATAGCAAGCTGACTGAAAAGCAACTGACAATAATTTTTCATCACCACCAAACTGCAATTTGCACAAACCCCACCAAAGCAGAAGTGAAAAAGAACAAAGGTCATTATAGCCTACGAACCCATGCAATCTCCACACCATCTTTTTTATTTACGGCTGCACATTTCTGTCACAGAAACAGAATTAAAGTTCTAGAGAAAACGCAGTGTCATTAGAAAACCATTGCACAGTCTCTGACTCTCCCATTTGAATTAGCACCAAATTACTTTTAGCATAGCTGTCTGGATACACTGATCCTTCGAAAACTAGAATTAGGACCTTTAACTGGTAACACCTTTTTGGTTTTTTAAAAGAGGCCTCAAAAATCTTGCAAGTGAATTCAGTGGGACAATTTGTAGGTCTGAAATAAAGAGTATCTTCAGTATTTTGGGAATCAAAAACCTGCTCATTCACCTGTGTTTAGATCTCCTCAAAGTACCTTGTTATTGCTTAAATAATAAACAGAAAGCACAGTAGAAACGATATGCAAGTAATCCAATTCTGCTTCTACAAAAAATACTAGAAAATAAATCACATACTTGTAATAATAGGTGAAAACCAGATTATTTCCTGAACTCACATAAGGAAGTAATTAGATTATTTTTTCCACTTGGGATTATTTTTTAATTGGGTCAACCAAATGCGAATATGTGGTGTTAGACATGAATAATTTCAAAGCAACAACATTTTTTAACAAGTTTGGACAGGGAGGAGAAATAAGAAGGTGAAATGTAAGTACACTTTGGGCAATAAACATTTATATTTTCCATTTATTTTCTTTATCTTATGTAATGATGAGGACATTTCCTTCTGTATCGTTAACACCTCATATTGCCAGTGTTGACAACTCAGGAAAATAGCCTGCTTACTCACCAAACATTCATCAGGAGAGGCAATGATAAGAGCCCTCCACGAAGTACATAATAACACTCCCTACAACACTCAGCTCACTTTTTTACCCAGAGGCTTACGTAAATGATGGAGTTTGCAGGGTGCCATAGCTGCTAACAAGCAGGACACCAACAAATCAAAGGCGATCAAGGGCAGATGTGCTCTCTCACACGGAGCACTCTTCTGCCCAGCGGAGAGACCCCAGCTCACCCCTTCTGTTGACCACCCCAACCCCCCCCAAAATGGTTTGCTGCTTTTAAGGCTGCTTCTCGCTTTGCAGAACTGTTTGCTGATGCCTATGTAGGAGTGAAGGACCCAAAATAGATGAGGATCAGAGATCATTGCCAACTCTTTTACAAGGGGCTTAGAGGTATTCTTATCTCTAATTAGGAAGCTGGCTGTCACAGAAAGATATGTTCTGCTACAACTTACACTGAAGTCAATTGTAGTTTAAGTATTACAACAGCTGAGGCAGGATTAGTCACTACACATTGAAAGAGAGAAGCAATAAAGCAGAATAAACTGGAGTAAGCTATTAGCTCTCTGAAGGTGAATCAAGCAATTGAAAAAAGTGATCTATAGAACCAGTCATGAGGTGAACAAAAATATTGATTTTACATTATTTAAATTTTATTTGTAATTTTAATTTTTACCCTCAACATTATGAAAACAGTATCCCTGCCTTTTAAAAAAGGTATAAAATTAAATCTCTATTCTTTTTCCCCAAAAATGGAAAACTGATTTCTGAATTATTTTAGCCAACTAAATCTAGCCATTAAAGGCCTTTTTTCTTAGATAAAAACCACAAAAATGTCCATTCAGTTTTAAAAGAAATATATTTCTCCTTTAAATATTTCGTAGATCTTTTTGGGAAACTAAATCTGTTAATTTAATATTTACAGATTAATAATGAATCTATAGTTCATTACTAGTATGAAATGTAACATTTTTTACAATGTACTACGAGTGCATGATTTCTTTTCAAAATAGCATTCATTTCATACTGTAGCAAAAGAAAAATACCAAAATCTAGAACTGCAAAGGGAAGGAGTGGAAAAAAGCATAGTGTAAATTTAACCTCCAGATTCTTCCATGATACTTATGTAAGCCCGGGTACGTCACCTAACTCTTGGCCACATCTAATGCTGGAAAAATTTGGAAGTGAATTCTGTAACAGAAACCATAGTGTAGAAAAGATGCAGGTGTTGTCATTGCCCTGCTGGTGAAGTCCAGTATTTTACAAGTTCTGTGCCTCAGTTTCTCCATCTGTCAGATTTTTTTTTATTTTTTTTTTAACAGAGTGGTTTTGTGAATCCTTTAATTAATTAGTTACTGTTTTTAAAACTACATTTTTGGATATAACATGATACAACACTACTAAATATTATTATGGTAACAGGTCATTAGAAGGCCGGAAAGCACATGTTTGAGATCATAATACAAAATGAGAAAAAATGCAGGCTGTGCTATCTGAAGAGAAAGACACAAAAAATCCCCAATGGAAAAAAGCAAACGATAAAAAAAAAGCAAGTAGCTTCCTTGCTATTAAAGGACTTGTGCTTTAAAAAGGCTGGGTCTCCTCCTCTCTTGTGCTTCCTAGGATGATACTTGCACTGCAGTAATCAAAACAAGGAAGCAGATGGACAGGCAAAGTGGTACTGCAGCTGCTGCAGAAGATGACTATAATAATAATGTTGACATCAGTAACAGTAATTAGTGCACAGACTGTAGAGTGGATGATTCGTTTTCCCATCTTCTGGCGTGGGCACGCTGCCCTAGCGAATGGGTATAATGTTAGTACCTTTAGTTTGTTTTGTTCATTTGCTCCATTTATTAATGAAATTGAATACAATAAAGAAAATCCAACTTTTCTCCCTCTCCAGAACACTTGCTGAAGAAAGCATGCTGTTTCAGTTTAGATTAATACGAGATGGAATCTTCATCAGAAAATGGCAAAATACCAATTTCTTGCTTATATCTATTTTCAATGTACACAACAATTCATATTCTCCCATACAGCCATCTGTACATACACTCTGAATTTCAGCAGCATCTAGTACTTGTCTGGTTTTGTCTAAACAACAGCTCTACTGTTTGGTATGACTTCACCCATCTGCAGGCTGGTGCAACACCTTTTTCAAAGAACAGTAGAACAAATGGTATAACTGTGAGAAGGGCCAAGAAAAACACTGTGCTACACTGAACCATCTCAGGTAAGAAGAAAGTAAAGCATGAGTGCTACCAGTGGTACCATGTCATGCCGAGAGAGTTTTGGTAGCACCAGACAAAGATGTACCATTACTCCTCAGCCGCCCCACTGAGAATGACACCTGTCCAGCTTGGTGCTATACCATGCCAAAGCACCCGTTGAAAAGCAAACTAATTGGAAGACTGATAACTGTGGAGAAACAAATAGATGGATTTTATTTGAGAAGTATAGTTTGTCACTTAGATGCAATCCTGCAGTATGAAGTCAAAGGGAAGGAAGGGTAATCAGAGAGACCATGGAATATGCTTAGCATATGATAACCCAGAAGCCTTTTATTTTATTTTCTAAGGAGTTTTTACTTGCTCTGCATCTAGCTTCTATTGAGATTCATTTTCCCTGTTCATTTACTCTCCAGGATGATAAAAGATTTCCTTTGGCTTCCCTCTACTATCATCCTCAACAACTGGAAAAACTCCTATCCCCTTTTCAAGTGCTGTTCTACAAAAGGGAAGACTGAAAGCGAGAAGCACAGGCTCAGGGTGGAAGTCACTCATGAACACTGAATGCTCACGTATCTAAGCTTCCTTTCCATTTAAACTCTTCCTGAGCCTCCCAGAGTTCATCCTTCTGTCTCTAGGCTTCTATGTTTCTCCTTAAACGTGCTGATCAACTGAAGGGCTCCACCTAGGCAGCAATAGATATTTTTTGCCAGATCAAACTTTTTAACAAAGAAAATATGCTAAAAGTTTATAAAATTCTTGAGGTGTTTTGTGTTTGGTGTTTGTTTTGTTGTTACAACACAGAAAGAGAAGCTTGAAGAGCCTCATAGAGAAGTGGTCTTCTGTGCAACATCTTTTGGAGATAGACAGATGAACTTAAATGCTGTATTTAACCTTCATTACTTGCTTTCACTGTTGAGAAGACCACATTTGCATATGAAGAGCTTCCCCAACATATTTCAAAAATTAAATTCATGTAAATTAAAAATCCGGCCATATACTTGGAAAACGAGATGTCTGCATAAACACATCTTTTGTTTTGGTTTCTTCTCATCTACCTTAGTAGATGAGATAGCTTCAGTAATTCTGTTCCTAACATTGAAGGGAGACCATTAATCAAATTATTCCAAATCTGAATAGAAAACAATGCAATTGAATGGAAAAGAATAGGTATTCAAAAGAACAGCCATGGTTATTTTTCAAGGAAGAAAATGCCAAGAAGTAGAGAAACAGATGGCTGAAAGTGTTAGATGAAGACACATTCTCCTATGCAAACTAACAGACTTAATTAATTACTCAAATCACATGGTATTTTATGGAATGACATTAATGATCAGTAATAAAAACTGACAGTGATGCCTTATCAGCTCCCCTTAAATGAAAAAAGAAATAATTATAAAAGGAACATGTTTATACCCTACAGATGTAATCCACAGACCATAAATATAGTTTCCAATGTTAGTTTGACTTTCAACTGTTTCCCATTAATTTAATTACAAAATTTTTATGGAACTGTAAAATTGTAAACAAAAGCATTCCCTCATCACATTTTCCTCAACAGAATTACTAAAACATATTTAGCTAAATTAAAACTTTACCTGAACTATTTCCTCTATGAAGCAGACATGTGACACAGGATCTCTTTTCTTTGTCAATACTTTTTGCAAATGCTGCACCTGTAAGAAAGAATTTATTGAGAGGAACAGTGACATCTAATACCTTATATGCAAAATTCCATGTCTAGACAAACAGGAATTAGCTGCTGAATACCTGTCCGCAAGCAGCACAGATCTGATCCATGAGTTTCTCCATGTTTGTCCAGAGGGCTGCTCGAAAAGCTGCTGTGTTTCCAGGTGTTGGCATAGCAGCTCTACCAGGGCCACCTGTGGTTTTTAAAAACATACAGCAGCACATTTCAGCTTTCACATTTGAAAATTAAAATATTAGAAAAATAGATATCTACAGACTCTGATGTAAGATTTTTTTTTTTAAATCAAAACAGCCTAAAATAGTTTCAGAACAGAGCTTTGTGAATGGTCTCAGTAATCTCAACTGATAAGTCAACTAAACTCTGAATTTCAGTGGGGATACTTCAATGTTTGTCATCGTTACCTGCTTTACCAATTCAGACCTCCACAGAAACACCAAGGTAATGCCAATGAGCGCTGTTGCAGGATGTAATAGCAAAGTGAAATGGCAGAGACAGTAGCTGTGAAAAATGCAGGTATTACCAACTCAGGACTTAAATGCATAGGCAAAACTACTAAAAAAAGTGATATTCCAGTGGAAGGGCATGCAGCTTCTAAACCATCACTTTCCTTGACAGGGTCTATATTTAGTGATTATGGTTTTGTACCCCCAACTTCTTGCAAAAGGTTTTTTAAAAAGTTTTGAACTTAGACAATATGAACATTTAAATTTGCCTGCCCGCCCAATTCCTCAGTATTCTTTGGTATCTAAGCTAACATGTGGGAACTAAATGTTTGATAGTGCAATGACTATTGAATTGAATATACTGCTTTGAAATTATTTCCATCTGACAAAAGAATCACAGCGTAGTTTCAGGCTTGCTTCATTGCTTGCAAATAATTTCTGTCAGTGATCCTTCCATCAACACAAAGAAAGCAGAATTTGGATTCCTCTTTCCATGACAAACTGCTAAGAAAATGCTACAAAGTTGTAAACTCACGAAGACAATTTTCTGGGCAAGTCAGGAAAAAGAGCCGGGGGTGGGGAATAAAGGAAAACTTCTGAGCCCAATAATGACAGACCCAATTTTGGCTTTGTATTAGATGTATAGATTAGATTGTATAGATCACCTCTGTGCCCGGCAAGATCATGGAGCAGATCCTCCTGGATACACTGGTAAGGCACATAGAAAAAGAGGAGGTGATTGGCAGCAGCCAAAATGGCTTCAGCAAGGGCAAGTCATACCTGACAAATTTGGTGGCCTTCTATGAGGGGGTTACAGCGGTAGTGGACAAGGGAAGAGCAACTGACGTCATGCACCTGGGCTTGTGCAAAGCGTTTGACACTGTCCCACACAATATCATGGTCTCTAAATTAGAGAGACATGGATTTGACAGATGGACAACTTGGTGGACAAGGAACTGGCTGGACAGTTGCACTCAAAGAGCTGTGGTCAATGGCTCGATGTCCAAGTGGAGACCAGTTACGAGTGGTTCCTCAGGGGTCAGTACTGGGACCCATGCTGTTCAACATCTTTGTTGGTGACATGGACAGTGGGGTCAAGTGCACCCTCAGCAAGTTTGCCGATGATACCAAGCTGTGTGGTGAGGAAGACATGCTGAAGGGCAGGGATGCTATCCAGAGGGCACTGGACAGGCTGGAGAGGTGGGCCCATGCCAACCTCATGAAGTTCAATAAGGCCAAGTGCAAGGTCTGGCACCTGGGTCGGGGCAATCCCGAGCACAAATACAGGCCGGACAGAGAACGGATTGAGAGCAGCCCTGAGGAGAAGGACCTGGGGGTGCTGATTGACGAGAAGCTCAACATGAGCCAACAACGCACAATTGCAGACCAGAATGCCAACCATATCCTGGGCTGCATCAGAAGAAGTGCGGCCAGCAGGTGAAGGGAGGTGATTCTGCCCCTTGACTCTGCTCTGGTGAGACCCCGCCTGGAGTACTGCGTCCAGCTTTGGAGCCCCCAACATAGGAAAGACATGGACCTGTTGGAGAGGGTCCAGAGGAGGGCCACGAAGATGATCAGAGGGCTGAAGCACCTCTCCTATGAGGACAGGCTCAGCGAGTTGGGGTTGTTCAGCCTGGAGAAGAGAAGGCTCCAGGAAGACCTTCCAGTACCTAATGGGGGCCTACAAGAAAGCTGGAGAGGGACTTTTTACAAGGACATGTAATGATAGGATGAAGGGGAATGGCTTCAGACTGGAAGAGGGTAGATTTAGATTAGATATTAGTAAGAAATTTTTCTCTATAAGGGTGGTGAGGCACTGGAACAGGTTGCCCAGAGAAGTTATAGAAGCTCCATCCCTGGAGGTGTCTAAGGCCAGGCTGGATGGGGCTTTGAGCAGCCTGGTCTAATGGAAGGCGTCCCTGTCTATGGCAGGGGGGTTGGAACTAGGTGATCTTCCAGGTCCCTTCCAACCTAAATTATTCTATGATTCTATGACTTCTGAGACGTGCCTACTCCCATCCTCTACTGGTTAAAGCAAGTAGGGAAATATTCTTATAATATGCTTGGATACGAGAGTTTCTTCCATTTGATAACATACTGTACTTCTGTCAAAAAAATCAGTTGTCATTCTTTGTAAAACAAGTATCATACCTCTTGTAGCAGTTTGAGATGGTTGGGTCAATACTTTGATATCCAAAGCATTTTTTATATTCTCCTCCAGAACTGTGCAGTATCCATCCACCACATTAGCAATGGTATCCTTCAAAGTCCCAAGGTTATGGAAAACCTGAAGAGCAGTTCCCACTTGAGTAGGATTCTAGAGAAAGACGATTTTAAAAAATAACGATTAACTTTAACTGTACTATAGTGGGTTTTTTTTATCCATGATGAGACATCATTTTACTGGGCAAGTTCATCTTTAAGTTCAGTCTGCTAATTCATTTCCTTTAACATTAAATAAGCAGCATCCTTACTGCATAACAGAGAAGAGAGCATAAAGGAGAGGACTGATTTCCTTTAATTGCTTAGCAATGCTTTGCTTAGCTTCCTTTGGTGCTATCCTCTGAATAAGAACAGAAAAAATGGAACTGGAAGCACTGCTGGCAATATCTAACCTGGGGTGGGTTACTAGTGATTGATGCAATAATTCCGAGGTTAGTTACAGTACAGCTATATTCAGCTATGGTGTAGCTAGTAATATTCTTTTAACATGCGGTATCTGTTACAGTACTGTCATTTAAGTGCCAAACAGTTAATTAAATGTGATACAGGCTTAAAAACAAAATACTAACCAAGGACAAGCAGAGGCAAGTAGGTCAAGCCCCTACTACTGACAACTGCAGAATTTAACCTTGTATTTCTACATTTCTTTTTCTAACACTGACAATAATTTCATCTTCCTCACAGCGGAATTAAGAGTGCAAAGCAACACAGTGATCATTTCCAAAGCCTGCAACAAAAAAAAGAAGCTCAAGTGTCCCTGTATTGTTCAGAGCTTTTCCGAAATACAGGACAGTGGAAACTATCCAAAAACTGTTCAGGTCTGTTGTTTAAGAGACCTTTGATTAAGATTAAATCTGATGATAATTCCACTGAGCAACACTAATCACTGGCATGGGTGCTATTTAGCAAGAGAAAAGCCTCAAATTATTGCCTTTGGAAACTAAGCACTGTCATCCATATACAGAATACTGCTTTTTTATTCAGCATTCACAGGCAATCAGTGGAGGGGGCGATCAGTTGATCATACACACATTAGACATGCAGTTTTTTGTCATTTTTTTTAGTGACTTCTGCCAGCAGTAAAGAACACGGTCTGGCAGAAATCCTGGCACCCAAACTGGACAGAAGCATCTGAGATCACAAGCACGTCCCACTAGACACCCCACTTGGACTCTCCTTTGGCAGTGACACCTTACACCATTGCACTCTTCCTGCTGGTGGCTGCAGCAGTAGTAGCCAGTAACACTGAACGGGTCTCCTGCAAGACCAATGCAACTCTGCTTCACCTTCCCCAGGTCACAGGTTTTTTTTCAGCCAGACATTCCTGAGCCAAAGAAAGAGGATATGATCATCTACCTTTCAAGTGTGGGGAACCTGCACTGATACCACAGCAGTACAGCTACAATGCAGCTGCTATATTGAGGATTCACTTGCTGGTACATCCACCTACTGCAACAGGTTTTCTGATCCATTGATGAACAGTCCATTCTCAAACCTAATGTTTCAGAGGTCACAGCACTGTAACTAGACACTCATATCACTTTCTCTAGTGTTTCTGCAAAGATCAGAACCATAGTTGAAGCAAAAAAGCCAGATCCCATCTCCTTCCCCAACTCCAATGAGGAGTTTTTAGGTTTAGCGGCAAGCAAAGTAATATTAGGCATGTATTATGGTTTGCAGACCTTATACTATCTGTACCAGTTTCTTTTTCCAAACAGTGTGGGAGTTAATGAGCATTCCCAGCATAGTATTATGGGTCTGGGACTTGTAGGTTTAGTTTTTTGACAACTGGGTATGCTGTAAAATTTCTAAGCATCCTGTGGGTGTGCTTGTGGAGGTGGGAAAGTAAGCCATAAAGACTGGAAGATTAATGGGATGTCAGAAAATGAAGGGTAGTATAATGCAAGGAGGGAATCTGGGGACAGAATGAACAAGAGAAAGAAAATACAAATGGAAAGAGGACAGGGAAAAGAATGAAAAGAAGCTGGAAGGAAGGAAGAGAATGAAACTGAAAGGACGGAAAGCAAAGATAGGAAAGACTCACCTCATTTACCAGTCTTTCCTGTTGAAATTGTTCTAATTCTTATAGAATACTTAGACAATTATAAAATCAGGCAGCAAGTCAGTAATATAAAATCAATACCTTGCTACTGTAGTAAGAGCACTCAACCAGGTTTCAGTCAGACTGTAGTAAAAGTTCATATATTAACCAAGAAAAAAGAGAACCACATCAAAATGTGAGCGGGCACTATCCAGGCTTGAGTAACTGATGGTCAGATACTTATGTTCCTGACAAATGGGGACTTACAGGCACAAATAATTTCAGGCAAAAGATAAATCTCAGAGCTCCCATATCACAGTTTAGCAAACTAACTGCAGCTACTGCTCAAAAAAGACACAAAAATGTGCTCCAACAGAACCTGAACTATGTTTCAAAAGAACTGGTTTTAACCAAAAGTTGTCAAAACAATTCATTCTGAAGTTAGGAATAGTTGGGGAATAACCAAAACACAGAATTACGGAAACCTGCTATTCACTCAAAGTATCTTCCAAGTCTAGTACCAAAGGTAAAATCACCATAAAACAAAGACTACGCAGGTGGCCTATTTCTTATTTGCTTTAATTTGTGGACGTGGCCACTGACAGAAGGCTTCTAGCTCATGTATTCATCTTGCATAACAGGAATTAGAGAGATATTAAAACCCTGACAATGTACAATAAAATATCTTTTTTGTCTGTTTCATAAATAGTATTTTTCTCTACTCAAAAACAGTTTGTGTTTTATATGCCCCAGACAGGCTATATAAAGTCCATTGTTGGTTTATCACTAATCCTAAGAGAATTGCATTTTTTATGCACAGCTAGTTTCTAGGTTTAGACAATATGTTAAAAAAAATGGAGCATCTCTTGGGGCAAAAATTATTATGTGGAAAGAAAAGGTTGGAAAGCAGGAAGAAAACAAACGATTGTACTTTCAGGCTTGCATGCACATCTCCAAATTAGACTGTTTATCATTAATACACACTGGACGAATATTTGAGATTCAGTATTGCAGAATTTGCCACTACCAACAGACTTTATTTATAAGAATTTGCCCCTAATATTTTCCTTCTATTTGAGAAAGCTTAAAGCTAAACATTTCTGCGATTCAAAAGATTGCCACAATTTTTATCAAACGGAAAGCATGCATTCAAGGTAAAAAAACCCCGACTACAGAAGTGATTCATAATGGAAAATGTAATCACATTCAGAGCAGCTATCCAACAGGAACAATAGGGAAAACAATATAACTATCTTTGAGATGGAATTTAATGAGTTTATTAGCAGTATTTTATAATCAAGTTGTCTGCGACTGCAGGCAACTACACTTAGCAATTTGTAAGTGTTGTCCTTCGAATCTCTGTCCATAAGAACCCATGTTCCTTTGTGTTTTAAGTGTCATATTTTGTAAATGAAGGCTCAGAAGTAGTAGTTCTTACCAAACACAAAGCAGGCTAGTTTTACTACGTAAAAATGTATGGGGAGTTAAAGCAACAGCAAGAACACAATTCTGCTTCTCACAAGGTAGTGACTTACAAGAAAATACCCTTTTACACAGTAGATTAGCATCCTAAAAATATTTGTACATATGCCACAAAGTTCAAGTTATGGCAATTAAAAGAGTAGGGGGCAAAGAAAAACAGTACAGCATTTAGTAATATGTTCGCAGTACAGTGTAATCTAATGTGTGTAAACACAACCATACACAAGTGAAATAAAACTATGACCCCACAAACTGTAGGGCTACAACACTACCTACTGGAAGATTAACTACAGTGATCTTCAGATTGCAAAAATTACCATGAAGCAGGGAGCAACGGAGAGATGGAGTTAAGTCCACCAGTAATACCTTTCTCCATTCAAAGCACTCCTCCATCTGGCATGTCACAACATAATGTGTTACAAATATATGGAAACTAAATTCCACAAATTTAAGAAGATTCAATGAATCACCAGTTCAACATATGAAAAAAAAAAAAAAAATCAATTTGCTCAAAAGCAAGTTCTACCATGAAAGCAACTCCTACCATGAATGGAACTCTCACAAATTTTAAAAACATTGAAATTTCTCAGCATCCATCAGAAAATACATTAAATAACTTGGTCAGAAGAGTGGTATTAGCCACCACTTGGAAAAAAGGCATGGATGTTTCAATGTATGTTTAGCAAAACATAAAAATACTCATTCAGCAGCAACTACGAAAAGATATTCACACCGAACACATTTGCTCGTTTTCTCTATCATTGAGAACTGTTCATTTCACTAACATAATTTTCAATTCATTTTAACCCATCCCATTTGGTTCTGTAGACCATCATAGGCAAGAAGAAAAATAAGTGACATGCAGTCGTTAAGTATGAATGTTTTTTTCACAATTATATCATGTGGTTGTTTTCAAGAGTAGACCACTATATAATCCAGAAGCTGCTGTCCAGTCCAGCATGACATTTATAGTCATTCTGCAGAGCAGAACCCCATTTGGTCACTTCCTTTCCCATAGAGATAATAACCCTGTGAGGACTAGATAGAAATGTCATTAGAGACTCAAATAAATACATATTGCATTTCTAATTTGAAAACGTCTCCTAGGATGGAATCAACTATTTTCTTTCTGTCAACTGCCAACACTGCAACTATTTTATAACGTCCAACATTGTAGCCTTTTATTTTATGATTGCCACTAGAGTTATTAGAACAATCTTCTGAAAGCATGGCTAAATAAAGAGCAATATTCTTTTTCATCATTAGAAATGCAGCTTGGACAAGCAAGCCTGCTCCTCACAAGGGAGTGTGGTGATGACACTGAGCTAATTTGGGGACAGGAAGATTGCTAGCATAAGGCTGAACCAAAAATAAGAAACCTGGATGACAGGCAAAACTAATTGGGCTCAAGTGCTATAAACATAGCTTCCAAACTCACACTCTCTCTTCTCAGGGTATGGGGTTCACCATGTGGACCTTTCTTCTCCAACCAGTGCTTTCTTAGGGAACTCCACGTCATTGTTTCCTTATCCAGTCCAAATCTTTCCATATAACCCCAATGGGGCAGGGCTGTCACCTGTGCGGACTACCAACTGACTTCTTAAACGAAGATGTGTTAATTGCCAAAAATATTTCTGGTCAATACCACCTGTGACAACTACAACTACTTTCATAAACAAGTAGTGTTAGAAATCTAATTAATCACGAACTGTCATGTAGTTAAATTTCACAAGTGCCTGCACCACATGATCAGGACAGCTCTCTGAGAAAACGTTCTTTAGCATGACAGGTTGGAACCACCACATACGGAGAAGTCAAACTTGGACAAGTCCCTCACTTAAAAATTATGTTCCGCAGCTACTAATGTACACAAGAACATTTCTGGTTTGCTTACTAAAATCAGAACAGTGACTCTGACTGAAAATCTTTATTATTCTGCAGAGAACAGATGACCCTATTCAGGAAAGGTTGTGGCAGGAACACAACCGAAAGTTTTCACTATAAATATATATGTACATATACATACTACTCAACAGCTGTCATTTCAGTGTGCTGCCACATCCTTACCTCTTATGTGGTAAAACATTTACCATGTTCCATACACAAGCACTGAAAGCATAACACAGTACAAAAAGAATTACATACATTGCTTAGCTGAAGGAAGATCCATAATTACTAATTAGTCCAGGTATCACTTCAACAGAGTGTGTGACAAAGTGGCAAGCCAGAAATACCATGAATAATATTTTCAACAAAACCACAACATTCCCTAGCCATCAAGAAATAATCAGCATTAAATTACAACAACCCTAGAACAGGACACACATTGAAATAACCAACTTGTAAACTAACATATATTCTCCGACAGGGAATCCAAAAGGTTATTGCAGCCCTTCGAAAGTAAATGCAAAAACAGTTTCCAGAATGATACTTCTGAATATCTTTGACTGGCACTTAGCATTAAATAATCTCATTTGATAGTAGTTTTACTGTATTGGGAACTATTTCAGTTACTTTTTTACGTTTGCTTCACACGGCTCATTTTGTTTGTATGAGACAGCAGGTGCAATTTCCAACACAGTACAGCTTTACAAAGTCAGTTAAATAATTCAAAAAAAGACCCCTTCATGAGGCTAAAAATCCCAAGTCAGATCTTCACTTACAGTATTTACTCCTTCTCCCCTCCTGCTACCATTACAACACACTGCCTCCTTCAAATATTTTTCCCATAAATAGTATTATTACCCCCAATGACAAGTCCGACTACTTGAAGACCAAGTGATTGAGGAAGAGTTTGTAAGCACTTGCAGCTACCAATTACAAGCAGTTCTTAGTCATCTCTTACAGACACCAAAAGTGAAAAAAGTGAGAAGTTACTCCAGGAAAAGTTGCAATTCCATTTAAAGAGCTCAAGCAGGTAAGCAGCGAAGGAAACTCAGCCACCTCAGTCACAGACAAGGCAAAATAACCTACTGAGCAGAATTAATAATTTACTAAGACTTGCTGGAATTTTTGCTTTGCAGTATCACTCAGCTATTTTAATTGCAGGAAAAATTAACAAAAAACTAAAAGTAGAAATTAAATGCCAATGAAATTCAGCTGCAGTCTAAAAACAGTGTTTTATTTCATTTCCAAAAGTCCATGCCTTAAAAAAATTAATTGGTATATCACAACTCCCAAAAATGAACCTACTTAGGGAAGCACGTCTCTATGTTCATTATCACCCCATCTGTCTTTTACTCTGTTCATCTTTAAAATCTGAGCAATACATGAAAAGGTCAAATTGACAATGTAAGGCCAGAGAATACAGACTTCTTTCTAATGATCTTCCAGTTCTTCCTGTTTTGACCTTTGCAGTGTTGGGAGGAGTGAGAGGTTAAGATGTTATAATTTTTTATAGAAGGCGATACTGACATAAGACGTTGGCCAGACTCTAGAAAAGCACATTTTAAGCTGTAAGAGTCAAGAACCCCAAAACTAAACATTTAAATATGGTTAGGTTATAATACCTACCTTCTGTCAGCTCATGTTTGGAATACACAACTTCTTTTGGTAGAAGGACTTTCACAGGAAAGGAAAACAGCCATAAAGCACAGCCATAAACAGCCATAAACCTCACCATGTCCTCAAATTAGGTCAGACTTTTGTTTCTTAGAATAGCAAGAAGTAAATAACAAGAAGCATTGCACTATAAAGGTTAAGAGAGGAAAAAAAAAAGAAACAGCAGCAATAAAATACTAGAAAGCAAAGAAACAAGATTTTTCAACACAGCTAACTAGCTTGCCAAAACACTTATTCCCTATAATAGTGTAATCAAAGCAACAGATGGCTAAGAGCTAATGGAACAGAAAGGCATCAGGAACTGTTGTAAAGAATTATCTCATGAAACATCAAGCAATATTCCAAACTTTACCAAGCCTTAGGCTATCAACGTGACAGCAATTTCAAAGAAAGTATCTGGCACCTCTGAGGACAGATCAGCTAGATCAACTAGCCCTTAACATTTACAAAGCTCATCCCTACAATGCTGTGTTTGAGTGCAGAGTGCGTATAAATTCAGAGTAGAAATCAGCAAAATGATAAAAACTAACAGGCAACAAGGAAATGGGAGCACCTGAGCCAAATCAAGCTTCTTAAAATGCTTCTCCTACCTCTTACACAATTTGACCAGTCTCTAAAGCTCTCATCAATAATGAACCAGTTAGCTAGTTAATCTGAAGACGTGGCTTCTCTATTAAAAACACAGCTATCACTTTCTGACGAAGGTCAGAGAGTAGAGGGCAAGGTTGTAACACCTCTCTTGTCCTTGTGCAACCTGAACTTGTACCTGCTGACTCAAGTCCCATTACTGAAGCACAAAAGGACACAAAATCTCATTACTAATTCTGATCTTTGGACAGCAGCTTCCGACCAGATGTTTTCTCCCACCTCACAATATCATTATGTTGGTGCTCATTCTGTTAACTTGCTAAACAAAGCCATTACAAAACAGAAATGTCAGGTTTTACTTTTAACTCAGTTTAAACAATTAAGAACAGGAATTAGATACTGCAGGGTTATAATATTTTTTTCTCTGTTTAAAAAAAAAATCGAATTTCAGATTGGATTTTTAAATCCTTTAAATTGTATGCTCCAAATGATTTAAATATCTACCAAAAGCCATCTGGGTTTTCTTGTTCTCTTGCTAGTCTTTGCAACAAGGTAATAATTACCTATGCAAGTGACAGTATCTCATTTCTGGAATCTGCACACATATTGCCAACAGCTCTGAAGTGCCCTCAAATATTTAAAATTAATTCACTTTTAAAAGGTACTTAATTTTAAAATCTTTTCAGTTATTACTTTCATATTCAACTACAGCCAGACTTCCATCAACGCCAGATTTGCTGCTGGATTCCATTTCAAAACGTTTTTTTTTCTTCTTAATATGAAGTTCAAATTCCTTGTGTCACCCACCGACAGGAAACTCCAGGTCTGCGGGTAATCTGGTGAAGAATCACAGAATAGCTGAGGTTGAGAGGGACCACTGGAGACCACCTAATCTACCTCACTGCTCAGAGGAGGGTCTACCAGAGCAGGCTGGTCAGGGCCTTGCAAGGCAGAGAGAGGCTAGTTCAAATGAGCCCGAAGAAACCCTTCTCCTGCTCAAAATTCCCCTCCTCGTTCTGCTTACAGTTCCAGGAAAAGGTAACAATGGACTCTTGCAGTCATTTTCATTGAGTGTCACTGAGGCCAGCTCAAAAGACAGCAAGCATGTGTGTACA
The DNA here is from genome assembly GCF_965231255.1 of Vanellus vanellus. NCBI lineage: Eukaryota > Metazoa > Chordata > Aves > Charadriiformes > Charadriidae > Vanellus > Vanellus vanellus. The sequence goes on from NC_138905.1 coordinate 16,197,529, forward strand.
CACCCAACAACACTTCTTCAGTGTCGGCAGTGTTACCCACCCCCTGATAGCAGTATCAGTCTTCCAAGCCCTCTTGTACGTTTGTCCACTGGGAGAAGCATGACAAGACTGATCTCTTTCTGTTATAGATGCTACATTTAAAGAAATACATTCTTTATTTCTATATTCTTTTCAAAAATAAATGGGTATTCTCTTTAAAAATAAATGGGCAAAGCTATCTTATACAAAAACTTTACTGGGAAGAAAAAAATCAGAAGTCATCTGAAGAAAAAGAAATACCGCACCTAGTTTTGCCTGCAGCTAGCACACAAATTTGGGATCCAGTTCTGCTACTGGAAAAAGTCAGTCCCCACCCTGTTATCTGCCAGTAGTGCCTTTTGAAACCTTCACACAAGTAGAGACTTTTTGGGGGCAATATCAGCAGTAGGAAAGAAGGGAGATAAAAGAGGAAAAGATTAAGCAGTTAAGTGCATAACTTGTTCCACACAGAGGACATTACTCATTATCTAGGAACTACAGCATTTTGATGCAGGATTTCTCCTTTCTAATGCAACATACTGTCAAGTTCTGTATGCCATTTCAAGCTAACTCAAAGCTGTAAGCCTTTTATTACCATAAAAACACCTCCAAATGTACGATAATGCAGAATTTCACGTGGCATTGAGTAGCAGACCAAGAATACGATGAAACACCCATTTTTCAGAGATTAAGACAAAGAGCAGATTTTTAACCTGAGAAAAAGGCAAAATGAATTATATTATCTTATTTAGATGAGTATCATGGCTAGTCGATCATATTTTTCACCCTGCTCTATGCAGATGTGGCTTATTAATGCTTTATATGTTTTTCTTGGATCACCTAATTGCATTATTTCAGAACCTGTTAACAATCAACAGTCAACAGTACAAACCACAAATAGAATTACAGTCTGGGAGAGGTATTTAACAATAACATACTATCTTATCTGGAGAGAAAGAACCTCAGTTTAGCCTTAGTTTTGAAGAGAGACAGATACACAAAGTACCAATTAAAAAGACTGGGATGGATTATACAGAGACTCAGCCAAAGCCAGGGTAAGTCTCTGCTCAGCTGCATCCCTGGAATCCTAGCAGAATTTCATACACGCTGTTTACCTTTGAGTATTTAAACCAAATCACGTATCGTTTCAATCAATTTGGTATAAAACACTCAAATGGACAAGGACTTTGGAAGAAGACTACCTTATTTCAGTTCTGATTAAGCTCATTCTATAAAGACTAGACCATGTAATTAAAGCACTGCAATTTACGATAAAGAAAAACCTCTATGGTTCTCATTCCAATCTTACCTCGACTATTTTCAATGAGATCTAATCTTAGCCTGCCTTTCTTGATCTGTAGCAAGGCAAACACCACTTCCTTATTTCACAGCTCCACCTTATCCGTCTCCCATTCCATCCTCCAGCCCTTCTGTAGTCTTGTTCTCGTAACAGCTCCTTCCATTCATATCTTTCTCTTGGGAGCTACCTTCAACTCCTAAACTTAGTTTCCAGTTTCCATAATGACACATACTGTCCTCAGTCTCCTCCATTCTCCCCCTACAGCATATTTTATTTACAAAGCCTTTCACAGTTGAGCTGTTCATAGCAGTGGCCCATGCCTCTCTGCATATAAACAGATGAATCAATTATCATATTTGCATTAATTATCTTAAAAGCATTAGAATCAGATCCCTTCTTGCCCTTATAGGTATTATCCAGTCTTAGTGCAGTTTCAGTTTTGCAGCGTGGTCAGAGCTGTCCAAGACATAACAGTTGACGTGTTTCTAGTCCAGAGAAACCACCTAAACAGATGGACAACCAGAACACAGAAGCAGACTATTCAGCAGCCTCTAATTTAAAATCATTTCTGTCTGCAAAGAAAGCTGAACTCAATGTTATTAAACATTCCTGTGTTTTCATGACGGGTATTCTATGAGGAATAATTTTTTAGTGATCACAAATGACATTTACTAATTGGTATGAAACCAAACTAAGTGTTTCATATTTCAAAATAACTACTCTCAATGGGAAGATCTAACACACACAAGGTAGTTTCTGATAGCTTTCTAAGGTGTTCTGACTTTCCCACCCCCTTATACACAATACATAGATGCTAATTCCTTAGAATTTATTTAATATCTACATTTTTTTGACCAGTAAAGCTATCCGTATTCATTGAAAAGGGCCAGGAGTGAATTTAAAAATTATGCAGCTGATTCTCATATAAAATTGTCACTAAACAGAATACAAAGATTTTGGCAAACAGCTAAGTGATGATTCATAGCAGAGTGAAAGGATATAAAACATTAATGACTTTTCAATTTTCACCTATTACTTTACCATAAAAGACAGTTATATAAAAATATTGTTCAGACCAGATGTATTTTCAGGAATACCCGTTTATAGAAACTATTTATAAACCACTTTCTTGCACTATCATAAAAACAGGAACAGAAATGATGGGATTAGCAGGGCCACAGAATAATAAATCCTTACAAATAAACACCAGAAAGTGCAGGCTATTTGTTGTGCTGCACTGAAAAGTGCAGTAAAGTACTTGCAAATACTCCATTTTCCAGTCACAGATTTTCAGTCTAATTCTGCATTTATGAGTCACAAACACCTACAGGAAAAAAAAAGGAAAGAAAAAACCCAGACACATAATCTGTCAATTCACTTTGATTAACCATTTACACAGGCTAGGATCAGTAAAGAATTTTACTTTTACAAAAATATTGTGTCACAGTTGGACATCAATTGCATTAAGCTTCCTAAATTACCTGTATATAGGGCAATATAAACATGATATAAAGCTTTCTATATCACAGCTGAAAGCAGACAAAGTCTGCACAATCCCATAATCTGTTTCTAATTCAGTATACATATTTTAATAAATGCACACGGACCCATAAAAATCTGAAAGATCAGGATCACAAAGGACAAGTGAGACCACCACCACGCCTATTAATTTCAAGGCTTTGTAACTCAGCAGTAAAAAGTTAAGCGAAAATGTGAACATAAAACCTCTGTTAATTTTAAAAGAAAGCTTCTATTTTCCTATGTTTACAGAGTATAAGAGATTAGTCTATTAGTTCTATTAGAATGAGTTTCCACCAACAAGTCCTTTTATTCTTTTCCTCTTAATAATCCTTTAAGAAAAGCAGTATCTTTTAAATTGAAAAAAAAAAAATCTCCTTTCCATATTCTCTATTTACTAGATACTGGTTTCTAATACTTCTAATAGCAATGAACATGACCAACAAATGTTACAAAATATGCCCAGGAACTTCAGTGACCACAGGAACATTAAACACTTTGGTATTTGAATTCACTGCACATTTTCAGAATATCCCCAGGTAGTGCCATTTGACACTGTATTTTAGTGATTAATCACTGGCATTCCAAACACTTGTTTTAATTCAAAAACATTCACGTTCATATATATATATAATGTATCTACATTAGTATGCATCAGCATAGTGCTGAAACAACTAGCAAGTTTTAAAAGGCAGTGTGAATGTAATGGAAGACCAAAGTGAATCTATCAATCATAACATTACTAGCAGTACCACATTCATGTCATTTTTTATCTTCTGCACACTTTACTAATAACAACAACATGCATTTGATGGTGTTTTCTTTAGCAAGGGCACAGAGAACAAATATCAAGTGACTTTGGATCTAATACACGTTCACATCATGCTTCGCATTTTCCATCTGGAAAATATGGAGTCATCCACAACTGAAATGTATGCTAACGGTATATTATTTAATTATTGCTGTATGTACCACCAGTAACTTCTTTTCAGCTTTGTGAATAATTCTGTCCAAGAAGGGAAGCATCTGCCCATGTTTTCTTTAAAAAGAACAACAGTTGGAAACACTTACAAGCTAGATTTTATAGCAAACGTCTAATCAACCACAAAAGACAAAATTGCTAGCACAGCATTATAACACATTAAATAATTGTGCAATTTTAGGTCTCAGATAATAAGAACACTGCAGGATAGTTAATGGCAAGGCTGAGCCCAGAAATGCATTTTGTCCCAGCGAAAAGCAAGAACATGTATCTTCCCCTCAACACCTATCTATACACTTCCTTCATCTCCAACTCTGCCTCTAGAGGAGACACTAGAATCCGACTCCTCTAGAGGAGACACTAGAATCTGACAAATACTTTGACTTTTTAAACAGCTGAAGATTCGCTTTCATTTGAAACTGTTATCATGACAGGTTTCCATAGTACTTCCCTGCAGCAATCACTGCTTCTGCCTTCTCTATTTCTATTTTAAAAAATAACTTTGAGTCGCAAAAAAAGGGGAGATAAAAAAAAGAATGAAAAAAAAAAAGCCAAACTAAATTGCCTCTCCATTACAGCCAGAGCAGCTGCAGAAAGGAAGCAATACTGAAAGACGCTGTTTGCTGTCCCTTCCCCTTTTGCAGGTTTAAGTCAGGGGAGCACAAACAAGCTTATTTTTAAAATAATTTTCAACCATGTGAATTCTTGAGTAAGAAGTAATCGCAGCACAGTTAATGAACAGTCTGTGAAACAGCAGTTCTTTCAATGGCTTAAGTCTGCTTTTAAGTCATAGGCAGAAAAAACCACTCCATTGACTGGAGTTCAGACTCAGTAGTTTACGATGTGATTTTCAGCAAGTCAGAGGCCTAAATGCAAAAAACAAGCCAAACGCAGAACTTCCCAAATACACTGTCCACAATGGACTACAGTTAGTCTTCCCTTTGACCCATGAATATCACATCCCTTGGGTCTAGACCATCTTTATTCAGAAGGTCCAACCTCTAAGCACAAACGAGTTGCCTTATCTGCACAAGTAAAGGAGAAGCTTGTAAAAGACCATCTAGCGACATGCCTTAGTGCCAAGCCCTTTGGCAGCCACAGCACTGTGCAATCACCCCAGCCCTGCCTGGTGCTCAAGGGCAGGTCACTCCCTCCCGAATGAGACACAGGGCAAAGCCCTTTAGGCTTATGATGACTCTGGCCTTCTGTCCCACTTCCTGAAGAAGTGCTTTAACACTGGTTCACCAGCACCTTCAGTTTTTCATCACTTGTGTAGTTAAACAAGCAGTCACCCATGCCTAGAAGGAAGCCCCGGGTACTTATGGTCAGGAAAGGCTGTGGCTGGTGAATCCCAGAAAAACCACCCCTAGAAGAGCTGCAAACATCTGCTGAGGTTCATTTTTTGTATACTGACATTCTCTGCTGCAAAGCTCATTCTTAGGTGCTTAATTCACTGAGTGCAGAACCCAGATGACTAAAAGGCGATTGCGAACCCCACTCTTGCAGCCCCACACCACATTCCCCACTGCCACAACCCCTACTGTGCATGGCAAGACCTAGTACCGGTCCATGATGTCTCTCTCTGGGCCTCTCTTCTTCACCTGCAAACCACAGATGTCGGTACTTCACCTCTGTCACAAAGGTGCTGTAGAGATAACAGCAACGGAAACTGTAAGGAATTCTGGCAATGCAGATTATAGAGTTATCTAGTGTAGAGGGACAGATCAAACTCCAGTAAACTTTCACTAAAAACACCCAATCCCTCAGCTCAAAACAAAAAATACAGAACACCAAAGAATGGCAATAGCATTTTTGCTAGGCACATCTGGAAACAATATGCAGTAAATATGAAACTCGGCACAGGGAATTTCTGGAAGATGCAAAAGGTTTCTCAGGCTTGGTAATTGCTTTCCTTCTGCTTGAAACTTGGGTAATGTACATGATCAAAAGAGATGTTTATTGATTTATCATGAATACAAAGAACTAATCTGATTAAATGTTGCAACGTAGTACTATCCCTGAATGAACTGATCCATTAAAACACATGCACACATTTGTAACAGCTCACACAAGGACTAGAGAGTTGAGCATGTCAGCTAAAAATTGTATTTTTCTAGGTATATAAGAGTAAATAAAGCGCACAGACTGACAAAAAGTAAAGATATTAAAAGATACAAACAGCTATGAACAAGGTCTTTTTTAGGCTCTACATGAGTTAATAAGACTTCATTTGATGTCAGATACTCACTTTTTGAGAAAATGAAATTAAAATTTGATCTTTTACATGATACATACCTAATTTAGGACCTCTAACTACCAAGATAAATGTAAAAAAGCAGTGTTAGTTTTCTGGTCAGCCAGACATCCTGAATAGAGATCAAAATGTCATTTAAATCATAGACTGTTGCCAAAACGTCTGATTACTGAAATCCACTGAACTATTACTTTTTTTAATAGAAGTCCAGAGGAAGTACCAGAAACAGATCTTCAGTACATACTGTCTTTTTTCTGTGTTGAAGTGGATCACTCGAATGTCATACACATTTTTAATAATGCTGTCACATGCTAAGCAAGTTAAGATCAAAAAAGTACAATTCCAGTTTCAACGTAATGACACTATCGCCAGTGGAGAAAAGGTACAGCTGATAGAAGGGAGAGATTTGGGGAAGTGACAGATGAAGGAAATTGTCTACTATCCCCTTCAGTTTATTAATATAGTATGATATTGTGTTACTGCAAGTGTTAAGTTCTGCAGTGTACAGACATTTTTATGTATAAATTTACATTCTGCCTTACAATGTGTTCTGCAACTCCACTCAACCTACAGAAGTACTGTGTCCATCTTCACTGATTTCCAGTATAACTCGTATTTTCAAGAAACAATCTCTGATGTAGAAATTGAAAACCTATTAGGCTATACACGTTAACTACCTTACACAAAAATTATCTACCTATAGCATGCATTTAAAATCCCAAGATGTGAGCAATAGTCTACCTTTTCTATACATCACTCTATTATCTCTACATTTGCATGCAATCTTCTCAACAGAATCTTATATTAAGCGAGTGAGTGGGTGTGGTGGGTAGAGCACAAATATTTTGAGTGAAATTCCTGACTGGATCCCTTCAAATTATTTGTATTATCTTCGAAGAGCATCACCCCACAAAAGACTAACTGAGTTTCTCTTTGATTATTCCTAACAATTTGTGCAGAGCATTCCTTAGACATGCACACATGCACGAGTCCCAGCAAACCACAAACATATGCACCATATTTCAACCTAATGTTCTAATTTAAAAGCTTTAGTAAACACCAACTCACAGTTAAAACATACAGATTTACATATACTTCTGAAGGAATAGCATTATTGAAACATATACTTTTACTTTGGAAAATAAATTATTCAAGTTTGGATCTCTACATCACTCGTCAATAGTGTCCTTTTCTCAGACAACATTTTCTGTTTCAAAGAGCATAAAATCTTCCTTGCTTTACTTAACAAATGCTCTACATAATATACATTCCATCAGTCCAACCAGCAATTATTTTAACATTTTTGTTTTCTTAATTTAAAACCTGACATGTTTTTTCTCCAGCAAATTTTCATTTATTAGTTCTTTTAAAAAATTTATTTATCTTCTACCCTACACAAATGTTATCTTGATTTCTCTTGTGGTTTGTTTATCACAGCCAGCCAACAATGACCTCGCAGGTAAGAGGGCTCCAGGTAACAGTTAAAGTCATCATTCAGATTGTCAGCATTCTGACAAACCACAATGATTCCCTCTTTTTTTTTTGCCACCTTCAAAGCATGCTGCTGGCCTACGTACATGAGAGAGCAAACTGGTATTGAATGTCCTCGCACTCACATCAAGTAGTGTGGGAAAATAATGAAGATTGGCAAGGAGGATTGTCAACATGCTCGAGTGTTGCAGCTGGGGTGTAGAAAAACACATATATCGTACTAACCATTGATTAGCCTTGTGTGCTTGACAAGTAGAACATCTGTGTTTAGATAACATAGGCCTTGTGGTAGACTTAGAGGCACTCTATCAAACATGCTTGAGATTCCTGCCCTGCTGTGGGAAAAATCAAAGCACAGTGGTAAACTATGCCTGCGTGAATCCTTGACATGCAGGTGAAAACAGCAGGCTCAAAAATTCTCTAGCAAGGACTGAGCTCTGTGGTGTCTCGTTCCCGCTTGTGTGCCTCTGCTTGGGTGCTGCTTCAGAGATTCCCCAGTTCACAAGGTAAGGAAAATTAATTTACTCTTTGCATTTCAACCGTGGTTTTGTGGTTGTTCCTGCATCCTGCCTGTGCCAGCTCACACAAGTAGTGTGCCAACAAATTCACAAACTTATCAGAGTGTGAAATACAGTATTGTCAACAAGGTGATTTACTTTGTTTACAGTAGCAAGTATTTTCCATTAGTGAAACTTCAAATCCATTAAAAACGTGAGTGTCCTGTCAACTGTAAATTATAAAGCAATGGCAGGGATGCCCAGCCTTTCTGGCTGGGTGGGCCACTTGCCTTTGTGCAGGTGCAGGAGAGGGCCATAGGCCACGTTCCCTACTCTATGAGAAGATTACAGCACGCATGCTCGTTGTGTTGTGTGGGTCAGACATGATGCATGCTGGAGAGCTGGCCCTCACATACATTCACATGAGCTATCCTGCATGTGTGAATCCACTGCAATCAGAGGGTGCTGAATGATCTGTTCAAGTGCCAGTTCCAGGACAACACGTCATCCGACTTTTCCAAGAAGCTACTAAATTTACCACACAGATTGGAAAGATCTTAAGAAGCAGTTCAAGTTTACTCTCCTTCTCTAAAAGAACTGTATCTACAGCTAAAAATACAAACATCTAGCAGAAATTTACCCAAGCTGTTATTCGTAAGTCCAGTTTTCATTGCTCCCTCCTTGAATACCTCTCAGGTTAGTCCACGTCCTTCTTGATGTGTTGAATTCACTACTAGAACCCACAGGGCTGAGTAGAGCACAAGGGTCACTCCATATGAGTAGAGCACAGGGATTACTCCATGTTTAACAACCTACACTTCTGTTTACACCTCCCAGTACAATATTCTCCTCCTTTATATCTGCTTGACATGGCTGCCATTCAGCCTGTAACTCGCTATAACCTCAAAATCCCCTTCTGCAGGTCTAATATCCACACAGCTGTTTCTACTGTGTACCCATGCTTTTCTTCCCCTTTTCTTTTTCTTCATGCAGTACCTTACACTTGTTCCTTTTTAACTGCATCCTATTTTTTCAAATCAATTTCTCAGGATCATTCTGAATTCTAACTCTGTCCTTATAAGACCTCTTAATCCTTCTTAGATAGGTGCAGCCTGTAAATTTCGTTAAGTATGTTCTGTATTCCATCATCCAGATCATTAATGCAAGCACTGAATAGTGCTAGCCTGGGGCAAATCCCTGCAGAAACTCACTTGATACATTCTTCTATTTTAGAAGGGAATCAACACTGTGGATGGCTTTCCAAACTGTTCTGCATCCATCTTGTAGCAGTTTCATCTAGACTATCCTTCCTCAGATCGAATTTGAAAATGCCACAGGTGAAAGTATTACACACAAAATATCCAACCCCACCTTTTACACCTCTGTCCACTAAACTGATCACCCTTCAACAGAAGGAAACTAAGCTGGTTTGACAGTACTCACTCTTGAGAAATCTGCGCCGATCATGAAGTAGACTCAAGCACATGCACAGTTATCAGGCATGTCTGGGACACCAAGAAAATGTGTGAGTGTGTGTCTGTGTTTATGCACACAACATAATTAAAAAGTCTGTGCATAGTACTGTACTGGGGAAGCACTCAAGACCATCATGAAAGACACTAGCCATAGGAAGCAGGATGGACCACTACATGGCTCGGCATGCAGCGAGTTCTCAGAAGCAGATATCACATTGGGTCAATTGTCCTGAGGGGCTACACGTGGCTCGCAGACTAAAGGTTGGTTGCCACTACCATATATCATCCTTAGCGCGTATATCAGCTGGTTAAAATTTGTAACCTAAAGAACTATGTTGAGGTGGAATATTCTGTGGAAGGAGAATGTTGCCTTCTGATCACCTCATGTAATTATCAGAGAAGTACTTCCCTTTTCCAGGAGAGAATAAAATACATATCCTCTTGCAGCATCCAATCCCTTCTTTGAAATCCAAAGTACCTAGCCTCTAAAACTTGGCCTTTTAAAGATTAAATGTGGTAGTTGAAAAGTTCTAGAAACAAAGGTTAAATCTTTGAACTATCAGTCCGTACCCTAGTCTTTCTCGTATTACACATTCCTGTGACACGTTACGATTTTTTAAATGGTATCTAATGTATTTGAAAAAAAGCTGTAAAAGGAAAGTTAAAATTCAATCAATAAATATTTCGGCCTCCTAAATGTATTTGTTACTTCAGAAAGGCATTTGACTTCAGAAACATAAAATATTAACACAGCAACATGACTGGGAATGCTAAGAGAAGTATTTAAAGATTTGTTACCCTCCAAGATGCGTTCCAAAATTAAGGGTGCTGTACTAACTCCTGATTATCCTAATATCTAATTGCTGACACTCCCCAGTAACATGACTGTTTAGTGTTAAAGTGGTGAAGGAATACTCCACTACCTATTTCATCAATATGTTTAGTTTCACCCATCACCTAATACCCCATATGGCTGCTAAACATTGTAGTAAGCCCCCATGTTCAGTTTTTCATCACTGACTGCTTGAATTGATCTCGATTATTTTGAGGAAGCTGATTTGCACAGTAAAAACGTAGAAGAATGCAAAAATGCCCACAGTAAAAAATGAAAATTGGGCAATCTCACGTAGGAAGCAGCTGAGTTCTTTCTTTCACAGCGACAGCCTGGTCAGAAAAGTCAGCTGCTGCTAAGCCAGTACTTCTTCCAGCTGATAATCCTGAAAACCCGACCATTGCATGTCCATTCTCCTCAACACAGGTATTGTCCCTTTGTACCTGAAATCCCTACACACATGTGCACCCTGTTACACTGACTCTAACAGGAAAAATTGCTTTGCTATCTGTCAAAACACTAGCATTGCATTTTTTCAGGAGTACATCCTCAATGGATAGAGGGTACATCTGTATTACAATGAGCTTCCATTACTGCTGGCAAGGAACAAATGATGAACATTTTCTGCCTTAAAAAAAAACAACAACCATACAAATAAATTATTGGATAGGTTAGTTAATATTTTTTTCTTTTTTTCTTGTTTGTTTTTTTTTTTTAATTATTTAAATCAAATTGCATCTTCTCTACAAAAATGTCCTTTAGCTCTTGGAGATTATACACACAGTTGCAAGAGTTCTTGAGTCATATATGTCATACTCCCCTTTGACATTAAAATCTACAGTAACTCACAATTCAGTCTTTTTTAAACAATGCTGTTTTAGAGCCACATATGTTTCCATTAATAAGGGTGGAGACAACCTTAATTTGAAGGAGGAGCGATGGAAGTCATATGATCACATTGCAAAGTTGGAGCAGGAAGGCACATACATGGTACATTATTCAATGTTAATTTGGTGCGAAGACTACAGATCTCTTCACATCAGCAATATGGTGTCTAAGAGTTTATTAGTTCCAGATAACTTATTTTAGTAATTCCTCACAATGTCCATACCTGGTCCTGGATATAGTATAGTAATCTGAACAGATTTTTGCTCTACACTTGTCTTTTAAAAAAATTTTGTCCAAGCATTTTCTAATAAAGCTATGCAGCATTTAAAAATACAATTAAAACAAAATACCTTGTACAGTATAGTATCTAAATGTCTTTACATTCAATAAAATTTGTCTTTCACAGATATAAACTAGGTCCTATCAAACTCAATTACAGCTGATGTCAAGAAACTTCCCCCTCTGGTAAAATGCAAGAAGAAAAAACATACATTTCCCAGAAGTTTGGGAGGTTTTGCTGCCTCTTCTCTACACAGCAAGCACCTCAAACACTTTGTCTTCCGAAGGTGTTAAGAAAAAGGAAACCCAGGGCGTATACATGACCATTTGTTTCTGTGCCTCTGATAACTTATCTCAGATTCAGATGAATCAGAAATAAGCTAAAAATATTGGTTATCGTGGAAAAAATACATAATACAGTCTTTCATGTTTTAGCATTTCAGAGTAAGAGCCTGAAATAGTATTCCACCCACACTCAAAAAATTGAAGATATGCAAAAATTCCCACGTGCAACTTTATTATCTATTATTGAAGTGGGAAAATGACAACATTGGCAAAATTTTGCCATTTTTGGTAATAAAGTAGGAATTGGCTTCAGTCCGGAATCTTCTAGTGAATAGCTGGGAAGCAGGAGGCCAACAGCAGCATCGCAAAAGCCAAACTGAAAAAAATGAGCCATGGATTGAGAAAAGGTGAAAAGAGTGCCTAGTTCTCTTTGACTTGATACTAGAAGGGCAAAACAAAGAAAAAAGAAATATAATTTATGTACTAATTCTGATGACATGTTGCTGCTTGTTATGAGGCTGGATTAAGACAAGTAACATAAAGCCTTACCACAAAATTAAATAAAAGCTATGTGCTTCAATCCTTGGAAATCAAAATTGGCCTTTTTTCCACTGAAAAGCCTACCATAACCACTCACTGCAACCATAGATTATATTCAACTACACCTTCAGCTGTTCATGACACCTTCCTTGCATTCTCTCTCCTCTAGTTTATTTTTACTAATAGTCAACTAACGAGACAAAACAATTTCTAATTATTCCAGAGAAAATTAAAGGTATGTGAAAATACAAGATTACTTTCTGAACTCTCTAGCCTTTCTTTACTTACTAAAGAACACTTCTTCAAAAGGTAATAGATTCTAAAGAGAGTGCACTGTGAAATACTTCTAAAGGCCATGCAAAAAACATGTCTCCCAAGAAGGTCTACAGCAGTCATGAATAACAGGCGAGAAGGACCAAAATGTGAGAGAGAGTAATACGGTTTTAGTGGATCCTTTTAGCCTTCATGTGTGTATATTTGTGAAACCATGCATTCCACAAATCGTCTCTTGCAGCTTTTGTGAAAATGAGCAGCTCTGCTTTGCTTTGCTTTGCTTTCTACATCCTCATACCATGTGTAGGTCTATGGTAGAGCAGTAATTAAATCAGTTCTCAAACTTAGGATCCTCTGCTTACAGCAGATCAGAAATTATATTCTTCTCCAATGCACTACTGGTTTCACAGATTCTCACCAAACATCAAATAGATACCAAGGGAAAATCATCAAGTATCTCTTCCTCTTCAAGCCATAGAGAATGCTCTAATGGCTGGCAGACTTTTCTTGACAGGAATACTTCTCAAAGATCAATAGCATTAATCTTTGTAGGATTTCACCTTAGTCTTCCTCCAGACTGTTTGCAAGACTGTTTGTTCACCCTGCCAGTTCCCTGACATACAGATATCTGAATAGTGGTCCTGACTGTGGCACGTCTCTTCAGGACGAAATGCCCTAGCTGAAACAAAGTCAAGTTGCAGAGGTCAGTTAAGTGATTTAATAGTCTCTCCTCACTTGGTTCTATTTCACTGCCTTATAATAAACTGATCCATTTGAATTGTTCTATTAGTACTGATGATTGGAAGTTAAGTGCAAATCAAACAATTCTGGACAGGAACAAACAATCTCAAAGATTACCTATGAGTATTTCTCTAAAGTTGGCTTTAGCCAAATAATAAGCATATAGTAGAGTATTTTCAAGTTGTCTCACGCTATAATTTTTTGGCAGAATTCTAGAGGCGAAGCTTTACACTGAAATCATCAGTGGTTGAACTTAAAACAGCCCATTTAACAGCATGGTTAACCACAGCCCATTAAAAGGTTTGCTACTGAACAGTGCTTTTGCACAGTTAGCTCTTCGGTTTTTTGGGGGGTGGAAATATGTGGGATATTCACAAACCTCTAACTATTACAAGAAATAATAAACATTTGATTAGGAGTTCTGACTGCTGCATCAGTTGGTCAGACCAACTGAGACAAGTTCTGAATATATTTAAAACACAAGAGGTTTACTGAAAAGCAGCTATCAACAATTATTTAACACCAAAACACAGTCTAAAGCATGGAATACATTCAGTCAACAGGCTGTGAGAGGGTGGAGAGAGGGAGGACTGCTCTACAAGCCATACATACATACAAAATAAATGAACTGTAGAAACACGTCAGCTTTTAACCAGCACAGAACGCTGTCTTGTAACATCTCATTCTATGCAGAAACACGCAAGTAGCTTTAAGCCAAAGAAACAACTACATACAGTTTAACTTTTCAAGCTGTAAGAAGATTAATACGCAAATAAAGGTTTCTTAGTTACGCAAACACAATACCCCTCTAACCTCTAGCTTACAGAAGTCAGTAACACACTGTAATCCTGCTGTCAGCTGTAACCACTCACAGCTTCCTAGCCATCCCAGGCACAGGTCTGACCCTCTTGACAGATTCTAGATCCAGATTTTGATTTACAAATGGGTTTCTCTCTATCTAGGCCTTCTATCTATTGACTAAGCCCTGAAGAAAAAAAAAAAAAAAAAAGTATGACATTCTTCACATATACAGGACTGCCACAGAAGCAGTGGCTCCGTGGTTTGCAGTACAATGGTAAGATGTTTGTTTGGACGGTTGCCACTTAAGAAGGGGTTAGATATTTTGCTCGTTCTTTACCCATCTGATCCTTGGTATCCTTTCAGACATTGATACTAACATTAAAGTTCTAGAGTATCAGCTCATTTATCATCAGTCTGAACAAAAATTCACTGATTATAGTAATTTATGCTTATTTTCTTTTCTGAATTAAATCCTGGTTCATAAGCCTCTTCCCTGGAGAGGGATCTGTTAGCAAAATATACTACATAGATGTCCTTTGCGTTCACCCTGTGAGTTAAAGAGAAGTGTTGCAGAAAAAGAAAAAAAAGTTTTACTGTGAAGAGATGAATTGCACAATCTACACTCTTTCAAAAATGTACCTTTCTAGAATGACAGACTACAATTTCTTATTTTTTTGGCAAACTTAAGACAAACTATGGCAAGGATTCCTATGATCTGATGTCAGCCAAAAAAAAAAAAATCCTTCACTTGCCTTACTGACTTGTCCTGTTTCTCTAGGGAGGTGATGAATCCTTGTTCACTCTCCTTGTTTGCTGACAGAGCACATAAAGCAGCATTGTCGAAATTATGCTTTCTTATTGATCATTTGAACTTTGCTTGTTGAATCATTACATCAGGGAAAATGCTTGTGTCTGTCTACATACAAAATCTCAAGGACAATAAAATATTCTTTAACCTTCCCTGGGATCAAAGGATGATTTTATAATCTAAGAATAAATCCTAAAATACACAGGTTTCTTCTCCTGGCCTAAGTGTTGCACAGTCCTGTGCATCCATTCCAAATCAGCAATGAGCATCGAAGGAGTAACCCTAGTCCTGACCTAGTAAGGTAAACTATACTATATAAGGTATCATCTTTCACCCTGCAGTGATGATAATGACTGAACAATTCTTGTACTAAAGGATCTTGTTTTGGCCGAAGCATCAGTAAATCAGTAAAATTTCACCAGTATGCATTAAGATGACTCTCCAAGGAGATTTATAACCCAAAACATAGCATGTTTTTCATTACAGAAAACTGAAAATAGCATTTTCAATGCTCAGCCTTGTTTCTACTACATGTTTTAAGTCTTAACGTTGCCTTTTAAAGGGCCCAAGAGGGTACAAAAAACAGCTGGACCTCAAGCCAAAAAAACCTATAATTTGCATTTGTTCAGAGTCAGATCCATTCTCTTATATGGCTACAGACTAAACGAATACCTATTTTCCTACACTTCATTCAATGTCAGATAGCCTATGCTAACAAAAACAATCATCAAGCTGTATGTTTAGCACACAGATTCTCACCTTTTGCAGAAATTTATGACTTCACAGCTCCAAACAGCTGGCTTCAAGCTAATTAACCCTAGGTTGTACCTACACAAATTTTCACATAATTCCTCACAACACCTCTGAACTTCATGGAATTGTTCTGGCAGCTAATATGATATCCCTTTTTCACAAAAACTCTAAACGAGGTACTTCATATAACTTTCTTGGGGGATAAATACTTGTTTGGGTCATTTGCAAGACAGGAGGCATAATTATGTCCAGGTGTTGTTTGCTTGCTTTTTCAAGCAAAAAAAGCAGAGGCAAAAGATTTTGTAATAAAAGGGCATGACCTTTCAGGGACTTATATCAATATAACCTCAAATAGGCAGGATCAGGTTCCAACAGATTCCTAAAAGGGAAACATTTGGGCTAATAATAGCTATCTCCTGTGACAATGTCATTTGGATAAACAGTGTGACATCACTTATGTCATATACAAGCACACAGCTGAGGTTAGCTTGCAGCAGTCAGCAACTGAGGATGAATTTTATATATATGCATAACAAAGTGCCTTTTTACGCTTATTTTTCATGAGAAAAAATTTGGTCAGAAGATAACTGAGAACTCATGATTTCTCTGTTTATCTGAGTGCATTATGAAGGTTATTTATGAAAGGGAACCTACTGAACTGAGTACTGGGTAACTGTTATTAAATTCTTATCCTTGAAGAATTTAACAAAATTACTGAATTATGCAGTTAAACTGTAATCTCTGGGCACTTAAGCTATAACCAAAAGTCATCTTTCACTGATGCCATGTATGCTAGCCAAGTCTTGGCATTTATGGGTGTATTAAAGCATGACAGATTTTTATTTTTAAAATATTGCCATTGTTAAAATATTGTTATCTTAATAAATTGTCTAAGAAGTTAGTAAAGCAAAAGTAATTCACTTCCTGATATTGGTAAAATATAAATATATATTACATAAAAAATATAAAAATATTGATAAAATCCATTATTTTCCTCCAACCTAGCAAGATGTCATATATAAACATGCCTTCACATTGTTGTAAAGGTCATCAATGCCTGTGAAACAGGTAATAAGGACTGAAACACTGTTGAAGATCTCCTTGAAAAAGGTAAATTGCAAAATATACAAGAATACTTCCATGTGAACACCTTACCACAATAATACCATTTGGATTTTTCAGTACTTCACTGTTTTCAAGAGACAAAATACATATTGGCATGTCCCTCTTCCTAAACACAGGCATATGTAGTCTAATATTCTCACGACCAAAGAAGTTAATAGTGGTTAACAATTTTTCTTCTAAAGTTTATTAAAAAATAATTATAATGTAATTTTTGTTACTCTTTTTGCATTTTTTGAGTTCTCTAGTATTACAGAGAAAGCAGAGCAATAGCAAACGAATATTACAACTGAGTGTACTTTATTTTTAAAGCTAACTGTAGAAATAATTAACTGAAGCTCTTCATGACACAGAAGTATTGTCAAGCCTCTACAACACACCAGTGATTTCCTAAACTTTCTTGTGCTCTTTTCTGAAATTCTTCTAAATCCTATTACTGAGACAGAGTGAGTACAGTTTAGAGTACTCTGAATTTGACCATATTCCCAATTTACATAATTACATTAGTATCTCCTACATCCCTTTATTTTGATTTTTTGAAAAGTTGATATATGTTCTCCAACATCTTCTACAGTAACTTAGGAAAAAAGAAAGAGAAAAGAGAAAGAAAAAAGAGAAAAAAGAGAAAAAAGAGAAAAAAGAGAAAAAAGAGAAAAAAGAAAAAAGAGAAAAAAGAGAAAAAAGAGAAAAAAGAGAAAAAAGAGAAAAAAGAGAAAAAAGAGAAAATGAAAAGCGAAAATAAGAAAAGAAAAGCAGCATCTCAACAATATCTTTAATTTTTTTAATTGTTTCCTCAACTGGTAGGACCAGTCATCTTTGGTTTTGTGCTAGCTTTGTGCTAATGACAACCTTCAGGAATGTGTTGCTGCTTACCATACTTTTAGATAATTGCTGGTAAAAAACTTTAACCTTCATTATTTCTAGCACATTTCTCCGTGGAACATGCACAAATTACGTAGAGATAGACATACTCTCTAAAAATACAAAGTTTCAATTAGCAGAAAATCAGTTTTCTAAAATAGTTTGAGTCATAGCTATAAGTAGAGATAATTTTTGCTGTCATAAGCTCAAGAAATTGACTGTTTTGGTGCAAAGATTTCAAAGTCAAAGATTCAAACTCCTCTGCAAAAAAAAAAAGAAACCAAAATCCTAAGGAAAACCCTACCAGTTGCCCACCCACTTTTTTGTAGGGCGTATGGACAAGGATCCCTTTGCAAATGTGGACCTGCGTGATTAGACAAAAAAAGCAGAAAAAGAAATAAATGTGACTTGAACAATTCAGGGTACAAACCACCTGATAAGATGAGAATTGTCACATAGCAACTGCCCACCCAATCCACTACCCAGCCTTCAAAGTGGTGACTTCCAGAAAACAAAAACAGAAAAACCATAATGAGTCACGGCTAAATCCCACGAGGTAACATGAAGCTCTTTTAGAATGCACACACTTCCACATCCCATTTAACAGCTGGTCGGAAACTGTCTACAACTATGTGAATTTTTAAAAAAAGTTTCAGAGCAGATGATGTTACTTCCATTTTATCATTCCGTTTGGCTGTCAAGAGAACCAACTATAGTATCCCACAAAAATGATTGCTCCCACTTATTAATTGGATGCTACGTACAGAAGTAAAAGACTAGAACAAGTAGAATAATATGCTTACTAGCTAGCAAGTGATCCAGGCTTTTCATGAACACTTTAATTTATTACAGAAGAATTCTGCTATACATTTACAGCTGATGTGTAAGGCACCTTAGAAAATGTACTTCAACTTCAGCATTGTCAAAAATTTGTTTTCTTTAATCTATCTGATTTACAGGAGCTGCATATACATAAGTATTAATTCTGATCTTAAAATAACTGTCAGCAGCGGGGGCTGAAGAAGAAGAGAGCTCGCTGATTCATTGCAAAATATATTAAGGAGTACTATTGTTCTCCATGAATGATATAGGTTGTAAATGTTTTCACTATCCAAGTTGTAGTACTTTAAGAACACATTTTACATTTAGTGATTGCAAGTTTATTAATTACAGTATGCTTCACTAATTATGTCCAGAAAGTACCTTAATTACCAACCTAGTTGAGCAAATTCCCAGAAACTTGAGCTGACATCCAAACAAGACATTAAGGAGTTTAAAGCTCTCATATAACAAAGTCATTAAGTGCAGGTATTCTGAAATTAGCATTTCATACATTACATTTCTGTTCTTCAAAACTGGACCATCAAACAGCACTGTAATATTAGACAGTCTTATTGCTACAAAGTAATAACTTATTTACATTTGACTGCACAGTTAAATTACCTTTTGATATGCACAAGGAAATTTTAATATGGTGCTAAATAATAGCCAAGATGGCTTTGTCAGAAACAACTCATGCCAAACCAAAGTAATTTATTTCTGTGACAGAGTAACGTACCCTTGAATGGGAGATCCAACACATTTTGATTTGAAGCAAAGCTGACACTATTTTAAGTGACTTTCTCTTAAGTAAGCCAAGAAAACATAGTCTACATTGAACTGCCGTAAGACGGACATAAAGAATAGGGTGGGATAACCCTACTCAAAGAGTATTTATATGACCCACTTCAAAACTGAAAGGGTATGACACTCGAACACCTCTGTCTGTCCTCACTCTGGTACTATTCAACATTCTCACTTACGATCCTGAAAATGGCAGAAGAGATGACAGGATTATTTAAATTTGCAGATGACAATTAGCCATGATGGCACACAGCTTACATAGGTGGACAGCCTTAGAATTCACAAAGCAAGGACACTGTAGTCTGTACAAACTGAAATGTCATATTAAGGCATATGGAATTCCATTCACAATCAGCATGAGGTCTCTCTGGTTTAGGGGCGTATATTTCAAAAAAAAAAAAAAAGGTTTCTGTCTTTAATTAAAAACTTTTTTAATACAGTGCTGGCACCACTAGTCTGAAATTTTATCGCAACTGAGGGATACAAAAAAAGGCTACCTTTCAACATTACTGGCTGACTGCTACAATCTGGCCTAGTGCTCCAATCTGTTTCACACGTGGCGCTACTGCAAAATGTATTCAATGATGCTAGGCAAATGTGTATACATGCTTACGCTACAGTTTGCGTGAAAACTCCTTGTGACTTCAAAACAAGAACAGTAACAACCCTCAGTGACAAAGTTCAATAAATTCTAAGTTAAAATAACATTCTCAGCACTTATGTACAATCATACGCTGTGCCAGGTTTTCATGAATTCTATGTCAAAGTCTTCGCTGCTATAAACCTGCACAGCATTTTTTGGCTACAGAATACATGTGCTAGTTGATATCAATGAACAACCTGGTCTACTGCGTGAGCTAAGGACAATAGCTAGAACCTTAACTTCAATTTCGCCCCCTCCAAAACCCCACAAACCTAGAGGCAGAAATGAACACTGAAAAATAATATTAGTTGCTCAATCTTGCCCAGAATCTGCAGAGCTGTAGTATGAATGGCCACTACTTAGCGGTCAAGTTCTTTATTGACTCATGCTTTGTGTAAAATTACACCAACTTCAAGACAGAGGCCTACAAGATGAAAGGAAAAATGGAAAATGGATTCTGAACTCTAAACCAAACCAGAAATTAGCTTTACCAGGCCACTTCCATATGTATAAAAGATTCAAAGGGATTGTTGACAGAGATCCTCAACTAAAATGGCTTTAGGAAAACTACTGCAATTACAGTTCACTTTCTCATCCATTATTAAATTTCAGCTGTTATCCCCCTAGTATTTTCCCTTGTTTGAATGACACATAAACTGTGAACTTAACTACCATGAAATATGAATAAGGCCACAACGTGTTACGGAAAACAAAGATGCAAACATCCCGTATAGAAATTGGAATGCATAATAGTGTTATGTGTGAAAAACATGTGAGTGTTTTAGAACATTCAGTACTTTTACCTGGGGCACACTGTATTTACTAGTATAATTTTCAAGGAAAAAAGGGAATTAATCACTCGTTCATAAAAATTGTATACAGATGCAATGGAAATAGTCTTTACAGGAAGAGTTTAGTGTGTGAGAGAAATTATATCTAGGCACCGTCATTTATCAAGATGCAGGATTAAGTTCCCTCCTCCATATACAACTATCAAGGCACTATGCATGAGGTGCTTCCAGTGTGGGGAAAAATACTTCAGTTGTAGACTGAAGAACTAATCCATGGTCTAAATTTTAGCTAAAGTTAAAAGTCTAACATTTTTTAAGCGTTCTTATCACTTGTTTAAGAATTAGGAAAAAAAAAACCCTCCAAACAGAAGTAAAAACTATCCTAAAACTCACTTTCTCTGAAGAGAAAATCCCAAAGATGTTCTACAAAATCATAAGATTTCTAAACTGAATAGAGAACATAATTATAAATCAATTTGCATTTTAAAATAATATGCATGAGATCAATGTTCAGATGTTCACAGGCCAGAGCATAATTTCAACGATCCACTTTATTTTTGCAGCAGCTTTGCTGTGTCAGTGACCTCAGAGCAGAGACTACTTTATTTATGCAATTTCTTTTAAAATTCAAGTCTGGTCAGTCCAATAAAAGTTAACTAGTTATCAAATCCCCTGCTTTAGAATGTAATTTGCAGCTCATAATAGTTATTATTCTACATACCTTACAGTTCACCACATAATGAATTTAAGTCTGTGTCCAGCACTGCACAGGTCGGACTACATGAGCAAAAGGCTTCTTAGCTCACTATAGAAGTCTATGAATTCGTTAATTTTATGATTCCTTTATAACCTCCACCGAAGCAACATAAACTCATGCAGTGATGCTTTCCCACGGTGCTGTATATGAAAATACTGTCAGAGGGTCTCCATGAAGAATGTTACTTGATATTAAGAAGGAAGATATCCTTGATCATGAGACAGGTTAAGTTTAAATCTAAGGTGTGGTGGAAATGCTGATGCCTGTCTAAATTCAGGGGAGTAAATTTTCCAAATGTACAGAAGAATGGCCTGTAGCAAGACAGTAACTGAAAGTCTTCAGTATGTGGAAAGGCTGCTTGTATTTATTTGTAGAGAACTTTGAAACTCAGATTTGTAGTTAGCATTTTAAAAAGGGATAAAACAAGAGTCAAGCAGAAAGACAGACAGAATAAGAAAGGCCTCATGCATTAACATCTCCTTAGGCAGAAAACAAATCTGGAGCAAAAAGCAACTGAGTAACATTCATGTCATACGAAAAATTTCTATTGGGTGATACATATGTGGCTCAGGAACATGGTTTTCAATATGCAATACCAAAAAACCCCAAGTTTAATAATAAATAAATACTGACCTAGATCTGAATTCAGGAAAATCCATCATCTAACATTAATAACAAAGAACAAGGTGACTTAGGCTTTCCTCAAATAAGTCAGTGCTTACATCCCAATAACTGCAAAGATAGCAACACTAAGCAGTAATATCCAAACCTTCTACAACACTAACAAAGTACTGCAAGACAACAACATTTTTTTCAGATAAGAAATCAATAGGATTTCAGAACAAGTCTCCAGGGAAGAGTAAAACCTGCAGTGCAGGAGAACATATGGCACCTTCCCATCCTCCTCGCTGGTAACTCCTACTCCGGCACACATTCCTTCCCAAATGCATATACGTTTTAGCTTTGCTCACATACAGGGCTTGAGGAGGGAGGGGGAAAGACGGAGTGCAGTTCACCTTCCAGCTTCCCTTCTTCCCCTCTCCTGGAAAGACACAGCTGCACAAATATAAGCACCATCTAAGCTCTGGAGAGTGAATAGGTACCCGTACCCCATAACGGTTGTTGCATGTATGCTTTATGATCAAAGAGAGCAGAATGAAAATACCAACACACTGCCCATTTAGCTTGCGGCCCAGGCACAAGCTCCCATGTTTACATTACTTAAGACTAACAGAGGCAGCAACAGTAGTACACACTTCAGCATGGTTCAGCAACCAGAGTACAAAGGATATATTTTGGCATGAACTAATTCTGGCTACCTTAAAGAAAAAACTATCGTGACCATCTTTGCTACTGTTCTATCTCTGTTACGCTGTAGAGATGCTCCCTAAACTGTGGGCTTCTAAAACCTATGCTCAGGTACTTCCCGAGTAGTCCTGTTTTCCTAACAGCATTCACCGAGAAATACATCACTCCCTGTTGAGTTATAAAGCTTTTCACTCTGGAAAGCACACCGTATATGGGGCAAAACTACATGTCTAAAAACGAATCAGGTGGACCTGCAAAAATCTGCACATTTGGATAAGTGGCATGAGATCTCTTCACAAATTACTGTGCTTCCCTTTCTTCTGCAGTTCCAACATGTTTACCCAGCAGACATGCTGGACTTGCCTCAGGATTGAAGATATTGATTATTCACGTAATTGCTCAATCTTCACCTTATTGTACATAAAGACATACCATACTTTGTTAAAGAGCTTGTAAAAGAGTTGCTATCAAAATTCTTCAAAGTCCATTTAATGAAAACTTGAGGATTTTTATCGTATTATAAAGCTGCCTCAAGTGTAGAAAGGTAAGATACAAATTTAACTTCATCATTTTCATAAAATACCACAAACAAATAAACTGTTACGAAACCCAGAAAACTGAGCAGCAAAAGCAATGTCTCCCTTTTTTTGTTGTTTTTATAACATAAAGCTGGATTTTGTGCTATTTGTTGCAGCTGTCTCTTTATTTTAATTCAGACTAGCAAATATAAAGCAGCACCTTGTCAGAACAAAAACAATAAAGGAAAAAATGACAGTTTAGATAGCGATGGATTTTCTGAGAAAGGCATTAAAAGAAGTCATGGGACAAAAATATTTGCGGAAATTCAGGCACAGTTCTCAGTTAATAAAAGCTTAATGACTTTAAGGACTAAACTATTTTCAGTTAAGTATGCATAGCAGACATAGTTGCAGTAATATTATTGTTTACTTAAGTTAATTCTAACTCTTCCCAAATAATTTTTAAAAAAAGGCAACAATTGTCAATTAGGTATTAGGATTTCAGCCAAACACACTACTAAACCCTTGTAATACCATATGCATCACATTAATATTACATGAATTATTGAAGATTGATTAAATATGCATGTGTCTATCCAAGCAGGTTTTTCCTCAAAATGCAGTCTCCCGCTTCCTGCTATTTTCAATATTTGTTTAAAGTCAGTGCTTTTTAGCCTACGCCTCATATCAACTAATTATGAATTCCTTACACCACAGCATACTACCTGACACCGAGGGAAGGAAAAAGGGAAGGCCATTTCATGCTTCATTTGCTATTGACAACATCTCACTGGGGCTGTCCACTTTGCAGTTTGACGAAAACTACTCTGTGGAACACGAGGCCAGCAGACGTACAATTAATAGCCACAAGCACTAACAGATGATCAACAAGACGCACCACTCTCTTGGCCAAGCCACCCAAAGCCCTGAGCCAGCAACTCCTCCAGTGGGGTGCAGGAGACACTAACAACTCCTGCAGTTAGGAGTTCCTGGTTCTTCTGTGCTCACCTGAGCCATGGGGTGATCTGTGAGAGTATTTCAGACACAAATCCTCAAGGAGGATAGACACTCAGCGGTCCGTATTGGGACCAGTACTGTTTAATATCTTCATCAATGACACAGACAGTGGGATCAAGTGCACCCTCAGCAAATTTGCCAACGACACCAAGCTGAGCGGTGCAGTTGACATGCCTGAGGGGATGGGATGCCATCCAGAGGGACCTGGACAGGTTCAAGAAGTGGGCCTGTGTGAACCTAATGAGGTTCAACAAGTCCAAGTTCAGGGTACTGCACATGGGTCAGGGCAACCCCCGGTATCAATACAAGCTGGGGAATGAAGGGTTTGAGAGTAATCCTGCCAAGAAGGATTGGATAAGTGGATAAGGATTGGATTGGAAGGGGTACTGGTGGATGAAAAGCTCAACATGGGCCAGTGATGTGCGCTCACAGCCCACAAGGACAACCATATCCTGAGTTGCATCAAAAGAAGTATGGACAGCAGGTCAGAGGGAGGTCGTTCTGCCACTCTACTCTGCTCTCGTGAGACCCCACCTGGAGTACTGCATCCAGCTCTGGAGTCCTCAGCCCAGGAAAGACATGGAACTGTTGGAGGGGGTCCAGAGGAGGGCCACAAAAATGATCACAGGGATGGAACACCTCTCCTATGAGGGCAGGCTGAGAGAGTTGGGGTTGTTCAGCCTGGAGAAGGCTCTGGGGAGACCTTATTACAGCCGTCCAGTACTTAAAGGGGGTCTACAGGAAAGATGAGGACAAACTTTTTAGCAGGGCCTGTTGCGATAGGACAAGGGGTAATGGCTTTAAACTGAAAGAGGGAAGATTGAGACTAGATATAAGGAAGAAATTTTTCACAATGACAGTGGTGAAACACTGAACAGGTTGCCCGGAGAGGTGGTAGATACCCCATCCCTGGAAATATTCAAGGTCAGGTTGGAGGGAGCTCTGAGCAACCTGGTCTAATTGAAGATGTTCCTGCTCATGGCAGGGCAGTTGGACCAGATGACCTTTAAAGGTCCCTTCCAACCCAAATGATTCTATGATTCTAAAGATAGGCCTCTCACAAAGCAGATGGCAGGTTCAGCTGGGGTCACTGTTCAGAAATCAATAGAGGGATGACAGCAAGACGGCCAATGTGAGGGGGACTACTTAATTCGGATGCTTTTGAAGACATTCCGAGGCACAGAGAACTAGAAGTATAATGGCATACAGCTGAAGGATGGAGGAAGATAGGATGGTGGTACGCCCTAATCCTGAACACATACATGTCTATGTACAGCAACAGGAGCTGCTGTCATTGCCATCACCCCAGTGGAGGTAGACAGGCAATCCAAATCTGGGAAACAGTGATTGTTTCATTTCTCAGTTCTCTGTTTTAATAAGATTTGAAGTAAAAAACCAATCCAAAGGACAGAATAAAAAATGTTCTCTAATCTGGGCCTAATTCTGTACCATCCTAATTTCCACATAAAAAATGTTTTAAAGATCAAGTATCTTAAATGTTGGAGTTATAAAAAATTACAAGAGCCCACATACTGAGCAGTCAGTCCCATATTATCATTTCTACCTGCATTCACAATGTCTCAGGTTACAGGTTTGTTAACAAGGCCTCCATATTTTCCCTCTACATCAATACTGGAGTTACATATCCATTAACCTCAAACAAAGAGGTATCGTTTATATTTTGTTAATGTTTTTACACTCGAAGCATATCTTTTCTGATGTAGCAACTTTACCTGTCAAGAAAGAAATGTCAAATATCTAATAAAACAAGTACTAGTACAGGTAGCATGTTTCCTTGTCTGTTCTTGGATTATCACCTTTTGCCATAGTCACCTGTATAACACACTATATATTCTACTAAAGTTTTGCTGATCTTTTTCTGGCAACATGGAGTTCTTTCTTGTGTTGTACTAATGGTTCCAATGAGAAAATATACCTATACAGTGTAACGTAGTGAGATGAAGCAATAGCTAGAGACGAAATTCAGAGATGACCTATGAGACAGATTTTTTTTTTTTTTGCTGTAAAACATTTAAAGAGGTATTAACACACAGGAATAGTTAATGGTATCTCTTTTCCTATGGATTTGGAAATACTTTTTGCATCTGTATAATAAAAAACAGAGCTAACATCTGAAGAATTATGCACAGAAACACCTTAAAGTATTTTTATTGTTATAATTGTTGTTGTTACTACTGCTACTAAAAACATTTTAATATGTGTTATGCCAATATTCCACCTTTCTTTTTTCATGCACATTTTTAGCCCTTACATGTAGAGGTTGCAAGCTGCAAAATAAAAGTGAACTATATTGAAACCAGACATTCATTTTAGCTATTCCAAGATTCAAAACATTCTATCATCTGTTCCTATGGAAACTGAAAGGATATTCTAGGTTATATCAGTATCAGCCGATTATGTTGCAGAGAAATCTGTGGTTTATTTTAATCCATAGTTCAGGGGTATAAATTCATGCTTAGTGTTTAACTTGGTGATTTTGAATTACTGAAGCACAGTTAACACTTCAGTTCCATTAGATCATACTTTAAGATAAAATGAACTCTTTTTAGACCAGAATGGTAAAGGGAGTATTTCATAAGGTTTGGTTAATCCCCATGAAGTTCACCATTCAGATGTAGGATATAACTAATACATACTTGGAAGATAGTTTTTGGTTGTTAGATGAGCCATACGTTGCTATATCACATCTTAACAAAATAGTTTAAGGAAGAAATAATTTAGATTTATCGAAAACTCCTTCAGTAGTGCCATGCACCAGATGGCCAGATGAAGGAATCTGATTTAGCAAGTTAACAAGATCATGAAAACCATAACCATAATATTGAAGATGAAAAATAAAACTGAATAATGCAACATGAGTATGTTTCTGTGACAAAGAAAATTAAAGGTTAGGAAAGAGTAAAACTTGTAAAGATATATAAACACATAAAGTGAAAATTCTCTATATGCGTATAGAACTATTATAAAAGAAAAAATAGAAACAGTAAAAGCTAGTAGGATTTTAATTAAACAGACTCAAATGCCATTGTGATCTTTTACAACGAAAGCCAATATGACAGCTATAACACGTTGAAATAAGTCTTCTCTGTCTACATTAGAATTACAAAAAGCAGTAAAATGGGTGGCTAACTTGAATTTAAATAAAAAGTTTTGGATCTCACCCTCTTCACTAAGCAAAACTAGATGATTTGAAGTTAACTATAGCTACCACCCTCACCCTATGCCAAAAGTAGCAAGCAGGTTCAAATTTTCCTTTTTACAGATAAAACTTCAGTCTTCTTACTCTAGATTCAAGTAAATGACTTCAAACTGAATAATCAAAAATGCCTCCCATTTCTATATCATATTGTACTCAATCACTTCATTATGAAATAGCTGTCTCAGTCTAGTTTCCATCAGGATCTCCTCCAGGGAATCAAGATTGTGGAATAATAAGGAAACATAACATCTACTGCCTAAAGTGTACTATATTGGCTACATTTTTGACAGTGATGACGTTAAATTCTAACTTTTAGCTTTCAAAGTAGAAATAAATTTCAGAACAACAAAAAAAAAGAAAAAAGCAATGACTACTCTGCCTTTAAAAAAAATGTATACTCCGGGTAGCATTTCAACTCTTGTTTTTCCAGACTCTTTATAAGAGTAAACTACAGTATACGGATAAAAAGAAGACTGGTTGTGTGCCAAATTGGAGGGGTTCTTTTCTCATATTTTTCTACTTTGTTTGCAATTATAATGATAATTTTGTAATTATGCATGCATATGCAGTTGTGCACAACTACATCAGCAATCAATTCCATTGACATCCTGAAGTACATAAAGGCTTATATCATTTTAAAGGTATGAAAAAATATGATAGCTAATATGTAAAAGCAGCACAGGGCAGGCAAAAACATCTGGAAGTTAAAATTTTTCTTTGGACTAGTGCAGTACATCAGTGCAGGCAACGTAACGCATCCTAAACTAAAGAAACTAAAGACAAACATTAAGAGGGCAACTACAAAACTGTGGGGTACATGAAATTACATTATCCTGTAATATTAGACTTTGTTCTACAGTCAAGCACTTGTTCACAGAGCCGACAACTTAAGACAGCATATTCATACACTTGCACAGCCCATTTTACTATAAAGCATTCAAATCTGAAGAAGACAATAAAGTGGCAAAAGCTAGTAAAGCATAATTTGATTTAAATCTAAGCATTAAAATGTCATAAACTAACCTAGAAAAAAATAATGTTTCAGTGAAACATATACTCTTGCTAAAATATGCAAGATTGAAATGAGAAACTGAAGATCACTGGACTTGCCCAGACAGCAGTGCTGCAAGAGCCATCCACACCTTTGGCAGCAATAATTAGAAGTAACTAAAGAATGCAGCATTATCATCTTTTTGCAAGTTTCACCAAAAAAAGTGAAAAGCGAAGCCCATTGCCAGCCACTCTTAATATATGAATATCTCAAACACCTCCAAGTGCATTTGCACGACTGGAAAATGCTGCCACAG
The DNA here is from genome assembly GCF_965231255.1 of Vanellus vanellus. NCBI lineage: Eukaryota > Metazoa > Chordata > Aves > Charadriiformes > Charadriidae > Vanellus > Vanellus vanellus. The sequence continues at coordinate 16,226,431 of NC_138905.1, forward strand.
GATAATAAAGAGCATGTACTGTTTAAGATCCTTGACATTAGATTAAACACTGCCCTATGAAAGACTTAGGATTAATTTCACCAATCTTGCCATAAGACTGCAAGTTGTACTACATTAGCACTCAGCTAAGAGGACCCTGAAATGAAATAAATTATGCAACTTCTTGATGATCATGTCCAGGAAAATGGTCAATTACGTGCATACCTTCCCATCCAATCCCTTGGGGATAACAAATAAGACCTTTTGTTAGAGATCCCTGACTCAAGGTTAACTGCTGATGTATGAAAGATTTCAGATTAATTTCACCAATTTTGCCGTAACACTGCAAGATGTACTACTTAACCACCTAGCTTAGGGAACACTGAACTGAGATAAATTGAGCAACTTCTTGATAATTACCTCCAGGCAGCTGGTTAATTATGCAGACAACACTGAGGAAAGGTTCAGTATGAAAAAGAATGCAAAACACAACAATTCACAAAACAAATTCTGCTCAGTGAGTTACAATACGAAAATTCAGAATGTCCCCAAATATGGTCAAAGTGACAATAGTATAAAGATGTTACACTGAAATTAATAGAGACATTTTTGTTTAGATTGTGCTGTTTACATATTTATCCTGCGTATACAAATCCAGCATTTGAACATCTTACAGAAGTAGAGTTTAGGATTTATTTCTGTTGGGTTTTTTCCCCCTCTATTCTGTGAGGTTACAATTAGTAAAACTCTTCATTTTGAAAACAAAACAAAACAAAACAAAACTATGTATTTAAAAAAAAAAAGCAGACACAATTTAACATTCATTTAGACAAAGGATAGTTATTAACCTTACACTTATTTTTTGCTTTCTCTAACACGATCAAGAAACTTCACTATGTGATCACCAGAACAATTTCAGTGAATTATCAGTGAATTTAACTCTCTCCAGATCCATGCTAGGGAGGAAAATAAATTTGCCCACATCTTAAACAAGGGAAACTGGGTAAAAAACATCACATAATTTATCCAAAACCTTCCTTAAAAAAAATAATAGTCAGATACCTACAGATCACTCCAGGAGACAAAGAAGGAAAAATTTTACTATCTATGGTCAAAGACACAGAATGCTTCTGCAACACACAGAAGAACAAACTGTATTTAAGGTGCAAACCCAAGGAAATCTGAGTTCTACTCTCATCTGCACACTATGTCTTGTTTGACCTAAATGGATATTTTATATTTTAATCAATCTTTAATGATACCATAGTCATCACCATTATCCTAACAAATTACTGATTTTTGTATCAGTAAAGTCAAAAGCAAGAGCACAGGTTCCTAACCCACTTTACACATACAAGTACAAACATGCAAAAATCCGTCCTTCTTACGCAGAGGAGACCTATAACTGTTGTTAAAGCAGTGAACTTAGCTCAGAACTAGGACTACCTCTTCAGAGGAGTAAAGATGGAAGAGATGGAAGTGCACCTTTTTTCTGCACACACATGACCTGGCTCCTAATGCTACCAACCTTATCATTACCTGATGCAACTAAATTTGGGTATGCGTGGTTGTAAAAGGAAAGTCCCACACTAAGCATGCGAATATATAGCAGAAAGGGTTGTAGAAAAAGTTTTCTTCTTTGTAAGTATGGCAGCCACAACACTGTGTCTGGCAAAACTGTTCTACCTGGAATAGAGCTACGGTAATCTTAATAAATTTCTCTTGCTCTGAGTAATTTCTTATTATTCCTATCTGCTTTACACAATATACTGCTGTTCAATAAACGGGTGGTGTGGTGTCAAGAGCAAATCTAGATTCCTCTGCCTAGGGTTCATCCTGTGAGCAAAAGAAATGCTGGGGATGCTTCAGGCAGTTGCAAGGTGGACGTATACATCTTTTTTTCTTTTTAAAGCAGAAAACACCGCTGTCTCTTCTCTTAGAACAGTGATTTTAATAAATTTCTGGATGTACCTCTGCTAAAGCAGCCTCTCCTGCTTTCTATACAATCTGGCATTAACTTGCTTACAGCGTGAAGGAAAGCTATCAGGGAGTTTAGGACTAAATGGTAAGAACAGGGTCTGAATCCATTTTCTTGATACTGTTCAGTGGGTCACGAAAGAGCATCAATCTGTGCTATGTACACTAGGAGTGCACAACAAAGCACACACAACAATAAAAAACCTGTCCGTAGCTACTGGTACCCTTGCTTGATCGCTTTTGCTATTATTTGTATTACTTTTGTTAACAAGAGCAAAGAGGGCTTACTCTTTCTAAAAGGATTAGGAAGACAAGCATGGTTGGCAGCTCTATGAAAGCCTGTTAAGTCTAGACATGCTGACAGACACTTCTAGTTTATACCCAGATGGCAGCTTTAAAGATACCACCATGGATATGAGTGGAAGCCTTCACTTCTGAAGCAGTCAATGGCTAATGCCACACTTCTAAAGGAAGAGGGAAAGACAGATGTCATTTCTTCTGAGAAACATACAAATGCTACAGTGATGGACATGCAATAAAAACGTGAATTACAATGCAGAGAAAAAGACAATGTATCACTTAGAGGTAAGTATCTCCTTTCATGTGCCACTACTGGTGGTTATTTGGGGGGATCTGGGCACAGCTCATTAGCATGTGACTTACAGATCATTAAATAAATAATCAAAACAACAAAAATAGTTTCTTGCCTAAATAAATGAGATATAGCAAAATGTTGAAAGGGGCAGTTTAAACTTTTTATCTCTGTTCTTCATATCAGAGTAACTTCTAGCAGCATCTCTGGGAAGAAAAGCTGAATTCCAGAGAAGACATTCACCAAATTCTAATGACTTCTGCTTAAAATGAGATACTTATAGTTTTACTTTTTTTTACGTATTTCCACTTCCTGCTTCTCTTCCAGGTGGACACTGAAATACTCTAAAATGGAGATGTAAGACTAACTGTCTTCTTAAGGCATTGCTGAAAAGTGCTAGATGAAATACAGAAATACAGCTCACTGTTATGTAGGCAACTGATCTCGTGTATTATTTACACAGCAGATCAAAACAAAGGTGAAAACTGAAACTGCCATTGCAAATATGAATATCAAATAACTGAAGAACCACCTGGACAAATACAAATGCACTATTCTCAAAGGTATAGACTTGTCTATCAGAATAGGTACTAGCAGGAAGACAGCTTATCTGAGGAATTCTGTGGTACAAAATGCAGAAGAGATGAAGATACCATGTCCTCTTATGGGAAATCTCAGGGCTTGGAAAGTATAAATATAAACCAGCTTCCCAATAAAACACACAGCTACAAAAATAAGAATCAAAGATACACTATCCACTAGTCATATATCAAATTCTAAATTTTGGGGGCAATGTCTGCATGCATATTTTCTAAAGCACACATTTTTTCCAACATTAAATCCATGAATCATATCCAACAACAAACCTGTAAAGCATACCCCAACACCTCTTCATGAATACGTTCCCACTTCTGATATGACCAAACACTAATAATGTTCTTCCAAACAATCTTCCATTTGCTGGAAATAGGCCCCTGGCTAAAGCACAACAGGCATATACTTTAATAATCTCTTGATTACCTGGATACAGCCTGAAACACCTAATAAATCTGTCTATTTTTCAAGTGGAGTGGGATTGATTTCCCCAGGGTTTCTTTGTCAGTTCCTTTTCAGTACTTAATATGAAAAGAAAATTATCGGAGAAGGTCAAATCTGACATGAAAAACTAGAAGGAGTACACACTGATGAAGACTTTTGCTACATTTAAAATAAATGTCCACTTGCTATTTCTCAGGTCCTATCTTCGTTCAGTCTTTATTTAAAGTTGTGTATGCTTCACAGCTTATAACAAGCCCAGTCACAGCTTGGCAACATGCTCAAATAGCCAGGAATTTCAACATTTGAATAGTAATCAAGCAAAAAACAGGGTGTTTTTTCACACTGTTTTGCCATCAGTAAATAGCCAAAGGTATTTACCACAATCATGACTTCTTACTGCAGAAAGTTACTTGAAATAAGAGGTCTACGTAAAAGCTTGAGACATACTGATAATTTTAATCCTCAGTTATCTACCCAATGAAGAGATTTGCCATTCTGTATATGTTCTATTTTCATGTCAATCTTCAAGGGTATAAACAAATGCTATAGTGACTTACAGGTAAGTTTAACCATCGGTAAGAAACAGCATAAAAATGTCTTGCCCTAATCCTCTTTGTTCTCTCTTTTGAAACCCAAATTTTATAGGACCTTGTACTAGATTTTTCCTCTTACTGTAGTAACGGGGATTTAAAATACCTTTTCTTAAAGAATGCTAAAAAGTACAGACAAAGGAACATGAATTTTTAAAAAGGCAAGAATACAGCACTAATGATACTACAAACAGTTAAATAATAGACGTAGCCGGGTTATTAAAAATGTAGATAATTACATTTAGTATGGATGAATTTAATTATGCATATTCATTTTGATATTCCCTACAGCGAATATTTACCTCAAAATTTAAAATGCCATTTAAAGTTTAATGGGAAATCTTTCAAATCATTTCAATATATTACTGCACAGCTAAAATGCAGAAATCTTCTTACACTTTAAAGAAACTGCATTTTTCAGATTTATCTATAAAGCTTGGCAATATTGGCAATGTAGTATACTCTGCTTAATGCAAAGTCCTCTCAACCACCAAGCTTTTATCACAGTGTTCAGAGTTAAAGTCTTCATACCAACACGTACTTTCTCCCAAATTTCAGGGTCAGATCCTGCAAAGATTTTATCCTTACAAATATTGTACGAGGCCAGTTTGGTCAATTTCTTTGGATATTCTCATGTGTGAGAACTTCTCATGCAAGACTTTTTTCACATTTACCCTCCATTAGACAATGCTACACAAAACCAAGGAAATCAAGCTCAGAGTTCTTTCACATGTCACTTCTGAAAGGAAATAAAGAAGAAAGTCTTTTTTACCTGAGTCTCCACACCTTGCTCAAGCAACCTTTTAGCCTGATTTTCTACTTCAAGCCGAGCTCTTGCAATAAAAAGCAGGTCATTTTCAATTACTTCTATTCCAGAGAGATCTATCCCTTGAGAAAGGTAATCTATAAAAGCAACAAAACATTGATAAGTATGACAAAGGATAATGGAACATTTTCAACATGCTAAAACATTTAGAAGTTACAGTTAGTTCCAAGGGACATTTCTGCATACAACACTTGACAATAGAGTATGTCAAAGTAATGAATTATACCAGAAAAAATGAAAATAAAAAAATTATTACTCAAGAAAACCTGGATATTGAATACCTTGAATTTACTTCACTGCACTTCTCTAGACCCAGACACTGCCGAAGAGCATGTGCACAGCATGAGTTCTAAGAAGCCCAGAATCTCAGTAACAGGGCAGGAAGGGGCAAGAAGTCATCTCCTTGTCCCAAAGGATTAACCAGATAATTAAACTTCTCTAACCAGGTGTCTGAATAAGTTCTAAGATCTGAAATTCCAGATGTATTATACATTAATAGATTCAAAACATACTTCATATATTTAAATTGCACTTCTAAACATTTGGGATCAAACACAGAAGAATGGCAAGAAAAGAAAACAGTATTATTTTTTTTCATTTTAAATCACAGAAACATCACAAAATTTATTATCATAATGGAAACCACCATCAGCAGCACATCTACAGGTTACTGGGCTGGACTGGGGACTGCAGCAAGAAAATCTATTCCAACTCAGCTTTTGTCATCGGCTATGGAGATTTGGCCAAATCACTTCATCTTTCACTAATAGCCACTTAGCAATGAGAGCACTCCAGCAAGTAGAAAACCCAACACTTCATCTCCCTTTATCAAAGCAAGTTTGACTCTGTGACATCCTTTCACCCAGACACATTCACTTTCTTTTAAAGGGGGTGACACTATAATGCCTACTCTTTGGACTATTTAGGCTTTTTGCATGGGACAATTTTAGATATAAAACACAACCCAGGGAGTAAAAACGAGGTTTTCACACTCCTTGAGGTCCCTGACCTCTATGTTCCCTCCTGCTGGCTCTTTGCCTGGTCTTGTGCTCCTGACCTAACCTAACTACTGACCTGTCTTTGAAAGAAGGGCTGAAGGATGCCAATTCCCAGATGTCTTTGATTTGTTAGTGACATTCACTTGGGATGCAGGGAACTGTATATTCAATTTCCTTCAGGCTCATGAAGACCTACAGCTTACATTGGGCTAGAACTCAAATAATTCAAATATTATGCAATTACACCCATAACTATTGCACATTTTTGCAAATCAAACCAACTATGGCCACTGCTCTGAAATCCATGTTCCTGGAATATGGAAAACATCACTTGAGAACACCTACTGTTTTAGGCTCCTCCAAGAACAGACACACCTCTTCACTTAAAACTCTCAATTACAACATAATTTCAGTGGGAACTGGATGATTAAATTTATAAAATGAACACTTCTGAACATGTCTGGAAGTGTTAGATTAGATCCACAGAGAAACGTGAAAGCAGTCTAGGAAGGTACCCAGTGAACCTGAGGAACCTTTGAAGTTGTTTTTTTTTTTACTCCCCCTTTTTTATCTTTCTAGATTTAAATCATCCCAATTCCCCATGTCAAGGTAGCCTAGACCTTTACACTACTGCTTATGTCCAGGATAACGCAGGACTACTCTCATTTACACATTTTTCAGCATTTTGCTTTATCAAGCAGGTCTTCCACTGCTTCTTTTGAAAGAACCAATAAAACTAACAAAATAATGGCCAAGGCATTTCACCCAGTGTCAGATACCTCCTTCACCAGACAATGTTACACTATTCCCATTTATAACCAGTCCACGATGACTTCCTAATATAGTTATCTTCCTTTTATGTACTCCCAGTAAGTTTATTAAGGCACAGACTTAAATTCCAGATAAGCTAACCAAACTTTTAAATCTTTGCCAAATAACCTTTCGCTTTATTAGCCACTTATTTTTGTCTATTCACAATAAGCTAATCTAAGCCTCAGATTAATTTTAGCAACCACACGTTCACAACTGAACACAAATTCCAAGTGAGTCACTTCACAGCTATGCAGAGAACATCCCTGTACCTGCACATGAAAAACACCGCATAAGAAACCGAAACAAAAAGTTTAGAGAACTATTGCATAAAGCTTAGTAAGGCATAAAGGAAATCAACCCTCTTAACAGTCCAGTACCTCAAATAGGTTTTAGTCTACTAGGAATAGGACCGCAAATGCTTTTGTCTGTATGCATTTGTTTAAAAATGGATCAGAGAAGTCAAAGGACAGGAGAGCAGCAGGACAGCCCACCTCACGCTGCACAAGCTATTAATGAAGCCCTATATGCAGGCTTGCTTACAAAGCTGCTTCCGCCAGGGGCTACAGCGGCCACACTTACCCATTACTTCCCTGTAACTTTTTGCTGTGACTCAGCTGCATATCTACAGGTGGCCTTACATATGAACCTATTAAAACTAATATTAAACTCCCACTAACTTTAATTACTAACTTCAATGAGCAGGTGTCTTGAATGCGAAGGCTAGTTTTCTGACCCCTTCCTCTCAGCTGCACAGGAAGAAAAAGGTGCAAAGAACTACTCACAGATTAAGTCTACTGCCATAGTAAACTCTGAAGTAGTTTCTTGGCAACGAGATTAAAAAAAGTGCAAATATCACCAAAGACTTACAGAGCCCACAAATATAAGATCTGCTGTGGAGTTCACTTATGTCATAAAATCACATTCTGCAACTCCAGGCTGCTTAAACAAAATAAAATTAAAATATGGTTCTGATCTCCTAAATCCACATAAATATCTGTGGAAGAGAACTAAAAAAGAGACTGTTTCTCCCTGCTGTATTTTATCTCAAAATCTAAATTAAGCCATTTCAAGTGCTAAAAATCTAATCCTTCTGATGGTTTTAAGAAAGGAACAGAAAGACCACGCTGCTTTGGCTTCTCCAAATACCTCCATCTGTGCCTCAGACTGGCAGCAACCTCCTGCTAAACTGCCAAAATCTGCAGCTTTGTTCCAAATTCCCTGCAATCCTAACAAAATGCTTTGGGACAATGCAATTCAGCAGGACTTCAAAAGAGAGGGCCTTTTTGCAGGTTCAGTGGTTAGACATCCTGCTATGGATGCTCATAGTTGCTATTCTAACCAGTAGGGAAGCCCTAGCAATCATATTATGTTTTCAAAAGAAAAGCAGTTTTCATAAGGACAGCAGGTCTATGGCAGAAACACCTGCAAGTGCCTTCCTGCCATTCCTATGTGAGAGCAGAAGCTGCAACACAGGCAGGATATGCGCCTTTTGATAGTTTCTATCATCTAAACAGACAACATATTAGAAATCTCTACACTTGTGTATCCTCAGGAGTGATGCTGCCATCACGGACAGCACAATGAAAGCGAGTAGAAGGGCAGTTGACACAAGGGCAGCCAGATCACAGCCAGAACCACGATGCATTTAGGATCCAGTTTATTTAAAAAATTGCAGAGGAACTCGCACGTTCCAACCAGCCAATTTTAGTTAGTAAAGAAATCGCGTCACATGAAATACAATGAAGATACTACCAGGGACTAGTAGGATTTTGCTTCAGGATTTGCGCTCACGCAATCATTATTCTGTTTCTTTCCATGCACAGTTTATAACACTGTGGCCATGACCGGAGGTGAGGGTGACATGGGCTGTAAGGCACTCCTGTCTTCTCAGGAATTAAGCAGACACAATGGCTTACCTCCCAGTTAGCAGACTCTGGGGACTGGGGCCCAGTTTAAAACCTGTCAGCTTTCCTCCTGCTTTAACCTTAAAGCACTAGAGTAAACCCAATACTATAATAGCCCTAACAGATTTAGTGAGTAACTGTCACCTCTACCTTAACGTATTTAAAAAGCGCATATATAACATTTTGTTAGCTTTGAGAAGACTTGTGCTTTAAACAAATTAGGACCTAAATATCTTGTAACACCACGGATGCAGCCATGACAGGCACTGCCCTCCCACCAGCATGACACACAGCCCGCTGCTCCAGTCACCTCTGCTCACTGGAGCCAGGGAGGAAATTAGAGGAGGGAACTATAGTCCTGTAGCCATTCCTCTACCTCTCATTCCTCTGCTAATTCTACCTCTTTATACATGTTCATAAAAATAAAAGCAAATCCTCAACTCTCCCACAGGGTGTTGGTATTGCTTGTTAAGCTCAGAAAGCACAGCTGGAAAGGACTTTTTAAGGACTTAAAATACAGACTGCCTGCTGAATCCTCTTCTTGAACAAAAATATTATATGCCAAGGCAGAATACACTGAGCCCTAGGAATCAGTGACATTTATAATCTATCTCAGCCTAACAAAGAACTAGAACTTTATATTTCTTCAAGAAGAAAGATTTTTGTCATTACAATTCCAAATTTTCTTGGTTTACTGAATCTGAACAGGTTTTCTAATCTACTGGCTGAGATGCTGCTTAAAAATGCGGTTTTTAAACCAACATTTCCCAGACAGTTATGTAAGAGCAGTTTAATAGAGAGAAATAAATCCGATATGCACATAGTACATTAGGTAGAAAAGCAATACTTTAAGCAACACAGTTAGCTTTTCTTAATCTAAGCAACTCAACAACATAGAATCTTTCTATTATATGATTTCAATTTTGGCTTAAAATATTGCTCTGTGAGGATATATAATGAAGACAGAAAAAAATCTGAATTAAAACTTTCCGTAAGTACTAAACTATGTTTTGGAATAAAAGGTAACTATGAAGCTAGCATCCCTATGAGCTTCACAAAAACTACATTATGCTCTTTATTTAGACTGAATTGATTTTGAGCTTTTGCTAGAAACTAGAGAATGAACAGAAGTCTTCCAAGGACAATGAGGTGCACTAACAAAGAGGAAACCGGGACAGCCAGTAATAAACCAATGTGATTAGACTGAGTCATTTGAGAGGCTACTTGAGCCGAAAGAGAAATCCTTCTGTGGTCTGAGAAGTAACCTCAGGGACGTTAATAAAGAAAAGGAAAGAAGGAAATTAGAAGAGCTAAACTGGATTCCCTAGGAGTAAACACCTAAGATCAGCACCACCACCCCAATGCATAAGTAGCAAGAATCAATGACAACTAAGAGGTGTTTCATGGGAGATGACGATGGAATTAAAAGAAATTAAGGCATTCCTGAAATTCTAAATAAAATCATAGAATCATAAAATCATAGATTTTTGTTTGCCTGTTTGAGGAAGGTTTGGGTCTGATGTCTTTTGCATGGGTCATTTGTTCTATTTTGCTTCTGCAGTTTCAGTTGCAGAAAATATTGGTGGTATCTGTATCCTGAGGCTGTTCTTCCATAATGAAGAAAAATTACAATTTTGGAAGAAACTACTGATTTAAATTCCAAAAAGTCAACAGGTCTAAATGATACCCAAGAGTTCTGCTGGGATTTAAGTATGCAGAAGATGAGAGGCTACCAAAACATGATTTATTAAGAAATACTGTAGAAGACCGCTACAGCGCAAACATTACAGTGCACACAGCACAGAATTCGTACTGAAAATTTCTCTAGAGGTAACTTAAGCATCAGAACAAATTGGCTGAACCTGTCCATTAGAAATAGCATATTAAAAATAAAGAATGTCAAGATGGAGTAGAACTGGAGTGGCAGTGTCATTACTACTTTAAGCTAATGCGAGCGCAGGCTGCCTCTGATTTCCACCTCTGCCCCTAACCTGCTTCCCTGTTCTTTCACTTCACCCCAGCCTTCAAGTTTTAGCATTCATGAGAGTTTTTTCTGTTGACTTAGTTTTCATCTCATGGCATTCTCTCATCTGACTCACACCGCAGACACACAAGAGCATAGGGAGAGGGCAGGAGCCCACAGGCAGGATACCACCCACAGGCGGTAGGTATCTCTCTTGGTGGAAGCTCACGTGTACATTGGTAGAAGATGTTCATGAAACTGAATCTAAATTATTATTTGCAATATTTATTTCTGTTATACAAAATTAGAAGAGACTGGACAGATATTATAAAAGGACATAAAATCTTTTCTACAAGGGAGAAGTATTCAGTAATGACAATCATTTCAGTTTTGAAAGGGGTTATTAAATGTTCAGTCTTTTTGTCCTACAGCAGTGCCTGGATACAAGCACAAAACACAAACAAAATAACTGGATTGATTTGTTAGAACTGCTGAGGACCTATTTGAATTTTTTTCCATCTGCTTCTAAAGTACCTCAAAGTAATTTACTCATTCAAACGGGCCACAAATCTAATCCAGCATGGAAACTTCCACAGTCCTAATAGAAATGTTAGTTATAGCACTAGCTATTGAAAAGGAAGGATGGGATCCTGTTTGCCTGAGTTGTATCTGAACCAATAACCCAGGAAGCTCCTGGCTGTGCATATATTCATTTGGGCTTTTTTTTTTATCAATATAGGTAATATAAAACTAAAACCAGTCCTAGAGCAGAGCCTAAGATCCCAGTACCTCAGCAGAAACCTACTGCTCACCCTTTGGTGAAAGTAACCTAACATTTAATATTACATATCTTTATCGACCTGTTGGAGTGGGTCCAGAGGAGGGCCGCGAAGATGATCAGAGGGCTGGAGCACCTCTCCTATAAGGACAGACTGAGAGAGTTGGGGTTGTTCAGCCTGGAGAAGAGAAGGCTCTGGGGAAACCTTATTGTGGCCTTCCAGTACCTAAAGGGGGCCTACAGGAAACCCAGGGAAGGACTTTTACTAGAGCATGTAGTGACAGGACGAGGGGGAATGGCTTTAAACTAGAAAAGGGCAGGTTCAGATTAAACATTAGGAAGAACTTTTTCACTTTGAGGGCGGTAAGACACTGGAACAGGTTGCCCAAAGAGGTTGTTGAGGCCCCATCCCTGGAGGAGTTCAAGGCCAGGCTGGACGTGGCCTTGGGCAACCTGGTCTAGTGGGAGGTGTCCCTACCTGAGGCAGGGGGTTTGGAACTCGATGATCTTCCAGGTCCCTTCCAACCTAAACCATTCTATGATTCTCTAAGTGGAATAGGTGGACACCCTAAACTTAAAGAACAGCGGCCTGCTCCTCAGAGGCACTTAAATTTTCCATGCAAATGATGCATAGAGCAGGTGGAGAATGGCAAGAGCAAGCATATTTGTAGGTCTTCAAACTGGAAGCTGGTGCCTCTGCAGCTTTCTCCATGTCCTGTTGTAGTCAGCCTAATTCTCCGCCCAGGCTGAAATGACTGCCCCACACCCTGCATCAGGCACCAAAGTACTTGCTGAAGCAAGGCTCATATTAAGCCTTTAAATCAAATGAAAGGGATTCCACTACAGTTACTATGAAACAGTATCTTACAGCCATCTTACACAGAGTGAGCTCCTCAGAAAAAGATGTTTATTCCTACAAAAACTGCACAGATTATGGTGCTTTGTAAAGTGTTCACAATAAGAATTTCATTGTTATGTGCCATATACAATATGCCATATATGTTAGATATACTTTACAAAATTATTAATTTTGAATTTTAAATTATTAATTTTGAACATCTTCTGCAGATATTATGAATTCATTATTGAATAGGAAGAAAATTTTATTTTACTAAAATGTCAGTTACTTATAAAACTCCTGCTATCTTTCCTTCCTTTTCCTACAGGAAGAGATTCCTGCAAACTTTTCCTTTCCTCAGTGAGACTACTGAGGATAAAAATCTCTCTCTGCCACCAAAATGCCATTAAGTTCCCATGAAAATTGATCTTTATTTAACCAATTTCTACCATCTTAAAAATTAACTACTTATATGCATAATACCCGAGGTTTCAATTTTTAGCTGTTTGAGCAACATTAAGTGAGGCAAAACTGTCCTGCTGGAGCAGAAATTGAGTGCGGCCCATGGCGCTGTATTTCTGTTTGCTTTCTCAGACAGCATGTTACCACACTCTTGCTGCTTAAGTCCAGAAAAGGAAATAAAATATATTAGACAACCAGACATAGTTTCTGATATATGTCCCTAGTGAAAGGGGATATTAAAAATAAAAACAAAATACTTCTCAGCTTTTTATATCAATCACATGCCAAGCCTGGTTTAGTTTTAAAGAAATGAGGTCAACAGTACCAAAACAAAACTGGTGGAAAGTATATGATTCAAAGAAAGCAAAACTTGAACGACTCATTTAAATACAGACAATTATCTTGTACTGTAAAACAGACCTGTCATCTATACTGTATTATCATAGAATCACAGAAAGGTTGGGTCAGAAGGGACCTTTAAAGATCATCTAGTCAAACCCCTATGCCATGGGCAGGAACATCTTTCACTAGATCATGTTGCTCAAAAGCCCCATCCAACCTGACCTTGAACAATTCCAGTGATGGGGCATTATATTACCTGGTTACACGGCTAGATCCAACATAAACAGTAGTTGTGGAACACCCCCCTTTGCTAAGTTATGGGGTTTTTTTTCCAGTAAAGCAATTAAGAGCAAGAGCGCTTGCTTTTTATTACATGTTAATGTATATTTTAGTCTGAGCTGTTACTATTTATCTTTAAAATGTTTTGACAGTACATACATGAATTGCTTTTATGAACTTCTATATTTCTAACATCTAGACCTATGAATGATTCCCTGTATATATTTTAGAAAAGTATGGAACGGGAAAAGAATCCCAAGTATTTAAGATTAAGATTAAGATTGTGTCCGGAGGCCAAGAAGGCAAATGGCATCCTGGGGCGCATCAAGAAGAGTGGGGCCAGCAGGTCGAGGGAGGTCATCCTCCCCCTCTACTCTGTCCTGGTGAGGCTGCATCTGGAGTATTGTGTCCAGTTCTGGGCTCCCAGGTTCAAGGACAGGGAACTGCTGGAGAAGGTCCAGCAAAGGGCTACAAAGATGATTAGGGGATTAGAACATCTCTCCTATGAGGAAAGGCTGAGGGACTTGGGTCTTTTTAGTCTAGAGAAAAGAAGACTGAGGGGGAATCTTGTTAATGCTTATAAACACTTAAAGGGAGGGTGCCAGGGGGATGGGAACAGGCTTTTTTCAGTGGTGCCCAGTGATAGGACAAGAGGTAACGGGCACAAACTTGAACATAGGAAGTTCCATCTAAGGAAGTTCCATCTAAACATGAGGAGGAACTTCTTGACTTTGAGGGTGGCAGAGCACTGGCACAGGCTGCCCAGAGACGTGGTGGAGTCTCCCACTCTGGAGACATTCAAAACCCACCTGGATGCCGCCCTGTGCAACCTGCTGTAGGTGACCCTGCTCTGGCAGGGGGGTTGGACTAGACGATCTTCAGAGGTCCCTTCCAACCCTGACCATTCTGTGATTCTGTGATTAAAGTTTTACTTCAGAAGAAAACTGAGAATTCAACACTCTAAAATTAGATATCATAGAATGGTTTAGGTTGGAAGAGACCTTAAAGATCATCTAGTTCCACCCCCTCTGCCAGGGGCAGGGACACCTCCCAATAGACCAGGTTGCTCAAAGCCCCATCCAGCCTGGCCTTGAACACCTCCAGGGATGGAGCTTCCACAATATCACACAAGTATCAAAGAACTGAACTTCTAGCATATTAAAACAAAAGGAAAATTTTGAGGTGTACAGGCAGGTTGGAATAAGGAGAAATGGGTTGTCATCCTGAGCTTGGGATCGGATTTGTTTACTCAAAATGATTGTTGATGATTTTTTTAAATATGGTTTGTGTTAAATATTTAGTAGTGCTTTAATAATCATCTATGACCTATCTACAGAGGAAACTTGATATTTCTCTCCAGACTGCATGCATTAAACTCAAAAAACACACCCAACGTTGATAACAATACTGGAGGAGTAGTGAGGAAGACTGACTAGCTATTTTTAACTTTATATTAAAACTGCATTTAAATTGTCTTGATGGAAGAGTTAATTCCTATAGCTCTCTGGGCTGGAAATCAGATGCCAGGCAGGATCTGGAAACTGATGGAAATGAGTTTGATATCTATTTTTATCATCATCACTGACTTAACAATGAGCACCATATTTTGGAGACATTCCTGTGAAAATGCCACGATTCAGAAAATAGCTTAACACAGCAAGACAAACGTTACTTAGGTCTAATCACAAGTTATACCACACGACTCCCACATTCACTTAGGCCTAAAGCAAGAGTTGTTGGAACTACTTTAAGGTTCCTCCACCTACCCATAAGGTTCCCCCACCCATGCACCATTAGATGCATCCCCCCACCCCTTGAATACAGAATCACAACCTTACTTAAGCACGATCTACTAAAACTGCAACTTTCTATTTTGCCCACTAACTGTCTCCACAACTGCCAGATTCAAAGGGGAGTGGGCAGCAACTCAGCATCCAGCTGGTAAGCCCTGGGGCTGACGCTGTTTAATAAACTGATACTGATACAGTTTAGTAAACTGGGCAATGAGACAAAATTAACCCTCTGTGAGTTTACAGGTGACAGCAATTTGGGGGAAGTGATAAGTATCCTGGAAGGCAGAGCTGCCATTCTGAAGAACCTCAACAACCTTGAGAAATGGACAGACAGAAACACCATGAAGTTCAACAAAAGCAAATTAAGCACTGTTCACCTGGGATGGCATGACCCTGTGCACCTGAACAGGTTGGGTGCTCACTGGCTGGAAATAAGCTTTGCGGGAAAGGACCCAGGGGACAATAAGCTAAACACAGAATCCTAGAACCATAGAATGATTTAGATTGGAAGGGACCTGGAAGATCACCTAGTTCCAACCCCCCTGCCATAGACAGGGACACCTTCCATTAGAACAGGCTGCTCAAAGCCCCATCCAGCCTGGCCTTAAGACACCTCCAGGGATAGAGCTTCCATAACTTCTCTGGGCAACCTGTTCCAGTGCCTCACCACCCTTATAGAGAAAAATTTCTTACTAATATCTATTCTAAATCTACCCTCTTCCAGTCCAAAGCTATTCCCCCTCATCCTATCACTACATGCCCTAGTAAAAAGTCCCTCTCCAGCTTTCTTGTAGGCCCCTGTTAGGTACTGGAAGGTCTTCCTGGAGCCTTCTCTTCTCCAGGTTGAACAACCCCAACTCGCTGAGCCTGTCCTCATAGGAGAGGTGCTTCAGCCCTCTGATCATCTTCGTGGCCCTCCTCTGGACCTGCTTCAACAGTCCTTCCTGTGCTGAGGACTCCAAAGCTGGATACAGTGCTCCAGGTGGAGTCTCACAAGAGCGGAGCAGAGCAGAGGGGCAGAATCACCTCCCTTCACCTGCTGGCCGCACTTCTGATATAGCCCAGGATACAGTTGGCTTTCTGGTCTGCAATTGTGCATTGCCAGCTCATGCTGAACTTCTCATCAACCAACACCCCCAAGTCCTTCTAGTCAGGTCTGCTCTAGATCCATTCTCCATCCAGCCTGTATTTGTGCATGGGACTGCCATGACCCAGGTGCCAGACCTTGCGCTTGGCCTGGCTAAACTTCATGAGATTGGCACGGGCCCACCTCTACAGCCCGTTTGTGTCCCTCTGGATGGCATCCCTCCTCTCCAGCGTGTCTACCTTGCCACACAGCTTGGTATCATCGGCAAACTTGCTGAGGGTGCACTCAATCCTACTGTCCATGTCACCAACAAAGATGTTAAACAGCACCAGTCCCAGTACTGACCCCTGAGGAACGCCACTCGTCACTGGTTTCCACTTGGACATCGAGCCATTGACCACAACTCTTTGAATGCGACCAGCCAGACAGTTCCTTATCCACTGATTGGTCCATCTATCAAATCCATGTCTCTCCAATTTAGAGACCAGGATGTTGTATGGGACAGTGTCAAATGCTTTGCACAAGTCCAGGTAGATGATGTCTGTTGCCCTCCCCTTATCCATCAGTGTTGTCATAGAAGGTCACCAAATTTGTCAGGCATGACTTGCCCTTGCTGAAGCCATGTTGGCTGTCACTGATCATCTCCTCTTTTTCCATGTGCCTTAGCAGAGTTCCAGAAGGATCTGCTCTATGATCTTTCTGGGCACAGGGGTGATACCGACCAGCCTGTAGTTCCCCAGGTCTTCCTTTTTTCCCTTTTTGAAAATGGGGGTTATATTTCCCCTTTTCCAGTCACCAGGAACTTCACCAGACTGCCATGACTTTTCAAATACAATGGAATGCAGCTTAGCAACTTCATCAGCCAGTTCCCTCAGGACCCATGGATGGATTTCATCAGGTTCCATGGACTTATGTACCTTCAGGTTCCTTAGATGGTCTAGTACTCGATATTTACCTACAGTGGGTGGTTCTTCATCTTCCCAGTCCCTGCCTTTGCCTTCTGTGACTTGGGCAGAGTGGTTAGAGCCCTTGCCAGTGAAGACTGATGCAAAAAAGTCATTGAGTACCCCAGACTTTTCCATATCCTGGGTGACCAGGTCTCTAATGGTGCTTCTGCTCAAATTTCAGGAGAGCATAAACCAGCAGTATGTCCTTGCGGCAAAGGCAGCCTGTTGTGTACTAGACCGAGTGTAGCAAGGGTTGAGGGACGTGTTTATTCATGTTATTTGGTACTTGTAAGGCCACCGCACTCCATGCCTCCCAGAACAAGAAAGACATTGAGAAACTGGAGTGAGTCCAACAGGGAACCACCAAAACAGGGGACTGAAGCATATGAGTATGAAGAGAGGCTGAGAGAACTGAGTTTGTTAACCTGGAAAAGAGATGATTAAGAAGAAACCTAACTGCTGTCTTCTGCTCCCTAATAGGTGGTCAGAAGACAAAGCCAGACCTTTCTCAGAGGTGTACATGGATAGGACAAGAGGCAAGAGGCACAAGCTACAACACAGGAAATTCTGATTAGATATCTGGGGAGAATGCCGTATTTGTGGTGCTGTACACCTTACCCATGGAGGTTATTTACCTGCAGGAATGCACACATTATATTTTAATATAATTAAAATTGGTGAAGCGTGAAACATTAAGATCTAGAACTCTAAAAATCACCCTAAGCTTCTTAAGCCTTCCCTCAAAAGAAGCTGATTTCAGAATCTTCCTCAAGAGCTCCCAGAACATTTTTAGTAACTAGAACTGCTTTTTTTCTAAATTCCCTGTGATGATACATTCATCATCAGCACTCGGATGGAGCTGAAACCAGCTCCACCCTAAATAGTCTATCTGAGCTATGGTCTAGAAATCAGAAAACATTCAGAAGAAAATTTCTTACACCAATACCTATAACTTACAAGTACAACAGATCTGTGACATAAAGCAGAAGTTATAATCATGAAAACAAAACCAATATTTGTATCATCTACAAAGTCCACATTTTATTCTGATAATTAAGATTGTTCTTCATTAAAAATTCATCGAGAAAAAAAAACACTTCTCCATAATAAATTCATTGAAGTTTAAGTTAGACACTGCACAGATAAGAAACTGCTCTTCAGATGTATGTGGACTTTCAAAATCAAATTCATTGTGGCAACAAAGCAATAATACCTCTACAAGTCAATACTCAAGCTTTTTTTGGAGCTAAGTAAAAATAAAATAATGTTACCAGTAAAAATCTAGTTGTCCTATTTCTGTTTTGAACAGACTTCTTAGCATCACAGACACAAGCAATGTGTACAGCATATGTGAAAAAAATGGAAACAGAAAGGGGGACAAAAAGGTATAATATGGAATAGGAGAGAGATGGAGCCCAAGAGGAAGTTTACTGAAGAAATGAATTTTTGGGTTGAAAGAGATGAGAATGATAGTATGCTCAAAAATAAGATACAGAAAAATACGAAGGAATGTAACTTGCGAAAGGATACAAATACAAATCCGTTCATACAGCTTGGCTCTATTAATCTGTAAGAGTAATTTAGTGCCATCATCTGCCTTGAAGGACACAGAAACCTTGATAGTTTTCTCTCCACGCCCACCTAAGCCAATAGCTTTGCACTGCTTGCTTACTACCAATGCCAACAGCGTTTCTGCCGAAATTTTAGGAGAGCATCCAAAACTGGAAAACATAGGGGTGAATAAAGCTTGTTCTTAATAAATTTCAAGCAGACAGTACTCAGGATTTTTAATGTCAGGAAAATATTTCTTAAGATCCCAACAGGTGAACAAAAGCAGTCCTCCTTGAAATGGAGCATCAGATCAGTATACAAAATGAAGCAGGATGAAAAGAAATGTACTCTCATATCTGCAAGAGATAATTGCATTGAAAATATATTGCAACTGCATCATAAAGCCATGTAAAGGAATTACGCCCTTCCAACTGTATTACTGGAGTGGCTGAAGAAAACCATCTCTTTCCTGAACAAAGACAAGGAATGAAGGTATATGACTGGTTCTCTCTTATTTACCTAAGTTAGCGTCATAACTAAAGCCATGAAACCAAGCAAAACAGTTACGAGTAAAGGTATATAGAAGATAACCTAAATTTACATGTTGGCCTGAAAATACCAGTATTTTTGGCAGCTTTTAAATATTATTAATATGTTATCATTCAATAGCTAAGTAGAATTTCTCAATATAGAGCATTATTTAAAGGTGCAATGATTCAGCTTCCATCAGTACCATGCCATGTTGCAACAGACACATGCAATGATAAAAGAAAATGAAGGAAAATGGATGATGTGTTTCAAAAATCTTAGTCAAAAATAATGTCTTTTAAACATCCCACCAGCTGCTGAGACGGCAAAGATGGCTGACTCTTCGCTGAATCAGTGCCCTCAAAGGAGGGCAGAGGGATGTTGGTTCATTTGTATGTTTTAATTCATTATGTTAATGGTTAATGACCTAATTCTTGAATATTTTTACATCCAGATAAAGGTATACATGGACAGTTACAGTCTTAGGGTGTACAAGTCTACAGTTACCTTACTGAGTTAGTCATTTCTAGCTGCATTTCATTTTTTCATTTCAGTGAGACATATCCTGCTTTTTTGAGTTTTTATCATTATTTTTCACTAAAACATACATCCAAAAATGTCAGTTTGTACATGAGAGAACATGGATCACTTCTAACGCATACTTGTAAATGCCAGGAGATACTTTTAAGATCACTAGTGCTACAGTGCTGTAAAATCAAGTTTTTTAAAAAAATCATGCCATTATCTTGGCCCCTGGATAAGGGGGAATACTACTTTTTTCTTTAATATATGCATAAGCTGCAAATATTTCTTTCATATTCCTCTCTCCTTATGGGTCTCTCCTGCCTCTTTTCAACACCCACCATTCACCCCTTTCATACTTACTCCTTCAGGAAAACATTTCTGCAAAAGCAGAATTGCATTTTATTTCGTATCGGCTATGTTAACTCCCTCGGTACTTTAGAATATATGCAATTTTTGTCTTTAATAAATGCATATTTAATTCCTCCCACCTCTTCCTTGGCATACCATCAATAACTTCCTGCAATTAGCTGCAGATTTACTTGATTTTATCATCTTTAGAGTCAACAGATGTTGCATAGGCAGGTTTTCACACAGGTTTTATGTACCTCAGATACTCTGTGGGAGAACAAAATCAACCTTGTGTTATCCAGAGTGGTTCTGTACACAACTTGAACATAACTGCAAAATTTTAAAACATCATGTAATACATATTATCTCCTGCAGTAAAGCCTTTTTAAAATGTAGAATGGCAGAAATCAGCCCAGTCTGTCAGCATTCTCGTGAATTCTTCTAGCAATAGAATCATAGAATGGTTTAGGTTGGAAGGGACCTTAAAGATCATCTAATTCCAACCCCCCTGCCATGGGCAGGGAGACCTCCCACCAGCCCAGGTTCCTCAAAGCCCCATCCAACCTGGCCTTGAAAACCTTAGCAACAGTACTAAAAAGATGGGCAAGAAAAGAATGTTGTTTGAAAGCCAAACTAAACATAACAGCGTTCAGATTCCAAATACTTGTATTTGAAGTTAGCCTCCACAGATGCTGGTCTTTCAACCTTCCAACAGAAATATAAGGTATTTAACCATGACACAGAGACTGATAGAAGTTACCTCAGATGGTGCTTTAATACCTTCTATCTTGTACAATTTGGATAGTGAAACTGAAAAAAGAAAACAGCTTTAAACCTTTCCTCTCCCCTCCCCCAGCATTTGTTGCAACATGCTAAAAAAGTTATATAGATACAAATTTGTAAAATACAGCTCTCACCCTTAGCACTTACTATAACGTTTAGCTGTACCTGCAGTCGGGAGAAGAACACAAGTAAGCTGAAGGAAATGTCACATCCCTCCCAACCTACCCCATATGAGCTGCTCTGTAGAGTTCACCATAGCCTCCAAACCTGCTAGATCACAAACCTGAATTGTTGCTCACCTACAAACACCAGTGAAAGGGAATTTGAACAGCATACCTGCACAGCTCCTCCTCAAAGATGGAATAAATGAAACTAACCTTTAATACATGCTCCAAGTCTACCTTTAGACAGCTGTGGCACCATACCTTTTCTGCTACCTGTAAAAGTTCTTCAGCAACCCAAAGGAATACTATGATTTATTACTACCAGTCTGGGATGTTTCATGCATGCTGACCATGATTTTTTCCAAGAAAAACATACTTAGATTGTTAAAATTAGGAAGCACGTACATGTATGAAGGTTGAGAATTACCATGGATTAAGATTTCATAAAAATGTACTTTTCTTCTCAATATGATTAAACATCAATGTAAACAGAAAAAGAAGCCATAGTTTTTCTTCTATTATTTTGAAACAGATAAAAATGAAAAGCTAGGTCTTCTCAAATATGGCACTGATGACATATTTGAGTTCTATCATTAATGCCACACAGACACAAAATTAAAAATTAATGTCTTTGGTTGCAGAGTTCAAAATAATGAGATAAATGCTAAAAATATCAAGAACCTTTTTTAAAAGACTGCATATCCAAGGAAGCAAACAATAAGTTCAAGCAAGTCTTTCAGTTGTTACAGGCACAAATTGTTAACAGATGGGTGATAACATTTAATTTAGCAAATAATTGTTATTGAATAAATAATGCTGATATTTTCTTTGTAGAATTACATAATTATCTATGAACCAATTATTATTACCTACATCTGTCAGCCAATTATATCTAATAATTGACACAAAGAAGTTGAACGGACCAAAAAAAGTGCTGCTTGGAGGATAAAATATGTTTAGCAATTTAATACTTAAAAACAAAATTGAGAAAACATACAGACTCACTGTGTACTCATACGATTCTATCATAATTTTTATTACAGTTCCTCTACTTCTAAATAATATTTAGCCTGACAACAGATTTTTCTCAAGCATCACAAAGCATAATTTGTGGAATTCACTGCTGATAGTTATGAATCATTTCAAGATCAGGAAAGAAACAGATTATTCTCTAAAGCTAACATTACCATTGTTTAAATTAAACACCTTTTCCTTCAGGTGAAAAAAATAATTTAAAAATTCAGGGGAAAAATAATTTTTCAATAGCATATACTGAACTTTCTTATAGGAATCCAATCCTGAAGTAAAGAAATTATTACATGGCCCCACAATTAATAATTACATTTTTCCAACATCCAGAAAGTATATTTTGCCAAGCAAAAAAGAAAAATACATGAAAAAGTGGAAATAACTATTTATCTTTAGCAGAAAATTAAGTAAAGACAATCGATGATCTTCAAAATTAATTGTACTGATACACTCACGATCATTTATCACTGAAACACTGGAAATCAACAAGTAGCAGTAGCAAAGAGCCTTGACTGGAAACAAGACAACATCTCCAATTCCAATATGTAAAATTTATTACTGTCAAATATATCTTGCTGGGAGATCCCTGCTCAGAGAACAACATATAATCTCTAGAACTGAGTAAAATGACCGCCAACAGATCCTAAGAGACAAGCTGCCAGTTTAGGGTGGTCTCGGCTATTAGCTTCCATGACTTGATTCTGCCCACAGGTTAGTCAAGCTCCTCTTCCAACACAGGGTACTGAGCCCAAAGCATAGACAACTCGGAAAGCAGAAGCTCCATGCAACCACAGTTTATGGTTGAGCAATACTGTGAGCAACAGTACTGTTACATTTGATAATCCTCAATTCTTGTTTTGTTTCTGTTAACCATAAAATCACTCCTTGAACCCATGGAAACATTTAGCAATCACTGCTTGCCATGACAACTGAAATGTATGTTGCATGGAGCAGCAACTTTATGTTGTGCACCTGCCACCTGACGGTTTCATTCAACGCCTTTTAGTGCTTGTAATGGAAGAGAGTGACTGTTCATTACGTCTCTTTGCTTTTCCCACAGCATTCATGATCTTATATATCCCCATCATACTCCCCCCTCAGTCATTTTAAACTCATTTATAGGGGGTGGCCACTGACTGCTGACTGGCCTCTCCGCTCGCACCCTACCACAGGAGCATTTGCATTGAATTTCTTCATTAGATAATCTTGGGGGTAGCAAGTCACGGGTTTATCAGATGCTATTTAACTTCTCTGAAACAAGAACCTTGACAGAGAGTTACCCACAGTTGGCAGGCACGCTCACCAACCACACCAGTGCCGGTGCAGTGCCGAGCCTGAGCCTGACCCTTCTAGGTTTCTAGTGACTCTTCATGCCATGCAAGGAAAGAAGTCGTCATTGCTATCAACTGAGGAAAAAAAAAAAAAAAAGTGAATATTCTTTCAAATAAAACTCTTGATTCACTTAATTGATTTTATGACCTTCTTTGCCATTTTATTTGCAAATTAAGTATGTGAAAAGGGCCTTTCTTTTTAGAAAAATATATGGGAAAAGCATTGCAACATGAACAATTGCAGAAATATATAAACTCATTGGTACTTTGGGTACAGTCTAAAATACCTTTCTGTGTGTTGGAACTTCTAAGAATAAGAATGGAAAGTTAAAAAAAAACAGAAAAAATCAGAAAGAGCCTGTCAGGTTAAAAGTCCTAAATTCAGAAGTACATAACACAGAGACACATGTGAGGCCTCTCAGATGCGTGGCTGGAGATGGCCAGAAAGTAAAGAGCAATAATAGTTGCTCTGGTATATTGGCTCCCTTGTAAAGCAGCCAGAGCCACCAGAAACCGTCCAGTTTTTATGTGAAGGTGTGCTTCCCAAGAGAAGCAGCTATGCTGAGTAACTACTCAACCTATGCAATATCCTTTAGAAAAGGAAGAAACATTTGCATTTGTTTTTGAAGACACCGGTGTACTTACATAGCACTGGATTGCTGAAATGGCGAGAAAGTGGCAAACAGAAAGTATCTGAAGGTCCTACAGTTTAACTACTCCAAAAGCACCAGCAAGACACAGGCACACGGGCTCAACACTGGTCAATCATTCTCACTACAAAAAGTTTTGTCCAAGGCTCGAGAGCGTGAAATACTGACAAATTCCAGCTATTGAACATCTTAAATGAACATGGCTGTGCTGGTACTTGCATCACAGCAGACTTCTGCACCACAGCAGTCCGGACACTGCCGCAGAGCTAGGAGGCAGGTGACAGCCATTGCAGATGGAGACAGGCGAGGAACACAGTACTCTGGCTGCAGCTTACAGCAGGAGTCCACCCGCTGTGCAAACTCTATTACATTACTACTTTATATTTCTTGCTGTTTTCTGATCCAATTAAAGTCATTGTAAGTAATTAGAAAGGCAGGATTAGCTGACTGCATTTCAGGAGGCATTACACAGATCATATTTGTAAATAAAATGGCTTATTAGGACTGACTGAAGTAGAGGGACCCGGCAGAGGCTGGTGTTAGCGGTGCCCTTGGAGAGGCAGAGTCAGCCATCGGATCGGCAGCCCTTGGTCCTGCCCGTGACAGCCAGCACAGCCACCAGTGAGCTGTTGGGACGGCTCTGATGGACCCCAGGTCCTTCCCTCTCCGAGGGCAAGCACTGAAGAGGGAATAAGGCTCTAAGACACGGAATTACTGGAGTATAAGTATAAAATTTCCAGATTTAACTGAGTTTCCATCTGTTTTACACAAAGGAACTAAGAATGAATATTGTAGCTTCTGCAAGGCACTGGCTTTTTTTTTTTTAAATCCATGTTTCTGTGCTGTTATAAATGAGAATTCAAAATTAAATGCATTGTTTTATAAGATATACTGTTTGGAAGTGACTATTGTTTCTTATTTAAAGAAGAACATTTTAATTATGTCATATTACGTTATGAAATAACTTAGAGAGGAAAAACAAATAAGGCCTATCCAATTCCAAAGTACACATCTCTTCCGATTTCTGTTTTGCTGCAGTTTTAGATTTGTCATGAATTGGATGAAAACTGGACTTCAAAATGTCAAACCTTCACAGAAAGCAACAATTCCAAGTTTTATCTAACTCTTCCGAAGACTCATCTCCATCCACAAGTTAATTATGCTTGGTCTGACTTTGGCAAGCAGCGTTAGAGATCAAGGCAAATTGCTGGAGTAAGGAAAAGCAGGCAGGTCTTCAAAGGCATTCTAGGTAAGACAGAGCACTCCTTAGGAGCATCAGGCTTCAATAATAAAATTCTGTATTTGATAGCAGGAAATAGGAAAATAATTTCATTGGCTCGTTTAGAGAATGCCAGTTTTTCATCATCTCATATACAACCACGATAAGTAGTGGCTTGTAAAAAGGAAAAAAAATACGGGGGGAAGGGATGTATACATTTACAAATAATCACTGAGTTCATACACCACAACAAATGACAGAGAAGTTTTTATGAAGCCAGTTGCAGGGGTAAAATAAGCTGAACACAATTTCAATTTTAGAAATACGATGAGATGAAAAAAGTAAAATTGAGGATCAAAGGCCCCACAGCAACTAAGAGGAGGCACATCTGCCTGGGCTTACTGAGAGTATCACATTAAATTAATAAAATGCGCAAAGCACCAAAGTACATTTCTGAGAGGGGAAAAAAGAATCAAACATCACTTGGTCTGATAAAGCAGAACATTTCAGAATACTTCCACCCGTGCTTTGCGTCTTTGAGGACCCATATTTTGGAAGTCTAAGACTGTTTGTACATATGTTCTTCATTCTACCTGCACTCTTCAAATAACCACTCAGCCACCCTTACCCCCTGCCCCAAGTAAAGACAGAAAATTTGGTGTACAGTCAGGCAAGAGGAGCGGAAGAGGGAGAGAGGGACCGAATCACTGTTTCTTTCTCTGAAAAATGACAGAGAAGGCAAACATCAGCAGCAACAGTGACAGGAGTTCAAAAAATTTGTCAGCCCTCAAGAAACCACGGCATGGTTCTAACTTTTTTAAAACAACATTGGTATGTATATTTTACTTTGTTTCTCTATTTCTGAACTTCTAGAGAACCCTTGCTTTGCATTCCCAAGGTTTTCGGAAGTCCTGAAAACTAAATGGGATCTTTAAAGCTCAAACATCATCTTGATAGTAGCATCTAAAAATTTGGAAAAAATATGTATGATAAGTAGCATGAGGTTTTCAGTCCTCCATTGCCAGAAGCTAGCAATGCAGTCATGGAGGCATAGTACTACCTTTCACTTGCTCAGAGAACATGTAGCAGCTGGGCCAGATCTTAAAAGGAATTTTTGGAAAAAAAAAAAAAAAAAAAAAAGGGGGGCACAGTGTGAGAAGTCTGGGCCTGATAACAAAGGAAGCTATAGCATGCCCACTTGCAAGTGATATGCTTTATGGAGAAAGGTTAAGAAGCTTATTTTCAGCTACACTTCTCTCACTGCCTCCTGCTGAAAGTGATCACTTTGCTGGCTCCCCTCCAGCAAGGGCTTGTGAGGGATCAGACGATTCACCAGTGAGAACTGCACAGAGAGCCTGCAGGCAGAGGTAAGAGAGAAAGTATCTTAATGGGAAAAAAAACCTGCAGACCAGAGATTTCTCTTTTGTAAGGGAAAACACACTGGAGACACTGCAAGGGCTTGAGAATTACTGGGCACTGGAGGTATAATAAATTACAGGATTCTCCCACCCTTCTTCTCACAGTGTGGAGAGAAAAAAAGATCCCAAAATCTACATACACATTTTAGCAGGATTCCAGCAAATCACAAATCAAAAAAACTTCCAAAGCTCCCTGGCTAGATGGATTTTGCTTTGCAAATGTGTTTAGAAATTGATAACTACCTGACTCATCTCCACCACAGAAGAGTTATTTCATGGTTTATTATTAGTCACCTGTTATCATCGGTGGCCTTTGAACCCGTTTTGAGACTGCAGAGCACAACATAAATCTGCCACAGCTTTTTGGCACCTCCTGCCAAGTCCTTGCTCATACCCTGCAAAATTATGCAGACTATTAACCTTGCATAAATTTTGAGAGGTTGGGTCTTCCCAAAGAACATGCAGAGGGCAGACCTTCGCAGTTCATAGTAGCAGCAACAAGAACCAAAAAAGATAAGGAAGAACCATTAAAGCCTCCACCTGAATTCAAGCACAGCACCACTGTGCAATTGCTGTACAAGGAAATGAACTGAAATACAGCCCATGAAAAACAACGGGTGCTGTGACACCTTAATAACTCTACAAAACGTCTCTTGGAAGGATACCCATAAACCTTACGTCTCCCTGCCTCGTCATATCCGAGCACTTAGAGCAAAGTGAAAGCACAGCTCATTTGGGATTCAGAAATAAATTTACCAGACAATCCTAAATATTTTCAGTATGAAACAGCATACCAACCCTGACAAACATTTTCTTTATCTTCAGCACAAGGTTACTACAAGATTCAAAAGCAGTTATAATAAATTTATACTGAGTCAAATATTAATGTAAATATTTCTAAGAACTCTTAGCTGCTAGTTTCAATTTAATTATTTTATAGACTTGCTTAATATGTTATTGCTTAATATGCTTAAAATGTTTTGACTGGTTCAGTCAATGTTGAACAAAGAAAAAAAAGAGTGCAAATGACTTAAGAAAACTGTTCTTCATCTGGAAACAGTTTTCCAACACACACTGATAGGTTTTCTGCCCATCTGTTAAACCAGCCCCATCAAATTGTTTTGAGGACAAAAAAAGGGGGATAGAAAAGAAGACTCACAGTATTCATTATGACTCATCCAGTATTTTTCACTAGCTTTGCTTACTAAGTGTAACACAGTTGATTCTGTGTTCTATTCTTTACTAAAAGAGTTATATTAAATCCAGCTCTAGATTACAAACTTTTCCTAGTGTAGCATCACGGTGATGAAGTGAAAGGTCCACAGTATTTTTACATCAGCAAAAAGCGTAAGTGTACAAAAAGGCTTTTTCCAGTGTAATTTATCCCATTTCATTCTGGAGCTAACATAGGCTACATTGGCAAAAATGCATTTGCACCACTATATGTATGCTGAAAGAATTATCTGGAACAGCCATACCAGCAAAACTTTTCTAGTGTAGATCAGACTTAAGCTATCCAGGCACCTCAGAACTGAAAGAGCACAACGTCAGAGCAGGTACCGACAGGGCTCCATAAGAGGCATCTATTTTGATTTCCAGCTAACCCCTCGAGCACGCACTGCCGGGCAGACAGACAGCAAGCTGAGAATTAAGAATGATGCTGTCACACAGCAGTGCATGGGCTGCTGCTCAGCAAAAGTCTATTCTAAGCAAACTGATCTTCTGCACTGTTCACACTGCAATCAAACTGTTCTGCTGTGAATTAGTATTTCTCCAGTTTTCAGAGTAAAAATTAAAAAAATGAAATATAACAAAAACAAACCACTGGAAAATACCTGACATTTTGAAATAGAGATACTGAGTCTGTGCAACTTTCTCAAGTAGGTCAGATCATTTAACCTGAGCCACTTGGCTACAGACAGTTACCTGGTTTTGCAGATGAGCTATTCTTATCTTAATGGCAGCTAACAGTACAGATATCCAGTAAATGAACCCAGTACGTTAAAAACAACGTCACAGCAAGTGAAAATAATTCCAAACCAATTCAAACTACTCCATTTAATGATTGCCTAGGTCTCATAAAATGAAACTACGTTAAATAAGCAGAAAAGATCGATATGACCAAGAGGCACCTGCATATTGATCAAGGAACAAAACCAAAGAGAATTATGTCTGATGCTTCGCCCTAATTAGTTTCTGCTTACACAGAAGGGCTCGAATCCATGATTCCCTTACACCCCAATCCAGTGACTATACAAACTGCCATTCTTTTTCATTCTTCTCCCATCCTGTAAGTTTTTAAAATAGCAGTAATACTTCTATTAGATGTACTATATTTCTACCATTTTATGAAATTAAGACATAATTATAAATGCAAAAAGTAACAATAGATGCTTGGTGCATGGATGAAGAATGGAATTCTAAGTCAGCTCCTGAGAGACGGGATATTTTGTGCTGGGGAAAAAAAAAAAAAAAGCTAACAAAGAATTATGTAAGAGTTCCAAAAAGACATGACAAGGAAAATTACAATAAAAATTAGAGGTGTTCAGAAAAAAAATTATACCAAAATTTCTTTAACATACTATGGACACAAAAGACTTCCAGCTCAAAGATGAAAACGGTTGGAAGGCTTAAGAGTCTGCAGATCTTGGGATGGAATAAACTCTAAGACAGAAGACAACAAGATGAAAACATTCTTTTGGTTGCACTAGAACAGGCTGCCCAGGGAGTTTGTGGAGTCCCCTTCTGTGGAGATTTTCAAGACCCGCCAGGATGCAGTCCTGAGTAATGTGCTCTGGGCAATCCTGTTTTAGCAGGGGAGTTGGACTAGATGATCTCTAGAGGTCCCTTCCAACTCTGAAAATTCCATGATTCCGTGATTCAAGAAAAAGCTGCTCTGGCATTGACTCCATCATTCTAGTCGCCCAGGGTTTGGGTTTTTTTGCTTTTTATCTTTTACTTGATTTTTTTTTTTCTTAAAATGTATTAAAAGGCCTACAGAGTTTAATAGTGTTAATGCATTTAAGCTTTATCAGACTTGTAATGTTATTTTTAAAAATCAAATTCGTTTATTACCTTTTATTAAACTCTTTCTATTTGTAGTTGCAGAAATTAAGTGACAAAGGGTGACAAAAGGATCCTGCAAGCTTTGTTATAAAAACAGCTCTGTTCGATGCTTGTCTTAGAGTCTATGCAAAATTCATGACTTAATTTTCTCGTCCACATTTAGAAAAAAAAGTATTTAAAACCATAACATACACCATAGCCATCTAAATCCACAGCATGCAGATCACCCCTTGCCTACATGCAATGTTAAAAGAATGCTATCACAATAAAGATAAAGCAAAGATTAATTGGCAAAAATTATTTTCAGGAGTACTGGTTAGAATTATGATTGTCTCTGTTACTTGTTATGTCCCACATCATTAGTCAAAAATTATTCTGTCAAAGGCAAATGTTAAACTGACCCAGGTTATGAGTCATTCCATTTACCCTTTCTGAGTCGTGCCATAAGGTCAGGTTTCTCCCACTCCTCTAGAATTTACTGAGTGTTCAGAGACCTCCAGGGGAGAAGGGGAACAGTAATGATTCAGACACTTACTTGTATATAATCTGACCATATTATAGATTTTAAGAAAGGGAAGATACTGAGATCTGGTACCAGACCCAAGTCTCTTGTGATTCAATTCCACATCAGTTTACGCTACCAATCTAAATTCCAGCCACCGTGGCTCCCTCCCTTCCACATCTCCCAGCCATGTTGTCTCTTCCCCACACAGGCATTCTGCTGAAAATGACCCCATTAGCTAGATCAGTCCCTTGTAACAGTGCCTCACTCCTCCGGACACACATGCACCAGCACCTATGCAAGGAACAAGTACCTGTGTGTGGCAGAAATGCAAGGATAAAAGAATCACAGGAGAACAATTTATATCAATTAACCAGAAATGGAAGCCAATCTGTAATCCATTGTGTGTATGAAGCTCCACATTAAAGCAATAAAATACAGAACTCTATAAAGTTTTGGTTCATACTGGTATCAAGTTTCCACCATCTTACTCAGCAGTTACTATATCTATTCTGTTTTCCATTTACTCGATAACTAATTAACACATGCATACAACATATAAATAAGCTAACACATGAAATAGTTGTGGCAAAACCACTCAAAAATTTCAAAGCTGAAGAGCAAATTCTTTAGAGAACAGAGTTGTGCAAAGTAACAAACTTCGGAAGACAACATGGTGGGTCACCTGGTATTGAAACAAGTACCTTCAGTAAGGGTAAACTCTGTGTGGGAAAAGTAAAGGAGCTTTTAAATGGTAGTTAGACAAATCCAGATTATTCAGATGATACTTCTCAGTCTTTTTCAAATGTTCAATCATTGCCCTTCACAAAAGTAGCTTAGGTGGATCCTATGTATATTCATAGTAATTTATGTATCTAATTCAGCTATTTGCCATGTTTTGGGGGAAGACAGATTTATTAGTTGGCAAAGGAAAGGGCTAATGCTCCACTGTCTTACAAGCCACTGAAGAGCAGAAGTCACTGACCCCTGGAGCGCTCCCGGTCTGTGGAGTGATGATGCTGTGCTCACTCTGCGGCAGGCGAGCAAAGTTCTCACCAGACTGTCCCAGTCCTACAGTCAGCACTTCAGCTTTACTTGCTCCTGTAGGTGTACAGGTTATTAAATGATCCATATGTGCAGGTCCCATCAGGATTAGGCCTCCTATGGAGGTCTAACTGCTCCTAAGAAACTATCGAATACGTGTATATTGATTCAAAGTACTGATTCAGTACATTTTAGCACACTGGTTGAAGAGTAAAAACAAAATCCAGCACTCCCCCCCCCATGTATAGTTTTATTTCAAATCCAGGTTTCTCCCAGCAGATAAAATCCTGTACTAATCAGTCAGGGCTATGTTTGGTAAATGTGAACATTACAGATAAGTGTTCTGGTGCAATAATCTTCTTAAATTCTATAAAAATATACTGTTCAACCAAAGAGGATTCCTTTCCCCACTCCAACTACACGTAACTAACAGGTGACTTATATTTTTTTACTCCAGCATTTCATTATGGGGGTGGGAGGGTAGAGAGAGATTGATTTCTATGGAGAACAGAACAGGAATAACACTTCTGGCCATGACGGTGAGTGGAAAGGCAAGAGAGCATAACAAACACCAGGACATAGCAGAAAGGATGACAAGAACATCAGGTAAACAGCAAGCACCACCACCAAGGAACTGAATATAAAACTTCAAAAATTACAGTACATGCCCGTTATAGAATAATTTTAATGAACTTGCAAAGACAGTATTTCAGACTAATTTAACCAAGGAAAACTAAATGAAATATCTCTGAAATAAAATAGGCTATACAGATGGAAGTCTAGTACTGTGGGTTTTACCTCTGGGAGTTGCAGCCTGCACAAGATTCTATTCTTTCATTACAAATCTGTTGTGTGGGGGGCGGAGGAGGAGTAACTGTGTTACAGGGATAAAAAGAATAGCACAATTGTTGTAAGAACATCTAGTTTTCTCTATGTATTTCTATCCATCACAATCCATCTTCAACTTCATATCTATTTTTCCTCATTACCTTACCCTATACCGTGTCGGTAAAGAGTATTTCAATGCTGGGGGGAAGCACTGTAAAGAAAAGCCCCTGAACAGGATATCACTAATTCATTAGCGATGATCATTAAACAGTCTTCATTTTAAGAGAACACAGAAAAACAAAGCAAGCTGATCAAGCTCCATCAGGAGAGGGAGGACGACTGGCAGGAATAGCAGCTGTGCTCTAGCTCAGATTGGATTCGTGTTGGCAGAACTGTGAAATAAAGCCTGCAACATATTGTGCCTTTATCAATCCTGCTTCCCCAATAAAAGACATCCAAGGAATTTAATGCTTATGTTTTGCCTTTCATAGGCTATTTTACTTAGGAGGGTTTGTATACAACTGAATTTATAAAAGTCCAAGATGCATTTATTTAGACATGCTGCTCTTTCGAACGGTGCCATCTAACACATACACTAATATAGCCTCATTCATCTGACTATCTCAAAGTGCTTCATAAACACCAATTGAACAGATGCCATGAATCTGAAAAACATTACTGCCTGAAAATTTTCTGCTATCTGTCTTTGTTATAATAGTATGTTTTACTATAAAGTAGAATAGGTCAGTGCAAGGGAAAAAGTCTAATATTAACTATACATTTAACAGCATTTTGTATGT
Organism: Vanellus vanellus; assembly: GCF_965231255.1. NCBI lineage: Eukaryota > Metazoa > Chordata > Aves > Charadriiformes > Charadriidae > Vanellus > Vanellus vanellus. Next base: position 16,259,423 of record NC_138905.1, read on the forward strand.
ATCAATTATAATAATACGTTTTTCAGTCAACTATGCAAGAGTCGAATTCCTCCCTTGCCAAGAAAAAAATTAAAAACTAAACAAAAAAATCCCAACAGTTTCTTAAGAGGGAATTTTAAAAAAGAAATTGAGACATATACCAAAACCTAAAATTCAGACAAATACAGAGGTATATGTAAGACAAAGATGTAAAAAAATCCTTTTTTCTTTTCAAATAAATGTGAAAATGAGCATTTAGGACTACATCATATAGAAATTATGCTCATTTTGTACACTGGTTAAATTAAAAAATTCTGAAGTTGTTTTATTTAATTGAGCCTCTTACTTCTGGGTATAGAACACAAAAAAGGGAAGAAAAAACTAAAGAAAGGAAGGACAGAGAAATGTGTAGGAAGATCTCGAAGTACATAAATATAGTGTTGTTCTTTGTGTTCCCATGTAGAAAGTACAAAAGTAGGTCACCTGTTCTATATCGCAGTGTTCTAATGCATAACAACTTCTTATCTTTTGACTACCTTTGGGGGGCAATCTTTTTGAGTATAAGATTACATAATACATGGTACAACTACCTCAACCTGCTTTAAATAAGTAACACTTTGGAATTTGTGAATCTGATGAGCCAAAACTTTCACAGCTCAGACTTTCAAACCTGAAACTGGGGCTAGAAACAGAAGCTCAAGCCCAGAAACTTCAGGAGTTCAATGACTTGTTGTTTTCTGAGCAAGAATTCAGAGAAGAACTTCCCTAGGAATGGAATCACTGCACTCATGCCTTCTCAACTGGGATCATTTATCCAGGGAAACTGAGCAGCACAACTATTTTCCCTCTGCAGGTATGTATACCATTTCATTTTTCCATCTACCCTTTTTCTGCAACAACCCCATAACCCCGATTTCTGTGCTGCTATAGCACAGTAGACTATTACTTTATAAATAAAGCTTCAGATCAAAAAGAAGGAAGAAAAAATTGTCATTCACTGCAATTCACAGGTGTGTGAAAGGGCTGCAGCGTAACCTTCCAAGGCAGAATTGCCTTTTCCTTGTGCTCTGCCTGTATCTACACAAGCTGCCAATTTATCTAATCCGTCCACGAATGATGGGAAAAAGGATTTTTCAAGTAGAAATGTAGTTATAATAAACATGAAGTAGAAACTGTAAGACACCTTTGCCTATTGAAGTGTCTTCGAGACTAAAAATAAACTTCTCCAGACTTAAAAATGCTCTAATTGGTTCAAAATCCAGCCTGATATGTTCAGCCCAAGAACCAGATCAATCTACGCATAACTCAGTGCATAGCTATTGTAACTGGAATGCAATTGTGCATAACAGTATGAGAGAAACTTTAAATATATATAAAGAAAACCCTACTATCCATATATCTGATTTATTCACAGGTTTTACAGTCACCCATAAGAGAACTATCTGCAATACTTCTTATTTTACTAGGAAGCCAACATTGTGCTTTGCATTTCACCAGAGACAGATGTGTTTGCTTTGGTAATATAGATAGGAGCAGTATTTATTATATTCACAATGGCAGAATTATAATTTTGTCTCATATTACTGTGCTCAACTACAAAAGCAATGTTTTGATAATAAGCATCAGCTTAAGGCAGACAGCAGCAAACTCATTCTAATAATTACGGGTACTAGTGCAAGAATTCACATTTTTTGATGTATCAAAGATCATATCTAGATTACAAACAGAGAGTGTGACTTCAACACCATTTCTTCACTCACGTTTATTTTAACATGAGTTCAAGTAATGAAAGCCTAAAAAGAACTAGAGAAAATAGAAATTTTTCAGATAATTTAAAACCAACGCACAAGTACACAGAATGGTTTACACTCAGAGGTTTCCTTCTTCAAGTATGAATAAAGTACCCCTTTGTAGGCAATGACGAAGGACAGTCTACAATTCAAACAAGTTAATATTTAAAGAGAGACATTTTCTGTTAGTTTCATGAACTGTTAATTTTTCAAACCATTTTAATTGTAAAATGTCTTTTGACCAGTGGAAATTTCTTCCTGGCTGCCATTTTCTCCACAAAGGTGATGGAGTACCTTGCAGACTTGCATATTTTATTATTATTAAAGGAGAATTACTTAAGTTTACTCATAGGACATTCCATTAAAAATCTTGTCTTGAAATTGCAGTATTTGAGTGTACCCAAATTCTGTTGTTCACAGTAATTTTTCCTCAAGTCTTTAAAGCTATCGATATTTAGACAGTCATTCATGCTCATCTTTTAAACAGTTAAGGAAAGGAAAGCACCACATTCAGATGCAACTGCTACAGCGCTTTCTCATAATTAAAAAAACATATTGAAGCATTAAGCTTGAAAGTGAAAGCATTTTCCCTACTGCTTTTTATTCATCATGCAATGTTGCCATTTGTAAAATTGCTCAAAAATGATACAGACTGTATTTTTTAATAACTTTTAGTAGATAACACTTGCCTACAGTTCCCATCCTTAGATCTCACAGCATTTTTGGTTACTGTTTTAAGCATTTTTATAAAGGGAAGAAGTTGAACACCAAGTAACTTGTCCGAGTAACAAGTTCACACTTACACTAAAGTTAAAACCCAAGTCCTGTGAACAGCGTTATAACAGAAGCATCATGCTGTGTCTCTGAACTAATACTGCCTTGGAATTTTGTCCAATGCTTCATCCATTCCCAGCTGATTAATGTTTCCCCAGGTTTTTTTCCTTTGCCTTATTTCTACCCCTAAGTATAACCAACTTAACTGGAGAAGTTATGAGGTCTTGCAAAGTGCGAGAGGTGAAGAAAAGAACTTTCTTACACTTTCAACTATATATCTGTAACTTTTTCAAACTTTAAGAGCTAGTTTGGTTTCACAAAGGAAAATCCCAAATCACAATAGCCCCCTTCGTATGAAATGAAAGTTTAAGAGAAGACAGGGATACTATTCCTCCTTTTGTACAAAAATCTCAATTTCAACAGAGGTTGATTCTAGTGCTGTAAATAGATCTGTGTCTGTCTTTTCTCCTTCCCAACCCCACACAGATAATGAACATTCTTCTGATACATTTAAGGAGAAGAAATGCCAAAAGAAAAACTGCTAATTGTAAGGGGAAAGACGGTGGAAAAAAATGAACTCCATTGTGAAGATAAATAAAACTAGGGTCAAAACGTCCATTCAAACCATGGCTTGAACTGATTTTTCCATTGCCATTGCAGCAGGCCCATCCTTGGTGAAAAGGTCATTTTGGCAGGCTTCTGGGACAGTACATTATCTCAAATTCAGCATTCTTCCTTGGTACTTTTTTGGAAGTTTGGAGAATGCATTCTTGGATATTTTAACAAACTGTAGCAGGAACGTAGGTTTTGGTTCTCTTCTCTGGTTCATGACATTAAGGTGGGTAATGGTACAAACGATCAAACAGCAAGAACTGGGAAAATGAAAATGAGCAGAGCACTGACGTAGCTCCCGTGCTGTCTGTGTCATGCACACCAGCCAGAAGGACTAAGGGCTTTGGCTTTTTGCCTTCCTCTAGCACCAGCTAGAGCAGCCTGTTTTCCCATGTCTTTTGATGCATTGATGGGTATATAGCCCTTCATCCCAGTTCAGACAGGGGCTTAGTTCACCTCAAAACCGCTCTACTATCTTCCTCCCGTATGCCACAGATCTGCAGAGACCGCATTTGGTCATAATGTCCTCAGAGAAACATTTTACATTAGGGTTCACCAATTTAAAAATTGCTCAGCAACAAAAATACTACAATTCCTAAAACCTGCTGAAGAATCCAAAATGATTAGAATCTATTCCGAAATACTGCAAGCAGAATTATTCACACTTTTTAATTCCTTGAATAGAATAGCCTTTTCCTTTTTATTATTTGTTTGACAGTAGGATACCTACCTTCTTTTCTGAGCTTGCGTTTTCTTTCCCCAAATTTATCATGAGATTTCCCTTAACGAACTTACACTGGAGTGTTAAACTTATGTATGTCACCAGAAAAGGATTTTCACGAGCATGGAAAAAAATTTATTCATCCATTCTTGGATGTTGGAAGACCAGGATTAAGATTTCTGTGAAGCAGTTAGAAGCATGAAACAAACAGTTTACTGTTTGTAATTACCTGTAATGTCAACTCTGATACAAAAATCTGAAGGACACATGCTAATTCCTATTAAATGGGCACTTAAGAGTTGTAACAAAGCAACTGAAGCGAGACAATTCACCGTTGCCATAGCAAAACTTTGTAACTGCATTTCCATGCCAGTATGCAAAGACATTAGAAAGTTTTAGTCACAATTAACAACCGGGACAAAGTTGTTGGGCATTAATTTCTCAGGCTATGGTTGCTAGAAAGGCCACAGCATAAGACGAACTGATGAAATAACTACGGTTTCTACACAAACAATTACCATCCTTCTGTTGCCAGAAAGAGCGTAATTCACATCACTTCTAGAGAATAAAGTCAATTTTATAACCATGATATACTTTTTGATATACATATACACATACGTATACATATACACATTCATACAAAATATAACTATGGTATATGTATCATAGTTATAGAAATTAAAGAATAACTACTTGGTACACACTGTTCAGCTGAACAAGACAGACACACGGTGAGCACTGCTTGTCAGTGGCAGTGATGACAGCAGAGTTTTAATCAAGTCAAGCAACCAGAGATTTCTTCAAGAGCAACCCAGTGTGCCTTGTTCCAGCTGAGGCAGCACCCCAAATCCCCAGGTTTGGTAGAGTGCTGAGAAGGCCTTGGGAGTTGGACACAGCAGGCATTTTGAGCAACCCTGTATTTATCAGCAAAATTGAACAGCAAAGAGTTGGGTACTGCTATTAAAACTATTTAGATACTATTTTGTCCTCCTAGAAGCAGCTTAACAGAATTTCCTCATTAAAAGCTCAAATATCATTCAAATACCAAAACAAATAAACAACTAACTCAGCAGGAAGTCAAAAGCTGAAAGGCAGATGAAGGAAAAAAAAAAAAAATTCTGTCCAGAGGGTAAAACGGTAGCTGCCTGGGTGCTCTCTTGAGCCTTAGTCAAAGAACAGGTTGGCCAATCTGTGACCTGTTCACAGTGTCAGACTGCTTTTATATCTAGGAAGCACTTGCTAGATAATAGTAAACAATTGAGATTAGAAGCTATACATTAATCTGTGAATGTGTAATATTTGTCAAAAGAGAAACCAGCATCTCGCATTATTTTGCACGTGCTAGAATTACTTAAAAATAATAAATAAAAGCCCAAGCTATAAAATTCAGCTAAATTCACATTTATTTCTAACTGCTACTATTATTCCACTGTGTCAGTAACCAATAATGCTATCCCAGAGTAGAATATTGCTGCCAATTTTACAGGCAAGCAATAAAAATAGTTTTTGCCAGAATTAAAACTGCATTTCTTTCCATTTATTTATTCATTCAACAGATGCATTAGCCAAGACTCTGCACAAGAACAGAATATTAAATTATATCAGCTGGATGTGTTTCTAAAGAGAATCTAAAAATTAAAAACATTAGTGATTTGGTGAATTCATTTCTTCAGCATCCACAAGTAGCAGCTCTCAGCGATCTTAAAACACACTTTGAAAATATAGATGCTTTCAGGCAAGCACAGAAAGAGAAAATAAACTTTGCATCGTAATCACAGATTTAAACAAAGATTTAAAATTACAGATTAGCAATTTTATGTGGACTCTCTACAGTCCACAGTTCTCTCTGCAGCTGCTGGTCTATGGAATTTTTGGATCGATCCCATTTCCATTCTCATTTCTTTGTCTTGTGGATGTGCAAATCCACTCAAGGCAATTTTGTGCCCAGCTGATCACAGGATGCTATCCAGCAGGTTGCCATACATGGCAGTCATACCCAAATGAACTATATTGTGGTACCAAAGTGAAGAAATATTGATTATTGCTGAAGATTTTAAAAAAAAAAAAAAAAAAACTCAAAACCTTAAAGCAAGGGTTACAAGTCAGGCTCTTACCAGTTTCCTACAAAAGTGACCATGAAACTGAACTTCAACATCTGTCCACTTATAGCAAAAAATCATAAAGAAAATGAGGAAAGCCGATATAAATAATTCTGAAGAGCAGCTCAGTCACCCTTGTAGGAATTTTCACAACTTCCCTGTCCCTGCATCTGACTCTTTTAGTTCTCATCAAAAATTCATCCTACCAACTCCATGCCTGGCTCATCCTAAACAGACTTAGCTTTTCTTCTTCCTTCTGCCACGTCACACACACACGTAAGATACAGGTTATATTGGGAAGGATAAGAGAAGGAGAAATGCACCAAAATTCAAGGCACCTAAATATATAAATGAAAACTTTCTCCAGTATGGCACAACCCAAAGTACCATACATAAAAGCACTATATCCAGTTTGTTCTATTTATAATATTGATTTGTTTCACCATTAGGCCCCATAGGATTATAGGTTTTGTTTAGCAAGTATCTTTATACTGAATTTAACTTCCTAGCTCATGTTAGAAGCAACAGCTTCTAGATGTCAAAATCCAGGTGAAATAGTCTCCAGACGTGGTTCTAAATTTTTGTCCTGTGTTTAATAATCTTCTATGCATGCTGCAAGGTCTGTTTCCCGAGAGACGTGTGGGGTTTTTGTTTAATTTTGAAAAGCTGGATGATGAAGTAGAGAGTTCTATAGTGTTTCATCAACATATTTTTAAAAATCTCATTAATTATTTGCATGTTCCAGGGTTTGTTTTGCTCCCTCCCCCTCCAATGCAGTGGAGGGCTTAAAGCAATTTAGACAGAAGTAAGGTTAGTGCAAGAAATAATTTATATTCTGACTTCGCCAATACATTACTTTAGGAAAAAAAATGAATGTCCTGAGAGAAAGATTTAAATACATGAACTATTTTTCCACTCAAACCTCAATTTGCTCATTATTACTCCAAAGCATTGCCCTGGCTTGAATTTCTTTGTCAAGTCTAGTTAGACATAAAAAATCTGTGCTTAAAGACCTGCAAAGAGAATAAACGTGGAAAATTTATATAGTCTCTGCATTTTTCAAAAAGAAATTGGTCTTGTATTATAGACACTGGACAGATTCATGAAATAGACACAGACTTTCCAGATCTGGCGTCTAGCACGTACCCAGTTTTCCTACAAAACAGAATGATGCGAAGAGAAACTATGAAGCAGATAAAGGATGCTCAGGTACTGTGGTCATGGACATCACAAAGCAGCTGAAGTCCTTACTTGGAGTGTTAATCCAGACTATGTCTAGCTGTCCATATAAATTTGCTCTAGATTAAGGGTAATAACTAAAAGTTCTGCAACTAGTATCAAACTTTATTGCCCCAAAGTACACTGTAATAGCTGCTTTGCCTACAGGCTTCAAGATTACTGAGAGTGGCTTTTATACTCTCACAAACTGTATTAAGTACTTGCTATCATCACAGCCTATAATATTCATGAAGGTATGCATTTAAGTGACAATCTAAAGAGCCTTATAATCCTTACATACAGACGTACTCAAACACCACTGGAAAATTCTTGTTGAAGTATGCTACCCTAGACCAAAGTAGGTATTGATTATTGTGTTAATGCCAGCTTAAAAGATTTTGGAATGGTAGCGTTAAACAGGGTATTATCACAAACCCAATAAACTGGTAGATGCCTAGAATTTTTTGATGGTGGAGAACAAAATAAGTTTCTGAAGAATACATGAAAAAAGTTACCCCCGGGAGAATAGGAAGGGCTGGCTGAGTTTTTCTTTCTCCTTTGAGAGCAAGACAGCAGAAAAGGTATTACAATATAAAACAACTTTAAAGAAAAACATTTCCAATCTAACCACCAGCAGGCTTAAAATAGTAACCGCTTTCAAAGGGCAGGCTCTCCTTTCCTTCCATTCTTTCCTCACATTAAAACTAATTTGCTTGATTAATAAGAGAAATAATGTTCTCCTCCATATTCAGCTGTCTCTCAGGGGGAGTCATTTCTCACTGGGCACTGTATCTACTGCGGAAAGAATGAGGGCTGTAAAAGACCTCTACTTGTATCAGAACTGCAATTTCTCTTTTAGAAAGACAGCATGGTTACAGGCAGAGTCAGTATGTAATAACTCACACAGTTTTCCTGTTGATAGGTTGTAGCAGTTGCTATATTCTATCTTCCACATTTCCTCCTGGAGGCTCCTAACCCTAGGTATCAATTTGGGAGTTGCTAGCCTACCCAGTAATATTGAAGCTTCTCACTTTGAAAGGTACCGGAAATAATGTAAGTAACATTTTTCCTCTTTCCCTTGCCAACTACACTTTATAGCTCCTATCACTGCAACACATTCTACCTATATGTTTTAATTTATTAAGTAGATAATCAGTGACGGCTGCTGAAGAATTTGACAAGGTTTTTTTCTCCATAAACATGTATTTGCTCATCAACCATCAGTATAACAAAAATGTCTCCGCTTTCAGTTCCTCAAGACGTTAGTAGTAAAATAAAACCTTGGCTTCAAGACTAATGACTGCAAAGCCACTTCCAGGCATCAACCATATACGAAGCAAACCAGTATTCCCTTCCTCAGATGTACCACTGACACTATCGCTCCCAGTGTTCCCCTGAAGAACAGCACATGAAAGCATTTTTCATACAAGCTCTGGTTTGCTTCAGTACTACAATAAGCGATTTCCAATACAACACTTACGCAGTTAGGTTGAAAACACTTTAGGAGATGGAAAAAACCTGAAACTATGGTTTAGGCATAAAAATCCTTGGCATTTGAAAGCTTCATAGATAAAATTAGTTCTTCATATGCATGCATATGCATGCATTTTAACCACAGTTTCTGTATTTATTTTAGATGCTAGAGCTACAATATGTACGTTTAAAAAAACCCAGAAAATATCAAGGGTATCATATTTCTATTTCATTTATCCTCTTAAGAAAACGAGAGGTATTTTTCAACAATCAATAAAAAAACCAAACTATTTTGCAGATACAAATTATGGAAACTACTGTACCCAAACAACAGAGGAAGAAAGAAAATAAACTGAAGATGATACCAACACAAATCTAAATTTAGATCAACATGCACATCAATCAAATGAATATTCTTTTTAGCAGAGTAAATGGTGAAACCAACACACTGCACCAGCTTAGTTCAATTTCCTTACTATTACGCATTTATCATTATAGCTTATTACTTTTTAAATTCTCTCACAGGTCTTTTTATGGCACTACATAAACAGATTTTCTATCAGTTTCCCTGAACAACCTTGTAAAAATAATAACTCAAGAACGAAGGTGGCAAAGAGGGGAAGACAGAGTACTTTATCATTAAAAAAAAAATCAAACAAGAAAACACATAGCACTGCATATAATTTTTCAGATTCTGAGAACTTAATGTGAGGAATATCACCACTATCAGACTGATGTGAATGACTTCCTATGTTAGAACTGAACACAGGGGCCTGACAGACGGTTTTAACCACTTAGAGCAGTCATTCACAACTTGGGGCCAGGGCGGGGGGGAATCCAGCTACTGTCCAAAGGTTTTATTTTGTTGTCTGAAGAAGGCAAAGTACGCTCCTGTCACTGCAGTTATATGGAAACACGCAGAGTTACTGTGTGTGGTCACTGAACTTTGATTTTAAAGGTAGTAAGCCCCTGGACCCTTTTCACGCGCTTTCCATAGCACTTCAAACCAAATCAGGCAAGCGGCTAACTGAGCAAGACTGCAATGTATAAACTCACCCTAGTGGTAACCCTTACCCTGTGGGTGATCTTAACAAAATTAAAGGGACACAGTTTAGGTTGTAATACCTATTCATGATGTGTTCACTCTTTACTCACAGGGCAATTAAGATTATAAGACTTTTGTCTCTTAATTTCAGCTAGAAGAACACTTGCTACTAGGCACACCATGTGAACACTTTGTCTTAATTAAGAGAAAATTGTATTGCCTTCCTATTTTTAAAAGTAAGAAAGTCTATCCAAGATCTCTGTCGAATAAACAACTCCAGAGAAAATCTTCCTGGTTTGTTTTAAATAAGCAATTCCACTTAAAGGATATTACAGCAGGAAGGTGGGTAACAAAACTCCTGCATCAGGGCATTGTAAAGGGGTAGCCAGTGCTGCTCCTGCTGCTGCCCACTCCGCATACGTTGCCAGGCACGGCTTCCACAGCATCAAGGATATCTGATGGAGAATCCCGAACCAGATCCTGAAGTTTAAACCCTGTATGTGAAGTTCAGCTACCTCTGCATCCAATTCACTGTAATAAGCCGGGCAGAAAGCTTACCGAAATGTTTATATTGATGCCGTTCTGCCATGCACCTAGCACAGCGCCGTTGTAAGCTAGGACTTGGGGATGCTAGGCAACGCAGCAACCCAGGCAGCAGGGAATAACAGTGAAAATGTCTTCCAACATACAAAATATTTTGATGAAAGCAAGGTAAGCAACCACCTGGGACTTTAAACCATTCCTCATTCTACAGCCACACAGTGTCAGCACTCCAGCTCCAGCACTCTTCAGCTATCGTGCTAAACTACTTTCCAACTTACAGAATCAATCTCCTTTCAGACACATTTTCACAAGCTCAAACAATGCAAGCAGGTGGGTTTTGTCTTTGTAAGTTTGAAGCAATACAAAAGATACAATGTCAGAACTCCACAAGTCTTCCCATAATAATGAAAACCCTCACTGAAATTCAGTAGCAATTGCCAATTTAGAACTAAAAATGTCTTACAAAAGCAGAAATCTCTCAAATTCTCAGAGTACTCAAAGTACAATCTTAATGAAGGAAAAACAAAATTCATGGCAATATTGCAATTTTCAAAGAAAAATGGAAAATATAGCTTGAAATATACAGTGACTATTTAAAATTTTGTCAATAACTACTGCAAGATACAGCACCGTTCACTGTGACTGTTTCTACTAGAGGGCAAACCACTTCCATGGAGAAAAGCTGAAGTCACACTGGTATTATTCAAATTACTATTAAATTTACCAGCCGTACTTCCCTCCTAAGGATAACTGGTATTCCTTTTTTGTTTTACTGAAATGCTTAAATAATTGTGCAATAATGCACCAGGATCACAATTTAGCTGTATCACTAAACCACATTTACTGTTATGATACATAAAGGATGCCTTTTCTATATATGAGTGATAACTAGCACTGGTTCTGTAATTCTTCTTTGGTATCACCTCATGGTACAAAACTAAAACAAGACACAGTTTCAGTATTAATTGCTAAAGGGCATTCTGTAACTTACACATTTCCTCATGAGTACAGGAACTTCCAGTGTTGAAAAGGTCAATAGTTGAACTAACATGAAATACTACTGAACAAATAACCTATGCCTAACAATTATACCAAACCAAACGAATCTTCTAAGACATTATTATTTCGTAGCATAATTGGGTAATTTTTCAGTACTCAAGCTGCTATGCTAACATTAATTGTGCATCTTGAAAATGAATATATATTCATTATATATATAACTATGAATATATAATATATATAATGTTATAATATATGTTATATATGTTTTGTATATATTTTATGTCTATTTAAAAATACTTGTCTTGGTGTTGCTTCTAAAGGTGGACATCTTTACAAATACAAGAGGAAGCACAATGAAATGATAAGCTGGAAAATCCAAATTTTTTTGAATCTATGGAAATAATTCTAGAAATGGAGAAACCGAGGTGAACAATGTTCCATGTGTAGGAATGTTTTCTGACAAGGAAAAAATGGAAGTTAGAAATGCAAAAAAAAACCCAAACCCCAACCTAAATAAGTCAATATAAAAATAACAAAACAAAGCAAGCTGTATGGCAATCAACAACAAGGGAGAAAAGAAAATAAACATTAAGGATAGGAAACTGAATGGAAAATTACTTTTGTGGATGTCAGCCTCTACTACAAAAAAGGAATAACAGTCTTAGAACTGTTCTCAATAGATTAAAGAAATGAGAATAAAGTACTTGTGTCAAAAGAAAAGACTGCATTACCATCAGAGTCAGAAGGGTACTTATGTACAAATTCTAGGAGAGTTTTTGTCATCTGTTCAGCATATCATTCTTAAACAATAATAAAACTCTTTACAACTAGAACTTGTGTACGGGACAGGAGACAGATTTACACCTTTTCAACATAAAAACATGCTGTAGCATGACCCAGGCCAGCAAGCCATAATTTCAGTATCAGGTAAAACAGAACACCTTGACAAATCCAGCATAGCAAGGGCACATCAGTACAACTCCCAAACCTAAACTGCTATTATCCACTGTTTATTTTTCCTTGATACTACAAAAGTTACTGGATTTTCAACAACATTCCAACAAAGTTCTTTACAGCAGATTTTTGAGGAAACAATTTAAGAAACTAAGATGGAACAAGGTAAGAAACACACCTGAGATACGGATCACAAGCTGCAAGAACAGATACAAACAATAAACCATCCAGAATAGCTACGCTAGAATCAGGTATCACACTGCCCACTGTAGGTAAGTGCAAGATACACAATTCAGCCAGAATTGTGCAGGTGCACCATGTAAAGAATGCTGAAGAACAACACCAGGGCAAGATGTCCAAAATCACCTAATATTCCTTTTCGAAAGCGACTTAAGCTCTAAAGACATTATGTGTCACTGAAAAATTTGTATGACTTAGGAGCCCAAGTCTCTTGCAAACATGAGAACAGATGACATTTTTAGACCCAGAAGCAGTAAAATTCTTAACAGCCACTAAATGAGCAGCAAGATTCAAACCAGGAAACAAGATGTGCAGTCCAAAGAAAGAAACAGAATGCGCTGCTCAAGCATTCAGGGGAGATAATCGTAGAAAATGAAAAAAGAATAATGCAGGGAACAAGGGAAGTAAGCAGACACAGTTTCCCAACTGTGCAAATAAAGGTCTTCGTGAACATGTCTGTTCCATGACACCTGGATGTTAAGACAGTCTGTGATAGGTTTATGTAAAGTTAAACCCTAAAGCACATTAAAACAATACTAAAGCTCCAAAATCAAGAATACTCATAGAAAACATCAGAACTGAGTACTTCGTTTGGCCCTGCTAGACCTTGCAAGGCTAAGGAGACCTTTTAACAAAGTAAGCTTCTTTAAAAAATTGCAGTGCAAGAAGCTGCATTCAGGGTGATCTTAGCAGCAGAGTTTAGACCCCCAGATCTACAAGTGACCTACCACCGTTTCGGAATGCAGTAACGGTTGATGCTAGGACATTACTTCCTGTGTGGAGAAACTAAGACAGTAAATAAAAGATGGAAGAAGACCTGGAAATATGCCGCAACTTCCAAATTTTCAGACTTCCTGCTTTCAGCAAAACAGAAAAACATACTGTAACAGACAGTTATGACTCCTAAATTCAATTTAAAAGCATTAAAGGGGTGTATGCTATGGCACTTGCCGTTATCTACCCCTGTGCACCCAGTGTCTCTTTACATGCACCACTTCTGCTCCACTCTGCTTCAAGCACCTGCCTGTCTGCATTTATTTTGTCCCTACATCAGACTGAAAAGCCTGAACCCTTTATTGCCCTATTCTCTGTCACATTCTGGGTCTCCCTCTCCCCTTGCGTTGCCATTCGCAGCCCTAAGACCCTTCACCACCAATCACCTGGTTTAAGCCTCCCACTTCTCACTCCCCTAAAACCCCAAATACCAGTCAAATTATTTCTCTTCCATTCTGTACTGATACAGAAACAGGTATATGAACGGCACATTTTTCTGTATATGCTGGGTGTCTGCACATGGCTCTTTTTGCCCACTCTTCCCTATCTACCCTTTGAGGATGATGTCATCTGTTCACACCATCTTAACTAGCATCTGCACAGCAATGGCTTGTAAGCATGTCTATCCATCCACCTACTCCTGATTGCCTCCATATGGTACTGCTGCTTCTCCTGATTTTCTCTCCAGAAAACTTAAGCTTGATATGTTCACAACTCAAGTCCTTATCATTCCTCTCAAACACTTTTTGCAGATAAAGCTTTTGCCGTTATCGCCTCCTGTAATAGAAGACTTTCATGACCCCTTTGCCCGTGTTTGAACCACATATCCACGCTATATACAAAATCCCATTACAGTCTTCCTCCATGTATACATCTTTTCCTTTCTAACAGCAGAGCTCATCCAATATGTCCATCTTTGTTCAGGCACACACTGAAGAATTAGAAAGGGAGATGGAGAATCATCTGTTTAAATTTAGACAGGCTTCTCTACTTATCCTAAGTCATACTGAAAGTGAAGCAAGTAAATCTCTTTAATATATTAGTATTTATGCTTTCATTTCAGGAATCCTCTTTATCACGTCACCCTTAAGAGCTATACTGGTATCATTGGTTTCAAGCTCTTGGGAGGCAGACGATACAGAGACAGCTCAAAGAGCTCAATCAGTTGCTACTCAGCATAGCCAGCTGGTACCTACTGATCTCTGTTCAAAGTTTCTGCAATCTTTATTTTAGGTATTTCCTGAATGTAAAAGAGTATGGAATAGGAAGCACACTCGACGGATATGTAGCCATTTTAAAACATAAATAAAGTATGTTGTTACCTAAAGATAAATAATATATTGGATGGCTGGCTGAGAGAAAAATAAAGAGAAGAAATGCAGACATTCGAGTTACACAACTGCATTTTACAATTGCATTAATAAGTTAAAAACAGAGGACCCCATCAAAATTTGACCAAAACTGCCATCTTAATACAGCTGCTTATGTAAGAACTATGCTTTAACACTTAGTACTTTATCAAACTTTACAAAAAAAATCTTTAAAATCAAGGAAAAAAAAAAAGACCAAAAAAACCCAGAAAACATCCCAAACCCCACACTTATTTGAGCTGAAAACTAACAGCAGAACATTTCATACTCAGATATTCTTAAATTACTTGCTTCAGCAAACTAGTTTTTAAAAAACATTCTTTTGGGTTGCATACTGAATTTATTTCCGAGGGGTTTTTTAGCATTAGCACTAATTAAAACAGATATTGTGCTACACTTCTCTTACTCCCCGTTACATGGTTGTGAGCATTGTTTATACTGACAGCACAGATTCAGAAATACATTACAAAACAAAAAAGTGAAAATGAAGACACTCCCTGCCCACTGCAAAGCGAAGGTCAAGAACATCATGCAAGACATCCTTACAAAAACCTGTGGAGTCTCTAGCAAAATTCACATGGAATATAAAAGATTTTTTTTTAGAAGTTAACATTTCAACAAAATTAACAACCTACACTACTATACATACATTGTACATGGTGACAGGTCATAAAAATCATTCTTTTCTGATTCATGAATTAAACTGAATTATCAACCCATTTTAAGGATCTGAATAATCTCTGTGAATCCTAATAGAAATTTTCCCAATATACACGTGGGTACCAACTTGTCCTGAATATAATTTATTCAAGACAAGACCTAAATGTTCACTTGCATATAAACGTATCAGGTGAAATTCGCCATGGCTCAAACAGGCAGTTTTACTTCGGAGATGTTCAGAATCACAAATGGAAATCACAAATGGAAAGTAGGCAAATTCTTCAAATATAGATTGTTGGAAGCTTTTTAAGTAATAAACGTTTAATCCCTTTTTTTTTTCTCAGCGTCATGTGGTTTCCAGTGTACACAAAGTAAAGAGTGAAAAGGTAAAAATAAAACTGGCATACCCTTAATATATTCCAGAATTCATAAATCATTTGTAAATTTAGTCCTTTTATAAAAGAATCCTTATATAAATTGGGGGGAGGGGGGCATCAATCCCATATATGAAGCACAATTTAAGCCCAACATCACTGACCAATCAAAATTAGTGAATGCACTGCATCTCTCTGCAGTGAGGAGAAGCGACAAGGTAGGCTGTCATTCTGCAAAAGCTGCCCATCGCAAGCTTTCCTCTCAGAAGCACTGCTTTTCTTTTTTAGAAAGCTTGAATCTCAGTGGTGTCTCTGGAGACAAGAAGCCTTCAGTATGTTAAATTACTTTCATTATGTATTTTCAGATGCTTATTGATTCTACAGTAGGAAGAGTGGGAGACTGCAGCAGCCTGTAAACCAGAACTAAAGCAGTTGTATACATTAGCAGTATGCTGAAACAATGGCACAGTACAGGCACAAATTTTCATTAAGGTCATTTTTTGAAGATATGCTTATTACCCTCTTTCCCTTCTACTCTGCTAACAAGTGAACACAATGAATCCCTCCAACCTGGAACTGCTTCACCTGCATCGAGAATTTATCAAATCTTTAGTGGAGGTAAGATCTGTTCCTTATTATGGTATGCAGAATAAGCAACATTTAACAAAAAAAAAAAAAATTGGAGAAAAAAGGGAAGATATCAGATTCAACTTACATTAAGTATCTTGTTATATTTGAGACCAGGAAATATTCAAATGCTATTTCCCCCTCCCCGTTAAAAACACAACGGTAGAAAAATGTTATTTTGTATGAAAGTCTTGTAGAATATTAAGAACCTGTTTTGTTCATACAACATAAAGACAGTACAGTTTAAGCTAATACAGTACTGGGGAAATAAAACACAGAATGCAACCAGGAATTTTTTTTTCCTCCCTTAGCAGTATTTCCAAATATTGGCAGTTAAATATGTTACAGATTTATTCAGTTACTCTTTGAAGGATTAGATAGTCTGTAATTGGTGTATACTTACTGCTTTATGAACGTTGGCTAATATGACTGATCTCTGATTGCTCGAGAAATCCCCCTTTTTTATTGTTTTTTTTTTTAAACTTATTTCTTTCATTACCCTGTACATTGAAGCTGTTTATTAAAACCACGGATTTGCTAAACATTTATTTCAAGAAAGGAAATTGTAACGCTGTGCAAATTCAACAAAAGCATAATTCCAATAAAGCTCATTGACTCTGCTCAATTTCTCATTAGAAGAGTTGTACGTATAAACTACCTGCTCACAAGAGCTATAAAACTACATTTTCTAGCTCTAGTCACAGACAATCTACATCCAACAGCTACTGCTTCTAATCAGTTTTTTTTGTAACCTGCGTTATTTGGAGAACAGGAAACTTGTCCAAAAAACTAAATTCATGTAAGTTGACAGAAGAATGACATAATTTTACTAGCAAATACTGAACACACTAACTGATTTTCTATGTAATCTATAAGATCGAATTTTAGAGATCTTTTATTCATAAAATAAATTCTATTAGAAAATATATTCTTGCATTTCTTTATTTTGAAATTATAAGCCCTACATTTAACCTTTTTTTTCCTCCCCTTCACAAGGGCATGCAGCAACTAATTCAGTTTTACAACTGACAATATGAAGAATGCAGTTGACCGGGTATCTTTCTAGCTGTATGACCTACAAGCAGCAGGATGCATCACTAAAATGTATTCTTAAGACATAAAGGATTTAGAAACAAAACATGGAAAACACTTGTATTACCATTTACGCGCACGACACTTCAACAATATACATGGAAGACTAACACATCTGCTCAGATTTTCATTAAAAGAAGAGTGCAATGTTTGATTCTTAAAATGGTGAGCATTTCTTAAAGAGGGATTTATAATTTAAAACCAGAGTTGTGGAAACTACTGATGCATGAAGAAACAATGAAACATGAATTCCCAAAAGGAGAATATGCATACTTCACCAGCAAGCTGAATAAGGGTTTAACCAAGCTTTTTCTATACTACTCATTAAATAACTTATTTGTCATAATGACTAATGGATATTTTTCCTCTCAATTTTATGGTCTGTTATGTATTCTCCTTAAACGAAAATAAACCAAATTAGGTAACTCATGGTTACTCTCAAAGCACATGAACTGGATTTTAAGATGTATAGCAACTTCTATGACTAAGCCATCACTGAAAAGTAATGAGCAGGAATATTAAAGAAAGAAATACGCAACCATAAACTAAAGGATGTCTACATACACTCTGAACACAGAGATAAGAATATTTTATTTTTTTTAAACCTGGAAAATAAAAACAGGCTGCTACAAAATGCAACAGGGGAATGAAATTAACATCACTTAAAAGAAGGTTTATTTGTTATTGCTGGCTTGAAACTCAGAACAGACATGCAGACTATGCACCGGTCTGTAGAAGTATCTCAGGCAATTAAGAAGTCCCCATGTTTAATCAGAATTTTTTGCTACTGAAGTGCTGGAACAAAAAAAAGAAAAAAAAAAAAAACTGCAAGGAACGAAATAAGAGCCCAGCTACCACTTGGTTTCCAGGTTACAGTGCATGTCAAATGTCTGTCAGTGGCACCATGTATCCCTTTATGACAAGCTGCCGCAGTGATCCGAAAGGCCCTTGAGGCAGAGAGAACAGGTAGGTCAGCAGCTGCACGCTCCCCTCCTCTGCTCAGCCTTCCCAGGGCAACAGGCACTGGCCAGAAAGGCGACGCTTTGGGTAAATTAGCTCCCTGCCTTGACATTTCTGCTTTTATTTAACCGAAATCTAATCAATGCAACAAGGAAGTGATGTTTGATCTATTCATAAGACTTAGCACATCTGAAGTTGGTTGGCTTTTTTTTCCCCCCACAAATTTTCACTTGGCTTAAGGTTAGAGTTGAGATTGTCATTTATTTTAGCAGATCTGCTTTTGATTTCCTCCTGGCTTTTGCTAATATGAGAGAACTCCATTTATCTAGTAATGCATTTGGAATGGTTTCTTGAAATCCATTCACAGCCAGGACAGCATACACACAGCAAATCATATTCCTGAGGGTTAATATAAACCTAACAGAGGTTGCCTAAATTAGAAATTAAACAAAGCTTTTGAAATATTTCTTGTTTCATTTCACACCTGAGACTAATACGTTCTAATTTACATCTTTTGTATTTAAGAGGCACGTGTGAAATAACTGTTGAAGCATACCAAGAATTTTCATCATACAATTTGCAATTAATAGTACTGTGCAATTGAGGCTTTTCAGAACTGCAGATGAAATCCATTTGCATATTATGTCCCAAGTGTGCTTAATTCATACTTTCATTAAAAAAGAGCTCATTTTTGTTCACCTTAGTGCTACCCATTTTTAACATATTCAGAATGGAACAAAGGTCTGCATTTAAATTTATTTTCATGCCAAGTACATCCCCTCTTAAATTTAAAGCTACCTAAAAAAACACAACCAAACAAACCTCAAGCATCATAATAAGAAATTGAATAATCTCCCTTTTATTTATTCATTTCATTACAAAATCAAGAGCTGGCTGACAATATAAATAATACAAACATCTGCATTACACGCAGATGCTACATTTACAACCTATCGGCATGTGTAAAACAAAGCAGATGAGCCACAAAACATAAAATCTCCTAGATGTAATAAATACTACTTTTTTGAACCTCGTTTATTCCTAAGACAAACATGCTGTGTATATAAATCTGTTGGATTTAATTGCAGTTTGTATTAAAAAACAAAAAACAACAGAAAAAAACTGAAAGAGACAATTTTATTTTTAAGTGTTATTTTCTAAAATTATTCCCTTAAATCTATTCTGGAATAAAATTAAATACGCTTCCATTCCATGTAGGCATTGATTTCTTGAAGAAATTGAATATTCAAATCAGAAAAAGGAGATGTAGTATTTTTATAATAAACTCCATTCTCCCAAACCCACAAATGTTTTGCATTTGAAATTATATACACTTACATAAAATTGTTGTAGTGGTTAAGTTTCATAAAGCACAAAAGATAAAAGCGAACAGAAGTCTCCAACCTCTGTAAAAATCTGCTGAATTACAGAACTTCAAGTTTCAGCCCACAACACTATTGCAAACTCTTGGTAAGAAAGAGGCTGCTAAATTGCCATAAATAATTTAAATGTTCTTATTATGATACATAAGCAACAGTGCTCCATGTTCCTATCACTTTCTTTTTCCACAACAGCCTTTTTAAAATGATCTTGAGTACTAATTTGTTAATACTTAACAACATTCTTCTAAAATGACCCTCAATGCAATACAAAGGCAATGCACAAGTATAGTTTATTCAACAAATGGGCCCTTTGTAAAAACCACATCACTATAAATAAAGCCTTGTCTCCCTGAGTGGAAGCTTTTCACTTTTTTTTTTTTTTTAAACAAAACCTGCTTTCCTTTAAAAAGGGGAGACCGTATTCTAGATCCTCAGGCTTTTGAGTCCATGCCAACTAAAGCTCTAAACATACAGTAAATCAAGAGTTCGATAAGAATAGGTGCTTTTCCTCCCTCCTCCTTCCTCAGAATTTCTCTACAGTAAGTGTTAAAAAAAGAAATCAAATAGTTCCATATTTTATTTCACCTTTCAGGAGAAAAACCAACTGCAACAAAAGAATGTGTTTCTCCCCCACTCTGGAAGTCAACATGCAGTCTGAATCTAACATTACAGTTCGAGATGCCATTGATGACATCGACACCAACATGTACCGACCACTGTCATATCCATTAAGCTTTCAAGTTTCTCTCACTGGATTTTTGATGTTAGAAATTGTTTTGGGACTTGGCAGCAACCTCACTGTGCTGGTACTTTACTGTATGAAATCCAACTTAATCAATTCTGTCAGTAACATAATTACAATGAACCTTCATGTACTTGATGTAATAATTTGTGTGGGATGTATTCCTCTAACTATAGTTATCCTTCTGCTTTCACTGGAGAGTAACACTGCTCTCATCTGCTGCTTCCACGAGGCTTGCGTCTCTTTTGCAAGCGTTTCAACTGCAATCAACGTCTTTGCTATCACTCTGGACCGATATGACATCTCCGTAAAACCCGCCAACCGAATTCTGACCATGGGAAGGGCTGTGATATTAATGACATCAATATGGATCATTTCACTTTTTTCCTTCCTGATTCCTTTCATTGAAGTAAACTTTTTCAGTCTTCGAAGCGCAAGTACTTGGGAAAATAAGACACTTCTGTGTGTGAGTACAAACGAGTACCACACTGAGCTAGGAATGTACTACCACCTTCTTGTTCAGATTCCAATCTTTTTCTTCACTGTTATAGTAATGCTAATTACATACACCAAAATACTCCAGGCTCTAAATATTCGGATTGGTACAAGATTTACAACAGGACAAAAGAAGAAAGCTAGAAAGAAAAAAACTATTTCTTTGACCACTCAGCATGAGACTACGGACGTGTCCCACAGCAGTGCAGGAAGAAATGTCGTCTTTGGCGTAAGGACTTCTGTGTCGGTCATAATTGCTCTACGCCGAGCTGTAAAACGGCACCGGGAGCGACGAGAACGGCAAAAGAGAGTCTTCAGAATGTCCCTCTTGATTATCTCAACATTCCTTCTCTGCTGGACACCCATCTCTGTTTTAAACACCACCATCTTATGTTTGGGCCCAAGTGACCTTTTGGTAAAGTTGCGATTATGTTTTCTAGTAATGGCATACGGAACAACTATATTTCACCCTCTACTTTATGCATTCACAAGGCAAAAGTTTCAGAAAGTTCTGAAAAGTAAGATGAAAAAGCGAGTTGTTTCAATAGTGGAAGCAGATCCCATGCCAAATAATGCTGTAATACACAACTCATGGATAGAGCCTAAAAGGAACAAAAAGATTACCTTTGAAGACAACGAAGTAAGGCAGAAATGTTTAGTACCTCAGGTTGTCACAGACTAGATTTCAGTATTCACCAAAACACATCAAGTGGAATATTTGAACAAATTGCAGAAAAATACTGCCAAATAAGAAAAACTTTTTTAAACTATTGGCGAGACTGTAAATTTTCAATATATATGTTAAATAGACTAGGTCTTGTATCTTCAATTTCTTCATTATGTAACATATATGTTGCATGGCCGTTTGTTAGTGTAACACCATATGTATATTTGTCAAAAATATTCAAGTCCTCTTTTTTAGAAAATAAATAGCCTTAAAGAAGTGCAAACTTTTAAAAATATTTGTACGGCTGTTTCTCTGTAAATATAAAATAATTTTTAAACAAAAATTCCACTCGGGAAAACTTTTCTAAAGCACATTTTGCATGACATGGTATTTTTAAATGTAATTCATAAACAGTATTGATCAGAGATATTCTGAATGTTATAGAGCTACAATGCGGATACATTTTGACCTCATACTTAAATAGCTACTTATTTCAAATTTCTCTGGCATGCAATTACCATGCATATGTAGACAAAGCCATTTACGTGATGTTCTTCAATTAATGGTTCAGAATCCGTTAATTTTGAGCAGGGAAAAAACAAATTCATGTTGGTCCAAAAATTGACAGTACTTTTCAGAAACGAAAAGTATACAAGAGATTGTGTATACAATCCCAGATCCACAGTTTCTACATAGAAAATACGGATCTTTGAATAATTACACAGGAGGGGTGAAAGGGGTAAGGGGAAAAGACAGGCTAAATGAAGGCAAAAACCACAGACAAGAAAGTTATTTGGCTTGATTCTAAAAGACAACCAACCAACAAAGGCTTTCCTGTTCAAAGGCTTAGATTTTCACACCAAAGGGGTTTAGCTGTCACGTGCCACAGCTAAAGTAGAAGATAATTTTCTTGCCCTCAATAACTTTTGTATTATTTTGATTTCTGTTCTCTTTCGATGATGTTCAGTTCTAGCCATGCAACTGCTTTGTCACAAACCAACCACCAACGCTGCTAGCTACCCTATTTCAGTACCTTCTGGACGGCCACGGTATACCATCGTTCTACATCCTCTTTTCCTATTTCATCTTATACCTGCAATGAAGAATCAAGAAGCCTTGAGAAGTCACTGTCACCGTAGCACTGTAAGCAAGAATTAAGATATTCATCCAAACAAAAGTTTGTTGAGTGGTTTGCACTATCCCACACTTTAAAAATTCATAATCGCAATGAACAGTGGCTACATTCATTGGCTTAGTTACCAGCAGGGAGGGAAAGGCGAAACAAAACAAAAAACTGCAATAGCTGCTCAGTGTGCCACCAGCTACCAGTATAATTAAAAGGCTAGTTCTCAATAAGTATTGGCTTCTCTAAAAAAAAAAAAACCCAAAAAACAACAGAGCATATCCTTGAACTTGAGAGCTAATTTGACTAAAGTATTACATTAAAAATAAGGATTTCTGAAGCACCTTTCTGAAGTTGCATATA
The DNA here is from genome assembly GCF_965231255.1 of Vanellus vanellus. NCBI lineage: Eukaryota > Metazoa > Chordata > Aves > Charadriiformes > Charadriidae > Vanellus > Vanellus vanellus. Next base: position 16,282,502 of record NC_138905.1, read on the forward strand.
AAAAAAAAGTGCAGTTTTACGGGAGCAAAACACTATTTTCCATTACATCATTAAATTATTAATCATATGTGTATTGTCAAAACCATTTTTGTGGTTAAAAAAACAAGCAGTACTTGTAACGTACCTTAGTTTACTTAGGCTCACATCTTAGCTTACCAGAACAGAAGATTCAAAAAAATAATCCTACAGCTCCATATTCCACAAAAACCAGCTACTTAAAATAATCCAAATTCCACCTAGAAGTTTTATTATCTACTTGATAATAATTCATTACCTAAAATTAATGTGTAACATATATTCAAACATAGTTTTACTAGCTTTTTTCTAAAAGCAAGCTCAACGACACCTGCTTTCAACTGTACTCACAGTGTTGATTTCATCCAAGCTATCTCTAGTTTCCTACAAGAATTGAAATCCTTCATTTTATTTGAGAGGTTGCAGGGGGGAAGTAAACATAATGGTTTTATGTAAGAAGCATTTTTTTAAAAAAAATCCCATATGCTCCAAATTTATCACTTCAAAAACATTCTTTCAGGAATAAGCTCTTCTGAAAACAAATGTGCCCAAAAAACCTAACCAGGACCTATTATTTTTTGGTTTTGTAATAATTCTTCCTTTCTCTGCCTCACTATCCTCTGTATTCTGAACACCGGAAGGCAGAGAAAGCGGGATCTCTAGGGTTAATGGGATAATATGATTTAACTGATTACTTATCTTTCAATAAAGCATTCTTAAATCAATTTAAAATACTATTCATTTATTTAAAAAGAAAAAAGTAAATCATAATGATCACAACACATGAATAAGCTTACATCATGTCCTTATCTGAAATAAGCATGTAAGAAAAGCTTTCAGACTTGAAAGGTTTCTTGACAACATGACTTTACTTTTTAAAATTAAATAAATCTTCAAGAACTACACGTTTAGTGTTAAAAGCTCATTCATTAGAAAGTCAGATTCAATGAAGCAGTGCTTCATAACAAAGAGAAAATGCAGCCTAGGAATTAGTCAGAGAGATTAAGCCAGGTTTTAAAGGCTATGCTGATCGCAGTCATTGATTGCCTTTAAGAATATAAGCAAGTTCATTTTTACATTTACTATTCTTCATCTTTCATTAAATAAAGAAAAAAAGGACCTATGTTGGAGTACACTTTGAGGTCTGCAGAAGAAAATTCTGCATAGGGCAGGGAGTAATACAAGTAAGAATATGCGCAATCCTATGTACACGCAGGAGTGATTATAAAACAGAATCATACATGATCTGTACCACAAAGACGACAGACTTAACGCAAGACAAAATAAAGAGTAACTACTGAAGGAACATTTTATATCCTACAGATACAGAAGAGGATTTTAGGAAGGATATGAAGGTGTGCTGTGGGTGCTTGACAGACAGACTAAAACAGAACACAAAAATAGGCAGCATCACTGGAGAAAAAAGGGCAAATATATGCCATAGTATTGCCCAATAAGAAGCCCACTACATTCTTAAAAATGATCTCACCACAGTGAGTCATTAGTTCAATTACATTTCACACTGCTCAGCCTAGGGCAAGCAGAATTGTACAAGACTAAAAATATTAATTCCAGCAAATACGCCTCAGAAACACAAGCAATCACTACCAGTTTCCACACGTTCTCTGTCCCTAAAGTATTAGCTGGTAGCTGACTATGTTGCCCTTTAACTTCAAATGCATTTCCATTCAATTTTACATTGTAAAATTATGCTGGCCCACACTAAAAATACAAAAAAAAGCTGAGTACAGTGCCAGTATCTATTAGAATGTTCAAGAAGACACCTTAACATACTAGCACATCACAAAACAGTGAAAACGAAATGTAAATACACCACAAATATCTAGTTCCAAGTTGGCAACGATTTTTACAGATTACAAGGCACTGCTACATCTTCAGAAGTTCTGTTTACTTCATTAGTGCCAGGGGAACAGGAATCACTTCAGTGATTTCTAAATATATTAGATTAAAAATCCAGATATATATTAGATCAACACACCTCTCTTCCTTCATTGTTACATAAATACACACATGTACATAATACATAATTATTATAAATTCATATGCACCAAAAGTCAAGGTTAGTATTAGCATCTATTTTATATTTACATGGCGGGGGTTTTGGTAGGAGTATCTCTGAACTGGAGAGACAGGCACTATGACCCACCATGCACATACTTACACGCCTTCTCTTCCCCACCACCACCACTTTTTTTTTTTTTTTCCTTTTTAAACGAAGTAATACATTCAACAAGCTATATAATTTACCTGGGCACAAGGAAGAATTTTTATGCCCTGTTAACTGTTACGTATATCATATTGTAATGCACATAAACAGTTATTTTTCAACATCAATGTATGTGCTAGTCATCGGAATTCTTTGATAGCTGAATATTTTAGACATATGTTTGTTTCCTCTGAAAAAAAGTGTTTAGATACCAATCACCATTAAACTCTTTTAAAAGGAGAGAACACAGCAGTCTTTAGCAAAGTTTCAATGTAGCATTAAAAAAATATAGAATACACTGACTTACCGTTCCCCCCCCCATTGTTCAAACAAAATACCTCCAACATATCACTAATGACAATTAGCTTCCAGCTTAAAACTTTCCAGCTTTATAACAGCCAAATTCCACTCCCACTTCACACATTCTGCTGTAATATCACTGAATTTATTTGTCTTACACCAACAGGAGAGAAGAATCTGACTCTGTAATGACCTTCTCCTTTTTGTACTTCATAGAACACTCATGTAGTTCAAAAAGCAAAATTAAACACAGGGTTTGGGTTTTGTTTGCTTGGGGGGAGGGGTCTGGAAAAAAGGAAAAAGACATAATAACTGACTAATAGGAAAATCAAAATTTACTCATACCCAATGAGTGTTAAAGAAAAAGGATATGAAGTAGCTGGAGAGTATAGGTCAAGAGGAAAAGAGCAGAAGGTGGAATGAATTGCTGTAAGGCAGCTATGGCCATCAGAACCACAGAAAGGTGGACGACAGCATGCACCTGCTATGGAAAGAACGCTAACCTTATTTTTTAAGTTATAATAAACAAAAATACAATAAGAACTTATCTTTGAGTCATCAAGTCTGATGTCTGGTTTTGCCAAATTTGCTGGGAGAAGAGGGGAAAACAGCATGAACAGCAACTCCAGAAAAGGCTTTTAACAAATTATACGCAGAATAACAGACAAACCTAGAGAGTGCATTATTCTACCCTCTCTTTTCCTAGAGATAAACTACACATTTTACCAAGTACGTACAGAGTACATGCATTACAAGAACAGATCTGAAAAGAAAATGTTATTAGATATCTGTTCTCAGTGATAAATTTTTAAAAATGCTATTGAATTTTGCCTTAAATTGGTATTAGTCAGGTAACTTCAGTTTGTCTTGATGCTTCAAGTGTGTTTCATTACCACAGTATGTCTTCAATTACCGCTTCTTTATATCAATGTAATTATTTTTGCAGAGTATTAAATTGAAGGAGAAATACCATTAGACATCTTTATGTTATTTACTAAAATTACACTTAAGTGATTATTATAAATTGAGCCAGAATGGAAGAAATATCTTTTTGTATATTTATTTTATAGATTTCTGTATCAGCTGTTTTCCTATTTTACAAAGAAATTCAATGAAATACAATGAAAAGAAATTTAGGCAAAATGAAAAACCACAAGATTTACAGTGAAAGTTCTGTGGCAGGTATATAACCTGAAATTATTAGAACATATTTTTTTTTTTAATATAGTTTAAATTAATTATATCCTTTGAATATATGCATTTCTATATCCTCATTCTTATTCCTGACACTGCACAGCCAGACAAGCAGGCGGGAAGCTGACGGCACAAAGCTGTTGGCAAACAGCACACCCTTGTTTCCTTTCCAAGCTGGGTTTTTGGAAATGTACTTTTGGTTTCTGTTACCCTGCTATGATCTCTAACTCCCCATCCTATCTTGCAACAGGTTAACTTGATACCGTATCTGATAAACAAATCAATGTCACTGCTGAAACAACATTATTGCTCGAAAATCTGTCACTCTGGCTATGTCAGACTGTTATTAACAGAGCAGTATTAGCACAGTTTTACTTTCAAACGTACTCGGATCTCTCAAAATTTGTTGTGAGATTTCACTTCAAATTAAACTCAATTTAAATGCAATTTAAAAGCAATTTAAACTCAATTAGTAGGGGGTAAAAAAACGCAATAACTGATGACAACTTATTGCTACTCTGTAGCATGGTTTTCTTCCAAACCTCATTTCAAGATACTTTTCATAAATCTCTGTCACAAATAGACAAGGAAGAAGGGAGAAGTAGGAAAAAATGACAGCTTCCCATGTTAGTAAATTATTACAAATACCAGTGATGCTTTGTGCACTAGGTTGCATGTACCAGTGTGCTGAAAACAAACAAAAAGAAAATGGGAAAGGAATACTATTTGCAATGTATGTATCATCACAAAATAACAGCGAATGTGAGTACTGATGTTGCAAACACCTTAACAACAATGAGGAAGATCTATTATTCCTGCTAACAGCTCTAGTACATAGTAAGTGAGACCTATCAGTGAATGAGAACGAACAAAACAAAAGATGTGAAAAGAATTCGCGGGCAAAGAGGTTTTAACCAAGTTATGTGGTTCAGTTACAACAACAGTGGTTTTCACAGACTAAATACCTAACCCAAAAAGAACTCTCATGGAAAACTAATTTTTTTTTGTTTTGCCAAAATACCACACACCTGCACATATATGGATTACAATATAGTTAAAATAAGAAGATTTAGCATATGTAGTTGTTGCTACTGCAGTCAGTAAAGAAGGTATTTCATGAGAGATTTTTTTTCACATACAACAGACTTTCTAGTATATCTGCACATAATAAAAACAAGTGTTACTTAAAATATAAATTCTTCTTCTGAACAGTTACAAAGCAAACATCAAATCATAAGAAACTTCCAAATTGAGTGAATCACTTAATTTTCTATGTTTAAGTGGCAACAAACGTTTAAGTTTAATAATTTTGACCGTATGAGGTTATACGCCCATAAGTATAAAATGGAGCTACACAGCTTATCTGCAGTAGTATCAAACATGGATAAAGCACAAAAAAGTGCACGTGAAGCCAAGTTAAAGACACCTTTTAAAAGACTAATGTATTCAGAAGCTTCTGACAAGTCTTGCCTTAGTTGTACAGCTTACAGTGCAGATTCCAGAAGCCGTTTAAATAAAGCAGAATAAAAGTGGGAAACTTTTGATTCGGTCTCTGAGACTTTGTTATGCCCCAATTTTGTTTCAGACAAAAATCTCGAGTTTCTACTACATCTTTAGTTTGCAAGTTAGGTCAGCTAAAAATTGGGGAGCAAAATCTTTGGAATTGTAGACCACCTGCCATAGAAACAGTATGTTCTCAAAATAATAGGCTGTTCCTTCTTTTAATGAGGTTAGGTCTTCACATCTTTCCCTGAAATGACATGAAAAGGGATACGAGACCTTCAGGTTCTTCAGGTGAAGAGGGTCTACCTTTAAGGTAACAAATCCAGTAATCAGATTTGGTGCCTGTGAGCAATGGAAAGTTGGACCTGAATGGTAAACAAATAAAAGACTGGACTACTTTACTTTTCAAACCATAACTGAGAAGAGTCCATAAAATTCTTGATGAAATTAATATTTGAAAATTACGTACATGACTCCGGAGACAAAGAGGAAAAACTACTCCTGTGAAAACAGCCTGTTTTTAAAGCTGTTTCCTATGTGCAAGAATTAAATCTTACTCTACACTATTCATTACTTTGTACTACATACAGCAACACCTTCACTGATCTTTAAGGCGAGGCAGAAATGACAGTTACAGAAATACCGGCTCCCATTCAGGACCTGAACAAAGATTAGACTTTAGTCTTCTTTTCATAGCTATTTGGTTAGATTTTTTTAACCTGAACTGGGTCACACTTTAATTAGAAATGAACAGGATAAAATTGGTTATTATGTTTAAGATTTGAACCACCAGTATGTACTTGAGGAATTACAACAATATTGTGTACACAATCTTATATTTCAATTATTTCATACTTCTGAATTTCCCAGGCCTTATTTTCCAGTCCTTAGCTCTTGTCATTTCTTTCTCTGCTAATCAAAAAGCCCTTCTGCTACCCTTTATTTTCTCCCCATGAATGCACCTCTCCAGTGTTCAAGAAAAAAAGACCATTTAAATCTCCTACTGTGACACGTATAATTGTATTTATTCACAGGTATGCACAAAACTATGTTTTTATCTGTACACACAATTCCGTACACCGATGGCAGAAGTACAGATTTGCCTGACGTAGCTGCGTGAATGCTACAACGGAAACACCACTGGTAAAGCAATCCCAGCATGCATGCAGTCCAATTCCAATGCTTTACAGAAGTTTAGTACCATATTTTCATATTTTTAAAGACCAAGATCACATTTCTTCTTTTTTTTTTTATAAAGCACTTTATGTGTACGTGTTGAACATTTAAGGTGCTCTGCCCATTCACAGCTACTTCTCCTCCAGTAATCTGCCTTAATCTGAGGTGTACAACCATAGAAAACTACCACTACCTTACTTACCTCTGTTCCTCCCTTCCAGTTCGCCTAGTAATAAAATGATCTACCAAGAATGTAGAGCAATGGTGAGGTGAGGAGAAGATGGCTTATTTAAATACTGATTTAGAGGAACAATACCTTAAGGGAGATTTAAGGTATCTAAATTATGTAGATTATGCACATAAAATAAATCTAAAATGCATCTACGCAATTTCTTTAATCAACTAAGTAATCAAAACACACAAATTTGTTTGACAACACATATTTTTCATAAAAATGTAATTGACTATTGCCTTGAATTCTTCTTTCAAGCGAATTCAACTTCTCTGCTATTTTTCTACAGCAGCTTTTTGTCTTACGGACTTTGACTTCAACAGAAATACCCTGTTTCTCCTTCTGAATGTGGGAACAACAGAAGCTGGACTATCCCCTTCCTCATTCAGTAAGGAGTTAAAGATGAATGGCTCTGGGAAGTTAGTACATTTGTATAACATCCTCCTTAGTTATTGCTGAATTACAAGGTAACCTTACTTTATGGAAGAACAAACTACCCTGCCTCCAAAAATAAGGCAGGAGCATCTATGAAAAATCCTCCTATTCTAAATCTTTATGAACAATCTGGAAACCTGTATATTATTAAGACTATTCCATGACAGGTGTCTTTCTAGTTCCTGCCAGCCATGGATTTTTCTGCAATATTTTAGATTTATCATATCTATACTCTACACTTGCAGTGCATTCAGTTGCGTTTATACATTGTTTTCCAATTCTTGTTGTTGTCTTTGTTGCTACATTAAAACAGGTCTTTAGCCAGGACTACCGATTTTCTTGATTGCCAAAAAGTCAATATTTCACAATCTAATAGTCTTCTCAGTAAGCTTCCAACTTTCAAGTTTGTCTAATACATTTGTCCAAACCACTGAACGGAAGATCCTCTGCACTGGAAAATTAACTCTCTCAAAAATGAAACATTAACCACTGGATCTATTCTCAGTTTACCCTATGCATCACAACTTGCCATTCTGGCAACAAGTGACTTCCAAATCCAGTAACTTTATTTATTATAAGAGAATCCAGGATAATGTTTCTCCTTGTTGATAACTCCTGTGTTGGAAATTGGTGATTTTTTACCACTGGCCATAGAGGACAAATATTCTAGGCTCCCAAGCCCATTCTTCCACGCATCTCAGAAACACGCTTAGATCTTAGACCACAATGCTTCTATATGTTTAGTTTAATTCAGTGGGATGTGAAAGTAACATCTTTCGGATTTTATTAGCTGGCTCTCTGATCTGTATGCATTTATAGCTACTTCTACTGTAACTTCTCATTCTGTTACTCCCAATGAAATTTCCAAACATGATTTGCTACCACCATTATTTGATCTTCAAGTGAGCATTTGTTTATAACAGTGAGTATTCTAATCCAATGCTCGCTTCTTTTCCTTGGTGATGTAAGAGACGGCTTGTAAATTCCCTGAAACAAATGGTGAGAGACGAAAAGGAGGAAGAGGCCCTCCAAGCCTCACTGAGGAGTGTCTCGAACACTCACAAGTACCTTGAAATGTAGCTATAGCCACAGGGTGAATAATGCAGGCCTTATGTTCAAAGGACTGGTAAGGCTGACACCTGCCTACTCAGGTGGGAAAGAAACTCGCCTGCATCTGGAGGGGGGAAACAGGACAGCACTGCTTTTCCTCAGCAAGGACAAGGTAACAAGAACCTGTATAGTTTCTTGTTTCTTCGGAAGGCCTCATTATCTGCAAAATGCTTATTAAAGTTGACACCCTGCATATGCTAATGAAAATTATGGAGATCATGCTAAACATACCTGACTATAGCACTCGTCTCCACCCCAAATCATGCCACACATCACTTGGAGGGGGGAGAAACCAAGACAAAGCTGTCACTGTAACAGTGGGGCGGGTCGTACTGATACCACAAACATAAAAGGGGAAAATAAGTGCACCTAGAGAGATTTTTTTTCCCTGGGGAGATTTTACACAGAGGAGTGCTTCTACAAGCCAAAGACCCCCGTTGGCTGGACCAACGCTGGAACCAGGACTGGTGATCTCTTTCTCTCTCTCTCTCTTGCTCTGTCTCTTCTTCTCCATCCCTTTGTTTCTCTTTCTTTGCTCTTTTCTTTTCAAGTTGTTAAGTAACACAAGGCATAATTCCACTCGCCATAATTCACTGTATATCTGTTGTTAAGTACCGCTTGCCATAATTTGTTATATACCTAACCAATTATCGTGGACCTAGTTAAGACATGTATTAATCCCTGTGGGAATCTAATAAATGTTTTTGTACGGACCTTGAGAGTTGTCTCACCTTAGTCCATGCTGCTGGGGATTTGTGAATCTGAGCCACTTCCTCCCCTCTCTTCTGAGTGAGGCATGAGAGGTGATCACAAGTTACCTGTCCGTTTCATCCATTTCTATTGTCTCTCACTCTGACTATTTCTGAATCTGGTTGTTGAAAAAGAAAAAAAAAAAAATCTGTTTTCTCAGACACTTGCACAATACTGAAGTGTTACTTCTGAACTCACCATGTTCTTCTTCAGCACAACCACCAGGTTATGTACTAATAAATGCTTAAGTCCCAGCAGAAAGAAAAAGATCAATATTATGAACTGCTTCACAGTGTTATTTCCTTGACCACTAAACAATTGATTTCACCATTGGCCATAGATAAACAGAAGGAAGCACACGTCCTCCTAGCTACCCTCAGCCAACTCCCCTAGAAAAAAAGTGTGTGACATTTCTCCACACCTTCCCACGGGGAAGTGATTATCTATTGAACTAAAACCACTGAGTCTGATCACCTTAGAGATCATTACTCTGTTTCTGGGAGAATTCGCCTGCAGCTTACTATTGAATTTCCAGTACGTAAATGCTCAGAAAGGAAGAGGAGAACAGAGAAAGTTATAAATGACAATTCCTACCAGAGCTTCAGACAGTGCATATGCAGACCTGCCTGAAATGTAAAATTGCCATTTCCTTGTAGAACCTCCACACAGAGCAGAACAGACAACTAGATCCACGCTCTTTCAGATGCATCATTCTAGCTGTAAATAATGTCAAACCCTACAGAACTGAATTTTTCCATAGTAGTTCTTAGTGTCATTGACTTGTTTGTTTATAACAGCTACTCTGAGTCCTAGGTCTTACCTATCTAGTTAACTTTTATACACCTATTGAAATACAGTGAGAATACACCAGCACTCAATTTAGAGATGACATCTCTCTGCTTTGCCAATATCCCTGTGTTCACTTATTATTTTAAATTGTGCAATCCAACTTGCCTTTCTCTTCCTGAACACAGAGATACCTGTGAGTACATACCTTTTCCTTTGTTTATATAATATATAGAAGACACTACAAATTCTTTTCAAACTCTTGCCCGCTATTCTTACTCTCTACAACGTCTTGATAATTTACAAGATGGAAAAAGATTATCTTTCAGAGATTCACAGATAACCTCTGTCTCTCCTTCCTTCTCAGCCAAAAGCAATTCTTTTAAACTCTCTTCTCATCTTTGGTGTGCGCAATTTTATATTTTTAACTAATACAGACTTTTAAAGTTAGTGCACAAAAAAATCACTAGATTCAAAGACACAGAGCATACAGATAACTTTGGGTATTGATAATTTTGGTATGTCACCTGGAAACAGAAACCCATAGCTTTTGTTTCTACTTTTAATTATGTAGTTTTATTAAACAAGTATGACTACCCAGTAACAGGATACTTTTTCTCAAAACTCGAAGATGATCTAAGCTCTGTGCTAGTTACATGATCATAACTGTTTCAAAGTAACTAAAAAAAAATAAAAAGAACCCTCTGAAGTTGCATTTATCCTGTATTTGGCTGAACATAAGCATTCACAACTACAAGATTATGTATGTTACAGGTTCGTCAAATTCCTTCCATATCTCTGCTTTCATGACACACCCTAACTAACAGACACAAAAATACTTACTGTTCAAGCACTTAAAATGATCAAGGGGTAAAGCAAAAACAAGGTCCTAACATCCTTACCAGCTGCAATACCATCCTTCTAGTGGGGAACAAGTATTCCTTAACAGCAGAACAGAAACAGGTTTGGTGTAACTCCTCTCGGTTCTATAGGGATACTTTGAGAAGACAGCAGAAGGGGAATTTTGTAATTAGAGAAACAGAATACAACTATAGTTTTCAGATTTTTAGAGTCACACATTTAAATTCACTAATTGCAAAACAAACAAACAAAAAACTGGGGAAAAAAAAACACCTTATGAGACCTGGCCTTTATATTTAAGCTCATTAATGAGAAGATAGGACAGTGTAATTACCAAGACCACCTTCCACAACTTCCCTCTTCCATCACTCCTTCTGTTCTTCATTTCCAGCTAGTTCCTGTTTCAAAATTCCCAAGCCCTTCTGTTTCAGCTTTACCCAGGTGGGACTACAAACCCCAGACGTATCCTCTGGCTCTCAAAGCCCCAGACCATCTGATACATTACCAAAGCAGATGTAAAATACTGTAGTTTCAGTGTTTTTAAGAAATAAGAAGTACTGGATTAATCTCAAGCACAGAACTAAGTGTGCTACCAGGGAAAACACTATTTGTGCCTCATGCGCTTGACAGTACATGAAAGAGTCTAAATGCATATTAACTTACCAGCTGCATGACTGGTGCAGCTATTCTGCTGACCTGACAATAATTCCTCTTCTAGCAGAAAACACTTTTTGGTAGTCCATCACATCCCCCCCCCCTCCTTCTTTAGTTCTCATCCACTATCATTTCTTCCCTACTGTAGTCATCTGAACTGTTGGAAGCAAATAAATCAAAAGCTGTCACGTCCCAGATTTTACTCTCTACCTGCTGAAGCCTAGCTCTGTGTAATACTGGCCTACAATCAAAACTTCTATACATTAGATCAGGATAATAATAATCCTAATTGATATTAATAATGAAATAGTAGCAATCAGGTTCAGAGTAACAGATGACAAGGAGGTTGAAAGAGCAAAGCTTGCCAGAAATGGAGATGTGGACATCTGTAACTGGGAGCAGGAAAGAGCGAAAGATGGAAACTAGTCTTTGACGCACCTGGAATCAGGATTAAAAACTGCTAGTAATACTCCATGTGCTACAGCAAAGGCAACTTGAACACACTGTAATTAACTTCTAGCACGGCGTTGCTAATGGGACATCAATAACATACCTCTCGGGAACAGGTTAACACCTCAAGACAGAAAGCAGAGTATTCAATCCATTTTAAAATATCTGATATACAGCCCTCCTACAAGGTCTATATACTTGAGACTAAAATTACCAAATGATTAATAATACAACAAAATCAAATTCTTCGAGTAGCTATAGCTAAACCACTAGTCGCATCAAAAACAGAAATCAGCTTAATCCTAACATGAAAAAATAGTTTCACAATTCACTCAATGTGGCAAATTTGAAACATGTTTATTGTCATTTAAAGGAAACTAGACATCAAGAAAACCCACCGTTACAATTATACCTGGATTAATTTTTGAAAACTGTTATGCATAAAGAAAATGAAATTTCAAGAGATCAGAATAGCTATGACTTTGGAAAACAGTGACACAGCAATGAAACTACAATGAACCTACATTGACAGAAACCAAACTTTTAAAAACCTGAGGAAATGTAAATTCAAGCCCTACTAATCTAAAGATTATGTTAAAAAACAAAATTCCAGCAGATTTTTTTTTCTTGTATCAATTCAAATTTAGTCTTTTCTCTCATATGCCTGTAATTATTTAGTGTCTTCTATTGAAAAAGGTTAGAAAAGAATGCATGCCAGAGATTAAATAAAACATACCAACTATTTACATAAAACTCTTTGTCTAACGTATGGTTTCCAAGCTAGGAATCCTAACCACAGCAAAATGCAATTTGATGGTAAAATCTGTATGTTCTGTCTGCCTTGTTCAAAGAGAATACAGAGGTCTTACACTGTTAGCCTCTTAACTAATGAAATTTGTATTAAATTTGCAAGTCATTTTGTTACATTCAGTATCTTAAAGTTAATAGGTCAAATTAATGAACTTGTTAAATACTATCAAGATTTTTCTTTCTTTTTTTCAAAAACCAACAAGAAATAAATTAATATCCACAGAAGGTCCTTAACTCTGCATAAAAAGTAAAGATGGCATAAATTAAATAAGATGACCTAGAACAAGATTGTTGTATGCATAATGGAAATGGAGAAAAAAATAAGTGGGTGGTATAGCAACCACAGAAGAGCACAACTAGCTTCTACACTCATTATACAAAATATTTCATTGTACCGCATAATTCATGAAATAACACGACTCAGCAGAAGCTTGACTAGCTCTTCCTTTTACGTTAATTTACAATAAATCAAGTAGTGACTTTGGCAAATGTGAAGCCAGAAACAATAATAAGAAAATAACAAGATCTCCTTAGTAACCAAGAGAATTTTTTTTGTTAGCACGAATTATCCATAGGTTTCATGGCACCCCTTTCCTTGAAAATACAGATCAACTGATGAAACCAGAATCTTTCTAAACACAGTAAATTGAAGCATTATAAATATGCTTTTTTCTTTATCAATGTATAAAACAGCAACTATGAATGTAAGAATGTAAGCTGAATAATTCTATCAAAATTATCACATTAAAAATAAAGAATAATTATTTTGCAATATATCCGACTGTCACAGAATGACCAGTATTATCCATGAGAAACATAGTATCTGGTATTTATTCATTATTATACAATTATTTTGTGATTAAATGCACTATTAACCATATACAGTTAAGCCCAATGTAACTAGAGCAACAAGCCATCATTTCTAGTTTTTACCAGAGATGCTGAAGAAACGCAGTTCAGACAGTGTATTCTATATGCATTTCACGTGTGACACTGGTTTCATATTTGTGAAGAACATCTCATTATTTTAAAAATTTTTCATAAGTCTGATTATGGAAAAATTAAGCTTTTATATAAAAATGAGTTCTCAGTTTCCAAACAGTTCAAGACTCTTTGTTTTAAGGTTTCTAAATTATTTGTATGTCTGCTTGATCTTCCTTCCCACCAGAGAGGGCTTTTTTGCCCTGGAATACTACAAGTAAAACTTTGCACAACAGCTTTTTGCAAAATCTTCCATCTTATGGTAATAGAGCCTCAGGAAAACAAAACAAAACAAAATAAAAAACTAACTCAACTGAATGGAACAACATGAAATTTAAGAATATGGAGATTACACTCAACTACAGAAAGGCATAGTATATTTTAGCCCAAACAATTTCAGTGGAGGTCTGGCGGTGTTACTGCTAACACCACCAGGGACAGAAGAAAAATGTTTTAGCAAGATATTTGCACTTACTATGGATGCAGATGTACCTCCTGAAGCAGTGGCTTTCAAAAATAATTCAGATGGTTCTGAGCCAGTAATACAATTCAGTCATTCTCAGCAGGACCAACTACCCCAGGCAAAGCATCATGCTACCATAGGCATGTAATTTCTATTAATCAAATCAGTTCAGTTACCCCAACAGAACAGTGCATTGTGCTACACAGACATATGCTATATTATTTTAGAGGACACTAGATCTTGCACAAGGCAGTAAATTGCAATGCATCTAAATCCCTAAGCAAAAGTAAGCATGAAAGCCACTTTTCCCTCCAGATTGATGTGTGTTGATTCTTATGAGAAACTGTGCACAGCAATATTAGAATCAACAAATCTGTCTGCTCTGTGTGCTAGCAGAGAAAGAACTCACTGACATGACAGTAACCAAGTCCTTCCTCGCTTTAATTGCAGTTTAGTTCAACACAAGATCTGCCTTGGCAATCATACCCTCTAAATTTTTGCTTAGAATAGAAAAAAAAAAAACAAAACAAAACAAAACACTAGGTTCATTGCTGAATATGATATGGGAAGAAGGCAGCAGTGAAAGATAGCTACCATAGTATCTAAGGCAGGTGTTCAGACAGCTTACCATCGCAAATTTAGTAATACTTGTGTACAGATACATTACACATATTTAATCACAGAATAGTCAGGGTTGGAAGGGACCTCTGGAGATCATCTAGTCCAACCCCCATTTAATGTTACTTTAAAAACTGCAGCAGTTAAAATGAAATAGTTTTTATACAACAATATTTAACCTGAAGCACAATATTAGAGTCAGCCAATAACCAATTGATTCAGACTAAGTCTCTCTGGTTTAGTCAGGTTATTTATACTGTTTTAACACCCAATTAATAAGGCACACTGTGGAAACAATAGGTACAGATAATTGCAACTTGCAATAGATATGGATGAGATAATCACTATAAAACAAACAAGTATGAACACTCACCGCTAAAATGAGTTATTTAACTTTTCAACAAATCAGAACTGTTGTTTCCTAAATACTGACCAGTAGTGCTTAGTATTTTGATAAACACAAGAAAATATTCACCATCGTTCCCAAATATTAACCGTGGCCAGCAGGTCAAGGGAAGTAATTCTGCCCCTCTACTCCGCTCTGGTGAGACCACGCCTGGAGTACTGCGTCCAGCTCTGGAGCCCCCAGCACAGGAAAGACATGGAACTGTTGGCGTGGGTCCAGAGGAGGGCCACAAAAATGATCACAAGGATGGAGCACCTCTCCTATGAGGACAGGCTGAGAGAATTGGGGTTGTTCAGCCTGGAGAAGGCTCCAGGGAGACCTTATTGCAGCCTTCCAGTACTTAAAGGGGGGGGCTACAGGAAAGATAGGGACAAACTTTTTAGGAGAGCTTGTTGCAATAGGACAAAGGGTAATGGTTTTAAACTGAAAGAGGGAAGATTGAGACTAGATATAAGGAAGAAATTTTCTACCATGAGGATGGTGAAACTCTGGAACAGGTTGCCCAGAGAGTACATGCCCCAACCCTGGAAACCTTCAAGGTCAGGCTGGATGGGGCTCTGAGCAACCCGATCTAGTTGAAGACCCCCCTGCTCATTGCCGGGGGGTTGGACTAGATTACTTTTAAAGGTCCCTTCCAACTCAAACTACTCTATGATTCTCTGATTAAAAACTTACAGGAGTAAATTAGCATCTTTCTTAAAAATGGTTGAGTCACTGAGAAATCCGATAGCCTGCCTTCTTTCCTGGCAAAGGAAAAAAAATTAGATACGCAACATTTACATTGATATAGTCAGCACCATCTTCCTTCTGCTCACTGCATTCTCCTAGAGAATATTGACATAACAGTTTTGAGGGTCAGTTTTTGCAGCACGCCAGTAACATGATGAACCGTGTGAAGTTAACTTGAATGTCAGTCACATAGTGAGTAACCAGAAGAGAAGTAATTGTGTCAGAGGGGTGAGCTGAAGGTCTTTGA
The DNA here is from genome assembly GCF_965231255.1 of Vanellus vanellus. Lineage (NCBI taxonomy): Eukaryota > Metazoa > Chordata > Aves > Charadriiformes > Charadriidae > Vanellus > Vanellus vanellus. The sequence goes on from NC_138905.1 coordinate 16,298,449, forward strand.
GGAGATTTATCTACTATTTCATCTGAAGGAGTGATAAGAAGAGGCTGAACTAAAGTGATGGCATGAATTTTCCAGTCACGCTGTCCTAATATTCCAGAAGGTATCTGGGCACAGTGCCCAACAAACCAACTTGTGGGAAGCAAACTTTACATCAAGCAGTCCACGTTAAAAAAAACAAAACAAAACAAAACAAAACAAAAAAAACCCACACAAACAAACAAAAAAAATGCACACCAAAAAAACTAAACCAAATCTTCCCTATAATACATTTTCTATTAACAGAGTTGGGGGGGGGTGGAACATCTCAGAGAAATGAAGGACTGGTAGCAGGTCAGCTCATTCAGTCCTCCTGCTTCAAGGCAAAACCGCCTTTATCTAAACTATTCCTGATATATGCTTTGCCTAAACTGTTTCTTAAAAAAGCTTCAAATACTGACTTCACAGCTCCCCTGAAATTACCATTACTGGCAGAAACCTTTCCTAACATTTTAGATAAAAATTTTCTTTGCTTCATTTTGGGCCCCTTACTTACTGTTTCGATCACAGTGGATACAGAGCGCCATTTACTTACTCCCTTCCCATTTGAAAAACTTTTATTTATCTGAAGAATGTTACTCTGCCTCTCCAAACCAGAGCCACACACTTTCAGATCCTCCGCCCACTGCCCATCCTCAAGACCTTCAGCCATCATTGCTGCTGTACTTAGGACTTTCTCCAATTAATCTACATCTTCGTTGAATTAGGTGCCTCAAATAAGACTTGATACTCCAGCTGAAGCACGAACAAAAAATTTGTTTCAAGTGCCTTGCACACAACACCCTTCCTTATAAAGATCAGGACAAACTCCATTGCCAACAATGTCACGCTGCTACAAAACAAATGAAAAAGTGGCTTGCACTCAATTTGTGAGGAACTATCAAGCCTCTCTGCAGAACTGTTATCCATACAGTCATTTCTCCTATTCCTGCTGTTAACTACAACTATTTATTGCTAGGACTTTGCACTTGTCTGGAAGAGAAATGAAATCAGTTCAGCTAAGACGTATCTCCAATTTACTAACAATATTCTTCATTCTAATCCTGTTTCCCAACACACTTTCCATTCTTCTCTGCTTGATTATTGCTTGTAAATTTAATAAGGATATACCATATTACATCACTCAAATCACTAATGCAAACACAAGCCAACTGCCGAACACATTTCAACAAAACCCCACTTGATTCATTGCTGGGCAACAGTGAACAAATGATGATGACTTTTGGGCTGTGATTTTCTCAAAACTTCTGCATTCACTGCACAACATTTTCATCTGGATTATATTGCTGATCCTGCTAGTGTGACAAGGTGTCAAGAGCCCTATTTAAATCAAACTACAAGACAGTCATTGATCTCTCTAGTTCTAAGACCTGTTATTCTGCCAACAAAGAAAATGTGATTGGTTAAACAGGATTCATTCTTGATAAATCTATGTGGCCTACTATTTAATAGCACTTCTCTATTATAAACTCCTACAAATAGTTTATTTGTTCTAGAGTTTCTTTGCTTAAAGAAGTCAGGTTAGTTTGAGTTGTCCAAATAAAATATGAGCCGGTGCGTCCTATTTTCACTAAAGCACGCTCTTCCATCTTCAGGAATCTCATCTCTCTCCCCAGGACTTCCCAAATATAACCACTAAGAACAATGAGATTACTCTTGAAAAGCAGTTGAGATACATTAGGATAAATATAAATATTGTTTATATTTGTTTTTATAAATATTTACATACATAAATATACATATATACACACACAAAAGAACACACTCCCCTTTCTATGGAATAGGTCTATGTTTTAACAACAACAAAGAAGAAGAAAAATAGACTTCTTAGGTTTAAAATATTTTGAAAGATTTTGTTCTATTAATGTCATAAGCAATTTCAAAGATGGGGAAAATACAGACCCTGTGACATTACTACAACACATAACTGCAAGAACTAAGTGTAAAAAGAAACTGAATTTTCACAAAGAAATTTAATTCTCTCCCTCTATCAAGTGTTATTTTCTACTACTGGCTGACACAAACTGGGTGACGAGCGACGTAATACTGTAGATAACTTCACAGTCTTTCCTATGCTGTTCCCTTTCAGTGGAAACTCCAGGGTACTACACATAGTAGGAATACTAGAAAAGCGCACTGAAACACAGAAACCTCAATACTAGACAAGATGAGGTCCCACCAATGCAGTCCCCATTAAGGCAGGCAGACAAGGTCATTTCCCTCCTCCCATTTCCTCTAATTCTTATTCTAACAGACATATTGGCTATATCCAGGCTTTTTCTTGTTTAAATGATACCATCACACCTCTTGTTTACCTTAGAAAGGCACTGAGTCAAATTTTTTTCTACATTCCACAAGAGAATTTTTCAGGCCGAAGATCACTGTCACCTTTGTGTGCATGTCACTAGTTCTGGAGTGTACATTAGAAGACAGGGCTACCACCACCTACATTATGGCAGCTACAAAGAGGCCTTCCAGGCATAGCCAAAAAACTTATTTTAAATTATATTTCACCCAGTATCATGCATATCCTCAGTAACTTCAGTTTTCTCCATCCAAGCTACACTTCTTTACAAGTATCATCAAAATTCAGCTTTATTTCTTTGGATTTCCCTTAAGTCTTCTAATGTCACATTAAGCCTAAATAACTGCCATGTGTAAGCTTTGCTCCCTCTTTATAAAGAACTCAATACATATTTAGGGTTTTCTCCATTTTAGCTAGACTTCTGTAACTGACAATATTTTTCCTTTTCTCTAGAACTATTTAGCGTTAAAGTAAGATCTTAGTCCTATCTTCCCCCATCCTCTCTTCACCTAAGTTACACAGAATGTAGTATCATTCGGGAACAAGTTTTATACTGAAGACAATCAAACCCTTATTTCAATAGACTCCTTCCCCTTCATTTTATAGCTGCACAGCTTAGTCACAGACTAACTTTGAGTTTACAAAAGAGCAAAATTATGGCTGTTGTGAAAGCCTGCCTACAAGTATTATATGCTCACAAGGTCATTCAAGCAAATAAATTCACTTGCTGTGAAATAAATTTTAATACAACCATAGAGAGGGACTAGGAGTTTATTATAATTAAAGGAAGTCTAGGCATTTAGATGAATAATGATGACATCAGTTATAGGTATTTAACAAGCAAAAGATATAAATCCTTTGTTGTCCAGAGCTAGCTCCATAACCAATAGATGGAATTAACAACCTGTCCAGGGTCAAGCTAGCCATTCACTGCACAACTAAGAACTTTTTCAGCTTCATCTGATCAGCTACTGCCCACTGTTACTGACAGTAATGTCTGCATGCCTACAGAGAAGACACATTTTTTAATACCTGCAGAATTTCTTTTGTGAAAGGGAACTGTATAGTGTACCATTTTCTTGTCACATTCTATTGTCTAAACTTGATTAGGAATGTTTCTTTTTCACTTTATAAAATATTTGTATTAAAATATCACCAAGAAGCATAGTCAGGGCATGTAATTCACTGCATTAGGCACTGTGTGACATCTGAATATGCCACTTTACATACCCATATGCTGAACTGGACTGTATAATATGAAGAATCATCACCAGAGAAGCAGCTAATAGCTTGTTCAATGGACTATCACAGCTCTGTTTCTACTTTGCTAGAGAACCCAAAGAAGTGTGTTGGGAAGTGGGGGAGTTGCAGAAGAAAATTTGGGGTTTATATATATATACACAGACACATATAAATATTAATCACTTTTAATCTCTAAAAATTACATAGGGAATCCAGTTTTTCTTCTCACTGTGCCAAAGTAGGAAGTTAATTTAAAAGAATGTGAAAGTCCATCACGGACAAATTTTAGAACTACTTTAACTTTAAGTAGAAATCTCAGTGAAAATATTACCAAATATTTTCTGAGTAAAGATCCTAACAACATCCACTGAAACTGAAGATCTGCAGACTACTAGTAACTTCACAGAGTATCCAATGAAAAAGCCCTTCTCAGTAAAAGCTACCGTTTCTTGTAGTTCCTCTGATTGACCCATATGTCTACCTAATTCCAAGATTTTATATTTTTATCATATCTCTTCCCATCACTGCAAAATAAACTTCAAGACACTTCTAAGTAAAAGCTGTAAGTGAACTAACATAGATTTGCTGAGGAAATATATGTTGAATAAAGGGGCAGACACATGTTTGTGTCCCCCAGACATACACACAGACTATAACAGTACATAAAAATAAATGGCCAGTTATCCCAAGATTCCACCCAGAATAACCTATAAGCAATAAAAGGTGTATTATACCACAGAAAGCGCAAAGCTTTCATGGTAATATCACAGTGCTGCTGATTTCAACAAAGCAGAAATTATATTGCACCAAACATACAACAGAAAGGTAACAAACAATGGGAAGAATTTTTCTCTGAATGACAGCAGGAAGGGATATTCAGAAATACTTGGCTAACACCACAAATTACTATTAATCTTGGTTATGATCCCCAGTTCAAAAGCAAGCCTCCAGGACACAGACCTCCCAGTCCAATACCAGATTTTCCCATCACTCATGTCTACCACCTATTCACTACCATCAGATGTTGTAGTACTTCCCAAGCCCTCCCAAAGCTTTCATATCTCACCACTGAATAACCAGTGTACAGTGCCTGTTCCCCATGCTTCTCAGCCTCCCAACACCACAGAGCACATCACTTTTTCCATCTTTCTGAAGCACAGCATTTGCACAACCTCACCCCAAGTCGCCACAGCCTCACTGCTCTCCTGCTCCACCACCACCACCACCTCCATTCTACAGATCTCCTGCGCACCCCAATGTTTTCCAAGGCCAGAAGCCCAGCCATACCCCAAAATCCAGCCTCCCTTCAACTCACAACCTCCACACTGACTCCCATGGCAGTACCCTGAACCGTGTTGACTCCAGCCACCGTGCACTTTCCTCTCCTCTGAACAGAGCTACCCCATATCACATAAGCCACCACCTCACCACCCGGGACAGACACCTCCAGCCCACCACGCCAGCAGCTCCTCAGTAGGGTGTTCCCATCCACTCGGCTGCTGGGTGTCATGGGCAGCTGGGAGGCATAAGAATTCAGACCAGCCAAGGTGGGGAGCAGAGGATAACAAAGAGCAGATAACCAAAAGATGAGGGAAGGATGCAGATAGAGAGGTAAGAGAAAAGAAAGGAAGAGATACCAAGTAAAGAGAGGTAAGAGAGAAATTATAGTAGACAAGGGATTTTACTTGGCCATAAGACATCCACAATTAAGGATTAAATTAAGGACCACAAGCCTTGGCTCCTCCCTATTGACTGCAGAATGAAATTCAAAAGGGCTTCCTAAGGGAACACGTTTTCCTTCATCTTTAAAACTAATAATTACTCAGACTTTTCTAAGCTTCAGAAAAAGACCAAGTATTTGAAAACAAGAAACTCAAAAGACTGTGACACTTTAACAAAAGAAAGTGGAAGCTCTTTTTTTAAATGGTGAAAGGAAAAAAAAAAGAGAGAAGAAGGAGAGTAAAAAAAGGCATTTTCTTTAAAAGAAAGAAGTCCTAAAAACTACATAAGATAAATGTCTCGGATTTTACCATTAAATTGTACTAATTATTTGAATAGGATCTAGCATTCAGATTAATCCCACAACACTTGTAATTCAGGTAGTGAAAAGATGGCATTACTTTATACATCCTGAAGATGTGAGGAGGGACCGAAATGGAAATAAAATAAAAAATTAGAAAAAATAGAAAATCAGAAAAAATATTTCAGCTTAGAATGCTACAATTGATGGTTAAGTGCTTCAGCCAAACTGATATACTACATAAATATATAAACTTCCCATTTGCAACACAGCATCTACTAATTATAAGACTAAGTCATTGTCCAATAATTTTTTGATTACACAGTATAAAAAGAGCAGTCGTGACAAATACACACAATAAACCTCAGGACAACTCTGAATGTCTGATAGTTCAGCCCTCCCACAACCTATTTGTGGAAGCCAAAATTTGAATGCCATTAAACCAAACAGCTGGCAAGATACCATATACGACACCAACAACTGATCTCCAAGACTAATGGGATGTTCCTCACTGCATCCTGCAGCACAGTGTGGAAGTACCCAAGCTAGCTGATGTATGGAAAACAGTCTAGCATTACTCGCGTAACATGAGCTTCACAAGAATTATTTCATCATTCTTCCTAGAAGCCAATAAAATATGGGGTAAATTAGCCACTACTGCAGCAGAATGCTTCCAGTATCTGAATTGTGTTAAGCATCTGTATATCGTATCACAAATGGCTTTCATAAAGGTCACAGGGACAATAATTTTCTTTTAGGACGTAAACTGTAGTTCAAACTAGCCTTATGGTAGTGCAATGTCTTTGAAAAGCTAAATATGGATCTGCTGCCTCTGAAGGTGTTTTATACAAACACAAACCAATAAGAAATTAATTGCTTCATAAAAAAATTTTTGCCCAAAAGAACACAAATTATTGTCATAGAATTTTCATGTTATTAAACATCTTTATCTAGAGAGGTCATATGAAAAAAATTGAAAGTACTAATGAGTTCTGTCCATACCATTTCTCAATCCAAATCAGGAAACAGACAGCAAGAACCATAGTAAAATGTTTTGGGGGTTTCTTTGTTTTTTAAGTCAAACACCCGTGTGAGCCATATGAGCGCAACCTATAAATGCCTCTAAAAGTAACTAAGAGGGACTCACCAAGTTCATTGAGACTCTGGGCAGCTTTTGTTATCTCTCTGCTTCCTCCTTGCAGTTGTCCTTGAAGTCTCTTACTGAGATACAAGATGCGTATTATCCTCCGCAGCAAGTCACAGGCAGCCTGCAGAGAAATTGTAGCATTAGGGGATATTATCAGTACATTATGATCACATAATAAGCCTCAAATACAGAAATATTTTAGCCAAAAAAAGGAAATATGAATGTGAATAAAACCAAAGAACTTTAGAAAACACTGAAATCACTTTTTTCCAGGATTTTTTAACGTGATTCTATGCAACACAGACCAATACTTTCTAAAGCTGGTAATTACATTCACAGGGTTACTGAGATCATGCTCTCATTACTAGTAAAAAAAAAGGAAACTCAGAACACTATGACAGAGATGTTCTATTTCTAACTAGAAGTGAGCTTTATTTTACATTGTGCATCCCTCCTTAATGTCCTCCTCTCTGTAAGTTTTAGTAAAATTAAGAAGTTGGCCTTGCCAATCAAATATTGATCCAAAATAAGCAAAATGGCAGCACTTACTTCAGAGGACAATAAAACTTAAAAGGCTTAATTGTTATTACAGTTATTGACTCTTATGGTAGGAATATATGTAAAAACCCATTTTCAGCAAAACTTTCTTAAGGCCAGTCACCTTCATTCAGCCAACTGTTATTTCACGTTCTTTCATAGGTTTATTAAAATATGCTGCATTCTTGGCTAAAAAGTAAGAAGATGGATGCATATGTAGATTTCCACAAAACATATTTGTGTATGTTTTCGTTAGCACCATTTTAGAAAAAAAAAAAGCATTGCTGGCATCTGAATCAAACATAATACTTCCATAATTTTCCCCTCAACTAAGATCTTGAAATAGGTTTCTTCCTTCTACACAGTAAATAATAGAGACAGAGAAACAGTAAGAGTTACATCAAGTGTAGAGTTCCTCTAGGGCTGGATTGGGTCAGTGGGGCTAGGAAGTACATGGACGGGAAAAGCAACATTGTGTGACATGTGTAACTTCTGAATCACATTTCTGAATTCTAGTTTAGGAGAAGGTAAAAAAGTATGTGGATTTCGGTACAGTCACCAGTGCAGTCCAACACCTGCAATCAGATTAACAAGAGAGCTAAATGAGAAATTTGGAACAAAACAGTTGTTCTGAGGTATCTTCCCTGGTATTGAAGACAAAGCCTCCTGAAATATTTACCTTATGGATACCAAACTTCAATTAAAATTACTTTAAAAAATATTTACTATCTGAGAGACTTTGAACCCCTGTTTTAGACTCAAGTTAATGTCTTGAAAACTAATGTTAAAGTGCACATATGAAAACATACACAAGTGAGTGCTTTCCAACCAATATTCAGTGGACTGCACAACTTGTTCCATCTCTTCTCTATGCCAGCACCAACCAATCAAAACACAAATATTTATAGTTTTAATTTTATTAAACTTCTAGAAAGAACAAAGAGGAAAAATTAGAAAAAGCACCACCAAGGCAAATCACCAAAAGCACAAATTACTGTCACTGCTTTTGGCTCTGTATCTCATAGTCTGAAGTGCAAGTTTCCTAAGCATTCTAAGACAACTTAACCACATGATTTCTATTACCATTAGTGAGAACCAAGTGGGGATTATCCTGCTTTGAGAGATTAATGTATTAGTTTTTATTAATTCATTTCTTTAATTAGAAAAATCTTGATCCACATATCACTTTCATATCTGTGAACTAAATTTTTGCAAGATGAATAAAAAAATAACTTTTTATATAGTGCACTGTGCTTCACCAAATAAGAGGGCATAGTATTACTACTTGGCTTTTAAATTTAATTACTCTCTAATCCAATTGTGTACCTCTGGCTAATGTTTTTCCCTAGGAATTCAACTTCAGTTATCTTCTGACCATCTTTTATTTTACATGCCAAAAGATTATTTCTTTTTCATTTGATTGTTGCTCATTATCTCCTATCCCAAGAAACAATCTCTTAAAAGGACTATCAAACTGAGTAAGAGATGGAAAAAGTTACATTTAGATACAAGAGAAAAAAAAAATGTTTTAACTTCTGGCTCTGTGAATTAGAAGGAGAAAAATCCAAAGACACCAAAGATGCACTCTTAACTTCACAGTGATTGCTACTGCATTGTGCCCTTGACAAAGATCTGTTTCACCCAAGTATTTCCATTTACATGAGTTGTTCAACTTAATAACAACCCCCAGTCACTGCAATACATGAGGACCGTGTAACAGAAATAAAAAATTCTATCTCATAGTGGAGCTGTTCCTGGATGCTATATCCTCTAACCTGACCACCTGCATAACAGAAGTCTGAATTAATTCAAGAAACATTCCCTTCCTGAGTTAATATAGTATGCTTTTCTAAAGGAGACGCTTTTATCCAAAAAGGAAGGAATTCCACAGTTCAAGCAAGAACTAAGTTGGAAAAGGCCAGCAGCCTGAGTTAGTCCAAGTGGTTTTAGTAAAATTAAAAATAAAACTCTATTTTTCTGGATATTACATGTCAAATTATTTCCTGAATTTTAAAGCAACATATCAACACTAACAGACATTATTGCTACAATTCGAGCAATCAAAACTTACTTTTAATCTCCAGTTAATTTTACGAAAGTATTGAAAGGAGTCTTTAAATTATAAAGAGAGGACCGCTTGAAAATGTGCTAGTGCATACCTCATAAATGAAATTGCATATATCTGCTAGATCATAATGCAATTGAATGCGTATCTAACAGAACCCAAAGAAAGATGAGACAGTCCACTATCTTCAGCTACATTTACTATTTAGTTGGTAGCACCTGGATGAAATCTGTTACTGGTGAACATTTAAAAGAGATAGTAACTTTAAAAAACATAATTATTATTTTTTTAAAATGTTTTAAAAATTTGGGTTTTGAAAGGATTTTCAAACACTGAGATATCTGAAACTAAGAGAACATGTAGAAACACTTGGTTAAACAGAGCTGCACAGAAAATAACCCTCTGAAGGACAAACTCTCTCTGCATATTTCAGCTGTTAACTATTCCCATTTAGCTTGTGATCTACTATGAAAAGACTCAGAAGAGGACAGTATGACTTAAAGTAGGAAGTAAGCTTCCTGCGTCTGCTGCTCCCTTGGGATGCCACCAAGTTCTAAGAGCAGAGCAAGACATAATATACACAAGCACACAGCAGAGATTTAGAATTCAGGACTAGATTTCAAGTTTGACAATGAATTTGCAGTGAGAATGTTTATGAAAAAGCCAGACTGTATTAAAAACAATTAAGGATGGCAAAATCCAGCTTTATGCAAGCCAAATATTCCTTCAGTTTGTGAGCAGTCCCACAGCAATCAATGGAGAAGCACTAAAATAACACCATCACAAGCACAAGAGGGCCTTAAACACCACACAGTTCAGCAAAGCATACCTGCCAACCCAACAGATTTTGACAAAGCACAACCTCTTTTATCAGTCATCTACCTTTTTGTACTTATTCTACCAACTCTGCATCAAATGATAAAATCAGCAAGTTTGAAAGCATCCCATGCCACAAGTCTTGCATTTGGGAGCAATTTCAAGTCATAAGCCCTGCCACCACCAGGAAGTGAATTGTTTGCTATTGTTTGCAGGCTTCCTTCCTGAATAAACAAGGCAGCCAGGTAAAGAGACACCACAGCAGTGCACCCTGGGGAGGTAGCAGGGTTTAGATTTCAAAGGCCTATTGACTCAACTCTCCTTAAATCCAGATTAATTTCATAATTCAGGCATGCTGACTCTCAACTACTCCCAGCAGCATAGCGCAACATAAAGCGCTCATTATGTATCTGCCAACACAAGAAGGGACAGCAGCTCTCCTGCCAACGATGGACTCTCGCTGGCAGAGAAGCTGGAATCATCATTCCTCTTTCTAAATTGAGGTAAGTCAGTGGACCTGGATGCTAGGAAGGTTAGCCTTGCGGGCTCCCCTTACCCTCCATTCCTTTTTTCTGACTTACAGCCAAGAAGGAAGCCAGATATTACAAACCACAAGCTGAGTAATGCTGACCCTGGATGCACGCTGCTTTCACATCACAGGAAAATCCACGTAACCCTGCTACAGCAAAAAGGAAGCAAAGAGCACCCAAGAAACACTTCTTAAGTTCAGGGACTCGTTCTTCTTAGACATCCTTCTACAGTTTGTCTTTGTGTAAGGTCAGGGCAGAAATGATCTTCATCTTTAGCCCGAAATTCCCGCAGCCTTTTCCACAGCTGCCACATACATCAGAGAACGAGAAAAAATCAGCACCTAACTTGCCACATAGAAGTCACAGAAGTTTTTTGCCCAGTGGCAAAAAAAATAACAGCTGGAGTTGTAAAGAACAGGAGAAGCAGCTGGACAAACTGGCGGAACAGACTGTTAAAAGCTTCCTGCTGAACTTCACTGCTACTGAAAGTAATGTAGAAAATAATAGAAGTTCAGCCAAGAGACTAGTGCAGCTGCTCCAACAGCCCCTAGACTAGAAACTGCATAACAGTTTGCAGCTTCGTCTACTCTGCTGTACAACAGTCACCTACAGATGGCAATCTACTTGAGTGTATATTCACAGCTCAAATTTCAGTTACTAAAAGGTAAGTTTCCAGTTCTGCAAAGCTAGGGTAAACTTGTGAATGCAAATAGTTCAAACAGTAGTTTGCAAATAGTTCAAACAGTGTAGATTTGAAGTTGTGTTGCTTTTCAAACCGTAAACTGAATAAAATGCAGCTACATGATTGGAGATCTATAGAATAGTTTTCAACTATTATAAAATTAACAATGGAAGTGCTTGACACTTATTTCATCATAGTTGCAATAAGCTCTCTCCCACTGCTATCCTCTAACAGAGATCTACATTCTCCTGTAGACTCCACACATATTCAAAAGACAGGGACAACTATATACCTGGGCTCATAAAACTCCAGAATCGCAATTGACTTTATAAGTTCCATCTTGACTATTTTGAAAGAATTAATTCCCAAACTCTTTACTAAGCCGCAGTCAAGTATGCATGAACTTAGAGAAAAGTATCTTCTACACAATGGCACCATAGCATCAAATACCAATATTACACAAACAGTAATGAGAATTTCATTAATCTGTACTCGGATAACCTTTCGCTCTTCCCTCCATCTCCACAAAAACTCACTTAGCTAGTGCAAGGGTCAGTTTTACTTTGCAAGATGAAGCACTTCTCAGTAGCTCAAGAAAAGACGCAAATACTGATGTTCATTGAGAAATACTGAAATTTTCACTCAGAAATATTGAAAAAGATTTTTTTTAAATACATTTTTAATACAACTTACCTGAAGTTTTGCTAGTTGAGCTGTGCGAGACACTATTTTGTTGTAGGGGTCAACAATTTTGACTCTAATTCTAAAAATAAGAAGAGAAAATTATTTATAGCAGTATTAATAAATAACGTGATAGAATAATTAAGAATTTATATTTTCCAATCACATAATGAATGGCATACCTATCAACAGTACTTTGTAGAGCACCAATTCTAGTCTGCATCATTTGGAGAACACCTGCAAAATAAAGCAGATTTTTATAGAAAGAACTACTCTTCAAATCATAGTAACGACTGCAGACTACTTTAGCATTAAAAAAAGCAAAAAACAGTTTCCCCCTTCACAACAAAGCCAGTCAAACAGATTGAAATGAACAAAACACAGTATATCTGGAAATAAACTGAGCAGGTAATAGGTTGCTTTCTGAATGCTATGGAAAATTTATTGGTAGACAACACAAACCTACAGAAGCAATATTACTTTGAAATTCATTATATGTTAAGTTTCAAACAATATTTAGAGCATATTGCTTTCTAAAAGAATGACCATAATAAGGACTGCTGTTCAAAGGCATATAACCTGGTACAAACACCTGAACATGGTATACAAAAATGGCACAACCTATTCAACGTATTTATTTAGCAGAGTGACTAGACAGTTCAGAGAAACCAACAAAAAAGACTGAGAAGACAATGAATTCTATTTCAAGGTTTTCTTCCTGTGCATAAGCATCTTTAGCATCTTTAGCAAAAATTAGGGTATCAATGTCATTGTGAGGTCATCTAATTTAGATTACAAACAGAGCAAACTACCCTAATCATGTTTGTTCCAGATATGTTTGGCAAAGCAGCACAAAGAAAGCCCACAAGCATGCTTGTTCTTTTCTTGTTAAATTGCAAACAAAGTAGTCAAGGGTAGCAGTCATTTTTGCAATATGGAATCAGCCTGCTGAGAATTTAATGAAGTTACGCAAAGCCAGGCCTATGAAATTATTTTGTTCCAGTTATTGTTAGCATTCTCAAACATATCACATTTTTGTAAAGACCTGCTTACAAGCATGTCATCACTGAACTGGACAAAACTACAATATGATGCAGTAAGATGGAAGATAAACATAACTGCTGATAATTATTTTGTCCTGTACTGGGACTGTATCTCACATATTTTTGTATAAATATGCCAACTCCCATCTTCTCCATATTTCAGAATTATTAACTTGGCTTAGTGACAGACTCGGGAGTTCTCTGACATTTATACATGGAATGGTAAGCATGCAATTCTCACACATCAGAGGATGAAGATGTGAGGAAAAAAAAGACATGAGTGAAAAGTTGGCAGAATAAGCTGAATTTTCTACTCTACATTGCAATAATGGGGGAGGGCCAGTAGCATGACATTGCTGCATCTATGACTGTGACATTGCTATAAAGCATACAGTAGTTCTCTTGCTAGAAGGTATAATTAGGAAGGGTGAAAAGGCAATCTACCCTCTCCATCTGCTGTGTAAGATATGGGACGATACTATTTAGCCTATCTTGAGCTAACAGGTAGCTCAAGAAAAGACACATAAATACTGATGTTCATTGAGAAACACTGAAATTTTCACCCAGAAACACTGAAAAAGATTTTTTTTTAAATACACTTTTAATACAACTTACTTGAAATTTTGCTAGCTGAGCTGTGCAAGACACTATTTTGTTGTAGGGGTCAACAATTTTGACTCTAACAGACAGCTCAAGATACCTATTGAGCCACCTGTAGACAGAAGAGAGTATGTATGCTCTTTTCAGTGTACCGTTAAAAAAAGTGAACAGACCTAAAGAAGAAAGGCCTCCACAAGCTGGGTATGTCAATTTGAAACATTTAACAAAATTCACTTTCACACATCCAAATGATTGTGCATGCTGTGAATCAGTTCCATAATCTTCACTTGCTAACTTTCTTGATAAACATACCAAGACCTATGTGTTTCTAACTTCATAATTAAAATTTCTATTGACATCCATCTTTTCTTCTTCTTAAGGATCTTGACTCAGTGTTTCTCTACAGTGACCATATATCACATGTAGCACAAGCAGGGTAGAGATAAGAAAGTTTTGCAAAACTTAAAATATCATCTTTGTGTGCACAGACTTTTCATTTTCCTGGCAACTGCAGACTGAATTGTCTACTGATGTCTCAAGTATCATATACTTTTCAGGACTGGAATCTCTGCATGCTTCTCCTTCCCTCACACACAGAAAAGGCCTATTGGAACATAACTCTAAGTATATGGAGAAATCTTAACAAATTTGAGGTGAATTAGATTTTATTTTTCTTTGGGTTATTAGCTGTAAAACATGCATTATTTATCACACCTACCTTATAGAAATGTTTTATAACTGAACAGTTGTTTTGAAGTACTTCATTCTTTCTCAGAGCAATTTTAGGAAGGAATGCCTTCAGAAACAACCATGATTTCAGAAAATACAATTCCACTGAGCACAAATTACTGAAGATCGTGACTAGGAGGTATTTATCAATCACAAGATTGACTCCAAATTCCTATCTACTTCTTATTTGGAGGATGAACACAGATTCCAGTCTTCCTATGCTTAATTTTCCAACTGTTTTAAAAGCTATTCGGGAGCTACCATTGCTAGATTATATAGGAATTTCTTTATTTTTATAGCTATATGCAAATGCTAACGTTTGAATACTGTATCCAACAAGTTCCAAAGACTACGGAGATACTATAATTGTCGGTAACCAGAAACTCTCTGGTTATGCCAAAACCTGGGAGCAGAAGAAGGAGCAAAGATAAATTACTTAGCAAGTTACAAAATGGAAGAGGAAAAGGGGATGTGTTTGCATAGTAATTGCATAGTATATGCAAATTATCATGTTATAGAGGTAAATATCTTTCTGTGAAAAAAAAACACAAACAAACAAACAAAACATATGAAGTTCCCAGCAAGTGACAAAGAGCAGAATGGCAGATCTAATGAGCTCCTGGAACAAGAACAATATACTGCAAGCATTTTGCTGTACAGATTCAATGGTTCTTAAGTAAGGCACTTGAAAGTCAGCAGTTTATGTTAAAATCCAGATCCCAAACAGTGGAATAACACCAAGGTACGTATTGAACTTAGTAGCCCCTAACTGGGGAAAAAATATCTCAATGCAGTTAAGATTATGTGTTAAAGCCTCTTTGGTTAAGATTTGCAAACTACACAACACATGCATATGCAACATTCATAGACTTGGTACTTGGTTGCAACAAAATTAGGCTTATATAGAAAAATATATTAAAATGTCAAAAAGACTCGATTGCTAAAGTAGCTCAGAACTGATTATGAAAATACATTTTCCTATGAAGTAGCTACTCCAAAGAAGTATCAGCCAAATCTCCCTGGAGCTCCATCTACTGACATCAAAAAAAAAGCTGCCACGTTACTCCTCAGAAGTAAGATCTGTAACTTTAATATTGGGGGCCAAAGCTGGGAGTGAATGACGTTCCCTGCACAGATTATAAAGTGCTTCCTCCATTGTAAGTAGTAAGCACAATATAATGGTATTTACCTTCCAGGGATTCAATTCCCGTTGCTTGGGCCAACAGGTCTTCATGTCTTGCAACAACCTTAAAAAAGACAGAATAGAGAAATCAACACAGAAAAACGGGGATGTGTGCCTGAAAGAAATATTAATATATCATCATCTTTGCCGCATTAGGCATTAAAGTATCATCATCCCTACATTAGGCAGACACAGGAAAAAGCAGCCACACCATAAAGATGAAAGAGTTTTCAGAACACGTTTTAATTCACAAAAGCAGCAAGCTCAGAATGAGAAGAGGGTCAGTAACTGCAGCATAGCTGACATCTGAATTAAAGCCAGCAGAGCAATCACATTTCAACACACCTTCATACATAATAGTTGTTTATGTAAGCTTATTAATCACACAGCAATAACATATATTCACATTTTTAATATTTTCTTTTCTATTTATGACATTTAGAAACCAGTTCCCAAAGAATTCACCAATTGGGACAGGGAGGAAGCAGGTTTTGAAACTACACAGAAACTTAGCATGTTCTCATTCCAAGGTCCACTGTAGATTTGTGGTGTCTGCGTAGATTTTACCAAAAAGCCTTCTACTATCCAAACTCAAAAGCTTTTCTGAAGGTATGGAGGTGTGTTAAAGCAGTATATGGCTTCTTAGTAAGAGTATTAAAAGTAAGCTTGACTGAGTTAAGTTTCAGATTCACTACTAGTTTTGCTGCAAGTTGTACTTTCAGTTACTGCTTGCAGAGTGCAGTGGGCAATTTCAGAAGTAACAAGATCATAACATTATTAAGCTTTTGACTGGTTTATATCAACCACCCCAGAATAACAGGTATGCTTTAAACTTACTTGTAAATGAAGCTCTTTATCCAACTGACTAATACCTTGGGCAAGTTTTGCCAGTTGCTCGGCTATCACAGCCTGATGGATAGACTGGGAAGTGTAAGCTTTCACATCAAAATCTTCTCTGAAGAAGTCAGCATAACATTCTGAAAAAGATTTAGATTTCATCTTCATACTTTAAAACAGTTAAATAATATTTATGGACCTAAAGCATACAGTTCTCTGACCTCCAATTTCGCCAAATGTAACAGCATATGTTCTCTACATCACATAATACAAATGAGACACTGATTTGAGAATAGACCCCAGTCAAGAGAAACAAGTTTGGAGCTAATGACTGTGGGGGAGCTGGTGTAAACGGTGAAAAAGACACACGCTCCTTTAGCCCCCACAGCCTTTTCTTGAGCAGCACACATTAGAAGGTACCAATACCTTCTTCTTTAAACTTCAGAGTCTAACCAGGGTGAGGGTCTTGAGGCTGTACCCGTAATCAAACACACCCCAGTCACCTTCAAGTCGCTGAGGATGGAAGTGGCACGAGACACAACTTCATGAAATCATACCAGACTGTTACTGGTTTATAAACTACTAAATTAATGATACTGCAATGACGATCTTGGCTCACGCAAGACCCGAGTTTCCAGACAGCGCATACTAATATTACCAAGCACCTTCGTCTCCCCTTTCAGTCCACTTTTTTTTTTTCCCTTTTAGCAGCAAGCGACCACAGTAAGACCCTCCGAGGAGGGGGTCGCTCAGCATCCGCGGCAGCTCCGCTCCCCGCCGCCTGCCGTCCCTCCGCCGCTGAAACTTCCCGTGACTTGACAGCACGGGAGTTCACCGCCCTCCTCGCCCCGTCCCCGAGCACCGCCGCCGCTCCCCCAGCTCTCCCCGCCCGGCCCAACGCCGCCCTCACGGAAGGACCCTCCGTCTCCTCAGGGCCGCCCGCGGACGGGACACCCCGACGTGGGTCCCGCCGGCGGGGGCACAGCCAGGCGCTGCCGCCCGCCCGCGCCCCTAACCGTCGACAACGGCCGCGCCTCACCGTCCGCCAGCAGCTCGGCGAGGGCCGGGGCCGGAGCCGGGGCCGCGCCGCCGCCTGCCCCCCCCTCCTCCATGCTGGCAGGTGCCGGCTGCCCGCGCGTCACTCCTGGGCGGCGGCGCGCGGCGATGATGGTGAAGGCGCGCGACGGAACGGTGGCGGTGGCGGGGCGCTCGCGCACGTGGTGAGCGCCGGGCCGGGCCGGGCGGAAGGGTGCGGGCAGCGGCAGGCGGGAGCCGGGGCGGTCGGGCCGCAGCCCCTGCCGTGCGGGGAGAGGCGGAGAGAGGTGGGCCTGCGGCGGGAGGGCGGGAGACGGTGGGCCTGGGCTGGAGCAGGGGCGGTTCGCGGCGGACGTAAGGGAAATCTGCCTCCGTGAGGCCTGTGGGTTGCCCTCGGGTGGGGTTCCTGACGCTGAGCGAGTGAGGGGCTTCTTGCGGACTGCTTTACCGAAAAGCGGATTCAGTTTAAGCGGTAATGGTTTGCCGCGTGGCCTGTGAGGAATAGCGGAGTGGCTTGTCTTTCAAACGCCGCTTATTTTTCCAGATGCTAAAAGGATTGCTAATTATACATGATTGGTGACGTCGTAGAAACTAAACAATGCCAGCGAAAAGATCCCGTGGATTTGTTTCGTTCTGGGCAAGTTGTAAAAATATGCGCCCCTATGGTCCGCTATTCAAAGTAAGTGTCATGTCAACTATGTTTTCAGTGTATTTCCTCTGAGGAAGTTTATCCTGACTGTAAAGACCGGGATGATTGTCTTTTTCTCCTTTAATTATTTAGGATGGAGATAGACAGGGGACGTGTTTTATCTTATGATTATACTTGGACATCCCCACAGTACTGCATGTCAGAACAGCATTTTGGAATAGCTAATCAGAAAACTGTTTTTACTATTTATCTCTTAATTTTCATGTGTCTGCAGGTTGGCTTTCAGAACCTTGGTTAGGAAATACAGTTGTGATTTGTGTTACACACCAATGATAGTGGCAGCTGATTTTGTGAGATCTGCAAAAGCTAGAGACAGCGAATTCACGACAAACAAAGGTATTTTTTTTAAGAAACCGTTGCCTTTTTAGAATGTCTTATGTGGTGATAAACTGAATTGGCCAAGTGAATGAAGTTTGTTACACAACTTGACATCCGTTAACAATTTTGGTATACCATATCTGATTGATTGTAAAACCACAGAAATATTCTAGGTGAGAGTAATCACATTCCGGTGATAGTGTGTCAAATGAAATGGTGGAAAGTGTCCCCACCTGAAATCGGGGCCCCCAGACTGGTTAAATGTGTGGTGGGTTGACCACACATAGCTGGCCAACAGCTATGTGCCCACACAGCTGCTCACTCATTCCTCCTCTATCCACCCAGCAGCACAGGGAGAGAACAGGAAGACCAAAAGAAAAACTCATGGGTCAAGATAAAAACAGATTAATAAGTGAAGGAAAGAGGGAGGAAAAAAAACAAGTGATGCAAAGACAATCACTTTCCACCTCACACTAGCAGACCAGTGCCCAGCCAGTCTCCAAGCAACAGCCACCCTGGAACACAATTTTCATGTCCCAACCCACATTCTTCTTCCCCTACCACTCCAGTTTTATTGCTGAGCTTGATGTTATACAGTATGGAATATTCCTTGGGCCAGTTTGGGTCAGCTGTCCCAGTTGTGTGCACTTCTAATTTCTTGCCCACACCAATCTGTTTCTGAGGGCACGGGGCGGGGGGGGGGCGCAGAGTGAGAAAAAGAGAAAGTTTTGACACTGCACAAGTACTATGCAGCAGCAGCAGCCAAAGCATTTGTGCATTATCAACACTGTTTTCATCACAAAATCCAAAACAGAGCACCACACAGGCTGCTATAAATAAACTTCAAATAAATTTAAAAATTAAATCCATCCTAGCCAGACCCAGTACGAGGTGGTAGTAGGATTCTTTTCCCAGCAATTGCTGTTTCTTGTGTGTTTCAGACACAAACACTTAACTCCTTTCTGGGAAAAGTTTTCTGGTCTTTAACAAAAATGAGTTGCTAAAGGTGAAGAAATTAATAGACCAGACATTGATACAGTGGAACCAAGAATTGATAAGAGAGGCAGGATTTCAGATTAGCTGGAGTGGAAAGTGGAAGTGGCCGTTGGTGTACTCTGTGAGACATTAAGAGGGTGATAAAAAGGAGCAAGAGCACAAGAAGACACCAGGCAGTTGAAGCATGGCTGGGGTTGATGAGGAGAAGGAAGGCTTCAGGAATGGTACAGAAACATAACCAGAACACATACAAAAAGGAGGAGTATAAGGAGTTGTAGAGAGTCCTGTCTGTAAAGCAAAAGAGAAAAGTGGTATGAAATATGTGGGAAGAGGTGACACTAACAATACAGATCTGCTGGCATGAAGTGACTGTAACAGGGAACATACAAGCATAGGCTGCAACAGGAGGAATGAAGAGAGCGCTGCTAACATGCTAGTAAGATCAGCATGTAGGATCTATGAAGTGTGATGACTTAATCTATTCAGACCACTAAATTGGTGGTTTCATAAGTGTATGTGTAATAGCAGGGGAAGTATATTCCATTATTTTAGCATTGGTTATTTACTGGCTGTGCATTATTCCAGTAGAGCAGTTACAGAGAAAAGTCACATTGGGAAGTGCAGGTAGACTTATTAGCACAGTTCAACTTTTAAGAAGCATGAATAATTCTTTGTGTGTAAAAATAAATGAGTAAGAATGTAACTGACATAATGGCTCAAAGTTCCACGGAGTCACTATTTTGCCCCCTTTGAATTTACTTATACTTCTGATCTACGCAGTGTCCTCTGGCACTGAAGTTCCCTAGGTCAGATATGTATTGTATTCTGGGGGATGTAGGGACGGGGAAAGAGGAAATTGTGCTGTAACTTTGCTGCCTGATAACAAGGGGTGGGTACAAAATGAAATGTTTTAGTGTTGTAAACAATACCTTTTCCATATTTGCTTCATTCATGCTGACCTTAATTTTATAGGCCTCTAAAACATTCTGCCTCAGACAGCTTTGCCAAGATTATAGTATTTACATTATTAGCACTTATGCTTTTAACAAGTAGCTCCACAACAGGTTGTGAAATTTTACTGTGGTTTTATGTTTAACTTCTTGGCTGTTTGGGGATTTTGTCTTCTAATTAGTGGAGTAGGTTTGGAGCCTGCAATTGCAATTTCTGTTTTCTATTTTCTTCAGCATTGATATTTCTTTGTTGTCTATTTCTCAAATAGAGGTAGATGTTCTTTGTGACTGCTGCTAAAAAAATTAATATGGCTAGACTCAGTATTTTTGTTACTTAATGCTCAACAAGAAAACTAGGAGCGTGGGATTATTCCAAAATATTAGCTGCAGCAATGTAAATCTCTTCAGCTAGAGCACTGTCTTAAATGGACACTGTTTTGAAAATAGGCAAGGGATTTGTTTTGCTCGCTGGATTTTTAGGTAACTTCTAGCAGTGTCTCAGCTTGATTGAGAGGGTACTGCTGCCCTTTCTGTCTTAAGCTCCACTACTTCAAGAACTACTTATTTTCCACTAAAATAGAAAAATCTTCAGAAGCACTTGTGGTCTTTTCAGTACCAGAAGTGCACCTGCTTTGTGCATTTGTTGGATCATCTCTTTCCATAAGTGCTCAAATATCCCCCTTCCTCTTAACTGCAGCAATTGTTTATATGGTAAGTGAGTGCTAAGACTGAGATATTTTTAGATGCCTTTAATGTAATGCAGTAGCTGTAAAAGAGGAGAGCGTGTTCCAAATGACCATCTGGCTCTCTGCAGGGGCTTAGTAAATGACAAGTAGTTCAACAGACCCAAGTTGAGGAGCACTGACACTTAGGTTTCCCACTTGAGGCAAAGCTGCTAAAGCTGCCTCTGCCCATGTGTTCTCATTCCAACTCTGCATATCGCATTGTGGATAAAAACCAGCCATGTTGGCACAGAAGAGAAAAAAGGTGGGCTGGCATAAGGAAGGGCAAAGCTTTCTGACGGGTTGGTTCCATAAGCAAGTTTCCCACATGGCAAGACAAACAGCCGTGTCAACAGAGTGAAGGGGCAGCATGCAGACAGGAAGGGGCGGGCTATGAGGGGAAGCATGAAGGCTGCTGAAAAATAGGTAGTACTTAGTTTCATGTATCGTCTTTGTGAAAGATAAGCATCTGACCAATGTCTGTCAAAAAAAAATGCATTGAGCCAGCAACCATCTAAGACATATGTTTGTTTGAATTCCCACCTCTCTTGATAGACATACTCATTTAGTAACCACTGGTCAGATACCTTTATTTATTTGTGATCTAGGGCTCACAGAATCACAAAATAGTTGAGTTTGGAAGGACCTTTGTAGGTGACGTTATCCAGCCCCCCTGCTCAAGCAGGGTGACCTAGAGCCAGTTGCCCAGAACCATGGCCAGACTGCTTTTCAATATATAAAAACACTCAAAATTTAGAATTTCTTCTTTTTGTTTTTTTTTTTTTTTTTTTTTAATCTCTAAATATCTTTTCATTGGAGTAGGTGATCATCCGTTGATTGTTCAGTTTGCTGCTAAAGAAGCACAGGTTTTGTGTGATGCTGCCCGTATCGTCTGTCCTTTCGCAGATGGCATAGACCTAAACTGTGGCTGTCCTCAGAGGTAAAGGTTTTTGAAAAAGCTGGGTTAATATGATGAAATAATTTGAGCATAAATAATGCTGGTCTTCATTTTCATAGTAATTTCCGTCTTAATTTAAAAACAGACTTTGAAAGAGAAAGAAGTTTTTAACCTGTCACAAATGTCTATGTGGCAAGACACTTCTGAATGTTCTGAGATGCCTGTCACAATGGTGAGACTGGGAATACCAGGTGTATTTGCCAACTTGCCTCTTTTCATTTCTGAGATACTGAGTGTTGGCTCAGAAGTGAAGTGTCCATCCCTTCTCAACAGCTGTTACATATGCATAACCATAAAGAGCTTGCTGCAAATAATTTAGAGAGGTTTTTTGAGAAATGATGTGGCAATTCCCAAAATAACAAGGCAAGTCGCTCATGTCTCAGACTTCTGCAAGTGAAGGATAGTCTCTAAAATATAATTATACAGATTATATTATTCGGGAAGTGCTGAAAATAATTTCTTCCATCTTTTATTAGATTTATAAGTACAGTGATTTAGCAATCTACTTCTCACTGAAATTGATAAAGATTTTGTCTTGACAGTGAAACAGAGTAGTAATGCACAAATGAAGATTCTTGCTAACTGGTTCAATTGAGAACCATTTATTACACACTTGTCAGGCACTCTTTTTTCTAAGTGCAGACCTCAAAAATAAATGTAGGAAAACAAAAGATAATATTACAGTGCAAATACTTAATTTTTCTATTTTAATTAGGTTGTCTTGACTTAAAATTATAGTATTTGAGAAAACTCTTCTGAAGAGACCTGAGACTTCACAATGAAAGTGTATTTTTTTCCTATGCTAACTGCAGTTAAGTACGCCAAACTGTAAGTTCCTTTTAGGCCAAAACTATAAGCTTACATTTGAATCCTTTGTTTCTTGTGCATGCTGATTTTAAAATAACAAAACTTTGTGCACTTAATTTGCCTTTATAAGAAAAATTGTTCAAGAAAAAAACCCTGCTACTGTTAAGTGGAAGCAAAGATTATTTCCTGCCAATCAGAATAAAGTGTTTTGCAGTTGAGGGAAAAAAAATATTGCTGAAATCCTATCCTTACTTGTACTTCAAAAATCTCCCTTTTCAATCCAAAGTCATTTTCTGTTTAGAAATCCATGATCCAGTGGAAGGGGAAACATCAAACTATTTTATGTATGAAACCATTGTTGATTTAAATGTTAATTTATCTTCCTTGTGAGTCTGTTTTGCAGACAGAAAATTGAAGTGATTAGTAACTTGTCCAAAGTTCTACCTGCACAGTAGAGACTGAACCAGGATCTAACAGCTTGTGTCAAACTGCAAACGAGTCATTGATCTACAGCCAGTACTATCTCTCTTTACTCAACCACACATTCTGAAGGTCGTAGGGAAAGAAACTGATGTATTTGACTGAAATTGATCTGCATTTTTTCAAATGTAGAATATAAATGTTCTTTTTTCTTTTAAAGATGGGCGATGGCAGAAGGCTATGGTGCTTGCTTAATAAATAAACCAGAGCTTGTTCGAGATATGGTGAGACATGTAAGGAATCAGATCAGCAACCCTAGATTTTCAGTATCTATTAAAATAAGGTAGGTCTAATTTAAGTGCTGGTTGTGGTACATGGAAGAATCCTGTTAATTTTTTTTTTAAAGAAACATGTTAGTGTAATAGTTACACTATACTTTAATATATGTAATTCTGTTAATGTAATATTACACGTTATAATAATGTTCTTACATGTGAAGACTGCTGAGATTTTTTGACCCTAGATGGTGAAAGAATATCTGGGGCAAGTAATCCCAAAGTTAGATAGCAGAACCAGCACAGCCTTTGATTACTTATCCAGGTAACATACTGGATGCTGGAGTTTTCTTGCCATCCAAACAACATTAAAGTACAAGTTAAAAGGTCTAGGGTTCCATAAAGGAAAAGCAATGCATAGTCTGTATCATCACAAGGTTTACATTGTGAGCTGTTGGAGGGCAGAGCCACAGTTGCTGTTGGCTGTAAAGGGAAGGGTAACAAAACTGGGAACTGGTCCCCACAGCTGCTGTAAGGAACACATCCTGCTTCCTTTCATTGCTTTTTAAACTTGTGTAAACTGTTGCTTTGTATTGCTTTGTACCACTTCATCTGCTGTTTATCTGCACATCCCATGTGGCTTTTGCATATTTGTCAGTTAAGTTTCAACTCAGTTTGCAATCCTTCAGGAAAGGGGAACTAACATAAATTGGATTTTTTTTTTTTTTTTTTTTTTTCACAAAGTATGCAAAATAATTATGATTATTTTAGAATCTTTTGGGCACCCTTGCTCAATCTCTATAAAATTTACCATGTATATTTCAGAGATGTGATATAATTGGGAAATACTAAATTAAATAGTGGTTTCAATACATTACGCTCATGTCTTTATTAAAAAAACAAACCTTTATCTTCCAACAGTACTGTTTTCTTTATACTGTTATACAAATCTGTGGTAACTCCTCCTTAAGGAAGGGGGGATTTTTATACAGTTCAGTTAACTCACTACACTTTCATTCTTTGGAATTTTAGGATCCATGAGGACTTAAAAAGAACAGTTGACCTGTGTCAAAAAGCTGAAGCAACTGGAGTTTCATGGATTACAGTACACGGGAGAAGTGTAGAAGAAAGACATCAGCCTGTACATTATGATGCAATTAAAATAATTAAACAAAGCATGTCTATACCTATTGTAGCTAATGGAGACATTAAAACTTTAAAAGATGCTGAAAATGTTCATCACTTGACAGGAGCAGATGGTAAGATTAAACATACTCTATTTTCTAAGTAAACTTACAAATCAGATTTGAAAGCATTTATTTTGGCTGTAAGTAGGACATGATTTGAGTGCCTTTCACTCTTTGACGAGACAAATGGAAGAATTTTTAGATGCCTTATGAACTTACAAACAGAATCAGTTGTAATAAGCAGAGCACTAGAGCACTGTTATGCAAAGCCACCAATAATGATTTCCAAGGCAAATTACAAAAGGTCTTTGCTTAATTTTCCTATCTTGTCACTCGCTGGTGGAATTCAGGGAGACCTTCAGACACTCCTTCTGTCTCTTTTATGGAGCTGATCATCTTTTAACTTGGAAAGCTCTACCTCCCGCACATGGGAGCATATTTCTTATAGTAAGAATATGGCAGAAAAAGGAGATATTGTTAAGCCACATACTTAACAGTTAAGATGGTTATCTTCAAGGACACAGTGAGGCATTGCACTCTTGGATCTGTATGTATTTACTTTGTCTTACACTTCAGTGGTAAAATGTTGGGGTAAAGGATTGCCCTGCAGTTATTTAGTCAATGTAGATTCCTACAGCTGTCTGTGGTTTAAAGACAATATGGAAATTCAGTATATGTTTAGAAGAGGTGATCTGTACCTAGACACTTTGGATCTTGCAGCTAGAGAATAACAGGACAGAGAACAGTAGCTAGTGTCATGACAAAAAGTTCATGTGGCAGGTTTCTTTTGACGCTATTGGTATTTAATAGCAACAACAAAAACTAGTTGAACCAAACTGCCACAGCTACAGTGCTTCTCCCCAAAAATACAAATCAGGTAGGAAATATGTAACAGAAAAGAATGTTCTCATCGCCCAGCTGACATTCTTGAATAACAAAAATATTAAGCATCATTTTTATTGTCATGCACAATAGCAAAAGAAAATATTCATTTTTGATCTTCTGTTTTTTTAAGAAGAGACTAAGTGTGATAGATTATATGTTGACAGTGCAAGAAAAGAGAATCCCTTAACTGTGGAAAAATTAAAATAGAACTTGTATGGGTTTATCTTACAATTTGGGATTATAGCAGATACACTGGCTTGTTCAGAAAGATTTACTGCAGATCAAGAGCCCTAAGATTTATATAATTGAGACATTGAGCTCTTACTGGAAGAAGGATTCTAGGTCAGTGAATCAGCTGAGTTGCACTAAAAAAATCTAAATTTATCATGTTACTATCCTTGTGTCTGTCCACCATAATTTTATGTTAAAAAGGCAGGCTTGTATGTGTGTAGCAAATAAAAACAAAGTACTATAGAACTGCAGTTTCAAAAGTAGGGAAGAAAGGCTTTTGTGTCCTGTGTTTTGTTTCAAAATTTCTGGAAGGATACGTCATCAAGTGGAATGTATTGACAGGTGGTGTAGGTATTCTGAGGTTTGGATCGTTGAATGCATTTCTCTGGTAGAGCTATAACACTCATCCCTGTTGTTCTCCCATTACTTGTCTGCAAGCTTTGGGTGGTTGTCCTAAGGAGTGCTATACAAAATCTATTGGAAGATTTAATGTAAAATTTAAACTAAAATGTACTTACTGCTTTAAAATGTATTTACTGCTTTAATTTCCAATTTGAAGGTATAATGGTGGCTAGAGGACTCTTAGCAAATCCAGCTATGTTTGCAGGATACGAAGAGACACCTCTGAAGTGCATCCAGGACTGGGTTGACATTGCTCTTGAGCATGGAACTCCTTTTACGTGTTTTCACCACCACTTAATGTACATGATGGAACGCATAACTTCAAAAGAAGAAAAAAAAGTTTTTAATGTTTTATCAAGTACCTCAGCAGTACTAGATTATCTGAATAATTATTATGGTGTGTGATAACTGAAAGTATTTTAGTCCTGTGTAAACATGTATTTTGCAATTGCCAATACATTGTTCAAGTTTTAATTGGGTTCCTACTTATTAGTCACATTCATATATTGCATAAGTGTTTTCAACACAGCATAACATTATGATCAGGGTGATACTTTATATTTTTAGTATTTTTATGTCAGCATTTTTCATTCCAGAAAATATTCCAGGTTCCACAAATGTGGAATTCTATTTACAATGCAGTCCTACACAGAGGATTGTTTATTGTAAGATTCCAGTAATTTATTTTTTCACCAGACAATTGCTTACAGCAATATGTTTGCAAAACTAAGGCCTTTCTTATCTGAGGCCTCCTAAAATCAGAAGGACTACTCATAAATAATACCAAGAATTTCAGACCAAACAAAGGGAGCAATTATAGAAGTTTTTGCTTTAACTGACATAAGCTGTACTCTTAATTTTGAGTAGATTTTTCAAGCTTAAGGACTGAGGCCTTGAAGCCCAGCATAGTATCCTCTTTTAAATTACATGTTCCTTTTGCAAACGAAAATTTTCTAAACTTACTTACAACTCAGAAAAATTCCACATTTCATGGAGTGAAAAAAAAAAAATGGAATAAATGAAGATAGAAAGGAGAGAGTAAAATGAAGAGATAGTTTAAACTAAGTACAAACAGTTGACTCTAAAATACAAGACTTGAAAGTTCAATCTAACTGAATTCAGTTTTGTTTATCTACTGTATAATAATTATATAAAAGATTAAATCCCTGTCATCTACCAAAACAGAACTTTATAGGTCAAAGAAAAGCTGACAGATTCTCTCAGTGGGGCTCATGCAGTCCTTTCTGCCTGCTGGCATGTTGCTTATGAAAGCATGACCGCCACTTGGCTTTGAATCTTTGTATAGGAGGGAAATAGTGAAAATTAGAACAAGATAATAACATTACTCACCAGCTGCATTTGTTCTGCAAGGGAAATTTCACAAATCTGTGCAGTACAATTATTTGTAATCAAATAATTTGTTTTCTTTATATGTTTACACAGAAATTCTTACCAGAAATTGCTTAGTTTTCTGACTCTGATACTTCTATGAATATACAAGTGAATAGTTCTAAATTTTCTAAATAAATTACTTGGGTTTGTATACAATTGTAAATTTTTTTGTTACACTATAGACTATGACAACCTGCGGGAGGGGAGGTTGCGTTTGATACTACTCCCCAAATCTTTTAATTATTTAGATGCCTAAATTCTCACAATTCTTTTAATGCAATGGCATAAAAGACAATAATTTTTCATAGCGAATGTGTTCTGATTTAGGCATATGAACAAAAGTTTGAAAGACATGACCATCAAGTCTAGGTCACTGTTTAAGAAAGCCAAGTTACATAACTCTTCTGATATGGTCACCTTCCTGATGTGTTAACACATGGAAAACTACAGACATGCTTTGCTATCGTAGGCTAATTGAGACAATCTCTACAACCTTTTTTGGTGCAATAGGTTCTCCATTCCTTCAGACGACTATTTTTTTAACTTTTCTGGATTATAATGTTTCCTTGACATTTGATGAGCACAATTATGTGTAGCATTCCAGGTAAAACCCCAGCAATATCTTCTGCAGTTAATACTTCTCTTTCTAGTGCCTCACTTTTCCTCAACTAATATTCGTCGTGTAATTTATGAGCTCCCAGTTTTACAGCAAAAGTTCTTTTTTCCCAAGTGCATTACATTGTATTTTGCACTGCTGAATTTCCAGGCTCGAGTTTATCCAACTATACTGCAAGAGTCAATTCTCCTCAGTTCTGAAAACGCCTCCAGCCTTCTGCATCAAAATCGAAAAGTAAAACTATACAACTGAATTGTAGAAGAAAAGGATTATTGAAAGTATTAACCAAGCCCTGTGTTAGCATGTTTATGATTTGGCAAGCAACTATTATTTGCTGTGAACTGCCCCATTAGCCACGAGGAGCAGAGAAGAAAAAGTTATTTATTATAATCAAATAACACAAATGCAAGGCTTTTTATTATTATTATTTGTAATAGTAGGGAAACTGAATTTTAGAGGACTTGAAATACCTTGACCTATTTAGGAACTGAATACTCACAATTTTGAAAGCAGCAGTTGTTGTGCCTGTGTGAGATCAATCCTAGAGATTTCTGCCTGAAGTACAAGATCTGGGCTAGTGTTAATATTGCTAGTAATTAAGCAGTACTTGATCTGGCCAATTATGCATCATAAAAGTCAACAAAAGTTGTATCATCCTTTTTTTGATGGTGAAATTAATTGTACACCTTCTTCCCTTGTGAATTTTATATGCATCTGAACACACTTCACTGTGTTGACATAGAATAAGCTGCAAAATTTGAGTTGTAAAGCCATATTCTGAACAGCCGTACTGTTCAAATATACATAAATTGCTAAAGATGGGGGTTAGTTATTTAACTTCCATTGTTGTTTCAGTGTATGGTCATATTTCTTATTATAAGCCATTTGAATATGGGAAAATTCTCATCTCCAGTTTAAAGCCACCAGATACATTCCTTCCCTGTATGTTATTTGTAACATTCCCAAGTACTCAGTCTAGTTTCTAATTTTAAAATTTTTAAGTTATTCTGCAAGTAACATAAGATACAAAGCTTTGTTTCCTATTTTAGATCCTTTGCCTCCTGTTACTGATCCAGCTCTTTATGTTAAGCCACCCCGCACAATGCCGTATTCTCACAATGCCTGTACTTTTTTGGACCTTTTACCCTGCTGCAGTAACTTCAGCTCCCTCACGCAGCCTGCGCAATCCCATTTTCTCTGTTCCCTGCTGTTAAGTTGTTTCTTAGGTCTCTTCTCTGTCTTGGGTTGATGGTTTGGTAAACGCAGTGTGTGATGATGAGACAGCTGTCATACAAGCCAAATTAGAAGGGAATAAGTTTGAACTTTCTCTTTGCCTTTTATTTTAGCAGAGACTTAGTTGGATTTCTGTGCTCTAACCAGCTTCTAATTCACAGGCATTTTATATTTCTACTTCTGAATGCTTTGTCACCTTATTGGTGGGAGAGGAAGGTATTTCTTTGAACTGTAATGTTTTACAGTTCATGAGTTCTTTTCCTAAAGCAGCCAGCCAGCCATTGTATAGCATCATATTTATCACACTGTGGTTCACTGTAAGATAGACAGCCTTAGATGAACAACCCAGACTTCTACAACTTTAGTTAGAATACCTTCCAGGAGTGGCAGAGCGCAGTCAACAGCAGAAGGGAGGTCTCACAGATGTCTGCCGGAGGCTTCTCTTTGTCCGTCAGACGGGGTTCCAGGTTGGTGGGGAACACGCAGCAGCTACAGTGGAAGTCCACAGCAGTCACTGCAGAGTGAGTCTTTCTGAGAACTTACGAAGCCCCGGAAGTGAAAAAACAGACCCAGAGTCTTTGGCAGCAGGGATGTGCAAATACAGCCCTACCAGTATGAGGCTAGGCTACTGGGAGGGCAGCCTGCAGCACTAACAAGAGGTGAGTAAGCAGCTCAGAAATGGAAGCTGCTCTGGAATTAAAGGAGAGAAAGTCTTTAATAACATTTTAACAGCTTCAATAAAGTATAATGGCTGTAGGCCAATAGCTAAAATGTAATAACCAGGACATACTAAGAGGATATGTTTTGTCTATGCTTCTGATTAAATAAGTTTGTGAAAACATTTTAGAAATACTTCTTAAAACCCAGGCTGATTCCACTGTGTAGACTGGATTGAAATGGCTGGTTATATCACTCTCCAATATTTGTTATGCATTAACAATTATTTGGGATGTAACCTTTCATCCAGACATTGCTTGGCAGCAGCTAGGAAAATGTTGACATGCTGGCTCCATCCCCAGGCCACAGACCTGGGAAATTTTAAGTGTAAACAATTTCGGATTGTGAGCGGCTGCAAACAACTCTGCTCAAAACTGCTTATGCAAGAACTTCCTACACCATTTCAGTTCCAATGGATTAGAGTAACAAAGAACTACTATTCACAGCATTTAATCAGCTTCATTTTGATGGAAATTGTTTGGGACAGAATTCCCAAAAGCAGGTAGCTGTGTCAAAGTGATGCCCAGCTGGACAAGGTAACGTCTTCCACCAGCAGCACCTCAGGACCTGTTAGGGCTGCAGACAGGTCAACAATCTGCAGAGGGGGCCCTGGCTTGAGCTAACTGAGCAGGGTGCGGAAAACTCCTGGATATGACATGCGGAATTGCTGGATGTGGCATGCAACAGTGTGAGAAGCTGGCAAAAGCTGCAGATGGCGCTGGGAGGGATGGCTGGATTTCACCGGTGGCTAAGGGAGAGTTACGTGAAAAACAACTGAACTACACAGATAACTGGAGAGTAATCTTGAAGGTCCTTTGGAAACTAGAAACTTGCAGCGCCAAGAGTGCCCGATAACTGTATTAGTACCTCAGCAACACCATGTAAAGCCAAGACTGCCCAAGTGATGGTATCAGAAATACTGGATATGGGTATGTATACAACAAAACTAGGAACAACAAGGAAAAGTGATTACAGGAGGGTTATGCAGGGGCAGAGAAGGGGGGTTACAAGCATGGTAAAAGAGATGGTTGAGAAATGAGAAAATGGGTACCAAGATATGGAAATGATGTGCTCAGAGTATTGCTATGCTGATAAAAAGCACTACACAGGGATAGATAGATAGACAGATAGATAGATAGAACAGGATTTTCTGAAGAAATATTGTTTTATTCATGAGGTCCAAACAGGCCTGTTTTGACAGTGTTTGATGCTGTTGTTTGGTTGTAATTTGTGGTGTCTTTATGGATACTGGGCCTATTTTCATTGAGAAAACAGATGTACAGATCTTAATACATTGGGGGGGGGGCACACGACTCACAGGGTATTTAGGGTATTTTAATTGAACTTCAGAAACTAATCAGCCCACTGGAGAGCAGAGTTGCAGTCCCTGATCGAATAAGCTGAAGTCGTGGAGCAGTGAGATGATCGCATCAAGATCCTGCAGCAAAACACTTACAACCATGCCCTAACTGAAAAAGACACCCATTTTAACCTTTCTCAACATGTAGATCCCTGCGTTTCCCAACAGGTGGAGTTCACGCCTACCGTCGGCCTCGGCTTTCTAGCCGCCCCTCAAGCCCCTCAGCAGCCGCTATGGCTGGGGCACGTCTCTCTTGCCCCTCCGGGCCCCCGACCAGAGCCCGCGCAGCCAGGGCGGTAGCCAAGGATGGCCTCTGGGGAGGGGAGAGGACGGCTCTCATTCCAGCTCCACCGGTGTGGGACCTGAGGGGACACTCCTCCCCCGCCTCAGGCCCGCCCGCACCTTTCCCCCGCCGGGACAACAGCGGCCGCCTCCGCACCGCCCCCGGGCCGCGGCTCCCCGCCCTGCCCCCGCCGCCGTCGAGTCACTCAGCCCCGTTCCAGCCCACATCCTCCGAGCAGGGCCGAGGCCGCCCCTCAGCGCCGGCGGGAAGGACCGGCTCGCTCCCTCTCTCTCAGCCGTGTCCCCCTCGGCCGGGCAAGGCCCCGCTCCCCGCCCCTTCGAGAGCGGCTCGCCGACATCAGGCTCAGCTGGGCGCCGGCTCCGAGGAGGTTGCGAAGGCCGGGCTGCCGTGGAGGGGTCCGGGGCGGCTCAGGCCTTTCCGGCTGTGCAGGGGGGGGGAGGGAAACGGGACCTGCGGGCAGCGCTGAGGGGCGGGAGCCGGCGCGGCGCGGGGCGGCGGGAGGTAGCCGCCGGCCTGCGACAGACGCGGGGCTGCGGTCTCCTCTCGGGGGGCGGACAGCGGGGAGGGTCCCGGGTCCCCACCTCCCTTCCCCCGGCGGACGGGCTCTGCCCCGGGGGCTGGTTCGGGAGGGGAAGTCGGCAAGGGAGGGACATCGCTGCTGCGGGGAAGTTACTTAGAAATATTTCCCTTCGAAACTCCGCGGCCCAACGCGAGGCAGCCCGGGCCCGGCGGGGGATGACTGCGCTGGGGTGTCGCGGGCCCGCCTGAGCCGCGCCTTCCTCCGCAGGCCCGCCGGGACGATGACTTTCCAGTGGACGGCGGTTGCCACCTTTCTGTACGGTGAAATAGGAGTGATCCTTGTGCTCTGCCTGCCGTTTATTTCTCCGCTGAGGTAGGACTTAAGTCTGCTGGGCAGCCCCAGCTCGGCCTTCTCACCGGTTTGGGTTTATTTTACGTTTTTCTTGTTATGCACCGAGTACTGCTGCATCTTAAACTAGCAGCGAACTAAGCTGAAAGAATATTATTCGGGACTTAAGCGTCAGGAGTTTCAAGAATCATAAGCCTCTTTTAAGGAGCTTTATGTTTGCTTTACACACACTGCTGATTCATGCGAGCAGCAGTCGGGGTTCTCAGGACGAGCCCCAATTGCTTTGCTTCAGGTGGGACGTCATCTCCCGGTCTTCTCTCGGGGGTTTTTGGGGAGTAGCCGGCATACAGGAGGGCATCTGGCTTCCCCTGCTGCGTGCTCAGTTTGAAACGAGAGGACGGTGCGGCCTTTTCAGGAGTTGTTTGTCAAGTTTGTGAAGAGCAGCTTTACATCGATTTGGTGCACACTTGGCATTGTGGGCGCTGAACAGATAGGAGACATCTAATACTCAGCGCTAACTGCATACAGCGCGTGTAAGGGCTGTAAGAAATTTGTGATCATTTGTTTAAAAAAGGTGCAGACTTCAGCCTGATGCAGAAGGTTTAGGACTACTGAAATAAAGGCCTCTCTAAACTTACATATAGATTAACAAAATAATAATACTTCTGGAACATAACACAAACATGAAGAAAAAATAATTTATTCCTGTAAAATAAATACTCTTAGTAAGGGAAAGAAACAAAATGTGTTAATTACTCTTATTGTATGCAGAGGCCTGGCTTACAGTGTTATCCTAAGATTGTTTCCTGTAAGGCTCTTCAGATTTGATAATGTTATTTTTGTTTCTTTATAGGAAGTAAAGAAAGCTAGCTTTTCTACGAGAGGATGTCTCAGTCTTGTGTAAAAACTGTTACGTGTTTTTTTTTTTTCTGCATCTTTAGATATTTAGGATGAAGAATGCAGCTTTTACTTTAATAAGGAACAAAACCTAAACCAAAAAACGCTGCTGTGTGGAGAGTCTGAATTTAACTACTTAAACCTGTGGGAGAGTGTTGAAAACGGTTGGGACCTTCACAGCCAATATTAATGATTAGTCATGTCTTCTCAACTTCAGAAGTTGAAACTGTTCTAAAATAAATTTAACTTCTGATTTTTACAAGCTGGCTTGTGAAGAGTCCAGCATTTCAACATAGATTATTGAGATTTTGCATTTTCTGTTGTTTTCTAATCAAAAGTGCAAATGTATGTAAGAAGGGAGAATTATTATGGGAGTTGTAATCATCAGATTATTAACGGCTTATGTGAGGAAACTAGCTGCAAGAATTTCTGCAGGCTGATGACACATGCGTGGCACATGGGAGCATTGAAATAGGTTTCACTTACGACATTAATAGGGCTTGAATCCAGTCTTTGTGGCTGAAAAGCAAATTCATAACCTGCAGTAGTAACAAAATTTATTCAAACATTTAACACAGTGCTTTTCATTGTATGCAAAGGATGGATTTTTTGCCCTTAGTTTGTAGCATTCAGCTATTTCTTTGAACAGTGGTTTCTGGAAGTGAAATAGCTTTATCCTTTTTGTGACATGTTCGGTTATCATGTTAACAAAACTGTCACAGGAATCTTGTGGGGTTAAAGATTAGATTTAGCTGCTGTGACAGTACTGGAGGGCAGCAGTTCTGCCTCGCGCATCTTGGTGGCCTGGGAGCTGGTTCTGTCAGAGAGGTAAGCTTGCGCGATTAAAGACAGACGTGAAACTGCTGTTCTTTAAAGTTTTGATGTACTTACTTGTCAGTCTTCAAACAGATCTTTTGTGTCTCCACATTTTTTGGGTAATGAACTCCTTTTCAAATCTGCTAACAAGCTCTTGAGGTCCCAGGGAATAAGTAAATTGACAATATAAAAATGGAAGTATGCAAAAAAGACAGATCTGGACTGCCAAGTACGATATATCTATAGTGGTGGTCAGTATTACAATTTGGATCATATCTATGTGACTTCTGTCACCAAAAGGAAATGCAGCATTAATAAATGGGAATGTTGATACTTGTTGAGGGAGAACAAGCATGCAAATATAACGTAGGAAGACTTTGCAGTAAGAGATCTTATTTTTAACCTGAATATAACTTGGCAGTATAGTTGGTCTAAGGTCATACCTCAAAGAATCAGTTAAGTGGATATCAGTATGAAACTTGGAGAATCACGTGTTTAAAGAGTTAGCAAGTTGGCTTCATTTGAGTTTGGTTTAATTAAAATAAGCTTTTTGGTTGATACAGGCTATGGTTATCTGCTATAAAGAACTCAAATTATACTAAAAGATTTAAATGAGGTTTGTGCACATACAGTGCTAAAATATTTTAATTCTTGCTGGTGCAGAACCAGAAGGAGCCATTGGAGATGATGCTACAGTCTACTTTAAATTAGGTTCATAGTAGTTTGGAAACTACGTTGTTGAAGGACAAGTCAGTTTCTGGAAAATGTAAATACTCTTCACAAAAGTTGGAAATTGTACCTGTTATAATCAGACAGTGATTAGTATACCTGTGTTACATCCCTAATGGCATAACTAGGTATTACTTCATTTTTGCAGTAGCACTGGTCCTAACCTGCAGGAAAGGACAGGTAACTGCGCTGTTGTTGTCTTGTGGATTTCAGTTCATTTGAGCATATCAGATGTTCATTTGTACTGCAAGTACAATTGCAGTTCTTGCAGAGCCCTCCATGCAGTAATATCAAATAGGCAATTGATTGTTTAAAAAAAAAAGAATAAATTATAGTCTTCACCACCATTGGGCC
Source organism: Vanellus vanellus (assembly GCF_965231255.1). Taxonomy (NCBI): domain Eukaryota; kingdom Metazoa; phylum Chordata; class Aves; order Charadriiformes; family Charadriidae; genus Vanellus; species Vanellus vanellus. The sequence continues at coordinate 16,334,083 of NC_138905.1, forward strand.
TCTGAAGTTGCTTCCTTAGCCAACAAATGTATGCTATTGAAAGAGGTTTAAACACTTGACAAAATATAAGCATGAGATTTGTCCTTTTATTGTCATTTGCAAGTTAGAATGTAATAACAATCCTTGTACTTTATGCAGATTCATCAGTGTAAAAGATAAGCCTTCTGAAGACGGAGCACAGAGACAATCTTAATTTGTGGAGGGTTTTTATTTTATTTGGCAACAAGGAGTATAAGTGGGTAGAAATAGAAATGATGGAATGGGTGTTACATATTAAAGGAGAAGCTGCTGCTCGAGCATTCACACAGCGTTGAAAGAGTTGCACACACACCACCCAAATCCACTGCTCGGACCAGCGTCCCTTTGCAGCAGGCGACTCCAGTGAGCCGATAGGTGCCCCTTTCAACTCCTCACACACACACATACACTTACTCTCGGGCACACTTCTTCCTTCTTTAGGCTTGACTGTAGGTTTCCCACAGCAGAGTCTGGGGCGTCAGATTTTATAAAAATAAATAATTTAATTGAAAGGTACAGCAACAGGGTCAGCCCAGGCTGGGTGCCTCCAGAGAGGAACGTTAAACAAAGAAATCCCTGGGCAATTATTCCCTTGTGATCTGTACACTGGTTCTTCATGTGCTGTTTACGCATCTTTTAGTCCAATGGTGATTTTTGGTCTGGGGTCTTCTAACACCTTATTGAATTCTTTTTCTGTGTCCAGGCAGGCAGGCTGTTGACTGCTGTTATCTTGTTGATTTGCAGTCTCTGCTGACAGTTGTAGCCTCCTTATCTTCTGGTTTATGCTTCTTGTGCACTTGTGCTCGCTGGCAGAATGTGGGGAACTGAAAAGTCCCAGACTTAGGGAAAAACACTACCAAAACATCAGTGTGTTATTGACATTTTCCTCATACTGAAAGATCAAACACAGCACTGTACCAGCTACTAGGAAAATTACTAAGAAAATTAACTCTATTATGGCCTAAAGGTTTTAGCAAATCTAGCTACTCGTGCCAAGTAAAGCTACTCAACCAGCATAAATCACACCCTGTTATAACATTAAGTAATTTATTCTAATTAAAACTTCCTTATTTAAGATAAACAACTAATATCTCTCAACATAGTCTTTACCCCATCCCTGAGTTTATTGTAGTCAGGACCGAACACAGAGTAATGATAGCCAAAGTAAAAGCTAAAATAAGACTTCTGCTATCATACAAGAAATTTTCAAGTAGAACTAACTGTCTTTCCCTGTATTGACAAGAAACAAAAAAGAGACAAGCAAGTTGGATCATTGGAAAAGTTACATATATCTAAATTATACTGCAATTAAAGCAGTTGGTTAGAGACCTTACATAAGTCTCATATCAATAACAAGGCTCTCTTCTGTGGGGTTATTATGCTCTTCTTGTAGTGTTTAATTATTTTTGAATAACATAATGCTATTTTACAGATGGCAGAAGATTTTTATGATTCCTCTATGGAGCAAAATGGCAGTTTTTTGGAACAAGATGTTCCTTACAATAATAGTTTTACTGATCGTCTTGTTTCTTGGTAAGTGTTAAATAATTTCTTAACAAATGGGGGGAAAACCACGGTATGTGAAGTTCGTGGCGGTAGATTAATTGAGAGGATTCAAGCCTAATGTAAATCAGCTAATTTGTTTAAAAGTTCTGCAATAGAATGGAAGAGGAGAGGGCTTATACTGCATCCGTGTTGGGAATCCAAATACAATAGTAATATAGTAGTGAATGAGGAGGAAAAACGGATCTCGGTCTAGGCTGTTGCTTGGTTTCACTTTCTCACACAAGTAAATGAATTTGAAATGTTTGATACCAGAATTTGGCTGAGCTGCTCAATATGCAGTAGGTGGCACTCTTTCTCTTGGTTACTGTTGAAATAGAAGACCAGAAGAATATGTCAAAGCACTGGGCTATTTGAGTACTTTTGCTCAGCGCAGATACATAACAGCTGTTGGCTACATTTGGTATGAGTAGATTCTAAAGTCTATCAAGTAGGAATAAAGCTTTTGTGAAACTGGAGCTTGAATGACGACCGTATTGCCTGACTGAGTTAATTTAATGTCTGTCCTGACTGCTTTGTGTGGTAAGCATCTCCAGTATTTCAGTGATGGAAACCGTTCTCCTGTGTTTCAGTGAGAGAAGTAGTTCTCTTCCATGGATCAGAGAGAAGTATTTCCAGCACCTTACAATGAATATGCTATTTAATTGCGAACTACTTTAAATACAAAGAAAAAATGCTTGGTTTTATTGTTTGCTGAGAGAAAGATACAGATGCACTGCCTGTATAACAAGTCAGACTAGACTGTGATACTATATTCTTGCTACTAAAAAAAGTACTGGAAATGCATATAAAGATTATTTTTTTATTATTATAAAGATAAGGCTCCAGGGAGATCTTATTGCGGCCTTCCAGTAGTTAAAGGGGGCCTACAGGAGAGCTGGGGAAGGACTTTTTACTAGGGCATGTAGTGATAGGATGAGGGGGAATGGCTTTAAACTGGAAGAGGGCAGGTTCGGATTGAACATTAGGAAGAAGTTTTTCACTTTGAGGGTGGTAAGGCACTGGCACAGGTTGCCCAGAGAGGCTGTTGAGGCCCCATCCCTGGAGGTGTTCAAGGCCAGGCTGGACGTGGCCTTGGGCAACTTGGTCCAGTGAGAGGTGTCCCTGCCTATGGCAGGGGGGTTGGAACTCGATGATCGTCAAGGTCCTTTCCAACCTAAACCATTCTATGATTATTTTAGATGGTCTTTAGTATTATCCTTAGAAGTAGATTCTTCAGTAAATGGCTTAAGATTGAGAACTATTGGATTTTATTTACTCTTCTTGAACTCCTGTCAAAAACTCGGAGCAAAGTTTGCTTTTGAGTTGGTTATCATCATTGATTTTGCAGAAAGATAGATTTGGGCTAAAGTAACGCAGTCGTGAGATTCTTGCCCCATAGCGTAACATGATAGGTTGCTACAGGACTAGAATCTCTCCATAGCACAGGGATATGGACTTTTGTTTGGTCTTAGTCTTCCTTGCTTTGTTTGAAGTTTCACTTCAAATATTTTCTTTTTTTCTCTCTAAATAACTTATGATGTTACTGTCACATGCTTTTCTTCAGAGTTGATTTTTTTTCTGCTTAGAGAAATGCAGCAGCAATTTAATAACACATGGCCAAAATATTCTGCAAGAACTGATGATGTGTCATGAAATGTGTATTTTTGTTGATGTGCAGGAGATTTTAGGTACTCTATTGACCTTAAATATCTGTGATGACCTTAAGTTTACAGATTGTAAGATGAACTCTTAACTGGGTTAGCTTTTGTTTTTATATAGACATAAGTCCTAATTAATTATTTTGTCCTTTGAAAAGTGTTGGCAGTGTATTGGCCCTTCTGCAGCACTATCAGGAGTATACAATGGATGAAAGGAAGCTGAAAGGTGGATGAAAGGCAGATGAAAGCAAGCTGAGGTGTAGCTTACCCGCTCTGTTTATATTCAACACTGTGTTACTACAGTATTCCTGTTTTGATGGGTGTTATAGAAATAATTTTTCCCTCTCTGTGTCCTGGTTAGAGGTAAAACAGAACCAATTTTGTTCAGTAAATTAGCTTCTTAGCTGGGCCTCTTCTAACAACTGAAATTAACTGCATATTGTGCAGACAGCGTTCACTCTCTCAGAGTGATAAGGCCAGTTGTTTATAGCTGATGCCCAGGCATGGTATGCAGAGAGGCTCCTGCTTATACTTATTGCTATAACCCCCAAGGCCAACCAAATTTGCTATTTGCCACGTTGGAGGGTCGGAAGCGGAAAAGCATAGTGGGGTCCCACCTGCAGGGAGGAGCGGACAGGACAGGTGACCCAAAACTGACCAACAGGGTATTCCATCCCATATGCCTCATGCTCAGTATAAAAGCTGAGGGATCAAAGGGTCATGGGCTCTTCCTTCAATGGCCGACGTCTGAGGAGGACTCTGTTCATCTGCCTGTGATCCCGATCCTGAATCCAGATCCGGAATCCAGTTCCCGTCCATCACTGAGTCCAGCCTGGGACTGCCCCAGTGCCGGTGACATGCTTGTCATCTCGGGAGCTTGATACGGTTTTGTATATATTTTTCATTATTTCTTTTTATTTTATTATTAATATTTCATTAAAGTAGTTTAGTTCCTTCTAAACTCATAAGTCTTTTTTTCCTCCTCTGCCTCTCTCTTTGAAGAGGGGTAGAGGAGAGCATCTGTCGGTCCCGTCTGGGGTCCCTCGGGTCCCCAGTGATGGATTTGGCCTAAACCACGACACTCTGATTCAAGCATAAAGTAGATGTGTCTGTCATTACTAATATACATACTTATCTAACAAATTCCATGTGAAGTGAATACTGCAGAAGGCATCTCTTCTTTTTGCCTTCTCTTTCTGTTTTCTCACTGTTTGTCCAGTGGCTGGATTTTAATTCAGTGGCCAGTAGTGACATTTTGACACTGTCTGTAGGGTCTCTGGTACTTGTAGAATGTGTTGCTTTAGCCTGGTCACTGGTGGCTGTGTGCAAGGGTTGGAAAGGACTGTTCAAGCATGTTTTGGGCAATGGTTTAGCGTATCTGTGGAAATATGTTATATTACTTCAGTGATTTATCAAGACCTATGTGTAAAATGTATGGATAACATAAGTGATGTCAGTATTTGTCCTATACCTGTTTACTGAGCAGAAAGTCCAAATACATATTTCTAGTACTATGTCTGGTTTATCATATATGCATACCCACAGATGTGAATATTTTTGTTTGCAGATGCTATTAGAGAAGTTAGGAAGTACTCAGCTGTTCATGTGAATGAAAAAGCTGCAAATGTCAATACCAATGCCTTTGATCATATTCAGATGAAACTCTTCCGATCGCAAAGAAACCTCTATATCTCAGGTTTTTCCTTATTTCTTTGGCTGTAAGTATAATGTTTTTCTAATTTCTACATAGTGTGTTTCTTACAGGAACATCACACAAAGTAATGCAACTATAAAAAAATCAGAAGGCCAATTTCAAGAGGTTAAAAAATTAAATGTGAGCAGATTGGCTATGTGGCAAATAAGCTGAGCAAAAATAATATCTTACAAATGTTTGAAGATTGGAAAGATATGTCAGCAACACATGGAAAGAAACGTTTTGAATGTTTGAGAAAACATGTCTTTTGCAGAAGCTGTTTCATCAGGGAATTCTCATTTCCTTCCTTAAACTTATGCCCTAAGTTTTGTTTGTTTTGAACACGGATGACTGGAATGAACAAACCAAAGTACTGTTAAAATAACCTTAATATGTTGCAAAAAGATATTATTGCATCCTGATGTGTTAAGAAGCAAAGCTTGAGTCTGACTTGAACCACTTCATCTAAAGCTTGAAGTTAGGAACTGTAGGATAATGTTCTGGCTTCTGAGGAAGTATTTCAGATCAAGCACTTTGTGGAAACTGGCCTACTATGATACTATGATCTGAAGTGTGGTATCCCTTTCAGGATGTTTAAATACAGATAATACACAGGGTAATGGAAAGGACAGTTCTGTACTGCCCAGCAGTAGCAGCTGAGACTACCTGTGAATCTTCACAGTAGTCACAGCCACCTGCAGATCTTCTCAGTTGGGCAAGGAGTGCATGAACTAATTGGACACAGGTAACGTGAATGAATGGAAGCAGACCTGTTGGTCAGACAGTTTCCTATTTGTACATTTTTATGGTGACACTGGGCAAAGAATGCTGGCCCTCTTCTGAATTCCTTCAGTGAGCTAATTGACATTGCCTAGATACACAAGAGGAACACAGAACAAGGAAATGCCTGTAATCACAGAGCCTTCTGACAAACTTCTTCCCCTTGGAGTGATGTATGGCCATTTTATCTGATCATTGAGGAGCAGTGTACATAAATGTCAAGGATAAATTAGGACAAAACTTGAGCAGGTAAACTTTGGGAAAGAACAAAAGTGGCTATGGCCTTGCACAATAGTGATAGGAATGCGTCGTGTTCTTTGTCTTTCTTCAGAAAGGTTAAGTAAATATGCACAAATATGTTTGTGATCTCTGCTCCAGGAGAGGAATAGGATTGTGTCCTACACTAGAGTTAGAAGCTGGTCTCCCAGGATCCTACTTCCACTCGGCTTTCAAGGAAGAAAACTTGTCAGGTGGCCCTAATAGATTTTATTGTGAATAAAAGCTCTGTTCTTGAAGACTTTGCTTAATGCCTCTTTTTGACCTACTGGGCTTTCACCAACATCTAAAAGAAATAAATACTCCTACAGTAGTGGCTAGATCAAAGGACTTTTCTTAGTAGAGCTGTTGTGCTTATCCATTAAACAAGGCATAATGTCTGTCAGGGAACGTGGAAAAAAGTGTTCATTGGGTTGCTGTATCCTCCACTGCTACTACCATCATCCAACCAAGTTAAGACCACATGTTGGTCTTAACTGCAAAAAGGCAAGCATTGCACCTGTCTTCAAGGAGATCAAAAAGCAGGATGTAGGGAACTAGAGACTAATCAGCCTCACCTCAGTCCCTGGAGAGGCTGTGGAGCAAATCTTACTCAAAGCCATTTCCAGGGACATGAAGGATATGATGACTTGGAACAGCCAGCACAGAGGGGAGATCATGTCTGATCATTCCTGTTGTCCTCTGCAATGAGAGGACTGGCTGTGTGGATAAAGGGCAGAGCAGTGGATGTTGTGTTCCTTTAGCATGGCATTTGACTTAGTTGCTTGTGGTATCCTGATAGCCTAACTGCGGAGGGATATGGGCTGGAGAAGTGGAGAAAGAAGTGGGTGGAAAATTCCCTGGACCTTTGGGCTCAAAGGATGATAGTAACACAAATTCCAACTAGTGCCCCTGAGGGATTGGTGCTGGGCTCAATACTGTAATGTCCTTGTTAACAGCTTGGATGGTGGGATTGAATTTGCTCTCAGCAAGTTTGCAGACAGTACCACATCAGAGTGGTTGATATATTGGCAGGCAGGGCTTCTATTCAGAGAGAGCTAGACAGGTTGCAGAAATGTGCTGCCAGAAATCTCATGAAGTTCAATAAAGGCAAATGCAAAGTCCATCATATTATAGGATAACCACGTCCAGTATCCAGGCTGGACACTGACTGACTGGCTGACTGGGTGGAAAGCTATTTTGCAGAAAAGGACCTGGGGATGCTGGTAGGCAGCCAATCATGTATTGAGCTGTAATAGCAAGGGTGTCGTCAGCAGGTCAAGAGAAGTGGTTATTCCCCTCTGTCTGGCACACGTGGTACTGCAACTGCAGGACCGTGTCCCGTTTTGACTCCCCAAAATGTTGGAGTACTGCAGCAGGGTATTGAGAAGGTTTGGGGCTGAAACACATGACATACGAGGAGAGGATAAGGGAGCTTGATTTCAGCTAGAAAAAGAGGCATTGAAGGGGAGATTCTGTTGCTTTCTACAGCTATGTAGTGGTGGGATGTAGACAAGATGGAGCCAGCTCTTCTCAGTGATCTACACAGAAATGACAAGAGGCAACAGGCCAGGAACCTGGGAAATTCTGACTTGTGGTAAAAAGTACTTTTTCTACTATCAAGAGCAGTGAAACACCAGAAAAAGGACTCTGAAAGACAGTGGAATCTCCATCATTTGAGATGGTGTGAACTCAGCTGGACAAGCCTCTGAGAAATCTGCTCAACCCATCCCTGCTTTAAGAAGGAGCTTGGACAGGATGATCTCTGGAAGCCCCTTTCCACCTACATGATTCTCCGATTCTGTGATTCTGTTTTAGTAATGATGTTTTACTGACTCCTGACTGCTGCATCTATAAATTAATAAGCAATAGTAAAACATGCCAGCCCTTGGAAAATTAGTGACATGAGGACCTTAAGTTCTTTGAAACCAAAAAAAAAGTAAGAAAGTGAGCTTTCAATGAAAAAGTAGGAGGGAGGGCTTATCTTGAAAACCAAAAGGTCTATTAATACACTTTCAGTTATGAAAAAGCCAATTACTTGGGTTTTCAAATTTCTTTTGAAGAGCAGCTGCATAGTTATATTACAGGAATTAATTTAGTTCAGTGTTGCTTTGGCCTTTCCTTGATTCAGCAATATGATGCTTTGAAAGGCTCCAAGATGAATAGTGAAAGTAACAATGCAAAGACACAATCGCTAGGTCAAATCAAGGGAGGTATTTGCAAAGCTGAGTGCTGACATTCATGCGTGTTTGGATTTATACAGTGTTGACAGGGTACTTTGAATATTAATCTGCTCACATTGCTAATTTTAGTCTTGTGAGGCCTTCTATAAAGTTGTGTTGAGTTGGGGTTTTTTTGGATTGTACTCATTACCATAACATGTTGCTTGGGTCTTGTATTCAGAGTTCCATCCTATTTAAAACACTAAGTCATGTAAGAGTATTTCAGCCTTGAAGCAAGCAAATCTCTGACCCCTTAATGGCTGTGGGTTTTTGGGAGGAGGGAACTTCTGCATAAGGTAAAAATAAATTTTTTGATGGGTGAAAATCTTTGCCATCTCTTATTTTACTGTCATCAGTGAGCCTGGATGTTTCCCTTCAGGTTCTTAAACAATCCTCTTGTGGTTTTGTTTTCACATGTAATGCAGAGAGAGAGAAAAGGGGTTGTTTTGTTTGGTGTTTGTTTGTTATTTGATTTTGGTTTTATTTTGGGTTTTTTTTTTTGTTTTGTTTTTAATTTGTACTGTGAATTACTGTGCTGTTTACTGTGTTTCTTCACCAGTGTATTGAGACGTACTGTTACCCTTCTTACTCAGTTGGCAAAAGGGATGACATCTCATGCAGCTCTGGAAACACAAGTAAATGATGCTACTGAAGCAGCCAGAAAATACATGGCCGAGAATGAAAGGCTGCAGGAGGTATCTTTGAACTTTTTTAGTTATTTTCTTATACATCAAGTAGTTAGTACAAAATACTCTGGGGATGATTTGCTACTGAATAATGTTCGTTCATTTTTTTTTTCTTCTGGTGGAAAAAGGAGGAACAATGTTCTTATGATATGTAATTCAGAATACTGCATACAAATTTCGGTAGCACTTTATTAATAAAGGAAGCTAAGTAATCCAAATAAATGAAGTTCTGTCTTTTCTGTAGAAATTTCATCATAGTAGTAATATATTCTTAAAATATCTCTTTGAATTTAATCATAGCAGAGTAGAGGGAGACACTAATTTTGTTCTTTTTATCCTAAATAGTTGTCTGTTTAGGTTAGGGCTATAGCAGTTCAGTATGGAAAAGCTTACAATATAGTTGTTCTTGTGCTGACTGTTTCTTCTAAATAGGATTTGCTCCAGTTCTGAAATGTCTTTTCTAACTTGTAAAATTGGTCTTTTGTATTTATTGACAGATAGAGCTCAGAGGGTTGTGGTTAGTGGTGCAGAGTCTGGTTGGAGGTCAGTAATGAGTGGTGTCCCTCAGGGGTCAGTACTAGGTCCAGTCCTGTTCAAGATATTAATCAATGACCTGGATGAAGGGATAGAGTGTACCATCAGCAAGTTTGCTGATGACACAAAACTGGGAGGAGTGGCTGACACAACAGAAGGCTGTGCTGTCTTACAGTGTGACCTGGACAAGCTGGAGAGTTGGGCAGAGAGAAACCTTATGAAATTCAACAAGGGCAAATGTAGGGTACTGCACCTGGGGAGGAATAACCCCATGCATCAGTACAGGTTGGGGGCTGACCTCCTGGAGAGCAGCTCTGTGGAAAGGGACCTGGGAGTCCTGGTGGACAAGAGGATGACCATGAGCCAGCAGCGTGCCCTGGTGGCCAAGAAGGCGAATGGCATCCTGGGGTGCATCAAGAAGAGTGTGGCCAGCAGGTCGAGGGAGGTCATCCTCCCCCTCTACTCTGCCCTGGTGAGGCCGCATCTGGAGTACTGCGTCCAGTTCTGGGCTCCCCAGTTCAAGAAAGACAGGGATCTACTGGAGAGGGTCCAACAAAGGGCTACAAAGATGATTAGGGGATTAGAACATCTCTCCTATGAGGAGAGGCTGAGGGACTTGGGTCTTTTTAGTCTAGAGAAAAGAAGATTGAGGGGGGATCTTATTAATGCTTGTAAATACTTAAAGGGAGAGTGCCAGGGGGGTGGGAACAGTCTTTTTTCAGTGGTGCCCAGTGATAGGACAGGAGGTGATGGGCACAAACTTGAACATAGGAAGTTCCATCTTAACATGAGGAGGAACTTCTTTACTTTGAGGGTGGCAGACCACTGGAACAGGCTGCCCAGAGAGGTGGAGTGTGGAGTCTCCCACACTGGAGGTATTCAAAACCCACCTGGACGCCATCCTGTGCAACTTGCTGTAGGTGACTCTGCTCTGGTGGGGGGGTTGGACTAGATGATCTCCAGAGTTCCCTTCCAACCCTGACCATTCTGTGATTCTGTGATTGTATTTTGTATTCTTGCATCTGTTTCTATGGCAAGTCAGCCAATTTCCTAATACCTTCCTTTCTCAGTGAGGCACTGCCATAGTATTAATGAGGATATTGCCAAAAATTTATTTCTTAAAAGCACCACCAGTGAACCAAAGATATGTTATTTTTATGAGAAGAATGGAGAAAATTAAGCTATCTTTTGGCTGTTGTGGTTGAATATACAGTTGTATGCAGGAAGGGATACACTATCAGCAAACGTAATAAAGGTAAATGTGTGAAGTATTTTCTCATAATTGATTAGTTTGACTTCTGTTGGACTGAACTGTTGGAAGAGATTGAACCATAAGCTAGAGTGCAGACATCCAGGGTATGAAGGCTTTTACATCATTCTTCAGTCTGGCACATTGTCAAAACAAAATTCACTGCAGGTGTGTACAGGTTTCCTTCCAGTTTGTCTGGAGTGGTGTCTATGGTTACCAGCACTGTAATTTTTTTTTCTGTAATAAATCTTCAGACAAAGAGAACAGACTCTGGACAAACAGTACTAGCAGGGATGCAAAAAAATCCAGTTGTTTGAAAGGTGTTGTAAAACAAGGATCACTAGAGTGTGTGTTAGGTATTTCTCAAGTATGAAATGATTCCAAAATTTTCAGGTTTGGTATTTTGTCAAAATGATCCAGACTCCCTCCTTCCACCATGGAATTTGTCTCATTACTGCTTATTGGTACATTTTTTAATTATTTTTTTTTTCTCTCTGTTCTGTTGGGATTTCGCCAAAGGTCCTCTTTTTGTTCTGCTTTCACATTCTCTTAGCAACGCGTTCTCTTAGCTGCTTGTAACTGATAGCCAGAAACTGGAAAATGTATTCCCGTCTGTTTCTATTTCTGTGTTTGATTGCATGGTTTGCAAAAACAGTGGTAGCCACAAGTACAGCCAGCACACTGTGGTTGGATTTCCATTGTGCTGGAGATGCAAAGTGTTCAGAATTGGTTTAACTTTTATAGAGGTACTATGACTTAGGTTCCTCTGTGGCTTGGCCCTTGTGTTTGTGTTCATTTACAAGCGTGCTTCATTGCACCGTATGAGACAGGCAAGAGCAATTGCATGTAGGGCACTGGCTGCAAGTATAAATGCTGTAAGTTTACTCTAGCATGCTAGGTCTGCACTGCCTCCTGTTCAGAGGTTCCATAGAGCACAGGACTTAAGATAAAAGTTTACAGAAATAGCTATTTGTGAGGGGAGCTCAAAGTAAAGGAGGCAATCTGTGACCAATTTAATGACAAATTGGCTATGGTTTAGTTACCAGCAGTCAAAAGCAATCTCTGCTCTTTGGTTAAATTGCTTCTGGAAAATTTTCTTCAGCTCTTTTTGTTGGATTGTTTACCAGTCTTTATAACCAATTCTTTTCGTTCTTCCTAAAGTAATCTTTCCCCTCTGCTCCAGCCTGTGCCCATTAAGCTCTGATATCACCAGTTCACGTATCACCTGTTCATCTCAGTTGTTCTATTTTTCTTCCTCCCATTAAGAGTTTACGACTTCTTTTGCCATTTTTGTAATAGAGATGATGCTTGGTTTGATATAGAGGCTATATGAGCAAAGGGTCTAATTAGGGGGTCTAATCCTTAACATATGATACTTTAAGTGATCATTAGCAATTGCCTTAATGATAAGAGCGTGCATTAATAGTGCCAACATTTTCAGAGTTCAGGGAGTAGAGTGCTCTTGTGTCTACAGGACTCTTCCTGAATTCTTTCCTAGTTTTTTCTTGAATTTCAGTGAAAATCTAATCTGGGTATTGAGGTATTCTGAAGATTGAAGAAGTATCTGCAAACCTACAGGGAGAGATTTGTGATGTATTACACGATTTAAATTGGAATAAATTATTAGAACAGGTTGCACATCTTTCTCTCTCCCCTCTCTCTCCCCTCTCTCTCCCCTCTCTCTCCCCTCTCTCTCCCCTCTCTCTCCCCTCAAATGAGTATCTGCCTGTGTTATGTTGGCACTTGATAAAACCTGTCACTTTGCAAGGCTGCAATTTGCTGGTTGTTTGTCATTAATGTCAGACTAATGAAAACAAAATTAATTGTAGCAACTGTGGTTTTTAATAGGCCTTGAGTGAAAAAGAAGGCAGTAAAAAGAAAGAGTCAGCAGAAGCAACTGATGAAAAGTTGAAGAAAGAAATTGAACATTTGAAAGCAGAGCTACAGAAGACATCAGATGGTAAGTACTGGTTAGGACTTCTTTGCAATTAAGAAAAAGATGGTTTCAACACTGGATGTCAAAAATCTATTCTAGGTATAGCATTAACTACATTAGTTTATGGGACACTTGGCTTGGGGTTTCTTTGCATTTGACTAGGAACTGGAAAAACATGCTATTGCCACCCCCATATTTTAGTAAATGTTTTCATTATGAAAATATGCACGGTGTAATTTGACCACCTTAGTTAACTTGTAATTATTAACAAATTGAACTGATATCTTTAAGTGGGGTTGACTTCTCTTCTTCATCAATGACATGACCAGGATTTGGAATCAATTGCAGGTTGCTTATAGGCATCAGGTTTATCTTTCATGTCATACATATTGGCCAGTCTTCCTGTATAAAATGGGGAAGTATGTGGTTGAGATTTTTTTTCTATAAAAGTAGGGTTTTGGTCAGGTAGCAGGCAAGTCCTTGACTAGTATTCTAAATTTATATATCTCCTGCAGCAGAGGTGTTAGCTTTTTTTTTTTTTTTTGTGTGTGTGTCTACAAGAAAACATGCCTTGCAATTTGTAACACAATACTTTTGTTAGCAGCTTCTGTGTTTAAGGTTTAGGCTGTCAAAACTGCTTTCATGGCAACCCAAATTGAGGTAGAAGCAGATTTTACCTGTTTGGTTCTGTCTTACTGGGATCTGTCAATGTGCATGATGCTTAGGAACACCTGCTTATCTGAAATTAGTGTTTTTAAGATAACACTGCCTTTGACCTTGTAAGCATTAATCAGATGTTGAGACTAACAAAATACAGATTTTCATGGTATCAGATACCATGTTGTCATCAAAACATAGCCCTGCTTTCATATTGCATGTCACTGCTACAAAGCTGTGTAAATAACAACAAATATTTCATTACTCATTTTTCATTGTCCACTGGGAAGATGAACAAGAACTGTAGAACAGCTGTTTTCAGCTGGGCTTGAAGCAATAAGAATCTTTAGACTGTCTCATTAGTTCACATTCTCAGGCAGGTTTGGTTGTGAGTTTTCCCTCTCCTGCTGTTTTCTTAAAGAAAGGGGGAGGGAAACTGCCTTTGAAGTGACAGGATCAATGAATGCATATGTTTTATTTAAACTAACTGGTGGTATGTAACACTAATATAATGTAAGCTTTTCAGCGAGGAATGCTAGAGAAAGCTAAGGAATAAATAGATTTACCACATGCTGCTTCAGCTGCATTCTCTCTGTGGGCTCTTGTCCATCCAAAAGATGTTTAAATTAAGGCATGCTTGAGTCTTTTGTTATGGGGAAAGTGGGGGAGAGGGTCTATTTAAGAAATGAATGGGAAAATATTTACAGCCCTTCCCCTGATGCTATCCCCCTCATTGCCAAAACAGAAAACCCTATGGTTACATTAATTACCATCATCAACTAGATGGTGTTAAGGTATGTCTATCTTATTTTTTTTAAAGTTTTCTTGTATGTGATTTTGAGCAAACTGATAGCCAGAAAGCTTAAAATACTTGATAATAGCCACATCTGTAGACACAGATTTCTGTGGAGTCTCTAGATTAAATGTGAATCGATTTTACTGTTTTCTTTTGAAATTTCTGCACCTGAGCAGGTGAATGTTGAGTTTCATGCTCACTAAGTGTGACCAATGCATTACACAGTATCAAAGTTGAGACTGAAAAGCTTGTTTTACCTCTTTTTAACAATTTGTTTCATGCCACTGAGTTCACATGACTAGAGCAACCTTTCCTTTGTGTTCACAAATACCAATCCATGAAATTTTGGGTGTATTTTGTTGGGGGGGGAAAGGAGTGAAGGGCGGGGGGTGGGGGATGTCATTTAATAATGAAATAAGGCAAAATTAGTATAAAAAGGATAACTTTACTGGTTTGGTTTTTTTGAGGTTTTCTGTTTGTTTGGTTTTGGCCATAGTATCAGTAAAAGTAATAAATTTGGAAATTGTTGGGATTTTTTTTTTCCTGCTTGGATGAAAAAACAGGTATAGTCTTTTACACAGAGCAGTTTCAAATATCCATTGCTGTGGTCTGGTACATTTGTTAAGCTACTTATGCATGGTGATAGGGTGGTATACTACTTTATAGTAGGCCATGTGTTGAAAGGTGGGTTACCTGAATACAGTGACACCCAGGAGGAGTCCTAATGTAAATCTGCTTCCCGTTTAAATAAATAACAAACTGCATTATTTATTATTTATTTATTATAAGATTAATGCTGTGACTTCAGGAGAGATCCAAATTTTCTGTAAGGTTTTGATCCAGTATTTACAACTTCTGTCAGAGAAAATACTGTGTCTTCTCTTTCTGAAATCCTGACTGAAATTATAGTGTAGACAGTGATTATTGCAGACTTTCAGGAAACACATCTCTAATTCTTTAGCTTTCTACCTTTTACAGGAAACACAATCTACTTTTGGGTTGGTTTTTTTTTTGTCCACTTAACTGTAAGTGAAATCCTATTGCCACCTATTGTGCTCAGGGCAGGTGGGGAGGAAGAATGAAAATAAAAGATAAAGAGTCTGAGTAGTAAAATTACTACAATCTGAGGAAGGGTTGGAAATGAGTGACAAAGACTTCAGCCGAATTGCTTTTCTTTTCAGACTTGACTTTCCTATCCCCCTTGATGCCCTTTTTTGCTTTATTGTGGGAGTGAAAGAAAGGGGACTAGTTCTTCACTACTTTATTGCAGACCTGCATACTGGGGGTTTTATAGGCACCCAGCAGTGGGGCTAGCACTTTCAGAGCCTAAATCCATTTTTAGCATACCTGGACATGTAATAGCATGTGTTTAGAAACCTTCCGGGATGGTATTTTATTAATACACTTGCATATTAGGAAAAATATCTCAGTGATATCTAGAAATAAATGTACATATTCCTAGGAGCACCCAGTGAGGATGTGAGAATGTTTCTGCTGCTACACATTAGACATATCTGAATCAACATTTTGTTTAAAATAATTAAGGCTCTCAGTATGGCTGCTCGTCTCAGACCTATAGGAATTTTCTGGGGAAAGAAGAGATGCTATGATACTGTTTCATTTTAATAGTTTTGAACATTATCCAAAAAGCTACAACAAAACAAACTATCTGCAACTGGATGTGAGGTGGGAGTGTGAGAGAAGTTTCATAAAGCAGCTCTCCTTACAGCGGTCCTTGGGTTGGGGGAAGGAATGGGACTTTTTGGTGCATTAACTTTCTTTTCTCGCTCTCAGATCCCACACTGTGGAAATGCTGATGTGTGAGATGTCTTTGTTATTTTGGGACCCTTTGGGCCAGAGGGAGACTTCTGCAATGCTGTACTATTTTGCCTTCTATCTCC
The DNA here is from genome assembly GCF_965231255.1 of Vanellus vanellus. Classification (NCBI taxonomy): domain Eukaryota; kingdom Metazoa; phylum Chordata; class Aves; order Charadriiformes; family Charadriidae; genus Vanellus; species Vanellus vanellus. The sequence goes on from NC_138905.1 coordinate 16,350,013, forward strand.
GGTCTTTTTTTTTTGTGACACTGTCCTAGTGTATGGTAAAAGCTACAGCTTCGTTTACAAAATAGAAATTTATACACAACAACTAGTATTGATCCAGTCTTGCAGCAGAACACACTGGTGGCAGACTCCTGTCCAGCTCATTGACCCCTCACTCTTCTAACAATATTGCATGGCAAATGACATGCACCTGAAGAAAGCTTCTACCTGTGTCTGATGTAGCACAACAGGCATTGCAGTCCCTAGCACCTGTGTGCAGTTATTGAGCTGTGACCTTATTGCATCTTTGAGCTGAGTCTGTAGTGCCACACTGAGACAAAATCCATAGACCGTTTCTTTGTCTCTGCCATTAGGATTTCACTTTGTGAAGTGCGTACTGACTCACCAAAATCATTTAGGTGCTTTTGAACTTCAACTTTTTCTGAAAATACTCTCTATTTGTATATTGTTGTCATAGGCATGTGGTGGGGCAGGAGGAAATTCTGATGAAATTTCCATGCATCCTTTAATGAGGTTTGTTTTGTGTACAGAACGTGTCACAAGAGTGCTTTGTTTCATGGTTGCATAGTGCTGTAGGAAACAGGAGTATGAGAGCAAGAATTCATGTGGAAGGCTGGTTTTGAAACAGCTTTTAATTGTTGACTGTTCTAGAAAGTATGCATGTACACATGTACAATGCTCACTTAAATGCTGAGATTATTAGGTGTTAGAAAGATATAAACAAGACAGACATTGGGAATACACTTCAAAGACCTGTTGCTGCCAGTGAGAGTTCAGCTCGGTCTTTGTGTTGCCAGGCAGGCTAGTGCCATGCATGAAAACTATATTTATGTTGACCTCCACTGAAAAGCTCCAGTTTCCCCCAAACCACCAAACTATCACCGTTCTTTTGCAAGCTGGGAATAGGAGATACAAGTTATCTCATGTTATTTAGACAATGGCAGAGGGAGGTTTAGAAACAAAGTCCATCTTACTTAACCTTAATTTTTAACTGTGACATCATAACCTTAGTGGGAGCTGTTGCACACTGTCACATGCCACAAGAGTTGATATTCATATTTGTTCATTTGAGGGGATGATGCTGCATTCAGCAGGCATGGTTTTGTTATACAAGGCCATTTATGCCATCTAAAGGTGCTGTAACATCCCTTTTGTAACAAAATTTCATTTGAGGTTGCAAAAGCTACTTGGAGCAAATTTGTGTGTAATTTTTTGGCCCTGCCTTTTCTTTTTAAACTTTATCCGACCATTACATCTTAAGGAGAGAATTCAGAATTACTATGGAATTACTTGACTGGAGTTGTGTTCCCAGCTTTGCAGCGTATTTGTTGGCAAATCTCGCATCCCGTCAGTGCCCAAATTCTTAAATGTGAATAGCTCTTTCTCAACTTGAAGAGTCTTAAAAGAGAGGGATCTTTCGTAGTCTTAAACTAGTCCAAATCATTTGGGGGTTAGACTTGTATTGTGAGCAATGCTAATTTAAGTTCCAGATCGTTTCCTTAGTAGCAAGCACTGTAAGTCAAGTGATTTAGTCAGACCAGGACTAGTAGTTGTGCAGGGAAATGTCCAAAGAATCATTGCTTGCTTTTGTTGCTGTTGGCTTTTGTTTTACTGTTTGGTTCCCCACCCTCGTTGAAATGAGATGATCACAGAAAAGCTACAGCAACTGGGCTGTGGTAACCTCTTCAGAGCAATTTTATGCCTCATCCTGCTTTAACTTTAGAGGAATCTGAAGTAAACTGTCTATCCTGGAACAGGATACAGAGAATGTGGTAAAGGGAAGAACAAGTTCTCTACTTCTTCCAGACTGCACGTTACATTAGTTCATGGACCTCCACTCACATTAAGTGTAAAGGGATAAAGTTTTCTGTAATTGTCTTCTGTTGATATACTGCCCTAAGAATATTGTTAATTTTTTCTTTGAAGGGAAGGGGGAAGGAATGAAAAAGAATGGCCCACCTCTCACAGTACTAAGGCTGGATTCCAGTTTTGGGACTTACTGACTATTCCTCTCATTAGTTGCGTTAACATAGAAGCAGCATTCTCACCTCCTGCCTGCTCATGCATTTACTTGGTAGGAACAATCAGCTATTGGGTTTTGCTTGCTGCCAGTTCAGCTGTTTTGTCTCCCGTGAGGCAAAGTAACAGGCCAGACAGAAGCCAGAAATAAAAACTGACACTATTGTGCATACAAAGGATTTTCTGTTTTCTGCTGGATCAGTGTTCATATAATGCGATCCATATGACAAACAATATGCCTGTACAATCAACTTGGCTGCACTGCAGTGTTCATGCAATGGCAAAGTAGTTGAGCAGTGATGTACAGTCTCTGTTGCTTGACAAGAAGACATCCAGAGAAATTGGCGTGCTGAGTAATTCACATTGTCAAAGATGTGATGCTCCTTTTTATTGTGTGGCCCCAACAGGAATGAGTCTGGGTTTGGTTTGGTTTTTTTCGTCCATAGCCAACACAGGTGGAAAGGACAATCTGTTCTTTGCTGCTTCTTCTTCTAGGGTTAGGCGAGGTATTCCTGTCATACATCTGTTTTGGTCAAAACATTGAAACAATGCAGTGGTTTGTTTGCTTTCTTGGTTTGCAGATACTTTCAGATATTTTGTTCATGTTTTAAAGATGCAGCAGCTTTTAGTTGCAGTGCTGCTGCTTGTAAACAGCTAAATAGTATTAGATCAATACCATTGAGTTACAAGTTCTTCAGAAATGAGATACTGTTATTTTTTACTATAAGTAATTGTACAAGAATGTTTAAACAAAAGCAAAATTTTGCTTTCTAATTAGCAGATTCTTGAAGAGACAGCTGTCTGCAACTTAGAATTCAGAAGCTTATCAAATTGTCACAAGTTTATTAGCATGATTTCCAAGTTTTATTGTTGAATATTTTGAACAGTAGCAAGATCAGAAACAGTAGCAAGATCAATCAGAAAGATTGCAGAAAATGCAATGGGAATTGACTTGTCAGATGTGTGGAAATCATGGTTATTCTAAATATCAAAACCTTTAGAAAATGTTTTCTGTATTGGTGCTGTCAAGAATGTGTTAAAGGATGAAGGATATCTGTGTAAGAGTATGGAAATGAAAGAAAGGATGTAAAGAGATGGGATGAATTTCTGACCATACTGGAATCAACAGACATAAGTGTAATTAACTTCAGTAGACCAGCATTTCAGGCTAGGTGAAAGTCCTATTACTGGGAAAACCACTTGCAGACTTTTAAAATGAGAATGGTTTTGAATCTGTACATTCAAATTAATTTATAAAAATAGCAGAAATGCTGGGGGAGGGAGTCTTCCTTTTTGCATTTAGGAGAGTGGTCAAATCTCTCATGTCCTGATGTTTCAGGAACTAGCTCCCAAAGTGAAACTTGGTTCAGACCAGAGTGCTTGTAGCTAGGTGCTTAACAAAAAAAAAATATATATAGCTCCTCATTTCTTTCACAGAAGTGCTGCAATGCTTGAGTGTCTTGGCAGTCTCTGGGAAAGAACAGTCTGCCTCAGGGAGCTCACAGTCAAAGGATAGATCCACACTTTTGGAACAAGGAAAACTGAGAATGTTTCTTTTTTTATTTGTACTATCGAGATTGGTGATTTTTTTTTTTTTAATATGGCTATGTGAGGCAGCTTTATAGGTCGTTAGTAACATTTCTCTGTTTTAGCATGAATAAATCAAGTTTTAGGGTATGCTTGTGCTGTTACAGCAGAGAAATATAAAGATACCAAGATACCTATAGCAGAGGAATATAAAAATGTCTAAATGACCTTACTTGAATGCTTACATAACAGCTTAGGAGTAATGGCTTTATGAAACTTTATGCTGATTTGCCCTGTGTTGTAAATTAGCCCCTATGGAGCTCTGAGCTGTTTTGTACTGCAGCATAGACATGCTCTCAGTTTCTTGCTGTTGAGATTGTGAATAGAGTAATAATTACATTTTTTTCATGTTAAAAACCTCTTCACAGTTGTCTATCCTACCACCACCATTTCTGCCTTCTCATCCTTAAAGTGATGCTTCTAATGAATTAACTCATGCATGGTAAAATATATAACAGGCTGCTCCTATAATACTGTATTATCTCTCTTTTTTTTTTTTTTTCCCTCCACATTTTATAGATGGCCTCAGTTGCTTTGCTAAAATCTTGCCCAGTGTTTGAGTTCCATCTTTGTTTTAAGAGGGATGACAGTTTTGGTTTTGGGGTTGAAACGTTTTGGGTTTTTAAAACTGTTGTCTGCGATGCGACAGAACAATGTAGCCATCACTAACTTGTCACTTCTGTCAACAGTTTATTGGTCTTGCCCTTACCTTTCATACAGCCCCGTCCTGTTCCTTGTGCTGCTGTTACTGAAAACAAATCATCCCTTTTCTCCTCCCTGTCCTGCACATCTCTTCCTGTGTTCATCTGTAATGCTCTGTTTTAAATTTAAGCTCTTTTAGAGGAAGGACTGTCTACTACAGTGGAACCCTAATATCTACCTAGGGCCCTAAGGAACTGCAGGAAAACAAATAATGATTAAAACACTGATTCTGATATTTTACAGCTCTCAAGAAGGCAAATAATGAAGTGACTGTGGTTAAAAAGCAGTCTGAAGGCCTTAAAAGAGAATATGATCATCTGATGAAAGAATATGAACGGCTTCAGGTAGGTGGTTGTGGATTGCTATATGAGCACGATGTTCTGAAATTGTACCAGCAAAATTCTGCTTGTTGGGTATTTATTATGCAAGAGAATTTACTAAAATCTTTAATATAGCATAAAGTTACAATGGGCAGCACTCCTTAAACTTCATCAAAATAGTAGAATTTTGTTTTTTAAGGACTAGACAGCAAAGCTATTAGCATTTTCTTCTATACACTTCAGGTGACAAAACTCAGGTCATCGTTAGACTTGATTTTGCTGTCACTTGGGAAATAAGATTCAGGTAGTTTTGCATGTGATGATCAAACTGAAATCTTATAAGAAAATGATAGGAGTAGTGTGTGTGGTATACATAATTTATAAGAGTAATTTTATTTTGTTTTCTCTTTAAACATGATTTTGCAATACTGGATTATAAATGTTGCAATACTGTTGAGAAGCAAGAACAAAAAAAAAAAAAAAAAAACACAAAACACCAAACCCAAAACACCACACCCAACAAACAGCCTAGGCTAAAACCAGGCTACTCTAAAAATTCAAACTGAAGTACAAAATAAAATAAAATTTTAAAAAATATAGCAAGCAAAAGCTGAATTAGCAGTTTGGGTTTGCATATGCACATGGGTACAATACCTAGTACAGTAATTATTTCTGGTGGAACTGGGAGCACTGCTTGTTCTTCAAGTTGTCTGACAGGTGTTTGCATGTTCCATGCCTAATGCCTGCCACAGAATTCAACCAAAATTCAATAAAAATGAAAGCTTGTTTACAAGTAATGGTCTTGGGAGAAAATAAATCATGGAATTGTAGAATTCTCTAGTTTGGAAGAGACCTTTAAGATCATCAAGTCCAACTATCAGCCTAACACTGCCAAAACCACCACTAAACCATGTCTCTAAGCACCACGTCTACCCACCTTTTAAATACCTCCAGGGATGGCAACCATTTCCCTGGGCAGCCTGTTCCAATGCTTAAGAACCCTTTCTGTAAATAACTTTTTCTAATCCATCCTAAACCTACCCTGGCGCAACTTGAGGGCATTTCCTCTTGTGATTGATGTTAAAGTTATAGTGACCTGCTTTTCAAGAAGAGCTGGCTGTTGGTCCTGTGTTAATAAAATAAAATTTTAAAAAAAAGGAAATTTGACCTGGTTATAATCTTTTTCCTGCAGTCTGTGAAACTGCTTACTGATTCCCAGCCTCGCCCTATACTCTTTTAGTGATTGCTCAACTGATCTCTGAATTAAGACCACCATGCACGTTCTATCTTTGTTGTGCTTCCCTGTGTAATGAGCCGTAGTAGTCCTGCTGCATTTCTGACAGTCTTGTGGTCTAGAACACACATCCCTACAGTTTTTTGTGTTTACCTCTGAATGGAAAGAACAGAAGGTACTGAGCACACAGTAGATGCAGCTCCTAAGGATAAATCAATTGATAGCAGAAAATACTTCTGCAGCATTTGCTTCACAGTTCAGCTGTAACATGAATGGGGAGCAGAAGTAGGCTGCATTGCTGTTACTGTACTAGGATTAGAAGTGCACATGTTATGTGGGGTAGTATTGATGGGACTACAACTTTGAAGGGCATATAGTGAATAAACCAGGTATGACTGCAAGGGGGCAAAATGTGCCATCCGGAGGCAACAGTTTCTGATCTTGCCAAACAAAAAATTATTTTCAATCTGTCTCTTTTCAGGCCAGTTTAAATGAAGCAGAAGACAAGAAAGACCTGTAGATGCATCTAAGATGTATGGCATTGGTACAGTTGCTTCAATGTGAAAAGCCTTATGCTGTTCAGGATCCTGATGCACATCTGAAACAAAACTTGATTTTTCTGAAAAGCACATGCACTGCAGGTCACTGTTCAGATTCCTTTAATATATCTTGGTTGCCAAAATAGTCTGTATTGCAAATGAAATGTTAAGTGGCTTACTTGATTTACCATGGAGTTTGTCACTGGTCTTGTCAGGAGAAACTTGAAAATCTTTCAATTCCATCTGGAGCAACTTGACTGTTCTCCGAGCTTTTGCCTTCCAGAATGGTAACAGATTATGCACCATTTGCTTGTAGCATTTGAGCAACATTGTGTATCATGCTATATCATAAAAACACAGTTACCTAAACCTCCTGTGTAATACCTGTTTGGAGTCTTCAAAAATTTGGTTACCAGTGGATTGAAGAAGGCTGAAAGCTTTTCATCAGCCATTCCACTTCAGTGGAAAATTGAATGACAATCAATCTAAGGAAAATAAAGAAACTGCATTTCTAAATCCATCTCACTAGCTTGCGACCTTCACTTAGCCACATGGATGAGTGTATTTTAACAAACAATATTTTGCATGCCTCTGGTTTATTTTTCTTTAATATATCGGGTTATTTCAGTTTTCATAACCAAAGTTTGGGGTTGGTTGGTACTAACATTCTGTATTTTTACAGTTTACATCTGTTTACTCTGTATGTGCCACCTAACTTCTTTTGCCTTGCTAAGTAAAAATTCTTTTTAAATGTAGATAGTTGGGTTTGTTTTGTTTTGTTTTCATGGATACGATACCTCGAATAAATGTGCACTGTTTTGCATAAGCCCTTTTTGGCATTCAGAAAGTTGTTTCGAGTTTCTTTTTTGTTAGTTGATGCCAGTTTATATTTGCAAGTTGGATATGTTTGTTATATTAAAGGGATTGTTTAAGTTCACAAGTTTCTGGGTTTATTCATGTAAATCTCTCCCAGTATACTATCTCATCATAGTTAAGAACAAAATACACTTCTAACTTGGTGATATTTAACTTTTCCTGGAAATACAGCCTGCTTCATAGGAGTAGTTTTGATTGCTCTGGAAATAGAATTTGTTTAGCTTAGAATTTAAACATAGCATATTAAATCCTGTAAAGCATATTGACATAGCATATTAAGTAAGAATGCATTTTTTTTTTTTTCCAAAAAATACTTCATCCTTGATGAAGTAGTACAGAATGTGTTCTCAGAGGTACTGTAACACTGGAGATTTGTTTGTTCATATTGAAACTTCCAGGAAAAGCTACAGATTTTGATACCTACATACACACAGGTTTTGGTGATGTAGTTGAATGCATTTTTTTTTTTTTTCTCCCTGCCCCCCTTCTGAAATATTTAAAATTATGGCGGACTGTTTTCTCCAGTCTGATCTAAAGACTATGGTTGGAAGCCTTAGAGGTATAACAGTTAAGTGCTGTTTTTAATAACAGAATTTAAAACTTACCTGTTCTTCTTACTTTAAGACCCAGAACAAAAGCAAATATTACTTACTATTTACTGTTGTTACCTACTCATTAGATTTCAAGCATTTCTTCCTGTAGTGCAGGTAGATAATTGGCAACTTACAATGAAAGATGTCATGCACCGAATCCTTCATCCCTAAAAATTTATCTTAGAAAAAATAACATGGAACAAAAAATGTGTAATGGTGAATGCTCTGTGATAGTATCAGTACTTCCCCTTGAGAAGGAGGTCCAGATGCTTTACAGTAATTTTTGCTGTAGAGCATGACTGAAGCATGAAGGAGTGCATAGTGCTATGTACTGCTCCCCCAGAAGCTGAAAGGATGCCCGGTATTTTTAAATGTGCAACATTCAACATGTGGTACTCGCTCACTGCCCTCTAACTACATCAGTCACCTCAGCCTAGCAGTGCCCTGCTGGCTGCTCAGAAGATGGAGATCCACTTCTTGAGAGATAGAAGAGACAACAGCTTAAAACAAAAAACCTTGCATACCAGGCCACAGAGAATGGTTCCTTAATTAAAAATTAAAGATTGCGGAAGACCCACAGACTCCTACTTTGCCTCCAGTCATTTCTTCTGTCATGTCTGTTATTTGTATCACTTACCAGATTTCCCTGTCATGGAGTAGAATGTGACCCTCACCGTTTTTCTGCTTGTCTGTTGTGGATGGTCACACATGTTTGACTGAGTTGTGTTACCACACGCTCAGCTCTGGAGTACCAGATTTGTTCACATAAAAATAATCCTTTGTTACTCAGATTGAAAATATTTTGTAGTAGCTGCTTTGTAGAACTTTATTCTCAGAAAGAACATGTTTCTTTTGCAGAATTAGAAGTCTAAATAGTATATCTGGAAATTCCAGTAGATCACAAGTCTTTCAGAATTTTGCATTTGCATTGTTTCACAACACTTGATACATGTTCAGAGCCTGCAGGAGTCTGGGTTGATCAACTTTAAGTATGGGGGTTTTTGTTGGTAATGTTTTAAGTTATGGTTGATAAACATGGAAAGAGTGAATCAAAATTTCATGTTTTTAACTCCTGATCTTTCAGGCTGTTCGGTCAGATTTTGGTCATGTTTGCCTGTTTCACAGAAAAGAGCTGAAGAAAAAGTTAAATCTCCACTAATACTGATGGAATCAAAATTACTTCCTGCACTCATGTTTGACAGTTGATTTAATTCTGGGTATGTCTCCAGAAGTAAGAATTTAGAGTTCTTTATACTCTAAATAATGTCAAAGTAATTGTCTGGTTGTTTTGGAGTTTTTTTCCCTCTTTACAAAAGTAGGAATGTGCACTTTCAGTACTTTGGTGGAGAAACATAGAAGAGAGTATTAATTCTAAAAACATTTGCACAGGTTTAACTGTATTAAAAAAAAATTAAGATGTGTTTTCATGTTTTTTTCTTAAACCCCTTTTTTCTGTTGAGTCAAGAAAGCAGTGAGGTCATGGTGGGTGCATGAGAACTGAGCTGAATATTAATAGACCTAACTACATGCTTTGGTCTTTCCTTAAATGAAAGCAACCTTAGCTAGGCAGGATGTTTTTCCCTTTTTCTATTTTTGCAATAAACATCTCATAATATGTCTTTAATAATGTAAATTGTGCAGAGGCTTTTCTGAAAATGTACTCTTGCGTTAGCACTACCTGTAGTTGCTGCCACAGTAGTCCCTAGCTACGTAGCCTCGTTGAAAAGACACTGTGCTTTCTAGCTTGTTTTGAAGGGGGGAAGCTCTGGTTTTTACTCTGCATTGAAATAACATTTAAGTTTGGGGGTTTTTAAATGTGAAGTTAGTGTAGAAGTATTGCATGACTACCTCAGTTCTGGAGTGTTCCTTCAAGCCACTGAATACTGAATTTACTTTTAAGCTCTTTGGGACAGAAACCTTCATTTTGCCTTGCCTTTGGGCAGTGCTTATCCCAGTGGCAACTGTAATCTGGGTCCTGAGGAAACCTGATACAAATCATTTTACAGATAAAGTTAAATTGGAAAATCAGCTCTTGGTTATATCTTTACAGTACTCTCTGCTGAGTATTGCTGTGTGAGTTAATTGTGTAATGTCTAAAAACATAGTTCTGGAACTGAGCATCCCCAGTTCAGGAATAACGTGGAGTATTTTATTTTCTGTGATAAAACATAATACTTGTGTTTCGTTCTTGAGGCAATGTGCAAATAGGGACAGGCATTTGTGTATTTGTGAGGAAAACAAGAGAGTCCCTCCAGTTTTGTGTCCACCCTTCTGAAATACAATTGTGGTCCATAGGAAATGCCTATTATCATCTGCAAGTGCACAAGTCTGCCCTAAAAGGGTGTCGCTATTCCATCTCCAGCTTTGGGAGGGCTGAGTGGAGGGGGGAGCAGGCAACATTCCTACAGACCAGGACTATATGTGCCAGAGGATTCCCTTCTGAACTCCACTGAGTTGGTCTCGGTCTACACCAACACAAGTCTGGGGTGTTCAGATTCCCAAACACACTTGGCTTCGCCAGGGTTTAGCCCTGAGAGGGAGCCTACCCGCTATGTTTAGTGACTAGGGGGAGTTAGATACTAGCACTAGCATGTCTGTTGGAAGTGAGGAGATACCAAAGCTGGCTATGAGAGAAAATGAAAATGGGAGCATCCCGCAAAACTCATGTCTCTGGAAATGGGATACCAATTGAAGCTGTAATAAAAGCAGGTCTGCAAGACTTGCAACTTAATCTCTGACTATTTAAGTCATAGCTTAAATTCTTTATTCTGCTGCCTGAGATCAGGCTGGCTGTGTAGTCTGATTGGGTTTACTCTTCTCTTTGAAAACACAGCCAGAAGAGGCAGTAGGTTTAGTGATAATTGTGTTTTGTGAGGTAGCCTAATAGCTGCTTACCTAGCAAGTGAGACCGTGTTCTGCATCTTACTTAGCCTGAGGTTTAAACCCATATTCCTGTGATGATGGAAGAAGAAACTAAGTTGGCTGGGAAGGTGCTAAACTACTCCTTTCCTTTTGAGTTTAAGGTACGGTACAGAAAAGAGATAATGTGAGAGGAAGGAAGAGAGGGACTGTTATTTTTGGCCAGTAAGGACAAAATCGTAGGCTTTGATTCTTCTCCAGACATGACTTAGGCATTTAGACTTGGGAACAGAGTATACAGTGATACTGTAAGCAAGGACTTGGAAACAGGCTGTGTATCCATCCTAGGTTGTTTATCTCATACCAAGTACAAAATGAACATGATCTAAGTAGGAAATAGTAACAAATGGTAAGGTGGACAAAAGGATTTAGAAGACTCATGTAGATTTCAAGCTAACGAAACAAGAAAGAAATAAAAGCCTGCCTTCTAGCTTGAAGGGTTAGTGTTCCAGGGGAAGGGGCTGCTAGGCAGGGCAGCATCCTGACTGGAGTCAGCAACATCACAGTTTAGAAACTCATTGCTTCTGATTTCACACAGATCTGTCTCTGTGCATGGGATCCATTCTGACCTAGGGTTTGCATTCTTTATCCTGAAATAATTTTCAAATTCTGGTAAGCACACTGTGTTACACAGATGGAGTCTTTTTCTTAAAACCTCTTGTCCTCAAGCATACATACTTATGTCCTGCCAATATGCATGGTCCAACAGAGTTCTTGTCTCTACATCATCTGCTGATGATCCTACAGCACCAGAAATGCTGAACCTTAGAGTTCCATTCAGGCAGACTTGTGCTGTAGGAAACGAGTTTGCAAGGAATGTGGGTTACAGTCAATTAAGATTCTTCTGATTGTAGTCTTCCTGTGTTAATTGCCATGTTCAGTATGATTTTTTTTTTCTTCTTGATATCACCCAGTTCTCTTCTAAAATCCTAGTTATTTGAATAATAAGATAATTGTAGTTTTGTGGGTATTCTAGGAGAAAATAATAGGTAATACACATCCAGTCCTGAAAACTGAGTTTATGTTGTAAGTGTAGGGCATCTATGTGACGTTCCTGCAAATGTTTTTGCGATTATTCTTTGCTTTAATGATTAACCTAGAAGCCATTATACCTTCTGGAGTCATTTTATTGTCTTTGCGTTAATTTTAGAACCTAAGGAGATGTTACCACAACAGCTTTTCAAAGTTAGATTTCAAAACTGCTTTCCATGCTACTCCATTTTTATCAGTAGTGGATTCTAACTCAATCAATTACCCAGTTTTGATGCCATCTCAGTTTTCCATGTGCTTTAGTGTATTTCTAAATGAATCAAGCTACTGTTCTGTTTTCCAACATTAATTCCATTTACCCATAGTATTACCTGCTAGCAAAAAAAAAGAAAGCTTTCCCACTGTGGAGTAACATTTACACGAGACCACTTTCCTTAAGACATACAGTTCTACAGCTAGACATTAACTCTCAGCTTTTACTCACTCCAGTGCCACACTTACAAGCTTCTACAAAACTTTAGGACTCAGTTTAGGAAGCTGGCTGTTTCACTGCATGATGCAACATTGCTCAGATCAGAGCACTTCAGCAGTTTTCCTAGACATTTCCTACAGTACAGCAGCAGGGGAAGCCTGTTGCAGAATTACAAAGCCTGAACAAAAAGTGTTTGCAGCAAGTAGCTTCTTTCCAGTTTAGCAATGATGGCTTCAACATGGCTGAAGTTAAGACTGTACTGAAACACTTTGAAACCAAGGCCATCGAGAATATCCATGCCTGAATAGTTCCTTGAACAAATATTTTGCTTGATGCAGTACCCTCAGCACCTCTTTGGTGTTAGTCGAAACATTGGCACTGATTTGAAATTTGAAATGTCTCCCAGGGGGAGAAGGACACATGCTTCACTTCACTCCTTGCAAGATCTTTGCCAGGTTGTCCTCCATACGTTAACATGGATGATCTGCAATGTAGCAGCAGTACTCACCATGCAGGGATGACTTTTTCAGCCCCAGTCTTATCTCTAATCCTCAATTATAGCAGGGCTGCCAAAGAGTCCATTCCCTCTGACTCCCCTTGGGCAAATGAGAAGCTGCAGCCCTGGGGCCACGTTCTGTCATTGCAGGTGTGACACAAAGAGCTCCATGGGCTCCGAATGATTTCTCCTTCCCACCGAGTGAGCCCAGGGACAGTTTGGAGAGCAGATGCAGTTTATTAGATGTTTGTATCAATGCATGGAGCCAATTCCCAAAGATCGGATCAGGGGATGCAGCAGGGCTTTGGAAACTCGGAGGAGGTTTCCATGTGGGCCATGCCGTCGATGGAGTGGCTAGTCCTATCTTGTCCCCTGGGGCTCCTCTTAACAGCCAGTGCTCTCTCAGGCTGCCGTCGGGCAGGTGGTGGCCGGGGACGAGACCATAGACCTGTCGGTAGGGTCCGTGTGCGTGCAGACCGCCCCGCTCCACAGGCCGCAGAGCAATTCCCCGCGACGACCGCCCTCATCCCGCGCTGTTCCCGGGCGGCATGTCAGCCGGGCGGCCGCCTTTGAAATGCAGCCCCCTGCCCTGAGGGGGGACGGACGGGCGACGGAGGGGTGGGGAGAGGCCGCCGCAGGGCTGGGAGGGTCGCTGTTGGGAGCGCCGGCCCGGGGCAGGGCTTGCGAGGGGGCCAGCGAGGCCGGAGGGGGAGGGCGGACGGAGGCGTCGCCGGGGCCAGCCCGGAGCCGGGTCTCTCTGTTTCCCCGTAAATAAAGCGCCCGGTGGCGGCCGGCCCTATAAATGCCGCTGCGGCGGGGCCGGCTCGCCCTGCCCCACGCCGAAGAGCGGTCGCGGCCGCAGGTAGAGCCGTCGGCGGCCGCGACGGTCCCGCCTGAGGCGCCGCTTCAGGACGCGGACAGCTCTGCGCGGCGGGGCCGAGCCGAGCCGCGCCCGGCGCTGAGGGGCGGCGGGCGGCGCGGGCAGCGGGCGGCGCGGGCGGCGGGGCCGCCAGGGGGTGGCGGCGCGGGCGGCGCGCTCTGCCCGGTGCCTCAGGCGGGGCCATGGCAGCGGGCGAGCGGGCGGAGGAGCCGCTGGCGGAGCTCAGCCACTACCTGGTGGCGCGGCCCATCTACAGCGAGGCGGGCTTCCAGGAGGAGAACGAGCGGCGGCCGCCGCTGCCACCCACGCTCCGCGAGCGGGCGCAGGCGGCCTGCAGGTGGGTGGCGGCGCCCGGGGGGGGCTCCGTCGGGCGCTGGGAGCCGGGCCGGGCCGGGCCCGCAGGGGAGCTGTGAGGAGAGGCGGCGGGCGGCGGGGGACGCGCTGTCCCGGCGCCGGTGAACTCCACTCGCCCTGGGGTAAAGTGGCCCAAAGAGCTCCAGTGTGTCCATAGATCGATCTTTGCTTCCCTTCATATCGAAGCGCGCGGAGGCCGTTGCCCGTGGGGGGCTTCCTTCGGGAGACAGCGCTTTTTAACACCCATCCCTGTCTGGAAGACATGACCCTGCCAGTCTCTGCCTCTTAAAATGGGCTTGGCCCCAGCGTTCTGTCAGCTTGGGACTGGTGGGGTTTCCGATTGCAGCCCCTTGGGGTACGTTCATCACTTGTTTTCTCGCAGATGTTCAAGAAAAAGGGCCTTTCAGGTTACCAAGTCCTTTCTGCCCATCCTGGAGTGGCTGCCCAACTACCGGGTGAAAGAATGGCTGGTCAGCGATATCATCTCGGGGGTCAGCACCGGCCTCGTCGCCACCTTGCAAGGTAATGCCAGGCACCTCGGTCCTCTGATCTCCAGGACGCTGCTATAAGGCAGCCGGTTGAGCGCAGGGATGTTATGCAGATGGAATTACAAATCTGAGACTTGTTATTTAATACTAGATATTAGGTATTATTTCCAATAAATAATTAATGGTTTTAATTTATTCTCTTTTTTTTTCTGTGCTTGGCCCGAAGATTTAAATTTCCTTTGATGTGTTATCAAGATGTATTTAACTTTTTTACCAAAAAAGCCTTTTACTCAAAGAGTATTCATTTTGATATTTAAAATTTTAATTACATTGTGATAAATTAGATAGGTCATGTAGTCTTATGCCTCTTTCTTGGTTATCTGAGCCTATAGCTCTCCTGCAGATGCCTACAAAAATCTAGTTGTTGCTCCAAAATAATGCAACATTGATAGCTACTTCAGGTGTCTGCAGAAAACAACCCTCAAGGAGATGGTGGCATTTTCACATAAAAAAATTATAAACTTGATGGATACTTACATGGCTTACAATATTAAGTTTTCCTTATTTCCTTATTCCATTTATTAGGAAAGCATTCAGTAGGTTGAACAAATAGAAAAATGGCAGGAATACGCAGAAAATAATTAAAATAAGCTGCTTAAAAGAGACTCAAAGGGCAGAACCATTCTGCCTGAGGCAGCTGAAGAGGTCCACTTTCAAAGACAAGACTAACTATAACCCTGACACAGTCCAGCACATTGGTTTCTTTCCTCTCAATAGTGTTCTTACATTATTTTCACAATTTTTTCAGGACTGGGGGAGGTCAAGCTAGCTATGTCAACCCCACATTTTCCCTCGATGGAAATTAGGCGTTTGCACAAGGGGGCAAAGATTCACATTGGGAACAGAAAGCAGTTTACACATTCCTAACTAGCCACAATATTCCCTACTGTCTGTTCCCTTGGAGCATGCTAGGGAGGCACAGACTGGCAGAAAAAAAGCATTACAAACTTCTGCCTCAGGTAGAGGGTGATCTGAGCAATAACAAAGTGATTTGTCCACAGCCCCACAGACAGCCTGTGTCAGAGCTGGAAGATCTCTGCCAAAGGTAGTGCCACAGTTACAGGACTCTATAGTATAGCCTTTCTAAAGCTATAAATGAATTGGGCTAGGTGGGCTTTTCATATGACTTAAAACAGCTATTAAACTCTTTCTGTAACCCCCTCTTTTTTTTTTTTTTTTCAGTGGAGCCTGATTTTCTCACAATTAGATTCCACTTGTAAAACTGATTCCTGAAATATAGTTTGGTCTCCCACCCAAGTATTAAAAAAAACCCCAAACATTAAAAAAACCCACAAATTAGTGCAAATCTAAATCTAGCAGTAATTTAAAAAAACAATACAATAATTCTGAAATTCTAAATCATACAATACAGGGAAAATTGGCCAAAACATTTGCCACAAAAGAGAATTCTGGGATCTTGAGGTCCCTGAAGTTCCTAACTACCAGCAACTGTGTGTGTTGTTTGCAGCCCTCCCCTAGTCACAGTACTATGACCAAGACTTCAATTGTTTTGAGCTCTGATAGGTTTCTGCGGTATCTTTGAAGAAGAATACTACACCCTGCAGTGGGAGCTAAGTGGGATATAATACTGAAGGCAACTTTTTTTTTTTACTTTTTTTTCATTATTTGTTGGATTTGATGGCTTGCACGGGTTTACAAAGGAAGACGATGATAAAGATCAAAACTCTCAGATTTGTGTGATTTATTTTTGTTTTTTAAGTTTATAAGCTGATACCGAAAAAAAAAATGGCCTGATTTTCAGGAGGGCTAAAACATACTGAAGCATATTTGTAGTGCAATAATTCAGAGTCTGTGCTTGAAATTTCTGGCTGTAACTAGAACACTTCACATATCCCTCTTTTCTCTCAAGGGGCAGACCATTCACTCTTGAACAGTGTTCCCCCACTTAAACTTCTCATCTGAGCCTATGTTTTGTGCTGCTTACACAAGTACAGGAACATCTTTCAGTAGTTACTCATCCAACTACCAGTGTGGGATATACAATCATTTACAGTCCTTGATACACACATACATGCCTGCAACTGATTTACAGACAAAACACATTCTAAATTGTATCTGGACAAAAGAAGTAAATCTTTCTGAAAGTCTATTCTAGACAAGATATTAGTTTGTTGAGAGATTTTAATCTGATGTTTTGATGATCTATCCTTTCAGGTTTGGCATATGCTTTGCTGGTTGCAGTTCCTGTTGGATATGGTCTCTATTCTGCCTTTTTTCCCATCCTGACATACTTTTTCCTGGGAACATCAAGGCACATCTCAGTTGGTAACCACATGTGTTCAACTTACAGTGAATAATCTATTACAAAATGTTAATCCTTACTGTGAACATTCATATTTCATACAAGATAACTACTTTCTGAACCAAATTGGTTGTGTTGAATATTAATATTGGTGGGTTTGGGGGACTTAAGTCTTATTTCTTCTCTGTACAGGCAATTGTGCATAGCTAACTTCAGTTGTGCCCATGCATGCTTTTTGCTTGCACTTATGCTGAAGTTTATATCTTGCGTTTGGCTACACTCTATGCAAGAAATTACAAGATCAAGGCCTCAGTAGGCAGTGTGAACAGACAATTTGTCTATCAGCTAAAGCTCAAGATGGCTAAAACAGAGCTCTTAGTCTTCTCTACAAGCCTTCCTTGCTGCAAGCCTTCCTTGCTTCCTTTTTTGATCTTCTTGCCTGTCGCGGAGACCCAGAACCTGTGTGTCCACTCCAGCCTCGCCCTAGGTCCTCACATCAAGGCTATGGGTAAACCTTGTTGATTCTTTCTGAATACTTTCTTTAAAGTATGGCATTTACTTTCTGTCAGTTCTCACATTTAAAATTCATGTTACGACTTGATCACTGAAGTTTCTTTCTCTTCATTCTAACAAAACATGGTCTTTCCTTGTTCATATCTACTAAGAATAGATTGTTTTCCCCTCCCAAAGCTTTGACATGCTATGACATTTTTTAATCAACTATCTTCTCTGCTGCATCAAATACTTCCGTATGTTCTCTCCACTTTGTTAGCCTCTTCTTACCCTGCCTATCAGCTCACATCTGCTATCCAGGTCTTGAGTTGTTACCTCTACTTGTGTTGACATTCCTACTTTCTACATTATCAAACACTCCTTTCTATGCTTTTTCCAATACTCTTATTCATTAATTGTCCTCTAAGGTATCTGTAAAATTAACTTACCCTTCTTTAAGACATTTTGTGACATTTTCCTTTTCTGCATAATTTTAGTAAATAACTGCAACAAATGCAATTACTTTTAGATTGTGTGTTGCTAACACAATGATCACTTACTCTATCTGTTGTCTTGCCTGAAGTACAGTTTCAGTCATCTTTAGCCAATGTAATACCACACTACTGCCAAAAGATGTGGTCCTACCTCTTGGTGCATGTTCCTGCCACCATTGTGGTGTTGGGATTCCTGACTGGACAGCTATGTAGCTATCTGGATCATCTGAAAACTAACTGTGACAAAAAAAGAAAAGAAAAAAGTTGCTTTCAGCTGGATCAGGGGTTTGTTTCATCTGCTTGTGGTTCTTATAAAAGGGAGATGCTCAAACATGTTGCCCCTTTTGGACTTGGTAAGCAAAGCATGAAAATGCACCTGTATGTACAACGTAAGTTATGTAAGGAAGGAATTGTATCTTTGTGTCATGTTTGCAGTGTCTGTGGCTCCTGGCCCCCTAATACTACTAATGTAGCCCAGTTAAAATATTAAATGGATTTTCTGATTTAGAGTTTGCTTGTCTAATCTGACAAATGCTTCCTTTCAATGTACATTAAACTTTAGTATGTTCTGTTTGTCATTACAGGTCCATTCCCTGTAGTCAGTTTGATGGTGGGATCTGTTGTATTGAGCATGGCCCCTGATGATAATTTTCTCATAGATGGCAGCAATGCTACAGGGACTAATGGTACCGGGACACTGATAGACACTGAATCCAGAGATGCACAGAGAGTACTGATTGCTAGTACCCTCACTTTTCTGGTTGGAATTTTACAGGTAAAATAGTTGGCTTGAAGACTGAAGGTTGATGTTGCTTTAATTTTAATGAGAAAACATACAGCATAGAAATACCTTCTAGGTATATCTACTAGGGTAGTAAAACATTTTCCTGTGGTAAAAGACAAAAATGAAGGAAAGTAATCCTAAATTCTGAAGAGCTTTGGGGGATTATTATTCTTATCCTGGGCAGGGTCTGTGGCAGCATGACTGGGAGCGCAGACAACAGAAGAATAGCCCCGTGATTGCAGACCAAGAGACCTGCAGGAAACTAAGTGCTAGTGGTGTATATTCTGGAGCATCCTTTCACACATTTCTTCATCTCCTCTATTTCCTTGGATGGCTACACTGGGCTGCAATGGGGGAAGATGGTACTAAGACTCTGTATCAACAAAGAGGAAAGAACAAAGAATAAGAAATCACCAAATAAAAGTGTACCTTTTGTTGTTTAGCAAGCCATTACTCTTCATGTTTTTTTCCAGGTAATATTTGGAGCCCTTCAGATTGGTTTCATTGTGAGGTACCTTGCAGATCCACTCGTTGGGGGATTCACAACTGCAGCTGCTTTTCAAGTGCTTGTGTCACAATTGAAAATAGTCCTAAATGTTTCAACTAAAAACTACAATGGTGTCCTTTCCATAATATATGTAAGTATGCCCTTCTAATCTGTTTTGGTTTTATGCCAGAATTTTTGTATAATTGTTTGTCTTCTGCTTCCATTTCATACAGGAATCATTCATATATATGGTGGTAAGTATAGGGCATTCATTTAGTTCTCACTCTCAGGAGGATCTGCAGCTGTTCCTTTATAGCTGTGGGGCATTAAGTAGCTGCTTTTGGCGTTCCCCAGGTAGCAAGTCTAATTGCCATCTGGAAGTCTTTTTCAGGCAGAGAAGGGTTTCACAGAAAGTTTAAATGTAATTATCCATCCGAACAGTTCTTCTTCTCCAGGTTGTCACTTCTGGAGGCTGCTTTCCATCCCACCCCTTGCTTTCTGGCTTATTGTGAGCTATGTTTCATAATTTCTTAACGCTGTCAGGTCGTCTCCCACGGCTGACTGGTCCCAAGCCTCTTTTCTCTTAAATCAGCAGTTCATTCTGAATGGTAAAGGGCATCGTTCTTCATTCCACACTGTAGCCATACTTGTGAATACCTAAAGAAGGATGTGGATTCCCACCCTGCAGCCAGGTACTTACTGGCTAGTTAAGGTGAGGCTAAATGTTGCTGTCACAACTCCATTTGTTGATCTTAAAGAAAATGATCAAATGGAGAACCGTCTTGTCTGGATTACAAAAATACTGAATTCCTAGAAGTCTCATATTACAGAATAGTCTCTTTCCCCAGGAAAATTGTTGAGAGTTTTGTCACTGACTTCAGCATGAAACTCTTCAATTTCATAGTATTTTATATCTTGCATAGCACTTCACATTAGAATAACATCTTTTTAAAAGAGGCTGATCTCAAAAAAAAAAAGTATTTACAGATTTCACATGCCAGTTTAGGCAACCAGACTAGCAAATTAGCAATAATAGGATGAATATAACTACAAACAGCAAGGTAAAAGTTAGTTAGAAAAAAAATCTGGTGGACTATTTGGGGGAAAAAAAAAAGTTTTGGGCCTTTTCAGAATTAGTGAAAACTCTTTCCCTCAGAACAAGGAAAATTAGATGAGGCAAAGTAATAGACCTTAGAGCAGACTTGGCAGGGTGAGGGACTCATTAATCTTGCAGGTTTTTCTATTTCTATTTTTTATGTTTATTGAAGGGTGATTAGTAGAAAGTATTTTTGAAAAGGAATTACATGGTTCTTCCAGATCCTGCAAGCCTGAGTGGAATGCTGACTTTTTAGGTTAAAGCTCAAAGCTTCTGTGTTCTTACAGGTGAACCAAGTCAGTGTGTTTGCAGATGTGTGTAGAGCAAAGAAATTGTGATTTCTGGTCTGCTCAACCAGTGACTTGCCTTGTCAGTTTCAGCAAGTTTTGGACTTGCTTCAGAAGTGGTGTTTAACAAACTGTAACAGTAAGCATCCAAGCAGAATTCACAACCCAAAGTTAGGAAGTTACTGTTCCCCTGCGAAGCGGGGCAGTGTGAGAGATGGTCAGTAAAAATGGGACCTATGGTAAGCAGTACAATGGGCAAGAAATGTCTTCAGTCATCTGAAGAAGGGCATCTGATTCAATGTTTCAGGAAGGCTGCTGCTTTAGGTTAGAAAACATAGCTGGTTAAGCACTTAGACGTTTTATTTCAAAACCAGAGTGTTTTCAGAATGGTAGTAGTGGTACTGCTGCTGCAACCCTCCCCTTGCCTTTAAACTGGCAGCTCAGTATTTGGGGAGCTAACCAGGATGCAAGAAGTCTGTTCCTAACCCCTTTGCTATGAGCTTGTTCTGTTAAAGCTGCTTCACTATGCATGGCAAAATTAAATTTTCTTGGAGACAGGGGGCAAGTGAGAATTACCCTGGTGCCTAGGGGGAGGACAGAGAAGTATTTATAGCTTTTCTGTAATCAGCCCTTCCTGTTTTCCCTGTACACTTGTTTGCAATAAACAGTAGTACTAAGCAAGGGCATAGCAAGGGTAGAGAAGGGAGCTGCCTATTGCAGCCCCCTTGTGAGAATCCTCCAGCCTGGGACTGAACTGTGCTGGGAGGGTTAATGTACCGTAAGGTGAGGTTTAGTGACTGCTAAACCTCAGGCGTAGGATTCTCCACAGCCTGGCAGGACCCATGTGTTCATACTCATTCTCTGGATGTCAACAGTGGAAATAGGAAACACGTAAACCACAGACCATACATACTGGGCTTGTAGTGAACCAGAATTTTGTCCATGGGTCTGCTAGCTGTCTTTTGAATAGAAAAATTAGGATCTCCCTTGCTAGTCGGACAAAGTGAAGAAGGCATAGATCTTCATGGGCATGTTTTATGTTGTCATTTTTATTTTTCAGACTCTTATTGAAACATTTGAAAAAATTGGTACCACCAACATTGCAGATCTTATTGCTGGACTCCTCACCATTTTTGTCTGCATGGTAGTTAAAGAAATAAACGATCGGTTCAAACACAAGATACCTATACCTATACCAATAGAAGTCATTGTGGTAAGCAAAGGAGCATAACAAAAACTGGTAACAGATAAAATACATGGGGCTAGCTGCAGGAAGACAAGAACCCTTTTTAAGTATTAAAACTGTTATTTTATTTTATTACAGACAATAATAGCCACTGGCATTTCATATGCTGCCGACCTGGAAAAAAAATACAATGCAGGCATTGTTAAGAGCATTCCAAGAGGGTGAGTGCCTTTGTTTTCTGGAAAATAGGTATTATTTTAATTGGCTAAAAATGACAGTGGTAAGAGAAAAGACATAAAAGAGATATTGAGAGCTGTAACCTGAGTTTAGAACTCAGAGCTGGAGGTGTCCTCAGGTTTACTTCTGGCTCTGTCAATTATGCCACCTAAATATGTTGCCTAGCTTTCCTTTGTCTGTAAAATGGGCTTAGGAAAGTCTACCTGATTCATGAAGTTCACCTGAGAATTAATTGCATCATGAACATATGTGACTATGGGAAATGTAAAAAAAAAAAAACAAAACAATTTTTAATGATTAAATTCTGCATAGATTTAATTTCTGTAGGCCTGAGTTATCCCACTGTGGTTCATATTCATGCCACAACTGTTATCCCAGTCAGTCGTGTCACTTCCATAGTCATAGGAGCAGGGATGTTCAGGATTACAATGGTAGAAACTTTCACTTGAAAGATTCAGAGCACTTCACAGTAGTAACCTTCACATTCCACTTGGTATTCAGAGCTTGATTAATTAAAATTTGTGGAAACACAGTGGGGGATAAAATGTTTTTGAGATCTGTAGAAAAAGTATGTTAACAATAGTATGAAGTGCCATTAACATATTTATGTAATTCATCATACTACTCAATACATCCTTTATTCAATGCTTCAAAAAATGTACTTTTTCACTTTGCTATCATAAGGCCAAATCTCAGTTATGCTGAGAACAATGGGAGCGTTGTTGCTGACTAATAGCATCAGGATTTGGGCTATGGTGAGCTAGATAAGCGTGTTCTGTATGTCAATGGGCTGTTTCCACCTTTTTATTAACTTGAAACATTACACTTCATATTATAAGCAACCTGTATGCCTCTGCCTCAAATTCCTTGACAGTTCTAGTAAGAACAGAATCTGATCAAAGTTGATAACACTAATATATTTTCTAAATGCTAGATTTTTGCCTCCTGAACCTCCAGATGTCAGCCTGTTTTCCCAGATGATGGCAGCCTCCTTTTCCATTGCTATTGTTGCTTATGCTATTGCCGTATCTGTGGGAAAAGTATATGCAACCAAATATGACTATGCTATTGATGGAAACCAGGTATGTATAACCAAAATAGTTCATAAATATAGTGAATTTAAGTTCTGTTTCACGTTGACTTATGTAGCCAAATGAAAGAAACATCACTCACACACATTTTTCAGACTAAAGTTGAAGTCTGACAGGAGAAATTCAATTATTGAAAAGAAATAGCTGAAATGTTCATATATTACCTGACAAATTTACCACATAGAGATGAACTAGATGTGCTCTATCTTCAGTATGGGCTTTTCATACTAATTAATTCCTTCTGTATTGCTTTACTGACTGCAGTAGCTCTGAAAAGGTAATTAAAGTTAATCACTGTATAGGGGAATTCTCTGGCGAGGTTGAATTGACATAGCCAACTTCAGCAACCTGTTTTTCATTTCTACTCACAAGGCGTATTTTGATGTCTGTTGCTGGGGGGGCAGGGAAACAACGTCAAGCTAAGAAGCTGCTCTGGACAGCTTTATTTAGGCTTAGTCTACGTGCTGGATTTGTATCGGTTGAACCTTTCAGTTAAGGCATGATTTTATTCCTACAGAAGAAATTATTGTACTTCTTAGCATGACACCAGTTACATCAATATAAATGTACTTGTAACTGTATAGCTAAATCCTGCAGCTTCACAAAAGTAAATGCCTACTAGCAGATGAACATGAATAACGGTCTGCACCAAGTGGCTGGATTGTTTTAACCATTGGTTTCTGAAGGCACATAGCTAGAATGTTACACGAGCTATGCATTGACAAGCTCTTAAAGATTGCTGCAGTTGTTCAGTGTTTTCACCAGGGATTATGTGGTTTACCCATGGGCATGGGAAAAAAATGTCAGAAAGCTTCCTTGTCCTGCATCTATGCTAATTTTGAATTTTATCCTTTGAACACGTGAGAAAATACACTTACTACAATAAATAGATAAGCTGAGCACTTTGTTTCATGAGTCCTTTATTTTAGTATTGATGGATTACATAAAGTTTGATTTTGGAAACACTGTTTTGCAGTATGTAACAAAATTGTACTTCTGAACGTGCTGGTCACTTTACAATACAAAAGTTCATATCTAGTAACACTTTGATTTAAAGTTGCCTAAAATGCATTGACTTACAGTTTAATAAATCTGAATGAATAATACATATTCCTGGAATTGTTGTTTGTGCTGTTCTTTTGTTGAATATACTGTTCTGCCAGCACTGATGTGCTTCAAAGATACTAATTAAATATCATAGTAGTAGAATTACTGTCTATAAAAGCAAAGTGCCTTCCTTTCAATACTATGCTATGAATTTTACACATAGGAAAAGTTAATTGCAGCTATGAATGATGGGCAAATAATTTACTTGAACTGGACAAGTTAAAATAACATCACAAGAGCAAGTAATAAAATAATTTTGAAGGACAGGTCAATAGTACTATCTGCCAGTGGTTTTTTTTGTCTTCATAGATTCATAGATCGTTAATACCCAAGAACACTGGGAACTATACTTCTTGTGGAGCACAGCTGTTCCACAGGAATAGGCATGAATCATCTATGTCTGTTCTGTTAAAGAACATGACTTCAAAATCCTGCTCTTGTAGTTGGAGCTTAATGAAAAGATTACAGGAAATTTCATTTTGGAGAAAAGAAAGGAGAGAGTCAAAATCAAATCTTAAATTATATTTTTAAAAAAATTGCAGTGAGTGAAAATCTCTTGTGACTGCGTCAGCTTGGTGAAAACAATGTTTCTGTCAATTATATGGGGTTGTGGGCAGCTCCCAAACGCCTCGTTTCCCAGCAGAGGAATGGCCCAGATCCCAGAACATAAAGCTCCCAGGGTCCTTGTCACTTGAGCAGAACAACCAGCATCAGTAGGCGCCAGCATCTGTGACCCTGGGGCAAATCTATGAGAACGCTGCCTGGGACTCAGCGTGAGTTCATTGGGATGTTCAGAGTGAAAAACTTCTGGCTCAACAAACTAGAAGTTTTCAGTGAAACTGTTTTATTGCAAAGTTCCTGATTAGTTCTACTAATAATACAATGATTTGCATTAATTAAAGGCTTGTCTAAACTCAGACTGTTGTGCTGATTAAAATTATTTGTTTAGCTGATGATACTTGGGAGTTAAATTTATACTAGACCCATTTGTTGATGCAATTATACCAGTGTAATTGTTAGAAATGTTAGGTTTGCTAACATTGTTGGAAATAAGCTTTAAATGTCTTAATATAAAGATAAGTATGTCCATGTTAGGGAGAGTATAACAACTTTGTTGTATTGATTTCCAAACACAGGTAGTTACAGCAGCATATGAGGAATTTGTGTAAACATTTAACAACTGTTACTAGTCCATACCCTTCTCAATATTATTGTGCTACTGACTTTATAAACTACTGTAGAAGCTATTGTCATTCTCCATTGCAAAATTGTCTTCAGGTTTCTGTATTTACAATATCGTCCAATTATCTTTCAGGAGTTTATTGCCTTCGGGTTCAGCAACATTTTTTCAGGTGCCTTTTCTTGTTTTGTTGCAACTACTGCTCTTTCACGGACTGCAGTCCAAGAAAGTACCGGTGGAAAGACTCAGGTAATGACCTCTTCTTACTAGTACTGTGCACGGGTAAATTTAATCTTATATAGGGCACAGCTTTCAAAATGGGGTGAAAATAGTCCTAGAATGATTGTGTTGCTGGCACGTGGAAAGCCACAAGTATCTTAGCTAGCACCTTGTGCTCTGGTAGTGAATCATTCTTGTAGCTCTGCCAGAAGAGGGCAATCAAGTTTTACATAGCATGAGTTACATTAGGGGTCAGAAATCCTTCAAGCCTAATTCCCCAGAATTTCATTCCCAATTAAGGGACTGAGTTTGACACACTAGGAATTCAGGATGAGGGAGGAAATCCTCTCGCAGCTGCCTAGAGATATTTAAGTTCCCATATGCTGGCCTGAGCAGCCCTGCCATTTTCCATTCATCATCTGCCCACTGCCATCCTTCTCATGTTGAGTAAGCTAGTCTGTTTTACAGTACTACAGCTTTGCCTTTTTTAACCATGGAGAACTACAGGTTATCCAGCACTGCCATCCTTCTCATGTTGAGTAAGCTAGTCTGTTTTACAGTACTACAGCTTTGCCTTTTTTGACCATGGAGAACTACAGGTTATCCAGCAGCCCCCTTCTGGGCTGACACAGACTCTGCTCCTTTCATCTGTCTATGCAACATAACCCCTCCAAGAGCTACTACCTTGCGTGCAGTTGTTTGCATTACCTGCTTAATTGAATTCCCTCTGTGTTAGCTGAAGTGTATAATGATTGCCCACATACACCTGAACACAATGGCATTTTGGCAGGTCTCCTTGTTCCTAATGAAATGTAATGTGCAACTACTTGTACATTTTTCTTTGTAATCCTAGAAACATAAGATAGAGTCTTAATAAGTTTATTTCCTATAAACACTCTGTTCTTTGCAGGTCGCTGGTATAATCTCCGCTGGGATTGTTTTGATTTCCATTGTTGCCCTGGGGAAATTGCTAGAGCCCTTACAAAAGGTACCGTACTGGTCTTCTGCAGGACAGTCACCAGCACCAATCAGAGCCAAATGCTCAACTTTGATGGGCAGGATAATAGCCCTGTTTAAACTATGGTGACTGATACCAGACAAGGCTCTGGTATATAGTGTATGATGTTTAGCACTATCTTAATATGCATCTTTGCTTCTGAATAACACTTTTTCATAACTTTTCTTCACAGTCTGTGTTGGCAGCTGTAGTCATAGCTAACTTGAAAGGCATGTTCATGCAAGTGTTTGATGTTCCCCGTCTGTGGAGACAGAATAAAGTGGATGCTGTAAGTAACCTAATTTTTTCTTTTCTCCTGAATGTTTTTGCCTTTTAATGCCATCCAAGTTTCTCTTAACTACCACATAGACAGAATTTTGTAGAGTTAACATCAGAAAACTTTTGTGTGCATCCTCAAAATGCAGGTGCCATGAGGTCAGTTAAAAATTCCCTGGTTTAGAGTTTTACATAGTATTCTGCTTATCTTCTTTATTCCCTATACCCCACAATGAGGGTGCCAATTGGGGTATTCCTGTGCAGTGATGACTCCTTTGTAGCAATTACCATAGTTTACAGCAATCTTGTGTTGAGATGGCTTGAAAATCACAATAAAGATGGCCTGTTGTCACCTTTACCATTCTGCTTTGATCTTTTGCACAGTTTAAATGGGTCAGAAAAGCTGACCTTTTCGTAATTCATGTGCATATATTTATGTTGTTACCACATTGGCATCCTATTTGCCTGGATAAATTCAGGTAGTCCTCAGAAAATGTGTTTTCTTGTTGTAGCAAGACTAATTCAAGCTAGAATGGGGATTCATTTAGCATGCTAAGTGGTAGATGAACAAGCTTTTCTTATGAACTGCTATAGCCATATCTCAGGGTACTTGCTTGCATCTCCCACTCTGTTTTCTGTGGAACCAACCTTCAGTGTGGCTGTTAAGGCAGGAAAAGATTGCATGGAAAGTATTTTCTCCATGTGCCCTTACCGTGCATAGATTTTACAGTGTGTGTCATTGGACAGTACCTGCCTCAGGTAAATCTGAAATTTTTTAGTCAATCATTTACTAGTCCTCTTTACAGGTAAAAGATCCTACTGACTTCAGTGAGAAGCACAGGCACTCAGCTTTTTGTATGATTGGGTCCACTGGGTGTTCTACCTGGGCAGTGGCATAAAGAGGAACTGAGGAGCCCACTTCAACTGTTCTGCCTGAATATTCAGTGGAGAATTTAGAGAGTGCCATCAACCTGTTACTATGAAATGCCTCTCTTTGGAACATTTCTGATTCTTAGATATCACTGAGGAGCCCCCTTCCCTCTCTATATGTTTGCAGGTGGGGCATCTTACAGTATTTTACGTCTTGGGAAAATAAATTCTTTTCAGTTTCTAAAGAAAGATTAGCAAAGACTGCCACCATCAGAAAGAAGAAAATGCAATAGTTAACTGCATCCCCTTTAAATTCACCAAAGTAACTGGATCCTTGAAAAATATTGTTACGTTAAAAAAAAACTTAATTCCTAAAAAGCTAACCATGCCTAATAAGATAGTGATGGATAGAAGCATCTTGGAGGAAAAAGGCTTTTGTGTGGAATTCAACTAATTGCCAGTGTGCTATGATCATCTCCAAAGTTAAATTCTTCTCCTACTCATGTTATCTGGTCTAGTGATTCTTTAGCATGACCAGGAGTTATATATTATAATTAAGAGACTTTACGTTTGTTATTTCCTCTCCAGATGATCTGGGTTTTTACATGTGTAGCATCCATCATTCTGGGACTTGATTTGGGATTACTTGCTGGCCTTTTGTTTGGATTGCTGACAGTTGTGCTGAGAGTTCAGTTGTAAGTAACACAGGATCAGAAAGAATTGTTATACCATGAAAATGGAAGACAATATGCTGAAAAGCAAGATGATTTGTGGCAGAAAATCTGCTTGGGTTTACAAAAATTTTTAAATGGAAAAAAATCTTTTCATTAGAACAAAACACTGTTTGTGTGCTATCATTTAATTGCACTCGAGAAGCTGCATTATTTTATCAGTATTTATTCTATATCATGTTGGGTACTCTGGTGGTACTTAGCCATATGTTATTTATATGCCGACATAGTTGATATCTAGAAAGGGATAGGAACATTCCAGATCAAATATAAAAAGATGTATGAATGGTTTCAGTAATCAATTGACCATTATATTAACTCTTAGCATGTAATACTACTACAGTATGTTGCACATGCCAATAACCTTTTCACTTATTGCTTATACAAGACTGAGTGTATGCCTGTGAAAGAAGAGGAAGAGAAAGCATGGGAATAAGACAAAAGGTTGTGCTTGTGGCTGATTTGTTGCTGCTCAAAGAACATATGGTAGTAGAATGGTGAGAAAAGGTGTCTTTGCAGAATCTTCTTTGGCCATCTTGCTACTTTTCATTGATCTTTTCTCTGAAAATACAATGTAACTCCTTTCCTTCAGCCTGGAGTCCAGAGAGTATGGTTACCAGCAATACCAAAGGATAGTTGCACTGTCAACAAATGCACATAAATAAAGCCTTGCAAAAGTTGTTACAGAATAGTAGGCTATAAAAAATGGAATTTGAAGATCCTCAAAAAAGATTCCCAAATTCAACTCAGATTTGTGAAATCAAAATATAAAAGGGAGGTGAGGCTTTACAAACTGCAAAACAATTTGCTTCAACTGTTAAAAATGTATCTGGAGACTACAAAATATTTTGGTTTTGTTATTGACTGAAATAAAAATCAAAAGGGTTGGACAAAAAGTTTTAAGTAATGTGAAAAAAAATGTAAATGTATTGTTTCGGTTGATTTGGAGTGAAAAAAAGTGATCAGTCTTTTTTCAGAGTCAAAACATTGTTTTTTTATTCAAACCAAACTAATCTGCTTTTAAAACATTTTTCTGGTTTGGGAAACAAATGGAACAATTTATTCATTCAGCTTTACATAGAAATGGTGCAGCAAGTAGGCTGAGACCAAATTACCTTGTCTTTAAAATGGACAATTTACTACAATTTGGAAAAAGACCCTTGCACAGTGACACAAAACAAAGATAGAACACTTTTCCAATGAGGCTATTAGTTTGGTAGAAGACAGCAGACTACATAAGTCTATGACATTTTGTATGCACCAATTCCTTCAGTTCTGTGAATGCCTAGGTATGATGTTTACCTTCAATGTCTTTTCTTTTTATTTCTGTTAGTCCTTCATGGGGTGGCTTTGGAAACATTCCTGGCACAGACATCTACAAGAAGGTCAAGGACTACAAAAATGTAAGTCATTGCTGAGTTGTTTCCTTTCATTCTACAAGCCAGTGTAAGACAAACATGTAAGCCTTGATTATCGTGGACAACTTGAATTTGGAAGTGGAGTGCTCGAAGATAACAAGTTTCAGCATTAAATTCTTCATCTTGATCCAGATGTTTGGTCCATATTGCATGCTGCAGCTGTAAGCGTCTTAAAACTGAACCACCTCAATTATCAGCAAAGATACACCATTTTTTCAGAATTAGATACGCAGCTGAACTGTTGAAACAGTTAAACTGCTTCTTATTATCCAAAATACGGTTGTTGCTGCTTAACCTTATATTCTTTGGCAACAGGTTATAGAACCAGAAGGTGTGAAGATTCTCAAGTTTTCAAGTCCAATTTTTTATGCTAACATTGATGGACTGAAAAGCAGCCTCAAATCCACAGTAAGTGATATGTGATGGTTTTGGATGCTTCTTAACTGTTTTTGAGATTTCCTCAGAATTATATTTATGTAAAATTAAATAATTTTGATCCTTTTTCTGCAGGTGGGATTTGATGCAGTCAAGGTATATAATAAGAGACTCAAAGCACTGAGGAAGATACAAAAGCTAATCAAGAAGGGGAAATTAAAAGCTACTAAGGTAAACCAATTCTTTTTCTTTCTCAAAGGATTACCGTTATAGCTTATTACTTTAGCCTTAATTATTAGTTTATCTGTACTCATCTTTAAAATAAAGATGGAAAACTGTGACTTACTACGATGGTAGGAAGTCTGGAACCCGCAGGAGGCTTAGCAGAGCAGTTCACCTATTGCCAAAGACCCCACAGGTTCAGGCAGCTGTGATAGTTATAGAGTTAACAGGAGTGGAGGCAAGAGATTCCTTGAACTTACCTCTACACCTCAGCACCTCAGATTATCTCTGTGCAGTAAAAATTCTGGCTTTCGTGTGTACATGCTCTGCTCATATTATCCAGCTTCCTATGCACAGGTGAGTGGTGTCAGTTGGCTGGTAGACTTAGCCTTCCACATCTTCAAAGAAAGCAGCATATGCTCCTCTGAGTATAGAATGTACATTTCAATAATTAAATGCTTACAGGAGTGGACAGGTATGGGCAACCTATTAAATCTCCAGAGATGGAAGTTAGAAATGGGTTTTCTGTTGTCATTGGTCTCAATGTAGGATGAAGTATTTTCTGTATATATTACAATTTATGATGCAGTTAAATGCTCACTTATGTGACATTCCAGCTTTTGACCGTTTTACCATGTTATCATATATAGTAAATCTAATTAAAATCTGAAAACACTGGTCTTAAATATCTCCTAGAAATAAAGCTATTGAGGGAGGGAGTAGCTCTGAGGTATTTATTTTTCTGGATAGTGGCCTTTTTGTAGGAAGATGCTCTTCTAAGAAGGAAAAAAAGAGGAAAGGAAATACACCGCACAGAGGAGGAGGTAATGTGCTCTGTCTTGTTTTTCTTTAAATTCTTGGATGCAGTATTGTAATCCAAGACTAAGGGAACAGACAGATTCTTTTAGGGATCTTGGCAGAATGATGCTGGCACTAAATTGTAGTTACAATTAAAGCTTTATTTTTCTTAACAGGATTTTATGATTAGTGTAGCACAGATTTTATGGTTAGAATGGCATAGGATTTCTACAAACAGAATCAGTGTAGTACAATTTATAAATACCTTAATACAGAATTTATAATACAACTTAACTTATAGTTTCTAATCACCTAGACCTTAACTTATGGTTTCTAATCACCTGGACCCTCTGCAGTTGGGTCAGACCTTAATACATGGTTTGATGTATCAGTATAACAATTATAATCTAGACTCAAAAATCATATACAAGAAGACAAGCCACTCACCCAGTCCTCGGATGAAGCAGATGATGGTGCGGGCATCCCTGGCCACCAGGGGGTCATAGGCCTGCAGCAGTTCCAGTCCAGATTCCCCACTTAGGACTTGTAACTGCTTGATTTTATGGACAGTTCTCTGTGCGCTGTTACACTTCCCTGTTCTGTGACGGGGTCATCAACAACACCTGGTTGGCCGGGTGCCTGGGAACTTCAAGGCTGGCAAGGAAGGGAGTAATCAGCCTGGCACCCAGGAATCTTGAGGCTGGTAGGGAGGGGAAGAAGAAATCTGTTCTGTTATGTCTACTTGCTTCACAGGACCTTTAAGGCCTGAGAATGAGGGAAAATGGAAGGAATACGTGATCTGCTCTGTCACAGAGAATGGCTGCTTGCCTTAGAAAATGGCCTTAGTTACACTAACCACATTACCTGAGGTTGGGAGCAGGGCGTACTGGTCACAAGTATCGTCTCTTTCATTCCTGAAACAGAAGGTGTCACAGGGAAGTATTTCCTGTAACTCCAAAACTTTCTCCATGATTGAATGATATATTCCATATATTATCTGCACATTAGAATGGTATCATCAGTGAGCCTGGTATTAATAATGAAGCTTTTGAGCCTGATGAGGAACCTGACGACAACGAAGATCTTCAAGTTCCCACCAAAGAAGTAGAGATCCAGGTGGACTGGAATTCAGAACTCCCCGTCAAAGTAAACATCCCCAAGGTTCCCATCCACAGTCTCATTCTTGATTTTGGAGCAGTAACATTTTTGGATATTGTAGCTGTGAAATCAATAAAAACGGTAAGTGCACTTTTTTCTGGTGTTCCATGAAAATGAAACTCGTCAGTAGTATGTAAATCAAGAGCTGTTAGCTGAAGTTAATTGATGAGCTTTTAAAAGTCTGTTGTTGAAAAATACCTTCAAAACTTACATAGCAAGATGTAGAATATTGGTGTGTGCATATTTTAGGTGAAAAAAAAAAAAAACAAAAATGCATTAAAAAAACAATATGAAGGTTGCATAGTCAAGTACTCTTAAATTAGAACTGCAAAATGTGGTCCCCTTGTATGCATATGTTATGAAATATTTTAGTTATATATTTTCTTTCCACATGCCTCCTACCTTAATCTGGGCACAGGATGATGCTCACTCAACACAGAGGTAGTAAAAATTTCATATTACCATCACTTTTCAGTCTTTAGCCACAAGATTTATTTATTCATTCCATATTATTTAAATTATGACAGAAGGAAGAATGATTCATTTCTTTATAGGGTTTTCTGTGGTTAATATCAGAGCGCTTCATCAACATTCATTAATTCATCTGCAAACATCACACTACGTAATAAGGAGATAATATTCCTAGTTTAGGGAGAGGGAAATGAGGTGAAGAGATTAAGGCCAAGTATTTCCATTATTTTTTGGTGCCCAGTTACAAGTGCGTAGGATCAGATTGTTTAATTTTTAGTCTTTTATGATACTTCGTATGTTCAGATTGCTGCTTTCACTAACTTAATTTTGCAGCTGGGACTGCTTAGCCTATCTATAAACCACATCTTAGATTACCAAGACTCTAGACTTTTTCTAGACTTGCCTGCCACCAGGGAGCCACAGGTAGAATCCAGTCTCCCACCTTTTAACTAACTGAAATACAATACCGTGTGCCTTGCTTCAGCCTTCTGTCTAGTTTCTACTCAGTTCTGACTTCTGACACAGAAGAGATATGGGGTCCACAGACATGACTCTTTCCATATGCAGCTTTTTCATCCAAGAACAGGTCCATCTGGTGCACTGCAAGAGGGGAAAAATCTGTGTAAAAAAAATCTGCATGTGCCAATGAAAGATTGTATCGTATCACACATACATGGGGGGAAGTAAAGCTTGCTCAGGCCCATGTGGTTCTCACTTGAAGAGACATAATTATTAATATTATGAGAACGGAATGAGAACCTTAATAGGCAGCAATGTATGTATGTGAAAAATTGATAGTTCCACGTACATAGTTGAAGACAGACCACTTCAGCAACCAGATACTTAACTATGGGATCTTTAAGTATAGCAAGCAGTTCCTTATTTATGATGGATAAACAGAACATACAATTTGGAATGAAGACACTCAGGAACAAATGAAGTGTGTATGTGCGCCCGTGCATTACATATATAGACATATATATATATATATATGCATTTTCTCCTTACAGACTTTATTTATTTATGTTCTTGTTGCAAACTTTTATTTTTTTAGATAATTAGAGAGTTTGAGAGAATTGATGTGAGAGTATACTTTGCTTCATATCAAGGTAAACATCCAAATATTTCTACTACCACTCATGCAAAGAATAAAATGAAGATGAGAAGGGATCTCTAGATGTGCCTGTGGGAGGATTTGTTCTAATAAAAATTTGAATTGTCACACTGATAAACATGGTGGGCTGCAGTGGGACACAAAGAATGGTGGGGTTTAAAGGAAATATAGAAAGTAAAAGTAAAGACAAAGCTATGATTGACTGATTGATTGATTTGACTTTCTTTTGTTCAGACAACCTTATATCTCAACTGGAACGGAGTGCCTTCTTTGATGATATTGTCAGAAAAGACATATTCTTCTTGACTGTCCATGATGCTGTGCTCTACATAAGGAATCAAATGACATATAGTGACAACCAAGATCCTGTCTTTGAGAAGGTAAGGACATCCAGTAGGATGTTTCCCTTCCATCATCTAGCATTCGTTCTTGCAGTTTCCATTACAGCATGGCACATTTGAAAACTAGACATAGAGCTGTAGTACAAATAAAGTGAGAGTCTAGTAAATTGGACAGCTTCTCTAGTACAGGAATATTTTGCTAGATCAAAGGAAGGCTCTATTGACCCCAGGATCTTGTTAGTGAAAAGAACTGGAGAAACAGGAGATATGCAGAACATTTCATCCTAAGACGCATTTTCTAGTTTCTGACAACTGGCAGCTTAAGGACTTCCTCAGCTGGAGGTTGCATTTGGACCATTATGTTTAGTTGTTGCAGGTGGAGTTTTCATCAATGCATCTGTCATACTCCTTTTGGAACCCCCTCTACATGTTTTAGCATGACACTGTACTGTGGCAATGGGTTCTGTAATTTGAAACGTGTTACATGACAAATATTTCCCATTTGTTTTAATCCTGTGTGATTTCTGGATTGTTAGCTGCAATGAAAAATCATTCCCTGCTCCCTTTCCCGACACTATTAATAATTTCATATACCTGTGATCAAAGCTGAAGAGTCCCATTCTGCTTGGTGTGAGTGTGCATGAAATCTGTTCCATGCTATTATTCATTCTTACTGCCCTTCTCTGTGCATTTCCTAGTTGTATTCTGTGGGTTTTGAGATAATCAGAACACTCGGTAGTGTTTAAAGATGTCAGACCTCATTAGAAAAATAGCCATATAATGTTCTCCTGTTTTTTCACCCCAATTCCTTCCCTAGCAATCGCTATTATAGTATTATGAATAAATAGTAATTAAAACTAATATACTGTTAAATAATTAGGATGGAGCCCTTATTTTTTTTGGTAATTTTTGCTCACTACTCAGGATCTAGAAGTTTTTTCCTGTCTTGCAGCCAAGATTAACATTTTGACAAAGCCATACAGCAGTTTAGAAATCAACTCTGCTTTTATTATTTTTACAAAGCCATAACTAGTTGTATCAGGAGGAGCAGGACCAAAAGCTCTCCAACATTTAAGTTCCTCCCAGCTGAACTAAAGCAACAGCTTTTTCAAGGAAGAGTAAACAACAGAGTCTTGTGAGTTGTGGAAGTTATATTAAGGTACCTCAGAGTAATAAATCAACTTCAATGATACAGACAATGTGTAACTCATCATGTTTCTGTATTTCTTTCTACCAAGATTTCACTCATGCAAGAGTCTAAAGAACCCATAGAATTCACAGAAACAAGCCGTCCTGATGATGAACTTGATGTTCAGGAAGAGGTATGCACTTAAAAACTGAATGTATCTATTATTTATAGAATACTGCTGGCTTTATTCCTTTGCATTGAGTCATGCTGTGAGAGTATGGTGGATGAACTGAGCCTTCTCCATAAATAAATACCCTATTTGGGCACCTGGATGTCAGTGCTTAGTGGAGGAAGTTGAGGTCTTTTTGACATGTAGTAGATTGTATGTGCACAATCACCTCCTGATCTCTGTCACTTTAGGACTATTTTGCCTTACGCAGGCCTGAGTTAGGTGCCTAAGAGAATACTTGGTAAGGCTCGAGGCACCTGAGTCCAAAGTTACAGCCAACTTTCCCCCTTAATTCCCCCATTTAACACAGGAGACATCTTCTTGCACAATCTAAACATTTTACAGGAAGCTGCAGCAAAGCATTGTACTGAACATAACTAACATGCAACAACACAAGTCCATTAAAGCAATACCGTGGTATTTTGTATTTACAGAATACTACCAGAAAATAAAGTAGAACTTACTGGTAATATTACAGTGCAGCACACAGGCCACTTATTCAGAAAATAGGAGATTGGGCTAAATGCCCTTCTGTAGCCTGAGATGGATTAAACTAGTGATGTGTCAATACCTTGGAAGCATTACAATGCTCCCTGTAGGTAAAGGCATGATTATTATGTGTCCCTCCTATTATGCTACTGTGGTACTAGTCAGAACTCCATTCTTAATTCCCTGGCTAAAATGGGGTAGTGCCCTGTGCTCGGCCACTCTGCTCCAGCAGCAGGAATGGAAAGGGGCTGGAGGCATGCTGTGACCCTTCTCTCTGTCATGCTCTCGCAAAATGCGGCAGCAAGATTTCTGTGCGTGTGGGATGTAGAGGTGCCTGGAGGCAAGTAGGAAAGAGGAGGCTGTGGCTGGGTAGAGGTTCTCAGCATCACCCTGCATTGTAGTTTTTAACATAGCATGAAGTCTTGTAGGAAAAGGTAAGGTCAGCTTGGAAAGCAGATTGGTGAGAGGAGAAGCTGAAATCCTAAGCAAAAGCCTCTCAAACTTCAGGGCTTGGTAAGTAGACTGTGATACTTGATACTCCTGATTCACCCCTTCCATTTTTGGTTGGTATAAATATTGCAAGAGACCCAATTATTATTCTTCATCACTAATACAGGGAGAAGCACTTTCCACTCCTCTCTAAGTCACAGTGCAGAAAGGAATGAAGGATTAAAAAAGCTAGAAAGACACCATGATTCTGTAACAGAAGCATTTGGGAATGGCAGGCCAAAAAGACTCGAATTCTGATTTCTATTCACAGGATTGCTTAGATATTTATATCATTGTCATTAAATAAGAAAAGAAGCCAGACAAAACTAACAATCCAAGGTCAAAGAGTGTTCTGAGAGGTTTCTGCCCTGCACTTTTATAGCCACATTTTGAAAGTGAGAGCTAGTAACCTTCAGACCTGCAGCTTCCTGACTGAATGGTCCAATGCAGACACACGTCAGAGGGATGCTGCCTCAGAACAGTTACTTTCTCCGTACTTTCGCTGAGGTCAGGTTGAACTTAGTACTTTTTAGTTAACACATACACAAACATTTTATTTTTCCAAGCGGTGTGTACTCAGAACTAACCATTGTCTGTTTCTCTCCACCCTTTGAAAATCATTTCATTAGGCTATGCGCAGACTTGCTTCATGAGGACGGACTTCTGGTACTGTCTTACCTGTGAACTCACAGCAATACTTATGCACCGGTACTATATAAGCATTTCCTGCAATGAAACCAATCTTTGCACTTGAAGAAAACCCTGATTGTTTGTCTGAATGATATAGATCTCTAGAAATCTCCAAATTTTAGCTAACTTTATCCTGGAAATATTCTGGACCTTGATTCAACAAGCACTTTCCATTACGATATATTGATAAAAAAAAATCAGAAGACTGTTACGAATTATGTACTCAGTTTTGGGACTAGTGAGGCAGAGGTGCTATACACTGTTTTATCCGTGTGTATAGGATGAAAAGCTGCTTTGTGGTCTGCCCAGGAAAGCTGAAGAGACCAAAATCTTTGGATGGCAAGCCTTTTGTTCTGTGTTTGTACAATGCCTAGCGAGAGGGCAGGAGTTCTAGCTGGGGAAGGCTTTGCAATTCTAGAACACTACTGTGAGCATACGTGCTGACAAGTCTTGAAAACTGTGTCGTGATCATTTTTTCCAAGCAATTTCGTAAATTGCTGCAGGTTGTTAGATAACTGCAATGGGTGACAGGTGAAACAGTCACATGAACAGAAAATGGCACTGAACTACTATAAAACTTTAAATAGGATAAGTTTCAATAGAAAAGACCCTTGGATATGGGTTCGTTAGTTTTGTGTTAATCCCATGATAATAAATCATGCACTACTATTAATGACCATCCCTAAAACAAAGTATACACAGATTATTTTGGCTGGGTTACATATCTTTCATCAAGAGGCAGATCATGACATAAATTAGATTAAGGAAAACCTTAGTCCCCAAATACTTAATGGGATCTGTAGAACTGGCTGCTACTGAGTGCAAGTAAGAAAGTCAGAATGTGACCTAGTGTACAGGTTTGTATTGTGTTTTTTTTTTTTTTAATGGAATATAGGCGTTTATTTAGTTTTATTAATAGTTATATTTTTATATAGCATATTTGTCTTTTAATATTTGACATCAAAACACTGCTGTTCTTTTAAATTTGACAGTCCATAATGCACAAGTGCAATAATTTACAAAAGATAAAGGATTTGACCCACAATGCTCTAATCCTTATTTCAGGACTGTATAAAATAGATATGCAGGAAATCAATTCTTACTTTTCATGAAGAAGAAATGTGTTTTGATGGAAAACAGACAGCTACCTTAAATTTTTTAGCACTACATTAATATTTTTAATTGAAAAAAGCCCTGCATGGTGAGGGAACAAATAATAACAGAAGTGTAAGAAATGTCCAGGGACAAATTTCACAATGTGGGCTAATTAGCTTCAGTATGTTCACATATTTAAGTCTCCCTTGTTTGATTACGTCAGAGAAATTTTCCTATATCACACTGCACAGAGAAGATTTTTGCTGCAAGTAATGTTAGTGGAAAATCTCAGGTTAAAAGCTAAGCACTAAATAAATTATTCTGTTCTAAGGACCTGAATGAACTCCAACAAAAATCAGTGAAAAAACTCCTATACCCTTCAGTCAGTTGGACAGTATCTTGCATAGTAGGTAACAGCACCAGACTGACATCATTGTTCTCCAATTGAGGCAAAAACTTCAGTCCTCATGACAGTCAGTGAAGTTTCTCATTTTGAATGCAATACAGGCTTCAACCTAGATGATACTGATGTTCCGGCAGGAAAAACGCTGGTTTGTATTTACAAAGACATACGCCATTTGCATGTCAAGCTGAAAATGAGTCATTTGTTTAAGCAGCATATCAGACCGATTTGCACCTCCTCAGAGGGGAGTATTAATTTCTATTTACACTAACGCTTAGGCTCAGGCTGCGATTTGACAATTCACACTTTTAGCTCTACCTGTCCTCATTCTCCCCCCTCCCATTCACCAGCCAAACGCAAGAGGTTGGCACTTCTGCCCACATTACTGACAAAACTTTCGTATCAGGCCGTGGCCCCAACTTAATCTGAACATAAGCCACTGTTGCCAGTGCACACAGCACATAGCGATGCAGGACAAGGCCAGTAACATGTTTCTCAGAAGCTGTATTGCTTTTCTAAAGTGGATGTGCATTTTACGTAGAAAATAAAATATCCTACCTGGGACTGATAAGTGAGGTTTCAGCTAATTTTTATGCAGAACACATACTATGGAAAAGATGGTGTAAAAAATTATAGCAGTGGAATTTTTTTTTCCTCAAGAGAACATCTGCACTTTGAAGTTTGAGCATGGATTTTTACTTGACAGAAATGTGGGCTTATGTTATTTTTTGAACCTCCTCCAGTTCTTGTCCATACAGGTATTTAGAAAAAGCAATTAAATATTCAACAGTCTTCCAGTTTCCTTTCCAAAGATGGTATTTTCACTGGAATTAATTGTGATAAAAAATGATGCAATGCACTTATTCTTGGCTTGCGTACCTCTTCAAGGCATGGTTGTATTTGTTCTTAATTTAACTGGCACAAAATATTCAACTTTTCCTGAAAAATAGCATTACACACAAAGCCTGCAGTTACACAGAATGGTAAGAGGTAACATGCAGAAGGCATTCAAATACCTTTCTCAGTGGGTCAGGGGGTATGTGCTGCTTAATTTTCTATGTATGTATCCATCAAAATGAGGGATACCAAAAGAATGGATTTTGCAATGAAGCTAAAATTCTGTACAATTTTGTACTAATTCAAACATCCATAAGTAATGTAACTAGACATGCTTATCTTTTTTGAGTAGAACGAAGAAGTGATATTTTTGTATGCATTGTCTTTGCATGTAAGGTGTTAAATTTGGAGATGTGTTTGAAGTTTTTTATCCTTTTAAAAAGCTGCATTTTAAAAGTAAGTGTATCCATTAACTAGAAAATAAAGTTGTCCACACTGAAAACATGCTCCATGCATCTGCATATTTGTTTTCTTATTAAACTCTTCTCTTTGTGAATTATTATTCTGGGGAAATAAAGCATATTATGGAGGGATCAGCATCGTGCTTCCCTTGGGTCTGCCTTTTCAGGAACAACAAAGACAAAAGGGAAAAATCTGTTCTCTCTGCCTTGTGGGGAGAAGACAAGAAACATTAGGCTTAAATGGCAGCTTTTATACATTAAGGCTATATAAAGATAATGTTACATTGTCTGTAGGGACAAAAGATCCCAATCCTGGAGTCTTTTGGTGAGATGGTCACCAATCTGAAGTGCCTGGAATGGAGTTGCGCCTACCTTAGCATGGTGGAAGGCCTGCTTGAGGCCACTTTCTACTCTATAACCTACGATTTCCTTTCTTCAGTGTTGTAGAAGCACTCTATAAAGACAGTACCCCACCGAATTACGCAGGATTTACAAAATGCTGAGTTTGTGGCAGTTACACAAAGTAGTCTCTTGGGCTAGTGCATCCTATCGCTGTGAAGCTTCTGGGCGCGCAGGAGGCCCGCTGTCCCGGCAAGTCACTGGCGCTCCTACAGCCCCGACGGTCCGGAATCCGCCGTTTACACGGTAAACCCGCAGCCTGACCACCAGCAGCTGAGAGCGCCCAGCGCGGACTCAGACTTGTCCGATTCCTTGGCAGCCCGCAGGCAGGGCTGTCGTGCCTCCTGAGCGGAAAGACCCCTCTCATTTTTTAATTTCACCCTTCTCCAAGAAGCCGCAGGGTCGGTCACGCCTCCTATTTCCAACCGCTCTCCCAGGGCCTGCCGAGCCCGCCAGCGCCTCTCAATTCCGCCCAGAGCGGCTGGAAGCGGCTCCCCGCGGGGCAGGAGCCCCCAGAGCCCGCGGCGGGACCCCCGCGGGAATGCACAGCACACCCGCCACCGCCCAGGGGATCCCACCGTGCCGCTCTCAGCCCCGTAGCCGCCGCCATCTCCGCCGGTTCCGGCCGCAGCGCGCAGGCACGAGGCGCGCGGCACTACACCCCCCAGGGAGCAACGGTCCGCCAGCCGCCATCCCGGCAGGCACTGCGGGATGGCCGCGCCTTCCTCCCCGGCCTCCTCGCAGAGCCTGTCGGGAGCGAGGCTCCCGCTGCGGCACTGCTCCGCGCTGCTCTGCCGATCTTCTCCCACATCGCGGGCTCCGCCATGCCCTTACTGTCCTGCGGCGGCGTGGCCGTTCCGCAGGGGCGCAGCGAGCCTGTTACCGCAAACACTTCCTCACTACGCACTTTTTTACGCCCACCCGCCCGTTTTCCGGCCACTTCCGCTTCCGGCCGCACCCTTCCGCTCCCACAGTGCCCCGCGCCGAATCATGGACCACAATGGTGAGGAGGGGAGAGGCCAGGGGACCCATTTATACCCGTCCCCGCCTGGGCCCGCTCCGCGCTACCGGGCGGGGAGAGGCCGAGCGTGGGGCCGCTGGGTGCGGGGCGGCGCCAGGGTGGCGGCGGGATGCGGCCTGGCCCCCGGTAACGCCGGTGGGGCCCGCGTTGGCCGCGGTTCCCCGCGGCCCGCGCAGCGGGGCCTGGTCTCTCCCCTCAGCGCTGGGCTGGCGGACCCCGGCGCGGCGGCGCTCGGCCTTTCCCCCGCCGCCCCCAGCGGAGCTCAGCCGCCAGGGCCCCCTCTACCGCCCCGGGGCGGGCAGCCCGGGCTCAGTAGTACGGTGTGTCCGGAGCCCGTCGGCCCGCAGCAGGTGGATGCGGCCGGTAGCGTGCGGGAGGTGACGGCGAGGCGCTCGTTTGCCCGCTGCGGTTCCCAAGATCGGTGCCGATAACGTGTTTTCTGGTTGGGTGATTGTGCTTTGCGGAGGAAACTTTCTCATGTGCTTAGATTTGGTTTTGTAGCTTTGATACTTTGCTGGTTAGTGTACTGGCATAGTCCAGGGAATAGATGAGTGAAGGTGGGGGTTTTGCTAGGGTTTGTTGTTTGTTTGTTTTTTCTTCCCCTTAGCAAAGACTGCACTATAAATCCGTATGTATAAGGTATAGTATTTGAGCTATATTAATGATTTTTTTTAAAAACAAAAGTAAAACTTGATGAAGGTGACAATTCAGGAGGGTGTATCACCTCTAATTAGAGCTCTTGTAAGTAGTCTTAACAATTTTGGTATGCTTTTCATATTTTTATCCTGGACTTAATCATGCTAGTTCTGCTTACACAGACTGGAATTTGTTATCCTTTTGTGAAACATGAATGACTAATAAACTTGCTAGTTTTAATTAGTTGAGCAGCTAACTCATGTAAATATTC
Source organism: Vanellus vanellus (assembly GCF_965231255.1). Taxonomy (NCBI): domain Eukaryota; kingdom Metazoa; phylum Chordata; class Aves; order Charadriiformes; family Charadriidae; genus Vanellus; species Vanellus vanellus. The sequence continues at coordinate 16,392,382 of NC_138905.1, forward strand.
CTAGCTTGCAATAGTATATGGCAGAAGCGTCAGAACTTAGTTGTTTCCTGTTGGCAGCTCAAGGGACTAAATAATACACAAGGGTTTGGATTTTTAAAAATTTGTTTTATTTGCAAATAGATTGAGGTCCTGCAGAGACTTCTTCTTGTCTATGGTGTTGTGGTTTTGTGTATTCTGATAGAAAACAGAATTTCCCCCAAAATAGAAAGTAGACAGTTTTAACATTATTATCTCTGACGTTCTAGCCCAGCAGTCTCTGGGGAAGCCTGGTATCGTAGGTGTATGTTTGCTGGGTCATCTGATTAGCCAACGGGACAGCCTAAACAAAAGCAACAAATGAAGAAAAGCAAAACCAGGCTTTATTGTTCGTGCCTTTTTACATATTGCCTTTTAGATTGAAACGTGTCAGCCACAGCGCTAAGAGGAATAAATACATTTGATCTATCAGAGGAAGTTGAGGGTTCTTGATTTTGAGGTAAAGTGACTGTCAGGGCACAGTCCCGATTTGACGCTGTCACAGTTCATAGTTTTGGTGGCTTGTGGAACACCCCTTCAAAGGCTGAACATGCCCTGCTTTGAAACGTCTGTCAAAATGGCATTTGCAATTAAAAAGAAAGTCAGCTGGGTGGATTAATGAAGGACAAAACTTTATTTTTGTACTAATGAGATGCCAGGCAGTGGTTTAAGGTAGAGTCACTAAAGGAGTTGTACCCCTTTTGTTGCTGTTGCTTGTTGCAATACCCCCTATAGATTATCTCTTGGAGCCTGTATCTACTGATGCATGTGTCAGGCTGTTTCTTGCTTCCTTTGCTCTGCTACTCAGATTTAAATCTGGTTAAAGAGAATTCTGTATGTAGTGGGGAACAATATTTTACAGTTTGGTGAGGATACCACTACATACTCTTAAGTACCAATGTTTTTGTGATACTTTATGCTAAATTTCAAAGTGATATTTCAAGATGTTCATATGTCAAGATGGGAACTAGTATCTTTCCAAATTTAAGAACCAATTTACATAAATTGTAAAAATTATTTTTTCTCATAACTTCTATGTTGTCAAGGTTGTACAAAGAATTGACTCTTCAGTGCTGTTCATGCTGTGAGAGGAGCTATGCAGTTAATGTTTTTTTTTTTTCCCGTTGTGGAGAAGTGACAGACTAGCTAACTTTTTAAAATACCTTTATTTTATAAGTATATTTCCTAAAATCGGGGTTGCTCCCAATACAGTTTTGTGACTTGAATTCTAGAATAAACTGTATGTAAAGATGTTTAGTGATTAAACTTTGATATGTTGCATGAGTCTCAAACAAGCTTTAAAAATAGTTTTTCTTAAAACTCTTCTGTTAATATTTAGTGTCTTTAGGAACTATTAGATAACTGAAAAATTACATTAACTTTTTTTTTCTTTCATAGACAATGATTTGCAAGGAACAAATAGTTCAGGATCATTGGGTGGTCTTGACGTTCGTAGAAGAATCCCTATAAAGCTTATCTCAAAACAGACCAATAAAACCAAACCTGCACCTCGAACTCCAAGAAATATGAACAGGATGCCTTCAAAGACACAAGCTGGTGATGAAGGTAAATTAATATAAATACTAGGCCTGTAGTAGGGAAGCATATTATTCTGCAGCATTGTTCAAGATTTTACTTCGTCTTGGAGACTTAGAGTCCAAGGTTCTGTCCAAGTGCAAAAGAAGCTTCAAATTCTTGGGTACTGCTACACTATAAGGATTAAATGGTGTACATTCCCAAAACAGACTATCTTACTGTTTTGACTGTACCCTTCTGTGGAGTGGGCCCAGCAGATTAGAAGGCCTGTGGTATTTCTTGATGATTTCAGTACAGAATAACACGTTCTTAATAGCAGCCTGTGTCAATTAGGAAAGTGTTGTGGTTGGCTTGTGTCTTTCTTCTCTTTCTTCTTTCCACAGAAGAATTTGATTATAACGAAGAAGAGCGATACGAGTGCAAAGGAGGTGAAATGTTTGGCAATCAAAGAAGATTCCCTGGACCCATCTTTTGGGACTATAAGGTAAAGTCATGGATGGGAAGTTGTGAATCTTTGTGAATCATACCAAACTATGGGTAGCCCTGGTAGACACCTTCTTAAATGGAAGTGCTTCCATTACTTTTGACTGACTGAAAATATGTTCTCTGCTTTCTCATGTTTTTGTTGTTCATGCATCCTTCTTAACTAATTCAGAAATAGTGGGTGTGTAGGTGATAATTGAAATGAGAAGCTTTAATGATGTTGGATTTTGTTCTCCCACCCCTTTCTCTATCCTATCAGATAAACTTGTTGGGGGAAAAGGATGATACACCAGTCCATTTCTGTGATAAGTGTGGATTGCCTATCAAAATGTATGGACGCATGGTGAGTGAAATTATCAGTGGAAGGTGCAGTCATGGTTTCCCTTTAGGTAAAATTAGGTTTTACTATGTCTCTGTGAGGCCGGTAGAGGTTACTGATTTCAGCAGGCCTCTGAATAAACAGCAGAAGAATATCGGGGTGGAACTGGGGGCCTTCACTGCTGAAGTGGTTTTGTTCCATCTGTCTGTCTGATTTTACTTTACCTCCTGATTTAATAAAGTAACCTTGAAAACATTGAACAAAAAAAATCAAAACACTGTCACCAACAAAAAACCCTTTCAAGTTCAGTGGGTTTTGACCTTACACAACGTAGCTTTATAAATAAGCTCTTTATCTCAAAGATTTGCAATGAAGTTAGAAAACACTGGTTGCTTTTATATCCCTTTAAAATTAGTGTAACAAAATCCCTGAGATTGGTTTAGATTTCTATGTGTGATGTAACAGGCTTCAGGATCTGACTTAATGCCAGTTAATGCTTTTAAAACTTTCCTTCCTTGCCAGCAAGACAAGTGCAATTAGATTGCATATGCAGCTTCTGTAAATGTTTGGTGTTGGTATTATTGCAAGACTTAAACTTTTGCCCATGTGCTTTTGCGACTCTTAAAAACAAACAAACAAACCTACCCCCCAAAAAGCCAGACTCAACAGAAACTGTTTCAGAATGTTTCTATGCAAAGATGATGTAAACTGCTAGCTACTGCTGGTTACCTCATAGGTAACTTAGTTGCCTTTATTATTAGAAATTGTGTTCTGGAGGGAGGAACTGTATTCTGCAAAATGACATCGATGTTTATATACAATGGCTTAACAGACCCATTTTTTTGTCTCTAGATACCTTGCAAGCATGTTTTCTGCTATGACTGTGCTATACTACATGAGAAAAAGGGAGACAAGATGTGTCCGGGGTAAGTTATCTCAAAATTTATTATTAAATGAAATGTAGGAAAATAACTTAAATACCTTATTTCAGATACTGTATTAACATAGTTCTTATTTATGTCCACTTAGCAGAGGCAGTAGCATATCCTTTACTACACCACTTGATTATAGTTTTGTATATCATATTTTGGGATCGTAAGAGATCAGTGTTTACTTTGCTGTTTAAGTATTTGTGTAGATAACTTGTTATTTCTCTAATTTGAAAAGGAATAAATGGCAGTTTAGTGAGAGTGACTCTTGATAAGTCTTAATGCACAGAAGGAATTTGTGAGAGAGAATGATGCTATTTATACACTTCCACCTCATGAAATTTTTATGTTCTTTCATAGTTGTGTCTGGAGACTTAAAAACTAGATAAACTTCAAAATCAATGAAATGTTTCTTTCATTGCTGTAGTCGGGGGAAAAAATTGTCAGTTCTAATTTGGGTAATTATGGTAATTTGGTTGACTTGGGGGGGGGGAAGGGCAGGCTGAGCTCTGTGTGATGACAATAAACCAATATTCTCTTCTGATTTAGCTGTAATGAACCTGTGCAGCGAATCGAGCAGTGTGTCCGAGGGTCTCTCTTCATGTGTAGCATTGTTCAAGGGTGCAAGAGAACTTACCTGTCACAGAGGGACTTACAAGCTCACATCAACCACCGTCACATGAGAGCTGGAAAGCCTGTTACTCGTCCTCCAATCGAACCTGTGCATCCTCCTATTGCCCCACCGCCTGCCGAAATTCCTGAGCGTTTCATAATGCCACCTGAGAAACATCATATGAGCCACATTCCGCCAAAGCAGCACATCATGATGCCACCACCTCCTTTACAGCATGTGCCACATGAGCATTACAACCAGCCACATGAAGACATTCGTGCGCCTCCTGCAGAGATGTCAATGGCTCCACCGCCACCTCGCCCAGTCAGTCAGGACACCTTCCGCATTTCAACGAGAAAACACAGCAACTTAATAACTGTCCCTATTCAGGATGATTCAAATTCAGGTGCTCGAGAACCACCTCCACCAGCCCCTGCACCTGCTCATCATCATCCTGAGTACCAGGGTCAACCAGTGGTATCGCACCCTCATCATATTATGCCACCACAGCAACATTATGCACCACCCCCACCACCACCTCCACCAATAAGCCATCCACTGCAGCATCCTCCCCAGGCAGCAGGTACTCCTCACATGGTATATAGCCAAGCTCCTCCACCACCAATGACCTCTGCTCCTCCTCCAATAACCCCGCCACCTGGACATATAATTGCCCAGATGCCACCATATATGAATCATCCTCCTCCAGGACCTCCCCCTCCTCAGCATGGAGGCCCACCTGTAAATGTAAATGCACCCCCTCCCCATCACTATAATCCTAACTCTTTGCCACAGTTCAGTGAAGATCAAGGAACTCTTAGTCCCCCTTTCACACAGCCCGGGGGAATGAGTCCAGGGATATGGCCAGCTCCCAGGGGGCCGCCTCCACCTCCAAGGATGCAAGGGCCTCCTGCTCAGGCCCCGCTTCCTGGACCACACCACCCTGATCAAGCCAGGTACAGACCCTATTACCAATGATATGAGCAATTGTGTGAATAGAGTGCTATGAAGAGGATAAAACTATATACAACAACCTTTTAATTAATTGTTTTGGGGTTATTTTGTTGTGTTTTTTTTAAATACTATCATTTTGACTGTAAGACGTTTTGGGGGTTGAATCTTAAATGATTTTTAAGCCTTGGCTGTAGGACTTTGACTTCAAATACTCTGTAGTGCTAAAATAAGTGGCTTAGTAGACCACAGTTGCATTTTAACAGAACTTCTGTCTCTAGTGTGGCTGAATTGTCCTAAGATGAACACTTGTAATATTATTTCCTGGAGAAAATGAACACGTGTTGTACCATTCTGAATATTATTTTTGTTAAATCCAGTGTTTAGTTTCACTTGTGATACATTTTTGTTAACCTATGTACAATAATTAAATTGAAATATGGTTGTAAAAGTGGTGGGTTTTTATATGAAGTTAATACAGACATAGTTCTGGGACACCATTTTGGCACTAATACTTTCCAAATGGGCAGCATAATGACGTATTAAGGGAACTTTAATATTTCTCCTACTAACAGTTACCATTACTTATAATGAATTCAGGCAATGGTGAATTTGTGGCACTAGAGATCAGACATGCAGAATACTGCATTTCAGCTTTTTCTTTCTTTTTTTTTTTTTTTTTTTTCTTTAAATTCGTGCAGCAAGGTAAATTTATCAGAAATACAGCTGTGGGCATGATGTGAAACCATGTAATGTATTGAGAGTTTTGCTGGGTGTTTGTTTGGTTTTGTTTGGGGGTTTAGGTTTTTGGGTGGGTTGGTTGGTTTGTTTTAAAGCTAGTTTTGGTTCAGAAGGTTCTGTTTACCTGTACACTACTCATTGGAGTTGAATTCCAACTATTGTGTTTACCCATGACTACCTTTGCGTGCAAGTGGCTGTGAATTGGCTTGTCATGTCTGTGAGAAGCACATTATTTTTGGGTAAGGAAGTGGCGTTTGCCTCTGTCACTTTCTAGAATATGTACAGTAAGAAAACATCCCATTTAGATAACCTGAAAGAACTGGTCTGACATCCCTTATGTAGACATAAATAAAAAAGCTACACATACTTTATCTGTTGCGATTTTGTGATACAGGTTTAATTGAACAGACAATATTTAGGTGTTTTGCTTTTTTTTAAAGTAGCAATACAAGCAGGCCCTCAGGTCTGTTTTGGCCCAAAACTTAGGTTTTATGAGCATACTTCTAAAAAGGAGAAATATAATAAATAAAAAATGAGAATGTTCTTTTTCAGTGCAGCTGGTAGCTGAACTGGACAATACTAAGACAATACTGTCTGTGTTTTGGAGTGCTTATCTTTGCATTTCTAATCAATGGTAGTGCTGAACACTTGTTTGTTGTGTTGTTTTTGTTTTTTTTTTTCAAAATGCCACATTTCTAGCAGTAGTGCTTTTAGATGAAGAAATCTGGTGGGTTTTTTCTAAGGTTTGTAATTTCCTACTGGTCTTGAATAATCTGAACTATCTTAAAGCCTCAGTGTTACTATTTATTTTGTAACCATTTTTTTCCTGGCTCATAACTGTTAAATTTATGAAAGAGCTTTGGCAGTGTAACATTCCAAATTTTTTAATTTTACATATAAGCTGCATAATTTTAATTAGCACAGCAAGGGCTCTTGAGATTTACTTTGTCCTTGACTGCCATTGGTTTCCTTGTGACCAAGGGCAAATCTTCTAGACTGCCTTTCAAATAAATACTTCTTTAGAGCAGTGCAAATAAACTCTGACATATACAAATAAATTCTTGGGTATACAAATGCCCAGTAAGTGTCCATTGATTAAAAGTCTGCTTAACTGTAATATGCTTCTTTCTAAGACAGAGTTCTTTGGTTTGGTTTCTCTGAAAAATAAGTAATTTTAAATAAAACACACTGGTGAAGAAGAAGAGGTTGATTGTGATAATCTGCTTTGGTATGAGGTTGGTTGAAAATTTAGTTTTAATGTGAATTAAGGTGAAAATGACTGCCAGTATTATTTTGTTTCAGTAATGTATATTAAACGCATGAGGAGCTTTTAAGGACCCCCTTTTGTCATTGTTAAATTGTTTGGTCAGGGGTAGGCTTAGGGACATTTATATTACAACATATAACTTCGTCTGGGAGGAAATCTGCACATCTGATTAATATTCTTTGACTCTGCAAAGCCAAACTTAATGAGTGAAATACCTGTTTGTTTAAAACAGAGCTTCATTTTGTTTAGGCTGAAAAGGTAACACATGCAGGCTTGTGAGGGCACAGGCTTTTGTGCAGGGAGATGCATCAGCCTCACCAGTGCACTGTTTTGGAAAATAAAACATTCTGAAATCAGCTATTACCCGTCCATTGCAGGTGATGAGGAAATAAGGCAACTCTTTCCATCGTGCTACTTTTTAGAAACAAGAGAGGTTGCATGCTTTTGTTATGTGTTACCCATTCTGTTGTGAAGCAGATGAAGGGTTCAAACTTAGTAATTCTGGGTCCAAAGCTATTCTTGAAGTTATTGATAAAGTGCTTTTCTGAAAATGCTGAGACAGTTGAATTGATTAAGGGAAAACAGCAGCCTTTCTTTGCTCTAGCAAAAACCACAAACGATAAGTGTCACTGTAGAGGACGTGTGAGATTTTTTTTTTTTCCCGTTTATAGTTGAGGCAAAGTTGATGTGTCATACAGACAATGACATATTACCCCCAAAAATCAGTAGGATCCCTTGAATTGTTTAGTGACCATGGATCAAAAGTCTTTGTGATAGAGGACTTTTTGAAAAGTAATCTTATGTAGGCAGGACTTGGACTTGGGTCAAATCTCTATGTCTCACTTGTGTAGGAACACCTAAATCCATTTTTTTATTTATTAAGTATACCTGTGTAACTAAGGGTACTGCTGATGCTTTCATATTTACAAAGTTAAAAAATATCTGCATTGGTCAAAACCTTATGTTAACATTCTTTCTAATTGGTTTATGGGATTTTGGGCATGTTTTGGGGTGGTTTGGTTTTGTTTTGGGTTTTTTTTTGCAAAATATCTGATTGTTTCGGTGTGAAGTTCAGAAATGCCATATGTTGTATTTACTTGTATAATTGACAGTTTTAGAAATGGTAAGATGTACTTGCAAATTCTTTGGATTCCTACTTACTTCTTCCTGTAAAGACAAACATTTGATGTTTATTTTGAATAAATATCCCTGTCTGTGGCAGTGATCTCCCTGCTGAGGCATTGCCGAGCAGATCTCAAGGTTTAAAGAGAACTGATGACATACAAATTTGTCAGTCATTGTAGGTTCCTCTGATAACATCACAGAAGGGAATGAAAAGGTGTTTGATGGTTTGTGTCCACCATGGAATGAATGAATGAAAGGACACCAGCAGATGGCCTGGAAACATCTGTAGTTTAGATGCTTGTCTCCTTATGCTTTATCTTCAATTCCATCTATAACCTTGCTTAAAGGATTGCCTGCAACCATGCATGCTTTACAACCAGCAAGCTGATTATGTGAACATGTACTTTATGTTCGATGAGGTTTTTTTAAATCCTATTAACATAAAAATTGGATACCTACGTGTGCTAAGTGATATTTTTCATGCCTTTTAAAAAAGAAAAATGTGAATTATTTTTTAAAAATCGGATCCAAGAGAATTAGAAAACCTTACCAGATGGAGTTTCTGCTGCTTTTCACTTATTGCTCTCAAAGGAGTGTCCAATTCTTTTTATTAAAAAATAAAGTGGAAGTAACTCATGTTCATCCCATGTTAGAGTTTGCACACGTAGTAAGGGAGAAAAAAAATCTCCTATATTATGTAAAGTCAAGTGTTCTCAGAAGCATGTTTGTGGATGTGCTTTCTCTGTGGGTTGAGTCTGAGCACACCTCTCTGTTCTCAAAACGTTTTCTGCTCTGTAAAACTTGTGTCTGATTTTGTGTTGTTTCTCTCTGTGTGCATTGCTGTGTTTGCTGACACAAGCATGCACAGGGTGGCATCAGAAGGTACGGTCAAGCCTGGGAAGCTGGAGGAGCACGGCAGATTGCAGTTGCAATGTAATATTGAATGTATGGGAAACAAGTTTGAACTTTCCTGTTCATATATATGACATTAAAGGGTCCAATGCAGCAGAGAAATCTGCAAGGTTTTTATTCATTTTTGTCCTGACTAGATGTCTAAAGGAAATGTCAGTATTATACCAGTTGTATTTCCTCTGTTTTTTATTTTATGTTGTTAAAAACGATTCCTAGAAGTTGTTAAATCATCTTTATATAGTAATGGTGCCTTCACAACTGTGCGCTTCTTCACTGTGTTCAGGTATGTTATGTTCACACTACTGATTCATACCGACCAGTTTGTACACTGAACAGCTGCATTTGTTTGTGCAATGTGAGTGAGAATAACTGAGTTTAAAGCTCCTCTTAGTCTTGACTTAGTCATAAGACAGCTACTTCAGAAACTTTTCCTATTCTGAATTGCATCTCCTTGTTCTCTAAATATGGGGGATTTGTTGGGATTTTTAAAAAAATGTTTTCAGTTTTGACTTAGTTGGTGAGCACAAGAGATTTAGAGAATAAAAAATCCAACATAACGTCTGCAGAGGTGTGGGTGGAACAGCAGCAGGAAGCCACTAAATTAGCTCAGTCATCTTGATTCTGGAGTGTGGGTAGGACTGATTGTAATACGCTTCTGTTAATGGGAAGAGTGATAATGTACGCAAGCGGGCAGGAATGTTTCCATTTTTATGTAGTAATGTTTCACAAAAGAACTTCATCTTAACTGCTAAACCAACCCCTCCCAATGAGTAGTTTTAAATGGTTGTGAATGTGTCGATCAACAAGAGTTTTATTCAGTCCTATTTGTGGAAAACAATGCTTGAACACAGCTCCAGATAATTTATGGTGAATTATTTCCTACACTAAATAAAATCACATAAGTACTAATTGGAGTTCCTGCACTTGTTCTTTGCCATTGCTGGATCAGGTAAACTTTCTGGCATTTTCTTAGGAAGCAGAAGGGAGCAGATGTGTAAAGAAGGGCGAGAAAAGAAAGCTATCCACATTTCAGCATAGGGATGAAGAATCTAGAACTGTGGTGACATTTCTTTCTGGTAAAGAAGTGCTTAAATATGCTTTTTCCTTAATTGAAACTTAATTTGAAATTGAAAAAATCATAGGATCATAGAACGGTTTAGGTTGGAAAGGACCTTGAAGATCATCGAGTTCCAACCCCCCTGCCATAGGCAGGGAGACCTCCCACTAGACCAGGTTGCCCAAGGCCACGTCCAGCCTGGCCTTGAACACCTCCAGGGATGGGGCCTCAACAGCCTCTCTGGGCAACCTGTGCCAGTGCCTCACCACCCTCAAAGTGAAAAACTTCTTCCTAATGTTCAATCTGAACCTGCCCTCTTCCAGTTTAAAGCCATTCCCCCTCATCCTATCACTACGTGCCCTAGGAAAAAGTCCTTCCCCAGCTCTCCTGTAGGCCCCCTTTAGGTACTGGAAGGCCGCAATAAGATCTCCCCGGAGCCTTCTCCAGGCTGAACAGCCCCAACTCTCTCAGCCTCTCCTCATAGGAGAGGTGCTCCAGCCCTCGGATCATCCTCGTGGCTCTCCTCTGGACACGCTCCAGCAGGTCTATGTCCTTCTTATGTTGGGGACTCCAGAGCTGGATGCAGTACTCCAGGTGGGGTCTCACGAGAGTGGAGTAGAGGGGCAGAATCACCTCCTTTGACCTGCTGGCCACACTTCGAGTTTGCACATTGTAATGCTCTCTGCATTGGGCCCAAGCCTTTGAATAAGTGAATAACTTTGTAATTTTTGTCTCTATATTTCACACAGGCAATCTCTTTTGCACTGCAAAGTGAAAACCAGGCTTGAGAGTAGGCTTGAGCATCACAGGCTCCACAGCTTCTGTATTTTCTATCCCTCTTGCTGGTTCTAAAATACCTGTTATTTACTTACCAAGCATCTGCACTCCGCTGAGGAGAGGTAGTCTAAGGATACGTGGTGATGAATTAACACAATAACCTGTCAGCTCTCCAAAAAGAAATCGGGTATGAAATTTGCCTTTTAGCTTATTCTTGAGTAAAGTATTAAAAAGCGGTACATGGTATTTCTCATACTGAGCAGCAACACTGCCCAATGGAGGACCAATAAATATCCAGATTTCCAAAGGTCTCCATCTCAAGAGTAAGCCACTAAATCTGCATCAGCACAATATCCCACAACAGAGCAAGATGTATGTGCTACAATCTGAATGAAGGTAAACTGCCCAGAGAAACGTTAGTACCTGGGTAACAGAGAGTTGAATGCAGAAATAACCAGTACCTGGAGGGGGAAGTAACATAAAGCATCAGAAACAATGCTGCTGTTGTCAACATTAAAAAGTAAGGAGTTGGGTGATTTAAGAGGGTGGTAAATAGCTGGTAGGGACATGTGACATGGGAGTGCAAGGCGCTCTGGTTAAGGCTGTCTGGGTATCGTGTCCATTTAAGGAATGGTGAGTGGTTTTGGAAGGGGGATTTATGCTTTGGGGCACTGTGCTGTATCAGAAGAGTCATTAGTATTGAAATGAATTGTTCTGAGGAGTGCAATTTAGAAAAGAATTTTTTTTCTCAGTCTGAAGCCTGTCAGCAAATCCAATATGGTTTTTAAGTGCAATATGTGGTGTTCCACCAGGCTGATGTGCTTTCGCTAGGGATCTTTGCCTGAGTCTGTATAGGTGCATGTGCACACAGGACTGGAAAGAACAGCCTGAGTCAGAAAGTCCATATTCCACTGGTGTGGTGTGGTATCATGGTTTTCATAAATATGTTAAGCCTCACCTTAAAAGTAGTTTAGGTTTTTTGCTCCTCTTGTTCTAACTGGAAAGGATGTTCCAGGATTTCACTATTATAAAAGTTAGGAACCATCTTCCAATATCTAGCTTATATTTATGTTTGGCCAGTTTTTTGTTTTTTGGGTTTTTTTCCTCATAGGACGATCTTAAATTTTGTCTTGCCTTTCCTCTCTCTTAGGTTAAATCTTTGATCTATCTATATCTCTTTTTGCCAGTCCTTCGATACAGGCTTTCCATTCCACAAAGATCCTATAGTCATTTCCCTCATTAATTGCCGTTTGACGTCATCTTTGTTGAACCGGAGGCCTGAGTCCTGAAGTTCGGAGTACTTAGAGTGAAATGTCCCCTGTGCATTGCACAGTAGCACTAATATCTTCCTCATTCTGCTGGGAAAATCTGCTCTGATACAATTTATGTCTTTTTTGGAAGGCTGCCTTGGAAAGGCAATTCAGCAATGTCCTGGTTGTACATCAGGTACTGTTGTGCTGGTTGTCTGGCACATGACACGTACCTGACTTAGCCAGCAAGCCTGCTGTGGCACGCTCAGAGGAGCAGTGGGCTAGTACAACTGCCCACCATCCGTCTGACATCTGTAGAAAGTGGTTTGTAACATCTTGCTGTGATTACCACCGCAGGCCGCCTCTCCCACGCCATTTTGGGCACATGATCACCCACTGCAGAACCACAGCTTGTTACTCACCTGCAAATGCATGAGTGTGTGTTCTGAATGCCAAACTTTTCTTACCTCAGCCTTCAAGGTCACCTCATTCTTTCTGTATTCAAAGCCTCCTCACTTTAATATTATCTTCCAGCTTGGTTTCATTAGCAGATTTTATCACATAATTCCAGATTTTTGCCAAAAAAAGAACAACTAATGAAAATATTTAACAGATCAGTGCTCCCTCTACCCTGGTACTTCCCTTTCAAAGCTCCTAGTTGTCACCTCCTCTTTGGTCTAATCCCTCTTGGCCGTTCAGTGCCTTTAGGCATCCCATCTTCTGCAAAAGCTTGTCTGGAGCCACGTCCTGGGGCCAGCGGTCTGTCTGTCTGCTTGCTGGGGGACACGCTCATTGATGACGAGCTACCTTGATGGTATATTGACAAATGCAGCAAATGATGTAGAGTTACCAAAATAATTATTTAATAGTTCACTATAAATGTATCCTTTCTTATGCACTTTGTAGCAGCCCGATCCAAATCAATGAATCATGTTTGGATGTGAAAATGCTGTGTCCTTCCTGAATGACCTTAATGTTGTACAGCAGATACATTGGTTACTGCGGCTCATGGTAGCGGGCTGAAAACAAGCTTAATAACTCAGTCTACTCGGTATTTTACAAACCATAAGGAAAACTTTATACAAATTATATACAAACTGAAGATAAAATATCACTCCCAACTATTAATCTGTGTTATAAATTACAAGATATCAAATATTTATATATTCTCTAGTAACTGTACAGATTGTCTACAAACAGTCGGAATAATATAGATATATTTACAAGTATATGCAAATAGAGTTAACATTACCTGCTGCTTCAACTCTGTGGGTAGGCTGTCAGCAAGGTATGAAATAAGAAAGTCTATGTGATTTTTGCCTCCGTGTATGTACATAAATATATTTCTATATATACAGATACACATAAAGACTAACAAGCCCATTCCAAAACCTGGAACATAGCCATGTGTAGTAAATCCTTTTTAAGGTATATGAAAGTATCCTTCCATCTTCATGCTCATCACTGTGTCTGCATTCGTCTTCTGTAAGTGACGCTGTGTTGCTGGAGGATATTATATTTAGAAAATTAAATCTAAAATTTTGTTTCTGTTGGAATCTGCAGGAAATAAAAGGAAATACATGTCACCCTCTGTAAGGAATAGCCAGGGCAGGCGCCCTCTGGTGAGTGGCATGCAAAAATTTGCTCCCCTAAAGCGTTTGTGTGGGAAGACTGTGGTCTGACATTTTTTCCTTATGAGGTTTCCGTGTGCTGGATGCTGCCCTCCTCTCAAAGTCCATGACAAAAGGCTGTGTGTATCCCTTTCTTATCCCTGTCTCTGGACTTCCCTTCTGCCTGTGACATTTAGATAAATGGGACCAATGCTTACATCTCTGCCACGCGGACATGCTACCAGTAAGCTCATCATGGGGGAACCGTGGTGGACAGGGGAGAGCCTGGTGAGATGGCCTTCCCCTGCCTTCCCTCTGCAGACTCTTAGTGCACAAGGCTTGTGAGCTGAGCCCCGTGCCTCCTGCTTTGCCTTCAGTCAAACCCCATTAACAAGCTGACTGGATACTTTCTGCCCTGGGCTGACACAAGAGCTCAGAGATGAAGGTGCTTTTAGTTATCTGACCTAGCAGTTCCCATGAGCAGCTTTTGGGGCTATGTTTCCTACGGTTGAAGCGCTGCTACCCAAGACAGGAGGCTTACCGTGACTTCCCGGCTGCGCAGTCCATTGCTGGGTATTTCGACATAATAGTTGTTGCTGCTAGCTTTCTCCTGCAGTGAACACAAGAAGTTGTGGGTTAGGAAACGGATTGTTTCTTTTTTGCTTCTTTCACATTGAAGAAGGTATTGCTTTTAAATCTCTGCAACATGCTTGGGAAGTCGACCTGGGAGGAAGGAAGCTCTCGCTTGTCAGCCCTTTATGCCCCCAGTAGTCTCCCTGTCAGTGCAGAAGAGCTGGGCCAGTTCAGCTAAGTGGGATTAGACAGTTTCCAGGTGAGTATTGTTCTGGGTTTGGTACTTTTAAACAGATTTAACATATGCAGGATCCTTTCTTGCTCTTGATTTAGGAGCATTCCCAGAAAGGCCAACACTAAATTTGGCTGTGCTAATTTATCTGCACTACTTTATCACTCCTTTTGAAGGTGGACAGGCCTGGGTAGCCCACATGCAAGCAGCGTCAAGTCTGCCTTGCAAGAGCCACTGCAGCACAAGCAGCAGTCCCCCACTCGATGGGTGACGACAGAGGACTGCCAATGGATGTGCGCACATTTCGCCCCACACCATGCCCTTCCCAAGGAGGTGATTTCAAGTGAAGTCCACAGCCAGGACAGTCTCCAGTGGGAATCATTCACTCCTTTCACCAGTGGTCTTCCAGGCACCTGGACCAGGGGCCGCTCTTACTTTCCAAGTTTATTGGAGACCAGCTGAGTTTTAATCATTAACTTTTTGAATACAGCGATGGTGTAGGGCACGTGGTTCGCTGTACAGGGCACTGCTGGGTGCCTGTGCATAATGTGAAGGCACTAAAGTAGTGAAAGATGAAAACTGTAGTGTTACCTCAGCGAGCTTTAATTTGGGGGAGCTGGCTATATCCTTCTTCAGCAAAATGTGTAGAACAGCATCATGAATGGTGAGGAAAAACATGGATGGCTTGATCTCCTCATCAAAAAATGCGCATCTCTCCAGTTTGTCCAGGAAGCCCTCTGTGGGGGAACAAAATCAAAGCACAAAGTGACCTGCGGGCCTTGAAAATGAAGAAATAGTGTACCCTGAGTGTGTCTGCTGAGCGAACATGGGAATTGCTGGTATAATGCACTCTTTCATTGCTTAGAGCAGATGGGTTCCTCTTTACTAACGTGGAGAGGGTGGGATATAAATGCCCGTCAGCACTGCCATGCTTCTGCCAGGCAGAAGGGAATTTGATCCCCCTTTCTTATTTAATGCCTAACCCAGTCTGCCCAACAGCGAGTCTCGCAGCCCAGAGCTGTACAGCACAGGGGCAAACATAGGTAAAACGAGCCCATGATGTGTGGTGCCAGTCTGCTGGGTTCAGAGTGGGAGGGACAATGCATCCACTCAGCTGGATCTGTTCACTATCCAAGATTAGAAGGTAAAACTGGGGTGATCCTCCGCAGCCGTGCTCAGTGGTGGACAGGGAAGGCAGTGGGATGAGGCACCCGTGGTGCAAGTACTCACCATGTGCCCCTGCAATGTAAATGTCAATGTCGATCCGGACAAATTCTTTTAAAGTCTGTTAAACCAGAAAAAGGGACCATTTAGATACTGCTAGTTTTGCTGATAACAGCCATTATGGTGATTAGCCACAGCAAATATACAAACCACTTTAAGATATTCAAGATCTATGATGGTAAGCAGCTCTAAACTCAAACTCTGCTGCACCTGGAGGCAGGATGGTCTCTTCACATGGCTGCAGACAGGGATGACTGATCCTTTTGGAAAGGGGCAGTATTAAATACCTTTAGCCCACAGTGAAAAAGAGATTCTTCCCTAAATTTTATGGCTTTATTGTACCTACTTGACATGTGATGAAACTAAGATTAGGGGATTGGAACATCTCTCTTATGAGGAAAGGCTGAGGCACTTGGGTCTTTTTAGTCTAGAGAAAAGAAGACTGAGGAGGGATCGTATCAATGTTTATAAAGACTTAAAGGGAGGGTGCCAGGGGGATGGGAACAGGCTTTTTTCAGTGGTGCCCAGTGATAGGACAAGAGGTAATGGGCACAAAATTGAACCTAGGAAGTTCCATCTTAACATGAAGAGGGACTTCTTTACTTTGAGGGTGGCAGAGCACTGGAACAGGCTGTCCAGAGAGGTGGTGGAGTCTCCCACTCTGGAGACATTCAAAACCTGCCTGGACACTGTCCTGTGCAACTTGCTGTAGGTGCCCCTGCCCCAGTAGGGGGGTTGGACTAGATGATCTCCAGAGGTCCCTTCCAACCTTGACCATTCTGTGACTCTGTAAGACTTCAAAAGCTTCTGGGGAGATTTTTATAACTGGGAGTTTGAACAGAACTGCAATTCCCAGTGACGTGGCAGGTGTTTAGTTCCTATGGAAATAGAGTTATACACCCTGTGTGGCTCTAGATAGTTAACTTTAGCTACTACTCTTTGAAAATGTTGTTCTTATTGCTTTGTTCAAGGTCATCCTGGGAAGCAAGAACAGGAGCAGAAATGAAACTCCAATGCTCCAACTCCCAGCCTGGTGCTTAAAGCCATATTTCGTATGCACATTTCTGTAAAGCTTCCTGAAATCTTATGAGGTGAGGAAAGGGTGCCACAGCCAACACTCTAATTCCAATAAAATTTAGGTTGATTATTTAATCCATTTCCTAAACATTTTCTATGGAAAATGTACATTAAAATTCACATAAACTCAAAGGTTGCCACTGACTTTCCAGTCCATTTAGAAACACCTTTAAGAAGCGAGCTAGAAATACAGAATAGAATCACAGAATGGTTTGGATTGGAAAGGGCCTTCAAAGATCATCTAGTCCAACGCCCCTGCCATGGGAAGGGACATCTTCCACTAGGTCAGGTTGCTCAAAGCCCCATCCAACCTGACCTTGAACACTTCCAATGGCAGGGCCTCCACAGGTTCTCTGGGCAACCTCTTCCAGTGTCTCACCACCCTCAGAGTAAAGATTTCTTTCTTATATCTAATCTAAATCTACCCTCTTTCAGTTTAAACCCATTGCCTCTTGTCCTGTCACTACAGGCCTTGGTAAAAAGTCTCTCTCCGTCTTTCTTATAAGCCCTCTTTAAGTATGGAAAGGCCATAACAAGGTCTCCCCAGAGCCTTCTCCAGGATAAACAAAACCAACCCCCTCAAGCCTTTTGTCATAGGAGAGGTGCTCCAGTCCTCTGATCATCTTCATGGCCCTCCTCTGGACCTACTCCAACAGGTCCATGTCTTTCCTGTGCTGAGGACTCCAGAGCTGGGTGCAGTACTCCAGGTGTGGTCTCACCAGAGCAGAGCAGAGGGGCAGAATCACCTCCCTCAACCTGCTGGACATACTGCTTTTGATGCAGCCCAGGATACAGTTGGTCTTCTGGGCCGTGAGCGCTCATTGCTGGCTCATGTCCAGCTTTTCATCCACCAGTACCCCCAAGTCCTTCTCGGCAGGGTTACTCTCAATCCATTCTTCCCCCAGCTTCTACTGATACTGGGAATTGCCCTGACCCACATGCAGGACTTTGTACTTGGCCTGGTACAAACAACTTCATGAAGTTCAGACTGGCCCACTCCTCAAGTCTGTCAAGGTGCCTCTGGATGCCATCCCTTCCCTCAAGCGTATTTCTCAAGCGTAACTACATTCATTTGTTTTTCTTTCATATGATCACTGTCTTTCTTGTGAATTACAATTACCTTTTGGAGGATTCTCATGGCAGAAAAATCAAGGAAGGACACTGCTGAGAAATCCAGAATGATGCTGTGGATGTCGACTCGAGGCACAGTGATGCCAGGGGGGAGGTCAGCAGCCCAGTTGATCTGAATGGGCAAGTCTGTCATGTTGGTGGGCTGGTCCAGCTCCTCTATTCTGTTGTTGTCTAATTCTTCATCTGACTCGTGTGTATGCTCAGCCATGCAAATCAAGCCTTTCTGTGTTGACAGAGAAAAGTGTCATAATTAATACTTCTCTTTAAGACCCAGCCAGGGTAGTAGTGCATCTTATGCAAGGGCGAGAGTGGTGGCAATGCAAAGCTGATGTACCCATGAGATTGAGCAGGACCCGCCTGCACTTTACATTAGAAAATGTTCTGTCTTTCCCTTGTCTGGAAGGGTTTGGAAATGTTGGCTTTCCTCTCCTCAGTCATTTAATCATTATCATAACCAGTTAATGAGGGCTTGTTATTGTTCCCTGAAGTCAATGGTCAGATACACTTTGATTCAGCAATCTTGGAACAGGTCAACAAAAAGCATGTAGGGTTTGGGCTGGGAGAA
The DNA here is from genome assembly GCF_965231255.1 of Vanellus vanellus. Classification (NCBI taxonomy): domain Eukaryota; kingdom Metazoa; phylum Chordata; class Aves; order Charadriiformes; family Charadriidae; genus Vanellus; species Vanellus vanellus. The sequence goes on from NC_138905.1 coordinate 16,410,769, forward strand.
AACCAGCTTTATCCTACCATTAATGCAGCCTGAGTATCGCTTCTGTGGGATCTGATCCTGCCATATGATGCCAAACAGAGCTCCAGTGGGCACATACAAGCGCTGCCCATGGTAAAGCTGTAGGTCTCTAACTGTGAGAGTAATTTAAAATCTTATTTTTGAAATGTGTTTATGTCACAAAGTGGCAACTTGGGGAATAGCATATCTAATCAGGGCAGGAGCCTGTGAGGCACTTCTCTGCCATGTCAAGCCAGGAAGCTGATTGCTTAACCCCCTCCTGCATGGAGTTGCCTTACGTACGGGTGTCACTTGCAGCTCGCCGTTCTTCAGCATCTTTCTGATCTTCCTCAGAGCTTTATTGCGTTTCCTCAGGACTCTCAGTGGGTCGAAGCCAACCTGCAGAAACAGCACTTTGAATAATTAAAAAAAAAAACACAGTGACACCAGAGGAAGGACACAGTATCTTATGTGGCTTTTCTTTACAGGCATGATGAGCATAGTTTGGACTTGATGTTGCCTACCACTTTTCATCAATTCAAACAAGAGCCCTTTTTCTTGGTTGAAAAGTTGTCTACAGTTATGACTACAAACCAGGCAGGCCCATCTGTCTAGCTTTTGGACACCAGCATGGACTGCATTATTGCAGTGATCCTGCTGTAGCACAGACCAGTAACTCCAGCAGGCTGCTGCAGTGCTGGGTAGTCCAGAGCTTGTCCTACTCATCTTCGTTACGAGATGGCTACCCAGGCAACTGAGGTTAGAGAGCTCACAAGTTGTGTCTGCTCTGTGCCACCTGATGCAGCGTGGGTCCTATACACATCGTTTCATTTTCTTGAGGAAGAATTCTCTATGTTTACCTTACTTTCTTCTAAAGGACTCAAAATATGTATATACATTGTTATGGTATAAGTTCAGCACAATTCAGGCTGTTCTCTTTCTCAGAGGTGTGTACACACATGTGGCATTACAGTAGTGGAAACAATATTTGAATAATTAATGAAAAACTCATCTTTGAACTGTGGATTGACTGCATATGTAGTAATTACTGGGAAATTGTATTCACCTTAATGTGTCATGCAATTCATATGTTCAGAATGACAGCCCCAGACACTTACAGCAGTGACGAGTTTCTCCCTGAAGAACTCAATATTAGCAAAGAAGATAGGAGATGAGCACCTGAAAATCTTCACTCCCTCTGGCTCATAGATCTGTACAATGAAGGAAAAGCGTCAGTAAGGACATGTGCTATAGAATCACAAATGCAGCGGCTAATAAAAGAAATGCAACATTTCTTACATCAGTGTAATCCTTCCTGTTCCTGTAGATGTTACTTCTCCCAACATTAGCCAAAACGGAGCAGCTTGGGCTGTGAACAAAGACACACATACCATTATTTGTAGCCCACACTGAAACTTGGCGGAAGTGAAAGATCAGAGAAAGCAACCTCAGCTCCAGTTCTTCAGACCGAAGCAGGACCCACATCCAAGGGTTTACACCTGTAAATGATTTTTCCATACATGGTTGCTGGATGGACAGAGTCAGGGGCTGTTGGCCTTCTCTGTATGGGGGAACTAACATGTAACAGGAGGCCCTGAGATATCTTTTCATCGTGTCCAACAAGTACTCACATCTGGGAGCGGATGACCACGGTCAGCAGCTGGAATGCCACAGCGGTTGCTAGCCCAATATCCAGGCCAAGGAGAACAGCAGCTAAGAAAGTCACCACCCATATAACCTGTAACGAGCAGGGGGGTGGCAGCATTACAAGTGTGTCAAGGACATGGGTCATGAGCCCAAGGCAGGGGCAGCGATGTCTGGACAGTTTTTTTCAGATGTGGTCCAGGCTGTCCACCCATCTTTGGTGAGGAGTTTCATGCTTCCTAGTTTGTGTTTTCCTGGCAAAATAGGCCCAGACTCACCAGGGAGTGTTTCTAGGGATGACAATTTCTATTCAATAAAGGCTTAGAATAATAGAGGTGTTGATTTTCTATGGGTAGTTCACCAAATGTTCAATCAAAATCCAGCAGAAAGGCAAGGTTACAAGTAAATCAGGATCATGTTAAAGCTGAGTTGTAAATGTGCTTTGGATATCAAAACAGGCAAACGTAGTTGCTGTCAAGGTACTCGACTGATAAACATAAATGACTAGATAATACTGAGTATTTTTAACCACAGACCTCAAAGGATTTTCAGGTGGTAAATAACTGGCAGCTGGGAAAACTGAGGCCTGGAGCCATTTGGGAACACAAGGAATGGGCTGATGAGGAAGCCAAGAGCCTAAATTTTCTGGGTGTCAGAGGTAAGCAGTCCTGCCCTCCAGTCATGAGCTTTGCCATTTGGAGTAAACCCTTTGAGCCATGGTCTTCACTTGGTTTTTGCTGTGTAACCTCCACCTAACGTACCGCGTGAGTGTGAAAGTGTCCCTGAATGTGTAGCCAATGTAGACATTTTCTGTAACTGCCTTCTATATCTGACTTTATATAATGAATGGTATTTTAATAGATTTTGATGAAATGGAAATGGAATGAAATGGAAATGGAAAACAAACTTAGGAGAGAGCATCAATTCAAAATAAATGGGACAAAATAGAAAACACAAACAAGGGGTATAAAAGTAAAAAAGGCATGCCACTATTGTACTTTCCATTTAGTGAAGTAAGGCAGGTATAAAAATAAAGATAACCTGTAAGCAAATTTGCATAATGGGTGACTTTCCCAGCGTGCTTCATTCCTGAATGCTTGTGGGACTCAACTTACACAGTCATACTTGTCCTTTCTCCATAGGACGCTTACTTCCTTGAACTGCATGAGCATTCCTTTCAAGTTGCCAAGAGCCAAAGATGCAAGGACTGACTGTTAAAAAGACCAAAATACATGTTGAATTTTAAAGCAAGCAAAGCAAATGTTGAACATTAAGACTTAGAAGATCATACAAGTAGGGCCAAAGCGCAGCTGAAAGGCCAGGCAGCTCCTCATGCGCTGTCACTGCTGCAAGTTGGGATGCCCTGTCCATTGCACTGGAACATCCCTAGCCATGGTGCAGTGCAGGTGTCTGACTTGAGGCTACAAATCCCACTTATTTGTGGCACCTAAAATCTGTTTCTGTGATGTTTGGTGTTTGGGCACTTGCGTTCCCTCTGAGGGACCAGATGTAGTGGTCCTATCTGTCATGATCTGGGAAGAAGAACCAAGCTTTGCAAAACCCTAGTTGGCTCCCACTGAAGTCTTTGAACACTCCCAGTGACTCCTAGAGCAGCCCTGTCTTCGGCAAGCAGGAGGAAGTGCGAGGTGAAGCCAGTGAATACCTTCTGTAGTGGCGCCAGGAGAAACCCGATGGCCAAGATCACAATCAAGACAATGAAAGCTGAGATAATACCAGCAATCTGCATAAGAGAACAATTCTACCGTGAATAAGTGCCCAAAGGAATCATGGTTATCCAGGAAAACAGAGCTTTCTTGCATTAAATGCCATCATCAACTTTTTCTATACCTGTGTTTTGCCTCCTGTGCTCTCCTGCACACCTGATCTTGACAGAGCGGTGCTGGAGGCAAATCCTTTGAATGATCCACCAACTATATTACCCAGCCCAAAAGCAATTAGTTCCTGAAATAAAAACAAAAGAGGTTGTTCTTAAAAGCCAGTTCATGACAGTTATTCACAAGGCAAGCCATTCCTAAAATGACTTATTTCCCATCAACAAATGCACTGTATTTATTTCTGTGTTATTTGCATACCTGGTTACCGTCTATTGGGTAGTCATGCTTGATGGAATACACTTTAGCCACGGAGAAGGCTACTGCAAACCCAACAATTGCGATAGAAATGCTGTCACCAATACATTTTTCAAGGACACCTGCATCAGGTGCAACAGGCGCTTGAAATCTGAAAGACAGAAAAAGCTACTCGTTAAAGATACGCCTAATGAGAGAAGTTGTCAAGCAAGCAAGCAAGGCAGTGTCCAGCTCATAGAGCACTTTGGAGAGATGTGACACAGAATTATTGGTCTGAACCCTGTAAAAATTTAGGGAATCCTTGATCAAAACAGAGACTCTGTTTGTCCTCGCTCGGCTCAGCTTGTGTCTCAGCAGGCTCTCATTTCCTTGGCCAGGACCAGCCACAGCTTATTTTGTCTGAGCTGCATGCCCAGTTCTGCCTTCTAGTTACGCATGGATGTAAACATGGCACTGGGGCCCTTGCACAGGGAATTTGCACACGGAATGATTTCACTTAATTGCAACAACAACAAAAAAATGCCTTCATGATTCACTGAAGCACTTTAGACAACTAACCAAATACTAGGTCAGGTACTATCGACTAGTCTCTCAGGCTATCTGCTAGATGCTTTAGCTGTACCTTTTCCTGCTCCTTTGATCAGGGGCTTTTGCAGATCCTAGGGAGAATTCCTCCCTGGGCTTCCCTCCCCTCCCCCTCATGACGTGAATTCTGAAGAACTGAGACTCTTGAGCAGAAATAGCTGTTCTTCTGCAAACTTCATCCACTAACACCCCCAGGGCTACAAGAGGCCATCGAGAGTGCCCCAGTCAGTAAATGGCTGCAGTCTTCTGTCCTGCTACATGTCTTCTTCCCTCTTTTTAACTTAATGTCTGCCTATTAATTCTTCATACCAAAACTCTGGCATAGCTGGATGTACTCTCTATGCAGATCTATACTCTCTATGTGGATATATACTCTCTCTATGGATATACTCGTAGAGGAGCAGACATTGAGGCCTCTGGAGGATAATGGTGCCTGGGGAGATGCTGGTGGCTGGTCACAGGGGACCAGGCAGGAGAACTATGCAGTGTCCTGGTGGCTTTCCAGAACTGTTAGTGGCCACTGAACTGTGCATGTACTTTGAGGGAAATGGAGGGATTCAGGAGTGAGTAGCTCAGGAAAAGGGACAAACATCAACCTCCTGCTCAACAGCGGTCTTCAAAAACGAAGCATGCAATTATTTCACGTCACAGTGTATTCTTTGTCATGTAGGAGATTCACCCTACTGAATACCTTTTACCTATTTAAAGTGTATCCTTATATTGTAGAGAGCAAAATGTTTGTTTGCCTGCTGAAAGAAGATGAAGCATTACTTTAATCAAAAAGCAGAGCTGAACCAATTTAGCACTGACAAACTGAAGAGAACATTTTGCTTCACTGGAAATTTTAAGCAACTTACTTACCCTTCCTCTAATTTTCCAACGACAGCTACACCAAATTTTTCTTCAAGGTTAACAAAATAGGAAATCAGTGCTGCTAAGACCGTCTGAAAGATAACAAATGTCACCTCCATTAGGCATATTCAAGTAAGAGTATGAAGAAACTATTGAAAACAATTTCTCTCCCTCTCCCACGTGCCCTCCAGTCTCATCACCATCAGCAGAATAATGCCCCAGGTCTGCACATCCCTTTGCTGTTCAGATGTAATTCCTGAATCACCTTACAGGTATGGCTTTATGTTCATAAATCACGCAGAGTACATCAGAACATCTCATTAACAACAGACAACATTCCACCCAACAAACCAGGTGTTTTCTAACAAGGTGCTGTAATAACTCTGGGGGAAAATAAGCACCACCTGCATCTATAGCAACATCCTCCAGTACTTTAGAAGCTTGCTGCCTGTGAGAGGCTTCCCCCACCCCACTGCTGCTCAGAAGGCAAAACTGTTTTCTGCTTGGCCACAGATGGCCAGGACTTCAGTGGCTGCTTGCTGGTGTGGTGCAGAGGGGCCCCAGCTGTGGGACAGCAGCCAGCTGGTCTCAGAGCCAATTTCATCCAAGGAAAAAATTCATAGTTTATAACATCTTACTCACTACAGATGCATTCAGTTAAGAACAGCTAAGTAGAGGTAAAACATCTCACAATAGCTCACGAACACTGTCCATTTTTCTGCATAGGTAAAATGATAACCCACCATTTAATGCAGAACAGGAGAAGAAATAGTTAAAACCCTGCTTCCCGTGTCACTATAGTGATGGAGCAATGGCAAAATCAAAGAGAAGAGACTGTTACCACAAGGAGTTCGATCGGGATGGGAGTTGGTAACTTTGCTTTGTATCGATCGTTCATTTCTTTCACCACAAACACGATAAGCAAGACAAGGAGGGATGTGACAAGGTCAGCGATGTTTGTTTTTGTGATCTGGCTGAAAACACTCTCCAGAGTCTGAAAAATCAGGAAGAAACATGCAGTGCTTTAGAAATAGTAGTCCCTGGCACAGTAGCACCGTCCCTTTCCAGAAGGGCCCGTACCTGAATTGCTCTAAGGGTTATGGCAGTTGGGATTTGATGTGGATTGCAAGCCCCAATGAATGTGTATGTGCATCATCCAAACAACGAAAGGATCTATGAAAGACCCTTTCCACTGGCTCTCGACCCTCTTCTCCTGGCCTCCCCCTGAGGGAGGGTCGGAGCAACACGCACGCGCGCGATGGGAAACGTGAGCAATGGAATTAGCGAGCAGGTGTCTCTCTCCACTCCTCCCTTCCTGTCCTTCTCCTTCCTTCTCTCTCATCCAACAGCCCTCATGGAGTCATATCTAAATTAAATATATATAATATCAGCCCAGTAAAAATGAATAATTAAATGCTCGAGGTAAAGTTGAACGCTTAATTAAAATATGCCAACACACAATAGAAAATATTATCTAATTAGCCCAATGGGGTTTAACTTGTTTGGCAATAAATTTAAAGATTGGTCCTATACTAAGAATACATCCTATACTTTTCTCTTGTTTTTCCTCCTGCTTGGCTGGTTTTATGCTGAATTGTGTTATTACTGTCTTGTGATATACAGTCAGATATACATCACAGGTTTCAATAACATTATCAAATAACAAACACTAAGCACTTACATAGATGATGCCGAATGGTTTATTAAATCCAGGGACAGGTAGTTGAAACATGAATTTCAGCTGAGATACCACAACATGGATAGCTGCAGCAGTCGTGAAACCGCTGATTAATGATTGTGATAGATAAATAACAATGAATCCAAACTGGAGAATTCCCAGAATCAACTGAAATGCAAAATGACCATATGTCAGTGTGATTCATTCATGCTTTTAAGCAATCTCTGCAACTAAGAGAACAGTATTTAATGGGAACAAAGATTTTCACCTAACCCCATGCATCCAGGGATTAAGGAAAATTCTACCACCAGACTTGCAATAAAAGTTGAGACTTAGTAACAGGGTGCATAAGGCTAGTAAGAGTAATTGCTAGAGCAGTTAAAAGCTATTTTTATTTTATAACTAAAATAAACCTCCGTAGTCCTAGGGTTTTCAGTACCCATATTTTCACATGGTACAATTGTTTCATGAAGCAGAACCATATTAATAAGGAAGGAAGGAACGGCACAAATTCTATATTAGTGAGGAAGGAGAATTTTTTATTTCTTTTTAAAAGACAAATCCAAGTACTTTACTATTATGAGACAGAACATTTATTCCCCTTGCTGTGTCTGCTGTGTCTTTCATATTACTCTCACAACTACTTTTTTCCTATCCAGCAGGTGATCGGTTTTTGCTGTAGGTGGGGTGCACCTGTGTGGGCTGTAGGCTCAGGTCTGGGCAAAACCATGGATTTCACAGCATGGATCAGTGCCTGGTCACTGGATGTCTCCTAATCAGTGAGCCAAGCTCAGTTACGTAGGAAGGGGAAGAGAATTACTTTGGTGACTGCCCCAGCAGAAAACAAAGGGAAAGGCCAGTCCACCATTCATCTGTTCCTATACATGCATATAGACACGTGCGGGCACACGCACATATGTTTACCAACCTGAAAAACCCCAGAAAGGAAGGTTACAGACGCAGCCACCATCACCCTCTCTTCATTTATTGCTGAGATATTCGCGGAAGTGCTATTTCCAGCACTGTCATCCGGGACTAGCCTGATCACGGCTCCTCCCACCATCAGGCTCAGGACGGGGAAGGGACCTGAACATCACAAGGTGTTTGTTAGAGACCTGAAGGGGCAGCGTGTCCTTCTTCACCAGTAAGGAGGGCAGTCGGTGTGCTGGAACTTACCCACTGAGATATGTCTAGATGTGCCAAAGATAAAATAGACCAGAACAGGGAAAAATGCTGCGTAGAGTCCGTAACCAGGGGGGACGTTCACCAGCAAAGCAAAAGCGAGACCTGCAAGGACAGAGACCCGGGGAAGGGGATGAGCGTGTTACAGGCTGAAGCCAGCCGTTCCCTTTGCGCCTGGCATAGCAGGCTCGGTCAGAGTACGCGTCTCTCAGAGGTACCTTGCAGGACAGCCACAAGCCCCGTGTTGATGCCGGAGACAATGTCGCTCAGGATCCACTCTTTGAAGCGATACGCTGGCAGCCACGAGGTGATGGGGAACAAACCCAAGGCAATTTTTTTTACCCTTTGTGGGGAGCAGCTGTAAAGACACAAGAGGACAGAGCTCTGTTGGTGAATGGCTCGGCTGAGTCATAGCCTGTCTTTGGAGGAGAAACAAAGGGAAAAGGATCCAGGTTCAGGCTGCCAGAGGTCAAAATCTTACCCAGACATAGCCCTGATTAACCTGCTCTGCCAGCTGTGCTTCAAGGAGGATTCAATGGCCTCCAGAGGTCTCTTCCAACCAAAATTTTCATAGAATCATAGAATCACAGGATGGTTTGGGTTGGAAGGGACCTTTAAAGGCCATCTAGTGCAACGCCCCTGCCACGAGCAGAGACATCTTCAACTAGATCAGGTTGCTCAGAGCCCCCTCCAACGTGACCTTGAATGTTTCTGGGGATGGGGTATCTGCCACCTCCCTGGGAAATATGTTCCAGTGTTTCACCACTCTCATGGTAAAAATTTCTTCCTTATATCTAGTCTGAATCAACCCTCTTTTAGTTTAAAACCATTACCCCTTGTCCTATCGCTGCAGGCCCTATTAAAAAGTCTGTCCACATCTTTCTTATAAGCCCCCTTTAAGTATTGAAGGCTGCAATAAGGTCTCCCCGGAGTCTGTGCTACCAAGTGCACAGGAAAAGAGAAGCTGTCTGGGATACAACTGTAGGAAGACTTTTAAGGTTAATATCAGATTAAATTCTTTAGAAAAATATGACATTGCATTTGAGTAATGAGTTTTCATTTGCTTTGTTGGAATCTGAGATAGAAGCTGTCAGGATGGAGTTCATGCTGTCTGAGAGAGGCAGTTTGGGCTGTTTCTTAGATCCATATTTAAAAACAATATTAAAATATTCTTACCGAAAATATAGTTTCAGGTGATCCCAAAAGGTTTTATGGTATCTGTGCAATTTCTCATGCTCTTCATTGAACAAATTCTCTGAGTACACAGGTCTGGCCACAATATAGTGGTTGCCCACAGGTTCAACCATTTCTCCTGAAATGCCAGGCGAGGATGGCGACTTGTGTGTGCTTCTCTCTGGCCTTAGTCACTTAAAAACCTGAAATGAAGAACGGGGTTAGCTCCTTATGTACTGTGGGGCAGGTAGCCATAGAATAGATGAGTGAACTCCAAACTGAGCGTTACCACCTTTGAAGATCAAGAGATGGTTGAGACACCTGGTGCGCTTTGCCAAGGTGATCTCCTACCCCCCTCCTCCTCCCACTGCAGGGCAGCATTTCGCTGGAGCATGAAGTGTTTCTTTCTAAAGATGCAGCCAAAAAGTGGACAAGATGGATTTTGATTTAATTTATCTCTGAGTCAGTCATCTACAATCAAAACCTGCCTCCCTCAAGGGAGACTAGTTCCTCAAAGAATATACAAGCGGTTCCCAAGCAGTTTCTCTTTGTGGCACCACCGGGAGGGCTGGGAGCTTGCTGAAACCCACTGATATGTGAGGGGAAAGGCAGAGCCAAGGCAGGCCTCAGCTGTCCTCTCTTGGACCCAGAGACAGGGCTGAACCTTTCGGCTTGGGTCTGTGAGACGAGGAGGTTAGGCACAGTAGTAAAAAAGTATGGTGTTGCTGCTTGTTAAGTTATTTGTAAGGTTTATTTCCACAGGTTGTCTGGACTGCTTCTCCTCTGTTTCACGCTCACAAACAGTTGTTGCAATGTCTGACCTAAATACTATTTTCTGCTGTGTCCCAACCCACATTCACATGTTTGTGCTGAATAGAAACTGTCCTCGGTCACTCCAGAAATGACCCCTGAAGCCCAGGTTACACATAAGAAGATTCAAGATTTGCTTCAGTTGATAACACTGGGTGTTTTGCAGCAATTAATTGATGACGTCACTGTGCTGCCCACTGTGTTGTTGTGTTTCTCTCAATGCTTCACATTCTTCCCACATTAAATTCATCTGAACAAATGTGCTATTTAAAAACATTTATCTCTGCTGTAGCCATCATTACAGTATTGGTCCTAGACAGGAGCTGTGGGACCTATTCTTGGCACAGTTGGACTAGATGATCATTGTAAGTCTTTTCCAAGTGAACCAGTCTGGTCTAGCCTATTTTCTTTTGACTCAGAGGCAAAGATGTACTGTAGGATGCAAAAAGTCTTTTGTGATGCTGATAATAGAGTGTTTATCTTTGTTTTCTCTCGCCTAGTGATTTCAAATGCTCCTTAGTGCCTTGGTGCTTGCTGGTGGTCTCATGAGATATCCCCAACCAACACTAGTTCCTCGCTCAAGTCCATTGCCTGACTCATGCATTTCTAATTCAGACTTGTGTGTACTCAATATTTGGAGATATCACAGGACACATTTTCAAGTGGCACAAAGCATTTTGCATAGTTATGAGCAGCTGGAAATCTGTTTATCTATGACAATTTTGGCATCAAAATGTGAATCCCATCCTGAAACTTTGCTATAGCTTAGGGCCCGTTATTGACCTATTTCAAATTATTTCATTTTAGTTTCCTCCTAGTTCATTCTGGGGAAATTCATGGGTGTGTAGAAGTCCAAATAATGTTAGATGAACCTCTTAGATAAACTCTTGTTGATATACTATTTTTCCACAAGGGACTCACTATTTTGGCAATGGGTTAAACATTTTTGCTATCTGTTTTAACATTAAAAAAATAGATCTGTAATATTTTGCAAAAACTATCAGGTAATTATTCTAACAGAGTAATACTCAAAATCTAAGCTCATTCAAGACCCTGTTCCAAAGTCAGTTAAAATCATACTTCAATCCTGTAACTGTACACTACTGTCTCTCCCTCTGTTGGGATCAGAGCTCCAAACCTGAGGCTGATGAAATTTCAGTGAAAAAATTGGTTAATTTAGTTCTTTCTCTCATAAATCTCGGTGTACTTAGATTTGCAGGGTGAAGTTTTCTCTGTCAAGGATTTTAGAATTGTTCTGTTTCCTAGTCTGTGCATCACTCTTTTAGACTTCACGTCAGAGGAAGAAATATTGCTGAAAGCCCAGCTGAATAGTTGTGTTCATTACATTGTAGGGCACAAGGTGTACTATTTGTACCCTTTGAAATGTTCATAAGTCATAACAATAAAAGAAGTGTATGGGTTACTCTTTCGTTTCAGATTTTCCCCTGTGCTGCAGCTGCTGTAGCTTTCCTGAGTACTTTAGTTGTCACCCCTGCCCCTTGCCCATCCTTTATTCTTTCCTCAGGCCAAATTTAATGCCCTGATCTCAGGGAATGTATAATATGCCTCTTTACAACTCTCCAAATCTACTTTGGTTTATCAGAGCTGGTCTTGTTGAAGGTGTATTTTGTGTGTGTTTTTTCCTTCCTGACAGGACCCCAAATTTACCAACTCTCCTCCTGGTTTGGTTTAGTTTGGTGGCTTAGAGCTGCAGAAGGAGTCCTGGAACCTCGTCCCAGTGGTGTCATCAGGCTGAACCACGCGAGCATGAGTCTGCTTTGAAGACTGTGGTGCCGCGTGGCACTACTCAAGTTAAGTTTAACGAAGCCAGCCCCAGAACCTGAAGTGCAACATAAAGTGCCTTCAACCTGTTTCCTGGCACGTAGATGACACCGTACGGTGCGGCACCTTGCTGCAGCTAGATGACCACTGCTGCAAGTCACCTGCTAGTCAAGCTTTTCTCATCTGGTTCCCTCTCCCATGGGCTCTATCGGCAGTTACTAGCTACTGTGACTTCAATCAGAGGTGCCTTCCTCTTGCTCACTCTCATTTTCTTCCCATACGTGCTTAGAAAGATAGGATGCCCTCTGCATAGGGACATTTTTTCAACTGTCAGCACCATTATTTATCTTAGGTGTTTTGAAGAAAATGGGGATATCGTGACAAGTGCCAGCATAGTGGAGGCCAACATCCTCTGCAAATCCCCAAAAAGAAAGGTCTGTATTCCAGTAACCCACGCTGCCTTTCCCGAGTGCTCACATCATTAAGTCCTTGGAATCCTTGTGGGAAAAGGGCAATTAGTGAAAACCTTCTGATGACTTCTATAATGTGTCCACCCACACACAGGGACCAGGAGCACAGATCAAGCTTACACCGCACAGCTATCAAGAGGTAACAACTTTCACTTACTATTGACCAAGATTAGGTCTGAACTGAAGCCCCAGAGATAAGGTTCTGGTTCAGTTTTATTCCATATAGCCTCTGATCCTCTTTTCATGGACAGCAATTTGCAGCATTACCATCTCTCACATGTAAAAAACTCCAACTCCACTGCTAATCCTCCACATCTGTGAACCTTTGGTAATGCATATTTGTGTGTGTGTCATTTTGTTGAGGAGGTTAACAAAGGGATACTTTTTTCCTTTTATTAATTTATCCTAAATATTGACTAAGAAGTACACAAAAATCTGTAACTTTAACTGAATAATTAAATATTAACATGCTTCATCACTTTTCAATCTGTGTATACACACTCACAAACTCTATTTCTCTGCAATATAAACATTTGAAAAAAACAAAGAAATTCCACAAAAGAACCTTTTAAATTTTATGAGAAATACAGCACATGACTAAAAGCATTTCATTTATAAGTATTACTTCACGTATACCATATCCAGATTGGCAAGTCAAAATCATACCTGATGTGTCTTATTGGAAGCTCTTCAGAAGAAACCACACCAAGATTTTACGGAAAAAGATATCCTTGAAATTTTTAGAGGCAGTGCAGGTATCTCGTGCTGTTCTTCATTTCAGAACCTCCCTAAATACTGGCAGCACTTTAATAACTAACTTCAGTTAACTTTTACAAGAAAAGGAAGATTTCACTGTGGCCTTGACCATTGAGCCTATCCTCAGGAGGGATGATAAGAGTAATTTCTTAAAGTTCTCTGTGATATTGCTTAACTTTGTTTGGTGAACTGTTTCTGATTGGTCTGCAGAGACTAATATGGGAAAATAGAGATGAATAAGGACTGTCTGTTGCAATCCTGTCCTGTTCATCTGCCAGGTTTCTGTTGAGTATGGTGGGAAGTGGTGACCAGAGCTCAGCTATGGTAGCCTTCATTTCTGAAGGAGCATGAGCCAGTGGTAAGGCAGATGGAGCTGCTGGCGTGTGAGCTCTGAGCAAGGTGTGCCACTGTGAACCTTACCCCCAAGCACCTCTAAGGGACCCTCAATTGCCTTTCCAGAAGCAATTCTTGTTTGCTCAGATCATTGCCAAGAATATCCTCTGCAGGGATTTCCAATGGCCAGCTGTGAGTTGGTGGACAAGACACTGCGGCATCCTGTGACAGCTGGTGGAAGGGTGCAGACCAGGCATGCAGCCAAGTGTTGGGGCACAAACATGGCATAGGTGGGTTGGGCAGTCCTGCAGGATCCTGCTCCCCTCCACTGCCTATAGAGGAACTGAGGGAAATCATCCTCCCTAGGCCAAAGTGAGCCTTTGTAAATATTTTCTGAGATACCTAAAACCACCTAAGGAGATAGCTGAAATAACGTTTAGATGCCTCAGACTGTAACTTTGGTAGTAGATGCCTGTGTTCAGGACAGCAGTAAAACCTCAGTGCTGAGGACTCCATAGCATCAAAGTTCTCTGATGAAAACAATGCTTAGGACCCTTTCCTTAGTTCATGCTACCACGAACACCTAGAAATGCTTCAGCCGTGGTATCAGGAAGGTCGTGGGGTGCCAGGGTCCTAAGGGCACTCCTCTGGGCTGGAAGCCAGGGCTTGCCTTAGCCTTTGGGGGTTTGAAATCACAGACCCTGCCCTTGAAGAAAGAGTTTTCTTCATCTGGTGAAAGGGCAATGGCGTGGAAAAGGGCACCCTGTGTACTCCAGAGGGACCGTCACACACATGGGTCTAGGAAGAGAAGAGGCAGGAGGAGCCTGGTATTGTGTTTTCAGGTGGTTTGCACGTATTTCAGTCAATGATTAAACCAAGAAGTAGTGGAGCAAGTAGGACCCCAATATCTGCCCCCACAAAGTACAAGCTCTATTAGCCTACTCAATGAGGATTTCTCTCATGCACTTTAGCCCACAGCTGCAGGTTCCCTGAGAGTCTTTATGGACTTCAGGTGCTTTTGAAAGTTGGAGCTACACTTCTAACCAAGTCCATAAGCTCTCCTAGTCAATAAAGATCCCAGGTCACTTCCTAAACAATTGAGAGAACCTTCTCTGTGATAGCAAACCCCTGGTTTTGGTAACTGTGGTTAAGCTTAAAAAATTTGCTGCAGTTTGTAAAACTGACACAGAAATTACTTTTACCATTAAAATAACAAACATTTTAAAAGATGTAAAACAGCTCAAACCGTAAAATAATTAAACAGCTTTTGGTCTCCCTCCTCAAAGTGCAGGCATGATGTGGTCACAGAAGTGCTTTAAAACTACTTTGAAGTGTGGAATGTATTCTTAATTCTTTGTATTCAGGATACGTCATGAGAAGCTGCAATGTAAAAGAGTAGGACAGCTTTTTTAGGACTAGTTTTAAGTGCAGGAGGGACTCTTGGCTCTAATGAAGTCAGTAGAGTCTTGTCCTTAGCTTCATCACATCCACCTGTGAGTGCTTTACTCTTGGATTATTCCCACTAATTCACTGAAGCGATAATGTGCTACACGGAGTGACGAAGGGTATAACCACTTTAGCCTTTCTGTTTGCAGCAGTAACTTTAAGAACAAGATTTCCTCCTGGTGGTGCAGAAGACGCTTTGTGCACAAGGGTCATACAGGAGCAGGTCACCTCTGTCCCACACCGCAGGAATTCAGCTGTGCAAAGCCCTGGTGGCTTCACACCGGGTGCTTAAACATCAGCTAAACTCCATAACCAACAGGGAACGTGGGTCCTTTTCTGCCAAGGCAGAGCAGAAGAGGAGAAAATGAAAATTTCCTATTGCTCTGTGTCTCAGGCAGCCTCAGAAATGCAGAGATTTCAGTGCCGTAAATCAGTCACAGCCTGATCCCTTGCCAAGTCTCAAGTACCCTCAGCTTCCTCTTGTTTTCATGGGAGCTGAAAACTACCCACAGCTCTTCAAAGCGGCTTGGTGAGCTGAGCTCTGAAGGGCTTCTTGTGTACTGCCTCCCGCCCCGGCCAGGATGGGGAGGGAGGAACAAGTGGCTGGAGGGAGATAATGCAGTAACAAATTGTCTGAGAGGCTTACGACTGCAGAGAGAAGCTATTTTTCACAGAGAAAAGAAAACAGTTCTGCCGGAGATGCATTTTACTTGTCCTGTGAAGAGCTCCACGTCTTTCTTTAGTGTTAAATAAACACCAGTATCGACACTGGGAGATTAGCTGGCTGAGAATGTGGATAACAGCATCAGCCCATGACGATTTCTAGTGTTTCCCAATGTTTTCTTTCACCATGTGCTGTATAAAGCTTCTGTTCTCATGTGCCGCTTTCTGGCCACGTCCTGTCTTCTGCTGCCCAGCTGGTCACCCTGCTTCCACATTCTGCCCAGAACCTTCCAGCAAAATATCACTCACAATAGCATCTGTTGTAGTGCTTCTAGTGCAAAACACTCCAAACTCAAGTTCTTCCAACCCTTTCAAATACAACACTGCTCTACTTGGGCAGCTCAGTGGGTAAAAGAAACATGTTCTGTTTTGCTCAGCAGTAAGTGTGGTAGTCAGTTTGGGCACGCACCACTGGTGCGTGCCAGTTCCTCGCTCCCATTTTGGAGGAAGGACGGGGACCACAGCCTGTGGATGGCATCCTCAGGAAGATCTGAAGCCCCTACTGGGGACCTCCAAGAAAGAAAAGGAAAAATGGATGGCCCTGAAAAGTCTTCATGGAAAGCAGAGTTGTCACTTGCACTCACAGACTCAGGACACCAACACCAGAAGGAAGCATATTGTCATTTCATGTCCAGCTTCTTATGCTCCCTAGTACCTTGTTTTCTTCACAGCAAGTGTCTCTTCCTATTACCCTGAGGCACAAACCAAATCAGCCATGCTACTGGGTCAAATTCAGTGGTGATGCATAAAATGAGGGTGAGCATGAGTAAGTGCAGCTAAGAAGCAAGTGTCAGGCAGTCAATATAAGTTTGGAAAGGGCAGTGAGGTTGGGCAGGAAAAGAAGGTCAGTTCCATTAATAAAGATATTTCTGGATTGCTCAGATTTATCAAGACTTGTAGAAAAAGAGAGTCTGAATTTTGCTTAGTGACCCAGGAAGAGATAAGACCCCACTATGATATGGATCATTGAAAGTTAACTCTCCTTTGTATTGAGCACATAGTAAGCAGGAGCACCCAGTGTTGTTACAGTAACATATCATGCAGAGGAGCTGGAAATTTCCAATAAAAGGGTTGGTGCTGTATTCACATCCCTCTCAATTTTTATTCATACTTCTTTTATTACACTTATATATTTTAATTCTCTTTTATTATGTACTTAAGAGTGATTGTGCCCTGAAAGTCAGCAATCTTGGTCTGGATGACGGGAGTTCATATGATGGCGTTACACCATAAAGAGCACAAACATAAAATCCTGTACGCTGCCTTTCAGAGCAGGGAGAGTTTTGTCATTGCCTCTGCCAACTTTAAAAATTGAGCTTCACTCTTCAAGACAAAAGTGTCATATTTTAACCCAATGTTAATGTTATTTTCTCTTTTGTGAACTTTCCATATTTTGATTAAAGCATAAATAGTTCCTTTGTGTTTATTTAAAGCCATCTGTCTCTTTTGATTTCATAAAGCAAATTAATTTCTTAAGAGGTATCGCACATTGGAGGCAACCAACTAGATTAAACTTGTTGATTCAGCATTTAACTGTATTTTTACACTGTGGCTGCATACAGCAACACATTATTTGAGACTTGTCCAGGCTGGGAATCACAGTGATGGGAGGATGCACAATAACAGAGCCCTGCAGAGCTTCTCCCGCCAGTGACGGGTGAGCCAGAGAATCTGCAGCGTCACAGTCTGACGTGCTCTGTCCTTTGGTACAGATAACTGCTACGTGTGCATGGAGTTATGTTTAACACAGAGTAATGAGCGTTCAGATAATCTGAAAACAAGGCAGAGGCGTAGCCAGCCTTGCTTATGCTGTGCTGGAGTGGGAGTCTCAGCCTTGCCTCTCCACCTTGAGCTTCGTTCTGCTGGCTCCAATGCCACCTGCTCCAAGAGATGCTTGTGGGACACCCACTTCCAAGGGTTTTTCAGCCACATGAGAGTGTAAAAACATCCTGTCTTCCTTCAGGCTAAGGGAGAGGCATTGCAGGGACTCATCTCCACCTCAGGCTGGCATACAGCAGCTATCTATATCCCTCCTCTAGGTATATCCTATCTCTAGAAAGCCATGGTGCCAGCTGCCTGGGACTTTACACCACAGCCCTTTCCTGCTGAGACTGTGCAGGTCTGTTGTGTGAATACCATGATAACATGGTGCCGGCCCCAGGGAAAGCTGTGGTGTCTCCACCGGGTTTCCTTAGAGGTCTTTCATCCCTGGTGAAGGGGAGCAGTTGGCAACCTGCAGCCTGGAAGCCATTGCACGTGTTGAATGGGGCCTGACACTCATGTCTGTGTACCACCACAAGCACTGCTGGGCCAGAAAAGGACCATTTTCACGCCCCTCAGCACTGCTGGACCATTTGTCTGTGACTTCATCGCCAGGCCATGACTTTGGTCTGATTTCTGTCCCCCAGGAGGTCAGTCAAGATAATGATCCTTGAAGACCACAACAGTGGTCACCTGAATTTCAGTTACTAGGCCCAAAACATTTCTGTTAAACAACAGCAAAGTCAAACTTGCATCAAAGTAAAACTAAAACCAAACAGTAATTACAGATGGCCAAAACGCTGCCCAGCAGAATATGACAAGCAGCTTCTCCGCATGGGTGTGGGCATCATATTTCCCAATTTCCTCTTCGAAGTCCAGATGAGCACACTTTTAGTTGTTTATCCATTTTGAAATACCATTAAGGGTAGTGTTAAAAATAATCTCAATAAATAAACACACAACAGATATTTCTACAGAGATGGTGCAACATTTGAATATATTAAAACATTAAGTCAGAGCCAGCTCCTTGTAATCATTTCTGTTTGTGCTCTAGGTCTCCCTGTGTGGTGTACCTTTGCAGATAGCAGTGCAATAAAATACTCCTTTATCTCCAGATACTTTAGACTGTGCCATTCCTTAAAGTGTGTGAATGATGCCTGAGGTTTCTCTCAGGTAACTGTTACATGGAAAAAATGTATTTCCCAATATTTCACTAGGTCTCTTATCAGTTCTTGGGTTCCTATCAGCTTCAGCTTGTTTTGCAAGAATGTGCAAAATAAAACGATTTGGGGTTTTGCTCATGGAGCAACATTGCTGTATTCATCTAGCAGAGGGGTTCACCTAGCTGCAAGCTGCACAGCTCCACAGGGCTGGGGTCTATGGTCCCCCATACCACAGCCAAGTGTTTGTTCCAGAACTATTCAAGTGTGTACAGCCCTGCTCTTTATAACCCTTTGAAATCACATCTGGTTTGGGGAATTTTAACCTGAGCTCACCTTTATTACCAGCCTGCTTTTCCCCTGGAATTGCACAAACTGGGTAGTCATGGGATATGGAGTATTTTGTCCTCTGATCTTTTGTCAGGATAGTTTCAGATTATTTAAGGAGCCTCTCTTTCTGGAATATTTTGGTAATTGCTGAGAGGAACTTCCAGTTTCTATATTGCAATGAATTGCCACTGAAATGCTTATTTATTTATTTATGTGTTTAATTTACTGTTAACATACTTTGTGGGCTCATAATCATTTCCATACAAGTCTCCCAAATACACATTGCCATCTAGCACAGAAAAGCCTGCTTTTGTTACTTGTGTTGTGGACATCCTTAGAATTAAAGAAGTAGGTTCAAAGACCACATGCTGAAAATCAGTAGTTTATATTAATTTTTTAGATCAGTGCTAGCAAAGTTTCACTTCTTTAAACTTTGCTTCTCTATATCATACAGAGACCTCATACTTAAAAAAATACTAAAATGTATTAAACACTAAATAAAATAATAAATATATTTTGAAATAACTATTATAATAAATATGAGTAGGGCAAATCAAATTCAAGAGCTGGGTTGAATTAGTTGTAAGCAGAAATGAAACATAATTTTGTTCATCCCTCTCATTCTCAATCTACAAATTAGATCTTTTGCGTGCTGTTAAAAAACCCCACAGTACCCTCTGTTGCATTCACACCCCTGAATATCCTTCCTATCTGCTTGTTTTTAGACCAAGACAGGGAAATGATAAAAATTCTTTATGCAGATCAGCAGGTGGCCTGACCTGGCATACTGTCTGCTCGGGAGAAGGCAGAAGTAGGAAAGTGATAATTCAGGACTATGAGATAATCCCAGCTGCAGCACTCCTTATTAGCACTGCTTATTTGAGGAGGTTCACAAGAATGGTGATTGAGAGATCCAGCAAAAAAAACCCCAACAATCGCAAAAGAAACATTTGCATAAATTTTCGTTTATCATTTGGTGAATCAAAGAGCAGGTAGCAGTGTCTATTTCTGTGCTCACAGTCCCAGACCTGCCAGCTCCCGGGTTCATCCACAGCATCTCTCAGTCAGTCAAGACCGGACATCTAATTTTTTTTTCTTCCCTTGCATGATACTTGTAGTTGATATTTTGGCCTCTGCTTGTACAACAGGAAGCCTCGCAGTTCACATGGTTTTCTGTGACTTGCCTACAGCCTATGGTTTCAGCCTTACTTTTTTCAGCTGTTTTTTTCTCTATTAGAAGAGTTTTATTTGCTCCCTGTGCCAAACCCGAAGGAAAGCTCATCCACCCAGGGCTGTAATCAGGCGTGTAGTTGTCTTTGGATCCCCAAAGACAACCACTATTGCAGTACATATCTACGGCACTATTGATAAAAAGAGCTGTACTTCCTCCAGCTGGGATAAAAATATGCAAAGCCACAAATCCCAAAGCTGTGTGCGCAAGCCATTTTGCAACCAGCTGGCAGTAACAGCAATGGAAAAAGCAGGGGTGATGACACCTTCTTTTGCAGCAACTTCTGGGGAAGAAACCCTGGCCACAGCACCTGCTGCCAGAGCTGGTGCTCCCCTTTGCTGCTTGCCAGACTGCTTCAGCTTGTAATTGTGCCAGATCAAACAAGCTAAAAATATTGCATCTAATCAGTTTAGGATAAAGGCCATCTTGGGAAAAGATAGTTGCTCCAGGAAATTAGTTTCTTTCTCAATAGCTGGCAGCATTTCCACTGAGTCACCAATGAGGCTCGGAGCACTGGGCTGCAGGGGTGAATTGAAAAGTCTTTTGGATGAAATTAAAAAGGGAATCTCTCCCACGCTGAGCTTCATACAAAAGCACCTGAAGGTAAGGCAGTAAGAAACTGGCCTGCCTGAAGGGCAGCATTGGGCTGCAAAAAACAATAGTAATCCTGGACACAAGTCCCTTAAAAACAAACATTTTGGGGATCAGTGAACAGCAGGGGAAAGGGGAGATGCCTGTATTTTCCATCCAGTTATCAAAGTCTATGAAGCAGGGAATTCAGAGCAAACAAAAGGAGGATAAAATACGAGCAGGATTTCCATCAAGGCTCTCCCCGAAGGGTGAGGAAGCAAAAGCTCCTCAGGATGGGGCCAATGGCACTCAGGAGCCTCCGCAAGAACAAGCAGGTGGTTGTCCAGGCTGACCAAAGGGAGTTGGGGAAAACGGTGTCAGCTGGGTAGAAACCTAGAGCTCGAGGTCTGGGGAGGTGATCTTTCAAAGAAAGGTCAGAAAATGAATCAGCCTTTATCGGACCCTCCTTTATACCTCTAAAATGTCTTCTCTCTCTCATTTCCAAGACGTTTGCATGAAAAAATGGTCATGCAGATGATGTGCTTGGAGTACGTATGTTTGGGTAATACAATTTGGTTGTCAATGGAAATTAAATGCTTGCTCTTTGTAAAACCATAAACCCATGTGTTTCTGGGGCTTAAAGATCAGTCTTGAAACAATATTATGAAGTGCCACAGAGTTTGAGGAAATTCCTCACTCGTGTCATATCCCTTATCCCTTTCAGCCACATCCCTTACAAAGGCATCAATCATAACTAACTTTTTAAGACCAACCATTATAAATATAGTAGTATATTTTTATATGATAGTGGCTTTCACAAATAACGCATCTGAATATCTGTATTCTTTTTTACTAGCTGCCTTTATGATCAAAAGCTAATTGTTTTTTACCTACTGGCTGCACTTGCATAATGTAATATTTTCCAAGGTCCGCTGGAAAGACTTTTTCACTTATGACTCAGGGTGGACCTAAAATAAAAGCCGTGTATCTAAGTACATCTGATAAATATGAGTTGGTTGTAGTCTCATGTCACTATCAGTATAAGCCCTGATTAAATATCCTCTGTCCTGTGATGTGCCCATGGAAAAACAACCACACAAACATGTGTGGATTCCTTCATTTTGTTAAACCATTCTGTTTTTCTAACCAATCCAGCCCTTCATTTACTGAACTATGTACTCAGAGCCTGATTTAAACAGCACTGAGGAGTCAGATTGCAACTTGCTTTGGATTGGCAAGATCCAATGTCAGGACTAAGCGATCAGGGACTGTCACCTGCACTATGGGATGCAAGGTACAGTGCAGCGCTGTTGTTCCCATTGGTGCCAGCTCCTAATTACAGATCACAATAAAGAAAGGATATACACAAAATTTTGTGTGTGACTCGTGAAGTTCTAAAGAGTGCTGAGTTGCTGCAGTTTGGGTTGGCAAGGCTGCATCCGCCCAGACTAGCCTGGGGCCCGATGGGCTCTGGGCCAGCCCGGTGTAGGAAGAGAAAACTCCTGCTGTCAGCAGTGGCAAGTCCAAAAGTCTTTCTGCCTCATCTCTTGGGTGTAAGTGAGGCTTTGCCAAAAGGATATCCAGCTCCGCAAGAACCCTTCTGCTTTTCTCTCACACTTTAAGATGTTTCTGAAGTTCCTAGGACAATTTTCTTCCACCTGAAGCTAAGTCTCAGTTACTCTTAAGCAACTGGGTTCTGTTTGTCCGTATGATGACTGACTGAAACACAACTTTCTATAGTGAGACATACCAAAAATTGGTGGACATTATCAGGGTGAAGCAAAGGAGAAAATCAGGACACTTTTAGGAGCATGCAGGTAGAAATGCTGAGCTGCAGACAGGCGAGATAGCAGAAGTAACTGGGAAAGCTGACTTGCTGGGGGGGCTGATACAAGGCAAGGAAATACAAATTAACCCATGAAGGGACTTGGGCCGTGTGTTCCTGAGGGATTTTCTGTGCCTGTGGCCTGCCATGTGTGTGGGAGGTTGGTGCAGAGTTCCAACATGGCATCAGCCTCTGCAGGGTCCTGGGATGCCTTCATGTGTAAGAAGGGCACAGGGGAGCACAGACAGGGAGAGTGATCTCACCAGTTTCCTTGCACCCCCAGCTGAGGTCTTCTGCTTGCACAGAGGGCTGCCGGTGTGCTCTTTCAGACAGGTGACCCTCCTGTGAGGGTCCTTTGGAGGGCTCAGAAATCAGCCCCACTGGGGACGAGAAGCAGGGAGATGTCCCCACCATCCTGCTCCCAGCCCTTCCCCCCTCCTGTCCACCCACAGGTGAGCAGAAACAGCTGAGCACTCTTTCTGGTCTGAAGAGAGACAATTCTAGGCTTGATTTAGCCACATGAGGTAAAAAAAGAATTTCTTAAGGACAACAGGTCATGTCTCCTCTTGCTATAATAGAAAATGAAGCTTTATTGTGTATACATGAAGCAATTGAAAGGTAAGATTTTTCCAAACTGCTGCTGCCCAATTGCAGAACATTGTGCTCAGCCTTGACTGCCTTGTGCACCACAGAGTATTTTGTTAATATTTAAACTCAGTCTTTTGACTCTTATCCTAGGAGCCTAGAAGGGTTTGTGATTTAAGCAGGGTTGAGTAAGCAAGACAGCTGTGGTGAGTCTGAGCTGCTGAGTGACAGAGCACACATGCGTTCCTGCAGACCGGGAGCTTGTAAGGTGCACGGGCTACAAGTCACAGCAGATGAAAACAGAGAGTTACAAGCAGTACTTCTGGTGAAGCTATCACACCTGAGAGCTGATCTGCACGGTGTCCTGGGAGAGCGCAGAGAGTCATGCTAGAAAGGAGTACTGGTGTGCAAACAGGAACCCAGCACACACCATGCCACGTAGTAACCTATCTGCCTTCATCCCTGTGATTAGGGAGCAGTGGGAATAGCATACAGGACCAGAGATGCAGCTGGGGGTGCAGAGGAGAGCAACTTTGATGGAGCACTAAGGCTATAAATGGTGGTAGAAGACCATCTGTGCTGTCCTATGACCTCATGTGCCTTGTGCTCACAGAAGGCAAGAAAAAACATTATTCATAGAATGGTTTAGGTTGGAAGGGACCTTAAAGATCATCTAGTTCCAATCCCCTGCCACAGGCAGGGACACCTCCCACTAGACCAGGTTGCCCAAGGCCCCATCCAGCCTGGCCTTGAACACCTCCAGGGATGGGGCCTCCACAACTTCTCTGGGGAGCCTGTTCCAGTGTCTCATAGTAAAGAATTTCTTGCTTATATCTAATCTAAATCTACCCTCTTTCAGTTTAAAACCGTTACCCCTCGTCCTCTTGCTACACTCCCTGATAAAAAGTCCCTCCCCATCTTTTCTGTAGGCCCTCTTTAAGTACTGGAAGGCTGCTATAAAGTCTCCCTGGACCCTTCTCTTCTCCAGGCTGAACAACCCCAATTCTTTCAGCCTATTGTCGTAGGAGAGGTGCTCCAGTCCTCTGATCATCTTCATGGCCCTCCTCTGGACCTACTCCAACAGGTCCATGTCTTTCCTGTGCTGAGGACTCCAGAGCTGGGTGCAGTACTCCAGGTGTGGTCTCACCAGAGCAGAGTAGAGGGGCAGAACCACCTCTCTTGACCTGTTGGCCACGCTGCTTTTGATGCAGCCCAGGATATGGTCGGCCTTCTGGGCTGCGAGCGCACATTGCTAGCTCATGTTGAGCTTTGCATAAATCAACACTCCCAAGTCCTTCTCCTCATAGGTGCTCTCAATCCATTCTCTGCCCAGCCTGTATTTGTGCTTGGGGTTGCCCCAACCCACGTGCAGGACCTTGCACTTGGCCTTGGATAGTTTTAGTATTCTGAAGGCAGGGCAGAAAGGATGAAAGAGTATCACATCTGTGGCAGAGGAGCGAGGTGCCAGCAAAATGCACAGAAAGAATAAATTACACGTGCTGAGTAGTGGGTGCCTACTTAAGATACTGAAAAACTAGTGTCTAAATCTTCAGCAGAAAAGATTGAGGATGAATATCCCGGGCACTCTGGTCCTGATTGATGCAGCTGTGAAAACCTGCTTTTTTTAAGAATCAATATGTAAAGCTCTCTCCTCACTTCCTAGACATCTAACTATCTATGTCTCTGTGCAAGA
Organism: Vanellus vanellus; assembly: GCF_965231255.1. Lineage (NCBI taxonomy): Eukaryota > Metazoa > Chordata > Aves > Charadriiformes > Charadriidae > Vanellus > Vanellus vanellus. Next base: position 16,435,445 of record NC_138905.1, read on the forward strand.
TTCCTTATGTACATTTACAAAACCACAAATGAATAACAGTGCCAACATAATAATTAATCAGTATTAACAAAAATGCAAACACGACTATTAGGCTGGCCTAATCATTCACAAAAATGAGTTGGGGTTTTTGTGACCACCAGAAACCATTCTTTTTATATATGTTGATATATTGTAATATCAATATTAATAATTTAATAAAAACAATTGGAATTAATTGGAAAATGAAATTAATAAATTGATAAATTATAATATTGATATTAATAAAAAATATATATATAAATACAAAATTCCATTGAACTCTTGTATTCCTGGTTAGCACTTGAAAACAGATCCAAATTACAATTCTTACTCAAGCATAATTTATTAGCATAAACCTATGTTGATAACCTTTACACTCTGTCTGAAAGTAAAGTGTTTGTAAATATGCCTCTTATTTAATCACTCCAATTTTTGGGGAAGATAATACTTCAATTAGAGGAATAGAACCTTGATTAGAAGAACAATTAATGCATAAGTGTCATATTTATTACTACTGTCTCATTCTACAGTTAAACATTACCCGAGGTATCTCACTATTAATGTATTAATGATATAATAGCACTTGTAATTTTTTAGGACCTTCCACTCAAGATTCTTGAATTGCTTTATGACTATTAGTGTGACTTTATAACAGCTTTCCATAGTAGATAAACGTGAGATATTTGCTTTACTTAAAAGAAACTAAGGCATGTAAAAATTACTGAGTGCCATATAAAAGGATGTTTTATTGATAGATATTTTGGAAACTTCCTTTGCAAGGACATCTTCTTCTGTGACAGCCAAGACAGCCCAGTAGAGCTCTTGTTAGAGCTCATAGCACTTAGCTCATAGCAATCGATATTCTTCATTGTTCTGGAATTGAAATAGCCTTGACTGGAGGAAGCCTTCTGGGAGCCTGACCAAGCTTTGAATTATTTCAAGGGGAAAAAATACCATCCTCATATTCTTTCTTACTTGTACTTCGAGTCAGTGGCCAGTTCTTGAGATTATTCTAGGTCTTAAGATCCCTGAATTGAAAACCCCTGCCCTAGAAATCTGGTCCCTCCTTCAGGCAGAGAAGCAGGCTGTGAAAAGCAGAATGGCGATTTTGCTGGCAGAGTCATTGCTCTTGTGTCGTGATTGGGTTGTGTCGTTATCAGAGTGGGGCTGGATTACAGACATGTTTTTCCCTCTCCCTCGCTACCAACCAGCTCAAAATCACCACCATGTCCCTCAGGAGTCTGCACTGATTTGCTCCATGATCAACTACCTTGTACAGGGCAGGCAGCTGTGTCCTTGCGTGGGTTGTTGTGCCTCAGCTATGTGACCTGGGTGTTCAGGTCCTATTGTTTGTGTGCTGTCATCCACAAGGATGACTCATCAGATGTCTTCCTTAATTGTTTCCCAACAATGTCTCTTTAATCCATTTTAGTTATCGATTAGGCCACCGGCAAGAATTCCAGAATTGCAATAACTGTGGTTGAGATTGATTGGGAGGTCTGTGAGGGGCATTGCAGGGATTTGCTATTAGTCTGTTAGACATTAATATGACTGTACTCCGCAAATATGTTAAGAATGTGGCTGTACAAAAGGCACATGTACCTCTGTGCAAAGGACACTCTGAGTGGGTGTTCCTGATCTCCCTAGCTCTCAATATTAGAAACAAAAAACCGTAAATGAAACTAGAGAGAATCAAATTCAAAACCCATAAAGGAAATCCTTTTTCTCTAAGTGCCCAACTCAAGGTGAAATTCCTGCCATACAGGGTGGTTGAGACCAGCAGTCCAGCAGGAATTTAGCAAGCGAATATTGACTGCCCCATTTTACAGCTGCAGTGCTCCATGCTGAGCTGCTGGTCTTTGCAATAAGCTCCTGTGCATAAAATCTGCTTCAGGATGAATTCTAGGATGGTTTCAGTTAAAATGGTTCAGACATTTCTAAGAATATGACTTAGGAAGAGTGTATTCCTTTTTTGCCAACTTTCATCTATGAAATGTCCACCTCTGCCACTGACACTCCAACTTACCCCACCTGCTCCACGCAGTGGACCTCAAGGCTGCAGACCGGCTGAGAGGGGCCCAAAATGAAGCCAAGTATTGGGTCTCCTGATCTCTTGTTATTACAAGACCAGAAACAAACACCAGTTAAAGAAAACTATTAAGATCGCAAAGTAAAGCATCCCAAATTAGGACATGATGGAGTTCAGGTTGCATATGTGATATATATTGGATATAGACATTAACTGCAGGATCTTATGGCTGTGTTCCACACGACCAGTGCCTCTTTCAGATCAAAAGGAGTCTCCACTGGAGATGGATTGGGTGGTTCATGGAAGAAGGCTGATGCGGAATCCCTGTAGCTGAACTTAGCGGTTCTATGATTCTATATGTGTAAATGTAGTGATGAGGGACATGGTTTAGTGGTACCTCGGCAGTGCTGGGTTAACAGTTAGACCTGATGATCTTAAAGGTCTCTTCCAACCAAAACGATTCTATGATCACACTCAGCTGTCCTGTAGAGTGCCTCTGCGGTCAGTGGGAGTGACAGATACTCACAAGACATAATTCAGATGTCCTCTTGTAGACAGTCACCATGGGTAGATGGGCTAATCACACCCTGGAAGTGCCCATCTATCAGGTTGGAGGAGCAACAGCAAAGCAAAAGCTTTGAAATTATCTTCTACTACTGGGCTTCCCCCAACAACACTGTGAGGGGGCTTTGTGGCAGCAGCTCAATGCACTGCCCATAGTCCCAAACTTTCTCCAGCCCTGGCATCTTTTGGAGTTTTCAAGTTCCCTCATCTCCCTCTGGAGGGAGAGAAGTTGTTTTAAATGAGGCAGAATAAATATGCTTGAACTACAGGTATGAAGAATCTGGAACTGAGCTACAACATAGGTACTCTACATTTGGTTATAAATGCATAAAAAGGGAAGTCACCTCAGATGGCTGCTGCTGCAAGAGAAATGGATATAGTAATATCTCTGGTGAGCCATGTAAATACCCCTCTAGAACAAACTGGCAGAGAATGGATTTTAATGGATTAAAATGGATTTTAACCCATGTTTTGGGATGTTGCTGAATCAATGTCTAAATATGACCAAGTTATTAAGGGCATTAGAGGGAGTGAAAATCTCTGAAATAAGGATTCCTTAATCCTTCAGAAAGAGCAGGTCTGGAGTCCTCACAGGTGCTGACAATGTACTTTAGGCTACTGCTTGGTGACATTGGGGTGTTGGAGCATTTGATGACCCAGCAGGGCAGTAGGCACAAATCTGCCCAGTGGTTGGCACAGGAGCATTACCTTTCTGGGTGCTTCTTTTTTTATTCCACTTGAAACCGGCCTTGAAGATCCACAGACATCAATTTCCCAAAGAAGCTTAGCCTTGCTGAGCTTATCCAGGCACTCCTATCATGCTGGAGCTATGTTTAGGAGTATGGCTGCACTTCACTCCCACTCATGTAGGCATACCCGAACTGGCTAAAACTGGTTAATTTAGATGCTGATAACACAATATGCTCCAATCTGACTTGCACCCCATTGCCTATAAACTGATCCACACCCACTTTTCTGCTCTGCAGATGCTGGGTTCTTGTTGCCAATATTTTGTGTTTTTTTTTTTTTTCATCTTACTGGCTTCCTGGCTCACTTCTGACTATGCTTTAGCCTTCCTCCAGCCCTGAAAGGATGCCTGCAAGCCCATGAACCTGGATGCAAGGAACCCCCTACTGAAGAAGTCACGGGGGTAGCACAGAAAGTCTGTCCAGGCTCCTGTGCATCTGGATCCAGGAAGATGGAAGCAGCAGAAGCACATTTGTGCTGGTGTCCAGTTCAGGATAAGGAAAAGTGACTGAAGTCAAGCATGTGAAGTGCTTTCTAGGACACAATGCACAACATGTTGGGCTGGAGTGGGGCAAACCATGCTGCCAGAAGGGAGCACAGCACCGCTGTGGGCAGGCACATGCAGTAACCCAAACTGTGTTCCCAGGGCCTTCCCCTGCTGTTGGGCTGGGACCTGCTTCCTCCTTGCTCCTGCCATCCCAGCACTAGCCACTCTCATGCACTGAAACCTGGAGACCCAGCCAGCTCCTCTCCCATCTCCATGTCAACATGTTAATGACAATAAGACCTTGTGTTAAGATGTAGAACAGAAGAGAAGGTGAAGTTCACGTTTTTGGGTTCAGTGTTGCCTGGGGAGGAATGGTAATTAACATTAGTTATCTAGCAAACCTCTAAAGATAGCCCTGTGGCCAGTGTAGAAGAATTATATGATTATTGCTCTTTGCTTTTGTGGCATGAAGATGGGTAATCTATCAGAATCATCTCTGCCATGTATGCACTTTTAAAAAGTGGAAGTTGTAAGCTAGTACATGATTTTGAGCTTCTCTCTAAATTACTTCTCTTTCAGTGCCATTTCCAAACTTTCTGCCATAAATTTATTTCATTTGAGCACATGCAGCCTCCTCCTGCAGTCTTATTGGGAGCATCTACGTCAGTGTGTTGATTCAGAACACAAGACCACTTTTCTGGCAAATGTCTTGTTCATCTCCCATTCCTCTGCTTTGGGTCATGTGGCGGAGCAGCCTCAAACTGCATGAACCGGCTTCCTGGGGATGGGACTGAATGGGAAGATGTGCTCCAGGGTTGCATCCAGGAGCGGATGCAGGCTACAGTTCATCCAAAATAAAGAAAAACACAGAAATGTGGATTTCATGTCCTCAGCACCAGCTGCTTTGCTGTACAAATTTGCTGTTGTTTGTATGCATGTTGTGGTTTAAACCCTGTTGGCAGCTAAGCCCCACTCAGCTGTGTGCTCACTCCTCCATCCAGTGGGATGGGGGAGAAAATCGGGAGGGTAAAAATGTGAAAACTCATGGGTTGAGGTAGACAGTTTAATAGGTAAAGCAAAATCCACGCACACAAGCAAAGCAAAATCAGGAATTCATTCACCACTTCCCATTGGCAACCAGGTGTTCAGCCTCCTCCAGGAAAACAGGGCTTCATCACATGTCACGGTTACTTGGGAAGGCAAGCATCACCACTCCAAGTGTCCCTCTTTTCTCCTTCTACCCCAGCTTTTATTGCTAAGCACATCGTACGCTATGGAGTGTCCCTTTGGCCAGTAGGGGCCAGCTGTCCCAGCTGTGTCCCCTCCCAACTCTTTGTGCACCCCCAATCTACTCACTAGTGAGGTGGTGTGAGGAGCAGAAAAAGCCTTGACTGTGCAACCACTGCTCAGCAACCACTAAACCATCCCTATGTTATCAGCACTGTTTTCAGCACAAATCTAAAACACAGCACCATATGAACTACTATGAAGAAATATCACTATTCCAGCCAAAACTGGTACAGCATACTACATGTTAAAGTAGACGTAGCTCCTGCCTCTGTGCTTGTTCACTTCATAATGCAAGTCATGCTGGCCTTCTTTGGTTTAACCCTCATTTTTTCTGTGTGTTTCTTTTTCTCTCCTTCCTTTTCTTATATTTACGTACAAGTAGTTTCAGGCAACATTTGGCTTGACGTTGTTTTACTACCTGCAAAATTACATTTCTTCATTGCTGAAACACCAACCTTTAGTGTAAAGGCTAGTTGTACATCTTTCTAGATTTTCTGAATGTTATTTAACCTCTTCTTTCTCTATCCTATATATCCTAACAAGAAACATAAAATGTATATATAAAGTTTTTGCGAGTAGACTTTTGCTTATAAACAGCAGGTAAGGGCCCCCGTGTTGCCTGGACTTGATGAAATTCATCCTGGACTACTTAAGGAGTCAGAGAAGCAACCTCTGACTGTCTTCAGAGACCTGGAGAAGGACAGAACTTTGGAGTCTCGTTGAGTGCAAAACTTTATTTTTAACTGAAGGAGAAAGGAGAACCAAGGGAATCAGAGACTACTTCAAAACATCTATACACATTTTAGCACCTTGAAGATATCTCTGAAGAGATAAGCAACAATGAACAGACACTTTACAAGAACTAATTGTATCAAACCGATAAAACATTCTCTTTGATAGAGTAACCAGACCAGGGTAGGCCTAAAGTAAATGTGAAACTTTCTAAGAATAACAACACTAGAGCTGAGGAATGGGTAGCCAACCGTGTTACAAAATCTCCTTGGAGCTCCTAAAGAGCAGGTTAGACTGCCTCAGGGATGGCTGGACAGGTGCCGTGAACAAGGGCACAGCACCCATGCTCGAACTTGAGCCCGTTGCCTCTATCACTGAGTTTTCTTGCATTGGAGAGCCAAAATTGGATGCAGACCTTTAGATGTAGTCCCACAAGCACTGAATATAGGGAAATAATCCCCACTCTTGGCCTGCTGGCTACACCTTTGCTCATGCAGACCAGGAGGCTGTTGGACTTCTTTTCTGCCAGGACATATTGCTGGCTCATGGTCAACTTGGTGTCCACCAGGACCTCCAGGCCATTTTCTCCAGAGCTGCTTTCTCACCAGCTGGAACTCAGCTTACACTGTAGCATGGGGTTAGTGCCTCCCAGGTGCCCGACTTTGTTATAACGTACTATATTAACAGACTAGCACACAATATCACAAGCAAACAGTAATGTTAATATAACTAATCTATATCAATTACGATTCTTAAAGGGCAAACTGCAGATTAGCACAGTGCATGCACCTTGATTTTCACCATGTCAGTTGATTTGCAGTGCTAGATTAGGACATTCTCCCATGCAGGTACCATACAGTGCTTACAATGTTAACACCGCAGTGATCTTAGATGGAGGAAATATGTTCTGTTTTATCACCCTGTTATCACCAAGAAAGCTCCAAGCTGCACAATAACACTGTGCTTCAGAAAGAACTTTGACTTTCATAAAGCCAAGATGATCTAACAATGGGAATTTATTACTTCAAAGATCTTCTGTCTGAACACACGTCCCTGACTCCTGGTGCAAAATTTCCTGTTAGGCACAAAACCTCCTTGCTCAGGGGATTTAAAGGCCAGGTCCTGCATTAGGAGAGCAGAGCATGAGAAAACCCATCCCCTGAGCAGAAGTGTGCCATTTCCTTGATGTAATTCATATCTCTTGAAGGGTGACTGTGAGTTAATGGCCTTGTCATTCGGGTTTTATTTTTATTTTAATTACCTTGTTTGCCAGCTTTTGAAATTGAAGAAAATTAAATACTGCATAGTCCCTGCATTTTTAGTGGCCTTGTTTGGGGACAGAAGTGAGATTTTAGTTAACATGAAAACTTGTGTGGAAACTTTCCTCCTCAGTTTAGATTTACATGTTTTCTAACAATAGAACAAATGAATTTTACAGGTGCTTAAGAAATACAAAATATTTGTAGTTTTGGTTTTGATTTTTATTAAAAGCCAGAAAATTTAACTGCAAACTTAAAAACAATGAAAGTGCTTTTTTTTTTTTTTCCAAAATGTGGAAGTTAACTGGAACTTTATGATCAGCTCTGGTATAAATGTTTATTACGAAGTTTAAATTGGCAATGACAAATTGAGCACAGGAAAAGGAAACCATCAGTAATACATAATCCTATCCTAATTCTCATTGCAAATACTTTGAATTATGGGCACTGCACAATTTTATCCTGCAGTGAATATTTTTTTTTTTCTGTTGTGTAACCTACTACAAATAACATAGACTTTTTCCCATGTTCAAACCAGGCTTTTATATGCCATATCGGCTTCATATGTAATCTCCTCTCTAGCTAGAAGGTCACAAATTTTCAGAACTAAGTAATGTGCAGGGAACAGAATTTTATAGGGTACACCAAGTTACTGATATGCAAAGCCTTTCACTGCTATTGCTAAATAATTCCCAGGAGGAAGTCTGATGGAAGGAAGTTGGAGGGAAGGACATCAGACATAGAGTTCCCACTTCCTTTCTGCAGCACAGACTTGATAAAGTTAAGCAAAGTGATAATTAAAGGGGGATTCATCTCTGCCTCCTTTGAGGCGCAGCAGCACAGTCATGTCCCTGCGATGCCAAGGGCAAGACCCAGCTGAACTGCCGGAGATGTCCAACTAGTGCACAATTTCTCCATGTCTGTGGAGGCACTCCTTCTTACATGTGGTGAGCTTTTTCCACCACCTTTGACTATCTCAAAGTTAGATGTTTAATGTAAGTTGTTGGGCCCCCTCTCTGCTCAGCAGACAGCAGCGCTACAGTCAGCCATTGGAGGGCAAATCCTTGACACCTACCTTGGGACAGGATGAGTAACCTTCTCAATTCGCCAGTCTCTCTGAGTTTCCCACAGAAGCCCAGAAGACTAGCTGTCTATTAAACCTGCTAAATGAGACGTCTGACCTTGGCAGCTGCAGTGAGGTGAGACAAGTCTTGCCTTGATTGCTTGCTTTCTCAAAAGCAGAGGCAGGAATCCTTGAAGGCCACAAGGAAGATCGTGTTGGTGTTGGTGCATGCACATAAGATAGGCAGACAGGATCTCCTGGGTACTTATTTTCACCTGCTGACCACACAGGGAATTTAGGTACTTGCTTTAGGAGGATGGCTTCACTAGGTGCCTAACATTTAAATGCAAAGAAGAGTCATTCCCTCAGGTGAGGCAGCTGGATTGCACCTCACTCACAAGTCACTGCCAGGGGCAGGGTGCCGGGTGTTTAACCATGGTATGTGACAAGGCCTTAGGTATGTCATGGTTCATCTTGGACTAATGCCCTTTTCTGCAGTCACCATGTGGTGTGAGAGAACCCAAATGGGTCCTGCCACCAGACCCAGCTCTGGTGCCCTTTGTAAGGTCTGGGACTCCTTTCTAAATTCCCTTTGGCTCAAAAATGCAGTGCTCCAGTTTCCCTGACTCCCTGCTTACCTACATGTGCTCCTTCAGAGCTCCAGCTACCAGAGGAATGTCCTGACCACTTAACTTTCCTGCAAGCATTTGGGAGCCACCGCTTAACTCTTCTGCAAGTAATTGGGAGCCACAGATCTTTGTAAAATACCCGCAGAACAGAGTACATACATACCAGGACACCTGATATGCTTTTGCGACACTTGTCCTGCCTCTTCAATGAATCTGAGGTATGCTGCTGGTTTGCATCTGGCCCAGTCCCACTTGCCTTCCTCCTTCCTATTTATCCCATATTGCCCGCATACAGGTGCAGAACCTCAAACAGTGGTGATGGACTTGCTGTAGCTTTCTCTCCAATTCTCTACTCATCTTGCATTACTGTTTGAGTTATAGGAAACTTTTCTAAGCAGAGCAGTTAGCTGAGCAGTCTGGAAAGCAGTACAGTACCCTGCTTTGGACAAGGGTGCAAAAAAGATCCCACCCCTATCTCTTTCTCAACATACCTTACCCTGTCATGGTGCTCACTCTCACCAAAGAGAAGAGTTTACCAAAAGGATTTACCAAAGATAGGAAGAATAATCTGAAAATGTGTTTTGTTAAATACAGCTTTGCAAGGTACAGGGCACTGATGACCACTGTCCAGTCCTTGCATGGAGTGCAGTAGACTTTTTGGTTCTGTTTTCCCAAGTCAGAGCCAGCATAATAGTCTGTCTAGACTGATAATCTTGATGTGTACAAGTAAACGTGTGCATAGGCATATGCATAAAAATGCAATTTGTAATGCAAGAAAATATTCAGTATTTCAAAGAGATATAATGCTCTACTTCTCTTTAAAACATCCTTGCAGATCTCTGTTAGTCTATGCAGTCATGTTGCCCTCTGTTGACTTCAGTATGTGCCTGCAGCTTTCCATCTCTAGCTCCAAGTCGGAGCTGACCCTTGTTCTCAGGGCATCTAACCAGAAGACTTCATGATGCAGTTTATTTCCCTGACACAGAATCACAGAATGGTTGAGGTTGAAAGGGATGACTGGAGGTCATCTGGCCCAACCCCCTTGCTCAAGCAGAGTCACGTAGAGCTGGTTGCCCAGGACTGTGTCTGGATGGTTTTTTGAATATATACAAGGATGGAGACTCCACAACCTCCCTGGGCAGCCTGTGCCAGTGCTTGGTCACCCTCACAGTGAAAAAGTGTTTCCTGATGTTCAGAGGGAACCTCCTGTGTTTCAGTTTGTGCCCATTGGCTCTGGTCCTGTCACTGGGCACCACTGAGAAGAGCCTGGCCCCGTCCTCTTTGCACCTTCCCTTCGGGTATTTTTATACATTGATAAGATCCCCCTGAGCCTTCTGTTCTGCAGGCTGAACAGTCCCAGCTCTCTCAGCATTTCCTCACAGGAGAGGCGCTCCAGTCCCTTCATCATCTTTGTGGATTCTCTCCAGTATGTCCATGTCTTTCTTGTAATGGGGAGCCTAGAACTGGATCCAGCACTCCAGCTGTGTCTCACCAGTGCTGAGCAGAGAGGATCACCTCCCTCACCCTGTTGGCAACCCTCATGCAACCCAGGATCCTGGGAACCTGCTTTGCTGCAAGGGGACATTTCATGCGTGCTAATGAATGCAATAAAAAGGAGGAGTGTACCTAGGTATTGTGATCTCAGTGTTCATGAAAGGAGTGCCACAACCAAAGAAAGGTGAGGTAGAGTCATGCCAGGAGCACAAGAACAAAAAGTACTCAGGTCATCATGGTTTACAACTACCACAGTCCTCAAGGCAATCCACTGAGGATCTGATCTTTATGGTCTTTATTACTCAGAGATGTGAAACCTCAAGAAAATATTTTAACAATCTCCAAATTCCAGGGATGTCCCCAGGAAGGTTCAGAAAGGCAGTCCCAGCCACCGTGACCCCAGGTGACACACAGTTAATGGGCAAGGCTGTTCGGAGGTGACTGCCAGGCCTGTGGTGACTGGGACGGAGGGCTCCAGCCCTGCGTTCCCCCTGTGCACCTTCACCTTCCCACTGTCCCCGTCCACCAAGACACGGTTTGATGCTTTCTGCATTCCTCCAGGCCCCCTACACCCTCTTGCTACTCCTGGGTCCTGAAGCAACCACCACATAAGCCACCTTCCCTTCAGTGGCTGCTGTATTCATCAGCATCTTCTCTAATTTGAGAAAACTTCACAATACAGCATGAACCCATGCCTGAGCCCTCTGGTTGGGACATGTGGAGTGCAAAGAGATCATAGAATCATTGAACCTTTAAATGGTCTGGGTTGGAAGGGACCTTAAAGATTATCTAGTTCCAATCCCCCTGCCATGGGCAGGGACACCTCCCGCTAGACCAGGTTGCTCAAAGCCCCATCCAACCCGGCCTTGAACACTTCCAGGGATGGGGCATCCATAACTTCTCTGGGCAAGCTGTTCCAGTGCCTCACTACCCTCAGAGTGAAAATTTTTTTCCTAATATCTAATCTAAATCTACACTCTTCCAGTTTGAAGCCATTCCCCCTCATGCTATCACTACATGCCCTTGTAAAAAGTCCTTCCCCAGCTCTCCTGTAGGCCCCCTTCAGATATTGGAAGGCTGTAATAAGGTGTCCCCAGAACCTTTTCTTCTCCAGGCTGAACAACCCAAACTCTCTCAGCCTGTCTTCATAGCAGATGTGCTCCAGCCCTCTGATCATCTTTGTGGCCCTCCTCTGTACCTGCTCCAACAGGTCCACATCCTTCTTGTGCTGAGGGCTCTGCGGAGATTTCCCCACAGGGCTTTCCAGGAGCTCTGCTGGGGCCTCAGCTTCCCTTTCGGAAGGGGCCAGGGACGGGCAGCCATTGTCTGTGCCCTGTCCTGTTCTTGCACTTCCTACCCAGATGTGACATGCCCAAAGTGTGTCCTTCAGAGCCTCAAGTAATTTCCTGGTGCAGAAGGTGGTATTGTTCACTGCTAGCACTAACAATGTGCTCATGGCATTCATATCTGTGCCTGAAAAACATTTAATTTCCCCAGAAATACTCTGGCGCTGCTGAGCACTGCCGGTGCTCTGGTGCCCTGCTGCGCACTGGGGCTGGGAGGCCAGAGGAGAGTCCATGGGGGATCAAAACGTGTTGGCCGAGTACCTTCAGTTAGCTACGGCTGGAGGATTTGTGCTGTTTATTCTCTTTGGTTGGCTCACTAGAGAGGATAGGAGATGTAGTGAAGGGTAGATGTTGTGCGGAGGGACATGGTGTAGTAGTAACTTGGCAGTGCTAGGCTGTTATGGTTTGAAGAACCCACAACAATTTATTGTCGTTTTGACAATTATTTTATCACCTGATGACCCCTCCCCACGTGGGAAGGGGAATCAGGAAAAACAAGGAAACCGAGGGTTGGAATATAAGCAGATTTAATAGAATAAGACTAAATAATTAACAATAATAATAATAATAAAGAACCTAAATTGATCCCAATATCAATACAAAACATACAAGGATTATACTCAGCCTGTTCTATCTGTAGGAAGCTGTGCAGTCCCAGCAGTGGACAGCAAATGTTGGACACTGTGAGTGCTACGGCTTCGGGAGGAAGGGAATGGCTCAGGGGTCCGGCACTGGGGCAAGAAGTTATCAGGATCGCTGCCATCATAAAAGAGAGAAACTCCTCACCAAACTTTCTAATTTATATTGAATGTGACGTTCATGGTATGAAATAATCCTGTTGGCCAGCTTGGGTCAAGTGCCCGGGTCTCACTCCTCCTCATCCCTGAACCTGGCAAGCTTGAAAACACTGAGACCTTGAAACCCACATACCATACTTGGCTGTAAAGTAAATATTTTCACAAATTCAGACACGAGAGTCTTCTAAAAATGCAGTTTTCCTTAGCACTAGAAGAGACCTTACCGAAAAGTAAAATTACTGAAAGAGAAATTAATCCTGTGTCGCTCAAACCAGGAGGTAGGCTAACGGTTGGACTTGATGATCTTAAAGGTATCTTCCAACCAAAGCAATCCTGTGATTCTGTGATGGGAGGAAACAATGGGGCCACGACACTTTTGATGCCAGCATTGGAGAACTCCAGGATGCTTCCTCATTAGCCAGCCTAAGAGTTAGGGATTTAAATATGAAAATGTGAGGCACATCCAGTCTCCAGTCTTGCTGGGGGTGCAAGCAGAGAAATCCTGGTGTAGAAAGATAGAAAAGGAATCCTGCCCATGGAATACAGCCTTTCATTTTGAATGCAGGCGCTTTCACACAGTGTTATTAAGTGCCGGCACATTTGTTAGCTGGTGCACTTTTGACAGATCTGACTTTATTTTATTAATGGGTGAATTACTCTTCCCCCAGGCGGCTCCTCTAAATAATTTAAGTCTGCTATAATCAGAAAGGCTGGCATTTATGAATATTACGCCTCTCTTCAAAGGGATCTCCAAGTTCGCGCTCAGTGATGTGTTTCTCTATGTGGAAAATAACAGAACACTGCCACCTCATGGAAATCTTTATTTTATGCAAGAAAGTAGAAAGTAAGTTCAGGAAACTTGAGAACGTATTTCACTTTGGGCACGATGGCCAATCACTATTAAGAACTATGTTGCATGTTACTTACCTAAGGACACATTTAGATGTTTGTATCATAAATTGAACAGAAAATTGCACATCTTCTAAACCAGGTGGAACTCAGTACAGAAGGAAAACGGCCTTTGCCCGTTGCTCTTCCCCCACAGGTAATGAAGGGTTTACATTTTCAAATACTGATACGCTGACGTGCAAATAACAGAGGATCGCGTGGGTGTGCACCTTTTTTTTTCCTAAAGAACAAATAGTCTGGAAGGATATAAATACCATGAAATTAAGCCGTGTCAATAATAAAAATGTCTCAGCATTCTGGTTCAAATGTTTCCTGATTAAATACTTTGAAAGCAATTATACCAAGTGGCTTGAAATTCTTTCCAAAATGAGATACCTTAGCTGTTGTATATCTGGGTATTTTAAAAATTGAGTTTATGTACTCATCGCTGTCACTTCGAAGAAAGAGGTTTCATTCTGAAAAAAAAATGACGTATTTGGCCTTTTTTGTTCCCAAATTTTATTTCGCTCCGTTAGACGTGGGTTTGCGAGCTGCTTTGCCTGACCCGAGCATTAATTTCGGTGCGCGGTAGGGCTACGAGCTGCTCTGCGGGTCCGCCTTGGGAGCGCCCTGCCGCTTTAAGAGCTCATTTGCATGTCCTCGCCGCTCTCAGCGCTGTACCGGGCGGCCGCCTCCGCCAGGGGGCCTCGTCGCGCGGCGGCGCCCGGTCCTCCCGCCGCGCGGCCGCCGCTCCCCCGCCCTCCCCGGCCCGTTGCGCCTGCGCGAGTCCGCGGAGTCCTTGGAGCGGCGGCTGAGGGGCGCAGGCCGGGAGTGGCGGACATGCAGCGCTGGGGACGCGTCTCCTGCGCGCTCGCTCGGGTACTGCGCCGGCAGGGGACGGCGCTGCCGCGGGGCGGGCGGGCGAGCGAGCGAGCGGCGGGAGCTCAGCCGTAGCGCGCCGCACTCGGGAGCTGGGGCCTGGGCTTTCCTCATGCCCCCCCCACCCCTCGCCGGGAGCGGGCGTGAGGGCGGGCGGAGCCGGAGCAGGCGCCCTGGGGCGCGGCGGGCCGCCGCGGCGTTTGGCTGGTCTTCCCTCCCTTCTCTGCTTTCCCCTCCTTAAGCAGGGACGGGGCGTCGCTCCTCGCCCGGCGCCGCCTCGGCCCGGCTGAGGTGACACGGTGCCCGCGGTGTCGGCTGGCCCCAAGCGGGCGTCACGCCGCCTCGGCGGGGTGAGCTCGGGGTCTTGTCCTTGCTGCCGTGTGATTTGTTGGCTGTCGGTCCTCCCGAGAGCGGAGGGGGTGCCCCGGCCCGCCAGAGGGAGCGGCCGGGCGGAGCGGGGGGTGAGGGCGGGTACCTCTGTAGCTGCGGAAGCCGCCAGCTGTCAGAGGGTCGCTTCCAGCCATTTGGGCAGCGATAAGGGCTTCAGAAATGCTTTCAGCAGGATCCTCTGCTCCAGGTACAGGATGATCGCCCGTGAGACGCTTGTAGGGACTGTGCTGTACTGTCCCATTACAATTAAAAAGTCTTGCCCTCCAGAACCACCTCTGAGAGGTTGCCTGTTCACAGGAGGTGGCTGAAGAGGATGGTTATGGAACAACAAGACTCTTTGTAAGCTCCTGTGGGTGTCTTCGTTTATGTCATTAAGAGCCCCGTGTGAAGGGTTGAAAGTTTGTGTGGTTAGAGGCAGCCTTAGGCGAGGCTGACACGAAAACAGGTGTAATGATTGGCTGAGATTGCAGAGCAGGTAAATGGCAGAGCGACTTCTACCTCCTGTTCCAGCCAGTGCCCTCCATGTCCGCTTCAGTTATGTTGTTCCTGTTTTGATTAACTGGTGATTGTAACTGTGCGTTTGTCTGTATGTGGTTGAATGCTTATTTTCCTTCAAGGGTAGACTTCAACTTTTAAAATTAAGCAGTTTTTTTTTTCCCTTTCTAGAGAAGCCATTTTGATCGAATTCATCATGGTCTCCAGGGAATTTGTGCAGTGTCACAAAGGACCTATGCTGATCAAGGTAATTAATTTATGATTATTAGTTTACGATACATGGCTTAGGTACAAAGTTCATAGATTCTGTTGCATTAATAATCAATAGAGATTGCATGGATATCTGTTTCAGCCATATTTTCTCCTTTATAAACTACTGATTTTATGGCATTCAGTAAGCATTTATCTTTTGCAGTAAACATGAATAGAAGCTGCATTGGAAGAATGTTGTAGTAAACTATCCAAACATTGAGTTTAGTTCTTAAAGGATTTATAGTAAGATGGATGGGTCAGACAGAATTCAGTTGCCTCATTTCTTTTTACATTATTTTCCCCTGTAAGATTTAAGAGGTTTTTTTCATTGCATAGTGAATACTTCCACACAACCGTTCCTTTTATCCAGAGGGTTACTCTCACATGAGGTGTAGTTCACTCATCTGAACTTAGTCTATTAAGTTGCATCATTTTTAATAGCCATCTTGCTTTTCAAAAAATTCCTTTTCAAACATGAATTATTTAAAAAATAAACTGGTGTTCCTGCAGTAAAATATTAGCTGCTGGAACAAAAATAACTCAAATGTTAATAACTCTGTTTCAGTTGATGCTGATGTCACAGTTATTGGCTCTGGTCCTGGAGGGTATGTTGCTGCTATCAAAGCAGCTCAGCTTGGATTTAAGGTAAGATGAGACCTCACTCAGAGAGCAGAATATTTATCCAGATGAACTTGGAAGATGTTTGTGTGATACTGAAAAACTGAAATTCCTCTGTCACATCCTGGGGCACCAGATGCTGTTGAGATGTTGGTAATCTTTCTTTACCTTGCTTACCCAGATTATACAGAAGTTGAAATGGACATGTGAAGATAGGACTGTCTGTAGCCCTGCTAGGCTACTGACAGAGCTGCTCAGGAAAGCTTGCTTTTTGTTGGAAGTGATAATTGAGGTGTGCTTATACTCTTGTGGAAGAGAAGGTGGGAAAAGAATGTTAGGAAGGATTTTTTCTCCCAACAAAGAAAAGGGGGGGGGAGGGAAGAGGCAGTAGCAGAAAGACCACTGAAAAAATATCCTGAAGATCAGACTGAGGGACCTCAAAAGAGGAAAAAACAGTATTTAACTGATGTGGGTTTCGAATGTGAGTAGAGGAATTCCATTGCCATGTGAGAATTTTAGACGCAAAAATAAGTCTGTAGAAATACTAATGGATCAAATTTACATTTATTTATGTTCATCTCTGTTGCTCTGTCTGTTGCCTTCGAATACCTTTTGAAAGAGGCAACTTTTGCTCCTTAATATGAGACCAACTTACTTTCTTGGAACTGCATTATTCTTGTCTTAATTATTTTGAAATCTGAGAAGGTGGTGCTAACAGTCTTGAGCATGTTCCTGCTGGCTGGTACCTTCAATGCTTCCAGACTATGACATCTAGACTTAATGGCAAAAATTAGTTGGTTAGACCGCCTGGTAAGGACAGGAACTCCTGTTGATGAACGAAGTTCCAGTGAAACACTGGAACAGGGCCCATATAGCATGTAGTCTTCATCCTTGGATATTTTCAGAACTTGGTTGTACAGGGCCCTGAGCCACCTGGTGCATCTTTGATGTGGACTGTGTTTGGAGCAGGAGACTTGACAGAGGGCCTCCAGAGGAGGTCCCTTCAACCTAAACTTTTCTGTAATTCTGGTTGTTGTCCCTCATTGCTCACTACTCCCAAAGCTGGATTTCAGTGATGTCTCTTTTGTTATCTTTCAGCCATCTAATGTATAACTGTACCAAAATATAAGTGTTTGAGATTCCGTTAAGAAGTTTGGCCTGTGACCTAGTGCAGATAATTGAGTTGTCTTTATGCCTGTGAATTTTTTTTTTGTCTTAATAAATACTCTTGCTTTTAGATGTATGTTGTTACTGAGCTATTACTACCTGAGAAAAATGTGCTCAGTGCTACAGGTTTTAATTGAGATTGAGGCCTTCTGCCATGTAAGTTCATGTTTGTTTATTCTAAAGCTATTTTTTGTGGCTGTATGCCTGCTTTTTTTGGAGCAGCGCTGTCCTCAGGTCCTTCATATCTGTGATTGACGATAGGATACCATATACAGGGAGGTTAAAAAGTGCCGTGGATTCTGTTTTTTGTCATGGCAAAACATAATTTTGTTATACTGCTTTACAGCTAGTCGGAGTAAGTAAAATATTTAGACATGCGTGGCATGTGTCATCTGTAGCACTGAATAAATGTGAAGAATGTTTATGCTGTCCCTGAGGGATGTAAGGAGATGGTTTTGTAAGATCTTTGGGAAAAGATAGATTCTATAGTTCTGGGAGAACCCGAGTGTGCTCTGCTGAACTAGTGAACGGTAACCTTCAATATCAGTGCTACGTGTGCTAGCAGAAGCCTTAAGTCCTTGCGTCACCGCCACAGTATCCCACGTTATTGCCAACAATGTTCTCTGGGCATTGGCTTTTCAACAGCTTTGCTTGGCCTTGTCGGTGAAGTTGATGTAAAGTGGATGAGGCAGAACCTCCTTATCAGGTAAAGGTAGGAGCAGTCTGGTGCTGTTTGATCCGTAGTACAGCTTTCAAAGCCCTTGGATTGTTTTTCATGCATTTGTGTGCTTAAAACAGGAGGAAGGGTAGAAAGGGGGTTAGCATGTCTCAGTGTGTTTCTGTGATTTGATACAGTGAATCCTGCTCTTCATGTTACCATCACCTCTACTTTAGCACAAAAGCAGCAATTTAAAGAAATGATGAAAGGCTTTCACCTGGGTAGTCACTTCTCAGCAGGCTGGAGCTCTTAGAGTATAAACCAAGGAACTGTTATTTTGTACGTGTGCACCTTGCAGAGAAGGAGATGCCAATTCTTATGCTTCTATAAAAAAGGTTTATGATACTTTCTTACCCCCCCAAGTGATCTGCTTACTTGACATTTTGTCAGTTGCTTTTTTTTTTCCTTTCCGTACGTTGATGTTGGCAAGCCGATGAAAAGGAGATGAAATATTTTCCATCCGTGTTGGTATTGACCTCATTTTTGTTTGGCTTCGCTTTACTTGATTTTTATTCTTTCTTTATAGATTTTGGCACAAATTTATATCAAAGGGTCTTGCAGGATAGTGTGTTTAGAGAGGGAAATGTTGTTTGTGGTTTGGGGCTTTTTTCTTTAAAGAAATTATTTCTTCATGCAATTTTAACATGTATTGGTTCATTTGTCTGTTGTTTGCTTGCAGTTACGTGTTTTTAGGAATCTTTTGTATGATTTCTGTTTTTTGCTTTTTGCAGTTTTAATTGTAAGGGGAACATCTTTCACAGAATTGAGTGTTGTATTTAATTGAGGCGACTGGATTTTTGAAGCAGAACAACAGCACTTAAACTTGTATGAAAGTATAAATGGTGCACTGGGGAATGTGGCTCTCTTCTGGTAGAGAATTTTGTTGCAAAGTGCTATTTTGTGGTTTTAAGTTAGGAAAAAAAATGAGGGTGGGGAAATCTGAGCCACAAAATAAATCTAGGAATGAAATTAATGAGACAGTTGTAGAGAAAGAGTTATTAGGTAAATGTCTTGTCTTTGTCATCAATTCTAACTTGTCAGATACTCCATAATGAAATGGTGACGTATTGCTAAAAAGTTCTTTTTTCCCCACTTCTTCCTCAGACTGTCTGTGTAGAAAAAAATGAAACCTTAGGTGGAACCTGTTTGAATGTTGGATGTATTCCATCCAAGGTAAGCGTATGTAGTTTGTCATAACTTCATTAACAACAACAGATGTTCTGTGCATCACTTGAGAAACTCTTCCTTAAATCTTTTTCCAAGATTGACGTACTTTCTTTAAAAATTGAAATTGCAATCCAAATAAGCTGAAGATCCAAATAAATAACACAGGGGTTTGAAATTTTACTTGCTCAATAGAAGCGTTTTGTTTGCAAACTCTGTTTTGTGGACTTTTCAAAATGAAAGAGTGGAAGAGAACTGAAACCAAAGGCGCATACCGATACATCTTCTCACTCTGAGCTGTTGAGTCTATGTTGTAACCAGTAACTGACTACGGTGTTAACTGTTTCAGATGACTGTATCTCTTGTAGTATCCACCATGTGAAGTTCTTGATCCTCTCATCTTGATTTGTTCAAAATAAATCTGTAGTTTTGTCCATGATGATGTTCTTGTATTAAAGGAATGCTGAACTGTGTGACTAGGGGTAGAGAAAGTGAATCTAAATTAAAGGGAGAGAGGCACCCCTGAAAAATCATGAACTCTGGTTTTGGTTGGATGCACCATGCTCTGAAGAGAGCTGTCTCTCTCCATTGACTGTAGAAAGAGTGTAGTTTGCGGCTCAGCAGCCCCAAAAGAAAGGAGAAGTAAAAAGAAATTCAGAAGAACTTAATATTTGAAGTTATCTGTCCAGTTTTAAGTAATTTCAGAACTAGGGCCTTATAAGAGCAGTGCTATTGCTAGATAGCCTTATTAGTCCAATCGAGTCTGTCTAGCTGGATGCTAATGAGTCTGCCTTATTAGCATCCAGCAGGTGAAGAAAGACACTGGTAAGGCCAGGTTTGTAACAGCTGTAGAAACAGACATAATTTTCTTACCAAGATCCCTCCGAACTATATCATTAATTCTAATCTGTTTGCTCAGAAAGGTTCCATTATTATGGTAGGAGAAAATACAGTGCAAATACAAAGTTTTTAAAATTATATATTAATTTTCCTAAACATTTTACTAATAGTTTTATTGAAGTTCAGAATATCTTAATATAGTGAGAAAAAACTAAAAATGAGATGTAGATCAATACAGTGTTACTTTAAAAGTTTGAAACTTTGCTAGGATCTATTTAACTAACTATTCTTAAGTCCTTTTTTTATTCTTTGAAGTTCTTAAGAAAATACTTCTGAACCCATGGCTACACCCAGATACTATCCAGAATTTTTTTTGAATGGCAATAAATTTCTTAAGAAGAAGATACATAGGCTGCATACACTGAGGCAATAACAAACTCTTTGGAAATTCCTTTTCAAAAAGCCACCAAAATAATACATTGGGCATATAAATTCTTTTCTTTTTTAATTACTGAAGTCTGAAGTGGTGGCTGTCTTCAAGTAATATTGGATGTTATGGATTCAGGGTTGTGACAGTTATATGAAATGGGCAAACCAATTTTAAAGAGTGCGAGTTGAGAAACATTAATAAACTAATACTATCAGAATAAGCTAATTCCATTTTTAATTCAAGCGTGTGTAAATAAAGCAGGTATTTCATAATGTGCTTTGAATGTTTTACTGTGCCTGCTTTCAGTGCACAGTCTTGCGCTTTTGTCCTTCTTGAAGAGATACTGATAATTTCATGTTTGGGATGGCTATAGTGAAAGACATAATTTTTCTTGCCAAGATCCCTTCCTAGCTATATTGCTATTTCTAATAGAAATACAGTTCTAGAAGTTCTGCATTTCAAGTTCCTGATTTATAAACATCATTATAAAAACTATTCTAACTTTAATTTTGAATTCTGAATGTCCAGTGACCTAAGCTCGCTCTAAGCCATCTAGCTTCAGCTCAAGTAGCTGATGTGGTAACTGTAGTACAACTCCTCGGCTACAAAATTTAACTCGCATACATCTACATGGGCTAAAATTTTGACAGGGATTTCAGTATAGGTTTTTCTCATCCAGTTTTTCTGTATCCTCCTTTTGTTGACAAGTAATCTCTTGTCTGAGGTAAAAAGGAAATTTGCCTGTGAGTCAGTCAGAATCATCTTTCTTTCCTCTATTAAAGTCTGTTCTTTTTTTTTTTTTTTTTTTTCCAATGTTCATGGAGTCATTCCTGGTTTCTCTGGTGAAACAAGCAAAATGATAGGTGTGAATTTGACTATTTTCTATTTTTATGTTAAATATCTAACTTTATAAAACACTTCAGTAAGAGATCCTGTGTACAATTTCTGTTTGATATATACCTTTTTAAATTCATACATGCCGGACTTTTTCTTAAAAGTAATAATGTTATGCAAATAACATCAGATTACTTTTTGCCTGATAATATAAATAATTAATTCAATCATGAAGGCATGTCCCAATTTACATTTCTGTGTGTGTATTTTAGGCCTTGCTGAACAACTCGCATCTGTATCACTTGGCCCATGGAAAAGATTTCGCTAATAGAGGAATCGAAAGTGAGTGCGAAGAGCAGCTTGTCAATGCTTGTTAACATAAATTATTTCCATCAACAAGCAACTTTAATCATTCAAAACTGATTACTGTATATTTCTGGTTATAAATCTTTTTAGACTTATAAATAATATCCTTTATATGTCAGTTGGAGGTTTAGGGACATGTGTCTGCTCCTTGAACCCCAAATCATGTGACAGATAAGTTATATTTGAAAAGTGTAATATTGCTTATAATTTGAAAAGTGTAACATAGCCGTTGTTGAATGTAACTTTTACTGTTTGGTAGGGCCATTCAACACATACTGTGTCAGAGCTGTTAATTGTGTTTAGGTTAGCTCCTTTAAGTAAAAACACTGCAATGCTTGATAGAAAGGTTTTTTTAACCTTAGTTACAGGAATCCGTTTGAATCTCGAGAAGATGATGGAACAGAAGAGTGGTGCAGTGAAGGCCTTAACAGGTGGAATTGCTCATTTATTTAAACAAAACAAGGTTAGTTTGGACAATATACTGAGGTATATCCATGACTCTTTCTGATCTGAATTTCTTGCTTTTTACCTTTTCATATTCTTGCCACATAAATTGAGTGACTGACTCGACAAGGATACAATTTGAATGCTTCTCTTCTAGGAAATTTATAATGAACCGTTCCTTCATTCTTAATCTACTTAAAAGAATAGTATACAATTACTTTGTGATTTGTACTGGATGGTGATGCAGTACATGTTAGCAGCTTCTCTAAAGCATTACTGAGATTCAGATTAAACGCAGTGTAGCTTACATAAGTAATTTGAATCTGAAGTTACTGTGTTCTGATTACTAAAGGTTGTACACGTATCTGGGTTTGGAAAAATAACTGGCAAAAACCAAGTCACTGCAACCAAAGAAGATGGCAGCACACAAGTTATCAATACAAAGAACATACTTATAGCCACAGGCTCAGAAGTTGCTCCCTTCCCTGGAATTACTGTAAGTATTTGAAATCTAAACAGTACTGGTTTTCAATGTGTAATATCCACATAATTTAATGTGTAATAATTTTTTGCATCTGATTGTGCTTCAGCTTCTATATGTTTCATATATAATGTGAAAAAGAGAGTGTAAACCTCCCTTTGTGGATTTCTTTGTCATTAGATTGATGAAGATAACATTGTGTCATCCACTGGTGCGCTGTCACTGAAAAAAGTTCCCGAAAAGATGGTTGTCATTGGTGCAGGAGTCATTGGTGTGGAACTGGTGAGAGGATATTTAAACCACTTGGTCTTCAATTTATAAAGGAACAGGGTGTTATCATTGTGTTGCTGTGATTTAACAGATGTTTGGTTGAGTGAGTTGTAATGAAACTGTTAAGACTTCATAGCCTGTTAGCTCCCGTTTCTCCCAGAAAACCTGGAATAACTGTTTGTAGGATCAGTACTCCTGCAACTTTTTAGCTAAGCAGAGAGATGAGAGAGGAACGTACAGGGCCCGACATACAGGGTTTTTGAGGAGGGGGGTTAACTTTTGCTGAGGTTTGTACCTGCTCTGTATATAGACAGTAGAACTTGCTTTTTTAAGGGAAGTTAATTTTAAGCCAGGATAAACTCGTGTGTAGCAGTTAATCCCAATAAATTTTTACGTGATTTGATTGCACACATTCTGTCTAGCAATCAAAGGAGTGGAGACACTGGAGATTTTCAAGACCCGCCTGGATGCAGTCCTGAGTAATGTGCTCTGGGCAATCCTGCTTTAGCAGGGGAGTTGGGCTAGATGATCTCTAGAGGTCCCTTCCAACTCTGAAACTCCATGATTCCGGGACACTGTAGTTCATTTTGGTCGAGTCCTTTTGCCTCATACCTACATAGTTCAAGAAGAATGTATATTTGCTGGTCTTGCAAGTGCTTGCAAATTTGCACATCTGCTTAGCCTGCTGACCCTTAAGCAGGGAAAGAGTAAGCAAAGTGAAATACTGTGTTGGATAGATGTGGGTAACTTCAGGTACGTAGCGTGTATGTGGGTTTTGTTAGTGAAGCTGATGATAGTGGTTATGGTTATAAATACATAAAGAAGCAGCAGTAGTTCCATTTTATTGCATAAAATTTCCATAATGTGGTATTGTTTTGATTTAATTTCTAGTCATATTAAAACACCACAAACAACTTCCTTTGGATTTTTTGAGCTACACTCAGATTCTTTGATTTCAAATTTTTCTGTATCTATAGCCTAAAGTATACTTAATTTATACTTAATTATTTTGTTAGTTATTTCTTTAAAAGATCAATTCTGTGAATTCAATCACTGTAGTTTGGGGTATGCAAACAAGCCATGATAAATACTTTTTTTTTTTTTTTTTTTTTTTGTGGAACGGCTGGGACATGAGCATGTTTTATCCTACACGGTAATATTTGTAAAAGCTCATCATTTTGGTCTTACCTGTTGTCCTGCTTTTGAAAAGTTTACAATTGAAGTAATAAGTATTACAGTAAAGACATCTGAAGTCTTCCTTTCAAAAACTTACACATGTTGTTGTGACTGCAGGGTTCAGTTTGGCAGCGCCTCGGTGCAGATGTGACAGCTGTTGAGTTCATGGGCCATGTTGGTGGAATGGGAATTGACATGGAGATCTCTAAAAACTTCCAACGTATTCTTCAGAAACAGGGACTTAAGTTTAAACTGAACACCAAAGTTACTGGTGCTACCAAGAAACCAGATGGAAAAATTGATGTAGCGTAAGTGTTTAACATAAAACTAAAGGAATGCCATGTATATTCTTCCACCCAATCCTTCAAACCTATTTAAAAACATAATCTGATATTATTCTTTGAATAGGAAAAAAATGGATTTAGTATGAAACAATTCTGCAGTGACATTTAATTTTTATCCTGTATTGTAACTTACAGAGTTCATATATCGAGTCCTAGGTTGCTTATACAGGAGAGGTTGCATTGACTTGAGTTGAAGGTGTGCCTAGTATAAAACCAGTGGTGTTTCAGTGAGATGAGTAATAAAAGCAGAACTCTAAATCATGGAAGATCTTTGCTTCTGGTATAATTAACATAAATACCATTATTGTTTATACAGTCATTTTCACACCATTAATTCTTGGCTGCTTACTGGAGGGGTTATTTTGTCCGTACCTCCCCTTGTCTCCAAATAAGTGTGTCAGAGATTTGACTGCTTTCAAGTAGAAATAAATGAAACTACCCCAGAGTGTTTTTTAATGGCCACACTCAAACCCTTTGAATATTTATAGATGAACAGCTAATATAGCAACATACAAAGCAAATTTGCTTTGTAAAAGTCCATATGTATACACTACTTCTGTTCTTGTTAATGTATTCTGTGTGCAGTCTGGTTATGTAAACTGTAGTTTGAGTTTTAAAAAATTAATGTTACTTAACAAAAGTAAGCTTAAATGTTGAGGTCTTTTCCACTGGAATCTTAATATGGTGACTTGTATTTGCTGTATCACCATATCTCGCGATAAGTCTATCCTCCACCATTGTAAAGGTCCTAGATTTGGGCTTCTTTACATACCACACTGATGCAGATTGGACCTCTCATGTAGTTTGTTTCTATATTTAGAGTTTCATTTTATTTCAGGAGTATGCTTTTGAAACATATTTCCTATTTATCCTCACTTACCATGCTTTGGTTCTTGCACTTTCAGAGCCCATGAACTCAACTTGTTCTGGGGGCAATTAAGCACAAAGATGCACTTGAGAGATGCACCTGATGCAGGGCAGCTCCTAACAGGTGTTTTGGTTCTTGGGCCAGAAGAAAGCTTGCTCAGAATATGTGGCCCTACCCCACCCCAAAATATTATAGTTTGGATGTTGAGTACTGAGCACCAATTATTTGCTCTACAGATTTGATCCTGTCAGGTCATGCTACTTGCTAGTGGATATATATCCTGAATTTCTCTGTCTCAGAGTTGTTAACAAATGTAGTAAGAGTTATTGTCCCTTCCTCCCTCTTCTACTCCTCAACTGTTGTAAGGGAGGAGCGTGAGGCAGGCTGAGTGCAAATGTTTTGGATGCCAGGTCAGCCAGTAGGTCACCATCTGGATCATACTAGTTACTGGTCAGAGAAATACAACACTGAAAGTTTATAGATTAGTGGTTTTACTACTTATTTTTCTACAGTGTTGAAGCTGCTGCTGGTGGCAAGGCAGAAGTAATAACTTGTGATGTGCTCCTAGTTTGCATCGGTAGACGTCCTTTCACGAAAAACCTAGGTCTTGAAGATATTGGAATTGAACTTGATAAGAGGGGGAGAATCCCAGTCAATAACAGATTCCAAACCAAAATTCCAAAGTAAGTAATAATAAATAATATTTCTTACTTTTTTTTTAAGCAGAACTCTTATTTTTAAAAGTTTAACCTACTAAAGCACTCTTTTTTTTTTTTTAAGTGTAGAATATAGCTTCCTTTTCTGAAAGGAAAACCCAAAATTTCTGTTTATTTCAGGAACTAAAGATTTTTAGTCAACCTTTGAAGTTTTGTAATTTAAAAATTACTGTGTGTATTTAATGTCACTAGTACTTCTTGAAGTGTGGTCACTCTGTGGAAACTACTGTGTTATACTTTGCATTTCTTTTGAAATTTAATATTTTAATCTGTTTTGATTCGAGTTTTCAGTAGCATGTGTTAAACTAACTGTTATATAAGGTAGTCTAGGTGTGCTAGGATGTTTTTAAACAGTGTCTTATTCTGTTTCATTGGTCTGATAGCATCTATGCTATTGGTGATGTAGTTGCTGGACCCATGCTGGCCCACAAAGCCGAGGATGAAGGCATTCTTTGTGTGGAAGGGATGGCTGGGGGAGCAGTTCACATTGACTATAACTGTGTACCCTCTGTGATATACACTCACCCTGAAGTGGCCTGGGTTGGCAAATCAGAAGAACAGCTGAAAGAAGAGGTACTGTTTGTTTTCTTCTCAGACAAAACTGTTTTTCCACACTGGGTGGGGTTTCGTTGCCTAGTAGTTTAGCTACTTTTTCCAGGAGAATTTCTGGGTCTGAATTTATTGCTTAGGATATACGATTGAATGATTCCCTCCTGCATGCCATTCTCTCAAGGATCACAGTTCTCTTTCATGAGTTCTATTCTATGAAGTTAATACTCTTCATTTCTAATTAATCTTTTTTTAATATCTCCCTTATACCGCTTTGGTGGTTTGGTGGCACATGTTTGGTATCATTGCTCTGTATGTCTTATGTGCCTTTTATTTTTGTATTACTTCTGGTCTTGTACTTACCAAATTGTATCTGTGGTTACATTGTTCTTGTTGGTCATTAACTCAGTAACACATACCTGTTTTGTAGGGTGTAGAATACAAAATTGGGAAATTTCCGTTTGCTGCGAACAGTAGAGCAAAGACAAATGCTGACACAGATGGCATGGTGAAGATACTTAGTCAAAAATCAACAGACAGGATGTTGGGTGCTCACATTTTAGGCGCAGTAAGTATTGTAAATTGTGCTGCTGTCTTGGCCTTGTTAAGGGTCTTTTATTTGTGTTGCACAGTTGCCAAGTAGATGTCAAGTTAGGAGAAATGCTTCTAAGAAGAAGGAAGATTTGAGGCTACCATAGTCACTTGTATTTACTGTTCTCTTCTGCAGCCCTACCCTCCTCCCTGTTGTCTGTTACTTTGGTCTTAGACCCAGTATTTTTTAATTTATTTTTTTTTCCCCCAAGAATTCCTAGGGTTAATTGGTTTCTCTGACTAGGTTGTGTGGGGTTTTTTGGTTTTGTTTTTTTTGGGTTGTTGTTTGCTTTTTTTTTTTTTTTTTTTTTTTTAATTAATATTCCCAAATACTTGAGAGAACAGCGGAAGTTCTGGAAGTTGAGGGAGCTGAACAGACTGTGGGTTTTTATTTGGTGTATTCCCCCCCTCCCAACTTAAGACTTCAGCAGAGTTGGTAACCTCATGCTGCAGTCACCAAATCTGGGGCAGTAACTTACGGAACTTTGATTAAGAATCCTTTGCAATGATTAGAAGCCAGAAAATTCTGTTTTGGAAAAGTATAATTTTTTGCTGTCCCATACAGTCCAAAGTTAGACCTTAATCTCTCTCCGTTTTGCTTAGCTTTAAATTTTATTTATTTATTTTTTTTCTTAAAAATGTATGCAGAAACACTTCCATGCATCTTTGTATACTGCTTTCTTTAAGAGAAACACTAAAACTGCTCTCCATTTTCCTGGAAAGGAAATTTTATTTCTATGAATGGATATACTGTCAACACTAGTGGACAGCCTTTTTGTTTCTCAATCTGATTCTCATAGCTTCTGATAGGAATACATAGTAAGATGTTATGCTAGTTATTTTCTCTCACGCTGCCAGTCATTTAAAAATCAACATGCTTTAAAGGAAGCACAACTTAGGTTTATTGCTGTGAGACAGACTGATTTTCTGCAGTGGGAAAGGGCTGGGGGAAAAATCTTATGATTATGGATCCGAATGCTAAAAATGTAACAGGACATTGCACTATTTTTGACTGCTCAAAGAAATGTTCTATGACTAAATACGCATAAATACAACTCACATTAATAAAAATGAGGGTGCAGATGTAGTAACACGCTTTTCTTTATCTAGTTATCTATTTAACTTTCCAGGAGGCCATTGAAGTTTTGGGGAGGTTTCGGCAGTGGTAATGTACACTGTAGCTTTAATGAGAATGTAGGTATTATCTGACCAGTATCTTCTGGTGGAAAAATGCCCAGATTTTGTACAACTCTCAGTAATGAGAGAAAAAATACTCTCATTAGATTAGTTTAGATTTACACTAGGCTTGAGCACAGTCACCAAATAGATTAAGTACTTATGGCTTATATTAGAACACAGCTGAAGTGCTAGTTATAACACAACTTCTCATTTTTTAGCAAAAGATGCTTATTTACAAGCTGTTAGTGATTCAGGAGAACCTGGACAACTGCATAAAGATTTGTGCTAATTACAAATACCATTAAATTACAGGGTGCTGGTGAAATGGTTAATGAAGCTGCCCTTGCTATGGAATATGGAGCATCATGTGAAGATGTAGCCAGAGTTTGCCATGCCCATCCAGTAAGTTTTTTCTAATCCGACTGTTGAACACCAGGGTTACACAGACATGCTATAATCACATGTAAATGCTAATGACTTGTACCTTTTTGTGTTTGCTCTCTACAGACAGTGTCAGAAGCCTTCAGGGAAGCAAACCTAGCAGCATCTTTTGGCAAAGCTATCAACTTCTAAAATAAAAGAGCAGATCTTTGTACGTGTATAGTACATCTCTGAAAATGGACTGTGGGCCCTTATGGAAGGCTGAGTCTGAGGATCTGGGGACTGAATTAAATGAATCTTTTCATTTTCAACATCAAATATTTAAACAAGTAGAGTTTGGAACAAGTGGAATTATCCAGTCTCTGTAAATTAAATACTTAAAATTACTTGTTTATTTACATGATGAATGTTGCAGAAAAACAGCCTGACAGAACTATTTTCTTCTTCGAAACCAAACATTTCGCTGCTGCATGGGATAATCAGGTGTGCTGGTCAAAACTCTGAATAAGCGTCCAGCATACCTGGAAGTAGTGATAGATTAAACCTGTTGAATACTGGCACTTAAAATGCCACTGTCACTTCCGCACAAAAACGTGTTTCCTTCTGAAAGGATTAACTTTAGTATTTAACCTACTTCTTACATACAAGTACCAAAATTTGTTTTGACTTAGTAGTGTTAGGATATTGGGAGAAGAGGGGCTCGTATAGATCCATTAAAATGATACTGACTTTTTAAAGAGAAGATTACTCTGTGTGTGTGTGTGATTCTCCACACATCATGTTTTCATATTGAAAACTCATCAGGGGAAAAATCAAGTGCTGATGGAGAAATGAAAGGCTGAAGAAAAATTAATCCTACTGCTACTTAATCTTTTCTATTTTTTAAAGCTTCCATCATCCAACTCTCTTAAACTTGAAATGCTAAAACTGGGTTGTGAAGCAGCGCTTGCTGTTAAGTTCAATGACGTGAGGGTTACTCTGCACCTTCCACACACAAGGGCTGCAGTGTCAGCTCTCCACACAATTAAGACATACTTTCTTCTCCTGTTTTCTATTTTGTGCTCTCTTTCTGTCTGTTATGTAGTAAGAGAGCTTAATAAATATTTAACGTGGCTGGAGGGTCTTCTTGGGTTTTGTTTGCTAATTGGTCCTGTTACTCCTTTTAGTGTCTAGGTTGTCAAATACGTGAAGAAACACACAAACAAATAGCATCTTTGGAATATCCCTAAGGTGTATAGGAAATGTGCCCAATTCCAGTAGCTTATTTTAAGTTTTCTTTTGCAGGGTGCCTTTTTTTTTTTTTTTGCTAGGCTCTTCTGCCTTGAAGAAGACCCTAACACTTCCTGGTTTTGTGCCTGTGCTTTTTCATTATGCCAATGGCATGATAGATGAGAAACGTGCATTCAGAGAATGGTGGAAAAGGTACTTGGTTTTGTGTATATACAAGATGGTTGTATCCTCCTGCCTTTCTTTAGAGCTTCTTATTAAGTATTGATCCAGTATCCGTACTGAGTAATGGAAATATATGGCAATGTTAACCATTTTATTAAGCTATCAGTTAATCAAACACCAGTGATATTCTTCATTTTGGTTTGGGTTTTTTTAAATTCCTGTTTTAAATGTAGATAGGGTTAAACCATGACAGCTCATTGAAGTTATCAGCAGGCTATGAGATGACCCAGCATATCTGTGAATTGGAGTAAGTGAATTAATGTGGATCTTTCAAGTGTTAGTAGGAAGTTGCTGAAGGGAAAGCAAAGGTGAGACAAGAGCGAGCGAAGAAAAACTTGATTCTTCTGATAGATCTAGGCATTTTGGAATGACTTCTACCTGTTGCAGGTAAATACTACTAAGTGTTAATCTGCTTTGCAAGTTCTTCCTAGAAGCCCTGCTCTTTCAGAAACAGTTTTGTGTCTGTTCCCCCCACCACCCGCAATACTTGTGGCAGTCTTACTGCAGTTGAGCCTTGAGATTTATCAGTTACAAATTCTTGTATCTCATTTTGTTCATGTTAAATGAAGTTTGGAATGTCAGGGAAACTTTAATCAAGAATATTACTAAAATTATACCGGAGATTATAGTGTCCCAGACACTTGAAAATAAAATACAAGGCCTTAAGATTGTTACTGTATTGTTATTTCTCTTGCTGTCGTTCCTGTTTTAGTTAAGCATAACAAGGAGTGTTTGTAAAGTTAAAAGTACGGTGAGCTACTGAGCCACTTGTCAGTGGTCTGATGGCAGTTAAGTCTGAATGTTGCTAAATTTGCAGATTGTATTTTTAAAAACTCTGAAGTATACTGGCAGTGAAAAGGTGTTTGTTGCTGGTATGGTAATCAATTCCTGTAATGGATTTTTTTGCTCTAGCATTTGTAACCTATGCAGCTTAAGGGTAATTACTTATTTAAACATACTGCCCTTCAGTTTGCTTAGGAAGTGATATATTCTGCCTTAGTTGTCCTGACTAACTTTTGCTGACATTAGTCAAGGTTAGGTAAGGTGCTGATCAAAGTCTATATGCAGAGGTATTCCTCAGATCAGAGTTTGCAGTCAGGATGTGTAAATGCATGTTGCAGTTTTGGATGCTAATTTGTGTAGCTGATAAATGTTGTAAATCAGTTGGTGCAGTACAATACAATTGAAGGTGCACTGTTCTACATAACCGTGAACTGGATGTTATTCCTTCAAGCTGTTGTCAGAGAGCAACATCTGTGTACAGCTCCTTAACTGATTCACATTAAGTGCCATGTGAACTTTTGTAGTTCTTTTTCCAGAGAGTCTTGACCGTCCAAGCTTGTTTATCACCTAAATTTAGTGCTTGAAATGTAAACCACGCTCACCGCTGCAGTGCTGACCTCTGTTTCCACTTCACATATCAAGTGTTTCATAATCAGTGACATGAAACTAGTGTTAAGCCTAAATGGATATCATGCAGAGGGTAAATAATCCTTTTTGAGTACTGTTGTGTAAATGCTAGCTAATCGCACAAGGGTGGCATTTCTTCATTCACTTGTAATTTTGTTCTGAGTGACCATCCTATATTTCTTCGTAATTGGAGCCTTTATTTAGAACTAGGTAGTTGGAGCCAAGATTTTATTAGATCTCTAACCAGTTTAAAACCAAGACTTGCTAAAGGTTTAATTGATTTACTATTTCAGCTACTGAAAATAGGAAGGAACTTAATGAGTCATACTAGGTACATACAGTGATACAAAAGTACTGTTTATTTTCAACATCAAAAAGTTATTTGTCTTTGGTTCTGTGACTTGAAAGTCAATATAAAACCTGTTCACTTTATCAGGTCTTAGTGTAATGTCAAAAAGAACTAGTGTAATACTTGTAAAATCCATCCTGAACACAAGCATTTCCTGCTCTTGTTCATAAGCAAGTGCTATAAACAGCAACCTTCTGGCTGATTGTCTGCAAGAGGGAGCGAACTGTCTCTTCCAGCTCCACCAACTGCTTGGCTTTATCTTCCAGAACTTTTTGATTGTTTTCATATGTATTTTCCAAGTCTGTCAGCAAAGGAAGGGGAAAAACAGCTTAATTAGGGGCGTTTTAATGCAGTAAAATGTAAATCATTATCATTATGGATAAACTACTACTCAAATTTATTTTTATTGCAGAAGAGAATCTGAATAGGAAAAAAAAAAAGGGATGGAATAGCACCTCTTTGTTTCCTTAATACTGGTGTATAAAGCAACAAGAAAGTAATTTTCCCTAAGTGGAAATCCAAAAGTATATTTTGATTCATGTTGAAAATAATTGTTATTCTTTGCCGTATGGTGGCTTTTACAGAACAGTGAAATGTTTTTGGCTTGTTATGGTTAAGACTATGCAGTGAGTTTTGTAACTGTGCAGAAAGAGCTCGGGGAAGAATGAGTTCCTGGCCTGGCAAAAACAAAAGGAAAACTTAGCTCACTCCCTGGTAGTTGTGGGCAGATTGCCCCCTCCTGTTTCAGTCAACTCTTACTGGAAATGGGAAATGTTAAATTAATCTGTAAACTAGAACTTCTGATTACCTATTGTTCTAATAGCTTTCTGGGGTGGGGGGAGTATTGTTTGAAGATGTGGGTCTTACTTGAAGGGGTTAGTCCTTTTCCTAAGCATGATAGCTATGTTCCTTCCCTGGAGGGGTTCTTGGAGCAGTGATAGGTGCCATATCAGAAGTTTGTGTCTCACTGTAAGTTTCAGCTTTTTTTTAATAGAAATCTTTGATTCAAAAGACTATGTTGTGTCCATAAGAATAAGGAAAGCAAATCAAACCTCAGTAACAAACAGTTAACTTTTTTTCCCCTACTGCTGATGAATAGTTGGTTTAACAGCATGACATTGCTTTGCATGCTCTTAAGATGACAATTTACGTCCTCAGAACAGCCTTACCTTTGAGCAGCTGGAGTTTGCTGTTTGCTTGAGCCAACACGGCTTTAGCTTCATCTTGCAACATGCCGGCTCTCCTCCTCGCATCAGCCGATTCTTCTGTCTTCTTGGCAATGAGATCTTCCACTGTTCTGTACTTGTCGTTCAGCTCGGTATTGAGGACCTGTTGTTCCAGATTCAAGCACAAGATGGAGCTCGTTCAAAAGACAATGCAGGGAGTTTGCATTTCCTCCCTCTGGCTTTCTAATCTGGCCGCAAGGAGAGACTACCCTGTTAGCTCAGTAAGCAAAGGCAGAAACAGTGTTGGGGTGTTTCCTACTTCATACTCAGGACTCTAAGAGATGGGGTGAAGATTCATCGGTTGCCCTTTTGCAGATCTGTGGCTGTTCTATGGCTTTAGTACCAACACTTGGCAAGGGTTGATGGGATTCAGTGACACAACTCTGTAACTAATTGAAGCCGTGGCCCCTCGTACAGCTGGAAAGCTGCATATGGCCCTGCTTCTGGTTGAATGCTTGCTTTTAGGGAGGAATACCCTTGTTATGCTTTCAGTAACGAGAACAGCTGCCTAGTTTGCGTAGGTGAAGGTGCTGGAGGAGTCATGAGGTTGGTGTCTCAGCTGTTGCTTTGCTCTCCAAGGTTAAGATTAAGAAGTCCTGTGACCTAACTGAATTCAACCAATAAGCAAGTTCACAAGCTGTAGCAGTACTGGAAATCTCTTGTGTTTACTTGACAGCCACCTGAAATACTACTTAGTGTTTGGAAATAATTGATTTGATGGATAATACATCTCTCCTGACAGAAAATGGCTCTCTGGAGACTGCCTGGCTAACTATAGACAACAGATCAGAGCAATGAAACTTCCTTTGGCAGATCTGTCAATTGTTTTGTTAATGAGCATTCTTTTGCTATTACAAAGGTGTATAGCAGACACTGGGAGCAATGCCATATGGTCATCGAGCAAATTTTGCATCTCTGATATTTAGAAATTTTATATTGGTTTTATATTGAGCTAACAATTTTTCTTGTTGCTTCATTCTGTGTATGCCAAATTCTAAGTTGTTCATCCTCAACCTATCATTGTCATAGAAACATAAATACCTTATGGAAGGGAAAAAAAATACCAGTTGTCCTGTGGCAGACTGTAAAGCTGAGGGACAGAAACAAATCTATGAAAGGCTGACAGTGTGACAGCATGACAGGGTTCCCGCAACTATTTTAGAACCCCCAAACTTCCCAATACTACTTTCTCTCTGTAGCTGGTACCAAAGTAAGTAAAAAGCAGCTATTTTTGTTAAGTGCATATTTTTTTTGTCCCTGGTACTTGACAAATTAAATGGATCACATGTATTCACTAATGTTCCTTTAGCCAAACCTGGCATGAGAGTTTTGTTGGCTTTTCCTTAAAATCCTTCCTGAGCTTCTCACCTTTTTGACTTCTTCAGCATTTTGTTTTGCAGTAATAACTTTTTCTTCTATATTGTCCATGTTCACTGAGTTTGTAGCAGCCTTTTGCTTAAGGTCTTCAACGCTCTTCTCTAGCTCAAACAGACGTAAGGTAGCATTGTTCAATGTTTCTTCAGATGCTGCATTTTCAGATTCAATCTAGCAAAGAGGGACAACAGTTACATTTTCAAAAGACATTGAATATAATAGTAAGCTTTCTGGATAAGCCCTGATCAACTAATTAGTTCCTGTCCATAGATCTGATAGAAACCCCAGTGTTTTAGTTTTGTTACAAATGGCCAATTGCAGTCAGGATGAAAGAGCCCACTGCTTGAAGATGGGGTACACATGGGGCTGCAAAAGCATTAAGGAACATGATTTAAAAATGACCTGATGGTATTACACATGCAAGAGTGGCCTAATCCACAGGCAAAACTTCAGATCTTTGCCTTGATCATTTACTAATGGGCTTGTGAAGCTGCCTATCTTCTAAGCTGGCCAAGCTGCCTGGGTACGGATGGCACTATGGTCTCATGAGGGCTACGAGGTGAAGTCTGAAAATACATTATCTGACAAGGCTACAGCAATTACCACTTTAATCCAGCATTTGTTTATTTTGGTCTCGTGCTGCAGTGGTGGATGACACATAGCCTGGCTGTGCTATCAGCCAGTGTGGTGACAGGTATTACTTCCCAGGGTCCTGGCACACCTGCTGTGTTAGAGGGCTACAACCCTGCTCGTGTAACTTCAGTGGTGCAGGGTATGGGGTGAGAAAAGCTTTTTTGTTGTTGTTGTTGAAGAGCAAAGAGTCCCCTTGTGCCTGTCACCCTAACTCAAAAGCTTATGCAAAGGCAAAAATGGTTTAGATTCATTTTAAGTGCAGTCTTTGATTTGCAGTACCCAAGAGCATTCCCTAGACAGGCTTACATCATTTTCCAAGTATCAGACTTGGTGCTGTTTCTATATCTTAAGAAATTCTCGTATAGAACTCACTGAGGTCAGCAGGTCTTGAGTTCCTTTAATATCTTCGTCAGCTTGTTTGATGGCTTTTTCAGCTGCATTTTGAGCTTTTTCAGCTTCTTCCAGTGCTGCTTTCACCATGTCTGCAGTGACTTTAACATCTGTTGCACCTTTGCTGTGGAGCAAAACTATGTTAATGCTAAAAATGCTTTTACTTTGGAACCGGAAAATGTAGTCCTCATACACCACAAAGGGCCATTTTTGCCTCTTAGTGAAGGAATGAGAATCTACATCAGGGAAAGTTAAACTCTGCATTTTTCTGCTACAATGAAATGAGAGTCTCATTCAAGCTCATGGTGACTGGAAGCAGCTAATAGAGAAGAAAGTTGCGTACCTTGCTTTTTTAGCTTCCTCCAATAGCATTTCTGCTCTGGCAATGTCTCCAGCACTCTGCTGCAGAATGACCTCAACATCAGAAAGGCTTTCTACACGCTCACGAATATCTTCTGTCAGGGCTTGCAGCTGCTGGGGAGTGCTTGGCATCTCCATGTTCAGCACTTCATTAGCCACTGCCTCGATGCTATCCAGGTCAGCACTGTCTTCTAGTAGATGGACACAGATGACAAAGATGTAAGTGAAAGCTTCCCCCTGTCCAGTCTCAGTACTCAAATTCTTGTCCAGCTGCTCCCTTAAGAAGAAAAATCATGGGAAAAGTTCCTCCCCTACACTTACAGAAAATCAAGGTGTTAAAACTGCTTCCTTAGGGTGAAGGAGCCAGGAGAGGCCCAGTGGGCGCGTAGGCCCTGTTGGCATAGCTCTCTTGGAAACCAGTTGAAGATCTTGGTGATTAGCTATACCACACTGGGACTTGGGGCAGGGGGAGACATGAGCCCACAAGACATGATGCCAACAGCTGCACATGAATGTATTTGTGCTAACAGTATACTCAGCCTTGTGCAAGCAGGGAAGGAATGGGCTGGCCGTGCTGCCGCTTGCCAGAGAAGGCGGCCCTCATTTAACCTTCACCTGCTTTCTTACAGGGAGATGAACTCACAGTTTCTGATGTTCCTCCCCTTTAATAGGACTTCATCTTTCTAGCCAGAACTTAGGAACACACTTGGCAAGCTACAGCAGGACAACATCCTCAGCTGAAACAAACACAATGTGTCACAGTCTGCTCTCACTTTCCTGTTGGCTTGGTTTTCTCTTGTTGCCAGATTTCATCACACACACTAAGTCTGGCTGAAGGCAGGGGGGGACACAAACTATTGCATTACCCCTTAGAGGATGATTCACAGCTAAAGATAGTTTTTACAAACCTAGCATTAAAATATAATTTAAAAGTAAGGTTTTTACGCATTAGGAAGTCTCTAATCTGCTTAATAAGCTTTCTCAGATCTTCGTTGCTTCTGTCCACTTGTTCTTTTGTAGCATTGGTCTTGAGCAAAACTGCTTGTGCATTTTGTTTTGCTTCATCAGCTCTCTGTTTCGCCTCAGAAACCTAAAGAGAGGAAAAGGGAAGGCTTGATTGCATACTTGCTTATGCTTTAAGGCCTGTTGTTTTAAAACAAAAATTCAGTTGGACTCAGAGGTAATAGTAATGAGAAATGCTTTTTCTCATAAAACTCACAGAACACTTTTAAAAGCTGGCCATGATCCATACCACCAATGCTAGTTTAAACAACTCAGGCTAATGTTTAGAGTTATTCATGAAGGTTCACTTTAGCATGCTCCCTTTTTGAGGATCTTTACAAGCATGATGAAGTTACGCAACAGAAAAGAAGTATTTTGAAGCAAGCCAGGCACATACTTTGTGAATTAGTGTCTAAACTTGTGTTACAACTAAAAGATTTTTATTTTTTTTTTAATAAAACAATTGATTTGGCATATTACCATTCTGGAGAGTTGCTCAACTTCTGCTAATGCACTGAGGATGTCTCTGTCAAAATCCATGGCTTTCTGCCAGGCGTTGTGAGCTACGGTCACCAGCCCGGTGCAGCCAGGTCCTCCGCACTTTTTCTTTCCTTCATCTGTTCGACAGTTTAAACCACCACACTCGGACTCGGCACAAGAAGTTCCTGCAGGAGTGCCACATGTCTGCAGAGACACATTAGACAAGGGAAACAGTCACAGCTTTGTTTCCACTGCCGAGCTGTGAGGGGGATGGAGTCGGACACTGCTATACCACGACAGAAATACTATGTTGTTTCTGCCCCTTGCGGTAGCATCCCAAGCACCGCAGGGAAGGAAGCTGCAGTAGAGCTGGAGGTGGGTCCTGCAGCAGGTCCATACTGGCATGACTTTAATCTCTCTTCTGCGCCACCTGCACCTTCCTGCATTTGGTTACAAATACACAGCTCCCTGATGCTGAAGTAGCTGAAGGTTATGAGGGAAGCCTTGCCTTGCTTTCATTGTCCACTTTTCCTGTACCTCTTCTTTCACTGGAAAGCTGCCTTTAAGCTTTGGTTTAAAGCCGGAAGCTACTACTGCCTTTTGTTTGCAATCAGTCTTCGCTACTGTTGGAGGAAAAACTATTTTATAAGGAAGAAAGTGTTTGGTGCGGGGTAGTATCTTTTCCTTTGCTCTAATGCCATAGAAGTGTAGTAGCAGCTGAAATACTCCAAGTTGAACAGGAAACTTTTTTTTTTCATCTCCCTTAAAAAGCTGTCCTGTTCCCTTCCACCAAATGTTTGCTCTGATTTCATATTTCCAGACCACTTTCCAGTTTTTGAATTTTGTCAAGGACGTGTTCCCACAGAAAATTTCAGGGTAGACTTTTTTTTTAAAAAAAAAAAAGCAAAACTATTTCAGTCAACAGTATTGTACTGAGAATTATCCACTACTTGGTCAATTGGTTAGACAATGAAATTACTCAGGAGTTGTTTTAGCCAGAGGGAAAATTGGAAAATTCCCCATTCTTGTAAGGTTTTTCCCTTTCCACCCCACCCCTTTTGCCAAATCATAGTCCCTAACCAAAGTACTTTGCAGCCAAACAACCTCTCTGGGAAAACCTAGAGGCTGTGCCAAGTTAGCTGCAGCTGTCTCCTGTGAAGTGTAAATGAGTCCCTCTTACCTGTTTGGCATGCAACCCAGCAGGAGCTAGAAAGCAAAAACATTTTTTGTGTGTGTCCCATGATTACACCTCCAAGCAACTCAGTGTTTATGGCCTCGATAAACATCTACCCAAGATTTTCAGTCCTCAAGAACAGTTAGGCAGGAATGTAGAAGGGAAGGGAAGCTAAACAAAAAGATGTCTCTTTCTTCCCTCCTGAGAAAAAAGAAGGGCTGGGGGAGTGGGGAGGGATGACAGTAGCTGTAAGGGATGGGACAATTCAGCCTGTGAAGAACTCTTCCTCTAACACAAGCCTGGCCTGCCTGGGGGAGTTAATGAGCAGTCCCCTGCAGCCTGCCTTCATGAGGGATTGTTCTCTGAATGCAGCTGGCCGACTTCAAAGTAAAAATGAGGGAACACCCAGCATCTCCCAAAAAAAAGCCACCCTTGATCGTATTTACAGATGAGCAAGCACCTTCAACAGAGAAAATGCCCTTTTGACTCCAGCTCCCTGTAAGTTCTGCTTTGTCTCAAGCACGGGAGTGTGGTGATGCCGAGGCGAGCGGTCCATTGGCACTGCACAGGCATAGCCTGTATCCTACAGAGATGCAAAAAGGAAGAGAGTAGCCTAGAGAAAGCCAGCACGTGAACTGAGGACAGGCTTAAGAGGATGACTCTCAGTCCAGCAGACTTGCTACACTTTTCTGCATGTGGGAGCTCCATCCACAGCAAAGGGCTTTGGGTTAAAGCCAGGTGATTAAAAGATGGGTGCTTTGTCAGGGGTGGGAAGGGTAGAAGGGAGACCAACATGAAAGGCTGGTGCCTAAAAGCGAGTAGGTCTCAGAGCCCACCAATTAAATAGCCCTGTTCTAGCCCCCAAGATACCCTGTGATCCAAGAAATGTGCACTTTTCACCAACAAACTGTGTATCTCACACTGTCAAGCTCTAAACAGTTCCTCCCTGCCTGTCGCTTCTCCGCAAACCTGACTTTATTTTGGCTACAGGTTTTACACCAGCGATTCTCAGCCACCTACCTTTTCAGCCACTTCAGAGAGATCCAGGCTCTGCAGCTTGCCTGCGAGCTCATCTAGAAGGCGTGACTGCTCCTCTTGTTTAGCCTTGAACTGGACCTCCTTCTCATTGATTAAGTCTTCTACTTCCTGCCGCATTTGTGCTGACAGCTCCACAGCGCTATCGGGGTGAACAGTGGAGGCATTGACCCTCTCCTCTGCCTCCAGGGACATCTGGAAATACTTGGTGATACTGTCCAAGGCTCCTGCAGAAATCAGATGGAGCTGCTCAGAAATCTGTTAAGTAACCCAAAGTAATTTATATTATGGAGGCTGGCAGATGACACGTCAGGGTCAGCGATATGAACATCAAGTTAAGTGAAATGCCAGCCTTTGCAGCTATATTCAGCACCATTGCAACGATGACAGAATTTGGCCTTGGGGGGGTTAGTCCTTTTTCTTTTGCTCGGTTGACAATGTGTCAAGTTTGTTGCATTTTGAAGTTAAGCCTTTCTCTGACCTTAGTGACTGAATTCTGCTTGCCCTGAGGACAAAAGGAGATCAGCCTTTTAGGTTTATAGGGCAACAGCCTGTTTTCTAAGGATTCGCTTATTCCATTAGTTCTTGTTGTTTGCCCTGGGATGTCTGGCTTATGGAGTCACTGCTTGGAAACTGATCAGACCTTCCTAAGAAAAAACTGCTTGATGAAACATGCTGATTTATGGAACTGTTAGTTTGGGACAACTCCCGGAGAGGCCTTGAGCGGGTATGAGGGACCCCACGCGGGTGGCCACACTGCACCTCAGGGCGGCTTTCCTCTGCAGAACGCCACAAGTTGGGAACTCCCCCCCATTCTACACTCTGCGAAATCCCATGTTCACTGGAAACAATCTCAGACTTCCTGCAATGCAGGAAATTTAGAAAAAAAAATATCCTTTGTTTCAAGTTGGAATGAAATCAGCTTTCAAAATTTCCAAGGAATTCGGCAATATTCATCTTCAGCAAATTTTGATTCTTGGCCCATTTCAATGCGCCAATGGGCATGCAAGGCTCTGGTGGCTCAGAACTGAGCCCTTACAGTGTGCTCTTAGTCACTGAGACCCAGGTAATTTTTCCAACCAGAAACAGGAATTTAACAGACTGGAGAGAGCAAGGGAGATGTTCAGGTGTATCTTGGAATCTGACACACTTTCATCGGTTGTGAGCCAGCTTTGCAAAATGCAGAGGGAGAGAGAGGGGGAAGGGGGCAAAACAAAATTCCTGCTCCATTAGCAACTCTGCTAATGCACAGAAAGAAGCCGCCCTCCTAGGAACTGTGTTTTATTACAAGTTAGAAGATTAATCTGGTATTTAAAACCATGCACTAATTAAATTTTTGGCCACCCCACTGCTTTCTCCCCCTCCCTGCGACACTTACCCCGAACATCAGAGATCTTGATGAACTCTAGCTGTTCTGCAAGTTCTTTCACAACATGGTCTAGGCTCTTGGCATCTGTCTCCAGCACGCTCAGGTCAGTGTCTGTGCTATTGCTTTTCACTGCTAAGGCTGACAGGTTTTCCTCTATGTCCGCTATCTTAACTGTAACATCTGCTGTCAGCTTTCTGTAAAACAGAGGCACAGGACTCAACAAGGGGAGGAGGAAGGGTTGTAAGCCTCAGTGCTTCACTTCACTGAAGAGTGGTGGTTAGAGCCACGTGGAGCTTCTCCCATGGCAGGACCTGTCCTCCCTCAGTGGATCTGTAAGTGATTTGTAACAACATGCCTACCTAGAATACTGTTTTGTTTCCTTTATCATACAAAACTACTTTTTAATCTACAGCACGTTTATAAACTCAAAGCACCAAATTGCTCAGAAAACAGCTGCTTTGTGTAAGATTAACTGGAGGCAGATTCCAGAGGACTGGTGTAATGCTCTTGTATCATGGCAACTGCATAGGTCAGAGTTGACTACTATGATCCATACATAATTTGCTTCCCATCCCACACAGCTACAAATGCAGTTTTGATTACTACAAGCTCATGGGACAGATGTGAACTTCAGGAAGTGTGGGGGGGAAGCCTTAGTTTTAACACAATGGTTTCTTTTAACTCATCTGTAAAGATCCCTCCTCACCAGCCAATTCTCTAGGGCTATGAAGAAAAACCTCCCGCCCTCAGCATTCAGCACGGCCTCAGTGAGCCACAGAGCAGGCTTTAGCTAGTGGGATAACCCTAAAAGGAAAGGCAAGTGTATGTTACACATCAATACTGCTGCAGAACAGAAGCAGCTATGGGAAGCTATTCCCATCCATGGTGATCTCACCAATCCCAGTGTTTCCTCATTCTGAAAGAATCACGCAGTACTTAAGCTCTGTGATCAATTTACAGTGCTCTCAATAGCCCAAGAGCCTGCTGTTTTACAGGAGTCCTTCAAAGCCCAGTACTTCTTCTATACACCAGAGAGAAGCAAGAACAGATACATATATACATGTGCTAGGGAAATGCAGCTCCTCAGCTGCTCTGACCTCCCTCAGTACACACAGAGCCCAAAAGCAGCAGCAACCCTCAGCTCTCCAGCTGGAGAGGGGGAGCTCCAGGGCAAAAGCATATCCCTAATTGAGACATTTGTGCTTTAATCCTCCTCACCCCTTTGCTTTGTGCAGTTCCCTTTACAACGCACAAGCAAGCTTGAGCAGTTGCACACAGCACTAGAAAGCATCTGTAATCCTACTTGATGTTAAACTGCTCCATCTCCAAAAGCATAAAGTACTATCTTTTGAAGCTTAGCTCAATACAAGGCTCCTACTCTGAGAAAAATGGAAACAATCCTTGTTATAAAGCTGGTGCTTCCCCCTACACACACTCAGAGTACAGAAAGGAGCCCAAGTTTCCAACTCATTGGCTACACACAGAAATCCAGGAATTTAATCTCTCCACGGTAATTAACTGCCTGGTGCACAGTGGGAGCAGGACAATCCCTGCCCAAAAGCATGGTAGCTGTGCTGCTCCTATATTACCTTGCCAGGTTTCCGCTCATGGGACAGATGCTCACTGCTGGCGCTGAGCATGGCGAGGTGCTCTACCAATGCCAGGAGCCACAGCGTACCTCACCCTCCTCAGCTCAGCGTGGGGGCATCAGTCACTCAAGTAAATCCCTGCTCACTAGCACTCCCACTCCTTCCCACACCAGACTTATCCACGTAACTGCGACTGTACTCACTCTGCTTCCTCAAAGAGATTCCCAATGTTCTTCAGGGGCTCGGCAGCTGGATTTTGAGTGATGATCGTTTTAATTTCACTGAGCTTTTCCTCCAAGGTGTTGAGCGTCTGCTGGTATGGGCCAGTGACTCCAGTGATTTTGAGGGCATTAGCCCTATCCAGGAACTGCTGGGTCCTATTAGCCAGCTCACTGATGATCACGTCCCAGAGGGCGAAGCACTGGTGGCATGGCACGCAGTCAGGGAAGAAGCCCGAGTAGCCCCGGGAGCATTTGTCACAGCGCGGCCCTTCCACCCCTTCATTGCAGATGCACTGCCCAGTGGCACGGTCGCATTGCGGGGTCTGGATGCCACGAGGATTGCAATCACAAGCTGGAAGGAAAAAAAGGCATGCATGAAGGCTATGGTGAGAGAAATGACGTTGATATTGGCAGGGAAAAAAAAAAAAAAAAAATCAACCAGTTGTAATGAGGTAGGGAAATGAGTCTGTGCCTATGTCTGAATTATAATCTGCTAACTACGGATGTCTCTGCTTGGGTATGGGGGAACCAAGGCTGTGCGTGAAAGGTGAGAGAGACAAGGAAATAACTCCAGGGGACACCAGGATTTGCACATCTCAGAGACAGGCACAATAATGGAGCAATGTTTGGATGTCAGTTGGATAGCAATTGAAGACAAAGATCACAGTTTCACTCCTACAATGAAGAGTAAGTAAAGTAAAGCTTTCCAGATGGGAAAAATAAACAACAGGCAGGCACATAGCAGAGGGGTTTAAGAGCTAAACATGAGCAAAATAGAAAAAGTGAACAAGGAACAACCATTTACTGTCTCCTCCAGCACAGGAGTAGGGGTGAACTGAGGCATCCAGCAGATCAACCACCCTCCCCTGCACCTCCCACAAACAGCACAATAAAAGGAGATAGTTGATTACACAACACTTAGTTAAGTGGTGGAGCTCCCTACCACAAGACACTATGGGTGTTAAAAGCTGAGCTGGCTTCAAAGAAGTACACACATTTTTGGAGTAACAGCCCTTGAAAGATCTTCTATGCAGAGATACAGGACCCGGCTCAGGACATGCTCCTGCCACAGGTGGTGGGAAAACATTCACAACGTGCCTCAAGGAGCCTCACGCTGGGCTGATGTTTTCGGTATACAGAAAATGGGAATAAAATAAGACAGTGAAAAGTAGAATAGAACAGAGAATATGGTCATGGGTAGCCCTATCTGAGGGAGAAGAGAGTAGTCTTCAACATGGGTGCTAACGACCAAGAGCCTACACACTGGTTGTCACCCTCAAGTGGGAATGAGGATGATTAACAGATATTTATTTTTTTTTTTATTATTTCACACTTTGAGCACCGTCTCAGGAGTTAGTATTCACACCTTACTGAAATGGACTTTCATTCTTATTTTTGTAACTGTGAACACCTACCTATCTTTATATGCTAGTCAGGTAAGATCCAGGGGCTCCAGGTGGCTGCCAAACTGGAGTGATAAGGTTTGGGCAATGCCCTTTTC
This sequence comes from Vanellus vanellus, assembly GCF_965231255.1. NCBI lineage: Eukaryota > Metazoa > Chordata > Aves > Charadriiformes > Charadriidae > Vanellus > Vanellus vanellus. The sequence continues at coordinate 16,479,505 of NC_138905.1, forward strand.
TTACAAGCTTTTAGAATAAAGACACACTTCTTTGGCACTAATAGGCCACAAAGAGAAGTTACTCAATTAACTTGCTGATGCACGGTCATTTCTAAAAGCACAGACACACTTTGTACACAATAACGCTATCAGGAGAAGCACTTCCATGCAGTGGGGCTGCCACTTGACCTCTCCTCCTCCTTAATTACGCAGGCTGCAGCAGCAGAGGAAATTACCAACCTGCAAAGCTTTTAATAAAGGGATGACAGCAAAGAACAAAAAGAGAGGCCTTGAAAATAGGCAGGTCATCTACCTACCATAGTACACCCGAAGCAAGTCAAGCATACATTCCTTGAACAGGAAAAGGACTGTGCTACCTGATAAAAGCCTTCACTTACACATCCATTTACCAGGCATCCTCGAAGAAGGTTAATGGCTCAAAAAGGTCCATAAATCAATTCACACACCCCAAGCACATGGCCCCTTGAAAAAAGGGCAAAACACAAAGCCGTTTTCAAGATTATACATTGTTTGCTTCAATGCCAAAACACAGTGGTGGTCTTCAGTTCAAAAATTACACAAAGAGCCTCAGCAGAACAAATCGCTCCTCAACAAAACTTTCTTGTACAATGTGAATATGATAGGCAAGAGACAAAAATAACTTCTGCTGCCTGCACAATTGAGCAAAATGGTCCTTTGTTCTTTGAATTATACACTGACACAAGAGATTGTTTTTACTTTACATCGAAAGTGCTTAAGTAGTCAACTCGCCATGGAATATGTTCCCTGCAGGCAAACGGTCGAGTTCCTCTTTGAAGGAGGTCAGTTAACCCTTCTGTCAACTAATAAGGCCCTCAGTATAATGATGAATTGTCCAAATTCCTCTGCATAGAAAGAGGCTAAATGGCATGTGGTTTTTCTCAAAGATCCTGGGATCTGATCACGTTACATGAATACTTGCTGCTGGCAAATCAGATCACTATATTTACTTGCGGATTTAAAAAGCTTAAAGTGAAAAAAAAAAAAAAAAACCCAACAAAAAAACCCCAAACCCATGTTGGTAATTCTACTCCTGAATACCTGCATGTTCAAGAAAGACAGATGACACGGCTTTAGCAGCATTTACATGGCAATGTGGATTCCAAAATGTTTGGAGCTAGAAAATGCTGGGGAAAGGGAGAGGAGAATTTAAGTACTAACTCATTTTCAAAGTGAAAATCCAAACTCCACAGCTGCCTGGTGGGAGATGATCAAGACTGAAGAAGTATTTTATTCTAAATACAGTGCAACAGTTGGAAGAATCATCACATTTCTAGAATTCTACAAAACTTCCAAACTGAGCTTTGTGAGACCCATAAGAAAATTGTACAAGGCAGCTAGAAACATTACTGTGGGCTGTTTATCCAGTTTAGGATGCTCTAAGCAGCCCAGAAGCAGGCAATGCTGGCTCTGGAATGCTGGCTCTGCATTGCTTCAGTAGTGTGAATCCAACATACATAAAATGGCTTTTAAAAGGGCAGCTGGTCGCACACTTGCTCTTTCTTTTCTTCCTGATCTTCCAAAGTCATTAACTGTGCACAGGATCACACCAGCTTTCAAACCAAAAGGTAAAACTGAAGATAAATTTTACCTCTAGGTAAAATCACATAGTCTAAAGAAAAACAAGAAAAAGCCTCCGTTGGAACTGGAATAAGAAGATCCCAGTAGATTTTATTTTCTTCCCATTTTGAAAATTTGGCAGGCATTTCTATACGTTGGTAGGACGGTCTCTCTGGCTACAGCCCTTGGACAACTCCTTACTGTGGCACTGACTGAAACATTTTTTAAATTCTCACAAAAGCATCACTGCTCCTCTTACAGCTCACATCCTGTGAGCAAAGCTTTCATCTCACAAATGACATGTGCATACTAGCATTTGGTTACATGTGATCTTCTTTTTTAGAGTTTAGATGACCTTAACCAAGCACTTCAGCCACAGTTGAAATCATCTCCATTCCTCGCTAGAGTCAGTCTCTGAGTGCTTCTATGAGATGCTGGGTCCCAAATTTAGTTGTTAATGCTGTGTCCAGAAATTGGCCAGCCAGAAAGCCACAGAAACTGCTCTTCTGCCCTCCAAGGCCACGTGGAACAGGACCTTCACCACTTCCGATGCCTTTAGTGGAGGAGTCCTGTATCCCATGCCCTGACCAACAGCACCTGGCTATTTCACACCCTGGCACAGAGCACATCTAAGGCCCTTGCAGAGAGCATCTTCCCTTTACAGCATGGTGGGGATCAAACTCTCAACTGACTTCAGCTGTGATGACTTCTGAAGAGGAGGTAAGCAAGCCCGGGACAAGATCATATAAAGCCTTCCAGGTAATGAGCAGTGCCTTGAACACTGCAGGCCACCAAGTAAATAGCTCAGTGCATAGGTTTCACTTTACCTCATGCAATGCTGCGTACCAAGCACCCACTAGCTTCAGTCTCTGTAGGATTTCAGGGCACAACTTTGTCCTAAAGGGACAAAAGCACAATGACGGTGGCAGGGTCCATGTGAAAGGAAAGGAGGACCTCCTAGCTGGTGTGGGCTGGAAAAGGCTAACATAAGATTGGCTCATGGAAGAAAAACCATGTGCCCAGTTACACATCCATCATCCACAATGGTGGGTGCACATCCACCAAAAGGATTCATGTGACATTTGATTATCACAGCCAATGAAATGGGATGTAAAAACAGGAGACACCTTGATTCTCATCACCTGCTAGAAACAGAATGAACACCATCCCAGAATGATCCAGCATGCCCAGCATTGTTTTTGGCCAAAGTACTGCACCATCACATCTAGCCACAACACAGTTCTTGCTCCCCTACCACCTCCTTTGTTTATGTTCAGCTATTCCTATGGCCACCATGCGAGCCAACTCCTCTGCAGTCCTGTGCTAATGATGCCCTCTGTTACAGCAGTTTTGCTTCTGATGTACTTAAACAGCCTAACACAAATACAATCTTCAAAGTATCGCTTGGCTCTGGAGATTTCGGCTCTAACCAGCACACATCAAGTCTGATGTAACACTTGAGTAGCTATACCACATCTAATTTTAGCATATGCCTGGTTTATTTAATTTTCCCCAAGAAGAACAAGAAATACGCAGGTACATCTAGGGAATCAGAAGTGTTTCCGACATTATCCAGTAGCTACTGATGGCTTTATACTCCACCTAACATAGTATTTGTGGAATAGGGAAAGAAATAAAAGTCTTGTAAGCTCTTTTTAAATGCCTTGCCTATGCTTATGTGACCAGAAATTGGGAACAGTGGTTCATTTTGCACTGTAAAACCACACAGATGCTGAGTTTACTGCGAGACATTTAGATGCCTTAACTAGTTTGGGTTGGAAATGGCCTTCAAGACAAATAGTTGATTATTCTCCCTTCATACAGAGGAGTGGATGAAGGTCAGGGTGAAGGGCTGCAAGTTAACACAGGCTGGGCTGCTTGCTTTGAAGACCAGTTAGGGATCAAATCTGTCCCTGGGTAAGCGGAGCAGAACACTGCAGTACCTCCCATGGAAAACATAGCAGAGGAAAAGAAGTTTTTTTTGAAATCATTGGTCAAAGATCTGAGGGTTTTCAAAAGAGCATTTGCTAAATTAAACAATAGGTTTCCGTTTCAAAATATCATTTTGGAACCGAGTGTATTGTTTTTTTTAATTGAGTGTTTAACTCAATCAGACATTCTTCTGCGGCATATTCTGACTTAAGTGAAATCACATTTTTGATAGGAAAATTTTCTAGCCAAATTCTTCAGTCGAGATCTGCTGATTAGCAACATATGACAACAGAAGATTGTAGCTACATCTGTTCACAAACACATGTGCATGCATGTGCGTGCACACATGTGCATGCACACAGAGTATCCACAAGTAATTTTTATACTGCCTTATCAATGCATTTCTCTTTCAGTGATGTTCTTTCCTGATCTTAAAGATAAAAGTAACACTCATACATATTTATTGAATGTAGGCTGGTAGAAACCTAAGGGCAGAAATCCCAGAGAAGTAAATGACTAGCTTGACTGGTTTGCTTCAAGCTCACAAGGATCTGTGAACCACTTTCTTTCATTTACTCTGACAGCTCTGCTACCTTTCCCTTTGATTTTAAATATTTAGAACAGAATTCCATTTGAGATACTGTAATTTAATGTGACATATTTGCATATCACTTAAACTAAGGTGTGTCAGAGCAATTGATACTACAGCTGAGATAATATAATGGATACTGAAAGGTCTGTATGAAGATCAGTCTCAGTGTTTAACGGCTTACTGCAGGATGCTAGGAACAAGCGAGTGTCATACATCATCCTACACAGAACAGAAATAATTTCTGCAGAAATATTTTCATTACTGCTTGAGACTGGGGACGGAGAGAATCAAATGTTTAACTCCTCCGCAGCAAAAAAACAAAGGGTTTGTTCAAACCTGATTTCCTGGCATCATTTCCCGGTGGTAGTGAGGCACTATGATGATAAAACCATTCAGCAATTTGTAAGGTTGAAAGTTTTGCAGAGCTAGCAAATTTCTTCTGAATAATCAGCTATTGATTCAAATCACCCTGTAAGCATATTGCTAACTCCTCAGCATTACGATTTCAGTACGAGTGTTAAGATAAGATCCTAGCCTAAAAATACTGGAGTTGTGCTGCATTTTAACATGCTAGCAGACCTTGCCAAAAGGGCAATTTTCTGGGAGAAAAAATATGAAAATCCATGTACGTTACAATATTTTAAGACCACAGGTCAACTGAAATTAAGAAACCCAAAGTGAAAATTAAATTTCCTTCAGCGTAGAATTTGTCTGACTTCCTTTAGACACTTACCACAGAAGGAAAAGAAACATCTGCTAATCTTTCTCTCTGCACCACAAACGCCTCCTATAAAAGCAGCCTACACCACTAGTTTAAGACCCAGGTGTTAAATTAAGATTACAAAGCCTATTCTTAAATGGCAATGGAGTAATTTTCAGTGAACAGATGTTTCATCACCCGGTACATAACAGAGACTAAAAACTGAGAAAAACAACTTTCTGCCAATATCTGCAATGAGTATTTGATAAGAATATGACTTTTTTTTCATCTTAGTTCAACTAAATTCTGTGTTTTACAATAGGGCTTGATACTCAAGTACAACACAGAAAAATATCGATAAAGGTATGCTTCTTCTAAAGGGGATATGGCAATATTACCTAATTTTCAATCTCATATACTGACTTATAAACTGCACTCTTTTCTGTTTGTTCAATTAAAACCATAATGACAGTAAAATTGTCATCTGTTTTATATTATATGAAGCACATAAACTTCAAATATCTACTGTCTGAGGGCATTGTTCAAGCTGCCTCTACAGCCACACGGTATCTCAGAGGCTTCCCGGGAACCTGGAGCCTCCTGCCAGAAATGTGCTTTGCAGGCTGAAGTCTGTGCAGAGCTCAGCATGCTCAGTCCTGCGCTCTGGTTGCCAGGCTTTGGAAAAGCTCCAGCAAAATGCCTGGGAGACTCAAGTTTGATGAAATTTTTTATCCTATTATTTACTACCTTAGCAAAGATTTTTATGCATATGCACACATTCACGTGCAGGCTCATGTAGAGCTGCATACAGCTCGCAGCTGAAGCAACAGCTGGAAGAGTCCTGCAAAGGAGCTGGCACTGCCTCCCGAGCAGACGATGCTCACTGCACAGGTCCTGCTCACTGTAATCCTCATAGGGACCTGCATGAGGCTGAGAGAAACACGCTGGGCTTTTCCCTATCCTCTACGCCTCTCCTATGCTTATTTCAGGCATTACGTTAAATTAATTGAGTAACCGGTTTGTTGTTTTAAAGCATGGAGTAAGCAGTCTCCAAAGACCCAGTCCCACAGACTCTGTGGTGTGTATTCCTCAACGAACATCTGTGGGGTGGTGGGAGCATACCCAGTACCAAGGGGTCCAGATGCTGCCCAAACGTAGGCACCTACCTTAGCTTGCCCCAGTGGTCTGGTCGCAGTGTGATCACTGGGGACATGCAGAGAGGAGACATCAGATAATGCTTTCTCTCCACTGCAGGGAGCAGAAGCTGCAAATCAAAGCACCTAGATCAGGTGCAAAAAGCTGCCTCACCCACCTTCTGCTTCATCATCTCTGACCTTACCAAGATTTCTACAAAACAAGTCACAGGCAGCAGCCTGCAATGGTCACCGCCACCAATGGGGATGGCAGGGAAGTGTGTCCTGGAGTCTGGTTTCCAGCGGAGCATGCTGGGGTCCAGGAGCCACATCCACAGCTCAGTGCTGCTGCGAGTGCCTGGGAACCCATGGGAGGCTGCAGCCCCCAGCCTGTCTTAGATGGGCTATTTTGTACATCTCCACATAGCTCTGTCCAGAGGTTATTTGCAGGTATTTGTGTTCACTTTGGGGTTTTTTTTAGAAATTAAAAAATTTGTAAAGGTTACCACAGCAACATAGGAAGAACAGTTCCCATTTCTCAGCAGGAGATCATGTCTCTTTGTGCCAACATCCTGAAGACCTCTTGAGAAGAGATCACACATTACTGTCCCTTGAGTAAAGCACCCTGAGATTTCTGACCTTGAGCAGAAGCCACTTGCCCCAGCCAGTGGAGGATCCCACCCTGGAGTCGTTGGGACTGATGCCCACACCTCCGCATCAGCTCGGTGCCCACAGTGATGACTGCCTGTCCATACTCACACAGTTCAGAGCTCTCACTGCTCCCCATCCAGATTGATTTGTATTTTCTTCCTGAATGCAGCACAAAGTGTGCCCATATTGGCTGCTTAGGCCAGCATGAGCATGCTGCCGAGGGCATGTGGCAAATGCTATGGCTGGAGCCGATGTCTTTGTGACAAATCCCCATCTCAGTTCCAGCTTCACCTTGGTCACAGGCCATGTTTAAGCTATTTTCCAGGAATATTGCTCTGGAACTCTTTAAATGGCACAGTTTTCCAGTTTGCCTGCAAAATGCTTACCACTGAGACCTGCTACTTGCCCAAGCAGCAGCTGCACATCTGCCAGCCTGACCATCACCCCTCCACTCGGTGGGGCTAAATAAGAGCTGAAAAGTCGCTTCTCTCCCTGCCGAGAAAGGATGGGAGATGGGGCAGGAGGCACCGACCCCACCATGCCAGGGAGACTCGACAGCGCTGCGGGCCTGGATGTGCTCCACAAGCGAGCATGCACTTGGAGCACATCTGGGGCATTGTGCCACAGGCTGACACAGCTCAGCCCTGGGCACTGGCTCTCCCCACCTGCCACAGAGACCTCCTGTTGGACATAATCCTGAAGGAAAATCTGCATTTCTACCTGAGCGAGTCTCCCGTGTCAACTTGGGGGCAGAGGGTTGAAAGAGGAGCGTAGAGTTTGCATGGTAAAAACAGGCTCTGAAGAATATCTCCTCTCTTTACTTCAGAAACATTAAAAAGCAGGTTTTCCCATTTTCAAAAGGCAGTAGAAACTCCATGAGAGACCAGAAATGCTGGTGTGCTGCAAAATCCTGCTGATAAGGTATGCAGATGGACTCCATCAATAAACCCTGATGGAGACAGCTGATACCAAGAGACAATCCCTGCCCCGGAGCCAGCAGGGTCAGCGCCCCTCACCACACCAGAACACACACAGCCTCCCCAAAAGGCTGCCTCACCCCCCTGAGAAACTCAATATGTACTCAGGAACTGGGACAATTCCCCAGTCCTTTCATCTGCTGCATTAACCAAGTAGCTGTGACCTGCCTATCTGGTTAGATAATGGGCTCTAAGGTATCTCTATTGTAAGGGATTTATTAAAGACCACAGCAAGCACATTCCTCCCTGCAGGAAAAAATACCTTAATCTTCTGCAAACCCTCCTGGCAAAGGCTCCTATTTGAACAAATCAGAGATACAAGTTTGTTCTGGTCTGGACAGTGTTTGAAGTTTCTTTCCCAGTTAATGAACAGGCTTGTTTATAATGAAAGGACAGAGAGCATCCAGTTTTCTAAACAAGCGACTTCTCTGCGCTCTGTTTTGCAGCATGTAGCTATGGCTAACCCACTGCACAGTCCCTGCTCGCTCCTTTATTTTCATCTCAAATATAAGGAGTCTCCTACTAAATAAAAAAAACCTTACTTCTTCAGGCCCAGTCTTCCTAAACAGATAAAAGAGGAAACAGTGGTCTTCCACTACATACAATCAAAAGGCAAAGGAAACTGGTTTCCAGACCAATTCTCAAACCCAAACACTTGTGATATGGTTTCTTACCACACTGGTTTACCTGAGAGCATTGCAACCTGATGGTTAAAGAAGAGTTAGTTTCTAAAGAGAGGTTTGTTGCTAAATAAGGGTCTGACAAGAAATAAAATAAAATAAACCATGCAAGCTCCAGGCCGGGCTCCTGCTGTGCCTCCCATCCTTAGAGGCACCAAAACCCTGGGGGCAGACCCCACCATACCTTCCCCCCTCATTTCCAAGGCTCATGTGGCACTGGTGGAGGTCACCGGAGGGACTGCTCCCAGCAGGGGTGTCCCAACACACCAGGGGGTGACAGCACGCCCAACCACCAGCCAACAGGTCCTTTCCAAAAGGAGCAGGTGGAACGGGCACCAGGGTTGGAACTCACCTCGGCACTCCACGCCTGGGTTGCCCCAGAAGAGCTCCTGGCACTCCTGGCAGGTCCGGCCTCCAAAGCCTGGCATGCACTGGCACTGCCCTGTGAACTGCCAAAAAAAAAACAAACCAACCCCAAAACCCCAACAGGAGAGGTGACCACCTCAGCAGCTTGGCCCCACGCCGCAGTGAAGGCCCGGCCACGGCAGCACACCCCATGCCCCCTCACCTCGTTGCAGGCGGGCCCGAGGGAGCGCGCGGGGTCGCAGCCGCACTGCTCACAGCCGGCACCACTGGCGAGCCTCCACGTGTGCGGCGCGCAGCGGTCGCAGGTCTGCCCCACCACGTTGGGGAGGCACTGGCACTGCCCCGTGGCCGCCTCGCATCGGCAGCTCTCCGAGCCCTCACAGTCCTCCCGGACAGTGCCCAGGTAGTTGCAGACGCACTCTGTGAGGGAAAGAACATGGCGCCTCCATGTCAGCCTGACTGCTGGTTACCAGACCGCCCAGAATTCGCATTTAGTTTATTCTCCGAGTCCCTGAGGAGCAGGCAGATGCTGGCACGTCCCAATGCCCATTGCCAGGCCTGGCTGACCCAATGCTGAATGACATCCAGCACCGCATAAGAGCCGTCCCCATGTCCCAGGCTGGACACCTCAGCACCTTCTGCCCTGGCACACAGGAGGCGGCAGAAGCCCCTCATTCAAGCAGCCTAGCCTTACTCCTCCTTTCCTCCCTCTGTGCACAACCAAAGCCGAAGCCTGCCCGGCTCCTGACAGCTGGCCACAGTGGCAGATCTGCTTGGAGCAGCCGATGGCAGGCCAAGCAGAGCAGGGCTCCGCTCGCCCACCCAGCCACCCGTCTGCCCTGCTGGGCTGCGTCTGGCGCAGAGGGAGAGGAAGGCCTGCCTCCTCACCGCCTGGTTCAGCTCCCTCCTGCTGTTTGGCCACATCTGCAGGAATGCTGGTGTAAACAAAAGGCAAACCCTCACCCTGCCATCCACTATCTCTGGAGAAGAAGTAAACAAAGACCGCTAACAAGAGGGCAAGAACCCCCCATCCTGCAAAAGCCTCATCCTTTCAGCACATGTAAATGCTGTCCCTGCTCTCCTTGTCAAATGTAAAGGACTCCTCTCCCAGCCAGGAGCCCCGCTGAGCTACAGGGCAGCTGCACGCAACTCCAGCTGGAGGCAATTAAGTTTCCCCTCCACTCCAAATGCTCCCAGGTAAATTAAAAATTGCTCAGGCTGCCCCGCGACATGGCTGGCGGAGGGGTTGGGGCCGTGTCTCCCCACTCACTTCTGCAGTCCTGCTGCAGCGCGCTCCCGTAGTAGCCCTCTTTGCAGAGGTGGCAGTTTTCGCCCTCCGTGTGATACAGGCACTTCACGCACGTTCCCGTCTTCTTGTCGCAGGCCTCTGGGTCAGTGGTGTCGATGTTGTTGTTGCACTGGCATGGCTGGCAGGCGCCGCCAACCTCGTCGGGGCTCCCAAAGAAGCCAGACGCACATTCATCACATCGACTGCCTGTTTGAACAAACAGGCACGGTGGGAATTACCATCACGGCTGGCTAGCGTGCAGCCCCGTAAATGGCAAGACTGAGGCAAGACAATAAAGGCCATTAATGGTGGGGGGGGGTAACCAGATCATGCTCAAAGCAAGAGGCAGCAGCAGCTTGGTGCGGCATGGATGGTACCGCCTGAGGCACAAAGGCATGGTGCTGCAGCCCAGCTGCCAGCACACTTGTCCTCTCGGTTCCACTACCGTCCTGTCCACCTCTGCTGACCACCGGTCATCCCTCGCCACACTGACAAGGATAAGGTTCATGGTAGTGCTGGCATCACCTGCACAAGCTACTCTGCCCTGGCACCTTCCAGGTGCTGCCAACCTCCAGCAGCAACACATTGACGGTGGTGCTGTGGTCACATCAAACAACCAATATGAACATACCCCTTCTCCACCAGGAGGTTCAACCCCACCAGCCCCCTCCATGCACCCACCAAGTACCTATGTATCCCATGCTACAGACACACACGACTTGCAGCGTGACCGGATCCTGGTAACAGCTGCTGGCAAACTGGCGTCCGCTTTCAGGGCCATCAGGGCAAGGGCAGGGGCGGCAGTGGTCGCCCGATCCCAGGACGGGGTCTCCGTAGTAGCCAGCCTGGCACCTGCGTGATGGGGTACACAGCATGCAGGGGACCACAGGCAAATGTACTGAAGCCTTGTTATAACTACACCCAGGTTTTCAACCACTGTGAAGAATCAAAGCACAGAAACATCCTTACAGCTTCCCTGTGCCACTCACACTCTGAACAGCTGTGCCCACAGAGGCAAATTTGTCTGGCTTACACCAGTGTAAGAGCAGGAGACCCAAGGCAGGTGCCTCTCAGGAGGTTTGCAATGGAGAAAGCCTCTCTGAAGCCCTGGTGTCTTGCAATGCGCTCTCGGACATCTGGGCAGGCGCTGCTGGGAGGCAGGAGGCCACAGGCAGGGAAGAGGGGGTCTCCACTCCCATCCTCCTCCAGGACGACTAGTGCTGCTCTGGCTTCCACTGTCCAGAGACATTCCCCATGGATTCATACCTGCCCAAGCACCAGCACCAGAGGGGAACAGCTGCTGTGCCCATCCTGCTGGTAGGAAGGAGAGGGGGTGTGCACATCGTACCTCTCACAGTTGTGACCCACTGTGTGGTCCCGGCAGCTCAGGCACTCCCCAGTGTAGGGGCTGCAGTCATCGGCATGGCCGTTGCAGTGGCAGGGCTGGCAGCTGGGGAAGCCCCAGAAGCCGGGCAGGCAGCGGTCACACTGCCGCCCATACACTCCGGGGAAGCAGTGGCACTGGCCCGTCTCCGCATCGCAGAAGGCATTGTAAGAGCCTCGGACATGGCACTCGCACGCTGCAAGGAGAGGGGGAGAGGGGCTGCGTTACCCTGGCAATCCCTAAATGTAGGGCCCCAACCGCAGGACAGCCCAGAGCCAAGGGTTTAACATACGTCGGCATCCACTTGGCCCGAACCCAAAGGTCCCAGGGGCACATCTGTCGCACTGTCTTCCAACAACGTTGGGACGACATTGGCACTGCCCTCCGCTGGGGTCACACACCGAACTCAGGGAGCCCTGGGGGTCACACTGGCATGCTGAGCAGAGAAAAGCATCAGGGGGAATGAGTACCACAGTGCAGGATGTGAACCACCTACCTCATCCCATGTACATGCTTTCCCTGTTCAAACCTCTCTGCCTGGAAGCGCCATCCAGCTTCCAGGCGCAGTTTGCCGTACAAGTAGACAATTACGTACATAAAGCGGTCTCATGTAATAGCGCAGAAATGCTGAATATGATGTTCTTGCAGACGTCTGTCATGGGGGTTTTCACAACACTCCTGCTGTTTTCCAGACACCGGTATCTCTGGAAAGTTTCCCAAGCGCTGTTCGTGACCACGTCTTCGCCTGAGCCTCCCACTGTGAATATGTCCAGTGATTTGCAGTATGGCATGAGAACAAGCTACAAAACAATTTTACAATGACAAAGTGTCACTATTTATAAATAGCCTCCACCATAATTGTGAAAATTCAGGATTATCCCGCTTCCTATCATCCTTTTTTGGCCCAAAAGCAATCAGCCAGACAGAATTTGGAAAGGAAATGATGGTATTTCTCTAGTTTTTGGTGGTATAGTTCTGGTATCTACCAAATTCTATTCATTCAAAAGAAAAAGGTTGATATTGGCATTCATGACATACATGGCACACATTAGCCTCCCCAAAGAAACTACAGGTCTGTGGAACAAGCTGCAGTCCTGTACGATACAGCAAAAGCCTCTTAGCAGAAAACCAACCCACATACTTGGAGACTGAAGAAACCTACACTGCTTTACATTGTTCAGTTAAAATCTGGCTTCGGCCATAAGCAACAGTGTTATAAATATTACTTTGGATTCACACAGATGCATGCCAGATGAGATGCAAACTTTCAGGCTTTTAAATACACTTTTACCCCAGAACATCCCCGAAAAAATTTCTGCTCACAGAGTCAATGAGCGTGTACGGGCTCTCCGTCTCTGTATCCACTGAGGAGTACTGGGGCAGCTCCAGGCGGATGGTGTAATTCAGCCCCTTCTCAAAGCAGACGGGCCGTGGGAGAACGACGTATCTGGATTAGGAACAGGAAACAATTCTTACTTCAAACGTCCAGCACCATCAAGTGTTTCAGGTGGCCCTATAAAGCAATCGAGATAACAGAAAGCAGCCAAGACCGGGCAGAACAAAAGGTATGATGTGAAGAGGCAGTTTAGGAGTTTGTGCAAGTCAGAACCGGAAAAGCTTATCGGCAAGGTAAAGAATCATACCGATGTTCTTTCACAGGCTGTGCAAACACTTCCCCCCCCCTCTTTACTCAGTGAACAACACAAATCAGAAAACAAGAATAAACTTAAAAGCTTTGAGTCTACAGACACAGTGCTAAGTATGTTTTCATAACCCATTGCAAATTAAATGTCATCCATTTTCATAGAGGCCATGGCAACTGGAAATGTGATGTTACTCTTTCAGTTTTTTAAATGTTTTTTCTGCTTTTGGCCCATCCAGTTATACCAACCTGGAGCCAGGTGACAGTGAGACGACCTGATTATCATCATCAGGAACTGTATTGCCACACCGGCTACCTGTGGGAATCTTGCCTGGGCGTGAGACGCTGATCACTGCTTTTTCCCACTGATCTGGCAACTGGGAGGGAAAAAAGGCTGATCAGCATCAAGCAACGGCTGTAAACTCCTGGGAGCATCCAGAGCTCAGGCCAGGAAAAGCGTGCACCTGTGCACACAGGGTGGTCACTGTGCTTTGGGGAGGATAGGGCTGCAGGTCCAGCATCAGTGGGGCATCTACCAGCTGCAGGTTTGGGCTTAGACAAGGCAAGGCAAGTGCCCCTGGGCACCCTCCAGCACAACAGTCTCTCTCTCTCTCTCTCCCTCCTTTCCTCCCAAAATAACATGAGTAGGTGTAGGTGGTCAGCAGCTCCATCTGCAGCATGGCATCAGCTGGCTTGGCAACCTCCTCTTCCCCTACCTCTGGGTACCACACCTGAGTATTTCACTGCAGTCAATTGCTGCCAAGCTCTACGTAAGGAGCTTTGGGGATTTCTTCTCTTTGCCTTCACCCTGCAAGTTATCCACAGTCAAAACCAACTGCTTGCAAGCTCTTGGCTGCAGGCATTCAACAACCAAGATGGGCAATTTGTCTCCTATGGTGCATAACAGCATTTCCACCCATTAGAAGGCCACCTGGTTGATGCCAACTTTGTATTCTAACCTGTCCTGATGGGACTTGTCACTTTTTAATTTGCTCATTAAACAGGTGCTGAAACAACGCACTAATGAACAAAACTGTAAAGCAAATAATAGCAGTAACTGTCAATATCCTTTTGGATTTTCATACATCTCAGACATTTAATGGAGTGTCCACCCTTATCTGAGTCCTGATGACGCCTGAAAGCACTGGGCTCCTGTCAGTCATGCACTGGGACAGCCAGTGCCTGCCAGAAGGCAGCAATGCCCATACTCACAGACCTACCTGTGGCTCGTAGCGGACCAGAATATCATACTCCATGGAGTAGGGGATGTTGTCAATGTAGAATTCCAGGTACGCCCCCTCAGGGACCCTTACAAATCCTATGCCTGTCCATGATGGTGTGCGGTCTGGCGTATACTGGCGCTCTATTATGTTTACGCCCTACAAAAACAGGGACAGAGATTTCAATACTGATACATTAAATTTGCAGGCCCCATGGGAGTGCGTGAAGTGATGAATTCTGCTGATGGATCACTTCTGGATCACAGCATCCATTGTTTGCATCCTAGAGAACACAAATTCTCTTTTAAACTCATGTGCATGCACATAGTTGCCCTTCCACTTAACAATATATAAAAAGCAAGAAAGATAAAATAAAACAACACTGCACAACTCTTCACCCATTTCTCCATTATAGTGGGGAATTAAATTTAAAAACTCACTATGAGCAACTAATCCACCAGCTCTGACATCTTGTTCACCGTAAGGACTTTCACATCATACTTGTAGCAGTGGGATTTACTGCAGTGGCACGTAACTGCTCTATTAACCACCCAAGCTGAGTGCTAATTACTTCCTGACTACACTGGGCTGCTTCAAACCAAACCATTGCTCAGGATAACACTTGAAAAGCAGATCACGGCTGTCACTAGTAAGTTGTCACTAAGTAACAGAAATCCTAATCATCAATAGATATTTAATAGCTAAATCAATATCTTTTCACTCCTTTCCATCTGAGGTGCCAGGTTTTTATCTGCTACTCTTTATATAAAGCAAAGAAGAGGAAAAAGGCAACAGAAAATGGAAATGTGTGGTGTTCAAATTTCCGGTTTCAAACATATCTGCATCCATGAATAGTTCTCCCCATACAAAAACATCCTGTGCATTCCTAAGGAAGCTGCTTCAGTAGAAAGGGATAAAATGTAAGGAAATGTCTATATATATACATATCACTTCAGGATGTCCCCTCATGTATCCTCACACTCTTTGTAGAGAGCCTGGCTACAAATTATTACCTTTCAGCTTTACACAAAGGGTTGGAGCTCCCCAGAAAGGATTGCACGCAGGACATGAGTGAGGGCATGCAGCTGTGGGGAGGATGGGGGCTTGGCACTGCCTGAAAACCTCTGCAACTCTGTGCCACTTGGATTTGTCTTGTGCTGAGCCCTGTCTGGACTCTGCCACCAGTTTAGTAAGAATTTTTTTCAGTATTGGCATTTTAAAAAAATGAAGGTTTTAAAAGGCAACCAGTGGCACATCCCCTTGCTCTACTTGGCAAGGTGGGTTTTCATGCCGAGTTCCTCCATCCCTGAGTGCCATGAGCCTTGGGGAGGGCTAGGATATCACCTCTCCAGCTGGGCAGACAGCAATGCACCAAAACCCCTGTGCCAACTCACACACCCTCCACTGCAGTTCAACTTCTGCTCTGCGCTGTGTTCCTTCTCCACAGTTATGGAATGGAACGGAATAGTTCAGCTAGACAGAACCTACAATGATCATCTAGTCCAACTGCCTGACCATTTTGGGGTTGATCAAAAGTTAAAACACATCGTTAAGGTCACTGTATTCAGTTTTGGGTCCCTAACTATAAGAAAGGCATTGAGGTAAGGTGCTAGAGCCTGTCCCGAGAAGGCCAACAAAGTTGGTGAAGAGTGTAGAGAAAAAGTCCTGTGAGGAGTGGCTGAGGGAACTGGGGTTGTTTAGGCTGGAGAAAAGAAAGCTCAAGGAAGACCTTATTGCTCTCTGCAATTATCCGAAAAGAGGTTGTAGCCAGGTGGGTGTCGGTCTCTTCTCCCAAGTAACAGGCAATGGGATGAGAGGAAATGGCCTCAAGTTGTGCCAGGGGAGGTTTAGATTGGATATTAGGAAAAATTTCTTCACCAAAAGGGTCGTCAAGCATTGGAACAGGCTGCCCAGGGAAGTGGTTGAGTCACCACCCTAGAGGCATTTAAAATACAGGTAGATGTGGTGCTTAGGGACATGGTTTAGTGGTGGACTTGGCAGTGTTAGCTTTATGGTTGGACTCAATAATCTGGAAGGTGTTTTCCAACCTAAATGATTCTATGATTGTCCAAATGCCTCTAAAACATTGAAAGGCCTGAGGCCCCGACTACCTCTGTAGGAAGTCTGTTCCAGTGTTTGACCACCCTCTCAGTAAAGAAATGCTTCCTAATGTCCAGTCTAACACCCCACACACCCCCCAGCACAGGTTTGAACTGTTCCCACATGTCCTATCACTGGATACCAGGGAGAAGAGATCAGCACCTCCCTCTTCACTTCTCCTGCTTGGGAAGCTGTAGAGAACAATGAGGTCACCCCTCAGGTTCTCATTTTCCAAACGAGACAAGCCAAAAGTCCTTAGGCGCTCCTCACAGGACATTCCTTTCAGCTCTTTCACCAGCTTTGTTGCCCTCCTCTTGACACATTCAAGGACCTTCACATCCTTAAATTATGGGGCAAAGAACTGCACACAGTATTCAAGGTGAGGCTGCTCCAACACCGAATACAGCGGGACCATCACCCCTTTTGACCAGCTGGTTATGTTTGATGTACCCCAGGATGTGGTTTGTCCTCTTGGCTGCCAGGGCACACTGCTGACTCCTGTTGAGCCTGCACTCGACCAGCACCCCCAGATCCCTTTCTGCAGGACTGCTCTCCAGCCTCTCCTCTCCCAATTTATACTTGTGTCTGGTGTTACTTCATCCTAGGTGCAGGGTTTGGCATTTGGACTTGTTAAATTTCATCCCATTAATCATAGCCCAATGCTCCAATCTACCTAGATCCCTCTGCAAGGCCTCTCGTCCCTCAGGACAGTCAACAGCACCTCCCCATTTGGTAGTATCAGCAGACTTGCTAATGGTGCATTCAACTCCAGCATCCAGATAATTGATAAATATGTTGAACAGAACTGGTCCCAGAATTAGCCCTGAGGAACAGTGCTGGTGGCAGATCAGCAGCCAGATGTAGCCCCATTCACTGCGATCTTTAAGCTCTGCCCTTCAGCCAGTTCTTCACCAGCACACTGTGAACCTGCTCATCCCACAGCTGTACAACTTGTCCAGAAGGATGCTGTAAGAGACAGTATCAAAAGCCTTACTAAAATCTGGAAAAACTACATTCACTGCCTTCCCTTCATCCACTGGACAGATGACCTTATCATAGAAGGACATCAAATTATGAGTTGAACAGGACTTTCCCTTTGTGAACCCATGCTGACTGTGCCTGATGATTACATTATTCTTTAAATGCCTTTCAATAGTGCCCAGTATAACCTTCTCCATAATTTTTCCAGGAACTGAGGTTAGACTAACAGGTCTGTAGTTCCCTGGGCGTAGGCAGGAATAACATTGGGTAGCTCCCCGTCAGCAGAGACCTTTCCAGACTCCCACGAACTTTGGTAGATGATTGAGAGAGGTCCTGCTGTAACATCTGCTAGCTCCTTCAGTACTCTGGGATGAATCCCACTAGGCCTCATGGACTTGTGAACATTCAGCTGACACAGCTGGTTCCTTACAATTTCAGTGTCCACAAATGGAAAGTCACTGTTCCCACACCCATGGTCCTCTGACTCAGGGGACTGGGCAGCCCTAGGTCTGTCAGTATTATTAAAGACCAAGGCAAAAAATGCATTGAATGCTTCCACTTTTTCTTCATCCCTATTAGTGAGATGACGACAAGTACCATTCTAATGTTTTCCTTAGACATCCTCTTGCTATTAATGTACTTTAAAAAGCCCTTCTAACAGCCCTTACCTAACAGCAAAAATCCTCTGCCTTGGCTGAAAGGGCAAAGTGGCTACGTTTTGCCTGAAATAAATAAATTAGGACAAAGTGCCCCAATTGTGGGCAGATAAGGATCTGCTGCTTCAGAAAAAAAAACATTATCTCACCTCCCTGACTCCTTGCTGGAGGCAAAAATAATTGATAAAAGCAAGGCTGTGCAGTGGTGAATAGAAAGAGTCAGAAACTCTGATGACCCACGCCAGCGGGCTAAACAACCTAGAGGCAACCTCAGTTACAAAAACAGTATTTTGCACAATCAACCATGGTTTTAGTCATTAATAAAAGAAATGTTACTGATGTACAGAAACTCTAAAAGCCAAGGCAATTTGCTTAAATGTGTGCCTTGTTCTCTCCCGGTTTCAGTGGCATCAAAGAGAAGAGCCAATGTCGGTGTCCCACCGCTCTTGAGATAAGAGGGGAAGGAGAAGTGGGTGCAGTGGGCACATACGCAGTGGGGTACAGAAAGGGATGCTGACAGGAAACAAGCTGTACAGTCATGATCAAAGAAACAGGTTTAAAAAGGAAAATGGCAGTTCCCCCCTCCCCCAAATTACTACACTATTTATCAACACTAGACTGAACAGCTACAGGTTGACATTTTTCAATTCAGTTCTGTGTTTTCCACATTTTAATTGCAAAACACTCAGGGTATAAAACACGCTTCCAAGACCCAAATGGCAAAACAACTTTCCCACAGCTGTCCAGACACACCAGCTCACTAAAACTGCTACTCACGGGACCCAAGCTGGCTTCCTCCGCCTCATAGATGTAATGATCGAGAGAAATGAAGTAATAGCCAGGCTCCACCTGGTTACACTGACGTCCAAACATGTGGGGCCGGCACTCGCATTGGCCAGATTCACTCGAGCAGCTAAAACAGAAGAGCAGTGAATGTACAACACATCTTGGCTATGCCGAGACACAGCTAGAGCCAATTCCAGCTTTGACGTTTTAACTGGCACGGGAGAAGTGCTTCTGGACACAGCTGCCTTGAGACACAGGATGTTCTCAGGCTCTGCACCTGGACCATCTGCACTGCTAAAATGGCAGCACAGTTCCAGGCACAGCCTTGGCTCAACCCAACTATCATTCTCCCAGACAAATCTTAGACTCAGGCTGGGAGCAAGCACGGCCAGGGACCATTTCCAGTAGGCACTTTGCATGCGGTCTCCTCTGTTTGGGTGGTGAGAGGATTTCATGCTACAGATGCAGGCAGTTCCCTGGGGCCACAAAGCAGTCCTGGGAGAGCTTCACTTGCTACCACAGACATAGCCAAGAGGCATGTCTGTCCTCCAAGCTGAGGGCAGTCTTCAGCTCCAGGCTTGCAGGCCATGCAAGCAGCGTATCTGTTTGTACGGGCTCAGGCAAAGCAAGAACATGCATGACCCTGCATGCCCCGGGACGTCGAGCTGCTCTCCTGTGCTGCAAAGCACGTCCCAAGAGGTCACGCACCAGCAGCTCTGAACAGAGGAAAACCATACCTGCCTGCTTTAGAGTAGGACACACACAGCCAAAGACACGCAACAGACAGAGCCATCACTGGGGAATGCAGAAGGTCTGTCCAGGGTGACATACAGCAGCTCTACTTCCTTCAAAATGAGCCATTTTCTCAATACAGCTCTATCCCCAAACAGCCTTTTGGTGGTGTTACTGAATTAATTTTTGAAATTGCAGAAATTCGCTTAAATGTTCACTTTAAAATGCCAGAAGTGCCCTAGCTGCCCCAGAAGGGATGCTGGGAAGCTTCCCCTCGGGGGACAGCGATGACTCCACCAACTGGGTTACAGGGTGGCAGGGATGAATTTCACACGAGGTGCGGCTGCCCCAGGCGTCGCATCCCACACCCTGAAATGGAGCCAGGAGACTACAATTCATCAGCTGAAGAAAGCAGCCCCGGGGAGAGCGAAGTTCTCCCTTCCCACTGACGTTAGAGAGTGGAGCCGGGAGCCGGGCTTCGCAGCTCTCCTGTGGCCAGAGGAAAGCACAGCTGCTCCCTGCCCACACCAGGATGCCGCATGTCCCCTCACCACGTGGTTTTGCAATCACTGGGCTCAGCGCATGGGAAACAGGCTACAAAGCTTTGCTGGGCTCTGGCTGAGCCGTACCCGAAACCCCTGGAAGCGGCTGCACCGGGCGAGCCATTATGAGCTGTGTGGCATAACCCATCTGTGTGCAGGGAGCAAGCACGGAGGAGTAAATAATCACTAACAACCACACCGCTGTCTGCCGAGGGGTAATAATTCATTCGGGAACGGAGGGAATAGACAGCCCACCGGACATTCCCACGGTGATCCCCGCTGCAGATGGGGTGTCCACAGGCTGTAACAACCTACAGGAGTCACAGCAGGACCAGTCCCAAACTCCCCCGGTCTGGTCCTGTGGGTTCCAGTGGGAAACAGTTCATCCACCCCCTTGGAAAACTTCTGTGGCTTTAGACAAAAGCCAGACATTTCAAAGGGTTTGTGAAGGGAAGTGGGGGGGAAAAAAAGAGCGAAGGAATGTGCTGCTGTTGAAAAGCCTGGGGTCTGACACTCACAGAAAATTTCTCTGGTCAGAGGAGCAGTCTGGCTATCCAGCACCCCTCTGACCAAGCATTTCAGCCAGTCACTTTACATGCTCTTACTGATGGACACATCTTCAAAACCTTCTCTGAAAAACCTCCACCTCCTCCATGGGCGCTTTCAGGTCCCCATCCCACCCCACACAGCACTACTGGGGCAATGCAGCAGTACCATGCAGCTAGAGCACTTTCCCTAGCACTGGTGGCCGGACAGACAGACTGGCCAAAGGGCCAGTTTGGGAGCAAACCAAGAACCAGTCTGATGGCCTATGTCACCGCCTGATTCCTGCTTTGATCCTGTGAGACCAAAGCTTTGACAGGGACCATACCCTGGGTCACGGCCAAGGCAGAGCTCAACCCACGGCTGGCTCCTACCCTGGCTGACCAAAGGCGAAGCTACACTAAAACCAGTTTTACTTGTTCACCTGCACGGGTGGCACAACAGAAGCTGTTCAGCACAGAAAAGACACAGATGCCTCTATTGCCTCTTGCAATCAAGACCTGCCATTTTCTGGAGCAGAAACATGGTCCCAAACATCCTCCTCAGAACGCATTGAGCCCTGGATATTGTGGTTGTAAACGAAGTGAAACTCACTGGGGTAAATGATTACAGGGAGAGTAACCGGGCTGAGACTCACTTGTTGTTCAGTGCTCCTCCCTGGTCACAGTCGCACGGCCGACATCCATCCATGTCATTGCTCAGGCCCCAGTGTTCAGGCTGCAGGAAGAAACATCACCAGCACTGTAACCTGGTGGTGATTTAACCCCACCTACCTCAGAAAGCCCCGTTTTGAAACACTCAGCATACGCTACCCCAGACTGCCCTCCAACCCATGAATCCTGCTCCCCCATAACCACCAACACTCTCTCCCCACCTGCTCTCCTCCTCTTTGTTGAACATGTCAAGGGCTTGAGAAAAAAACGCATCTTTCTACCTAGTTTTAAAAGCAAGATTCAGGAGGCCTCAAGCTCAGAGACCTCACGTCTACTGCACCGTTTACACCAGTTTGGGCTCCTGACCCATGAAAGGCTTGGAAAATCACATCCCAGTACGTCATGCAGAGAGCCATGCGTGTGGCAGCAGGGCTTTGTGCAGGGCACTACCCTTGCAGGACTGCTACTCTGCAATTTGCTTGTTGGACAGACAGACTTGTTTAGCTTTTCCATGTAGTTCACTGTTAGATAAGACAGCCTGTCAGTGTTTATACAAACACATCCAGTTATCTGACAGTGTGTTTCTGTAACACTCCAGCACACATAAACACTTATATGGATATGTATGTATATGAAATAATCCCTGCCTAAAATAATGGCCTGTAGAGAAAGTCATTTTTTTGGCAACATCCTTTCTCTGACCGTTGTCTTTCACCCCAGCAAGGGCTCCAGCAGAAATGCCCCAGATCCCTCATTTTCACAGAGCAACCACTACAGGTATCCTAATGTCTCACTCCTTATGGTCCTGGGAATTAATCCGGATGTTCTTGTCTGCCTTGACGTGCCTCCCTGCTCCCTGTAACCACAGCGTGCCTCACAGCCCCTGACATCCCGAGGTGCCTGCTCCAGTCTGACCACCAGGCACCCAGTCACAGGCAGTCAAGAGACAGCAGCCAGCACCTTGCTCCATGCTTTCTGCCCGCCAGCCTCCCTCACGCCAGTGTTTCCTAATTTATTTTATGGTAAGGTACTTACCATGCAGTGATTGCACTGCTTTCCTGTCACCAGACGCTTACAATAGCAGTTTCCTGTCTCCGAATCACAAGGATTCCCCCCGGGGTGGGTACCCAGAGGATTACAGGCACAAGCTAGATTGGGAAATACAAACAGGCAGGTCAAAACACAGGATTGGAGTTACATTTTAGGCAGTGTTCAACTTAGATATTTACATTAAAGCTTCCCCTGAATTCCCCAGGACAGAGATTAATTACACACTTTGCCCACCACCCATCCCAGTAAAACTTCCCTGGCTTACAGACTTATAATTAAAAACAAATAAGGAGGATCCTGCTATTTCTACTGAATACGCTAGAAGGATCAGCTGGGGAACTGAGTTTTAAGGGCGGGTGGACTCCAAGCTACAGCAAATCTACAAGAATGTTTTTCCTTCAGAAAAAAGATGAAACAAAGGGGAAAAAAACACCCCAGAAACCAACTTCTCCCAGCTCTAATGGCTCCTCAAAGAGCTTTTGATCACACATAAAGGAACATATGTTTTTACTCACACTGACAACCCACTGGGTCATCGGCACTCAGACCATAGAAACCTTCTTTGCAGAGGTCACAACGCTCCCCTTCGACAAATAATTTACAACGGCATTGTCCGGCAATAAGGCCAGCAGAGAAATCGGTGTAGCGATCGCAGATGCCACCATTTTGGGAGCCAGCTGGGTCACAGTTGCAAGCTAAGAAGGAAGCATCGTGCATGTTTTATTAACTGCTACAAAAGAAAAGGCCAAGTCTCACACTGAATTATTTAAACTCAGCTGCTGTGTAGAGAGACTGTATCGTTCCTACATTAGACACGATATGGGTTGAACGTGTAATGACCTGATAAATTTTCAGATTCTCAAAGAGAAAATAAAACCCAGCCAGGCTCGCTCAAGACATCCAAGGCAACCACCCTCCCTCAAGGATCTTTGTTCGGGAGCACAGCACTGGCCAAAAGGCGGTAAGCAAATCCTAAGTTCTCCAGGGAAAGCACAGCCATTCCCACCCCGAGGAGTAGGGCTGCACTTACGCTCACAGACGTCGGGGTCCCGCAGATCTCTCTCCGGGTGCTGGAAGTAGAAGGGCTTGCACTGCTCGCAGTTGCGTCCTACGGTGTTGTGCTGGCAGTCGTCACACACTCCCCCGCTGGTATTCCCTGTCGTCATGTACACAGCCATGTCAAAGTGGCACTGGCTGGAGTGGCCATTGCAGTTGCACTCTGTGACAAAGACAGAAAGCAAAGTAAGAGTCTGGGCCCAGGGGAGATGCAAGTCTGCAGAAAAGACACACCAAAGTCAACCAAAGAACATGCAGGACTTCATATAGTGCCACAAATTCCCAAGTAACAGCATGTAACGCTCACACCAACTCCAGTCCTCCATTTTATTCAAACTCACTTTTGCACGCGTTACTATTGCGGCCTTCAGCGGGTCGCCAGGGTAAGTCATGGTAGAAATCCAAACACTGTTCACAGTTTAACCCTTTTGTATTATGTCTGCACATGCAGTGCCCATGGACCTGTCATTAAAAAACAAAAAGAAAAAAAAAAAAAAAAGAGGAATATAGTTGGTTATAAAAGAGGAAGGAAAGAAACCCATGCTCTAATTAATGCAAAATGTAGCTAGTACATAATGGATATACTTTTGGAGACTTTAATGCATGTAACTGCACGTAGGAAGACATAAAGGGCCACAGGAGCATCCTGCCAAGGTAAGAATGTCCTCATGCAAATTCATCCTTTCCTTACTGGAACTAATGCCTGAATAAATGCTTTCAGACACAAACAAGGAGAGCACAGTTCCCCCTCAATAATCACAAAAGCCTCTTTGACCTAAAAGTTAGCTGTTTATTAGCTGTTAATTAGCTATTAACATGCATCTAGTTATATCAGCATTAGCCGATATAGTCACTAGCCGATATAGTCACTAGCCCAGCTCCTGCTTTCCAGCCGTATCTTGGTTCTCAAAGCAAAGATAACAGACAGTTTGGATGGGTTTTATCCACCAACCCCAGACTTTGCCTTCAACATGTACAGAACAAGCACTAAGTAGACCAACAGTGATTGTGTGACAGCTGCTGCCATAGACGATGGGGACCACCAGCACTGGAGCCATCACTTTAAAGGCAAAGCCAGTCTTGCTGCTGCTCGGGTGGAGACACTGAAAGCACAGGGCAACAGAGCATACCCACTCGCCGGCATCCTGCGGCCCCTGGGACAACCCCCACAACCTCCCCGTATGCCTCCACATTTTCATCCAGTTAATAACTCACTCATTAACAGGGGTACTATTACTGCTCGTCAGGCAAAAATCATGGGGAAAAACAGAACCCAGAAGGGATGTGGCACTTGCACAGCAGCGGACAACACAGGCAGCAGGATTTTCTTCCAGAGCTTGCTGTTAATTAGGGCTCCTGCCTCCACTCCTCAGCTGATAACGACTGATACCATCACAGGTCATGTTTGATTCACAAAGGTGTTTCATCCTTTGATGCCTCTATTCACTTCAATTTAAGGATAACCAAGTGGAGTTGTCGCACTCACCCATCTCTGGCCCCATACGGTTACACTCCCCTTCTACATTCCAGCCTTTTAATTTCATCAGCTCTTTAACATAATTACAAAAGGAATGCTAAAACAATTTTCACCTAATCTGAGCTCTCTGTCCTTGATTAACACCAATAATGACAGATATGTTTGCTGAGAAGGAACAGTTTTAATGGTTTTCTTGTTCGAAAATTAAGGGTGATGAGTGGGGTTGGGGGCAGAGTGTCATCTTTCAATTTATGTTTAAATGACCTAAAAGAGAAACAGCTCTATGCAGAAAAATGTGAATATTTACCATTCCTTCTACTTCTTCGTTAAAGCCATCCACAGGTGCACACTCGCTGGCATGTCCGTAGCAGAAACAGTTCCCGCGAACCACCATGTCGTAGATGGCATAGTAGTACTTCTCTCTGATCTCCATCCTAGAGTCCAAGAGATTATCTCCCAGTGTGTGCAGTTTGATGAATTTGACTCTCAGATTTGTGATCTTTAATAGGTCTGCAGGGGACACCAAAAAAAGCAAAACCAAACCCTGTTTTGGAATTATTTACCAGATATTGTATTGAATGGGAGGAAGCCAGGAGTGACTTCCCAAGCACACTTCCTATGGGCAGATTAGATCAGATTTAATTTCAGCACTTACATACTATAAATCATATCACTTCATACTCCCAAATTAAAAAAAAAATAATATTATTTTACTACAGGTTGATCACTGTATAAGTCAGTTTAAGCTTAATTAAAAATACTTCTCTATTTTATTGTAGACATAAACAGGCACAAACACAAATATTACAGGCATGCACAACAGTACCACTGAAAAGACACTGGTTCTTTGGAGCTTTAAAATGCAAGATGGGCAAGGACCTGATATTAAGGAACTGCTGACAAGCAGACCAGGAGCTTCAAGAGTTACAAGCCTTTTAGCAAAAATCTTAGTTGGAAACAAGACACGAATAATTCTTCTTTCTTATACGCCCAATTTTCCTAGCAAATATAATTAGTTACATTTTGCTGAAAGAAGCAACACCCCATCACTGACAAAATACAAAGGAGAAGTTCTCAGGGGATAATCCATGGGAAAACAATATTGCAGTAATTACTTCAGTCTACATGTGCACTTTGATATTATGAATCCTGTGTAATGTCTTATAGCCTTGAAACTAGGCTTGAAAAAGCACTTCAAACCCATGAAAACAGAGTTTCTCCTTTAAAATGTTGGTTAAAAAAAAACCCAAACATTCAGCTGATATAGCAACTAGCTATACTTCAGATATTTTCTTCTGCTCCAGTTAGCTTTATGCTGAAGGACACGAACCGAAACTGAGAATGCATGTTAAATCAGAGGTCAAATTTAAGGCCAAGCACTGTAGTCCCCTACTCGGGCCAAATGCCCCATGAGGTTTCTCTTTGAGTCACTCTCAGCAACAGATCTCTCTACCTTTGCATTCCTGGATTGTCATGACCATACACGAACACTACAGTAATTTGTGGTTTATGACCACATCTGTGAGGTCCAGCCAACTGTTCTAAAGTCATGGCTCAGAT
Source organism: Vanellus vanellus (assembly GCF_965231255.1). Lineage (NCBI taxonomy): Eukaryota > Metazoa > Chordata > Aves > Charadriiformes > Charadriidae > Vanellus > Vanellus vanellus. The sequence continues at coordinate 16,505,784 of NC_138905.1, forward strand.
GTTCTAAAAAATAAAACATGACCCCCTTGATTTTAGGTAGAAATGCAAAATGATATTAGTACCATTGTAGTTCTGCTTCTTTGTTTTCTGAATACCGTACAATTACAGTATTCAAGAAATTCAAGAAATCTCTCGGTGACTGCATGTATTTTCAGGAGAGGATGTCTTTAATGAAAATAAATCCCTGATCAATTAAGAAAAGGACCAACTACAATGATGTGTGTAAGACCAATGCATTGAGTTGACAACACTGATAGTTATTTCCCAGCACATCACCGTCTGAGTCAGGAAAAGAAGCTACACCACAAATGTATTCATATGACTTCAAAACTGTTATCAGAGTTAATGTGTGGCTTTATTTGTGGCTTACTGGTTTTAGTAAGCAAATAAGCAGAGAAATGCTTCCAAACATGCCTGGAAGGTAACTGCATACATACTTTGAATCCTTGGACTGTACGGATCTTCAATTCGAAAAGCGGGATCTAAAACACGATATATTACCTGGAGGAAGAATGGTATAATAAAAGATTCAGCTTTAAAAATAAGCTGATGATGTGGAAAAAATTTTATACAACAAACATATTAGAAAAAAAAAACTACTGACCTCTCCCTCCGTTGAAGGTTCAATGTCGGAGTATCGGGAATCACAGATTATATCATCTACTCTCTTCATGGGTCCAGTTGAAATCCCAGGAAATGAGCTCTCACAGTCATATGCAAAATACCTATATACTTGCCATGTTTTTCCAAAATCAGATGATCTTTCTATCAACATTGCAGCAGGACGGAATGTCTAATGATAAGAAAACCAAAAGAGATTTTATTCAATTAATTATTACTTGCATTTATATTGAGCGCTTTGAAGTGTGAGCAATCCACATGTCTGGATTTTAATATCTCTCCCTGCACTATTTCCAATATTTGGAAATACTGGAAATATTTTTCTGCCGATATCCCACTTTCTGCTCAGAGGTAGATCTTTGAAGTAACACACATCAAACCACAGACTACCCATCTTTAAAAAGACAGCACTCGGTCGCCAAGTGCTTGAACACGCTTACAATAAATAAGCAAACTTGTAAGTTTTTTGGATTCCACATCCTTTCTCAAAAATGAGGCTTAAAGCAGGGCTTTAGAGAGACAAAAGGATTTTTTCCACTGCTTGTGGAAAGCAGCACAGCCTTCTTCCTTGCTGTACCTCCCTGACTAACCTTCTGCAAAGGACCACACTACCTTTTGCAGTGTCTCTGCTGTCCAGTGCCAGCCGTCCTCTGTGCTGTAAACCTTCTCTAAGGAGACTGAGAGGTTCAGCTTCATCCACTCTTGCTGCATTTGACTCCCTCAATTCCCAGTGACCCTCCTCCAGCTGGCCTTGCCCAGGCTCTGGCAGGCTGCATTCGCTTCACACAAACCACCGTCCTTCTTACCTACACATAATCAACTCTAGAATAATGAGCTAATGAGATTTTCAAAAATTTCTAATCCCTCTCATGTTTCGATTTATGTGCTGCCTTTTGAAGAGCAGGTATTCATTCAACACCTGACTTACACCTACCGAGAAATGCCAACAGTCTCTTTGTTAGTTTTATGTATTCAGAGGAGACCCTCCCAGAGCCAAGCACAAAAGCATTTCTGTCACAGCTGGAAAGAAATCTTGTTTCTGCTTCCTGGCTGAAAACATCACCCAACTTACAAACTGGTTATCTCACCCAACAAAAAATGTAGCAACCCAGGGGTAAGGCAGCTCAAGTGTTTACCACACAAACGAAGTCAACAAATCATCGTTAAAACTATCTTTCCCCCCCAGTCTTCCTCCTGATGGCAGACCAAGGCTGGTGGCAGCACAGCACAATGGCCGCAGCACCCACATCGGGTCAGGGGTCTCTCAGAGGTCCCTCGCTGTTGGGGTCTGGCAGAAAGCACCATCTTCCACCTCAGCCACCACCTTGAGGCAGGGGGAGAAACCCAAGTTGACACCACAGGAAAGAGAAACCAGCTCTCCAAGAAAGCCAATGGGTAAAAATGAAGAGATTAATTTGTCTACATGTGAAGAGCAGGGATTTAGCCCGGCAGGAACTGCAGCCCCTGAAACTGCAGCTGAGGGTTGCCGCTAGCGCTTGACTGCGATTTAGGATGTACGGGACAAAATCTGCCATTCCAAGACATCTGTTTGTAAAGAAACAAAGGCACTTTGTGTACAGATGTTCCTTCTTCCTGAAGACCTTTCCATTTGCCAAATGAAAACCGATACCATGGCCAATTTTTTTTAAGAAGAAAAATCCTTGCTACTATATGATTTAGCAAATGATCTTCTAGAACACAACCACCAGAGAGAGACACCAACACAAACCCCAGCTTCAGTATGACTCCTTCTGCAGCCTCACTGGAGTTCAAACAAATCTCAAGCCACATTTCACAACTCCACCTTCCTGTGCCACTTCAGCAGGAGTTAATGGTTGGCAGCTCTAAAAAATCAGGCAAAACAGCTCAGACAAAGCACAAATATCAAATAAATGTGAAGGACTATGAGACCTCTCATCTCCTTGTGTTTCAGGGTTCGCGGTAAGGCTGTGGCTTCCTTACCTTGAAGGTCATAATGAGATGAGTGAAATGAAACTCAGCCTCCAGGTTCAGCTGTATAGTCACATTTTCCAGACCTGCGGGGGCAAAGAAAATAAGCCGTGCAGCAAACAAGGACACCCACCAGCCTCTACACCTAAATTTTGCCAAGGCTCTTCGTTCCAACGGCACAGAGACTCCTTTCTTTGCCACTTGGCTCTGCTGTCAAAAAGGGATATGAGGGGTTAGTGCACTACGGAGGTACGGGGAGACACTGAGGACCTGCTGAAGAGTGTATTGCACACAGAATTCCTGTGCATCATCTCCACCAAACACCTCGCACCCAAAGCGTGAGCCTGCACTGCCATTATTTCAGATCACGTAACATAGCTAACATCACCAGATGTAGGGTAAGGATGGGAACTGCTATGGGCTGGATCCTGGCACCACAGCACCCAGTGGCTTGTACAATGGGGATGCTGAGCCCAGACCCACGTGGTGACCCCAGGCTGTCCTCACACACTGCAGCCCATCTTGGCAGCAACAGAGGCACGAGCTTCTGCAGCCCTAACACCCCAAATCTCACTGATGGCTGTTTCCCACCTTTCTTCGCTCCCTCTGGACTCTCCTGTCCATCCGGGCGCAGAAACAGTTCCTTTACAACCTGGTTTTGAAATACCCCTAAAGCAACCATCATAGCTCTCCTGACTGCAAAGCAGGGCTAAGAAACCGGTGAGAAGCAGAAGGTTTTCCAAACTCTGCTGTATGACTACCTATAGTTAAGGACTCTACACAGAAAGGAAGAAAACAGTTACAAATATTATTTTGTCATATGAAAAGACCTTTCAAAACAGCTGGATACTAATTATACCATAGTTACAAATTAAAAAAAAAAAAAAATCAAGATTTACAGAGAGGAGAAAGGGTAAGAAATGAAAATAACAAACCAATAAAGCACTTAAAACATTCAACCAGCTGTAACATTATGTGGAGCATGCAGCAATGGTCCCTTCTGCTGTATGCCTGAATAGAAGAAAACATGAATTGGACAGAAAGAATCATTTGTTTTTTATTGTTGAAGGACATTTTAATGACCTTATGAGCCAAGAACTTTTTTGTGTGAATGCTGCCAAGCCTCTTGCAAAAAACATGAATTATTTGGAACACTAGAAGAGGGCCGCTGGAGACAAGCAGCTTGCTAGGTCGATCTAAATGGTTAAAAAGGATTTAGTGAAAAACTTTCTCTACTGGGCAGCAGAAATGTTACAAGTATTACCATTTTATTTTTCATATACAGGAAGAGACATACAGCCAATGCATTTGCAGAAATCCCATCCTGTCCAGCTGGCTTTAAGGCTTCAGCGTAGGACTGCTGTTTGAGAAACCTCGATGCCTTGTTTTGTGTATGAAGGCATGCCAAAAGCATACCCATAAAAGTAAAAAGGACAGAGGAAGGACTAAAAAAAAAAAAAAAAAAAAAAAAAGTTGACAAACTAACATGCAATATTTTTTTTTAACTAGCTGGCTTGTTTCTGGTGTTCATTTTACTGTTTGGCATACAGATACATGAAGCCCAGGAGGGAGAAGGCAGTTTGCAGGGCAAGAGATATCCCTGGCTTTGCTCTCCCAGGGTAGGACAGGGAAACGGGAGGTGTGCAGGCAGGACGGCAGCCCCGGCTCGGCGCCCAAACCTCCTCCTTCCGCACCCTCCCTCCAGCCCAGCGGCGTGGGGAAACCCTGCGGTGCTTCCTTGGCAGCACCGACCCGGGATATTTACTCCTGGAAGGCTGCTCCGCTCCCGCTGCCCAAACATGAGGGAGATCTGGAGCCAGCGCAGGAAACTTCTCTCTTTAGGAAAGGATTTTTCCAAAGTGGTGGGACGGCTCTTTCCAAGACTCCTGGAGGCTGAGGGCGCTTTCTTATGGATTAAGGACTGCTCCGGGGCACACAAAAGCAGCCAGTTTTACTCAGCCTTCCTTGAACAGCATGATCCTTCACACAGCAATAATCTCCAGGGCAGAGATAACAGCAAACCCGCAGGTACCCTTAAACAAAAGGAGGGAAAGCAGCTCCCAGCCCTGGAAATGGCTCCCGGACAAACCTCCGTACCATTTTCCGACTGCCACCAGAGCTTCAGGCGATTCGGGTCGAACGTGGTGACGACATTTTCAATGCGATGACTGTCAGGATTGAGAGTATCGTGGAAGGGATTCTCAGAATCACATATGAAACATTTTTTGTCCTCCTGAAACAACAAAATAATCAGCATTACTGATTTTATCCGTGGGGCAAAAGTTGTTTCCTGCAGATAAGAGTATTTTCCATCCATATCACATTCCACTCATTTTGCCTGCAGGAGTCATCAAAGGTATTTTTTTTTGTTGAAATGATAAGTGTATTTACCTTTATGAATTAATGCAAATTGCTGAATGGAAAATATGCCAGGAATTCCATAAACTTTATTTTTAGGAGAAGAATGTTTTCTATTGAAATTGCAGTTTCAGGAAATCTCTTCCAGCGCACATATTCTCCAGCAGAAACCAGAACCAAAGGCAGCATCTACTGAATTGCTTCTGAACAAACGTCCCTATGCAAAACTGCGTTTTCAATAACTTGTGTGAAATAACATTAGCTTTGGGGAGCTGGATTGGAGATACAAGTTCTCTGCGTTAGGGATATGTCCAGTGAGGCTCAGTGTACATCAAGGGGCCATCAGTGATTTAGTGACCGAGCCCTTTCACCGCAGGGTTAATTTTACTCTGAATCCAACTTGTCAACCTCCAATCTTGCATCTTCACCCTTGACTGCAAACCCAAGCTATGCACATAAACCCAGTTTTCACACACTGCAAGGCGTGCCCATAAAAAACTTGCTGGGTGCAAGTCTGGCACATGCTGCTTGGGAAAGCCGCACAGTTCTTCACCAGGAGGACAAAACCCCATCCTGACTATTACTATGAACAATGCTATTTTGCATTGCCCTGGTACCTAAAACCACCACTTTCCAATTTTGCAAGGTAGGATGCAAATCGAACTAAAAGGGAGGGCTCCTGCCCAAACCAACTTGCAGTTTGGCAGACTGAAGGGGACAGAGGAGGGAGAGGAGCTCATCCCATTGCAGCGAGGGAGCCCCGGCACACCAGCAACTCATCACTGACAAAAGCCACTCAGGCATCATTCCCCCAGTGGGTTTATGGAGACAAATGCGGTGCTTTATCAGCCAAGAATGTGAGCGCTGGCAGGTCTGCACCACACAGGCTTTCTGTTTCACCCATTTCAGCTTTAGCAGCTCCTCCCAAGCCCAGCACTTTGCCCCCCATGAGACCCCAGAGACTCCTCCAGCAGAAAGCATGGTGAGAGTGGAGGTTCCAGAGAAGATGTCCCCTCCTGCCCGCTCCAGGCTCCTCTCCCCCACCACCACAGTCCACGCCTCATGCCACAGCTTGCTCCTTCTCCCACCAAAATTGAATCTGACAAGGCCCAATCCTGCAAAGCACTCAGCACTAAGCCCCACATTATTTAGAGGATACTCGGCACCTTCCTGAGATTTCTTCAATACCACCTTATGGTTCAGAAGTAACCAGGGACATCCCAAATGCTGAACTGGGGCTGTGAGATGAGGAATAAGGGCACACGTGCACTTCTCAAGTGATGCTTTTTACTACGGCACTTCAGCATTTTTTGAGACAAGAAAACATAACAAAGTGCCTTTGTTAGTTTGTTCTACCAGAGACACTAATGTCTTTAAAGTCAATCCTGACATACTCCAAAAAAGTTCCAGCAAAGCTAAACCCCATGTTAAATCAAGTATTAACTCTAGTAGACAGAGCAGTACAGTAATACTAAAGGCAGAGGGGGGGTAAGATTTGGTTACTTCAGTGCACAAGTGGGCCCAGCGCTACAGCCCCTCAGGCAGGGCTCCTCCTGCTTCCCGTGGTTTTCCTTCCAAGTGCCAGAATCCGGCCCTATTGTCTCTGCAGTAAATTCGGCCGGAGATTATCCCCTTACTTTCAGTTCAACAGAGTTCCACTTATAACTGATATTTTATTCTTCTCCACCATCCCTTCTGCTCAGAGATTTTAAGTCTGGTGAGCTGCTTCTGGCTTAAATAGTAACGAGCTTTGTCTTTTCCACCAGATGTGCGAGGGAACCTTATTTGCATCCTTTCCCTTAGAGACCATACAAACCTAATTACATTACGGGAACAGCGGCCAGAACATTACCCGGGTCCTACAGACCACTCTCAATCAGGAAGCTGTCTAGACGGCTCTGAACAAGTCTGAAAATAAAGTATTAATTGAACTGAACGCGGCACATTCCTCCTTATTAGCCTCGCTGAGCAAAGGGGGATCGGGAATCGACAGCCACGAGGGGGTTCCCCGGACCCCGGTTGCTTTGAGGGGACGCGGGGTCGCGCACAGGGGCACGATGCCGCCCCACTGGCGACCACCGTCCGCACCCGCACGTCCCTCCCGCAGCCGACGGCTTATCGCACCCCACCAGCCCCGCTGATGCCGAGGCCGCTACGGGAGGCGATGCCCAGCCCCACCGCCGGAGACCGAGCCCCGGCGGCGCTTTCCGTCCCCCGTCCCCCCCCCGTCGAGGCGCTCACCTGGAGGTGGCTGACGATGCAGTAGGGCTCGGGCTGGCGGAGACCGCAGGTGGAGGAGGCGGAGAGGCGGGCGGCGCGGCCGATGAGCAGGTCGCCGGTGGCGGGGTAGCAGCTCCCCTCAGCGCAGCCGTAGCTGTATTCGGGTTCCTGTGCCGCCGCGGAGCACAGCGCTGCGCGGCCGCGGAGGGAGAGAGGGATGAGAAAGAGAAGCGGTACCGCGGAAGGGCTGGGTGCCCCGAGCCGCCCCGGCGGGCGCTGCAGGGGCTCGCCCAGCCCGTCGTGCCCCGACGGCGGCCGGAGCGGGGCGGGAGTTACCGAGGCAGCAGCAGAAGTACAGCGGGAGGCGGCCCATGGCAGGGGACGGGACGCGACGGGACGGGACGGGACCTCCACACCGCCGCCGCAAGCTGTTGCTCCGGCCGCTCCACGCAGGCGCCTCAGCTCCCCGCCGCTCCCGGGGAGCGGCTCCGCGCTCCGGGCGCCCCCCGGCCCTCCTCCTCCTCCGCCCCACCGCCCCCGCGGGGCCGGGCCGGGCCCGGCCGCCCCTCCCGCCCTGGGGCTGCCCGGCCCCGCCGCAGCGTTGGGCCCGGGAGAGGGAACGGAAAAACGGGTGCCGTCGAGGAAGGGCAGCCCAGGCAGGGTGGGAGGTTGGGGGAGAGCAGCCCCGCGGCGGGCTGGGGAGGGGGATGCCCTCCCCGCTGCAACCGGGGAGCCCCGAGAGGGGAGCGGGGTGACTCCAGCACAAGTCGTGCCCTCCCCGCTGCTGCCCGGCTGTGGGAACGGGTTCTGGGCAGGGTGCAGCTATCGGGCGAGGGGGCGGGGGTGGGAAGGATCACCGATGGGGCGACCCCTCTCCCAGCCCCGATCTTTGGGGAAACAATGTGGGAATGGGGGGTTTGACCCAATCCTGCCTTCTGCCTGGGGTGCGAGTGGGGCTGGGCTGGCCGGGAGGGAGGGAGGGAGGGGATGGCTGGATGGTGCATGGAGCGTACCCATGCTGCAAGTCCCAAAACCCAGCGAAGGGCCAGGGCTTGGCAACTGTCATACGTGGTGCTCAGCGGCCCCAAATCACCTGGTGCTGTGGTGCCAGCTGACTTGGCTCGGGAATGCCATTCCTGGGGATGGCATCCATGCTGCCGTGCATGGCTGGGTCTGGCCCTGGCGTTGGCAGAGAGGCTCGTCCAGCCCAGGCCGGCAGCTGCCAGGTTGTTTCTCCTTAGCTGGGAGCACATGGTGCTGCTGCCTTCCCAGGGGCGGCTGTGAGGGGTGAATGGCTGTGCTGGAGCTGCCCCCGCACTCCCAGCCTCTCACTTCAGTTCCCTGGGCTCTGCTGGGGGACACAGGGGCTTCGTTAACTGGCGGCAGAGTCCCCTCAGCACCCAGGGGAAAGGTTTACTGGTAAATAAACACTGAGGAGCGGGTACAAAGGAGGGATATTTTTGAAGAGCACAGCCCCAGCTGGGCACAGGCTGGGACAGATGCCTGGGTTTATATACCTGAGTTTTGCTTGCACACACGTAACACGTAAACTTGTGTAAATCTTTACCAGGTACCATTGTCCCTCAAGAACACTTTGCCCTCGCTATTTGCAGTGCCAGAATGGAAACACACCACAGTCTGTCCGTCCCAGCAAACCCTGCCGAGGTAGGTAAATATGTTCATTCTCATTTTACAGATGGATAAGCAGAAACAGAGAGATACCAAGTGACTTGCCCTAAAGGTTAAACACCAGGTCTGAAACATAACCCAGTACTCCCGATTGAAGAACTTGTGGGGCTGTTTCATTAAAGATATCTGGGAAATTAAACCATTTTAAGGTGACAGGGCAGGTATTGTAATTCTAAATCTCTTCTGCAATGTGATCTTCTAAATTCACAGAACTAATTCAGTTTCACAATCTTGTCATGTAAATCACAGCAGGGCTTTGTTTTTAAGCCTCAGTACAACAAACATTTTTGTCCCACTAACAGAAAATGTTTTACTCTGCTGTGGTTAGACACTCCTCCAGTTCACGGCAGATGGGCAGCGGCATCATTCCATGTGTGACTGTGCAAGGACAGAGTGTTTCATTGCCGCTGGATTATTTTCTGTCCCGTATTTTTTCAATTTTCCTAGAAGTTTTCTCCTCTTTTTTTCTTTTTTCTTTTTTTTTTCTTCTTCTTCTGTGTCATAGCCTTGTAGAAGTCCTATCCTCGCCTAAATCTAAAATGTGCTAAAGTTGCCCTCCGGAGCTCCTTGCTGCTGTGGTTAGGCTCCTTCCTGCTTTGCCATGGACCGTGTGACAATGTGCTGCGCTTGTGTGACAACGCGCCTATGTGACCCTGCTGTGTGGCATCAGGGATCGAGTTGGAGTTGTAGCCACAGACCGGGATGACCACCGTCACCCGTGACCATGGTCACCTTTCAGAGGTATCTGAAACCACCAGCATTGACTGTGAGGGTAATGAGGTGCAGTGAACTTGTTGGTGTCCATCCCTCTCTGCGGTGCTCATGAGCAATAGCAAGTGGGAGTATTTTAATTTGATTCTTCAGCTGATAAAAATTCAGTTTTGTGTTGTGTCCTATCCTTGTGGTTGGTGAAACAACTTTACAGCCTTGGGGTGTCTGTGTTTGTGCTGGGTTGGAAGTCTTCTCAAAGAACCAAATTTCAGAATTTGACCACAGTGGGACCCACTTGATCACTCTTTTTCTTATAACACCGCAGTGGTGGAATGCCTAGCAAATAGAGCTGATGGGATAATTTTTGATTAAATATATATTTGATTATTAAATATATATTTGTGGGTTTGGTTAAGTGTTGTTTCCATTTTGATTAATGTCATTGAAGTCAAAATGCTCTACAGCAACATACTGATTTAAATATTTTTTTTTTCAAGAAATAGTTTTCTGAAGCCACTTCTGCTGACAAGAAAGAGGGCCGGGGGAACTAAAAATAGGAATTTTTGATTTAGATACAGCGTTTTCCCACAAATTACGTTTGCAAAAACACTTTAAAAGTTTTTGTACTACTTCCTGTGGGGAAAACTGCATGGTTGTAAACTTCAGAAGCTGTCACAGGATGGACCTGGTGTTCTGTAGCCTCTGGTCCCATCAGGTCTGCTCACTTTGTGTGCCTGAGCATGCTTGGAGGAAGGCAGGGGAGGTTAGACTCCATGCTGACTTTCTTTTTCCTGTTTCCGTTTCTCTTCCAGTGACTTCTGTTTCTCCCCATGGATACATCTCCCCTCCAGGCCTGTTTAACAGCATTGTGTTTACAGACTTCTCATCCTCGGGGCTTGTCAAAAGCCATATGGCAACACTCAGAGCCAACAGTGGATTTTTGGAGGAAGTTCTCTTTCAACTTTCTGCTTGTGAATTCAGATATTTTTTAAAGCCATGAATGAAATAATTTTGGCTTATATGCAATTGGGAATTTCAATCTAAGTGCTTCAGTTTGCCTGTTTAAGGTGCAGTGCAGCAGAGCCGCATTGAAACCTGCAGGAAATCCTTCGTTATCTGGAGACCCACGTGTGAGCAGCTGAGTGAGTTGTGTGCTCCAGGTAAAACAGAGATGCTCGATTTCATTATGGCAAAGTCAATCTAAACACACTCATCTAATTACAGCCTAGTTAACTTATAAAGAAGCCTCACACCTCACAGGTGATTTTTTTAAAGTGCTAAAATTCAGAAAAAGCTAAACCGCAAATTATGTGCATACCTGCATTCAGGTGTCTTTGTTAGATTATATTGAAGTTATAATTTGATTCCATCATTTTCACAATAGAAGCTATTATATGGGTAATGCATGTTGCACATTGCCCTGGAGCACAGCTGGTTTGAGTTAGAGAAATATCTCTGAAATCTCATCCGTGCCAGCAATTCCCACCCAAGCCCCCCACCACATACAAATGCTACTTTAGCTCTCCTAAACACAGACTGATAACTACAGAGGGTTTATCTCCATTGGATCAAAACAATGCTTGCTTTTAGATAAGGATAGTTTTAAGGGTGCTGCTGGCATGAGGACTGGTAAACGCTAAGAGCCCTGTATTCCTGCAGAGCATTCCTTGTTTTACAGATGTGGTCTGGGCTGCTTCAGAGATCTCCTCACCTAGCTGAATGAAGTCCGTGATGGATGTTCGCTCTGGGACAGTCCAGCCAGGAATTACACGACTGGATTTAACTGAGGAAAAGCCATCATGAGTCTGTTCAGTGTCCTGCAGGAGTACGTATACCAAGGGTGGGATTTTGAAACTGAGGCATAGCTCCCTTCAGTCTTTTTAAAACCTTAGCCCTTCTGTAGCATTTGCTGAGCCCCAGTTTCCTTCTTTATATTAAAAAAATTTAGGACAATTCCTGTGTTCTTTATGGCTACAAGAAACTGTTGAGTGAACCCTGACTTCTGTGAAGTGCTGCATGTAGGAGACAATTTTTTCAACATTTGCAGCCATTTAGAGTCACTGCTTAAACCTAAGAGCTGGAGTTATTCTCCAGTCATTGGCTGCATTAATGAAAACTGTGGGAAACCCCTTATAAGCATCACAAAAATAGGCATTGCAGAAGAGGCATTGACAAAGAAATGATTTTGAAGTTGTTTTCGGCATTATGCATCTGTGCACTGCCATCCAGTGGGCACTGGGGAATTGGCTGCCTGTCGCCCACCTCTAATGGCCCAGCGCTGCACGGAGGTACTGCCCACCGCTGTGCATTTTCAGTGAACATAAGGGGACCCCCATATGGTCAGGGGTTCCTAATGAGCCCCCCCTGCTCTGTCTCAGTGAAGAGATGGGGACGGAGGAGCGATGGTACCCTGGGGACACTGCTGGTTGTCAGCAGGGATGGCTACAGAAGCCCGCAACCCTTCATCTGCATCGCTCCATCCCAGTCTGTGCAACCCCGTGCGGGGTTGAGGCACAGCTGTAGGTTATTGAAGGGTTCCGCAGAAGACGCAGGGTGTTGGGAATCTGTCTGTGATGCAGTTACCTGCAAGTCTCTGAGCAATCCTTTTGCATTTCCAACCCCTTACAGTGCGAAGCCCTAGGCTGTGCACAGGAGTGTGTTATAGAGCCCCCTCAGACTACATCCTGATTACTTAATCAGCTGGTTTATTAAAAGGTATTTCCTATTTCCATATAAACTCAACTGGATAAAAAACCAAGAGAAAATTACCTTATTCACTGTTCCAAAATACTACAGGTGCCTTCAGCACCCTCCATGCCAGGAAGCTCAGGAGCTGGTAAGCATGGAGACTTCAGTTGCATTTCACCTGATGGTCTGTTCAAGTCCTAACTTTTGCATGTTGCATACTTGCTTTCCTGCTCCGTGATTTCATTTTTAATGGCTATCACTTGTTCCTCTAGTTGTCTCAGTTGCTCTGCCTTGTCTTGTTTGATTTGATTCAGGTCCTGAAGTTTCTTCTCCAAATCTGGAAGAGTAGAGATATGCACTGATGCTCATATTTGTTGAGTAAGTAAAATCCAGGGATTAGCAGCGTTCCTTTTCCCTGCATGTTTAGAGGCAATAAGCCCATTTCAAATGGGGAATGTTATATATGCAACTGGGGAGAAAAGTCTGGCTTTCAAATAGCAAGGGAAATATGACAGCCTTAAAGAAATCAATTTCTCAGCATGTGCTTTTGTCCCCCAGCTAGGATGGAGCAGGACAGGGATCTCTTAAAAGAGTTGGATTAAATGGAAACACTCAGAGGAACAGTGTGTCCACTAGTGTGTGTAAAGCCTAGACAGTTTGGGTGTAATGGGCTTAGGTCTCCCTCATTTACAAGAATGTTTTCTGATGGTCCCTGTGAAGCTACACGAATGTAAACATACTGGTAATGAGTCAAAACCACATTATTCACCGCCTGTTTCCAACGCAGTTATCATCAGGGCATTGGGAGTGACTGGGATGCTCTTAATACTTCTCCTCAAGGTGTATGCTCGAAATATTTATTTGGATCCTGTCCTGAAGAATTTGCTTCTGGGATGGAGGTTCTGTCACAGTTTTGTTGATGTTACACAGTATTTTTGGATGTCGAGCCTGGCAGGACTCTAGTTCCAAGGATTCCTGATGGGAATGCTCGGACCTTCACTACAGACAGAATTAGGTTCCCCATGTGTAATTACATGAGATGTGCTCTTCCTTTTTGGTGACCCTCTAAACCCACCCGAGGGGCTATGTGAGAACCCGTGCCAGTACTGCTGTAGCAGCCGTGGTCTCTGCTGCCCGTGACTCCTCTGCCTCTCAGCCATGGCCCTGCAGGTCCGGGGCACATCAGCTGCAGTCTCCACAAGCTGGTATTTGTACCTGGTGTGTTCTGCCATTGCTCAGAGATAATGTCTGAAGGGGAACAAGTATGGAGTGATGGAAAACAGCTACCCTGCAGCTCTATAACACAAGCCATCACTCAGGTAATGTAAGAAAAGAGAGAGCGCAGAGGAAAGATTTAAGGTCCAAATGCCCAAAGGAAGTGCATAAATCAAGGCTTCCAGCTAAATCTGCAGCCAAGTTTTATGCAGGTTTTGCACTTGCCCTGTTTTTAAACTGTCTGAATCAAATCACTGGAAAGGCCTGTGTGGACACTTAAACTCTACTTATAGCAACCAATTTATGTCAGAAAAAGTACATGAGACAACTCAATTCAAATACTTTTAAACTATTTGAGTAGCTTCAGGCAGGGATTTTGACCAGTTAAATTGTTTTAAACCTGATTTCAGGTGAATTTAGTCTGTTAGTGTCTATGAGCAAGGACTTCAGTTTAATTCATGACTGTCACAATTTTCACTGCTCTCTATGGAACTGAGAACACCACCTGTTAATCTTTTAATTTTTTTTTCTGTCTCTTCAGCCAGTTTTTCTGCTTCTTCTTTCAGCTGCTTCACTTTTTCTAGTGTTACTTTTGGAGTTCCTTGGGCTTTTAGCTTTTCTTGAAGAATGGTGTACTTTCTTTTAATGTCAGCAAATTCCTGTAACAAAATGCCATTACTTAGTTTAAGAGCATCTCATAATTAATCTGGCATACCAAAGGAAATTTTTATACTTTTTTTTACTGTCCTCTTTGAACCAAACTTTAAATCTCTCATTCTCCTAAATCTTAAAAAAAAACCCCAAACATAATGACTGTACATCAAACAATGCTTTGTAAAACCTGATAAAAATAAATTACACTGCCAGTGTAATAATCTAAAGGGGGGGGGGGGGGGGACGTAAAGGATGCAAAGAAAATATGATTTAAGATTTTTAAAGCTTCTGCTGTTTTTACTTCTTTTAATAGGACTTTTCTGTAAATTTCTTTTTGGCATGAGACTTAATTCAAATTTAATTATACTTGGGGTGGTTTTTACATTTTTGGCTGTAGTAATTTTTACTGCCTAATCTGTTCCCTGCTGATTTAGGTTGCTGTTGAGGCTGCAGTTTAGATTTCGACTAGGTTTCTTATAACCTGGAAGCTTGGTCATGCTCCAAGCTTGCGCTGTGGGTGCCTGGTTCTCCTCACAATTTTAGCAAATTTCTAGCTGCAGTCTCAAAAATTGGAGCTACTGAAAAGCACCCAGCCAGCAAAAAACTCCAAGTAACTCCCACAGCAATTTTCTCTGAAGAAGAATGGCATGGGATGAATGGGCAGGCTGCTTCCATCACATATTTTAATATCTGGTTTTGTGTGATTTGGTCTGTTGTGTTTACTGGTGCCCATGGTGACTATGAGTCTTATACACACTGCAAGGAAAAATGTCACTGAGTAGCCAGAGAAATGTGTATGTTTTCTTTCATTCAGGTAAACAGAAGTGTTATATGCCAGAAGCCTTAAAGTAAAAAAAGAAATTATTCTTAACCTGTGACATTTTTACACTGCACGGCATAAGGAAAACATTAACAGTTTTGAGGAGAGCAGGGTAATGCAATTACACTTCTGAATCAAAAATATTATTAAACATGGAGGGAATCTTTTTTTCCCTTAACATGTGACAGAAAGGCTTACATTATCAATATTCTGGGCTTGCTTGTGTGCTGCTTCTGCCTCTGCTCTTGCCTTTGTAGCTTGATTCTTGTTCATCAGCATTTTTGCCTGCAATGAGGCAATTTCATCTTCCATCTCAGACTGTTTTGCTGACAAGTCACTTAGTTCATCGTTTGTCTTGTTCACTTGGTTCTCAGCCTAAAACAGAGCAATCGAAGGCTGTGGTTTCTTATGCAATGTCCATCCAGCTTGCAGAGCGTGGTAATGAGGGAGATTAATGTTGATTAAGAAGAGACCCTTAAACATTATGGAATCAGTGTCATATATGCACCACGTTCTGGTTTTATTTATTTAAGTTAAGTTTACATTGAGGAAACTTTGAGATGAAATATATTTTTCTAAAATGTATGTAGTAAATAAAAAGATTTACAGCAAGATACCTGTGAGATTTGTGTTCTGATGCCTCGTATCTCTTCATTTAACTTTATGAAGGTGTTTTGGGAGTGTCCTTGGGACTTCACAACATTTTTTAGTTTATTATTAATTTCATCCACAGGCGGAAGAGCTTTAGCTGCTTTGCTAAAATGGAAAAATAGAAGCATGTGTAGTATCATGGTGTAGAGAGCAAAGCAAGAACACGTTTCAAATGCACCCATGCTCACATGCAGAAATGTTCCCTTGAGTCCAACAACCACTGTTCAAATTCTGGTTTGTGAGTTGGCAGTGCAAAATCTCAGTAAGGGACTGTGTGGGAGCACATGAGCTGCTGTATTAAAGGTGAGGCTGGAAGCTGTGGGCTGTCTGGTGGTGGACTGGGAGTAAGGAAGACACAGGGGAATGTATTTTCTCACTCCTCAGCTCTTGTTGGTTCTTTCTCACCCATGTTTAAACCTCCCAGTGAACCAGACGTAATGCTCCACTAGGTCCAGTGTGGAAGTGTCTGCTTTGGCCTCTGACTCAGCAGGCAGAGGAGCCAAGAGCTGGCGGGAGCTGCCTCCCTGCAGCATGTCAGCTCCTGCAGCCCGAGCAGTCGTGGCTCATTCCTGCTGGAGAGGCCCTGTGGAAGTGGCAAGCCGAAATCTGCTGTCATCTGAACTTTTCCTCCAGTGTTACTAGGATACTGCCTGGGGTATGGGGCAGTCCTAGCATGCACAGTGCCACCCCAGCTGGAGTTGGCACATCAGTACAGGAATACCCTACTCACTCTGCTTCGTGTGCCTCCGCCAGCAGCGTCCGAGCTTCCTCCCTTTTTCTGTTTCTCTTATTTGCATTCAGTTTGTACTTCTCACAGTGGTTCATAATGCTCCTGATTTTGCCCAGCATGCCTGTGAGCTCTCGTGGAGTCAGGGGAAGGTTTATTTGCAGAACGTAATTTGCCACCTTCTCAATGTCTTCTGGAGGTGCACTCTCATCTGCAACAGAAATGGAGCTGAAGGTATCCTGAAGCAGCTCTTTCCTCCCAGTGAAATGTAAATGATCATTATAGCTGCCTACCCTCTGAGTTATGTGGGAGAATAAAGCTGACAGGCACAGCAAGAGGGTAAGAGAATTATCTCCAACATTTTGTAATTTAATATTCTGCTTCCAGGTACTGCTGTTAGTGTTGTCAGAACTGGCTAAAATGAGGATTTGAACCCACTTTGAACTGAGTTATTAAAATTCTGATGTAGAACTGAGCCCGTGGAAGGTTTTAAATCGGTGCATGGCACAGCTAGATGTGTCAGAGCCCATTTCTCCCTTGGCCCCCAGATCAAAGAGGTGCTGGAGAGACTGGGGTGTGAATGGAGCTTTCCAAGCCGGCCGGTGGGTGTAATCCCTTCCCTGGAGTCGACACAATATTGAGAAAGTGGTTCCTTCTCTGGTTAATGAGAAAGGCTAAGCTACAGAGGGAACTTGGGTCAGACTCAGATAGGATGGGAATTTACAGTAGAAAAAAATAGTTGTCAAAATAGACAACTCCCCTTACAAACGAGCTCATCCTGGTTCTTTGCTAAGAGGCACAGTCACACAGAGTAGTCAATGCCTTGTGAAGTCTCATCATCACTTCTGTTTTCTGCTCACTTCCCTTTACAGACAAGACCTTGGGTGATAAAACAGTTGAAACAAATGTTTGTGCTAATGCTCCAAAGTAACTCACCAAGAATTAAATAGAAGACATTTACTGTGCAAACAGTAGTGCATCCCTGAGAACTATTTTCTGTAGAAATATATTAATCTAAAATTACCATTCGTGTCAAAGTAGAGTACAGCAGATTTAATGTAACTGTACGCATCTCAGCTGTTACTGTTCTTAAATTTACAAAACAAGAATTCACAAAAAAATGCTTTTATAATTGTTAGTAAATGCCGTATGACTACTCAGAAACACAGAAGAAGAGCTGAAAGTGGAATTTTCAATTGCTATCAAATAAAAATGTGAGAATCTTAAGGACTTGAATGGAATTTTTCTTTCAATTCAAAAAAATAACTTAAATGTTCCCAAACAAAGGAAGTCCTCTGCCCTTGCTCCCATTTGGATGTAGAGCTATAAATGCTAAAGGACTGCCAACGTCCAATCCTTAGAAACTTATGAGATTGGCTACATTCAAGAGATTAAACAAATCCTACCACATTTGAACTCCTTTGATGTGCATCTTGTAAAAAAAAAAACTTAGGGTCCATTTCTTACAGCATTTTTCTGCAATCGTGAGGGTGGAAAAAGTCTTAGGGTATATATGGTTGTTTTTTTATTTTTTTATGAGAGCTGTGAATTTCTATCAGAATCCTTTGATTCCTCGAGTTACAGCTTTATGGAGATGATGGAGTGGTATGTGTCCCAATTCCCACGCTCCCTAAGGAGAGGCTCTATTTATGGGCCTGGAAGAAGGGGGTGGAATAACAATTTGAGGATGCATTGGACATGCCTGGTCATTATATGTTGTATGAAATTAGCTTAGTAGTCCTTTACTCACATAAACCAGGAACTGAGGGAATTACCTGCATGCTTCAAATTAAGCACAATTAAGCATAATAAAAGATGACAATCAGAATGTAACAGATCTATTGGAAAATTAATATGAAGTATTATATATTATTGGGAGAAAGAAGCACTTGAAAAAAAGAGATTTAAAAAGATTGCACAGATCAGGAGATAGACAAGAAATTTCATGTGTATACAACCAGATAATTTTCTGGCTGTCTATTATTCTGTATTATATTGGAATATATATTAAAAATTAGTCAAAAGAACTTTGCATATTTACCTAACAAGAATTCTTTCACTTTTCGGATGAACTTCTTAGTGATCTCTCCGTCAACTTCAATTTGATTCTTAGCCCTCTCCAGTTGTCCATTAAATTGTGAGCCTTTCAACTTGCTGTCTTCTGCCATTTTTGTAATGCTTTCAACCTGGAAATATTATTAGAAATAGCACTGCCATTTTCTGGAGGTTGTCAATCATTGCTTGGCAAGTTGAGCTCTGACAGAGATAATTTTGAACCAAGCCTCAGCTGGAATCACTTGATGTGGCTTTGAAAAGTAGTAGGAGAGCCCTTTGGGGAGCTTGAGAAGTTGCTACATCATGGCCTTCACCTGGTCTCAGAAAAAGCTTCAATCAAGCATTTTTTTCTCTCTACAACCACTGCTAAACCACAGCCCCTTCTGTTTCTAAAAGAAGGTTCTGACTGTTTCTGTTGCAGTACTGCAGCGTGTCAGTGATCCAATTCAGTACAGAAAAGACACGTGATTTCATTTTCCTTGTCACATTGGACTTGCTGTTAAAAATGCACTTAAGAGTACACAAATAAGGAAGGTAGAGTTTAAGGCTTGTCTTCAAAAGTTACATTGTGCCATTAAATTAGTATTCTTGATAATTCAAATGAGAGCTTTAGGTCAGTCATTGAATTCCAACAATGTTTTGCTTCGCTAGGAGCTATGCTTTGCCTTAAGGAGATGCACAGGTACCACCTCTCTGCAGTGTGTGGAGGGAAGAGATTCACCGTTTCTCCACGCAACAAGAAAAATGGTGGTGTTTTCACTTCTGAAACATCTCAAAATACTTCACTCATATTATCACAGAGCTGCCTGAGGCTTGCGAGTGCCAAAGGCGACAGCCCGGCATTCCGCAGCCTGGCCCTCACCACCTCGGCAGATGCCTTTTGCTGCTGCCCCTTGGTGTCCTGGGGCCCCAAGCACGTGACCCGATTGCTCATTTCTAAATCCATTAGCTGTGATGCAGAGCATCACAAGCATTTTAAAGAGAGGAAATGGATGCCCTGGCACCCTGCAGGGACAGGACAAAGCCACAGCAGAATGACATTTCTGTTGGAAAATGTGTTTTGCCTATAACTGTAACAGGCATCATCTCTGATTGTTAAAGAGAACAAACTGTCTTTACTGGTATTTTGGGATTTGTCCGTTTTGTTTCCTTGGCACAGGTTGCATTGGCCACACTTTGCTTGAGTTATTTTTCACTGCTACTGTGCAGTACAGCCGACTACTTAATGCCCTTCTAAACATCACTAGGGGCAGAAAAGCTTTGTCTTGAAATTATTCGCAAAAATTATTTAATGGCAAACATAATAGTCACATGAAGTTGTATAAATAGAGCTTAACGCTATGCAAAGCAGTAATCCCATTGCAATAAGCATGGGCCATACTCAGGCTACTGACAAATGGTGCCAGTTGAATCTTTCCCAGTAAAAATATAGACAATACTAGCCTGATTCCCCCAACTTCCATAGGCACAGGGCACCGTGACCTGTGAGATCTTGGCAGCTGTGAGGAAGAGGAAGGCATACCTAGAGCCACAGTCTCATGGTAGGACTAGCACCTAATACTCCTGGTACTGAACCGTGATAGGTCTATGATGTTGGGACAGGGTCCATCGCTATGTCACTGCCCTTTGTCCAAGGAGCAGGGGAGGTTTTGTAGAGTTGTGACCTTCCAAATCTCATCCTGCACCCATTTCACTGAACAAATGTAGGTTTGATATACAGCACCTGATTCTCAGGTTCCCGTAGCTGAGTAGTCAAGTTATTTAGCAACACAGCAGTCTCCTCAGCTTTCCTGAAGGCATCAGTGGAGAGAAGAAGAGCTCCGCTGCAGTTTGGGCCACCGCACTGCCTGAGTCCGTGACTGTCCCGGCACAAAGCTCCCCCACAGGCTGCTGTGACACAGGGCTGGTTTCCTGGCACACCACAGATCTGCAACAAGGAAGATGCTTATGTCAGGACTCCTCTGGGGGCCTGAGCTACACTCCTGAGGGAAAGATGATGTTTGACATCATATGAACATTGAACATAGGATGGGATTTTCCCAAAGACATGGTGGTTTGGTCTCTCCAAAGATGGGTGTCACTGTCAGTTACAGGTCCTCCTCCCCAAACTTTAAGGATGGAACAGCAGCTCATGGCTCTGAGCGTCCTTGCAGGAGCCATTTGTTGGGCTCCATGTGTTGCACTAAGACCCTTGCTTCACTCCTCTATGACAAAAGGGCTGAAATTGTCCCCTGGCCATATCCAGTCCACGGGTCAATGGCTTGTTCTAAAGGACCCAGAGCACCTCTCACACAACATGGCACCCTGTCTAGACCTCCATAGAGTGACACAGATGTTGAGACTAAAGGCCTAGATGGATGATCTCTTCCAGATCTGGCAGGGCTGGCTGAAGGTGCTATTAGGTATTCATTGCCACCCTGCAGAAAGACAGAAATCCCTTCCTCTCCCATGGGTGATGCAAAGTATATGTGAGCACTCCCCATCCACTCCAGAGCAAAGTTGCTCTGCTTAATTTAAGTTACTGATGGAGAAGGCTGGGCTTAACCTTTATGAATTTACACTGACGTCCTCTTGAGACTAGAATGTGCTTAAACAGTTCCTTGTGCTGGGTCTGCCCTGGGAGCAATGGCTTCCAGACGGGTGGTAATAACCACAGCTGAGAAGTGCAGCTGTTTCTGACGTGACTGCATGTCTGTGCCAGGGAAGTGTCATTTTCCAAATTTAAAAATGCATCTAAGCACCCTTTTAAAATAAAACCTACTAAGAGCATCAAAAAAAAAAAAGAGATTTTTGTTTAGCTCACATTCAAAATTCACAACGCCTACCTTTTCATTCAAGTTTTGGATGTCAGGGCTCTTGATCATCTTGAGCTGTTCCAGCACATTGCTTGCTTTCAAGGCCTGATGGCTCAGCATAGCGAGTGCATGGTTCCTGGCGTACTCTGAATATCTTACAATCGGGGTTGTCCCACTGGTCCTCTGTTCTGCCAGCAATGATACTTCAAAGTGTTTCCTAATGTTGCTGATTGCCTCTGTAGCAGCAGAAATAGGGTTTAGTACCAACTGTAGTTTGGTTGCATTTAACTAATGTGTTTACTTGAATTCTGGACGAATGGTGAGTGACAGGTGATTCAGTTTGTTGTCACCAGTGTTTGATTTGGGACAGCAGGGAAGGACAGGAGCTGTCATTTCCTCAGTCAAGCTTTTTAATCCTTTACTCAGCCAGTTGCCAAACAGGAATAGTTACTGATACTCATACAACCTGCTACAACAGATGCAAATACAGTGGATCCCATGTCATTTTTCAGAGTCCAAGGTGTATGAGAAGCCAATGGAAGATACAAAAGTATAAAAGGAATACCATTGATGCAAACTGCTACTCATCTGCATTCATCAGTAGCTGATACATAGCTGCTGTTGTTGATTTGATAAAGCTCCTGTCATTTATGCTGTTTTGAAGTTTAGGCAGGAGAACTGTTTCTTCCAATTGTAAAACTTATGCAATGATCAGCTCTCTGATTGTGAGTCAGGAAAGCTTTTGTCCTGTTGGTTCAGCATAGCACCTAAAAGTTAAATGGTCTGCTGAACTAAGGCCAAAATTTAGATTACAAATGGGAATTTATGAGTTTTCTTTGGCTCTGGAAAATCCAATTTCAGGGTTGATGCATTAAAAAAAAAACATTTCCATGATAAGTTTGTAGGCCAAGCAAAAAATACTTTTCAGTAAGAAGTTTAGTGTAAGCTTTGCCTTAAGCAGACTCAAAAGGGTTGGAGAATATTATATTTTTTGCAGGAGTCAGGCCTTTTGCAAAACACATCATTTAAAGCTGCTGCTGTTGAGGCTTCCCAGATCTCCAGAGAACCCAAAGTTGTCCCCAAATCCCCAGGCAGAAGTATGTGCAGTGAGCCAGAACTGATGTGTCGGCAGTGAAAAAGCATTAAAGGTCATTGATTAACATCCCTCTTTGTGCTGGTAACTGACTCAGTTACTACTTGAAGTTAATGATAAGGCACTCAAGTCCTGCATGCTTTGAATCAGGCTCTAAAGCCCTTGGCCTTTGCTTTGATTGAATCTGAACAATGTTTAGTTATCATGTGGAACCAGGGCTGTTTATTTTATCTTGTAACTCTTGGAAACAATGTACAGTTTAAAGTTAGCTCCTAGTACAAAATACCTGGCAAGAGGCTGCTGTAACTCCATATCTAAGCCAGAGAGTGTTTTCTGTGCAACAGTTCCATTGCAGGAATATTTTACAGTGGTTCAGCTCTCCATTAAGTGGCCCAAATGCATTTTTCATGCTTAGTTTGTGATGGAGCTGTAGAGCTTCCAAGTTCCTTTACGTTAAACACAGCGTCTTAGCATAGGCTTGATTTAGAGCCTAGGAAGCTGTGCTTGCTGCATTACCATACCACGACCACGGTGGCTGCAAAGCCAGGGGCCAAGGCTGGAAAGCCATAATTTAATGACATCTCATAAACTGCAAACATTCTTTTAAGGATACTTGTGCAGTTTTCTCCAGTGATTTTAATTCGTCATTAGATATTGACATTTCCAGGTCAGCCAGTTGAATGTATGCTTGTGAGGAAGCCTCCGAGTCCTGATCCTCTGCAAAGAGAGGTAGGTAGGAGCCTGTTCCTGCCATGTGTCTAGGGCACAAGTGCCAAATATGCATTAGATGGTGTACATGGCCATATCCTGCTCTATCCCAGCAAAAAAGAGAGAGGAAAAAGCAGACAAAGCTATACCGAAGATGTGCTGCTGGTCCCAAAATGAAGATGGGGTGAGGGAACCAGGCTTTCTCCTGGATACCAAAGAAGCTGGTTATCTTGAGGGAAATGTTATTTCTGTGCTATTAGATGCTTGGTAGCAGGACAAATGACTATTTGTGGCCCTGACCAAAAATTCAGCTTAAATTCAAGGTCTTCCCCTCCCCACACCCCCGTGTGCTTTTTATAGGGCTGTTTATCTGTCTCCTGAGGCTGAAAGTCGAAGCGGCTTTGGAACATGACCAGGGAGCACCATGGATGCTTCAGCTGCGCATCCACTGACCTCCCTGGGATTTACTGTTTCTTTGCCTTCTTGCCTTTCTCAGAGTCTGCACCAGACAGTTGAATTGGGAAGCGGAGCCTGGGAGAGCTGTGTTGATCGCTCGCACGGGGATCTGAGCGGAAGAGCAAGCGTTGAGGGCGCTGCCAAGTACAACAGGCAGGGAAGCCCTAAATCTTAATTAATTCCTCTTTTCCCCTCTTCCTTTTTGCTCGGCTTTGTATTACATCGAATTTTCCTTCTTTTTTTTCAATCTGCTGACGGTCTCCTGCCACTGTGGATGATCTAGCATCTGTTTGAGATCCCTGACTGTTACATCCCTATCTTTCTCCAGGAACCAATCTGCAACATTGTCATTACTGCTATTAGAGCTGATGGAGACTATACTTAGCTCAAGCACAGACAGTGTAATTCTTTCAAAAATGGCAGGGAACTCAGTTCTGACTTCACATTTTTTGATGATGGAGAGCTAGTTCCTTACCACATAAAGTCATGTGCTTTCCCATGGGAACACTAAGAAGTTGCACTATGACTTTCCGCTTTAATTAAACAAACCATTGCTGTACAACATTCTTTAAGTATTGCTAAGAGCAAGAGGAGGCAGAAGTGGTGAAAAAGTCCTTTGCTGTTTTACTGTATGATCTGTGAGTCTGTACGGTGAAACTGGGTGGCTTTTAAATCCTGATGTAAACACTGGGATTCATGAGACTTCTCACCGATGTGACCCTGGCACATGCATCTGAAACTTAAGATGCTAGAAATCATGCCATTTTAAGACAAAAGGGATTTTGGAATGTTGTTAGTATTTACATTTTTGAGCTATCATAGGAAGCTAAAATCTAGAGGTCTTTGAAATGTTGTATGGTTTGATGGGGAGAAAAACATTCTGAAATTTCATGGAAAATATTCACCTATTTCAATTAATTTCTGGCTGCCTTACCTTTGAAGTTCAGGTAATGAGAAGTTTCATGCAGATGTACTTTCTGTTGTAGAAGTTCATACACTAGATCAGCTTCTTCCCCAATGTCTTCTATGTTCTTGGTGAGGTCAGGAAGCTCATACAGCACACTGTGAAGGGGATCCATTTGTGCAACTTTTTGTCTGAAAGGGAAATGGCAGTTATGCAGAAGTCCGACTGGGTTGTTCTTAAACTAGAACTGAGATACACAATATTTTAAAGAACAAGAGATAAATTTCTAAATGAGCAGAAAAATTTACTTGTAATGGCTTATTTAGAAAACCCTTAGGATGAACTGGAAAATTCCAGCATTTAAGTATATGTCTGTGGGGGACAGATAATATATAAAAGGATTATTTTGTTCACAGATCTATTGAAAACAGTGACTTAGCAGTCATGCATCTGGGTGTTGATCAGAAGTGGGACTTGATGTGAAGGGATGGCTGGTGGAGCCTGGGGGAAGGCTGGGGATTCTTTCAGGAGCAGCCAAGCCCTTACTGAATGTAGCCCTGAAAATCCTTGATGCCTGGCAGGGCCTCCAGTGAAAGAACAGGATGTCTCAAAATTCTTTCAGTTTCGGAAATGGCATCTTCAAAGTCTTTGAAGCGCATGTCACAGCTGGGCATTCGTCCTCCTTTATCTTCAAGGTTTGCAGCAAACCTCATTAACCCCTGAACAGTCTGAGCGAGGGCAGAAATTTCAGTATCCCACTGATCAAAACAAAGATGACACTGACGGCAAGAGGGAAAGTCTTTCTCAAAGCCACGGCTGCACTGGTCACAGAACCGGCCAGTGATGCCAGCGCGGCAGTTACACGCGCCAGTGGCTTTGTCACACTTGGGCTGGCTGGTTCCCTCTGGGTTACACTCGCACGCTGCAAGAAAGGGACAGCAGGTTACATACAGTTATTCCGTTTCTGTGGGATTAGCACATGCAAAAGGTACCATCGTGCATTTCAAGACAATAAAAGCAAACCAGTGTTTGAGTTAGAACAAAGTGGACTGCCTGGCTAATGGCTCTACTTCATCTCTAACTTCCATGGTCCCATCATAACTGTAGAAGGAACAACACTTTTATCCATCTCATACACACAAATGTATGAAAGCCTGCTTCTCTAGATGTATTTTCCATCTCCCCTATGAATATACAAGGTAAACGTTTCTTTTGAGGCAGTTTCTAATCCAGTTGTCCCCACTTAGTAATACTTACAAACGCAATGCGTCTGGGGATTGCCAAAGTAATTTTCCTCACATTCATCACAACATCTTCCGCTGTAACCTCTCTTACATGGACACTGGCCTGTAACCTGTAAGGACAGTTAGGATTAAATAACTTCCTGCAGCGTCATGTGGCTGGATACACATTATTTACTGGGTTTCTTTTTCTCCCTGAGACTTATGTCGTATAGCTGTATGGGGACTGTAATGATACTGCTTGCACACAGTCTTTGAACACCAAGGTTTATATAGTGTTGGCCCACATTTCCCATCTTCCTCCTGAAGGTTGTGAAAATAAAATGGACTTCGAAAGGTGGCTTTAATTTACTAATATGAAAGATTTTGTATGTCCCAGTCTACAGATGCTCTTTGAGAACTCATCCTCTGACTATGATCTGAGAGAGGATCACTTGCCTTTGCAAAACAGATTAATCTCTTATTTTTGCTGGAGCAAACTACTCATTTTAACATTTCAACTTTTAACTACATGATATATTAACTATAACTGAAAACCTCAAGGGTACATTATGCACATTGCCCTAGAAAATTTATTTTGGAATTCAGCTATTAAATTAAACTGCAGGGAATTACAGCTCTGATAACTGGTACAGCACAGAAAAGCAGTAGTAGTTCTTTGAGGTTAAGAGCAACATTTGCAAGGAAAAATAATAAATCCACTAAATAAACTGGAACAAACGGAAACATATTGAAAGGAAAATGTGAAAGCACATCATCAAGAGCTTGGGATAAGCTCCTGGTGCTCTGAAGTCAATAGCAAAATTGCTGTTGACTCCACAGGACCACAATTTCACCTCTCTATTCCGAAACACTGTTTTTTTTTTTCTACATACCAGCCCTAAAAAGTGGACAGGAATTAAAGATCAGAAAAGGTACTCTAGCAGTCTGATAGATGAGGCATGATTAATGTCATGGCCACAGCTACCACTTTATGAAATTAAACAATAAAAAACACTCATAAGACTCTTGGGTCCAAGCCTGGACTTCCTTCTTCCCTATACATATATTTATGAGGCAGTTTTTTTCCCTTTGTGACATTTTCTTAGAAAGTATTTTTTAAGATCCACTAGACAAAGAAACACACAGGCAAAGAGAAATTGCTTACAAGAAGAGACACATTATCAGAAAAGCACATTCGACACAATGACTCAAAGTGTGATAGCACTAACTGCAAACTTCCAAAGGGTTCTTGTTTTCAGGGAGTGTGACAAAAAACTGTCCTCGTTTATAAGAGGGTACCCATGGTGCCATGCCAAAACACCACCACCCTGGTTCCTAGAAAGCAGAGTAATTTTCTTGCCTGGTTGCACTGGTTGCTTTGGGAGTTTTTTGGATCACAGTCACAGATCTGACATCCTTTTCCACTAGCCAGGTCCCAGTAGCCAGAGGCACACCGGTCACATGTTGCGCCCACCACATTGGGCAGACAAGGGCAAGCTCCCGTGGCTGGGTCACACAGACAGACTGCGTCCCCCCCTGGGCACATGGCAGGGCGAACACCCGCCAGATTGCACATGCACCCTGGAAAAAGAAGGACAATTATAATATAGATATAATATAGATAAAATATAAATATAATATAGATGATAATATAGACAGCTGATGGACAGTCAGAGCTGTATATAAATCGTATGTTGTAGGTTTACTTCTAGTAATCTTGAACACATTTTTAATCTCATACCAGTTGACCTGTCTTTCTATAATAGCTTAAATATAGTTTTGAGCAAACTTATTGGGAATGTTCAGTACTTTTACTACGAGCACAAAAAATGAAGGCGTGGTGAATTTTGAATCTTATTAGAATGAAACGTTAAATATGCTGGGTAAGGAGAAGGTGATTTACAGTAAGCATTAGCCAGCGTGGGAAACCCCAGTAAGCCAAGTAAGATAAGAAGCCTTCCTTGTGAGGAGCCAAAAGCTCTTGCTTAACTATTTCTAATGGACATCTCCAAGAATGAACAAGGATTGGGCTTGAACTGTATGTTAGAGATTCCCAGAAAAAAAAGTTTCTTAAAAATACCTACAATTGTCTGGCCTGTAGAATATAGACCTTCAATCAGGCATGTTTGTAAAAATAGAAATGTTGGGAAGAAATTTATGCCTTGCTTTTTCCTACACTCCTGCCTTTCTGTTACAAGTGCTGAGTTATTGACAGTGTCCTCATGGAGTCTATTAAATTTCCTGAAGAGTGTCATTCTAGCCACTTAATGAAAACATCTGGTAAGGCAGAGAGCTCAACAAGGGATCATCTGGTTAACTGAGCATTGCTTAGTTGGCATCAGTCAGCAGCATGGATAAACAGTTATCTTTGATTCCTTTACTTTCAATTCCTTCCCAAATGGACTGAATGCCCATTTATTTTTCTAACAGAGAGTACTGATTTAGTTTCATAAATTAGTATTTCCAAGAAGTGGTATTCAGTATGAGATTTAGTGAGACTTGGAAGACAAAGAATTTAATAGATGCCATATTAACAGTTATTTGTGTCACTGGATAGAAATATATTTAGTATTCTCATATTTCGCTCCATCGATCTGCTTTAGTTTTTACTGTCCCTCCAAGGGCTAACCTCTCCCTATAGACTAATTTCTTTAAAACTTTTCTTTGCAGCAATACACAGTTGCAGAGCTGTTGCTTACTTACTTTGACAGTTTTGATCGAGGGCTGAGCCAAAATACCCTGGTTTGCAGAACTGGCAGTTTGTTCCATGGGTGTTGTGTAAACACTTGGTGCATTCCCCGGTGACCCTGTTACAGGAGTCTGGGTCTGTCACATCAATGTTGTTATTGCAGGGACACGGCGCACAGTCAAGCCTGAGGCTGCCTGGGTTTTTGTAGAACCCACTAGGACACTTGTCACACTGGTTGCCTGTTGGAGAGGAAGGTAAAAATATTTGCTGGCTGATGGGAATTCAAGTGAAACATGTAATTTCCAGTAATACTGTTAGAAGATTCAGACTGTCTGTTCCAATTGCACATTTTCAATGGAAAATATCCACCTGTTTGAGACTGTTGCTGTTTAATCCTATGACCTAATTACATCTCCCAAACTGAAATCTGATGGAAATGCACTCTCCTCATCCCAAGTCGTCTTTACCAAGGAAGTCCTTTCAGTAGGAGCAAATAGGTACTCCCTCACACAACACCTCCACACATCTTTTTCAAGCAAATTCCTCTCAATGGCACTAGTGAGGGTTGGCCATATTTGCAGGGTTTTCCCTGGGCCCTTCACCCCAACAGCAGCATGGGAAGGTGTGTTGCCCTTTCCCAGAACAACCCAGAGCCTGTCAGACCTGCCCTCCCTTCTTTAATACAGTGGGGGATCCCCAGGAGGTCAGATAAGCTCTGGGATGCTCTGTCCTTGCTTGCTGGGCATGGCAATTACTTCTGCTCGCCATCCCAATGCCTGCCCTGATCGGGGTGCTACCTTTCTGCATTTCAGAAACCTTTCTGGGCAGGCTGGTGTTGCTGGACCTCATCCACTGGCTCATCCTCAACCAAGGCCTCTGCTCCTTCGCCACGGTCCTCAGGACCATAGTCTTTCACAGTCTTTGAGGAAGTAAGCCCAGTGCCACAGAGGTGACCAAGAGCCTTGCTGGGAAGGAGTGGGAGGAAGAAAGCCCAGGACTGAGGATTGCAGTAGTTTGTGAGGACAGAAGTCCCCTGGGTGAGTACCAACAAGGATCATTTTGGCCCCACAGCAATTACTCAAGCAAAACTGCTCTTGACTTATAAAGGAACCTGTCCTCAGTAAAGATGACAGCAGTGGTTTAGTTTTTGGCAGTGTTTTCCATTAGCGTTTGCTTCCATCACTGGAGATCTTTCAAATACTGAGAGGGAGGGAAATATCTTCAGTTTTCCCTGCAGAAATTCAAGCTAAGTCAACAGGATCTTAGGAACAAAGGCATCAGTTTGCTGCAAAAATATCTGCATTTGAGACAGCTGAGAACATAAACCTCATTTCTAAAGTGACCATTTGAATGGCGAAACAGTCACTTTTGGGCATAACATCAAAGCAAGATTCTTCCATATGAGGAAAGATTTTCTCCAATTGGGAAATCTTATCAGCTCTTTTTGATGCCCTTTTCTTTCTGATTTGGGCTTCCAACACTTGTTTTTCAGAGGTAACGAGCAACTGCGGTTCTCCCTGGCTCTCCCCACCAGGTTAATGTAGTGCCTCTAGAAAGGAGGAAGTTTCCAGACTTTGCCATCAGATTAATCAATTGCTTCACTGTGTCCACATAGGCGAATCCCTTTTTCATACACTAATTGCACAGTTCCCACTCTTCTCAGTCAGGACTTCCCCACCTATTTTCAGTAAATTTGAGTATTAATTTTTCTTATCTATTTTATTACCATTACTTGTAATTTCTGAACAGAGGATGGGTGGAGGATGGACATTTTTCTCTCTTACATTAATTTTAATAGAATCAAAACCAGTCCCTATTTTGCTTTGTACCTGAATATCCCTCGAGACAATTGCAGACTAGTTGTGCAGACTGGGAGTCCTGGTAACAGGAATGTGCGAAGTACCTATTGCTTGTAGGTGCTTCTGGGCACATGCATGGGCGGCAGGGTTCTCTGTTCAGAGGGTTTCCATAATAGCCATCCATGCACCTGTGAAAGCAGTCAACACAAAGCAGCAGAAGTCATCAAGTGCCTGCACGTGAATCAATTTTTATGTATGGATAATTAATTTAACATTTCAGGTCATTGTACTGTTATCCCCATTAATAGGTACAGATGTATCAAGCCTCAAAAGTGTTCTAAAATTGAAAATCAGAGCTGCATTCCCAAAATCTGGAGCAAAAAGAAAAAAACATATGTTTTCTTTTCAAGGAATATTTCTGAAGACTTTCACCTACTCTGGAACAACTTTACTCTAAATGATAATACATATGTATGACATATCACACATGCTCTGCCTGGACAGCTAAAAGCTGCTATGTAAAAATTCTGTATATTCACCTATCACCACATACATTCATCTATTTCCATACAAACATACGAAGAGTGGTGGGCATGACATTAGAAAGTCCTGGCATGGGCAAAAAAGCAACAACTCATTCAGAGCACTCAGACAATATTGCATATTTTAGATGCAGCATATGTGTTAAAATCAGTCATGCTCTGACACGTTCTGCAAATCCGGGGTGATGGCTGTGCTGTTACCCAGATGGGGGGAGGGGGTGGGGGGGCTTTGGGGGCTCTTTGGGGGCTCAGCCACCCCCACCACTCTGCCCACCACCACCTCTGCATCCTGGCCCCCCGTGGCTCCACAGCTGCAGCAACGCAGTGGCTTCTGAAGCATCCTCAGTCTTTGATCTGCTTTACTATGGCAAATGGAAACACAATTCTCTATATGTATACAAGCCAGGCTAAAAGTCTTGGCTGTTCAATTATCCTCACCCTGGGGTCTGGAGCCCCTGCAGAGGCACAGGGCAGCAACTATTTCAGTCTCCCATTTTTAATCTATTTGCCACCTACAAGCACAATAGCCAAAGGCTATACTGTCCAAAAGCACTGCAAGAAAAGCTCAATAGGTTTCATGGGGAAATCCTCTTAAAAGCGAATGACAAGGTACAATACAGACAAACTAAACTAAACAGCTAGCAAATTTAGTTCTGACGTCCATGCTGAACTTTGATACTGCTACCAGTGTATAGAATAAAAAGGAGGACTACTGTTTTGAACAGAGCTGGAACACATGGGAAAAGTCATTTGCTGGTCATATGGAAATAATATGAACCAGCAAAGAGAGCATGTTTATTTAAGCTCCTCAGAGATAATTGCAGGTAGTAAAATGAGTATTCAGCATGAGGCTAGCCTCTTGGCAATTTAAAAGCTGGCAGGAGTCAGTGTATCATCTCATATGCAGCGCTTTGCACTGGTGTCCAAGCACATGGTGCCATGGGACTCATGTCCCAAACGCTTTCTTGCAGGGAGCCTGCTGCAATGCTGCGTGCATGCCGTGCCTGCAGTCCTCCCACAGGCATTACATGCACCTTCCCACATGAATTTGCTGAACAAATAGGTACCTGTGCCACTCAGTACCTAGGCCCAGTTTAATCCTGGGTTTAGGTATGTGTTTCCAGTTAAGGTCATTGATGCATTCATGGGGATGTAGGTGGGCCCCCAGCTACACACGTATTTCAGAGAGCACCAGTGTTTGAGTGAGTTGCCCACCATCTTACCTTTCACAGTGTCTTCCAGCTGTAAACCCACGGCAGTTCAGGCACACTCCAGT
Organism: Vanellus vanellus; assembly: GCF_965231255.1. NCBI lineage: Eukaryota > Metazoa > Chordata > Aves > Charadriiformes > Charadriidae > Vanellus > Vanellus vanellus. Next base: position 16,537,628 of record NC_138905.1, read on the forward strand.
CACTGGATCACAAAGCTCTGCATAGCCGTTACATGGGCAAGGACGGCAGTGGGGAAATCCAAAATACCCAGCCAGACACCGGCTGCAGCGCTGACCATCCACCTCCCGGCGGCAGGAACACTGCCCTGTCACCTGGTCACACAGCGTGCTCAGTGAGCCTTGTGGGTGGCATTCGCATGCTGGAAAACACCAAAAGTAAAGCTGTGTCCTGAATGGATTCCCACCAACCTTGCTCATCTCTGACACTGCTTGAAGGCAGTACGAGCAGCAGGGATGGAAAATTTGTTATTTGTGGAAATATTTTTTTATATTGTATCACACATAATCGTGCATTCAAAGCCCTAAAAAGTTGGGGTATACATGAAGAGCCAGATACTGGTACTGATACTGGTGTTGACTGCCAAGTACTCACCATAGCAGCCGTGGAAGCCGAAGCCGTAGCTGCCTGCAGAGCAGGTGTCACAGCAGCGTCCCACGACATTGGCTTTGCACTGACACTGGCCCCCCAGTTTACTGCAGCTGGCATTCAGCGACCCTTGGGGATTGCACTTACATGCTGCCAAGGGGAAAAAAATCAAAACAGGTTTTGTTATAAAGGAATGGGACTGCTCTCGTAAACTTGCACATTTTGCACTTAAAAATAGGAAGGAAAGAGCATCACCCCAAGTCTCGGTGTTGGAGCTGCCACATTCAGGCCACTGCCTTCAGCACATTTTGGGATAGGACAGAAGAGGGCGTAGCAAAACATAGATCCAAAAGTCCTGAAGTCTAGAAGGGTTTGATATAAATCTATGTCTAGCTGCAACACTGGACATAACCTGCAACCAGTATTTAGCCTGCACTTGTGCATTGTTTGCTGCTTTCTGGACACCTTGGACTAACTTGTTGAGTGAAGCTAGTCTGCTGACTCACAGAGGATGCTTGTCTTGGATGCTCAGAAGCCAACGCTAGAAAGCCGAAGTGCCATGTTTCATTGGGAGAATCCTATCACTATGGCAATCAGGCTAATGGGAAGTCAGCACAGCCCAAACTTAAATAAGGCAGGTCTATGGCTGCATAGCCATGACCACATCACATGATGTGTGAGTGAGGCACTGGTCCTTCTAAAAATAGCGCAAACCAAGCAGATGCTCTCAGGTCCATTGGAGGCAAGGCTTCCTGAAAGGAGCTGGCCACCAAAGTTGTCCAGAAAGGCCCCTTGTATTACTGGAAGTGCAGAGGAGGTCCATTTCCCTGGGCCTAACACCAAGGAAGTCTCCTGAGCCACCAAGCTCAGCTACCCTTTCCGTGGAGGGTCCAGGAGGCTGCCTGGGGCTTCAAACCCCATTTGCCACTGCTCTCTTGCTGGGACACCACTGAGGTCTTCTTTGTGAATCTCTTCCAGCACATCAGCTTGTATGCCATCATGCTTGGAGTCCTACCAGGGCACCCAGCTGTCCTGCAGCGTCCAGGAAGAGGGCTTAAAAACTCCTCTGTCATTTAACCACAGCCAGAAAAGTAGGAAAGTAACTGCTTTGGCCATCTGGTTAAGCTGCATCTGAGCAAAATGCTCTTCAGAAAACACACAAGCACTGCCATGGTCCCTATCATGCTGCTCCATGAAGCTCATCGGGTGTGATGGACTCCGAGAGCCATGCCACCAAAAGGTGTTTGCAGCAGGGTTCAGCCAGACATATCCTGCATGCCCATATGTACCACGTGCTGATCAGCTTCACTTACCTACACCCACATGGGCTGAGAGCTATCCAGTCAACATATCCTACAAACTCAAGAGAAAACCAGTAACTGTCCAAAAGAGCTGTCTGTGCAAGTTGCTCCTTACCGACGGCGCCGTTGTGAATACGGGCTGACATGCTCACTATGAGCCGTGTGCACGCTTCGGGCAGGACATGAGGTCCAACTTCTGATGCAATTTCAATACAGTGATACTTCTGGTAGTCATCTAAATCCTTTTCACTGCATAAGTTCTTCACAGAGCCAATTCTGGGAATAAGTCCAAGCTTCGGCATTCAGAGGGAAAAGAAAATGTTTTTGCTTAGATATACTGAAAACCAGAATTTCCCACATTCTCTGACTGTGCTCTGCATTGCAAGGACAGAGGCCTGGAGCACCGCGTTTCCAAATCTGCTGTTGTGCTTCTCAGTCATCTAAATTCACATTTATTCTGAAGGCCTAGACATTCCCTAAGTTCTTTAAATAAAAGAGACTGTGTATAAAAAAGTCAGATTATAATAAGACCTCAGATATACGCTCAGAACTGGTTTTGCTTCTAAGGGATGCCATGTTGATGACTCCAAAAGCAGTATCTGGCCAAAATTTTGACTTGTATTACCAAGACAGAGAAAAATTAGCTAAAGGTTCTATGTCCAAGTATGGCCAGCGCTTGTCAGGTCCAGTTCTACAGAAGTAATTAGAGGAATGGACTCAAAAATATTTTTCTCAAGAGAAAGACCCAAAACTAACACCCTGTTCCTGACTTGGTGGAAACTTGGGAAATGTCTGGACCCAGTTTGAGGGAAAATACAAAACTAATTTTACTTTTCCAATGCCATCTTTAAATATATCTATGATTTTTAAATTAGATTCACATTATAGACATTTTAAGAAAAACTAAGTGACAAAGAACTGCATAAATTTATATCCCTAACCACAGCATCTTGTCAGCATATGTGGAGTATGCTCATAATAAATGAGCAACAGATAGAGATAAATACTCTAACTATTAACATATGCAACAAGCATGACTTGATGAGCCATTATGGTATTGCTCCATGAAAATTAAAACAGATACAATTCTGTCTTTCCATACAAAAACATGCAAACACAGTGCCAACAGAAGTAAGTAGAAGTGCACTTCCCCAAATTTCTATTAAAACACACTATAAATGATTTTAAAATATTTTGAGTAAATTTGTGTAAAAAAAAAAATCACACTAGTATAAATAAAGCCTCAAGGGCATTGTGACAGAACTACTCACTGAGTCAATCAAGATGAACGATTTCACCTTTGGGTCAGAGGAAGAGGGCTGAGAAAAATACACATCCACAGAATAGTCTGTTCCCGGCTCCAGGCAGACTGGAGTTTGCAGAAGTGCAATCCTGTTTAGCAGAAATAAAGCACAATTATAGCCAGGAGTTGGGACAAGGCAAGTTTACGGGATGCTGTGAGCTCCCCCTCCCCTTTATGCCTGCATCCTACTGCCTGCAGCCCCAAGCAAGCCCTGCTGCTGCAGGGAGCCCACCCAGCCCCACTGATTGCTGGCTGTGGGAAAGCTGCAGGACTTCTGCCTTGATGATTCACCAAGCGCAATTTAAACCTGGTGAGATTAAACTGAAAATGGCAGGTTTTACTACTTCAAGCAAAAGAGTTTGCAACTCACAGTTCATATTTGCCCTTTCCTGTCCCTGTTTGATCAAGACTTTGGTCACATTCTCTTGGCTCCTCTCTATTCTTTACATAGGTCTAAGCTGAAAAGCTGGTTTTGAAAACAGGCTATGACAGTGACTTTAAGTCAATATTGCCATTCTATACTGAAATAGCTACAGCTGGATCTTCGCCAAAGCAACGATTAACCCCAGCAGGATCTCAAGCTGCTCTCCGAGCCAGGGCAAACCTTTGCCAGTCTGAGAACTCTTCCTTAGAGCCTATGTGGTATTGTGGTGTGACAGTAACAGGGAAGGCCACACATGTGTTTCTAATATTCCCACTTTCCCGAACATTTAACGTTCTGCAGTGCTTCAGTAAAAGACTTGTACACGGAAAATCTACAGGCAAAAAGACAGGAATAGTCAGACCTCTTTGTAGCTGGGAGAGGCAAAGCATGTGGCTCCTGTGAAAGGCCCTTGTTTTTGCAGCGTTGACTTGACAAAATACCAGTGGGCTGGACGGCAACACTTGCCAGCCAGTCTTCCAAGGACTATAAACAAAGGACAAAAATTATGGTCATTTTTCATATCTGAAAAACCCACTTTCTCTTTGAGATGAAAGCCATTGGAATGATTGCACACTGCAGTGACAAAACAGATTTTCTCTTTGTTCTTTACAGGACTAAAAAAATAATGTTATTTGTGAAAAATACATTGTATTTGCAATGGCTAATTGAACAGCAGAGACGGAAATAGGACCTCAGCTGGTGCAAATGGAAACAGCTCTGTTAAAGTCATTGGAGTTGTTTTCTTTCTTAGCACAGTGTTGTCCCGGAGATATCCTTTATTATCTGCCTCCTCTCACATCTAATAAGGAATAACAAACATAAAAGACTTTGTAACAAAAGTCTTTAAAATTCAACTGTTTCCTTAGAAGGAAAAAGCTACATCAAACCAGCCCACTGCAAAATTGTTCTCACGTTTTAAGACACTGGGAGTTTTGTTTGCCCCAGAATGACAGTAAGAGAACAGAATACAATAGATGGAAGGAGGATCTTGAATGGTGAGATTGTCCCAGGGAGCTGCAAAGCGAAAGAGCAAGGCATGTACAAATACTGGTACCAATAAAACACTTGCCTGTGTTTTTGAAGACATGGGTGTGGACATAGGTTTAACCAGATTTGGCTTAACAGATTACCCTAGACATGTCTTCATCATTGAGAAATTTTGTCCAGGCAAAAAATAAGATTTTGGCTATTTTTCTACAATTTTCACACATCTCAGAGCCCAGCTGGAGCAACTGGGAAGCTGGATGTCTGCAAAAGCCCTGGATAAACATCTACTCAGATCACTCCTGCCTGTGGACATTTTCCTGCCCAGAAAATTCTAGCTAGAAATACAGATGCCCATCTAAAAGTAGCTGTGTTTTGCATGTGTTTGATTTGTGAACAAAAGTCCAGTCCAAGGAAAGGTACCAAAAGAGGAACTCCAGAAGTTGAAATCTTGGCTGATGCTTAGAAAACACTTGTAATGTTGATTTTTCAGATTTGAGTGGAAAGGGTTAAGGAGATCAGTGGGGGCCATTTTACTTGCTTGATAAGGATGAAAAGGCAAATAATTCGAATGTTAAATATAAAGAGTGGGACAAATTGCTGCATCCTATTATTGACAAAATATACCCTGCGTCTATCAGAACATCTCAAGACACACAAGACATCACAAGTACCTCAGGCTCATAACGAATTATGATATCAAAGTCCATAGCAAAGGGAACATTGCTGATGGCAAATCTCAGCCCAGCTCCGTTGGGAATGCGGGCAAAGCCGGGTCCCGTCCACGTGACAGACCGACCAGCACTGGGCTGCCTGAAAACTACCACCAGAGCTGAGTCCTGTCCAAACTGCATTGTACCCTGCAAAGACATATTGACATTTTCAATAACAGGCAGAGTCAAATTACAAAAAAACAAACTCAGAAAAAAGAAAGGAAATAGTTTTGCCATGTTTTTGACTTATTTCGGCCATCAGTCAGCCTTATTTTCTGAACAAGCTCAAGATCAACTAAGTCTAAGAACTCTCCCAAATGTAGGATGTTTAGCGTCACATATAAAGAAAAGCTTCCTATAGCTTTGCAACAACAGCAACAAGAGAGACTAGAATAATCCATCCACCTCTGTATATTTGGCATCTCCAAGCATTCACATTGCAAACCTTAAACAGATTAAGCTTGTTTTCATACATGGCTGGACTTTTCATTATAAGCTGAATAAATAAATATCAATACTTACAATGTCAAAGCTGACAGCATTTAAATGCAGTAGGTACCATGCTAATATCTAAGTAACCTTGTTGGAAAACAGAAAATGTTGGAAATGTCCTGTGAGCAGAATAACGAAAAAAAAGATTCTACCTTTCATGGGAGCTCTTCTCTTCTAAACAATTCATTGAACCTGAGTCTACAATGCCGCTGGACATAGCAGAGCATACCTATTGGTGTGAATTATACAATGTCTGGCCCAACTGTATACCAAAAAAATTTATTTCATTTGTGTCAGGATTGCAGCGTCTAGCACTGCGAACCCCATGTGCTCAGACATTTCCTTGCCCCCTGTTGCAAAATAAAATTTTAGTATTTGGTGTTACCTTAAGTAACTATTCAAGTACCAATTTACCTGTTCCAGTCCAGATTTTCTTACACTTCGTTTCTTGCTCCTGTTTAACACAATCTTTCCATTTTCAATTGCGAACTCATAGCCTTGCTTCTGGAAGTAAACGTCACACCTTGGAAGAGTGCTTGGTTTAACCTATGAAGTAATGACAGAAGGGCAGCACCATCTCAACAATTTTGAAGGGTAGGTAAGCAGCTAAATGAAAATCCATATTCCAAGCTCTATTCTCTGCTGGGTGAAACTCTAAACTATGGCCCAACAGCTGCTGAAAACCCTTTTCCCTCACTCCCTTAAAATTAACTTGCACTTCCTCCCATAAGCTATGTCCCAGACATCTGTTTTCCATTTAATTATTGGACTGTAGGATGATTACTGGTTGTGATTATAGCTAAATATTTGTGGATGTGACCTGCAAATAAACATTTTTTTATTATTCCTTCTCTATAGCTTCTCGACAACACATCAGAGAAAAAACGTTAGTAAAAACATAGGCAGAAGGGATGCACTCCAAACTTGTATTCTGCATGGGGAACAACCACCCCCATGTTGAGGGGGGAAAATAAATAAAAATTAATTTTTCTCAAAACATTACAGATGGATGCCAAATTCTTGAGGAAATTGGGCTACAATCAGTGTCATTATATAAGGCATAGGAATGAGTCCAATAGAGCAGAGAGGAATTTGATACTTCCTCTGTTGGAGATTCCCAGAAATATCACAGTTCATGATAGCTGTTGGCAACCCAAACACTTTCCTCTAATTAAATAATTAAATTAATTTCACTAATTCATGCTAGACCAGCCCACTCTTGAGGGGCAGCAAGGACAGCTTTGTAGGTCACACCATGCCGTAGCAAGTGTCCCTCGGTTACGGCCCCAGTTATGGGATAGTCACATCCATGAAGAACAGGGAAGAACTGAGGACAGTCAAGGGACTTGCTTTGTATCTTCCTGCTAAAGAGCCTCTCTGGCTAGTCCCCGAGCAAGGGCTCCTCGCCTCAGCCTCAGCTCCTGTGCCACTACCGCATGGATCCCCTCTCAGTATGACACTTAAAAAGTCAATTACGTACCAAGGGTGCAGAACCAGAAAGGGGCTTTGCGTGCTCAGCTTCATAAATATAATAATCCAAGGGTAAAAAAAAGTAGCCTGGGGCTGGCTCATTACACTGGCGGCTCACGATGTTGGGAAGACACTTGCACTGACCGTCCTTCGGTGAGCACCTAGGGCAAGAGTTGGTAAAGGGAGGATGTCAGTGAGCAGCATGGCTGGATGCTCACAGCATAAGAACAGCTCAGCTCCACCCTTGTTTCAGCTTTGCTTCGTTTCTTCCATTGTCAGATTGCCTCCCCTATTAAACTTCTTTCTACCACCCACCCCCTCTGTTCCCAATGCTGGATTTATTCAATACTACTTTTTCATCGCTTAGGAGACATGGCAAGCTTTGTCTTTCTCTGTCCATTCCATACCTGAAGCACAGATCCTTTTGTTTCCTGAGCACTCATTACTATCTATTCCTGTATCTATTTCTTGTATCTCTTTCTATACCTATTACTTCATCTATCACTATTCTTAAGTGTCTACCACCTGAAATTTTGGAGGCAGACATGAGATCAGCAGGACCTTTGATTTGATGTGATATGGTAGTTTTCATATACTTACACTCTTATTTAATGCATCAGATTATTACTAGCTTTGATTTACCTGCTCATGAGGAGCTGCTCTACAGCATCGGACTATGTGCACCTATGTCTGAAGTCTAACAGCAGTAATGAAGACCCCTCCCCAACAGAAGCACATCTGAAACCAAGCTTGCTTCTAATATTATGTATTTTGAATAGGAGCTAGTATGTCAGAAAAAATTAAGGTATTTCTAGCTTTTAAAGTAGATGTAGAAAGCTAAGATAAAAATGTCTCCTCTGACTTACTTCTGATTTCTATTATTATTAGGGTGTCTGGTTCTCTCAAGCCATGCAGTTTGTATTTTATATTAAACAAACCTTGGCTTAAGCTGATTCAAAGTTGGCTTCAAAGGAAAAAGGTAAAACCCCTTATCACAAATAAATTTCCAAGATCCTAACCTGACTTTACACTGTTTGTATATGATGAAATTACATCTACAATCTATTTTCCCATTTGCACTGAGGGTCTATTAACTTAATTAGAAAATTTAGCTTAAGAGTTTATAAAAATTAAAACCAAGAAAGAACTGGAAGAACAATAACTTACAGGTTATTCTGGGATCCACCGATATCACAGTCACATGGAGAACAACCATACAAGCTGTTGCCAAGACCCCAGTATCCTACCTGGGGTAAAAAGAAAGCGAAAGATTTTTCATGGCAAATATTTAAGCATGTAAAACGCAACAAAATTTATTTCCCTGGATGAATGATGCTCTGGAGCACTGCTGTGCTGCTGCCTGTGCTTGGCCATGGGAGATTTCTTCCCTTACCAGATTGCACAGGTGCTCAGTCACTGCAAGAAGAGCCAGATATTTACCCATTTGTGCAAGCAAGTTGCTCTGTAAACAGCAAAGATGGCCTGAGGACATGATTTTGCATTTCCTTTTCTTCCTGGGAGTGCCCCTCCTACTGCAATTTGATTGCACAAATATTTGCAAGCAGTAAAAAAGAACCAGATGTGTCAATGTAAAATGCGAGCATACAGCTGTAAAATTATTTTGAATTTTGACTAACTGTTTACTTTTCTGGAAATGAAAAGATGGGAGATGGGGGACGAGACTTCTAAAACCACATGCAGAAGTAACAACAAAAACAGAGTACGTACAACACATTTTTCACAGCGTCGCCCTGTGGCGAACCGTTGGCAGAGGCACTCTCCCGTGGCAGGATCACAGACGGAGAAAGGCAAACTGCCGGAGGGATCACAGTTGCAGGCTGCAGGGAGAGAGATGCACGGTTACCCCTGCAGGCCCCAGTGATGGCAGCAGGACTGACGTTTGCTTTAGACGTGGCATCAGCGCGCCAAGCAGTCTCCGTCCTCCAGCCGGGATGCTCTGCAGATGGACGTGCCCTGGCACCCTGCAGCCCTCAGAATGCCCTTGGGGAATGGACTGTTTCTTCGGTGGGTACCCTCTCTGGGGGGAGCAGGGGTGCTGGCAGCAGTCCAGTGCAGTGGTCTGCCATGTGCTGTGTGCTGATCTGCACCGCACAGTTCTAGCGTGTTGCTTAGTACCATGCCGTGGGCATAACGTGCTCACAAACCCACAGTGAGCCTGTGTTTTTCAGTGAGCCTCTCTCGGGAGAATGGTTGGTTGGAAGATCTCATGTCACGGCAGCAGCTCCTACCATCTCGACGCTGCACTGTGCAGTACAGAGTCCAACTATTCTAACAGCCCGTCTGTGGCTTTTCATTCACCCTTATGCTGATTTGCTAAAATAATTTTCATGTGTTGTAATCTCCCTTTTCAATTAAACTGCATATTTAACAATCCTTCTATTAACAACAGCCTGATCTATTATAGTATACTATGTATTCTGCAAGTGATTTTGCATCTTTTCAGTCCCAGATGCTGCACCAGGAACATTAAATAACATTGACACTAAATTATAGTAGGCATTTTGTGAAGCAGGTAGTGCATTAGTGCGTTCAACTACCTCCATCTCTTAAAAATGCTTTGGAGAGAAGAATAAAAGAGGTGGTTTACATACGCTGGCAGCCCAGAGGGTCACTGCCGCTCAGCCCGTAGTAGTTTGCCCTGCACTTGTCACAGTGGACACCCTCCACATTCTCCTTGCAGGGGCACCGGCCCGCAACCGTTCCCAGAGCAGGATCTGTGCGGCTCTCACACACACCATTGTGCAATGTACCGTCTGGATCACAGTTGCAAGCTACAGGCATGGTCAAGGAGACACATAAAAAAGCATTTAGACATAAGCATGAAAACGCAATCACAGAGCTGCTGGTAGGCAAAAACTAAGGATTATTGTAAAGATCAGAGATGTTCATCCGTGCTCACTGTGTTGGATGCTTTACAGTTAATGCACAGCTGCTGTAAGAAATATTATGAGAATGTTTCCAAGATCTGCTTTTTCTCAGGAGGAAAGTTACAGTCTTCACTTTGGTAGAAATATACCCTTTGCTTTGGGTAGAAATAGGCATCACTCATCCACTCCCTAAGCTCTCCAGAGTACTTGGGGAGAAGCCAGCCCCACACTTTTGGGGATGCTCTCATGAAACCAGTAGGGTTGCAGGGGTACCACACATAAGCCACCTTCCCAGGGCTGGTCTGAGTTGGTCAAGGCTGAATTATTTACTGGGAGCAATGGATTCAACAAGGGACACTGCCTTCATCACGCATCCCATTTTTTCCTAAGGTACTACTAATTTCTCACAGCAGAGCTGACCTCTACCACACCACTAGCTTGGGTAATCACCCCTTGACTCCTTAAGGACTTTTCATGCCAATCAATGACTACAGTTAAATTATACTGAGAGCACTTTTTCCATCCTACATTAATACTGAATTTATCTCATCTTTCAGAAGAAGGGCTTTAATGCCTGAAAGACTATTTTACTTGCACATGGCAGGTATCTAGCAAAAGTTATTACTCCTCCCATCATTTTGCACCTCATCTGGAATCCCTGACTATCACAGAAGCAACAGCACTACTGCTTTTCCTATTTATATTGATGTTGTTCAAGGAAGACGATAACCCTGCTGGATTTCTAAGCTCAGTTTAGCAATGAGTAGGAATATGCAGCTCTTTTTACAATGTTGGTTCAAGGAAGATGTCATGCAGCTACTTTATAAGGCAGTTTGGATGTTATAGGTTTCGTAACATTTTTACAACCATGTGAACATTTAACCATGGGGATGCCATAGGGTTCAGAGCAAAGAGAACCAGAACCACTCTGTTTTTATCCATTCTTACAGAAGCTAAAAAAGGGAAGCTTACGGAGGCACGCCTGAGGGTGTGAGATGACTTTGAGTGGATCCTGGTAAAAGAAACGTTTGCACTGGTCACAGTGTTGCCCCGTGGTGTTGTCCTGACAGTCCTCACAAACACCACCGCTGACTCCGCCGCTGGCCTGGTACAAGGCCATGTCAAAGTGGCACCTGCCAGAGTGGCCATTGCAGTTACACCCTGAAACCGAAACAAACAGTGGGGTATTTCGCACCATGACTCCTGTTATTGTGGTCTTGCCACCATTGCTGTCTACTGTTAATGCAGGGTTACTTGTTACTTGTTTGATGTCAGTGCCCTAGCAAGATTATACCTTCCCGGTCCTTGTGCTTTACAGCTGGGAGGAAACACTGGAGACTCACGCCAGAGCTGGGACCTACACTTGGAAAAGTACCCATGCAGGTGAATGTGCCTGATACGCAGTGGGGAACACTGCTGCACTGAAGAAAGATCTAGCTGAATATTTGTTACAGATCCTAGTGTATTATTCTTGTATATCCTACACTACTCATTATTGTGGAAATAAATAATTTAGCCTTGCCCAAATTCTGCTTTCATTCACAAGAAAGGCCGTATGCAAACCAATGAATGATCTTTTCTGCATTAGTTCCTTTTTCATCTCTTTATTGTTTTTTTTCTCTTTATGAAAAATAAGAACATGAAACAGCTCTCCTTCTTGTAGGCCAACACAGCACCAATGGATATAGGAATCCATCTATTTTTCTAGATGAACCATGGAAAAGACTTCCTCCCAGAAACCCGGCCACCCCATTATGCATGCCCCAGCTACTGAAAAGGAAAATATGTTTGAGTTACGTTTGCATGCATTATCTTGTGTCCCTTCAGCTGGCCTCCAGGGAGCATCATTGTAGAAATCTTTACATCTTTCACAAGACAAACCTTCAGTGTTGTGGTGGCAGACACATCTCCCGTGGACCTGCAATGTGGTGAGAACAGAGAGGAGGTAAGGGGAAAGGAGAGGAGAGGAGAGGAGAGGAGAGGAGAGGAGAGGAGAGGAGAGGAGAGGAGAGGAGAGGAGAGGAGAGGAGAGGAGAGGAGAGGAGAGGAGAGGAGAGGAGAGGAGAGGAGAGGAGAGGAGAGGAGAGGAGAGGAGAGGAGAGGAGAGGAGAGGAGAGGAGAGGAGAGGAGAGGAGAGGAGAGATCTGCTCTAGGTATGCCAGCAAAATCAGGAAAATTCAAAGCTCTTTGGCTCCCTCAGCTGACATAATTTTCAGTTATTTGAGTAAAAGGCCTGGAGAATAACTGCAAACTTTAACCAAATAGTTTTAAAGCCACTAAGCAACATTTAGAAAAAAATACTTCTAGAGATATCAAAGGGGATTTCAACCTTCTAAAATCTACCTCTCTTTCCCTGTGTGTCTCTGTATTGAGATACACATTTTCCAGGAGAAAAAACCTCTAGTTCCCAGAGGGAAAGAATTTGCAATCATGTTCCTGAATTTTTTAATAATCCATTTTTCATGGGTTAGCTTTGCATTATCAGCTATTTGTGCCAATGCCTCCTCTCCTGCTGCAGAGCCCCCGAACCCAGCTGGAGTGTGGAATGCACCCAACAAGTGGCCATTCAAGTCTGCACACACCACAGGCATTACATTTGCACCATTACAGCTCTGGTATTTTGCTGCTATTATCAACATGTCTTGTCCCAGTTGCTTTTGAAACACACTAGTGCCAACAAAGAGGCAGCTTCTAAGCAATCCAGCCCAGGGTTTTAAAAGAAGAAGCTGTATTGAAACATTTTACAGCTTGGAGTTGCAAATGGTCAATCCAATGGTCACCAGAGACCTTCCTTCCTCTCCCTCCCTCCATCTCTTCCATCCCCCAAAATAGCAGGTAGGGACTGCCCTTGTTGTAGATAGCATTAATGACGCACCATCCCAGACTGATGGAAAACATCTCCCCGCAGATTCTGCACGGGATCACACTGGCTGGCATGGCCGTTGCAAAAGCAGCTGCCCCGCACAACCATCTCATACACAGCATAGTAGTACTTCTCGAGGGGATCACTGTGCCTTCTTCCAAGCAGAGCATCCCCAAGGGTGTGGAGTTTAGTAAAATTGATCCTTAGGTTTGTCAACGTAATGAGCTCTGGAAGGAAAGAAAAGAAATCAAGAGCCCAAGTTCACTCTAAAATGAACAGGGTCAAATCTTCAGCTTGGATCAGTCACTCAAGAATTCCCCCATACTGAAGAATTAGTTGTACTTGGATGAAGAATTAGTTAAAATTATCTGATATTGGCTGAGACCAGTAACCCATACAGTGCCATGGCACAGACCCACTCCTGGCACACAGCTACATAAGCGTTAGCGCACTCCTTGGTATGGCTCTGGCTGGGGCCAACCTGTATTTTCCCAACCACTGCCTTCGTGGGTTCATGTACACCCCTAGGACTGCTCCCAAAAGGCAGTGTGGATTGGGCCACCTGAAGGAAAGATAGTTCAGCTGCATGCATGAGCTCTGCAGAGCTGTGCCGTTTACCCTCAAGGCTAGAGAATAAGATTGGCCCATTTTATTTATTAATACAGATGTCTCCCTAAGATCTTTTGGTACCTAATTTTCCACATCATTGACTTACACCAGCTGAGCTTTTCACCCTTTCAATGTACAAAACAAGCCACACCAGCAAAGTATCTCTGGAGAAAACCAGTACTGTCCATACCTTGGATATAAGGCACATATGGATTTTCTATTTCAAAGCTGGGATCCAAAGCTTTTAAAACAACCTGCAAAACAAATTAATACAGCTCTGTAGACTGCTGAAGCTATTCTTTTTGGACATAAAGACTGTCACCTGAGGCCCATTAGCTACTCATGCCACTTTACTGGTCCCATAAAAGGAAAAAAACAAAGTTGTGGCCCTTATTCAGCAAGTGCTCTCACCCTTTCAGCCTGGCCTTGGCTGAGCAAAGCAAAAAGACCTTTTGGTGTATTGATGTGTCAGGAGGAAGGAAAAGCAATACCCTAGAGTAATGTAGAGATGGGACCAGTACCCACCAAAGGGATCAAAGGACAGGCCCCTGCCTTTAACGGTAAAGGCTGATGGGGAGTCAAGATCTCTTATACGGGGGACTTCCATATGAATTTGAAAACAAGGAAAGAGCACTAGGTTTTGTACAAGTTGTTTTATGAATTCATTTGGATGTAAAACTGAGGGTGAAAAGCAGTGGTTGTCTTTCCCTTTTCAGTAAAGTCAATAGCACTTCATGTCTCAGAACCTGTAGAAGTGGATCTGATGGATACAGAGGAGAGACCTTCAGCTCCAGAAAAAATAGCCACATATGATCTGAACTCATACAAACATAGACACTTGGCAATACCTCGCCTTCAGTGGAGGGCTCGATGTCTGAATATCTTGAATCACAAATGATATCTCCCACACCTTTTGCTGGACGAGAAGAGACATTGGGAAAAGAAGCTGCACAGTCCTGTGCAAAATATCTAAATGCTTTCCAGGTCTGACCGAAGTCGGTGGAGCGCTCAACCAGCATTGCTGCAGGCCGAAATGTCTGCAAGAAACATTATTTAAAGAATTCCTTAACCAGGCGTTGACAAGACATCTCAGGGGTTGTTGTATTGACATTCTTGTTTGGGGAATGCCAACAGCTGGCAATTAAAATTCTGTGTTTGGGAGTTTGCAGACCCATGACAGGGCTACTGTGTTGGTTACATGATTCTCTAAAAAAGATGGATTGTTCATTCAAACCACTCTCTAGCAAAAGGGAAGGGTAACCTTGCACACAGATACAAGATAGATAACTTTCTAAGTAAGGAAATTTACCATAACAATGTAGGAATTTTGTAGAAAAAAAAAATGTAACCATCTGGATCATAATGGATAAGCATGAGAAGGCTGAACTAAATTGGAAAGAGCAACTGCAGTTCAGAGATGTCCTAAATTTTTAGGGCTTAATTTTGCAATTTTTTTTTTTCAGCTTTAATTCTCAGATTCACAGAAAATAGGACTAGAAGGCACATGAATAGGAAGCTATTCAGTCTATCCTCCTCCCCTAAGGCAGGATCAACTATAACTTAACCTTACTTGACAGGTGTTTATCTAACCTGTTCTTACAAACCTCTAAAGATGGAGCTTTCACTGCCTCTCTAAGCAATTTATTCCTGTGGTTAAGTAATTAGTGTGTAACGTTACATAAAAGCTGGTAAAAGATGTACCTTAAAAGTCAGGATAAGATGGCTGAACTGGAATAAAGTTTCTAGGTCCAACCTAATGCTGACATGGTCAATGCCTGAAAAGAGAATAAAAATGAAGAGCACAATGTGCACATTGGAGGGGTTGCTGAGACAGCTTTCCTGTGGGGAATTTAAAGATGCCTTTTCCAGCACAACAGTTAGGCTGTTTAGGGCATCCCCTGTGCACAAACCCAGCATGTGACTGAATCACTCTCTCAGGGGCAATCCGATGTACTGCTTTTCTGGCACTGGCACTGTCAGTGCTGCATGTCACTGAGACTGCAGGAGATGGTTAAAGGTCCTGTTCAGACCATTTGGACTGTAAGTGATGGTGATAGTAAAGTTCTGGGTTTATGTCTTCCTGTATCCAGTAAGATTTTTCTAAAATCCTTCCAAATAGTTTGCTTATTTCTAGGAAAAAAATTAAACCAAATAAAAATATGGGGTTTTCGTCATGCTAAACAGAGCTGTTAAACCCTTCTATACAGCCAGACCTGAAATTTGTCATGACCAGAGCTATTGCATCTTCCAAAATTGCAACAAGTATGGACCCCCCCCATAATTCACACGTTCACTGTAGAGAGTTGCAGGAGCTCAGCTGATATCCCTATTGTTGACATCTGCATGCAGCATCCCAGGGCTCCTGCTGACCAGGCTGTGCATGAGACCTCATCCCAGAAGAAAGATGGTGAGAACAAGAAAAGATTCTCTCACAGCTGGCCCACAGCTTTATTGACATTGATGTCCAAAACTGGTGACAGTTCCTTGCTAAACTCCATGAAAACACAAAGCTTATGAATTTTAATTGGATACCCAAAATAGAGGTAACATATTATCTTAATCTTTCTATGCCTTAATTTCCAACCAGTCAAATATTTTTTACATATTCACTATATGTCAAATAAAGTAGACTATATGCTATTCCTCCTATCATGCCTTCACAAAGAAGCTGAAAGGATATATAAATTGGTATCAGTGAAGAACTACTACAGAGAAGTTTGCAACAAAATTAATATGTGGCAATAAGGGTATTGATAGTCAGGCTTCATTTAATTATTTCTTAAAGTATTTGTGCTTTACACTGCAAGCACTATTTTTTTTAAATGGATATTTGTGTTTTAGACACTGTCATTACACATCTGTAGGCAAATGCACCTTGTGCCACACACCACATTTCCCTGAAAAGCAGACACTCTGTGAAAAATACATGTCCACTGTGTATAAGACAGCTCTGCCATGGGTCCTCTGGCCAGCTCTTGGAGATACTGTGCTTAAAATTTGTCTGTAGAAAAACAGAATTTCTGAAATCCTATATTGTGACACACAAATAGGTTTAAATGGCTCAGTATTACTGACTCAAAGAATCGATACAGTTTTTTCTCATCTCTTCAGGAAGGCAATGTGATGAAACCCAATTAGATAAATAAATTTCACAGTAACATTTTGCAGTAATATTTTCTCAAAGAAACTTACCATTTTCAGACTGCCACCACTTTTTTTTTCTATCGGGCTCAAAAGTTGTGATAACATTTTCAATCATGTGACTGTTGTGCTGCGTATAGGGATTATATGGGTATCTGGAATCACAAAGAAAGCACTTCTGTTCAGCCTAGAAAACAAAACAAGCAGAATAAAAGATGAATTTGGTCTCTTCTCTCAAGATCTGGTAGATGTACACATATTTATGCCACTGCAAGACTGGAGCCTGCCATGCTGCTTTGAGTGTCTGTGCTTTTAATCACTCAGGCTTTCATATATAAGGGATAAGTCCAAGAAAATCATCATATGTGCACCATATGTGTATAGTAAACATTGGCCCTGGTTTGCCCCAGGCATTCTATAAAAATACACTTTTTCAGTTGTGAAGAAGGGATCTCAGCACAAGCAAAGAAATAAGTTTGTTAAGGTGTTGATTCCAGGTTTAGCTGCCAGAGGGTTTGTTTTGCAAGAGTTTCTTTGGAGAAATTTATTTTTTAAAAGTTGAGCTTTTATTCCGGTCTCATAAAGGCTGTAGAAACTTTCGGGCAGAGACTGCAGCAAGGAGGCAGAGGGGATACAAGGGAGGACTGGATCTTTCAAGATCTGAAGAAACTTTGAAGAGGAAGATACACTAAATCATTTATACATTTTTTTCCTCTCTCTTTTGCACATTTTCTAGCAGCTCAGAGACCAAGCCAGGAGCAGCAGACAGATGCTGTTGTACAAATGGAAGATGAGGCTGGAACCAAGTACAACATAAGTAGGTGGTCTGGGCTGACACCACCACCCCGACCACTGTTAGTGCCTTTTGTAGGCATAGGGAAACTGGAAAAGTTTAAAAACAATGCAAAGGAAGAAAATCAGGATGTCAATAGGATGAAAGGGTCTGTTTGAAAACGTAACAAGCAGAAGACTAAGGTGGCAACGATTAGCCAATATTTCAATGCTGAATGAGAGGCTTTTGTCTCCAGAAGGGCTTTGAAAGCAGGAGCAAGGAGCTCGTATTTAAGTTAATAAGAGGGGAATTGAGTGGGAGACATAAGGAGAGGTGACAAGGTTAACCTGCCAGGCTGGGAGATGACCCGTGCTGAGCCATGCAGACAAGCACAAGCAGCATGGGATCGCAGCCGGCAGGGCCACAGGGAAGCATACAGCAGTGGATGCCCCAAGGGATGCCCAGGTGGGCAGGGGCGGATGCGCTATGCAGATGGACTCTACGAGATTTGGGCAGAGCCTGAGCACAAGGACTTGGGGATAAGCCAAAGCAGCAGGTGAAGCCCAAGCTGTGGGCCTGGCTGGCAGGGACGCTGGCAGGGAGAAGTGGGGATGACACAGCGCCCCAGAAGGAGCTGAAGTAGGAGGCACAGGTTTGGTTCCCTTGGCTAGAAGGCTGGCAGGGCTGCTGCTGAAAACAGAAAGTAGAAGTCAGTGGCAGAAGCTGAGCTGGAAACGACCCAGAAGGCGACTGGCGGAGAGGCATCCCAGCCAGCGTGCTTAGTATGGATAAATATTAGGAATGGTTTGCACACCTTTGTATTATGAAGTTACCTGGGGATTATTCACATTTAAATAAATTAACAGATATAGATTCACAAGTATGGTATAATTCATGTGTTTTAAGCATTATGACAAATATTATATTCAGCCATTCTATACCAGACTTGACAGATGTATATATGCACAGTTTAGAAGATGAGACAGAAATATAAAAAATAGTCAGTCACCTCACTTCACTAAGGTCTAGTAAGGAGAGCTCAGGTTACCAAAGCATTTGGCAGGACCGTGCATAGCCACACTCTGCTTTATATAGATACATACAATATGACACTCAGTCAACTTATGTTTAAGGTAAAAATCCTTTCGCGCCCCAAAGGACAAGCACATGCATGTCTATGTAAGGCAAGTCTGGCATTTGCCTCTGAAGTGTGCAGCTTTATACTCTTCTCAATTCTGAGTCCTCTTTCTTCTCCTTTCAAAACATGTGTAAGAAGTAAATCCAATCATAGAGCTAAAAACCACTTAACCTACATTTAGAAACAATAAGACACATTAAATACGAAAATGATTTACAGTGCTTCTTTTCAAATACAGAGCAGTTGAACTTGAATTTTTTTCAATCTGAATTTTCAATAAGACATCCCAACCGAGTCCTGGCTCTTGGCAGCTTGCCGTGTTGACTAACACACACTTTTACAAGTAAGGTTTGCTCTCGTCATGATGCCTGAAACAGGTCATCAAGAGGGGAACTAGGGGAGGAAGAACTTTGCTTTGCAAGATGCAAGATGCAAAGCTTCCTGGCCTGCCTCCAGCAAAGCATTCAAAACGTGCTGGTGAGAAAGAGAATTGAGTTGAATAGGACTCCGATATACTATATGTGACACACAGATTTAAGGCAAGCTGATAGAGCAGAACACATTGCCAGAGCATAAGCCTCTATCTCTTGAGCTCTGCAAAGCAGCAGAATTTTTAGTTATAACCCTCTTCAGGAGACAGTCACTGGGGGTCAAGATACGTTGAGGGAGCATTAAATCACAGGGATTATTGCAGAACAGCTGTTCCTTTTCATGAGTCTGTATTTACATGATTCAAAGGATAAGTACAGGCAAGTGAAAATATTAATTTTTTATTACTCTTTGATCTCCTCTCAAAAAGAGAGAGAAAAAAGCAGTCATCCAGCTAAGGGCCAGAAAGACGATGTCTCTCAGATGGTTCATTGTGCCCATCTACCAAGCAGTGCCAAGAGTCAGAGCACAGCCAACGAGTTAGTGTCCAGGATCCACTTGTTCAAACAACGCAGGGAAAACTAGCAAAGGGTGAAGAGTGGATCACAGGCTCTTTTGAAAGAGGAAAGAGAAATGCAGAATGTTGCAGAAAACCATAGGTGCAATAACTTGGAGCAGTGCTTGGTGCCATCTCAGTATGGCAGAGCTTTGCACTGTAAATATGTCACAGGTTTTTGCCAGAAGGTCATAAACTGTAATTATTTTCAAGTGCTTATAAATTAAGCTGTGTTTTATCAACTTCCTCTTCAGCCTACAGCTGGTATTTAGTGAAAATATTTCTATTTGTGACAATTTATTAGCTCAGCGGGGCCAAGTCCTCCAGGACATGCAACAGGGGAATTCCCGCTTCTGCCTGGCACAGCTCCCACACGCCTGCTGGTCCCCCACTGCCCCCATTGCTGCAGCCAGGGAGTGGGAGGGATCCATCTGATCACCCACATTTTGTATCTGCCTACTCACCCACATGGCCAAAGACTGGATTACACCATTAGGTTTTCCTCTGCCAGAGATGGCTTTCTGCTTTTATCAACATTGGTCTTATTTCAGATCAAAAGACATGAGAGGACGTGGTGTAAATCTCTTAACAGGCTGCCTCAGGTCTCAACACTGTATGGGACATGTCCTCCAGCAAAGGTCTGTCAGATAGCGCCTACAGCCTGCAGGACTGCACTCCTCCTGCACTCACGCACGCACAAATTGTGGTCTTCGCCTCTGAGGCACGAGTCAGAATAGCCCCCACAGAGCAAACTTCCTTCAGAAATCCCTGTGCTCATTTGCATCTCATGGATGTTTCTGTCTCTTGAGAAGCTGTACATCACTGTGGAGGCTGTTTGCTGCCAAACCTTCCATATGTGCTGCAATAAGACATAGCCTTCCACCAGACATATGTCCCACTGTCTGATGATTATTCAGACAACTCCAACAGAAACTTCCTAGTCTGGGCAAATTCCTTTTACAGACGAGAATATTGTTAGTAAGCAGAGTTCAGTTTATTAAAGAAGAAAGAGCAAACCAACCTCTAGGTAGCCTATAATGCAGTACTTCTGAGGGCTGTTCATTCCACAGGTTGACGAGGCTGTTAATTGCTTGCTGCGACCCAAAAGGAGGTCCCCAACAGCTGGGTGGCAGGACCCAGCATCACAGTCATCCTGTGCTTGCTGGAGTCTTATCAGCACTGAGGGCAAAAGAAGATCAAAGAGAGTTAACATTGTTTTGTATACCCAGCAGTATTCTCCAGATAAAATCAGTTAAATCCCACCATCAGCAGAAAACTAAACCATCCTTTGCCTGTTCTCCTTTTGACCTTGTTAATATAATTTGGTGCAATCTTGAAGAGCTTTGGTAATGAAGACACCTGCTGCAAAATCATTATAAAAAATACAGTTAGCATATTGCAAATCTGTGCTAAAACTTAAATTCTCAGCACATTATTGCACAGTAAACATGCCAAACTTCTATGAGCAACAATTTATTATGCTTTCTACCCTGGCATACCCATAGCCAACACTCCTGCAGCAGAATCACAGGCATTTCAATTGAGTGTGCGAGCAGAGCCAAATTTGGATGAATTCTGCTTATTTCTGTTGATTTCCAAGTGATAGTGGTGGAATTGAGACCAGGATTGATGTCAGGAGTCCCTCACATTTTCTGATGATTTGCAGTGAACCCCCTGGTCTGGTCCCAGAACCCTCCATTCAGACCCCATGGAATGGTCATTAATAATTAAACAGAATAATTCTGAATTCTCTAAATAATTACAGGATCTTTTTGTTTATTTTGCCTGAAACAACTTTGAACATTTTCCCTATTATGTTGAGACTTCCCTTACAGGGTTTGTCCTTTTAAACAAGTTCTGTCCTGAAACACTGAACAGGAATGGGTACCTTGGAGGCTTTAGCTGTTCAGATTTACTTGGCTCAACTTGTTACAAAAGTGCAGTTAAAAAACCTCAAAACAATCAATACGTGAAGATCCCACAGAACACTAGAAACAGTAATGCAATTACAACAGTAAAAATACAGTATTTTACAGCCAGATTTCAGACTATGGTTCAGGTTATACTTCAGATGATGAGTGACGCTTGACTCTTTAGGTATAAAACAACACATAAGTTTGGTTAGCTTACCTTTCCTTATTTATGCAGATCCACGCTCATTATTTGTTAGCAGATACTGACTGCTCCTTTCAGGACCTGATTCAGACTCAGTTACACCACCTATCTTTTCTTTGTACTTAAAGGTTTCATATCACTCATAGCTCCTAGGTAGGAGAGTGTGGAGTAAGGATTCACTGTCACGTGTGTCTTAATAGTGTACTTCAAAGAAGCACTCCAACAAAATCTTGGAGATATATGTAAATCACATGATAATATTTCAAAATTGGCCTGAGTAAGTGTAACATCTGTACTTACTGAGGTGTAACAGGATTGCCAGCCCCAGCCTCATGCCTCCCCGTGAAACTCAAACTGGTACCGCTGCAAGAGAAGAACTGGTGGGTCACCCAGTGCTCTGCCTAATCAAGGCCCCCTTTGCACGTCAGCTTACCCAGAGCTAGCCTTTAGTAAAGCGACAGAGCCGTCATAAAAATATTAAGATTAAAAGGAAACCCTGGATTTGATTTTGTTCTAGTGAAAATCTCTCATGACAGAAATTTTGGCACTGAAACAAGGATGAAAGCAGAGGGACACCTCATAAGGGCTTTCGGAGCTGACTGTGAAAACATATTCACACTTAGCGTAAAATAAACACAGAATGCTATCAGCAAAAATATTGTAGTATTCAAGTACAAGTTATTTAATCCTAATTAGATTCAGCAGGGCAGAAAAACAGAAAAACTCTGTTTGCAGAGTTCTAATTCCTTCTCTGGCAGTTCTTATTTCTTTTCATTAACTTAAAACAAAGACTGAGGTTCTAATGAAGATGTCCTACTGAGAAATGCCTGATGTCAGGTACTATGAATTTTGGCAGAGATAAGACTATAACCTCATCTTAAAGTGTGGTGAGGAAAAACAGGTAATGTCAGCATCAACGTACAAGACTCATACAGGGGAACCTCAGCGTGAACCCAAGGGAGGTTCATTGTAGCATTTACTTCACATCCTTCCTCTTCATACTCACCTGGAGGAAAATTAGACTTGCCAACACAAAACCTGTTGGAAAAACAGAAGGCAGCCATGGATATAAAAGAGAAGCCAGCATCCCGCCACCAAGTAGACCTCCCAAACGGCATCCTGTCCCCCATCTTTGTGCCTTCCACCTCTTTCTCCATCTGTAGGCACCAGCAGGGCCAGCGCGCCATGGTGCAGCTCCAGCTGCTGGGGCATTCCTGCATGACCGTGCCCAAAGTGCTGCTTCCCAGCTCCATTCTTGTTCCTCACCTTCATACAGCTGTTGTTGTGCTAAATGAGCTAAGACAAAATACTCCCCCTCAAGAGTAGGGGGAATATAAGCAAAAACATTCAAAATATTTCAGCTGTTACAGGCTCCATATAGGCTTGGTTCATGCAGCTCTATGCAGCACATGACAAAACAGCCATAACTACATGGCTATTTCAACAACCACAGGCAGAGAAAGCTATCAAGGGCCACCAGCCTTTGATGCTGCTTCAGCTCCTCTCACCTGCCACGACCGTGGAGAGCCTGGCGTGTGACGGTGAGATGATGCTGGTGAGCATCTGCACAGCTGCGCCTGGCTCCCTGGCTACAGAGAGCTGGCAGCAGAGCCGGCATCTGAGACAAAACCAAGCAAACACCTTCCTCCTGAGCTGGACTTCACGTTTTATACTCAGAATAACGGACAGACTCAGAGATGACTTAAACTGTGACACCACTGCAGTAAAATATAGGTATCCACAGTAAGAGCAATCTTGGAAGTTATACGTCACAGTCCCTACCCTTTCTAACACCATGACATTCAATACCAGTGATACTCTTGAAACATGACTCACTTAAACACAGAAACAAGGGCCAGCAAAACCCCAACATACTTTAGTTCCATGCTTACCAAGAAAATTAAATACTGAAGAGGTCTTACCTGGGTTTCAGACAGCCAAGCGTTTCAGCTGGAAATGAGCACAGCCGACTGAGGGAAGCAAGCAAAGGCATACCTGTGCGCTTCAGCTGGAGAAGACAGCGTGTCCCCCGAGGCACCAAGGTGTAGGTGAGAATGAGACCCAGCCTGCAACCTGCCAAAAGCTTGATTTGTGAACTCTTTCTACCGGAGCTTCTGGCATCAGCAAGTATGTGCAGTGAAAGAAAATTGTGACAGGTTAAGTTCACAGCAGAAAAAGTTCGTGCAACAGAAGAGAGAAGGCTGGGATTCTTAAAGTGATGGCAAACAACTATTTAATTGTTGTTTAATTAAAAAACTGTTCAGTTGGTTTGGTTTGCAACCAAACATCAAAGTCTTTACACCTACCTCACATCAAAAGTCTAGTGGTACTGGTTCATCTGAACAGGGGCTAGAAAGGATGACTCCTCACAGTCGGGGTGCAGGTGGTCTGGAAGTGCTGACTGTGGGTTTTGAGGTGACAGCAAACATGCCTACAGGAAAGCTGCGATCGCAGTCGTGAGGACGTTTGATCCAGCTTTAAATTAGCTCAAGGTCTGGATCATTGTCGTGAGCGCTAGGGTTTATTGTTCAATTTAAAGCTAAAGACAAGGCAATTTTGAGCCACGGCTTTGCATTTCAGCACAAGCTTTGCCTGTAACTGCCCAGCGCAGCAAGCACGGGGCAGGGTGGTGTGCGGCGTACAGCGCGGTGGCAGGAGACACAGTGATGGAGCAGTTCTGACATGGCATTCACCAGCTCATGTGCAGAGCTGGCCACTGGGTTTTCGTGTCTTTGTTGAAAGCTGTGGCATTTTAATTCCAGTTTCAGAACGGCAGGTTGTCTTGGGTATGCATTTTTAGTTTTGATATATTTGTTATCAGCTCTCCTCTGACTGCTTGTAAGGCTTAATTCGTGATCGTCTGTGAAGTATCACCACATCCTCAAACAGAAAGCTTTCTATATGTGCAAAATATGTTTGATAAACTAATCGTCGCTTTTCTTATTCTTTCAGAGAAAAAAAACAATGTGTTCTTTAATCCTATTGCAATGCTCAGTACTCAGTGTCCTCTGCCATTACTATGATTGTTCACTCTAGCAGAAATAGTTCATGTACTTATATTTTTTGAAATTATTTTTCTCAAGTGCATGTGGAAATTACTTGTGGGAGTCTTTTTTTAGGCTAATTTAATCTACATTTGGTTTGCATTTATGCATGATTAATTATTGTACAGATGGTTTATATTTAGTGAGTTTCAATATTAAGAAATAATACACTAAATGATATATTAAAATATTAATTTTACTTTTTATGTGTAAGCAGTATGTCAAGTGCTCTCTGAAAAAGAGAAATACAACTGAAGAAAGTCTTATTATTATGATGCTACTAAATTATAGAACGGTTGGTGTTTTATTCGCATATTTGGTAGGGAATTCAGATTTTGTTACAGAGAAGTTATGTGAGAAGTAAATATCAAGGAAGATTTATTTGCAGAATATAGCCGGTCCTGTCTTTTGATTTATGTAGGACCCCAAGCAAGAAGGAGGTTTTAAACCGCTTAAGGCAGGGATTAAGAAACTTCTTTCTTGCTTCTTTAATCTCCCCACTGGTAAAGGATCTGGATTTATAATGCATCACTTGTCCCATGCTGGCTGGAGGGCGGATAGCATTGGTGCGTGATTTTTCAAGTCATCACAGGTCCTACGGTTGTCATTTCTTACGCCCAAGGCATATCCATAATACTCACAAAGGACAGGAATCGCTCGCACTTTGGCATATACTCCCTTCACACACACCAGCCAGCAGTGAGGGAAGAGGGCAGGAGTAGAGGCTCCGGCCACGCTTCACAGCCTGGCGCCGGGATGCTGGCTGACAGGCAGTTGGCACCAGCCCGTACAGGTATGCCTTTTCCTCCGATGGACACTTTGAATAAAAATGTCTCTTTGGGCATATAGATTTTTTTCCCCTGTAATGAAAATGTGAAAAACATCAGAAAAAAAATATTTCTGGTTTTCTTTAAAGTTTCAATAAGAAATACAATTACTTGAGACTGGGATTATTCTCGCCATGTGAAAAGTAAGTATTTAATCTAAACAAATCACCTGGCCTTCCTTTAGAGTCAATTGAGAAAGACAGGGGTCGCTACAGGGTCCATCCTACCACCTTCCTTAGATACTTGCCTTAAAGGGGCAAATCTCCCTTTGGAGGTATCCGCTGCTTTCGTTTGGCTCTGGGCAGCCCAGTTCCCTAGCTTAGGACAGATGCCTCTACTTCAAGCAACTAAAGTGTGCTAAGATGAATCCCATCCTTAAAGAAATGGCCAAAATCGTAAATGAAATCTAATGGTCCAAAAAGCAAACCCATCTTGCTACATTTGTCTCTCTCCTCTTTTGTTTCTGCTCTCATTTCTCCAAGCGTATCGTATGCTTTAAGTGTAATTTCTCAAAGGCAAAGACTTTTTTTGTTTTCTACACATTGGGAGAATGTAGCACTGAATAATAAAAACAGAATGAAGTATAAGCTTATAATAAAAGAAAAGTATTTTATTTGACAGATCTGATTAGGAGAGAGCAAAATAATAGGTTGTGGAGCTCAGGGGCAAGGAGGAGAGGGAGACAATCCCGTCCCCCAGCCTCCTCGCCTCCACGTCCCACCAGCTGGCTGCTCCTCCGTATCTTGCATCCTGGTGCAAAAAGCTGCTTTAAAAATTTTATTTAATAATTGTTTAAATGAGCTTTTCCACATTTCAGAAGGATGTAAAGTCTGTTTATAATTTATGAGAAACTTCTTCATTTTCTAACAGTCACAGCACCCCATGGTGCCCCTCACCTTTTGTGTGCGTGTCAGATATTTGAAGTCTTTGCTTTTTTCACCACAAACAAGAAATCTAGTTTCAACTTGAATATTATCTCCCTGACAGGCACAGCGGTGCTGATGGTTGTAATCAACACTGAAGAGAAAAAAGACACAGAGGGTGATGAACCATATTGTTTTAAAATATCAATGTGATTTTCAAAGTGCTATTCAAGACATACATATTCACGATGTAACGTTTCATGTTATTTCCTAAGGTCCTGATAGTTCCAAGCTGGCAGTACGACCAGCAGGATGAGAAGTCCATCACATACCTTGTTGGAATCTCATGTTAGCTTACTCAGAATCGGTGAGTTCATGCAGTACAACTGGACAAAGCTGTTTCTAGCAACCTTCTCACATCAATATACAAAAGTGCTTGAAATTTTACACTTTTCATTCTTATTGGCCTATTAATCAGAAATAATTATTCTCCCTAAATTCAAGAGAAAAAACAGATTATTGCACATGAAAACAGAGCAAAGGGGACTAGAAAGAAAAAAAAGAAAAGGAATACGCTCAGGAAGAAACAACTGAAGACACATATGAGGAAGAGGAAGCAAAAGAGCTTTTCTAACCTCCACAGGGTGCTGCAGCCTGGTCTCCAGGGCTGCCTCTGGCCTCTCTCCTTCTTCTTCCCTCCCCACTAGATCTCCTAGCAAGAGAGGTGTTCTGCTCTGTCTCCACTGACCTTCCACAGGGGAACAAAGAGAAAGTACACCAAGGAAAGCAGATTTACCCTCCCAAGAACAGTCTCTGGATTCCTGGCTTATTCAGTCCTATTAAGTCCACATTCAAGTTTCCTCCATGATTATGAGGAGAAAACTGCGTTTTGAGGCTTTAACGGAAGTGTTGTAGGCAATCTATATAAACCCCACAAACTGTAGGAATTAACCATGCACACTTTCTCTTCTAAAACAAGGTCTCCACTAAAAAGGGAGAGTTGTATCAGACTTGCAGGAGTTAAGAGAAGCAGCATTTATATTGATCACTTTATTAGCAATAATCTAAAGTCCCTGCCAACAAGACAACTGGAAAAGATTTTTTAAAGCCAATATTTGCTTTGCACATCTCACTATTTTAGGTACATGGAAAGGTTTGCTTCTCAGAAAACTGATGCCCATTTCAAGCCATTAAAGCCAAGGTGCTTCACATTAGTCACAAAACATGGCTATTTTTAAAGACAATTTGACCAAAGACTTTTTTTGAAAGACAATTTGTTCAATTATTTTCTTTAAGAAAACAAAACCTGCAAAGTACACACAACATGGGCCAGAGGTTACAGTCCTTCCAACTCTGCCAACAAATTGACTTGAGCAGCATGAAGAGCAGTTGTTGAATTAGATTTACCTATCTGCTTTTAAAGAGTCAATCATACTTTGTTTTAAAACATCAAGCTATATTTTGGCAAGCACATAAAAGACCAAAGAAACCCCTTAGTAAACCAGGGATTAAAATTCTATTATAGCTTTAAAGTACAATTTGTACGAGGACAATATACACAGAGCTAGGATGATGGCAACAGTTTTTCACGACAGCCACTACCCTGCAACATAAAATAATGAATCTTCTCAGTGGAAAGCTTTTTCCACCGCACTATCTGTTAATAAGGCATAATAGTGCTCTTCTTCTGCTAATGGTCTCTGTACTGTTGAAAGTGCTAATAAAAGATTGTCCTATTTTTATTCACCCAAATTTGTGGCAGTGTTCCATTTTAAATCCCTATTATTAGATTTTCCATACCTGTCAGCCTAAATTATCCTAAGTATTTTTCTCTAGGTTAGAATAAATTATTCTGCAAAGGTTAAATTGATGTTGTTTAGAAATTATCCTGAGCTCAAAAAATCTCTTTGGCCCCTGAGGAGCCTTTGTGGCCCAGTGCCTTAGAAATATTTTGTTACCAATGTAGAAACCTTCCATACTGTAATCTGTTTGGGAACTAAGGTGTGTGTTCGGTTGTTGGGGTTTTTTTTTTGGGGGGGGGGGGGGGGGGGGGTGTAAACAAAAATCAGAACCCAGGAGACCACAATTTAAAGAACAAACAAAGAGAAAACAGTCAATTCCACAAGCTTCCAAAAAACCTCTAGGAAATTGAGACCATTGGGAGGAGAACCTGACAGGCAGAAGGATGACAGCTTCAGTTTGATGAGAGGAAAACAGTGGAGAGAAAAATGTGTCTTCTGGAGGACAACAGCAGCGGCAGCAGCAGCAAGAGCATCCACTGCAGAGCCACCAAAGCCTAATGGTTAGAGAGCTCCCACAGGATCCACTGGCTCAGTCCTCTGGTTGGAAGCACAAAGTGCAAACAGCTCTACCACCATCCTGGAGAGTGTCCAAAATACTGGTCTCTGAAATGAAGCAAGTCTGCCCTCATAGTTTCTCCTTATTTTTCACAAGAATTGAAAATTTAAATATTGTTTTAGATTTACCTGGAATAAAATCATTTTGGTTCATTTAGTTAATTTTCCTTAGTAAAAGTGAGATGTACTGAAAAAGCACTACTTCTCTCTCTTGTTACTTTGTTGGCTGGAAGAAATGGTTTCTTTCTCATATAACTGGGAAAAAAAAGTAGAACAAAATCACTAGAAATCTAAAAAATTACGTTTAAACTGAAATGAATAAAGCTTTAAGAAGCTGTACAAATAGAAATTTCTGTATGGTGAAATAACTGCGAAATCTGATGTTTTCCATCTGTAGTCAGCAATACTTGTGATACATGCGGTGTCTGGCTGTGACCACAGCAGCAGTTTCATACAGCCCCTCTCCTGTGGTCACCCATGAGGTCCCTGGTTGCAGAAGACAGTAAGACCAGAACAGACAGGCATTAGATGAACCAGAGCTCAGTCAAAAGCTTCAACAGCTACACATACATCGTGTTTTAATCCCAGCCAGCAACCAACTGCTACACAGCCAGTCGCTCACTCTCCCTACGGCAGGATGGGAAAGAGAATCGGAAGGGTAAAAGTGAGAAAACTCATGGATTGAGATAAAGACAGTTGAATAAGTACAGCAAAAGCTGTGCAAGCAAGCAAAGCAAAAGAAGGAATTCATTCACTGCTTCCCACCAGCAGGCAGGTGTTCAGCCAGCTCCAGGAAAGCAGGGCTCCATCACGTGTAACGGTTACACGGGAAGACAAACACCATCACTCCAAACGTCCCCCCTTCCTTCTTCTTCCCCAGCTTTATATACTGAGCATGACATCATATGGCATGGAACATCCCTTTGGTCAGTTTGGATCAGCTGTCCCAGCTGCGTCCCCTCCCAACTTTTTGTGAACTCCCAGCCTGCTTGCAGGTGGGGCGGTGCGAGGAGCAGAAAAGGCCTCGTGGCTTAGCAACAACCAAAACCATTAGTGCGCTGTCAACAGTATTCCCATCCCAAACTCAAAACATAGCTCTATACCAGCTGCCAGTAGGAGACTTAACTCTATCACAGCTGAAACCATGACAACATACCTTCTTTTGCCTAATTTGGCAATATAAACAGCTAAACTGACATTTTGGAGATTCTCCATTTTCAGTCCCAAATGAAATTTAATACAAAAGCTTCTGTGAGTATTTAAATCTATCAACATATACATGTTAATTACCTAGAAGTATGACAGAATGATGGCTGGCTGACTATCGGCTGTTTAATTTTATCTGTGTCTGTTCTGTAACATCTGGAATCTGTACAAACACAGGAAGCATCATAGAATCATAGAGAATCATAGAATGGTTTGATTGGAAAGGACTTTGAAGATCATCGAGTTCCAACCCCCCTGACATAGGCAGGGACACCTCCCACTAGACCAGGTTGCCCAAGACCATGTCCAGCCTGGCCTTGAACCCTCCAGGGATGGGGCCTCAACAACCTCTCTGGGCAACCTGTGCCAGTGCCTTACCACCCTCAAAGTGAAAAACTTCTTCCTAATGTTTAATCTGAACCTGCCCTCTTCCAGTTTAAAGCCATTCCCCCTCGTCCTATCACTACATACCCTAGTAAAAAGTCCTTCCCCAGCTCTCCTGTATAGGCCCCCTTTAGGTACTGGAAGACCGCAATAAGATCTCCCTGGAGCCTTCTCTTCTCCAGGCTGAACAACCCAACTCATTCAGCCTCTCCTGACTTAATATGCATAAGTCACACATAAAATGAGGGGAATGATTAGATGTCGTCATGGAAATAACCAACATAATAATAACACAGCAGTAACACACGCATGCTAGCAAGTTGGGAACTGGTGCGTAGTTCTGTATCATTTACCCAGGATCAAGAATATATAACCTTTGCTTTTTCTTTCTCTCAAGTGCTTAATTGTACCAGATGGGAGAAAGCAGAAAAATTAATGCCTCCCTTCACTTTCCTGATCTCCCCTTGTCATATGGAAGGGAAGTGTTGTCATCGCCAGGCAGGAGCAGCTGTGTACGATGGAAACCCAGCCAAGCACAGAAAATGCCAGCAACAAACCTGGGGAGAAGGAAATACCTCTTGCTTTCAAATGCTACTATTGAAGCTGTTGCCTTTCAGCAGAAGAAGGCAGGAAGCAATTTTTCCCTTGCTGACCATCTGGGCAGAGTGCATTTCAACAGCAATTGGTTTGCTCGTGTTGCCCATCCTTTCTCACCAGATATAGTTTATGACCATTACCCTGAGCTCCCCGCAATGGAGTTAAGGGAGTAGGTGTCTATGAACACCAAGCCAGATGGTACTTCAGTCTCCACTATATCTTGAAGGGTAAGCAGACTGCAATGGAAAACAGGGTAGAAAAGGATCAGAAATTGGGGAAGCCAGGGTTAGTTTGAAATTGGGGATTGAGAGGATGGGAGAGGGAAGAGAAGCAGCTGATTCAGGTACCCTGGCAGGGAAAAGATGTAATGTTTCGAGAAGGTCCACAGGTACTTATAGGGACATGGACTGGGTAAAGAAGATGTAGAAGATGTTGGAAGTTGTAGCTGGAAGTTGTGGCTTAGTTATATGAACATGAAAGAAGTGCCATGTGCTACGAATTCGGAAAAAAGCATTGTCATGCAGGAACAGAGGCTGAAAAAAAAACAGGACTATCCCCAGGACCTCCATTCACCGCATGGGCAGGTCTGTGCAGAAATACAATATCTATTTAAAGAGCTGGGATGCATTGGAACTACTGGGCATGTTGAGGTATTCCCATAAGAGTACCCTGACCCCTTCAGATTGCCTTGCAGAAGCGTCCTGAAAACAAATTGAAACCCTGGTGATTGCCAGATTACCCTTAGACTAGATAAAGCTTAGTTAACAGTTTTTATTTTTGCTACATTCAGCTCTCACCAGTCATATTCAAATTATTACAGAAAGCAACAGGCATGGTACAATTAAAAAAACCCAAAACCACAAAACACCACCGAAACATGGAGTTAATGTTCTTTATTATTAAAATCAAAACAATATTCTTATAAAACAAAAGCCTTCTAGCAATTTGCCAAGATTTTCTTACAACCTGTTTGGCCCGGCAAAGGGAGTAACTTTCAAGAAAACTCTAAAGATTTATTTCTAACAGAGCCCAAACAGTCAAATGTGCATCCTTACCTACACAGATTTCACAACACGTTTGGGGAACCTTGTTCTGCTAATTAAACATCAATTCACATGCATGCTGTTAGTATATTTGTAACACCATAATGGTCATGACAATTTGAAAAAAAAAAAGATAAAATATTAGTAAGACTATGTCAAACTTATTATTTATGAATATCCTAGTATTAACATCAGCTCACATAGGGCTCATCCAGACCTCTCCCAAACTCTGAAAAAGACTTGTGTCTTTTATGCAATTAACAAATAGCAATGCCTTTTCCTCTATCAAAGGCAAATCATTCATATCCCTCCACTATGCCAGTTAACACTATTCTCAACCAGGTAGCCCTGCAGGAGCCCAAATCCTTCCTACCATCCAGGTTTTTAAGACTAGTGATACTTTTCAAGACTAAGCTTTATGCTGGAACACAGCAAACATAGCAAAAGAGTAAAGAACTATGATTACTTGTGAACACAAGTTGAAAGAAACTTTGAGAATCCTATTTATTAATGTTCATGTTTTTTCTCAGGAAAACTGTGTTCCAAAGAATGGAAAACAGAACATTAAAATCAGAGAAATACTGAAGGTTACACTGTACACTAGTGTATGTGTCTTTGTCTCCTGATAGTTGCTGGCTTTGTGCTGATGTTTAGACAATTCAAGAAGCTATTATGCAAAAGGATTAGTGATTTCATGTAACTTAATCAATTATCAAAATATTTCTGCTTTGTAATCGTGATCAAATTACTAAAAATAGCAAAGTGGTGATAGATCAGGATTTATTACTAAACTGACATTTGTAATCTAGACAGGAATTCAGCTCAGTGACTGATGTTCCCTTCCTCCCCACACACACCATACAGTCTATCAACAACATATAGCAAATCTCCACTGAACTAAAGGCACAACTTCACATCAGTTATCTGTCTACACCAAACAATTTAAATTCTTGGGAAAAGGAGAAAAAAAATCAACAAGATTACACCGTAACAGTTTTAACTGTTGCTTTCACTGTGCTTTACTTGAGTACAGTGCTTATTCCAGCTCCACTGTGAGTCAAGTATAAGCCTCACGAAGCAGTTGTATAAATTGCATTTTAAATGTTAGCTAAGTCACAGAAATATTCAAAAGAAGAATCAGGATTAATTTCTTTTTAAAAAGATTTGTAGTGATAAATAATTTTGGACTACATATTAAAATAGTGGCAATTCCGTAGAACAAAGTTGTCCTACTTACACAATGAATTAACGGTAAATAGGATTGTTTCGGATAACCTAAGTGGCTTTAACATAATTTTCCTTTTAGTGAACCAGACTGGTCTGCTTTTTGAGACCCTAGGAAAAGAAATTTTCATTAAGATAATTTAAAAAAGGATCTCTCAAAAGACCAGAAGCGGGACTGAATTGGAAAAATGATGTAGATGAATAGAGACCAAGGCCTCCTTTCATACCCATCCTGTTTTTATTTAAACCAGCTACAGATGCACCAAGAAAATAAAAGACCGTAAATAAATACCACCACAACCACCACCTGCATTGCAATGCAACCGCAACTCCTACACATAGCGGGACGTAACTCCACTCAGGTTTTGTGCAAGGCAGCAGCGGCCGTGGCTGGGGGAAGTGCCGCCACAGCCATGGGCCGATGTGAGGCGATGGCGGGACTGCGGCTTCCGCTCCTCGTCTGGCGCCCGCCTCACCCCGGCCGCCTCCCTTGGGCTGACCGCCACAGGGCTACTTCACCAGCAACCCGTAACTATACAAACCGGTTTTAAACATCAGCTGAAGTGGGGGACGTATAAACGCCGACATCCCCCTGCGATCGCGCAGCTTCGCCGCCCGCGGAGCAGGCGTCGGGCGCAGCCACCCCTGAGGTAAAACGGCGGGAACAGCGGCCCGGCGGCAGCGCCGAGTAACCCGCTCCGAGAGGCCCCGCGGTTCAGCCGCCGCCTCCCTCAGCGGGACCGCGGCACAGGACAGGCGCGGGCAACCGACAACGCGGCTCGGGGCAGGGACGACAGCGGCCAGCTCCCCCCAGCGCCCGGCCAAGGATCGACAGGCGCGGCGGCCCCTTCCCACCGCCTCCGCGCTCTGGTTCCTGCGAGCGTGGTTCCTTCCGATTGGCCGCAGGCACCTCCCGCCGCCATCGCCGCTTTGTGGCGCCCGGTGGCTGCTCCGGTGCCCGCTGTGCCCTCACGGCCGCTGCTCATCGCCCTCGCTGTCCCTTCGCTGCCCTCACGGCCGCCGCCGCCAACCCCCTCACCCGCCACCCCTCCCAATCCCTCCTGCCCTCACCGCTCGGTCCCTAGGACTGATTTTCTTCCCCTCCACCCCCTTTCCCGCCGCTCCCACCCCCTCATCTCCATATTTGCCCTTCTGCACCTGTATTTCCTTCTCCTTCCTAAATGCCACCTCGATGCCTCCGCGTTCTGGTAAAGCGGCTGCTCCCCCTCTGCCCCTTCTCCCGCCTCGCCTCCCCCCCCCCCCCCCCCGCGCTGCTTCCTTCCCCTCCGCGCCCCTCATCCCCTCACCCGCCACCCCCGGGCCCTCCTGCGACCCGGCCGCTTTCTCTCTCCCTTTCTCGCTAACGGTTTCAAAGCGCCTTTTCAGCCGACGTGAACCACCTGTGCAGGCGCCACTGTAGCAGCAGCAGCAAACGACGGGGGCGCGGGTTTAGTCTCGAAATGCGTTAGCCAGGTTTTTAATTCTGCATACGGTTCCCAGCATGTTGACACTGACGTGTGTTGAAGCGCAGGTGGGGAATCTGTGTGTGTTTACATTTGCTCCTCTTGTTTGGTCTACCACCTTCTCTGTTACTGTCTTTGATATCAATGTGCTTCATAGCTTAATATCCCTGGGATACTTTTTTTTTCCTGTCCTGCTTCGCCTGTGGTTTGCTAAACTGTACGGATATGAGACATCTTATGTGCTTTCCCCTCTTTGCACACATCAAGGGACTTCATATATCATCAGTGCTGGGTTTCTTGGCAAGATAGCTGTATTTTTACATAGATGACTGCACTCAAGACTCAGGGTGCTTTGGAATCTTGTTAAATACTATAGTGAAACAAATGTGTATAAGGCAGCAGCTGAGGGGCAGCCCCTCGGCTCGCCTGCGTGGCAGCTGGATTTCTTCCTCCTTCCCTGCTCCCTCCAGGCTCCCTAAGGTAATTTGGCAGGTGCTCATAGGCTGCCACCACTGAGGTATGATCCAGAGAGCAGAAAACAAACATGCAAAGGCATAAGGAAAGGAGCACAGTCAGAATTGGAATAGTCTGGTACTTGACGGGTGCAGTATGATCACTGTTATGTCACTTTAGCACAGTACAGTCAAATATATAGTGTCAGTGTAATGCACAGTATCACTATATAATTTTCTCTATTTTTCTTAAATTCTGAAAAATGTTTACTGTGTTTTCTCTCATAAAATCCTATAGGGACATCTGTAGTTAAAAATATGACTATAATGGTGCAAAGCTGCAAGCAGTTTTGTCCCGTGCCACTTCTCCTCTATAAGAGGCATCTCAATGCGGCATTGAGCACTAATGCCAAAACCATTTTTATCTGTGAGCAGATTGGATTGCTTTAGTTCACAGCCTGTGAGAACATCTGTTGAGCATCTCTGATGCACTGCTAATAACCAGATCTATCGGTTGCTCTTTCCAGGCCCCAGTGCTGGGAGCATTTCAAGGGAAAAGAGGGCTTAGCCAGCAAAATCCCTGGCTGCTGAATTATACCCTACGACCATTGGCATGTTAATGTAAGAGCTTTAAGTGCTGTAGCTAAAGCTGTCTGCTGTTTCTGAGATGAGGGAACAGATAACCATATTTTCAGACTGGTTATTTATCTCTTGTAGTATTGTTCACTCACCCCCTTTTTCTGAGTCTCTAATCCAATTGTTGTAGTTGCCAAAATTATCAAACCAGACTGATCAGAATTCAGTGACATCAGTGTGTTTCTGTGTCTTCTGTCCTTCCTTGAAACCAACCCACCGTCTGCCTATCCCTAAAAGGCCAAAAATGCTCTTTGAATCTCTTTGTAGGACTTTTTCATCTTCAGGTTCCTTTGATTCTCAAATACTGTAGATACTCAGACAAACAGTTGTTTTCTTCAAATTGTTTATATGCTGTGGCATCCTACTCGAGACTCTTTCGTCATGGATCTACTTTCTCCTCCAGAACATTAAAAAGAGGAAATCTGTACTAATGCTGTGAAACTCAACTTTCTGTGTTTCTGGGGTGCCTCATTATCAAAAAAATACAGGAGTCTTCAGTCTCCTTTCTGATCTATGAATATAAATGTTTGGTATAATTTTTTTAAATTATTATTATTTTTAAATCTTATATGGAGCACTTTTCCTTGAATAATTTTGATGTCACCTAAGATGTTAGTGCTTCCCAAAAGGTATCAGAGAGCTCCCCTTTTGGCTATAAGGAGATGTCTAGGTTGCCTCAGCTGCTCGTGAACTTGTGGGCATGGTGACATTCACAAAGTGTAACCCTGCGATAATTGACTTTGTAAGTGTGTAGCAGCACAGGTGTAAAGACTACAGGGGACACTGGCACAGAGGAGAATGAATTGTTGCAGTTGCAATGAAAGAATCTGGGGATAAACTAACAGTGCTGTTACTAAGGGGGTAAGGTTTGTAGTGAGAGGCAGTGCCTTTTTATTGGCTCCACCAACGCAGGGAAAAGAACAGATATTTTGGGCATAAATGGGCACTCTTACTGTAATTTTTCACCTCAGGTGTGAAGACTGGCTTGTGAGCTTAAAATCTGCCGTTCCCCCACTATTGCAGCCCACTGTCTTAAAGCCGTTCCCCCCGTAGTTAACCCAAGAAGATACTGCCTCTTTTCAAGCACTGCTGTTATACCATAGCCTCCAAGGCGGTATGACCCCCGCCAGCCAGGGCGCACCGCTTTTCCACTTTGCTCTTCTAGATACTCCATCTACATCACTTTAAACGACCACTCGCTAACCCGCAGCTGCACGAATCCTTGTCGGTACCTATCTCCGGAGCAGCATGTTCCCCGTCCTTCCCTGTTCCTGCGCCGGTGGCCCCGGACCCCAACGCCGCAGGAGGCTGCGGTTCCCGGGAGCCCGGGACACCTGAAGGTTCCACTGCGGCTCCCTCCGAGCCGCAGGGGCGGGGAACAGCCGCCATTTCCACCCCGATATTACATGGACTTTTCCTTAGTCCTTCCCGCTCGCCAGGCCGCTGTGCCGCGCTGCTCCCCGGCTGTGCCGCGCTGCCCCGGGCCGCGGCGGCGGGCGGCGCATGCCCGTGGGGCGGTGAGCATGCGCGCGGGCGGGGCGCCGCCGCCGCTCCCGTCGGCCTGTGCCTGCCGCCGGTGGCGGAGCGAGCCCGCCGCGGGCCACGCGCGCTGCCATGGTCAGCGAGGCGGGTGCCGAGCAGGGCGTTGCGGCTCCTCTCCCTTCTCCGGCCTCGCCCGCCGCGCTGGGTAACGGCGAGAGAAGCAAGAGGTAGGGGAAGGCGGGGGCGAGGCGGACGGCGGGGCCTGGCCCGTCCCGTCCCGTCCCGTGGTGCGGCCTGGCCCGGCCTGTCCTGTCCTGTCCTGTCCTGTCCCGCGGCTGCCCGGTGGCTGGCGGCGGCCGGCAGCGCTCGCGGCACGCACGGGTCTGTGTGGGCTCCGGGCTGACGGCCGCCTCCCGGGGCCTCCCTCGACCTGGGCAGCCGGGCGAGGGTCGGCCGGCCGGCCGGCGCTGGCAACGAGGCCCCCGGGAGGGGACGCAGGCGTGGGTCCGCTCCGCGGGTGCGGGAGGGGATGGTCAGACGCACTCCGGCGCCGATAACCGCTTCACTTCCAAGTTGTCCCAATAAGGGGAAACTGCCTGAGCCCCTCCAGTGGGTCTGAGTTGCGGGCGCTGCGCTCGCGAGTGGTGTTTGCACTATGCTTTTTCCTTTTTTTAGCTTGTAATAATGATTTTTGTTAACGCAGTGGGTTCTTGGATTCATAATGTGTTACTTTTGTAGCAGTGGATTCCACATTTTATACTTGGTGTTAGCGGTAGGTGTGGTGAGATGGGCCGGGGGGAGGTATCAGCTGACTGTCCCGGTTTGTAGTGGAAAGTGAGTCTGTATATGTGGGATTAAAGAAACGAATGAACAAAGTGGATACAAATATCCATGTACTCACTGATGCAGGATGACATAGAAAGTTTTTTAGTAAGTGTTCTCAGATTCTCTAGGTTTGTCTTGTGTCTTTTTACAGTGTGCTCCTACACACGTGATAGCAGAAAAGACTCGGAGAAAATGAAATGGTGCTCAGCTGACTTCGGTGCTGTCTGTAGGATAGCAGGCAACCCTTTCCTGTGTTTCCTCTCTGCTAGCGAACATTATGGTTCTAGTCTTTGTGATCAAGCAAGTGTAGTAAGGATAGGACCTTGCTTCCCTGATTTTTTTGTTTTGATGCTGTATAACCGAAATTCTGTTCCAGCACCCATCTTCTCTGCCCGCTTTAACTGTGGTTTCTTTGAATCCAGTACAATACGCACAGTATCATTTTGTTGGTCTCTGCAGGCTGACTTGACTGATGTTCCTGCCAAGTGCAGAGTCTGTATCTTCTCACTAAGGTCTGAAGTGCATTTGTGTAGTGAGGAAATTGCAGGCATAGATTGTGATTCTTCACGTGTGAAGTTCCATTTCCTGTAAAGCCTATTCCTCTGTTATTGCACAGTACGAAGCCTGTTCAGCACCAGGGAGGGGCAGAGCGGGTAATAGCTCTTGAGTAATTTCACTAGGACATGCTGGAGACTTGACGTGCTCTTGAAACGGGAGATGAGTTAACAGATTTTTCTACAAGATGATGATGAGGATTGTCTTGCATGTTTGCAGTGTAGGTTAGCTTGCCTGACTTGGTGTCTTTAAATAGGGGATGATAATATGACATATTCTTAAAATACAGTAAATGCACAATGGTTTTCCTAGCTTCAGATATTCTGGGCAAAGTGCAGCATTTCCTCAGAAGGAAAACAGCAGTGCCAGCTTGTTAAGACATGCAGCGTATTGGCAGAACCAGGTTGTGAGCATATTTGCATGTTTTGGAAATGGTTTAAGACAGTGTTTCCTGCTGCGTAACGTATCAACAACTCCAAGCAGAGCAGAGATCATGTCATGGACAAAAAGGATTCTGAAGGATAGAGCTAGGATTTGATACTTAATTTGCTTTGGGTGGCATTTTTATAGAGGGAAAAATAATAATTTTATTATGAACGTAAAATTCTACAGCTGTAAAAATGCAATGTTTTTTTTTCCTTTAGCATATAGTATGTGCCCATATTGGCTGAATATAGGAGATCAGAGTGGTTTGACATCCACCAGAGTTTATGCAACCTATTAGATATTCCCTGCGAAGTCAGTGACTTCCATGTATTGTCAGGTCTGTTCAGCAAGCTTACTTCAGGACTGAGTTTGTTTTTTTTTTTTTTATTATTTAAAATTCAGTATATCCAATACCAATAAAAATTTAATAAAGAAAGAAATTAGTCATAGTAATTAAATGTTGAATGTGCTGGATGTGGCTGGAATGTAAGCAGCACTGTCCAGGCCGATTTTAACG
Source organism: Vanellus vanellus (assembly GCF_965231255.1). Lineage (NCBI taxonomy): Eukaryota > Metazoa > Chordata > Aves > Charadriiformes > Charadriidae > Vanellus > Vanellus vanellus. The sequence goes on from NC_138905.1 coordinate 16,577,073, forward strand.
GTCTTCTTGAAGCAAGAGTGACCATCCAGTTGTGTAGCATGTGTTTCTTGAAAACATATTTCTTAGATTTTATTTGCCTTATTATTGCTTTAGAGTTATAGCAAGTCTGTTTGAGTAATATTGCTTGTGTATTTTAATCACAACAATTTATTCTTAAATCAGAGGGAATATATGAAGGAGGAAGCGGAGGAGTGTGCTGAAGATGAGGCGACTGAATCGGAAGAAGACCTTGAATTTGATGAAAGAATTGGATGCCTTTCCAAAGGTTCCTGAAAGCTATGTGGAGACGTCGGCAAGCGGAGGCACAGGTAGGCCTTACTGAGATGCTGATGTGATTCATGTGGGCTCTTAACTCAGTCTAGAATAGAAACTTCAATAGGAGGAAGACAGGCATCTGTGTTCATTTGAAACTAGCCAAAATTGGTTTCTTGATTTCTTTTGTGGACTGACAGAGCTTCCTTCAACTAAAGGCATAGTATCTTATCCAAATAGACGCATTTGTCACTAATCTCAAGTGAGTTTTTTGGGTAAAACTGGTGAGACTCAAAACATTGTAAAGGTTCACTATAAAAACTTCTAACCCACTACAACTGGAAGTGCACTGTGCCACGGCTGTAATAAAACTTTCTCATTTGTTGCCTCACTAAACCCTTTTCTCCGTGTCAGGTTTCTGGGTGAGACTGTGTTAGCATGAGCTGAAATGCAGGTTGGATTCAGTTCTGTGCTTTCATAAAATAGGAAAAACATTCTGCAGAGGTGTCTAAGCTAAGTTAAGCATCAGGATGAAGAGCAGCTTTCTAAAGCTTTTTGTCTTGAAGGCGTAGTTGATTGTAAGACTAAGGAAAGCCCTTTGAAAAACTAAACACTTCACTCCAGGTCATGTGCTTGTACTGTCCTTAGTAGTCACTTCAGCTTCTCTTAAAAAGCTGTAGCTGTAAGAAGTACCTTTACTACATGTATCTGAACAGAAAATTGCGCCTGTAAGTTGGGTTGGGTTAGAGGTAGCCTGATCTGGGAAATGGTGACTTTGTCTATTGGAATTGTTTGCAGTTAGACAGGAAACTGCTTGCAGTTAGTTTGAAACAGAGGACAAAAGTCTCTCTCATGTGCCATTATGTCTGAAACTCGGTTGAATAAAAAGTATAAGAAGCAATTGCAATCTACAGATAAGCCTCTGAAGTCATTACGCCACTTGTGAAGAAATAAATATCACAAAGATCTGTATTACTTTGCTATGTTTCCTGAATTGCACTGTTCATAATTAAAGGATTATTGTATATAAAATAATCTTTGAGAGCTGATTAAGTAACTTATTGTTAATGTTAGTCCCAGTTCCTGAGAAAGCGAGTGAGTTGTTTTTATGTTGTAATCCTTAGAAAAACAATAAATGCTTAAGCTTCCTTTTTTTTGTAGTATAGCACCATCCTTCATGAGAACTTCACTGTGGTGAAGGGTGCCTTAAAGATGTCTCAACACTAGAAGTTATCTTAGCATTCTTTGGTTTATCCCAGTAACCTTATAAATGACGATATAGGGTTGTCTTATTCTACGCCATTCTAAAATTTTAATATAGTATTCCTGTTTCATTCAGGATTAAAGTATCAGGCTTACTTTCTGGTGTGATGGGGATGCAAAACATATCAAGACTCTATTTTCAGACTTTCAGTGCCTTAAAACCTATTAGAAAAGAAGTACCTGTCTCTCAAATGGGCTGAGACTCCAGCTCTGGGGCTGGGAGAGCATTCAGAAAAGAGGATCTGTCTTTGGAAATTCTACAAGACTTCATTTTCTTGTTCAGATCCACGAATACCTTTACTTAGATTTACCCAGAAAGCAGCTATGGCTCTTAATTGTTTCCTTGTGTTTGGATAGACAGTATGGCTCCAGCTTTCCTGTTGCATAGCTGGGGTGAGTCTGGCCTACTGGGCTCCAAAAAGAAATTGATAGCCAGAATAATTAACTGATCAGTTCATCTGCTTTCACACTATGCGTTGACATGAAGATCTTCATATACGTGGTTGTTACAAGCTAGAACTTGAAATGCAACAGCCGATGCTGCAGACAGTGGTTCTTTTCTGATCCCGTAGGACAGTGCCTTCATGTCCCTGCTGCCACCCCAGGGCTGTAGACCACAGTGTAGTGAATTGAAGCCGGTCAACAACAGGCTTGTTTTTTCTCAAGTTGCACTTCACAGACTCCATAGAAATACACAGAATGCAGATGGAAAACATACTGTCATAAGCTGTACAAGTCACTACTGTGGTCCATAACTGAAGGTTTTTTTCAAATTACCAAAAGCCATGATTTAATAAAAGGGGCATTGCAGGTGCTTCTGGTACTACGTTTCTGACTGTGTGCAGCAGGATGATCTTCCCTTTGCATTGTACAACTTCAAGTGTGATGAATAGGCTGCTTTGGGGATAGGCAAGGCACATATACCATTAAAATTAGTTTTCTTCCTAAAAGTAATTTCAAACCAGTTCTTCACTTATTTAGCTGTTGGTAGAAGGAATAGCTACATGTTGCTTATCGCCAGAGGGAGAATTGTTTGAAATATTGGGATGGGAGTCCTGACTGTGCAGCTATACACAAGTAATATAATCAGGGCACCTTTTTCTAACTGGACAGTGCATATAATGCATATTTATAGAATCATAGAATGGTTTAGGTTGGAAAGAACCTTAAAGATCATTTAGTTCCACCCACCCTGCCTTGGGCAGGGACACCTTCCACTGGACCAGGTTACTCAAAGCCCCATCCAGCCTGGCCTTGAACACTTCCAGGGATGTGGCATGTTATTTCTCATCTGCTAGCTTCTTGGCTCTAAAACTAGATATAAAGAAAATTGTTATAAAAACTTAGGTTATAGACAAGTGGAGACTTAAAGGGACTTCAAGGTGCACCTTCTCCTTCTTTCGTGCTTGAATTTAGGATTGTGTTTGCCTAGACTATCCCTGACAGTGATTTGTGGGCATTTGGTTTTATATGCAGAGGAGTATCTAGCCTGTTCTTAAATTTTATGTATAGGGATTTCACAACCTCCCCATCTTTCTAGGATTTGACTGTACTTAGTGTAAAAAGTTCTTTCTTGATGTAAAGGTAGGACTTGTTCTTTTTCCCTCCTATGTAAAAGCAAATCCTGTAGATATGGAAACATTTTTCTAAGAGCAACTTACAGATTTGTAAATCAAAGATACCAGATATCAGTATTGCACTGGTAATGCTCAGATTCTGGAATGTTAGAATTTTGTTCTGCTTATGTTTCTGAATAGTATTTCTCATGATCTAAACTTTTTTTTTTTTCTTTTTGACCACTCAGTTTCTCTGATAGCATTTATAACGATAGCTATCCTGACTATAATGGAGTTCACGGTGTATTGGGACACATGGATGAAATATGAATATGAAGTAGACAAGGATTTTACTAGGTAATTTTTATCCATTGGAATTCCTTTTAAAATTTAAATTATCTGTATTTCAGGAAAGAATAGATTTAAAATGTTCATGTGACTTGCAAGCAATTTATGATTGAAATTAATGAAATGCTAAAGGGACTTGATTTTTCTTTTGTTGATTGATTTGTTTTTTTTTTCTTTTCTGGAAACTACAAAGAAGAGAAAGTGAGATTTCTGCTATGAAGAAGTCAAAATAGTGTAGGTTTGTTGGTGGAGTCCCCTGAGGAATTATTTGCTAGCAATTCAGAAGATATTGTAATATGTACATCAGCTTGTAATTACATTACAAGATGTAAATCAGTGGGTTTACGTTACACCAGATTCACATGACACTTACTCTAGTTTATACAGTTGGTGTATTGCCATTATGCTTTGTGCTGCTGGAGGAGAACCTTAAGCACTCATAACTTTGACTACATACCTAGAGATTGCTACTGATCTTGTCTCCAGTTACGGTCTTCAAGATTGCCTTGAAGCTACGTTTGCTGTTGGTTTCATGTGCTTGTCTGGACTGCATTCACCTTTCTTCTTGAGGTGATCAGGCGCCCATGAGTCCATGTGAAGTTAGTGGAGATTTTGTGCACTGAACACCTTTAAATATCACACGTCTGGAACTGAAACAACTTTAAAAGCTGTTTGACTAGTTGCTGTGGTAACAAGCTAAAGATACACATATTAATTGAATGTCTTGTATGTCAGAAATACCAAAGGTTTCTGAACCTTTGAAAAGATAAAAAAATATGAGAAACTTATGGGCGATGCATCAAAAACTCAAGTTAGAGTAAATCCATTCAGACGGATTGGTGTTTCACATTTAGGTCTTTGCGAAAGTAGGTTCTTTCCCTAGCGAAGCTATCACACGGGAAGGATAGTCTAGTGCTTAAGAGACTATTATGGGACTTGGGAGGTGTCCTGCTGCAGATTTTCCAGTTTGATTGTGAGCCAATCACTCAGCCTGTGGTTCTGTGACAATTTAAGCCAATGGAGATTGGTATCACTAACTCATTTCTCCTGTCTGCTGACCACGTCTGAATCCAAGTTGAGCCAGTGTCGAATCCCTTGCTTATGTGATTTGTTTGTGGTCAGCTAAGTTCCCAGAAGCAGCTCCCTGGAGGTGATAGGATCATGTAACTATAGTGAGGGGATTTGTTCGTTATAGTTTAAATGACTTTTGTGAAACGAACATGAAAACCAACAGGAAGTGCCCAGAATATTGGGGAATGACACACAATCAGACTTTTGGTGTGATGGAATTTTTTGGGGTATTGTTTTTGGTTTGGTCCCCCGTCCCCCCGCCCCCCCCCCCCAATGGAAAGAATTATATTTTACCACCCCTCATTGTGGAAACATTCAGGATAAAGATTGGAACATAAAAGGCATTTTGCTATTATAATATGGGAGCATTTTTGAAAAAAGGAGCTTTTTCCAATGATCTTTATGACATGGCAGTATTTTCTGGGAACTGGTTTTAGCAACTTCTCAGCCTGATCCTTAATGTCACAGTCCTGAAGAATTCCGATTAGGATTGGAAATGCTATGGCCTGTCTTAAGGACAAAACAGGAGGGAGGTGCTCAAATATTTGCTCAGTTTTGGATTTGTAACTCCTACATTGTCCTGATCCACTGTATTCTGTGGCATTTATTGCACTGTTATAGTTGTGTGGAAAAAAAATGTGTAAAATATTGAAAACTATATATTCTTAATAAGTGTGACAAACTCTTGGGCCAGTAATATATAAAACAAAAATCTGTTAGGAGTTTCGTAGTAAAATTTAACAGGGAAATCTGATGCTTTTATCTCTTAAGTTATAAGTGATCATCAATGCTTTAATAATTAAAGGTCCATTTTGGTTCACGCAAATTTTAAACAGCTGAAGTTTATATATACTGGTGTAAATTTTATTTGACTGTGTTGCTGGAAGTAATCTGAGAATTTTAGAAATATATATCTTGATACTTACAGTCAATGTTACTTATTAGCTTTTTGCCTTTTTTTTTTTTCTTTCCAGTAAGTTAAGAATCAATATTGATATTACAGTTGCCATGAGGTGTCAATGTAAGTATTCCATCTGTGAAAGTTTTGAAACACTTTAAACGCTCTTTGGAATATGCATTTGCTTGCAATAGTTGGATATTGTTCAAAATATTCTAACAGTGAGATTTCTTCTCATCTTGATGATATGTAGTGATCTTAATGGCATATGACTCACTGAAAGAATTGGTAGGAGATGTGAAGAAAAGTATTTATGCCATCTTATTCATGTCTCACAGAACTTTGCTTTTTCTGTCAGCAAAAAAGGGATCTGTTGTTCCACTCTCTCTAGCTGGAATATTCTAAAAGCTCATTGTGAGACACAACTCAGCAACAGGAATTTATCACAACTTTTATTTATTTATGAACTTGGCAAATATTAATCTGGTCTACTGTTTAACAGTACTGGAACCATCGGGTAATTTCATCCTCCTGATGAACATATGGATGCCTTCCTATTTAAAGACAATGCTTGCTATTCTTTTGACATCGTGTAGATAGTGAACCATTATTTGTATAGACCGGTTTTGGTTGTCCTGACCTGAGAAAGAGAGAGAACACTAGTAATACCAACGATACAAGCAAATTTTCAAGACTCACTTTTTTAGCTAGGTTGAACCTTGCATTAATTTTATGGTACATCAATACCATACAATTTATGTTTGTCTCACAAGTATTAATTCATAAGTCATCCCTTCTTACTCTTAAAATTTATTTTAATATTTTTTCAATTCTTTTCCAGTTAGCATAAAAAAAAATCTGGTTTGTTTTCTACTTTTTTTTTAAATTTAAGAAATAAACAAAACGGTATCCTCTGTTTTGACTAGTCTTGGTTTAGATTCAGTGCTTATGAAACAGGAAAAAATACTTATAACAGATCCTAGAAAGCTTGTGTATGTGGTTCATACAACATCTGTGAAGGTGTTACATCAGTGAGAAAATATTGCAAATCTGAAAAGTTTGTTTCTGGTCACTGTGCATCAGTTGATGATACTCTGATGTGATAGGTTGAAAAGTAGGATTCTGTGATTTCCCCTTAACCTGCCAGTGATCTGCTTCTTGCCAGAATTATTTTTCATTTGGTTTGGACTTTGTTATAAGGAACAGTAACTTTTACTGAAAGTTTGCAGCTGTGCTGTGAAACTTCATTTCAACTTTTTGTTTGTTTGTTTTTTTATGATCATCTGTATGCCTCTTAATATTTTTCTCCCTGTTTAAAATAGATGTGGGTGCTGATGTTCTGGATTTAGCAGAAACAATGGTCGCCTCTGCAGATGGGCTAATCTATGAACCAGTAAGTTGATTCTTACATTTTTATTTAAAAAGCAAATTGCTCTTTACTTGATGCAGAGCACTACTGGGCTGATTTGCTTGCTTGTATTTTTCTCCCCACAACTGGGCTGCGCAGACCCTGCCGGCGTATTGTCTGATACATGAATGAGGTCTGCAGTGCTTACCGCAGGAATCTGCTAGGGAAAAAGGCTAGCGTTGGGACTTCTGTGTGTTCACACTCTGCGAATACAGCAGATTTGAATACAGCAGACTCCCAGATCAGTGCTTCGTAACAAGCTAGTGATTTCTACAGCTAGTTATTTTCACATGTGCAAGTTCTAGGGATAAGCGCTAACAGTATTTGATATGGAAGGAAAACTATCAGAACTCATAAAAAGAGAATTGATGTAACTGATTTTTAACTGGAAGAATACTATGATTCTTAAAAGGGATAGAAAGTCACCATGATATCCTTATAACGTGGAATGGCTTTAAAGATCATAAATTGGGTTAGTATCCTTTTAATTTCTGTACTGTGAACTGAAGGCTCTGGAACTGTGTAAGCTTATGCTCTCTTAAAGTGGTTTTGATGGCATAGTACAATAAGCTTTGAAGTAATTATGCTGTGTGAAAGTAATTTATCGTTTACAGAAAACCTGTTAGAGAATGTAACTTCCTGCTGTAATTATTGCATTCTCTAATAACTGAAGCATATCCCAAAATATAAGAGTTTTGTCCAAATTCCTACTCGTGCTTGAGCAGGAGGAGATGGCTGAATGGAAGGACATGCTTGGGAAGGGGAAGAAGCTTGGTTTTGCTTGTCTGTTCTCCTTGGAACATTTCCTTGTTTTGTCTGGACAGTAATCTCTGCGCTGCTGTAGCTGCTGCGTGCTAGCAGTTGCCCCAGTGATTATAATCCTAGAAAGAGGCACAGATGTTACTAGTGATATTATTGTGCTGGTTGAAGTATAGCAGATCTGGTAGCTTGTCTTAAAAGCAGTGCTTGGTGTAGGATGACCCTAGAAATAAATGAGCTGCATCTGGATCCTTGTTTTTCAAAGATTGCTCCTCTGCCCGGTTCATTGCTGTTTGCACCAAAACCACGCATGTCAGTTATATCACTTAGAATTAAATGGCCACTCACTGCTTCTTCTAGCCTATGTTAGTTAGAGGCTAGTAGGGCAGAGACTGCTGACTCGAGTTACGAGAGCTTTAGGAAAAGATGCTGAAGTTACAAATGCAAACAAGTGAATAATTCTAGGGGGAGAGGGACAGAAATTTCCATACTTGAACACTAAATGTATTACTTAAAGTCCTTTCATAAACTCCAGTATGTGGTACCAAATGTGAAGTTTATTGTAAATCCCCACCCCTTCCCACACCCCAGTTCTCTTCTGGGTTTCATGGATGGGACTTCAGTCCTGCATGTTTTATTAGATGTGTTATTTTTGTTTCAGGTAGTATTTGATCTCAGCCCGCAACAAAAAGAATGGCAAAGGTAAGGCACTGAGATGCATGTCTATGGTTTGTATTATTTGTACTGGAAGTGGCTTTGAGGTACACTAGAGTTACAGAACAGAACTATGTCTTGGGTCAAACAGCTCTTGCTTGTAATTTCAGAGTGCAAACCTGTGAAAAGATACTAATTTACTTCGCTTTTATCATGATTTGAGATCTCTGTTATGTAAAAAATTTGCTTTGGACTTATTTGTGGAATTGGGTCTTGCAGTTGCAAGCCAAGATATATGGACTCGCTCAACTTATGTTTCCAAATGAATACTTGGTAGCACAAGCTTTAATTATGGCTTCAGATGCATAACACAGCTTAATATCTGAATGTCAAAGCTGAACCATAGTAACAAATTGGCACGTTCTTGTGAAAGGAAATGAGTTTGAGTCTTTCATATAACTTCATATAATGGACACACTGTTTATCATTTAAACTGGAATAGCTTGGTTATGTGTGTGATAGCTATACTGATAATCTTGTAATAGAACCTGAAGCTTATGTGGGAGTCTGGCTAGTTTTGGTATTTTGGTAACATGCTACTGTGAACACCAGAGCTTTAAGCTCTGTATAAAATATTCTCAAAGTTTATTGTAACACTTTAATGCTGACATGAACCTTGCTAATTTTTCGATTTATAAACTGCAGCTGAAGCTGATAATTAATTGTAAGGTTATTTTTTGTTTTCCTGTTGCATGCTTTCACACTTGTCTGTGTAATCTTCAGGATGCTGCAGCTGATTCAGAGTAGGCTGCAGGAAGAACACTCTCTTCAAGATGTGATATTCAAAAGTGCTTTTAAAAGTGCTTCTACAGCACTGCCGCCACGGTAAGAAAAATTGGGATGTTGTGTCGTCATTCCCCTCTTTCTACCCTATTTAATTAGACTTCACATTTTATTGTGGTTGTGATTTTTTTTTTTTTTTTTTTCCTTGGAAGATAATTTTGCAAGAAAAGAAGGTCTTACTGCTTTTTATTGCATTTTAAAATAGTATACTTGATACTTGCTTTAGGGAGCTGTTGTTTTATGAAAACCTCTGAGGTTTCCAACCTGGAGAAGGTTTCCAGGTTTTGTGCCTGTATTTATAGATATATATGTATACATGATACAGACACACACACATAAATATATATGTACACCTTTTTAGTCCATTTTTTTCTGATGCATTCTTTCTAATGTGAATTAGTAATTCCAAAGCAATACTAAACAAGAGTCTTTTTTTTAAATGAAAGAATATCTTTCTGTTCAGCAACATTTTAAAAAAATCCTGCTATTAGCTGTGACTTAATATTTTTTTGTTTTAAAAGAAGCAATCTTTGAATAAAAATGTGTTTTGTTAGTAAATGCCCTGGTGTAGGATAGCACTGTTAAAATTGTGTGGAGAAACCTTGCTGTTGACACTTTATTTCAGCTACCCACAAAATGCTAAGAGGCTACTGTGTAGGCTTGGTCTACCTGAATCTAGATGCTATGTGATTTTTTTTTTTTTTTCTTCCCCAGGGGAAAACACTTTCTACATGAAAGCTGAAATTCCTTTCCCCTTAAAAACAAACAAACAAAAAAAACCCACACAAGCAAGCTATAAATAAAACAAAACAAAACAAACACCAAAAGCATTATATGCGCTTTCCATGTTGTAATCTCCCTGTTTGAGGACTAAATACATCCTTTCTTCCTAAGGCAAGGCTAAAGAGGGCTCAAAAAATATTTTTTTCTCATTTGGTTGATGTCTTCAGAGTCAGTAAGTCCTTCTGTGCCTCTATGATACGTGTTAGTGCAGTATTTATGCTTGAGGTGTGTTTAAGGAGCAGATTTGAAATATGTTCTGAGTTGTGGACATCCCAACAGGTATGGGAAGAGGAAGGTTTCATAAAAAATAAATGTTGAAAGCTGTTCTTGCTACAGGGTTGTTAAGGTGACTAATATATTTTGTTATGTTCATTGTAGTGTTAAAACTTTCCCAACAAACCTTTTTTGGTAGAGCTAGTTGGAAAAAAAATCCCCAGGGCAGCAAGATATATTTATAGTCTTATGATACCTGAACATGTGAACAGGAAACATAAGTTAGCTTTGTACCCCAGTACAAAGCTGAATACAAGTACAAACGAAAGCTTATTGGTTTCATCAGACTGACCTTTATTAGTTTCCTTCCCTTCCACCATCTCTGCTATAATTCCAGAAGAATGCAATAGGGAGAGGTAGATGATAGTGCTATATCTTTACGCTAGGAAAAAGAAATCTAACTGTACTGCTGTTATTTCTGTTAGTGAATAGTCTCAAGTATTCTTTATGTTGTTTTTGTTTAACCAGGGAAGATAATTCATTACAGTCTCCAGATGCGTGCAGAATTCATGGTCATCTCTATGTCAATAAAGTGGCAGGGAACTTTCACATAACTGTGGGCAAGTATGTTCTGTTCAATTCCTGAAAATAAAAAAAAGAATTTATTTCTATGTTATATATAGTGCATGCATGGATATGTGTGTGTATGCTTTTACACTTTTGAGTTAATGACTGGTTTTCATTAAACTTGCCATACACATACTTGGTATTATTTTCTGTGTGGTATCTTTTCTTGCTCAGGTAAAAACAAATTCCTTCATAAGTTATTAAAACAATGCAGTGCATTATTGCATGCAATGTAGTGGTTATGAATTCCAGTGTCTTACAGGATGAAAACTCTTGAAAATACATCCTCTGTCAGGGTATGATGTGGAGTGGACTGCTTGTACTTACTTCTGTTCTTTGGGCCTGGCCAAACTTCTCCTTTCTGTTAGCCTGCAGTTCACTAACATGGATGAAGTGTAGACACATGCCACTTTAGTGCTGAGATAACATTGTTAGAGAACCATAGTTAGGGAGCTAAATGCTATTTCATCTTGATTTGAGGAGAGACTTTCAGATGCGCTTCGGCAATGGTATTAGCTTATATATACTGCATAGAAACTTGTGTTCACTTTTCTCTGTGCTCTCTAGCTCTGCTGTCCTCTCTTGTCTTCCTGTCACCAGAAATGTTAGCATGCAATCTATACTCTCTGATTTATCCACATGTAATTCCAGCTGCTGTCTTTGTGTGGGTATTTCTCCAAATGTCACTTCTGTTTGATCTTGTACCACTTCTCTGATTTGCCCCGAGATGTCCAACTTCTTAAGCCTTTTTCAGAGCTGATGATTTCAGCCTTTCATTTGTACTGCTATCACTTCTCTCTTCCTGTCTCTAGTTCTGCAACCCTGAATAATCTTTTGCTTTCCTTTGCTTCCTTTTGCTCATCATTACGTTTGTAATTCTGCTAAGTTGCTCCTTCTCTTCTTGTAGATTTTTTTTTTTTATGGCTTTTCTCACTGCCCACCTTTGTACCTAATTGCCTGGTTATTTATTGTAGTCCTATCTTGACTGATCTCACTGTCTTTCTCCACCTTCTGTTTGTCCAAAGCTTACATGTATTTGGTAATTATTTAACTCAAGCTAAATAGGGGAAGTTTCCAGCATTATTGGCCGGACTGGTAGGGATGAAGTGTGGCTGAGAGACTGTTTAACTTTCCAGACAGAGTTGTGGTTTTTCCTTCCCTCTTTGCATTGTTACCAGCCTCTGCGTTGTATGTGCTTTGCAGGTCTACAAACAGGTGTCCAGAACTGAAGTTAACTTGCTCAGTTGGGGAGCAAATACAGAGCATAGTTAACTTGCTTAATTATAGAACAAGTATGGTAAAGTTTTCACTAGTCACTCGAGCAGTTCTGCAGTTTTTCACGTAATAGGCCTTGGTGGCTCTTCTAGTAGCCTGGTGACTTGATGTGTGTTTGACATTTCTAAAAATGCAAGACACTAATTTTGTGTAAGAGGGTTTACATGAGTCTAATGTTCCTGTACCTTGTCATTTGGGTTGTCTGTACTTGGCAGTAATAAAAATGTCTTTTTTTTTCATATAGATACAGACAATTTTTATATATATAAAACTTTGTAAAACATGTATATATCATATATATTTAAACATGTTATATGTATGCACATTTTTTTATATGTATATAAAGTATTTATTGAAATAGAGGGGGAGAGGTAATTTTTCTACATAGTCCCGTTTAGGAAAACTGTCTTTTGTGTGGATTCATTAAACAAAATTTTCATAAAACATACCTTGCTTTCTTTAGGGCAATACCACACCCTCGAGGCCATGCGCACTTGGCAGCCCTTGTAAGCCACGAGTGTAAGTTCTTTCTGTCATCTCCATACAAATGAGTATCATTTCTTTTAGACTACTCTCTCCTGATTCATGTGTTAAAATAGGTTGCTGTTGTAAAGATGTCCTAGCATTGTAGAAGAAAGTGAAGAATACTCTTTGCAATGTTACGACTCAGTAGTGACTTACTTTTATAAGTTTAACACTATTAGTGTTATCTTTAGGTTGCTTCTACAGCAATGATAACAGGAATCTCAAATGTATTTTGTTGCAACAGAGATACCATATGAAATTCCTGTATTTCAGTCCAAACTACCTATTTCTGCAAAATCTGTTTTTATAAGGTTAAAAAATTCTGACCTTTGTCCTTAGAAACTTAATTTCTAGGCTGAGTTAAATACTAAATGTGTGTTGCTGCCGTACTTAATGTGAGGCAAGGGTGACTTACTGTGAAAAATGAACTTGATGTTGGTTAAACCTCCAAATGTCTGCCCGTTAATTTATGTCAACACAAGTGTATCATATTACTGAGCTTAAACATCTTTGCAAAATCAGGTAATATAGTAACTTGGTAGTTGCCTTACGCTTTCTCTGTACATTTCATTTATGAAACGTTAGGATTTTTAATACCGTTACATACAAGAACCTGATCTGTAGTATAACCTCAGTATTTCGCCAACTGGAAATTACCTGTCATGAAATTTTAACTGTCTTCAGCTCCAGGATTGGTTCAGATAGAATTTTTATTTTAGAAGTTCTTTTCTAGAGACATTGAATTTCTTTGTTAAATATTTTGGACTTGGGTTTTGTTTGAAATATGTATGTAGATGTATTGATGTAGTCACAAGCACAAATCCAATGAAATGCACACCATTATTTTGAAATATTCTAAGTAATGTGTTTTCCAGTGTGAGAAATGGCTGCATCTTTTTCTCTGAGAAGAGTACGGAATCTCATAGATTAAAAATGTTGTTTCATTTCTCTGTATTGTCTTTCAGCCTATAACTTCTCTCATAGAATAGATCATTTGTCATTTGGAGAGCTGATTCCAGGAATTATTAATCCTTTGGATGGAACAGAAAAAATAGCATCAGATCGTAAGTGTTTTGTGTTTAAAAAAAAATCTTGTTTTCTATATTTCTCCAATAATTACATCTAAAGTATTATTGTGTTTCATGAATGTTGTGATTTACAAACAACTTGTCCTGCTAAATTTGTTAGTGAGCAATGCACTGTTCAGTTATCTACATGGCATCTTCAGTGGACAATTTCTTTATAATATCAGTATCTCTATATATACTTTGCTGTTTCACTGAAATTGATTTGCAGTTTCTTCCAGATTTGTGTTATATTGAAGTTAAATATGAACATATTGCAAAGAATTTTGCAGCAGTATGCTACAGTGGAGATTCGTAAATCTGATTGTTGTAATGGGGAAAAATAAGTCTGATTTGGTTTAAAAAAAAACAAAACTGCATAATGAGTCTTGGATTCTATTCCTGTATTTAGCTTATCACTTCCACAGTTTGTTTTGTGAGTCTATTATAGGAAGGGTTTGTGTATCACTTTGTTTCCTCATGTATAAATAAAGGAGTATAGTAAAGTAACCTACTTTACAGAGCTACCTACACCTCATCCTCTGACTTGTATTGCCCATGAGAGTGATCCCAGAACCTTCTAAAGCTCCTCTTGTCTCAAAGTCAGTCAGTCCGTTGGCTGTTCCTGCCAGAAGGGTGTAGGGTAGTTGAAACAAATTGCTTTGGTCAGTCAGTGTTTGTTCTCTTAGGGAATTGCATGAAGACAGAGCAATCATAAATACATAAGCATGCTGATTGCTCTAGAATAATCCTCGAGAATTCTGTCTAATCAAGAGAAAAACTGTAACCAGTTTGGAAGGGCTTCCAGCATTGTGGAGACAATTCAATGGCTAAAATCTAATCAAACCACAGTTGAGATGTATGTATCACGCAAAATGTGACTTTCTGAAACTTCTTTGGTTCTGGTGTCATGAAAAACACTATACATTTCATTTGAAGCTTTGAGTGGCCTGACCTTAATGACTCTTTTAATTATGTAGGTAAAATGTAAATTTCTCTGAGTACAAATCCGACAGGCGTTGCTCAGGGAATCTAACTTTGTCCATGCAGATGGTGCTGAACTAGTCTTGGCAGTGCTGAGACTCCTTGAAGAATGTCCCCAGTGTAAACGGCTTAGCTGATTAACTATTTTAAATATTACTTGTTTGATTTATTTGTGAGTGTCTCGGATGGTCTTTGACTCTGTACTTAATTCAACAGTGGGATTTGTTTTCTTCTAGACAATCAGATGTTCCAATATTTTATCACAGTTGTGCCAACCAAACTCCATACATATAAAATTTCAGCAGAAACTCATCAGTTTTCAGTGACAGAAAGGGTAAGTAGAAGTAAGAGAAAACCGTGCAGAGAAAAATCTAACAGCGATTGTTTTTAACAAAAGCTCAAATGTGAAAAGGGAGATTTAGTTGTACCGTGGCTTTGAAAACTTCAGTGTGAAGAAACTCTTTGTAGAAGATGCACTAGATTTATCTGTAAATAATATAATACTGATGGTAAAATGTATATGGTTGGTGACACTAACTTCTTGAATTAGTGTTTTGCATCCGTAGATCTGGAGTCAGATATTAGAGTTAATGATAGATATCCAATTGTTTCCACTTCACTGGATGCTAAGAGCGGTGGTGGTGATGGTGAAACCCTGTAAGTTTTAGGTCTGTAATCTTGTGTGTAGCTTTACAAATATTTAATCCACCTTTAGCTTTTTATCTGTGTGGGAAGCAAACCAAAACCACAGCTCACTTGTGTGTCATGAACATGGTTGTGGAGTGTTAGAAAGGAAACAAAGGTAGTTTGTATGAACAACTAATCACAAAGAAAGCATCTCTGTCTCTCAGCTGTCTTGTTTAACCTTTGTTGGACCACCAACTTCAGTTACTGTCCAGACTAGAGACCTTCCACTTCTGGGCTTGGAGGGGCTTTTGATTCTGAAGACATAAAGAAAGTAGTTATAGCAGCATAGTACATGGGCAAATCATAAGGGACTAATTTTAAAGACTGTTGTAAATAAGAAAAAGGCCTTATGTGTACCAGTTACATGTTTCATTTCCAGACACTGAACTCTGTTTTGATCTTTTATTCAAAAGCCAAAGAAAAAAATCTTTTCAAAAAGTTTAACTAAAAACAACAGATAAAGCAAGAGGTAAGAAGGAAGCCTTGGGTTGAAAGGAAATTCAGGGATTAGGATGGCAGTTCACTGTAATACTTTGTGGTGTTCTCCGAGGGAGAAAAATCTTTATTTCCTCAGGATTCCATGCTGTGCTTCTGAAAAATACATAGCATGGGGAAGTAGGATAGAGGTGATGTCTTGGGGTTCAATTTGGGACATGTAGACTGCTGAAGGGGAAGACTGGCTCTAAAACTCATGAAAGCTGGAGTAAAGAGGAATGAAGAGGAATTTTGTAATGCAATATACTCCCAACTCCTGCTGGTCTAGCAGTCTGCTTCATGTTTTCTCTGCAAGCTAAGGCACTCCTTAGACTTCTGGACATCAGTCAACTGCTTATCTTACTCCTTACTGCATTTTTTTCATCTTGTATTAAATGTTTCTCTCCTTCTGCTGTAGAGATGGTTTCTGTCAATTAACTGTGCAGTCTTAGTTAGCTCTTATTTTCTTGGGGGAATGTATTTTTTATGAAAGTTGCAGCACAGTCACAGGTTGCTTTGGAGAAAAGCTTGTGAGCAGTAGAGGTAAAGTGGCATTACATACTTGCTTGCTCTGGCTGTCTCAGTAGGTAGCCCTGTGGCCTGTAAAGCTTGTTTGGTTTTGTTTTTGGAAACCAAATACCCCTAGCAGATGAGCTGGAAAAGGCTATTAAGACGAGTTAACACTGAACAACTTAGTGCATTTGTTTTATAAGAGTAGGCGTGTGTGTAGACCTGGAAGAAGGTGGTCAGCTAGCCAAGGCTAAAACTTGAATACAGTGAGGTTTAATTGCCAGTGGTGAACAGACTGGGAAGCAGAGTTTAAAAGGTGTGGGCAGAATCGTCTCCACTATTGTTGATGTTTGATATACTGTGTTTATCTATGTTAAAAAGATATAATTCTAGCAAGGCTTCACTGATATCTGAGATACCTGATGCAGGGCTAGTTATTTTCATCAGGTTTTAGCAACCAACAGTTAAATCGTGTGCAGCAGTTGAAGCTACAAGCAGACCAAAATGACTTGTGGGAAAATAATTATGTATCTTTTGAGGGTGGAGTTTTGGGCATTCTGTTTAACTTCGTATTCTTTTTTCACCATTTGACTTCAAAAGACCAATAAGGTTTAGGAAAACAAAAGAGGGAAAACAAACAAACAAATATTTTGTTGTCCCTTGCCAACAGCAAGGTTCTGTTTAACTACCTTCAGTCTTCTCCTTCTTAGTATGCCTGATCATCCATCCTCTAGTGCTGAATGGTGTCACATTCTTGAAATATAGAAAGCATTCTGTACTCTTTTGGGTTGGTTTTTGTTTATTTAACCATTGCAAAGTTTCTGTGACCTGGTATCATAACTGATACATTATTTTGTCATCCTGTTTACTTTGGTTTGGTAGCAAATAAAGCAATATGGTTTATGTCAACTTTAGCTGACTGGAGAAATTGCCTAGTCTGTATTTCAAAGTGGTATTCTGCTTTTTATTTTGTACTGTATTTTGCATGGTTCTTGAGCACAGGCTGTTAAATCTGTGGGTGAGATGGAGCTGTGATACATTGCTTTTCTGTTCAATCTTGCTTGTCTGTCTTCTCCACTCTTTTTAGCCTAGACATGGCTGAGTTTGTCTTCAGTCAATTATATTTTTTTCTCCTGCCCTTGTATATTTTCAGCCAGACTTACCTGGCAGTTCGTTTGTCAACACCTTTCACTAACAACAAAATGATAGCAAACTTCTGAAAGAAACTTAAGAATGTGTTGAGGTTTTTTCTCCTGAAACCTTTTTTAAAAATGAAGAGATTTATAGCAGCCACGCTTTCCTCTTTGGGGTCTTTTGGTTTAAGAATTTGAGCAAATGAGAAGAAACTGTAAAAGTTCTTGGATTAGGACTGAGGCATCTGATCTGTTTAGTCATGGTGAATTAGTTATTTTTATCGAGGTGTATTTCCTGCTGTGTGACTGTTGTCTGAAGTGACCTGACTGACAAAAACTTTGAAAAGAGATTTGATACTGGTATTCAGTTTTCAGGCTCTAGTAATTTTGAATTTTTGATCTTTTTCCTTTTTATTTCTTTTTACATCAAAGTAATGGATTATGGCCTATGTGTAAGTATGCACTGAGGAAAAAAAAAATGACATTGGTCTAATTTAACTTAAGCTTCTGAATTTCCATTATGCTATACTCTAGTTTAGGGTCTTCCCTGATACTTTTAAGAACCAGCAATTAAATCCTCTCTGGCATGTGAATCTAGAGATACGCTCCAAGGAAGAAGGATGAAGCCTAATGAGTCTTAGATGCAGTATGCAGATTTACAAACACCCTCTGGGAAAACTGCCATAGCTAAGGCTGTTCAACAACCTAAATGTCTCCTGAAGGTCTCATCCTGATTTGAGTGATTAATAGTAATGCATAAAGTAGGAAGAGTTGGACCACTGTGTTGTACCAGCACACTCATTTGCATTCACAGGCTAGACCAAGACTGGCACTTACCCTCATAGGTACCAAAAGCAACCTAATTATAAACACACTTTTTTAAAGGATCATGTAAGCAAATCTCGAGAGGATAGTACCAGAGCCTGGTAGTGAACATTGGTATGCAACACAGAAGACTGGCAACCAGGAAAGTAAATTGTTATTTAATAACGTTTGACTCCTAGAAGGTACTGGCCAAAGTTATCTTGATATTTCTTGGTTGTCTGTTGATTGCTAACTGTGATTAAGTAGCTCTTTGTTGTCACATCTATTAAGATTGTTTTCCTTGTGACTAATAAGTGACTAACTTGTGTTTCTCTCTCTTCTTTCAGGAAAGAGTAATTAACCACGCAGCTGGCAGCCATGGGGTGTCAGGAATATTCATGAAATATGATATCAGTTCACTTATGGTGACGGTGACAGAAGAACACATGCCTTTTTGGCAGTTCTTAGTGAGGCTCTGTGGCATTATTGGGGGAATTTTTTCAACTACAGGTAACTATCAGTGCTTTCCCCCTTAAGTTCTACCAGAATTTTTTTTGGTCATGGTGATTATTTATGGATAAATTGCAGGGGAGTCCTGAACCTCTAGCAGGTTTAAGACTAAGTGACCGTTTGTATGCCCTGAAATGTGCAATGAAAGCTAGTCGGTTTTGGTGTCCTAGTAGGCCATTTCTGCTCTGCTGAGGGCCTGTTGTTTCCTTTTTGGTAACTCTGTCATAGTTTATTTACTTCTGGAAGAGCAAGGAGAGATATATATATTTATACACACACACCTATACACACAGAGAGATTTCTGATATTCTGTGTATTTCCTACAGTTGGGATCCTGTGCTAAATCATTGCCAAAAATTGAGATAAATTTTCCATCTGAAGTAATTGGGAGAATTTTCCTTGTGTAACTTGTCAATGTACTGCAAGATTTGCTCCTTTAAAAAAAATAAACTAAGTTGAAATTACCTGATTCAGTTATTAGTCAAGACATAATAGGGTATCTTGATTACAAGTTATTTCTTTTCTCGGCTTTCACTTGAAGAAAGCGTGATAAAGAGCCCTTGAACTAAGAGCTCTCTTTCAAAGTAGGTATTTGTGTCCCACAGAATGTATTCTAACACATGAAAGCCGTATGGAAGGAACTACATTTGCTTGGATAGCTTTGGTTTTGCTTTTATTGATGCATTTCAGAATGTTAGAATTCCCCCTGCCCTTGATGTTTCCTTTTTTATGTTAATTTCTCAGAGGTTTACATACGTTTACTGCATTGTATCCCGTTGAAGTATCGTGTAGAGTTCTGTTGTAATACTTCTGTAAGTACTACAGTTTTACTACTTGTGACAATTTAAATCTTGTTTGACATTGCAGGAATTTTACATGGCTTTGGAAGATTTGTAGCAGAAATTATTTTTTGCCGTTTCAGACTGGGCTCTTACAGATCCACATCGGTAAGAAAAACTTAAGTATTAAGTGGTATGGCTGCCTGAGGGTGGATGATAAATTCTACTGGGACCGAGTCCCAGAGTTGTCCTTAAGATGCTTGTAATAAACGTTCCCTTTGATGAACATATGAGCAGATGTTCAACAGCTTTTAAAAACAGTTGGAAAATCTAACACGTAAGGAAGCCAGGTGTTTTCTAAGAAGCTGAATTAATGAAACAAAGTCTCGTAGAAATTTCTCTGCTACATACCCTCCATTTTCCTCACTATACTCTTTTTATTTTCATATTACTACAAAAATTACGTGTTTTCCCAGGTCTCATCAGTCTCCTTCACATATTCTTCTTCTGCTTGGCCAGCTGACTGAAGAAGAGGCACTGCATGCTGCAGGGGTTCAGTGTTGCTACTGATTAGCCTGTGTGCTACTGCCAAGCAGTGTGAAAGAGCTGAGCAGTCTTTACCTTTCCCTTCATTGAGCATCAATAGCATTTCTCCTCTAGCAACTACTTGATTTTGTATTACTTTCATTTTTCCCGTTTTAAGCCTGTAGGTAGCCTTTAAGACCTCTACCTTTCTCTCAAATTTGGTTGAAGTTTGCCAGCTGGCAGGGTTATGTGAGTGGGGGGAGAGGAGGGAAAGCAAGCAGATTTGTATAATTTTTGTTTGGGAGACCAGGCAAAAGGCACACAAGAAATGCCCAAGAATAAAGAAGTGTGTTTTGGGGGAGGGAGGGGAGATTCGGTTTCTGGACAAGCCATTAATAACACTTTGTTTTTGTTTGACTAGGTCCCACTTCCTGATGGCCACACAAGCAACCACTTACCTCTGATTACAGACAATAGTACGCATTAGTCTCCTGAGAAAACTAACTTTCTTCCTGCCTGATACAGAAGACATTTTTTTATAATAAAGAAAACATTGTGCAATATGCTGAGACAGTGCTGATGGGCAGCAAAAAATGAAGCCTTTACAAAAGAAAAGAACACCAACACAACAATTTGTGTAATTTTTTGTCTTTCTGAGTGCACATGGAGTCATAGGAGGTTGTGAGACCAGTGAGGCAGACCATCTTCTGGAGATTAAAGGAGCGTTGCTGTCAATACAGTATTCATGGTCAAGCTGAATGTCTTTGTGATGACTGCCATTGACTGCTGAAGCGTCTTGATTCTGTGCCTGGGAAGGCTAGCAGGCTCCAAGAAGAAAAGAATCTGTGGGATGTGTGGAAGAGCCAGCAGCAGGCAAAGAGGGACAGTAATAGAGCTGGGGTTTCTCTTAGGTGTACAAACTGAGGATTGGGTTTTCTTCTTTTGTAATGGTGGGGCCATGGGCTAAGATGCTATTCCTACAGGTGGGGAGCAATCCTAGAAAATCCTGAAGAGAGGGAGATGAGAGAACTCAGGGAGTAAGGTGAAGCCCAAGCCATAATGTTGGTGATAGCTGCTGCCTTTCTGTAGTCCCACCATTCCTCAGTGGAAGAAATGTAATGCGGAACAGCAGAGTTCCTCTGTATTTTCACACAGCCGCTTTGCCAACAGTGAAAATATCACTTCTGGGGTTGACGCGGAAGTGCCCAAGGACTCTGAGAATGGGCTTCAGTGTGCACGGTTGTTTGACTTGGCATAATAAGTCTTTTAAATAAGGCATTTGACTGTAGTTTTGATAAAAGGCAAGACTCCCTAGCAAAAGATCAGGAAATCTTTGTACACCTCTTTCTTGGTAAAGAAATTGCTTTGA
Source organism: Vanellus vanellus (assembly GCF_965231255.1). NCBI lineage: Eukaryota > Metazoa > Chordata > Aves > Charadriiformes > Charadriidae > Vanellus > Vanellus vanellus. The sequence continues at coordinate 16,598,387 of NC_138905.1, forward strand.
TGGAACCTTCGTTGTATTCCTGCTGCTACTATGTAAGCCATGGTATGTAAATCCTGGAGATGGGGAGGAAAAAGAGCAAGAAGCTGCCTTGCTTTGGTTTGGCTAAATACTGCAGAAATGTGGAATTTGGGGCAGTGGGAGGTCTGCTAGCCCAGGCAGGGAGTGGTAGAGTTGATAGTAGGTGACTTCAGGGAATCTGAATCATTTTGCTGCAGACAGATGATAAGGGATCTGCAGAAATAATCCTTATTGTTCATGAAGGTTTTTGTAAAATATATGAAGAGAGCAATATCAGTTTTATATTGTAAATATGCTACTGAGAATGAATGTTATTAATGCAGATGGTGCTTTGAGAAACTAAACATCCTCTCACTGTTGAACTGCTGGTGTACACCTGTGGTTGAACAGTTACTCCACCAGGGTGAAAAATTAATATGATTCCTTCTCAGCAAAACTGATTTAATAATATATTAGGAGATGATGCTGACCCTGGCCTTACTCACCATGGAATTGAGAGGACTAGTTATGGAAAAATAAAAATCTCTGTGGCGTTATCAGATTTTGCTGACTTTTGTTAATGTACTGTATGGGACATGTGGATCTTAGTGATGAGCACAGTGTAAATAACGTAGGTGACTTGCTATGCAAAGCAAAGGGCTTCCTAAACAGAAAAATATATGAAATATTAAATAAAATGTGGGAAGTGAGGAAAGATCTTCGTTCAGTTTGACGGTTGAGAAAGAAGTTCAAGGAAGGCAGGTCCCTGGGGTCGACAGCCAGGTTTGCAGTTTTCTCTTTTGTGGTTGGTTTTTTTTTTTTTTTTTTTTTTAACATTGATTAAAATTCCAGCAACTCTAGAAACTCTTGTCCTCGATGAGCAAGCAAATCAAAAGGTGTAAATTTTTGGTTCCCGTTTCTCTTTGGCTTTTCCCTCTAAGGTTTCTTCCCTACTTCTGCTTGGACTGGTTCTGCTTTGGGCTTTGTCCTAACACTTGTGTCTTCTTTGCCTGGAACAGACTGTGCTGGTGGGAGAGACTGATCTCAGTTGACTTTCTGTACCAGAACTTAAATGTTATTTTCTATTCTCACATAAAAGAGCCAAGCGACTTGGTGTGTCTTAAGTCCTTGTGTGTGGTGTATTTGTGGTGTTCTATCTAGAGCAGAGCTTGTGTGATGGCTGGTTGTTAACCAAAGAAAATTTGGGGTCAGCTACCAGATGTGAGATGCTGCGTTGGGAAGTTACAGCTAGTACTACTTCAGCCTTGCACCACGCGTTGTCGTTAGCTTAACCAGCATGTGCAAGGGTGTTCCAGACAAAATAGTAGTTTATTGCAATGACTTTTTTTTTTGTCATTTTTATTTACATTGTGTAAAAGTGATTGTAGTATGGAAAAGTGAAAGGAATGGGTGGCCCAAGGGAAACAAACCCTGATGTTGATGTGATGTGTATTTTCTGAAAGGGGGGATAGTAGCTGAAAAATACCGTTTTCTGGATCGGGAAGGATGGTCAAAATTATTCATTTTTATCTTTGGCTCTTACACAATGTTGCAGAGAACACAGGGGAAGAAATTTTTAACCTTCATAAGATGTGTTTATAGCATGCTGTTTGCAGACTGCTCTGGCTCTGCTGTCCTCCTCAGCTGTCCTTCTGGCCAAAAAGTCTCCCCCACTTGCAGCTGGTGTGGTGTGGGTTTTGCTCTGCTGCTGCTGTGCTTTCACAGGGTGTAGGTTGTGTTAGCAGGAGGACGGTTGTCTTGACTGCCTCCAAGACCTAGAGTGCTGTGTCTGGATATGGCTGTCCCCAGGTCCTTTGAGCTGCACCCCAGTGTCGCAGAAAGCCAGCGCCAGCCCCGAGAGGTGGGGAGGGGATGGGAGCAGGTATTTCTCAAGTAATGCTCTTTTTGGGAAACGCCGAGCTGGGCTTTTAAAAGGAGAGAGCACTTTCGTCCCTGTTGTGTGTGAGCCAGAATCACACAAGAACTTGCTGTAAAATCTCCGAGTTAAGCTGACACACTTCACTACTGTGTTTCTGGATGTATTTCACAAAATATTTCTAATCAGAGAAGGAAAAAGGTGAGGATGTAGCCAGCCCGGGCACCTGCAGCAATTCAGTAAGGACGTTTGCTTGCTTTCCGGTACAGCAGAAGATGGGATGAGATGTTTCAGTGGGCAGGGGAGGCCATGCAGGGCAGGTACCTGTTCTGTGGAGGAGGCAGCAAAAGCAACTAGTGTGGTAAAAACTGAAGATGTGATCAAAAACCACAGTTGTGAAAGTGAATTCTTGGGGGGGTGGGGGTGGAAAATTGATCATGAGCTGACAAAAGGAGTAAATTCACATAACATAATAATGTTTTCTAGCCGAGTGATGTGCTGCGCTCTTCCATCATGTGAGATGTGCTGTGGTGGGTGTAGGTGAACAGTGCGATGGGAGAGGCTGTGGAAGTCGGGCTGTGATGGGTCCTACTGTACATTGTGGCTACTGTCTTTGTGTCGCCTGTTGCTCCATCTGTCTTACCACCATCTCTGGTGTGTGTGGGGCAGATCAGGGGAAGAGTGAAGTGGGCATATGAATGGGAATTTCCATACTTCAAGCTCTTTTCATTATTCTGCCCTGATTTTCTAGCAGATGTTTTGGGGCTCTTGCTGGCAGGGAGGTGATTACAAAATGCATGTATATCTGTAGCAGGAGAGAGGTTGGGTTAACCAACAGAGCAGACTTGCTTTAAAAAAGCAAAAGCAAGCTGCTCTTCCCTCCCCTGAAATTCTCATCCTAGAAACAGGTGAGTAATTTGAGTTTGAAAGAAAATTCAGCTCTTTCCATCTCAGAAGCACCCGGTGGGGACCCACGTTGTGGGTGCAGTGCCCGACCTTTCTCTGCGGCTGCGGCTCTGCCCTGGGCACCTGTCTGTGTCTGTGGGGTGGTCCATGGCGGGATGGGGACATATGCAGTCCTTGCTCCTGCGTGGAGCTGGGCAAGGACTCTCCCTCCTCTGCCTTGCCCTGCCTGAGATCCTCTTAAGATTTTCAGGGATTGATTTAGCAAACTGAGCCCTCAGCAGTCGGCACAATTGCTTAGGGACGGTCGGAGGCAGATATATATTTGGTATAAATGCAGCTGTGATTAACTGTACAGACAAGCCCAAGGTGAGGGAGGCAGCTGTTGCGCAGTTGTTTTGCTGTCTAGTTCTCTGTGAGAAGATCCGATACTCGGGATGCCTTGTATAACGTGTTACTGATACAGTAGCACTGAAGCAGGAGGGATGTGATGACCGTGGTCACATCTCCGGTGGCATTGATGATACTAAACCCCCGCTCTCTATTTCTTCAGAGGTAACTAAGTGCTGCAGCTTTTTCTCTGGGAGACAGGAAATGAGAACAGCTTGTTTGGGGATACTTGCGAAGATCTCCATCTGTTTTTTAAAAGGCACCCCAGAAGGTGTGTGGGGGGGAGGAGGATCCATCTATACACATTGCTTACTCAGTTTGGTGCTTAGTTGCAAAGTTACTTCTTGTAAAGACACTTTTTTTTTTCTTCACCTACCAACACTCAGTGAATGCAAATCATGTCAATGTTTGGCCTCACCGGTGGTCTGTTGTTTAGAGAAAATATCCTTGCCTGCGTATGTAGTTAACATATAGTAGTTAATGCTTCAAGAAGCCTTAAGAGACTCCACCTGCTGCCTTCAGTGCCCTGGCAATGGTTTGGCATTGCAGGTCTGTCCACCTCCTGCCCTTGCACACCTCGCGAGAGCAGTGGCATGCATTTCGGCTGCTTTAGTTAAAAGGATATGAAATGCTTCATCTTTTCCTTCTGCCATGGCTTAGTGTCCTGTCCAGGGCATTTGTGGTCGCTGCTGGCCCAGGAGCAAGGCAGTGGCGCTTTTTCCTGTCTTCTGGAACAGTTTTCTGCAAGCTGGTCCGTAAATTCATTAAAACAGAAGCCTTTAAAGCTGAGTGGTGCAGCGTGCTGTTGACGGGGAAGAGCTGAACGTGTGCTCTGTGAACATGAGCCTTTGACATACCAGAATTCAAGCAAAATCTCATTGTGGCTTGTTTGTTTTCTTTTACTTTTTGTTCTGTGTATATAAATAGAAATGTTCGGAGTCCCAGGACCAGCAGCTCAAGGTGTGAAAAACAGAAAGTCACACTGGGCTGAGTTCAGGAGGACGCTGGTGTAGGGGCAAGAGGTGATTGCAAACATGCTGGGTGGGCTCGAGGCAGCAGAGCTCCAGACTGCCGTTCCTGTGTCTCTGCCTGCGCCATCACAGACTGGAGGTGTCATCGAGCGCTCCAGTGACACCTGTGCTCCCCTGCCGGTACCAAGCCCGAAAGCCGTTCCCTGGGCAGCCCCACGGGTGGGCTGGAACCACGGGCAGCCTGTGGCTGCTGTGCAGGACCCTCACTGTGGGCAAAGTGAGCCGGGGGTGGCTGCGTGTTGCTGGGCTGTGGGAACACGCTGCCCCATGGCATGTGGGTCTGCAAGAGCTTCTGCTGGAGCCTGGGAGCCCTCAGCCTTTGTCCTGTGGCAGAGAATGGTGGGTCCTTGAGTGACACTGGTAGTTCTGCCCTTCAGCAGTGATGGGGCAACTGAGCAGCCACAGCCATTTTGTGCTTTGCTCTCCTGAGGTCTTGGAGATGCCTGTGTGGAAGGGGAGCAGCAGTGGACAAAGCTGAATTGGTCCAAGCCTAAAGGGCTTTTAAACTAAACTGCAAAGTTTGTCCAGGATAAAGCCTTTAAACTGGAGAAAAGTGGATAGGTGACATGGAACGGAACTAAAAATAGCTGGTGATGAGCTTACCTGTCTCTTGGCCCCCATCTCCAGGCCTGGATTTGGGTAAGCTGGTGGCTTTCCAATCTCCCCTGGGAAGGAGAGGTGATGTCCCTCAGGGGTCAGTACTGGGTCAGTACTGGGTCCAGTCCTGTTCAATATATTCACCAGTGACCTGGATGAAGGGATAGAGTGTACCATCAGCAAGTTTGCTGATGACATGAAACTGGGAGGAGTGGCTGACACAACAGAAGGCTGTGCCACCTTATAGTGTGACCTGGACAGGCTGGAGAGTTGGGCAGAGAGAAACCTTATGAAGTTCAACAAGGGCAAGTGTAGGATACTGCACCTTGGGAGGAATAACCCCATGCATCAGTACAGGTTGGGGGCTGACCTGCTGGAGAGCAGCTCTGTGGAAAGGGACCTGGGAGTCCTGGTGGACAACAGGATGACCATGAGCCAACAATGTACCCTTGTGGCCAAGAAGGCGAATGGCATCTTGGGGTGCATCAAGAAGAGTGTGGCCAGCAGGTCGAGGGAGGTCATCCTCCCCCTCTACTCTGCCCTGGTGAGGCCGCATCTGGAGTACTGTGTCCAGTTCTGGGCTCCCCAGTTCAAGAAGGACAGAGAACTGCTGGAGAGAGTCCAGCAAAGGGCTATAAAGGTGATTAGGGGATTAGAACATCTCTCTTATGAGGAAAGACTGAGGGACTTGGGTCTTTTTAGTCTAGAGAAAAGAAGATTGAGGAGGGATCTTATTAATGCTTATAAATACTTAAAGGGAGAGTGCCAGGGGGATGGGAACAGGCTTTTTTCAGTGGTGCCCAGTGATAGAACAAGAGGTAATGGGCACAAACTTGAATATAGGAAGTTCCATCTTAACATGAGGAGGAACTTCTTTACTTTGAGGGTGGCAGAGCACTGGAACAGGCTGTCCAGAGAGGTGGTGGAGTCTCCCACTCTGGAGACATTCAAAACCCGCCTGGATGCCGTCCTGTGCAACTTGCTGTAGGTGACCCTGCCCCAGTAGGGGGGTTGGACTAGATGATCTCCAGAGGTCCCTTCCAACCCTGACCATTCTGTGACTCTCTGACCATCCCTGCTCCTCTCTGGGGCCAAGGCCACCAGCATCCTCTCAGCAGGGGCCTCTCCCTGCACCCACCTGTGTGAGCCTCCGCCACATGCTCCCCACAGTGCGAGTGGCACTGAGGAGGGACGCGTGGCGCTGAGCGGCCCAACCTGGGCATCCCTCTGCCGGGAGCTCGCAGGAGCAGGGAGCACCGTGTGGCCCTGCAGGTGTCCGGCACTGGTTTGATTGGAACTGCAGACCCCCCCCCCCCCCCCCCCAGCTTCAGCAAAGGGGATATCGGACTCTTCCAGCAGGAACGATTGCTCTGCACCAGCTCCTTCTGAGCCGCTGCAGGGCCCAGGGGTTTGTGTCCCTTCCTCAGTGTAGCTGCAATAGCTGTAAAAACAGGGAATTGAATGTTTTGTGGTGGTTTGGTTTTTTTTTTTTTCCCTTGTAAACTTTCCTGAAATTACAAGGTGGGAGCATGTTTTGCCATGAGACTTTCCAGTTGCAGAGTGCTCAGCACATACTAGTATTTTGGAGGAGGGGGGGGAAGTGGTGGGGAGGTGAGTTTTGACAAGTGGCTAATATTTGAGAATTACTGTTTACTAAAGCTTAATTACCTGCTGGTAGTTAGTTGTTAAAATCATCTGTGAACAACTGTGGCATTTGAACTGAGCCCGGCTGGCGCGCGGGGCCGGGCAGCCCGGGCCTCCGGCTCTCTGCCGGCGAGGGGCTGCTGCTGCTCCGCCTCAGGCGGGAGTGTGGGCTCCGGCGGGGGACTGTTCCTTAAAGGTTAGAAATTCACTTTTCAGATTTTGAACTTTTTCGGAGTAACAGGAAACTTATTAAACCTCTACTTGTGCATGTGTGATTTAACAGCATCCTTTGAGTTTTGCCTACACCCGACAGTGTTAGACTGATGCGAAAGCGTTGTCACTGTGCAGTGCTTGGAGGCACGCGGAGAGGGGGGACATCTTCCTTTTTAGTGGCCGGCATCACCGCAGGGGGAGCGGACAGGCTCTCGGTCCTCCAGCAGCAGCACCCGGAGAGCCTGGCTGTGGTGGAGAAGGGGTCAGCCCCATTGCGTGGATGGTTCCCCTATGGAGCAGAGGGTGTGGGGATGGTGTCTGACCTCCGGGGGCTTGTCCTGATAGTTGGGGTGGACTCCCTTGGACCTGGATAACGAACCATGGGTGCAGATGGAGCACCCTGGGGTCAGCACCCCCTTAGCTGAGCCCCGGGGCATCAGCCCAACTTTGCTTTGCCCACCTATGGACGAAGGTCATCAGAGACCCCAGTTTGAGCAGTGGGCTTCAAAGTGGCAAAATTCATGTGGGCCTTCATCAGGAAATGCTTACAAATAACATAAGGAAAGTGCTAGAGCGCAGAACTGATTTTCCCATACATTTGTGTAAGGTCTCACCCAAACCCAGCGGGGTTCAGGGCTGTTTTCTGGGCTGGTGTGCGGGTGCCCGGTAGGATGGGCTGGTATCGGAGTGTGGGGCACCCCCCTGGGAGGAAGGCGCTGGGGGGACGGATGCTGCCAGGAGCAGCTGCTTGTGGCTGCCCTGTGTCTCGCCAGCCCCTGGCAGCACTATTGCAGTGGGGCTGGATGTCCCTCAGCCCCGCATAGCCTTTACTGAGAAAAACTGAACAGGTATTTCCCCTCCGCAGCCTCTTTCCCGGCTGCTGTGGATTTGCGCGCAGCCGCAGGTGGGGGAGTGGTGGCCGGGGAGGGCAGCTGTGCTGGGGACAGCTGCGGTGGAGCCGCCGCACATCTGCCGGCAGCTTCACCGCACCAAACCGACCCACCTTCCGCTTCCCAAGCCGCAAACGTTGCTGCTGCTCTTCCAAGGGCTCCCAGCTCTGAGAGCAATTCTGCAGCTTTTAAAAACATTTATTTATTGTGACCTCTGATGATAATGGTGCAAAGTTGATGTTTCTGAGCCTCAGCCTTAACTCTGTTGATTTAAAGCCCGAACTGCAGAGCGCAGGAGCCCGGCGGGTGGTGGCGGGGGCGGATGTTTCTTTCCCCTCTGCAGAGAAGAGATGTTTTCACAGCGACTGCGGGGGTGTCAAGGCAAGAAAAAGCAGAATTGAGCATCAATGAACCAAAGTTAATGTATTTGCAGAGCAAAGAGCCAGGTGTTTCCACCGCCGCTATATGAATTGCTTTCTACAATGCAAAGGTTTGTCCTGCCATGCTGTGTCCGCAGGGCGTGATGGTCCCGTGCGGGCCGGGCTCTGCCAGACTTGCTGAAACCTGGAGGTGGTGACAATGCTGGAGGTGTGTGACCTTGTGAGCTGAGTCACTGCGCTCCTGTCGCCGTGGGGGGCTGACCCAGGGCATGCGGGGGAGCCCAAGGCTTCTCCGTTCCCTCTGTGACTAGTTAAGCCACCAGCCTGCTGGCCTCCCCTCCATGGTGCCTTTCAAAAAGGAAGGAAGAGCCGTGGGCCCCTATCAGTCCTGTGTGGTCACGTTTTCTGCCCTGCCGTGGTGGGACTGGGAGGTCTCAGTGGCAGCACCAAAGGATACCTGCCCCGTGGCTGGGCCGGCAGCGCACTGGGCTGTTGAGCACTGTCACACCCACAGCTTTGCTTTCCTTTCCTTTTCTTTTCTTTTCTTTTTTTTTTTTTTTTTCTTTTTCCCCCTTTTCTGTTTTTTCTCCCCTGCAAAATGGTGTCTGTGTTTCTTGGCTGGACGGGAGCGGGGTCAAAGCTCCCCAGAGCAGAGCTCTGCCCCTCTCCCAGGCACGGCCGTGCCATCATGGGAAAAAGCAGAGAGAAATGGTGCAGAAAAGGCAAAACACCGCAATTGCCACAGAGAAGACTTTAATTTCTTTCCTCTTTTCTATCCACTTTAATTTTTCAGGTCATTGATGCTAATGGACTGTGGTGGAAGTGCAGTAAATAATTACCTGCGCTAGAGATATAACATTGATTTTTTTAGTCTCTTCTCACTAATTAGTGACAGCTTTTGCAGGGGCTGACGGCAGGGCTTAACAACCCTGACAGTATTCGCCTGCCGCCTTCTCAGGCTGCAGGATAAGCGAAGCAACACAGAAGAAAAGGAAAAAGAAAAGGCCTTAACTTGCTTTTACTTTCATTTTGGTTTTAGCAGAATTGTATTAGGTTAGTTTTAAAAAATTATTGTGTTTTTTTTTTTTTTTTTTTTTTTGTTGACCTATGGGTGTTTGGTAATTTGAAATAAAGATAATTCCAGTTTACTGCTCAGTCCAAATAAACCATGGCAATGGTAGGTACCGGTCACCATAAGGTCACTGTGGGGGGGGAAAAGTTTTTCACAATTTGATCATTCTTTTAATTTTGTTACTTAATTGAACAGGACCTCGTGAAAGCATTCCGGAGTCCTACTGAGGTGTCCACAGCTACAGGCACTGCTGCCTTCATCCCCTACCTGCACAGCTCACAGATACAGTGAAGAATGTTCTTCAAAGTGAACGCTGGAAATTTCACATGTATTTGCTTCTAAATTTTTGCTAAACTAGGCTGCCTTTTGCTAATGCAACAATAATACATCTTGTGGGTTTTTTTCCCCTCTTAAAATAATGAATTTTACAATACAGATGTCTGAGAAGTATGACTCCCAGCTCTCATGTAATTATGTTGCTCTGTATTTATAAACTAATAAAATTGGCTACATGCCTACCTAAGCAAAAAAAAAAAAAAAAAAGATTTGGAAAAGTTAACAAAATGGTACAGTGGCCAGCCAATACAGGGAATTTTTATTTAAACTTGCTCAAAGGCCTTGAAGAAGTTTTATATAAGAGAAGGTGCAGGTCGGTACAGTCCCGGGGTGAGTTCATAGTATGGATGAAGAACTAATTCAGACAGAAAAAAACAGAACAACTGCCCATTCTGATCAGAAAATTTGGTTCTCTCAAGACAGGTGATGGGAGCTGTTTTAAAATTTTTTTAATAAATGACTTAAAGGCCAAAAAATAAGTGAGAAGAGGAATTGTTCATACACTTTTCTACTTGAAAGACTGATAGAAAAACATGAATGTCACCCTGTTCCTCATTCTCTGAGCCTCCTTCTTTTCCCTTACTACTTTCTGATCTCTCTGGTATCTGAAGAGTTCATCATAAAACGTATTCTTTGTCTTGCTCCCTCCCAGTAGATGGGAATGGTTATTAAGTGGCAGGAATGACAAATGCCCATGTTTGGAGATCAACTCACACCCAGGAGGCCTTGTTCTCTCTCCTCCATTATAATTCCCAGTTTTGCCCTGAAGTGGTACATAAAGAAGTAATAGGATAATAATAAAAGACACAAGAGGAAGTATGAGATTTCAGAGTAAGAGGAATGCCAGGATATAACACAGAAAGTACATGAAATCAGGCTGTATAACTTGTTTACAGGGGGATTAACCAGGAACTGCTTGTAAAAGAAATAAGGTTAAAATTAATGTACAGATGAACCAGCTCTATGTCTGAGCGAGCAACCAATAAAAAGAATGACTCTAATTAAAATCAATAGCAAAGGAGGGGAAAGATACTTCAAAAGAAAAAAAAATCAATACCCAGTGAAGCATTCAGCTCACTGTGTACAATTTGTCCCCTTGTCTTTGGGTCTAAACCGCAGTAGCCTTTAGCTGCGGAGTTCTGAAGCACATGGGCTTAATGACACCTTCCAGCTCAGGTGTTAAATCCCAGCCAAACCATGCTGCTTGTTTCCCATAAGCAACCAGGCTGGTTTTTGAAGTAAGGGTTATCTTTTTTCAACTGCTGGATGTTATCCTAAGTATACAGGATAAGCGCTACATCTGGTTGAGCTTATACTCCTGCGTGACCACATCCTACTGGTTTCCAAACAGTTCCACTAAAACAAGAGGGAAAACAAAAAATCATGGATTATTTTTTTTTCCCCTTTCCTTATAGTTTGTCAGTAGAGACATTTCTGGGAAAAGGTTTCCTTATAGCACAGGTTTAAATGGTTGTCACATAGAAGTACTGTTCTTCCCCTTGGTGGCATGTCCCAGCTGGGAAGGGGATGTCAGTTCCTGAGTGCTCCTAAATTGGACTGGCACACTTACTGCCTGCCAGCTCCCGGCCAAACAATTTTGCAGCCACCTCCTTCCAGAGCTTTCCCACACTCAGGAATGACCGCTGAGGGCTGTCCACTTTATTCGACAGTGGATGCCCTGTCACTCTTCTTGCCAAGAAAGGCCAGCCTTAGCAGACAGGCAGCTGCGCAGCGTGAGCTGAACAGGGCTCAAAATGGCCAGAGATGCACTTCTAGACTGTAGCAAATGGCAAAGAGTAACAAGAAGCACGAACGCACCGTCTCCAAATCTTTTCTTATAGTACTAAAAAGTGTTTATGGAAGATGCGCTATGAGACAGAACAAGTGGGAATGCAGCTGTGTCCCACAGAACTGGGACCTTGTGCCATCCCCATGTAAGCAATTAAGCTCCACAAAAACTGCACACGAAAGCTTCTCCTTGGAAATTCAGCGATCAGAAAGTAGACTATATTATTAACAAAGCACAGTTTTAATAAAAAGGCTTAAAGGCTTACATCTCAAAATGACATAAATAAACATAATCACAATACATATATTTTTTTTTAAAAAAAGTATTCATTAAAAGATAATATATATTTTCTGAGTTATAAAATCCCATATAAATAGCAAACTAGTCTCAGTATGCAGAATACAAGAATACATAAAAACTGGGGTGCATATCTGAAAGGAATCCTGAGTACACACTCAACAATGGCAGAAAATAGACCAATGATACAGCAGGACACAATAAATGCTGTTGTCCTAGTATATAATTTCTCCAAAACTGTAAAAATGGAACCAAGAACTTTTTGGTTGCTCAAACTTGTTCAGCTCCCTAGAAATAAATTCAGGAATGGCTCTGGATACTCTACTCCGTGAGATTTCAGGAGCACCCTCTAGATTCTTTTGGTATCAAAAAAAGAAAATGACATCTGTCTTGTGATGGACAGAAATAAGGCACACACTTAGAGGAGGTCAGTGCAGGCTGTAAGAAGCAGATTGGACTTATAGCCAGAGAGCAGTAAAAGGCATCTCTTGAATGAAGATGTGTGGCAACAAATTCTTGTAGTTATATGCAAGAGGTAGCCAGTTCTTATATGCCTGAAGGTTCCCCTGCTTACCCCTAAAATAACACTGTAAAGAAAACCAAGAGTAAGTGGAAAATTTGCACATTATACATATCAAAGTGAAAGTTCCCTTTGTTTTTTTTTTTTTAGATTGAGATAGGCAAACCAGCAAGTTGGACTAAGAACTAGCAGTCTGGCTACAGCAGCACACGTCTGTCTTTGTGGTAGAAGTTGTAGCAGCATTTAGATCAGGGCTGTCACTCTGTGTTTTCTCTTGGCTTTTCAAAGTGAGCTGTACAACAGATGCACGTGAATGGTAATGTTCATAAGGATGTGACTATACGTCCTAGACCAAGGCAGGCGGAAGTACTGCAAGAGGACATCAACTTGCAGAAGCCTGTCGGTGTATTTAAATTCTGAATTCTGAGCTATTTTATTATTGTAGCACAACATTTTTTCTGATCGTACTGAAATATGTCAATTATTCATGGAAGAAATAAAGACTATTCTGCCTGTTGTTTTCAAGGAGTAATGTAGTCATTATATGTTCTTTTAAACATTTCCATTATATAAAATGTTTTCTTTCATATACTGAGGGTTATGAGCTCTGACATTAAAACATGAATTGTCGGAGCAAGCTCTTACATGGAAACTGCAATAAACACATAGAGGCTTAAATTTTGCTTCTTATTACAGCGTCAACTCAGTAGAGATAATGAAGTAAATAAGAGCCATTTATAGTCTCCTGGCTTATTCCCAATTTGACTGGGATCAAAAACTGGCTGACCAATGTTACTGAAGTTGAGCCATAGTTGCTGAGAGCAAAACTTCACAAGTAAACTGACGCATGATGACACTTAAGATTCAGAAATTCTCAAGTTTTCTGTCGTTTCAAACATTACAAATAACTTATCCTTCTTTTTTCCTGGTATCCTATGGATACCAACTGCATCTCTCACGGCAATTTTCTTCCTGGTTTTCGGTTAAAAACCCCAGCAACAAGAAGTTGTAAATATTGCTCAGTAAGTTAGGATGGAAGACTAGAAAAGAGAATGGCACTTGCAGGGTGACTTTTCAGTCCAAAGAAAAGCTCTTCATTTTTTCTGCTAATTCCTGTCTCATTTCTATATGTTTTTTCAGGTTTTGCACTTCATGGGGCAGGTTGATGTCCCACACTGACACGCAAGATTGTAATTCTGAAAAAAAAAAAAAATTAAAAAATCAAAATTGCAACACAGAAGAATTATTGCATAGTTAGAAGTGGTTTCGCTTATCTGCTTATTTTTTTGGTTACTTGCAGATTGCCTCAATGAAGCATGATGCTTAGGACCTGGAAGACAACCTACATGACGCTTTATGTGTGAGGTAACGCAGTTATGAGTTACAAGCTGTTTGTACTTGCACAATGATTTGGATTCCAGTTCCTAAACTTAGAGTATACCATTTAAAAGCACTTGAAAAACCATTTCTGGTGCCTGTGGGCCATAAGGTACTGGCCTGAGCTACAGCTAATGCTAGTACTGAGGTGCCTGCATAAAATTTTATCTCTGTTTTCCCAAGCAGATATACCCTAAATGTTTACAAGACTCAAAACCCAGTCACTGTAAACTAAAAATGAAAACTGATTTTGCAAGGCAGGGAATATACTGGAAAAAGGTCACTTCTTCAACCTCCCTTCATGCAAACAACTCTTTATTTATTCAGAATTCACATTAGTTTTAGTGAAAGTAGGAGAATTGAGAACACTTGCATGAGGAAGTGGCTCATGAACTAAGACTTTTTTGGACTCTGATTCCTCTCTATAATTAATGGCACTTTTAAATACAATGAAAAGGCTAAAAAGGCAACAGGTGTTCTTATGGAAATAATCAAGGAATATCAGACTATAAAAACCAGTACTGTAGGTTTGATTCTTATTTTACTCCAAACAGTCAGATCATCTACACTTGCCACCCTTAACTTTATACTGCGCTTGCCACATTTTTAAGAGTCACTGAAACTGGCACAAGACAAAGGTGAAGAAGGGCATCGATCAGAGCATCAAATGTGACTGTTCTTAGAAAATCCAAAAGATGGAGATTTTCTATATTCCCATTCCAGCACTTCGCTATACTAATTGTCAGGAAGCTTTTCCTGATGTCTGACCTAAATCTCCCCTGCTGTAATAGAAACTGCTTAGTACTTATCTTACCCAAGGGGAACATGTAGAAGACTTTATTCCCTTTCTCTTTATTTACATATTTGAAGCCTATTCTCATGTCCTCTCTAAGCTTTATTTATATTAACCAGCTTAAATTCCTGCAGCATTTCCTCACAGGTTGCACTTTTGTCCTCTGGACTATTCCTAATAGTCCAGATCATTCAGCAATGTCCCAAATGGATACGCTCCTCCAGCAGAGGCCACTTCAGCACTCAGCTGAGTGTAAGAATTAGCTCCTGTCTTAGAGAGACCACTTTTCGATTGGTGTGAGAACGGTGTTTGCCTCTTCTGCAGCAACGTGACACAGTTGACTCGTGTTCAGCCTGCGATCAATTATAACATTTTTGCTGCAGCTCTGCTGTTTAAGCCGATCATTTCCTCATGTTGGTACAACGGATCATTCCTAATTAAGTAAAAGGTTGTGCATTTGTCCTTACTGAATTGAATCCTATTTCCTTCCAGACCATTTGTTCTATTTGTCAAGGTCATTTTGAATTCTAATCCTGCCCTCCACTGTGCTTGTGGCTTTGTCTTAGCCAAGAATTGCCTGCAAATCTGAAAAATACATTCCCTATTCCTTCATCCACACCATTCATGAAAACATGGAGGATTCCTGGCCTAGCACAGACCCCTCTGGAAATCCATTTGATACATTCTCCAATTAGACAGTGAAATTTACTTTCCAAATACAGTTTTCCAGCAAATTTTATTATATACTTCAAACAGTGGCTTCCTCTAATCCATTTTTGGAAGTTACTGTTAGTTGGTATGGAGCCCAGAAATGCAAAAGGCAACAAAAACTAATAATGATGTTTCAATAAAATTGTATCAAATTATGATCACCAACTCTCCACTCTCAGTGGGTAGTCAAGCATAATAGTGTCCACTCCACTAATAATACAAATTAATAAAACACAGTTCAGATACCTTTGTGATATTTGTTGTCTTCGGTGTCACTTTTATAGCAATATCCCAAGACCAGGACTGCACTCTTGAGACTCCCTTTTTCAAAGAAATAAAATGTCAAATTTTAATGGGAACTTTGTAATTTAAGGACAGAAAGAGTAGATGACATCATGCCACTAAGAGGACAGAAAGCAGAGTTCAGTCAACTGGACCCTTTATTCAAAATCATTAACCATACAAAACCCAGACATGAAAACAATATAGTTCATGTCTCCATTTAACGTAGGGGTTTATCAGGGTTGAAATGCACAAGCACTGCATCAGCTGGGCCGCCTGTTGAACACGGCTAAGAATGAAGCGCCCTGTTCCATGCCACAAGCAGAGGCAGCAGAGTCACAGGAAACAGGTATCACAGCCAAGGGACAGGCTGCAAATGAAGTCCCAGCGCACAGCAGAAACAGAAAGTGACAGTAATCAGTTTGGTTATGAAAAAAATGAAACAACCAAATATGATACAAACAAATTAAAAGTGTTCTGAACTAAAGATGGCATGTAGGTAGGAAAGGAGACTTAGCTGGGAAGTAGAAATAGGTGATGGATCATAGGAAGGTGCCTACTGAATAATGCACAAAAAGACTAGGAAGACAGGAGTGGCTGGATCACAGAAGGATGAGTTGAATGTGCCAGTGTTTCAATATCACTTCCCACTTATTCCCAACAAGACCTGTTTATAAATGTCTTGCAAGACAGATGGAAGCTGTTACATGTTCTCCTGCCACAGCAGGTCCCTTTCCTACTGGCAGCACAAGGAGGGCAGTGACTCTTGGCCGTATGCTAGGAGAGGAATACAGGACTGGCTTCCTGGGTCATGGATCAGGCCAGGGAAGAAACAGCCCTTCCTGTGCAGACACCCCAGCTGCAGCCCTGTGCCCCACACCTCTTCATACGTGAAGTCCTACGCATTCCCCCAGGGAAGAGATGAGGAAGGGGTCAGTTTCTGGACTATAAATAGACTGGAGTATGGCTTACTGTGAAAGACACACTCTTGGAAGTTTTGTGTGACCACACTGCAGTGTGTCCCCATGATACATTCCTTCTGAATCATCAAATGTTTCTAGTGGTTCCCCCAGGACCTCTGCAGGTAGAGAGATATTTTTTTCTGCCCTGTGGAAATCTGCAGTATATTCTCCTTTGATATTGATGTAAATCTGCCTATGGTAGATGAAGGCTGGTGGGAACCATACACACCTTGCATGTTTAGATTTTTCATCACTTTAATTTTTTCTGCAATCAGTCCTATACATACTCCTTAAAAAAGGGACTGGAACTTAAGTAATGTTTCTTATTCAGACTAGGGTCCTTTATTATGATATAGAAGTCTAAATTTTTACTTGCAAAATGAACTGCAGATTTACATATAAATCATTCTCCATGATAAGTCTCATGTCTATTATATCTCAATGCGTTAGGTGAGAGAATTAGAAAAAGACCTTATATTTCCAAAGACATTATATTTCCATATTCATAGATGAACTACAGATAAAATTGAGGTCTCAAAGTCTGGAAATCTCTTTTCCCTGAAATATTTATTTCTGATTGACATGATATATTTTAATCTTAAATGAAACTATTTAATACAAAAATATTTCCTTCTGTCTTCTCTCATTTCAACTCAATGGAGTTAAATCCAGTTGGTGTCCAGTCACAAGTGGTGTCCCCCAGGGCTCGGTGCTGGGACCAGTTCTCTTTAATATCTTTATCAATGATCTGGATGAGGGGATCGAATGCACCCTCAGTAAGTTCGCAGATGACACTAAGCTAGGGGGGCGTGTTGATCTGCTTGAGGGTAGGATGGCTCTGCAGAGGGATCTGGACAGGCTGGACCGATGGGCTGAGGCCAATGGTATGAGGTTCAACACAGCCAAGTGCCAAGTCTTGCACTTGGGTCACAACAACCCCATGCAGCGCTACAGACTGGGAGCGGAGTGGCCGCAAAGCTGCCTGACAGAAAAGGACCTGGGGGTGCTGGTGGATGGCCAGCTGAATATGAGCCAGCAGTGTGCCCAGGTGGCCAAGAAGGCCAACAGCATCCTCGCCTGTATCAGGAATAGTGTGGTAAGCAGACCCCACCTCGAGTACTGTGTTCAGTTTTGGGCCCCTCACTGCAAGAAGGACATTGAAGTGTTGGAGTGTGTCCAGAGAAGGGGTACAAAGCTGGTGAGGGGTCTGGAGCACAAGTCTTAAGAGAAGCGGCTGAGGGAAGTGGGGTTGTTTAGCCTGGAGAAGAGCAGGCTGAGGGGAGACCTTATCACTCTCTACAACTACCTGAAAGGAGGTTGTAGAGAGGTGGGGGCTGACCTCTTCTCCCTGGTGACAAGTGATAGGATGAGAAGAAATGGGTTCAAGTTATGTCAGACGAGGTTTAGATTGGATATTAGGAAAAATTTTTTCACTGAAAGGGTTATTAAACATTGGGATAGGCTGCCCATGGAGGTGGTGGATTCGCCATCCCTGGAGGTGTTTAAAAAAAGGGTAGATGTGGTACCTGGGGACATGGTTTAGAAGTAGTTTTGTCAGGGTAGGTTAATGGTTGGACTTGATGATCTTAAAGGTCCCTTCCAACCTCAGCAATTCTATGATTCTATGATTTCACACAAGCAATGCGTTACTATTGAAGAACTGCTCAGCAGATTCAGTGACATTTTCACTGATTCTGTGAAAATCCCAGTAAAAACAAAGTCTTTGAATTTAGGAAAAAAACCCAACCCTTATAAATAATTGCTGGGAAAAAATGATCAAAAGAAAAAAGTACACATCAAACTGCATGTATCAATCTGACTTGCCGTTCTTGAGATTTGTGCAAACACAGCTAAACTCTTCCTCCTGAAGTATTAACTTTTCTGTACACAAAATTTTGACTAAAATGTTGAGGTGACTGGAAACAAAGAATATGAGACTCAAGGCTTTTTAAATCACACTGTATTATTCCATACAGTATACTTTCCCTAGCAATGACAGTAACAAGTGAGGCTGAAATTTTATTTTCATAGTAACTATTCTTTACAAAATGCTAAAAATAAAATGTCCCTTTATAGTCTTAATATTGTAGCTATCAGGACTGTAAGGACTGAAATACTGTGCTAGTGAATCTGGACTCTACAGCTGGCACTCTTAACAGCCGAGGACCAAACAGACTCTACAAACTTGCTGTCTCAGGCAAAGGCAAGTCAAAGGAAGACGGAGTTCTTTTGATTCACACAACACTGTCAGCACTATGAGCTAACTATAGTCTACGGACACTTCTGGTGCCAGAAAGGGAAAAACAGTCCCCAAATTAAGCTCATGATGGTAATGAGAAAACATCCACAGCCTGCAACTATGAAGTTTGGTGGCAGGATTACAGTGTGTTTCTGGGTCCACAACAACAGCTTCAGTCTTTTTTTGATGGCAAACACACTTTAAATCACACTGACAAGGGAACTCCAGAGTTTTCTTCAAAGCATAGTGGAAGGCAATGGGAACCCACATGTTGTGCTACAGAGTACTTTTTGAAGTAATGTGTACTTTGAGCATACCCACCACCTGCAGTACCGTGAACTCTTGAGTTGGTAGGGCCTTTATTACTTTTGGGAGAGACGCAGGAAAGTGTACATGTGAAGGAAGTTACAACAGCCAAGAAGCGGCCCATACTCAACTACGGACCTCTGGCTGTTTGTAATTAACACTGAAAACCCACAACTACTGTCGGCCTACAGCAGCTCGATACAACTGGCCCTGGTGACAGGAACAGCACATATGTACAAGTCTGCACCCTGAGCCCAAGTGTGTAGCACTTCCCCAGCTTTGCTGTGATCTGCCTGTGACCCAAACCTAAAAGAACCTGAATAAGGACGGGAGAAGAAAACTAGGCAATAAGCAATTAAGGAAAAAATATTAAAACCTAACAAGCTCCACAGAGAGAGAAGCCAGAAGCGTAAAACTTAAGATGGAGAAAGAACATAGGCGGACACGGATCCAGATGAAGACTATCGGACAGCAGATGGTGAGAGCTGTGCTGAAGCATGGCACAAGGGTGCAGTGATGGTGGGGTGTGTTCATGTGCTGATCAGTCACAGGCCAGGGGAGAGCTGATGTTTTATGTGGGCACAGGTATGACAGCCTGCTGGTATTCAGCTAACATCAGAGTGTCTGACATTGACTAAAGATGACAGCAGGGGAATAGAATGAATGAACAAAACACAGAAAATGCTAATCTGTTCCTGGAACACCATGCCAAACAGGAGACAGCAACCCTAAACTTGGCACTGATTTCAAAATATTTGTCATTTGATGGTTTTACTTACCTAACTGAGCTGTTATCATGACTCTAATAGAATCACAAAAGTTGTCTATAACTCGTACAGGACGACGTGTTGACAAATCAAGCAGCAAAATATGTCCTCCTCCTGTCCCTATCCACAGTGCAGTATTTTTCTGCAGGCAAATTGTCTTCACTCTTCCAGAATAAGCCAGTTTATGTTTTGATTCCTTATTTAGTTTTTCCACTTTGTCCCTACAAGCGCGGAGAATATTTGTATTAAAATCTGTTGGCACACTATTCCACAACTGCTAAAACGACTCTCTCAATACCAGCCTTTTAAACAATCATTCATCAAGAGAAGCTGCAAAAATGTCATGTTCATCAGCTGACTGACTTGAAACAAACTGGGATGAAAACTACTGGACTTCTAAGACCCATCTGGTCTGCTTCAAAAGACCTTTAAATAGGAGGCAGGTATACTTCTCTGGTCTCTCCTAGTCTGCAGGAGAATAATGTCACTGCAAAGTGGGAGGAGAACACCTAGAGCTGCTCCTAGCCTCACCATGAAAATGAAATGGACATGGCACATTAAGGGAGAGCAGCAATTTAAATGCAAATGAAAATCACAGTCGCTGCTCATAAAACTCCATCTCCTCCTGAATCAGTGCACTGGAGAGAGAAGATATTCTTATTCAGGGGATGCAGGAAGTAACTGCATGCAAAAGCATTAGCACCTGAAGGACAGCAAAAGACTTTCTTCTTTCTTGAGCAGAGTTAAATGAATCTTCTTGGCATCATAGACAAATTGTGAAATATAATAAGGCTCTCAAAATATTGAGATTCTGCATGGGATATTCTGACATTCTGGGCCAAAAGAGAGGAAAGGAATTCCACATGTGCCCAAAGAACTGGGCAAATCCTTTACCTCCAGCAGGTTAAGGGACTATGCTAGAGAAGGCAATCTGACATTCTGCTTTCTAGGCATCAGGCCATCAATCTGAAACACTTACTTAAGAAAATGTGCACAGTCAATTAGTTCTGAAAGTTTTTCTGTCTTCTTGTCCCAGATTTCCACAAAATGGCTGTTTTTCTTTGCCAAGTAGATGGATTTGTCTATTGCTATTGAAATAATATTTGCATCACTGTAAGCATTATGACAGAACCTAGATGAGAGAAGAACTCCAGTTAGATACACAGAAAAAATCTAGCAGAAAAACTTGACTATTGAGTAGGACTGGCTTCCCTTTAACTCTTACAGAATCATTCAGCCTTAAAACCAAACTGGGCTAGGATGCAACTGAAAGGGTTTGCTATAATCTTCCCACAGTTCGACATAAATTCTCGGTGTAATGGAATTATGCTGATGATATCCCTGAAGGTGCATTATTGCCCCAAACCTATGAATAAATCTTTCCCATCTATATGCTGAAATCACATATGTTTACATCACAGCAGGGCAAACTCCACCTTTCTCCTGCCACTCTTTCAATGTTTGCAGACACTCGACAGTTCTTACAGGGCCCACAAGACCTTTAATGGTCACTCAACACAAAGTTGAGCAAGCCAAAAAAGCAGCAGCGAGATTCAGTTCACCTTGCTCTGCTCACTTCACTTCAGCTGACAGCCTTTTTGACTATTTTCCTCTACATACGAATTTGTATCTCATGCCAGATCTGTGCCTACACATATCAAAATATTATTGGCCCTGCAATTTAACAGCATTAGCTTATTTCACTGACTCTTCATCTTGAAGAACAGCTCAAAATCACAGGTGCCTGATAGCAGACACTCAATAACACTGCTACTTTCCCTAACGTTGCTTGTTTTTAACAAGTTTGTTTTCAAAACTATATACAGTTTTGCCTCCACAAAGCTCAAATTATTCCTGTGACATATTTTGCATCTTGCCATTGAACTGCATTTTACTGATGTTTTAGTTTCTTGCTTTATATTAACACATTATTTTCTAAAGAAAACTAATTTCCCAGAATAATGATCTCTACTAGCATAAAATCAAACACTGTTTTCTCGGCTCAGGAAAAACTCCCCTTAACTTAGAGCATGATTTTCCCATGTGAGAATTACATCAAACACACCAAAAACTTCAGTCTTTTATTTCTAAATAACAGTAAGTCAGCAAACATACATGATTGAACTATATCGTGCAAAGATATGTACACATATCATACTGACAAACATGTAAGGACAAATATTATGCTAAGTATGTGTGTATAATTCTAGAAAGAGTAACCAGGCCTTGGGAAAATGCAACTGAAATTGCATTTATACATTTTCTGAAGAGATACTGACTTCATAAATCCTTTATATAGTAAAAATGCATATCCCTTGTTTAAAAGCAGCAATGAATACTTTAAACACCACTCACTGATCTTATTTTAACGTATGTTGTATTCCATCTGTATTGTGGAAGGAAAATAATGGAAACAAGAGAACTCAAAGAACGGGCTCCAGAACAAGACATTACATCAAAGTACTGCCAGAAATCTTAAATGAAAACAAGAAAAGAGCCAAGTAACATCGAAGTAAAAAAAAACCAACAACTTACAATTGACTTGTCTTTGTTTCAATGAGCTTTTGAACAGAGAAATCACTAGTTAAGGCAATGATCTTTGTTCCACAGCCTCCCCAGATTATATTTTTTTCAGATAAGTATGAGGATTCATTTAAGCACATCAGTGGTGTGCTAACATCTCCTATAGTTAGTATCTTCAAAGGTGTAGCACCCTTACACTGCAAGAAAAGAATATACTCTCCATTAGAAACAAGGAGTATACTCAGAAATCGTTAAAACAAGGCCACACAGCCTGCTGAATTGAATTTACACAGCCAGATTTTCTGAACCATTATGGTATCTTTCCAGAATGTTAGAGGCTGAAAAGCACCATAGTCTTATTACAGGTGTCCCATAGAGACTGCCTGCGTGAGCAGAAACAGAACAGAGCTGGGACTGATACTTCCTGCAACCCCTGGCACAGTTCAACAACTGGAGGGCAAGTCACCTTGGAGACATCCCACACTGGACCATATTCTAGTTCTGCAATGCACTGCAACTCCATAACTGCTCTAAGTTGCATATGGTCAGGAGCTAACCCTCAGAAACCAGCTGATATAAACAGCTCCCAGTACTTCTTTGTCTGTTCTGTGAGCAGAACTCTGACTTACAGAAAATCTAAACAATATTGTCTTTTTAATTTATCCATTCTATGAAAATTTAGCGTGAACTAAAAGAAAAAGGAGCTATAACAGCAATAAATAAAAGAGATTAAAACTGTTATAATATTCTTAACAACAACCATTAATGTCACTCTCTAGTCAGTTTGCCAGGTCTTTCACAGTCTTATAATGAGAAAGAATTTCCCCCTCTTAACTCTATTGGCTAAAACAGATATTGTAAAACATGTCCAGTTCCTCTAAGACTGCAGTAGAAAATTATTTTTAGTTTTAGAGAAACAATTAAAAAATAATCTGCATGAAATTAAGCTACTGTTGGTAGTTGCTTTACATATTACCAACAGTATTTTGTAGAACAGACAGCAAAGAACAAGTCTACCTTTACTGCTCTGTCTTCAAAAACTGCCAGTCTGCCATCAGCTGTGCCTACCAAGAAGAAATTCTTCTGTTTGCTGAAATAAAATAAAATAAAATAATCAATTCTAGAAATGTCTTAATCGGGTAAGAAAAAATTAAATAAGTAGCCTTTGGTATTTCTAACACTAAAAGCAAATACAACCACCTGTGGTCAGGAATGTAGTCTCCAGTTACACTGGGTACAAAATTAAAGTGGAAATACAGGCAAAACATACAGATGTCTGAACAAAACTGCATGAGTATACAGATATAATTTTCTGAACATCTCTGTTTAGTCATATTTTCAGAATGTAACCCAAAATATTTAAAATTCATTTATACCTTTGCTTTGAAAGAGAATTACAGTATAAACAAGTGATGGAATCTGACATTTTCTGCAGACGATGCCTTCTCGTTTCATCTTCTGTGTTAACTGCCCACAGAGAACCAGACTGCGTTCCTGCTAAAATCCAGTTTTCTTTCTCAGTAGGAAGGGTCACTAAGGTCAAACTTAAAATTTTACTATCTGCAATATCCTGAGTCAGAAAAAAAGAGAAAAACCACCCGGTTATGATTTCAGTAAGGGTAAATGCTAGTAAATTGCTGGTAATAAAGATAAAGTACAATCGCCTTGGACCCTGGAGAGACCTAAGGCCTAACCCCTCCATTAAGAAATCTAATTCCCTATCAGCAGAATACATCTTCAACTGTGTCATCTATCTTCAAAGTGCTGGGAAGGACCCCTCAAACAGTACACAGGAAAATCTCTATGCTGAATGCTGAAAAAAATGTCTTTATCCTAACGAAGGTCTCAAAGCCATCAGAGAATTAAGCAAATGGAACTACACTGCAATATACATTCAGTTTAATTGCTAACAATAAAAGTACTGGTATAATACTTCTTTTTCTCATTTTAGTTTTAGAAAAACAAGCCATATAATTTATACCAAAGCTACCTATTCAAGTGTATCATGGTCAACAGGTGGCAGATAGAAATGTAACTTAAACAACTTTGATGATGAGTCACACTCGGTTCTGGCACATGTTCATCACAGTACATCAAACCTGGGGAAAATCTTTTCCCTTTTCTGATGGCAGATGTACAAAAAGCAAATGAAAAGAGCTGGAGGGTATCACCCAAAGTGTCACAAGGAGGTGGCATCCATGGGAAGAGAGGAATCATTAAGAGACTAGCTGGATTGTTAGGGGAGGTAGAGATACGAAGGGCTGTATAACTATTACTTCTTGTTCTAGCCTCCACACTAGAAATAGCTTCCATCTGAGTGGAAGAAAGGAACATAGTAGTGGAAAGACAGTATTATGAGAAAGTTCAGACTGGATGGCAGGAAGAGAGGAAAAAGCGACTGCATTTCTGCTTCATTTCATGGATACAATGATGACTCACTTATGAGCAATCTCTGCTCTCTCAAAGCTTAGCTTTCCAGAAGTAATATCCTGCTGTTAAAATGCAATTAATTCTTCTGAAATACATCAGGGTGCCAAAAAATTAGATTAGATGGCAACTTTCCAACGTACCTCACAAGTATGTCCATCTGTATTTAGGTTAACAAACGAAAGCTGTGCTTTTTCTGTGTTCCCATTGCCTATCCAGACACCTGCCTTCTTGCAGCTTTGATTGGCAGCTACCATGCACTCTGCTGTGGAGGTGCTGGGTATTGAAACATACCTCATCAAACAGATAAGCTCTGCAGAATTCAAGATCTCATAAACCTACAAAGAAAGCCACAGCATGCATCATGGTAATAACAATGGCTTGTACAGTGATAAATAAATACGAAGCAATGGATAACAACGTTTTATGAAATACGGACATAGTATCTCAGCAGGTCTGCTCATTTGTATTACCAGTATTAATGAGCACTCTTTGTGCACTGAGCAACCTTACGTTGACACTTATTTCTCCATTAAAATTTCAGGAAGTCAATGGGGTTAAGGCATGTTTGAAAATTTCACACATTTCAAAGAGCAATGCGATGTGTGATAACAGACATTAGGTTTCAGATCCACACTGCTGTTCCTCCTCTCAGTGCATGGAAGAGTGTAGGCTAACCGCACTGATACTATATAACAAACTCCTTTTTGCATAGCTCTAGCAAAGACCACGAAGTAATCCACATCCTGTTTCATTACAATAACTATACAGCACCACAAGGAAAAGGAGCAGGCTAGAATAAACGCTGATAGACTTGAATGGAACAGTTTATCCTGGATGGCAAGAGCAGGCAATATTCAATGGCTGTTGCAGTTCCAGAAAAGAACAGAAAAAAAAAACCCTGTGCCTCTTACTAACTTAAATGTCCCACTCATTTTTAGAAAGCACAGCTTCACCTATATCAAAAATACAAATAAATACACTAAGTAATACCTGAGAAGATGTTGGTCGTTCCTGAGGGTTTTCTTTCAAACACTTTTTAATTAAATTTTCAACTTTAGGCCACGGGGCACACCCATATTCTTTGACAGGATCTAAAATGTAAAAATAGATAACTTCTTCAGTTCAGAAATTAGAGTTCTGAATAACTTTCTTCTTATCTTAAGAATTCATTTAACTTCTTACAGAGCTGCTCTAAGAAATACCATACTCTTAGGTAAAATGTCAGCACGAACAGCTTGGAATTGCTCATCTGCCATTAAATGCTAAAGCATGAAATGTTAGAGTTAGAGTCCTTTGCATTAAAAGCAGCTAAAGCAAATGGATTTTGCTTTAACTTTTTTTTAATGTCCCTGTATCTGGCACCGAACCACAGATATGTGTGAGTTGTGTTTTGAATAATGCTGATCATCGAAGGGCACGTCATTTCAGTCTGTAGTCTTTTCAATTCCTGTGAACATTTTTCTCCACATTTATTCTTCTGTGTTTGGACAGAGTATATGGAGTACAGATGAACTTCCAATAAAATGTATAGCAATTTAGATAAACAATTCCATATAGTATTTATGAGATATGGAAGTTTAAATCCCACTCAGTGCTCTGAATATGTATCTTACGACGATAGGCGCTGACCTCTCTAAGAACAAATCACTCATGAATAGTGGTGCCTATATTGCATTTCCTTTTAGTTCATCATAATCCACAGCAGACATTCCAATCCTACATTGGACAGAGGTAACACTAATGATAAATATCTGCCCATGAACATATCCTGTTCAGCAAATGATAGGCACTGTTTACTTGTGACCTCACCCCTTTTTTGACAGAAATAGATAAATGATAAGCATGTGCATAGATGGAACTGCACTGAAAACTGTACTGAAACTAATACTTCTGATTATTTCATATGGCTTATAATACAGAAAAGAGCCAAATGGACAGCTGCACTCAAAGTCATCAGTTCTTGTGATGGCCTCTTTAGAGAGGGGGTTTAAACCATCTGAGCTATGAATTGGATTATTCTCTTTAAGGAGTAAAAGATGCAAGAACTCTCTCTCTCTCCTAATGGATAATCCATGCCAGATTAAGTGGTACAGCTGCTGCCCCTTCCTAGATGAAGTCATTTTTCAGTCTTAAAGAATGTTTCATGAGTATGTTCAGTATTGCAGGGCAAGAAATAAGAATGCCACGCATTAAGCTTGTAGTACTATAAAACTTCAACAGCTCTTTACCCAGAAGTTGCCAAATACTGAGTTACACCATCCAGCTGACTACATCACGTCCAGCCTGAGAGCCTGTTTAATCTTCCTTCCAGCAGCCAACAACTACATATTGCGATGTAAATGTAATATGAAGAACTTGACGTAGCTGGGCAGGGACTTCACACTCTTAACAAGTTAAAAGGGAATTCCCCCTTAAAACCTTTAGGGGTGGCTGCTCTTTTAAGGAAGTGGCACTTGTTTTTATAAATAAGATTTCAAGGGCTTTTTTTAAAGATTTTAAGATATGCAGCTTCTCTACAATGGATCTTTTAACATAATGTATCACGATCAAAGAGAGGAAGTGAAATTGTGTTTATCTTAGTGCATGATACCACAGTAATACATAAGGGTCAAGTCCAGACATGGTATTAGAAGGTGCCTTCAGCAACATCCATTTTACCTAGGCCTGGATAAAGTCCCAAGTATACAAAACCTCTATTTCTTTATAAAGCGAACCAGCTAGATCCCCTGAAATTGCAATGGAATGGAATTATAACCAATTTGATGCTGAATAGGTGCCTATTTCTCACTATTTCCAGACCATGTGAAATTAGGAGAAGCTTCTAAAAATTGCTATTATTTAGTCTCCTCCTCAGATCGCTGTCAGATACAACATAAAACATGACAGATGTTATTTTTGGAGGAGGCAGGACAAATGGTCTGCTTTCATGTTAAGACTTTAAGAAGCAAGGCATACCTGGTAACTTTCCTTGTATTGCTAATTCATCAAATTCATTTGGAAACTTCAAGCCTTCCATTATTCTACCTCCTCCTGTTAAAATGTCATAAAGCAGCAAGCCAAATGAATAAACATCAGCTTGCTGATTGTAAATAACATTTCCTCTGGCAACCTCCGGTGCTCGAAATCCTGCAAATAAATCATTTATTAATAGTTGCGATTCACACCAAGCTGCTGCCATCTTTATCTTTTTAAGAGCAAACACTTATTGATGAAAATATCACAGGAAGTAAACCAAAATGGCACACTATTTCTGGGCTGGCAATAGTTTTCATGTGGCAGATCTCCAAAAATATCAGCAATCAGTATAAATGAAGGGGACAGTACATCAGTCACAGAGCTCCTGCACCACTACACATAAAATAATTCATTTAGCAATGAATACTGAAAAAGAAGGTCAAGTTTGCAGTCTTTACTGAAGGCCTAACATTTAACATTTGAAGTCACACCCTCATGCAAAATTTCCAAGACCAAAAGACGCTTTTCAAAGTTGTTGAATTGTTCAGTGCTTTAAAACGGATACTAGTATGTTCTCTCTAAAAACAGTGCATGCATTTATTGCCTTTAAAAAAAATTAAGACCTACCTATGCATTAATGAAAATGAAAACGACAAATCATTTTAGCAGTATAATTTCAATATCACAGTAACCACACTAAAACAAGACTGAAAAAATCGTAATTAATACATGCAACTTAATTTTTTATCTTTTTAAAGAGAACTCCTTGATTCTAAAGAGTATACTCCTTGATTCTTGTAAAAGCGGTTAAAACATGAGTAGGAAGAAAGGCCAAGAGGTATAAATCTGGCATCACAACTTGTAATACGATTAGGACTACATTTCATGATTTTGACCATAGATTTGAGTTACTTCTTACAGACTAACTAAAAAACATATTAGCTCTTTTTTTTTTTTTGACATAATGCACTGTAAAACAAAGCATTTTTCCATACCTGGTGTGCCTTCGGAAGTTTTTATTCCCATTCGGCAACAATACTGGGCAATGCCATAGTCAGCTATTTTTGCAATAACAGCTGAATTGGGATACAGGGTAAAGAGCAACACATTGTGAGGCTTTAAATCACGGTAGATGATCATTGCTGAATGCAGGTACCTGTTAATCAAAAAAGTATTTATTGAAAGCATTCATAATTCAGGGATGCATCTATACACACACACTGAATGCATTATTCCAACAACAGTAAATCGCGCTTTCAAATGTTAAGTACTGTGTTAAAAAATGTCAAATATTACCATACCAACATTACACCGCCTTACTGGATATTGACTTCAGAATTGTTCTGAAATACTATTTACTGGCACATAAACATTGCGGTATTTTAGTACCAAGTCTTATCTGAAGGGTCACCGGCAGTTTGAAAACTGAATCTTAGAAGTTTAAGCTTCATTGGTCCCTGAGCTCCTTTCCAGGTTTTGTGGTTTTAGAGTCACACTTCAGTAGCTCCTGAGAACATTCATTGACTTTCAGAACTTTAAAAATGCACTAAATTAATTTCTTCGACATTTTAATAAGAGATCAACAGACACATAGAAGTTCCATGCAGAATTCTCTCTATTTCTCTACTTATATAAGCACCACTTGTTAGCACAAAAAAACAGGTAACAAAAGTTTGTGTTATATATCAGCTAATCAATCATAAAAATCCAAGCATTTGTCTGACCCAGAGAATACTCTGCTTGAGATATAAGAAAAGATAAGCTTTTCATCTGCAGTATATCCTACTTGCAGCTGTATCCTGTTTTTACAGCAACATAGAAGTCACATTTACCTTAACCCATCAGCTACATGTAGAGCAATCCTGTGCTGAAGTGTTCTAGTTAAACTTGCATTGTCTTGTTGAAGCAAACGATCGAGAGATCCTTTAAGTGCTAATTCCATCACCAGCATCCGGGGACGGATTGCAGCAGCCAGCAGAGACACTAAACTGGGGTGATGAAGGTGACAAAGCACTGCTAGCTCCTGTAAATTGTAAAATCAGATGAAATAGTGGAAATAGCATAACCTCTGTAGCTCTGAAGTAAACTCAGAAATGTTTTGGAGTGAAGTCTTGCACTTCACTTAAACTTTTTAAGGTCTTCACTAGGGTTGGTATTCCAAGAAGAGCACTACAGAAAAAAAGGCAGTATTTCTTACTTGTCTTAGGAGCCTGAGGGAAGTATGTTTATTGAAAATCTTTACAGCAACCTCTTCTCCACCATAGGATGCACGGTACACAGATCCAAACCCACCATCACCTTTTCAGAGATAAAATTGAAAAGAATATTAAAAACAAAGGGATATCAACCATTTCTCAAAAAAAAAAAAAATAGCTGAAAGGGTTCCATTAAAATGTGTGGATCATCTATACTGTGTTAAGCTTCACGATCAGTAATCTAAACACATAATAAACAGTGTCCTAGCACACAAGTTAATGGAAAATCAAAACGCAATAACCTGAAATTCAGAATACTATAAAAAATGCATTTCCACAGAAGAGAAATCTCTAAAACGTTTTTCATATGTTGCACAACTAAATTCAACAGATTTGTTTAGATAACCTCTGTAAAAAAACCATACCAAATCATGCTTACCCAAGAGAAACTCAGGAGCTTCATCAAATTCCAGTTCATCATTGTTCAACATAATATTTCTAGGCAAATCAGCCAGTATCAGATCAGGAGCAATCTGAGCTATTGGAATGGTATGTCTTGGTTGATCTGGATTTACCAAAAGGTCACCTAAGAAAAATAAATGAGACAATTAAAAAAAAAAAAAGGGGGTAGTCATCATTCAAAAGGGACTGAAAGGTACATGGGGCTCTGTGAGTGCATATGATCAATGTACCTAAAATTTAATTAATACGTGTGTGTCTATATATATATAAGCACACACACACAAACATACACACATATATATGTGTATATATAGGGAACAGAACACTAATTAAGTTTGCCATTCAACTTAATGGATCTTACATGTTTAAGTATTTTCAAGGTTCTGTATATGTACCAATCAAATGTGATAGCAACTGTTACTATGTTACAACACCAAACTCACCAAGAGATTATTTTTGATGTCTATAAAAAGAGTTCTGTTAGTATGTAGAATGTCATCATGAATACTGTCTTTTAAATTACTGTTGTATGTGGTCCAACCAAAAGATCTAGTACCAGTTTTACTATGTGCTGGATTCAGTTCCATGAATGAAGTTACATTATTGGTATCATAACAAAATTATTGTTTTCATTATTGCCATTTATACATGACTATAAAGAGTGGCTGCAATATGTCCCATATTCTATGCTTATACCAACAGCGCTTACATAAAAAAAAAAGAACAAGTCGCTTTTGACTTATACCATAACTATTTCTTACAGAAATGAATAATTTTTAAATAATGTGAAGTACCCAAATGTTATAAAGGGGATGTCATATAATGTTTATCTGCATACAGGTATACCTCTAACAACCTCAAATGGCATACATATATACCTTCTTCAGCTTTTTTAAGTAAGTCATCAAGTAGTATTTTCTGGTGTTCTTCACCATCCTGAAAGCTGTACAGAGCCCATTTCTTCAACAGTGTTTCCCCTTCACCACATACATCTATATCCAGCAAACCTGGAAACCATTCTTCCATGAGAGAATCTATGTGATCCACAACTTGCCCCAAAAGGATGCACCCTTTAAGAAATGAAAAGAGGAAAATTACAGCCTCAATCTGCTATATTTGTAATTACAAAGCTAAACTCTACATTCCAAAGGCAAGAGCTCAACAAACCAAAATGCCAAGCTGCAATCAAACTGGAGCAAAAATCAGGCTCAGGAATAATTAACCTTTTCTGCAAGAAGGTGCCGTAATTTTCAAAAAACTGTCTGGGTTGTTGTCAAGTACTGCTGATTCCACTAGACAATAAGCTTCAGGAGACCAATTCAAGTAGATGCCTTGTCTCCAATACATTCTATTAGGACGAAGAGCTCGCTCTAAAAAATACAAAATTGGATTAATAATCTGATCTCCGATATGAATGTCACATTTTAAATTATGTGGAATAATTCATGGTACTGAAAATACTTAATAATGATTGTAGGTTTATGCCTACCCAAATAACAAACAAAATAAAGGCCACAACTTTGCAGACAGAATAGCCCCACAAAAGCTGAATGTATGTCAAATGGTGTTCAGTTCTATAAGACATATCCACAAACTCAATATTTAATCAGATGGTAAGTCATGTAGCAGGTGATGCATGCAGGCATTACAGAAATGCTTAGGTACGCTCAGGTTCAAATACAGAATATCTTAGGCAACATATGAAAAAAAAGTCAGTGACTTAAATTTTCTCTCTATCACACACACATGAAATATTAAGATGTGACTGGAATTCGGGAGGAATTGAATGCCAGGAGACCAGGCAGTTATAAATCACATTTGTAGAGCATTAGCAATGCATATTTTTCATACTTTACTTGTCACCAGTATTCATAAATCACACATTAAAAAAACAAAGATGAATGAAATTGCAAAGTTCAGCAGACAGATCTCATGACAAAGCACGGAATTACTGGAAAAAAATTAAAGACATACCACCCCCCGCTTCTGATAAAAGCAAAGTTTTTAGACTTTCAAGGGAGAATCGATGAACCTGAAGAAAAGCAGTTTGTTTTTCTGTGTGGAAGACATATCCTTTCCTGTATTCCTTGTAGAGACAAATGGTAACATTGCATAAATATAAGGATTTCCTCCATCTCTAGCATCCGAAAGAGAGAAATAGGCAGCTTACAACCTTCACTTTCTTCTGCACAACACTGTAAAGATCAGGCACTATCTGGATATTTCTAATTTACAAAAATGACCACTGTTCTTTTTCTCACATTTGCGAAGTGGCCAGAAATTAGCTAGAGCTAAACAATATTGGGGATTAGAGCTTTAACATGCAGGTGTTGGCAAAGCAAACATGCTCACTATTACTTTTGAAGATAAAGATTTGTACCTCTTCCTGACAGCATGTAAGGTGATATTTCAAGCAACCTGTTGATCAGTCTGGACCAAAAACCCATAGGAAAGTATGGCATCTCATAGAGCCTGATGATAATTTCTGAATTTTCACAGTGGGGAAGCTCTATAACAGGTCTGTGATCAGACAAACTGAAAGAATAAAACTATTAGACAGTTTTTAATGATGTTCTTTATCCAAACTGACTGATGACATACATTATTTATTATGTAAAATGTATTATCTATTAATGAATGAATGATTCAAACGATAAAGGAGCAGACAGATAACGTATATGCTTATTCTACTTGCTTATGGTAAAGTGAAGTTCTGCTGTAATTTAAACCCAATAGAACCTCTCTAACAATCACTACATATCAAATGTAAATGTGATAAAAACCTGAGACACATATACAGCAGGTAAGACAGATAAAATCCTCCTATCAGAACGCAGAGACTCTAATCAATGCAACCATGCAATACTCTCTCCATTAAGCAAAATAAGTACTATTAAACACATTAGGGAAATCTGTAACTGAGGCAGAGAAACTGTGTTACCTGCTCCAGATAAAGCAAAACAACCGCATTCAAATTCATAACACTTTTTTTGTCGCCACATTTAATAACTAGACTGTTTGGAGGAGATACTGCTTCTGAGTAACTTGACTGTGGTTCTCACTCCAAGCAAATCAGCTATAGAAATTCATGGTTATCTTTTATATTGCAATAAATATCTGTAATGCTGGCACACTGTGATGTAAAGCTAAATTATAATCTTCCTGCTGTAGTCTCAGAGAACGGTAACTGTAGAAGAAATATTATCCTCCTAAAGCCTTTTTATCATTTATAGATTCCATTTACCCACCACGCTAATATGACGTAAGCTTTATCTGCTACAAGATCAGCTTAACATGTCTGTGAAAGTGTACACTAAAATGTAGTGTACTAAGTATATAACATGCTTTCATATACCAAATGCTTTATTGATCAGTTAAACTAGTTAGCCTGATGGGAGGTTTTTATTTTGATCAACTTCTATGGCTCTCATTTGTGGGTTTAACTCTTTGCTTACCTGCTTGGGATTAGTAGCTGATCCTCTCCTAATGGCAAAGCAATCTGAAACTTTTCCAGAAGCTTAAAGTATTGTGACATGTAGATCTTAGGAAACTTGCTCTTCTTTAAAAGGAATTTTTCCACATCTGGACGCTTTACAATTCCCTTAGGATATTTAGAAAAGCCTTCCACTTTCACTGTCAGAATCTTTCCAAAAAAGTAAAACAATTTCAGGGGTACAGTCATCATTAGATTGCGTTTTCCTGACAAACTTTGTTCCCTGAAATATTTGGTAACCTGTTACTTAGGAGGAAAAAATGGACTCCCTTTCACAGTGAAACAAAACATTTCCATAATGCTAGCCAGCAAGAAGACAGCAGTGAAAAAATGTAACCTGTCCAAGCCACTACTGTGCCACCATTCTTCAGTAGCTTTCATTGTTCCATATTATATGGAATTTTTTTCTACAAGTTAATTTGTGAAAGTGTTCTCTGAAAGGAGCCTATGTACAGTGATTTTTCATAGAAGCATACTGGCACTAACAACATGATCTTCTAGGTCTTTTCTCACTCTTAATCCCACCAGCTTTAAAGGCTCAAACTTATATTTTTGCCATCCCATTTCCTGCACTGAATGAAAGTTAAAGGTTCAGAGGTTAGGAAATCTGAATATATTAAAAAAATTTTGAGAGTGTTTCTAGATCAACATATTAATGATGGTTTCATTTAAGCACTCAGTCCGCTACTCCCCATCCCAACATGTGAATTCATATCAATCACTTTCCTCTGCTATCAGTACCAAGCATACAATGACCCTTCTTCCCCCATTCTTACTACTTCAATCCAAAATTCCAGCTTTCACTTCAACCTATCACAATGTATTGCAGGATTAGTTTGCATCCCTGTTTTTTTTTTCTATTCTGTATGTAATTTTGTGTCCAGTGCAGTTTAAATTATATTGGACGTTACAGCATAAGAATGTAGAACCACTGAGACAGACAGTTGTCTAGAAAGTAAAGGAAACAGAAATAGCCAGGTAAACAAATATGGGCCCTGAGAAAATTCTAGATCATGAAACAGTAAAGAAATCATGAAGAAGAACCACTAATAAGTTACAACGGCTTGAGACACAGGAAAAAATTCCATGAATGTAGATACAAAAAGTAATCAGAGTCTAACCTGTGCCATGATTTTACATAGCCACTTCGGATCTACGAAATATAGGTCTCTTAGCTGCAGTGCTGGGTCTTGAAAATGAAGGAGTACACCTGCACAAAGAATATTGTAATTAGCAACGCATTTCTCAAGCTCCATATTAAGCAAAATAAACACCCCACTCTGGGCTGTGTTTCTTATGTAACTTGACATAAGCAATTTGAATAATAAATACAGCTATAGAATTTATGTCAGTATCTCAGGAGAGCAGAATGCAACCATGATTTGTTCAGTTTTACCTTTATTTTCAGATGTTTTGTTAGATTTGTAATCTGACCTGGGTTTTTGCCAAGCAGCTATGCTCTGTGTTATTATTCAATCTTATGAAGTCCGTACAGCACTAAGATAAGCTGTTATGTATACTCACCTAACCACTATTCTATTAAAGCTATTATAGCAATTGCATCTTTCTTCAGAAACTGTGCTGTCTAATCAGCACGTATAATGTTTTCAAGGAGGGGTAAGGTATATAAGTTGTTACAGTAGTGATCCTTTATATCATGGCATTTCTTTATGACATAGCAACCTGGATTATAAAACTAATGTTACCCAATCTTAAGCATTTCAGCTCAACACTTTGTGGCAACCTTGTGCGAGATTTAAAAATGTATACAGGCCTGTCTGCTGCAGATTTGCAACAAAGTGCTAGCAAACATACATCCAAGATAATATTTTACCTGATTCATTCAGAAAGTGAATCGCGTGAGGGAGTTCATTTTCATCCAATTGTAACTGGCTTTCTTGTACCAGTTCCAATAAGCGTTTCTGATCAATCACAGGAAATTCAACTGGGACATTTTTACGTTCCAGCAAAATTCTCTTCTCCAGCTCCAGGTAGCTGTCAGGAATTAGCTGACCAACCACTGGCTGATCTCTGATCTGTATAATTAACAATAATAATCTTAAATGTATTAATTTCTCCATGTGAAATGCAGACAATAAGACTAAGATGTAAGGTGGTTATGTCCACTCAATAGTAGCAGCAAGAAGGAACAAGAACATTCATTTAGTGACTAATACGGCTTCTGAAAGGTAGATGTAACTAACTCTTCTTTCAGAATTATAATATGAATATCTTTCCATAAATGAATACTCAAAGAAGAAAATATTTCCATACTACATGTACATAAAAAATAAAAAACTATGTCTTCTGAGAAGTTCAAAGAGAAACTTTTATTTGAAGTTACAGGGAAATATTCACTGTATGAACAGATGATGTCATACATCTCAGGTTAACACAAGCCAATACGCAAATGAATAAAAAAAAATGATACCTCTTGTAATCTGTACTGTCTCTAGACATATCTTTAGATAAACTGGGGCGAAAAGGGCAGCAGCTCAATGAAAAGTCTCCACTGCTGATAGTGGACAAGAGGAGAGGAAGAGATAAATTGGGCCAGGTTAGTGATACTTAAGGGAAACAGAGTCGGGTGCTTTGCCCCTGTTTCCTGAGCTTGAGTTCCTTCCTGGAGACATCTTTTGACCTTTAGTATTAGCTAGCACCTGACCAAGTTTTTCTTTCTCCATGGGTGCTGAACTAATAATATTTTTTGAGGAAATGGGAAACAATTTTCCCAGCATTTCCAAATTGGCTTCTTAGTTTGTAAACTTTCTCTCAAAGAAGTTAAACACCAATGCACTGTAGCATTTTTATGTGTGAAAAATGTCATTAGTACCTTGTGAAAAATGTCATTAGTACCTTGTGTAATTTCAAAGACTAAGAGCACTTGATGACAACATTGAATACTTAAGTCATGTTGTCTAACTTCTAAGCAGGTACACAGTAACACTCCTTTCACAAAGTGTCTGCATTATTTATGGAAACTATCTCCTTTCCTTTAGGCTGCCTTACATTTGTGTAGAAGTTTAAACATCAGTTTAACTCATAATCACAAGAGACATTAAAGGAACAATTTTTAGGTACCTAAGAGTGAAATGTTTTCAAAAAGCAGAACTTCTCCTGAGTATTGAAGAAGTATGGTGAGATACAGGCTACATATATCTTTACAAACATCCACTCTATTCATGCCTACTGGATGTATGAGAAGTGGACTTAAACCATTCCACATGAATAGGCCACCTCATTGCCACTTAGCACTGGTTAGCTATTCCTTGAACTGTGGAATGAAGTTAGGCAGATTATGGACATGGCTAAGGTGGTAGTTTCTGAGGTAGAAACAAGAGGTGTGCACACTCTTTCTCTCCTTTGTAACACCACCAAAGCGAGGCTGGTCATAAATACAATATTTGCTATATAAAATCTTTCAAGCAGTAATTCAGAAGAAATTTGCACTCTATTATTTATGAAGTTCTGCCATTGACTTCAGTAGCACAGGACATCACCTTTTCTCTTTAATGCGTTATGACACTATACATGTGTGATGGATGTACTCCTGTTTGAACTAACTGAACTTTGGTCCACGCAGATGTTCAGCCAGTAAGACTAACTGAAGTTAATCCTATTGTGTGAGGCTATCAGTGAGAATACAGCACCGAACCCCAAAAAACCGATTTGACTTGAGACTGGGCTGATAAGCGGCTGAAACTGCATTAACAGAACAGAAAATCTAACTATGAATCAACCACTATAAATATCTGCAGCCATTGGGGTCTCCCTCCATAGCAGCTGGCTATGTAGCGGTGATCTTCCCTTGACAAGGGACGCCTCTCAAGGTTACCCCTCGAGGCTGAGAAATCCCTTACCTGACACCAGCCATCGATAGGTTGGTAAGTGACATTTTTTGCATGCATGTAATGTTTAAGATACGCATAGTAAGCTCACGTGACAGTCTTTGTATCCCATACTAACTTTAAGTGTAGTAGAGTATTGACCTTCAATCTACCTGTACTTATTAAATATTTCACCTACTAAATTTACTAATTAGGACTCAATAATCTAACTACTAAATCAGATCTGTTTGAGTGATCTCTGACTTCTGCAACAATATGATTGATAACGTATAAATAAAATAAATTTTAAAATGTATGTTCTGTTTGCTACAGATTGGATCCTGTCTTACTGTAAGCTCCATCCCTGGGCTATTGTCTTCATACTTGTCATTCACGCTTAGACAAAGCTTCTTGGTGTGGCTAAGGAGACAGCAGGGAATGAGTGGTAGGGATGACTTTGGAGACAACAGAACTAGAAGTGCAGATTCTCCAGTTTAGGAGGATCACTCAGTCCAAGGGGTCTTCTTTTCCTGCTGTGATTCGCTTTCCTCTTTCTAGGAATAGTTTCAAACTATGTAAAATGAAATCTGTAAATGGAGAATTAGTTGGCTTTCAGAAATCACAAAATCTTATTTCCTGGTCCCCTGAAATCTTGCAATACTGATTGCAATTACATGTTGCCATCCAACAAAAAACAGTTTTTGATCAGATTTCTTTGTAAGAAAAAGATGGCCTACTTTTAATTAAATATTCTATTTATGACCCAGTTTTTGAAAACAAAACTTTGCTGAGATTTTTATGAAGTTGGATGGTCACACTCAAAGAGTTGGGGTCAATGGCTCGATGACCAAGTGGAGAGCAGTAACGAGTGGCATTCCTCAGGGGTTGGTACTGGGTCCTGTACTGTTCAACATCTTTCTCGGTGACATGGACAGTAGGGTCGAGTGGACCCTCAGCAAGTTTGCTAATAATACCAAGCTGTTTGGTGAGGTAGACACGCTGGAGGGGAGGGATGCCATCCAGAGGGACCTGGACAGGCTGGAGAGGTGGGCCCAAGCCAACCTCATGCAGTTCAAGAAGGCCAAGTGCAAGGTCTTACATCTGGGATGGGGCGATCCCAAGCACAAATACAGGCTTGGCGGGGAATGGCTGGAGAGCAGCCCTGAGGAGAAGGACCTGGGGGTGCTGATTGACGAGAAGCTCAACATGAGCCAGCAGTGTGCGATTGCAGCCCAGGCGGCCAACTGTATCCTGGGCTGCATCAAAAGAAGTGTGGCCAGCAGGTCAAAGGAGGTGATTCTGCCCTTCTACTCCACTCTCGTAAGACCCCACCTGGAGTACTGCATCCAGCTCTGGAGTCCCCAGCATAAGAAGGACATGGACCTGCTGGAGCATATCCAGAGGAGAGCCATGAGGATGATCCGAGGGCTAGAGTACCTCTCCTATGAGGAGAGGCTGAAAGAGTTGGGGCTGTTCAGCCTGGAGAAGAGAAGGCTCCGGGGAGATCTTATTGCGGCCTTCCAGTACCTAAAGGGGGCCTACAGGAGAGCTGGGGAAGGACTTTTTACTAGGGCATGTAGCGATAGGACGAGGGGGAATGGCTTTAAACTGGAAGAGGGCAGGTTCAGATTGAACATTAGGAAGACATTTTTCACTTTGAGGGTGGTAAGGCACTGTAACAGGTTGCCCAGAGAAGTTGTTGAGGCCCCATCCCTGGAGGTGTTCAAGGCCAGGCTGGACGTGGCCTTGGGCAACCTGGTCTAGTGGGAGGTGTCCCTGCCTATGTCAGGGGGGTTGGAACTCGATGATCTTCAAGGTCCTTTCCAACCTAAACCATTTTATGATTCTATGATTTTTTTGGTAGAAAATGAAATGAAAACAAAACTGAGGATTTTCCTTCAATATTTTGCTGTGTGTAAGATTTTATAGAAGGCAAGATGAGTTTGCTATCACACTAAAAATGTATTTCATTATGTGTTTAATTAATGTTTAAAGATATATTTACTTAAGTCAAACTAGAATGTTTTCAATATTACGAATAGTATGTAGCTTACTTTGAAGTGAAGACTCTCCTTTATTATGATTTTCCGAAGTCTGATAATGGAATCGGATTCTTCTGTAGCATTCACAAAATGATAATCTTGGATTGCTGGGAAGCCTCGCTTATTCAATAGCTCTCTAGTGATTTTACTCATGCAGGCCTTGCGTTGCATTTCATCAGAAACATCTAAATGAGTGCCAACAAGTATGACGGGGGATGTTGAAGCTCGAGCCTGTTAGTAAGATCCATACAGTTGATTAACTCAATAGTGAATGTTGATGTTATAGTTTTACATCCACATAAAATGTGAGCAATTTAGTCAAAACAAACAATACAATGAAAAAAGCAACTGTTTCTCCCTCTTTAAATATACCTCTTTTAAATAAGTTTGAAATCTGAAATACTATTTCATGTCTTTATTCAGAATAAGTCTAAACAGCAATCCCATTGAATAGCCTTGACTGGATAAGGCAGTAAAAGTGCATCAGTCTATAAATATGAAACATATTTTTTTGACATACAGAGTGCAGTCTATTTCAAAATAGAAATATTAAAAAATCAGCTTTTTCTAAAAGGAAGCAGTATAGCTTTGGATTTCACACTTTGCAGATTAATAACATTGTCAGTAAAATAGAGGGATAATCGTGTTTTTCATTAAAAATGCCCAACAATGGAAAAGCAAAGGGTACTCTGCTAGCTGTCATTGGAACAGGGCAGCAATGAAACACCTGCAAGTATTGCATAGCAAAGGAGAACACATCAGAAATGGTCTTCATCAACACTAAACTGACTGTAACCCTCTGTCCTGTATCACTGCTCAAGGAGAAGAGGAAAAAGACAAGTTTAGCAAACAGGATCAGTATACAAAACGTTTATGTAATTGCATTGCCCAGCCATGGCTAACCATCACGCAAAAGGATAAGACAAGTAATGCTCACCACAGGGTGATTCCATTAAATGAAAATAAAACACTTAGAGCAAAAGAAAAATATATAGGCAGATTCTCAGACCAATTTCCCTACAATAGTCCTGGAATCATTCATATTAACAATAGGATGCTAAGCATACCCTTAACAGTACAATTTCAAATCTGCATCTAGTCAGTTTTAAACTAGTCAAATTCTGATTTCCCCAGAATTTACAATGGTGTATACGAAAAAGCAGGTTTAACTTGTCATCCCTTTAATACTACCCCTTTCTTATTTTTATCAGTCAATTCAAAATATTGCCAGAACATACAAAAGTATTCTTTTGCACGACTCTACCATTTTAAGTACAAAATGGTGCTAATCATGTCTTTGTATGTCTACAAATATTTTCATATCCAAAATATGATGTATTTCAGCTCTTGTTTCATCTTACTATTTTTATTTGCTGAAGAGCTTCTTTCCCCTATCCCCCTCTAAAAATATTTGTCGTAAATTTGCTGTTCACCAACAGCTTCCTGGAAAGCGGAATTCCATTCTGTACATATCTATGGCTTACCTTGATGTTAAAAAGCCACGGCTTCATAGCATCCACCTCTGCTTGTCCTTTGCTGAGGTCATAAACAGCAAGATATAAAGCTCTTTGGGTCATAAAGTGAGGATGGGTACTGTAGAACTCTTCTTGTCCTAATGTTAAAAAAAGTCCACGATTTAGTACTTCCCTCATTGAACACCTTTAGATCACAAAAAGGCAGCAGAACACTTATTCTCAGATCACTAACCCATAAACGAAATGAATGCTTACAGAAAACTATCTAAATTGACAGGAAGCTTGTAGTAACTATGAATTTTACACAGGTACTCTGAGATAGATCATTCACTGAAATGTAGTCTTGAACTATGTAAGCTAGTTTTAAATCAAGAAGTGTAAGATTTAACTGGATAAACATGGTTGCTGCAAAGTAACTTAGAAGGTCATGATTCTTTTAAAACTCCAATATAGAATTTCTCCCTCAATCATTCCTTCCTTCTTCCCTCCCTTTCTCCTATCCTTTCAGCAACTTCAAAATAAGACTCCCAAGTTCATATGATTAAGCCCTTAAAATCACAATTGGAGCTTGAATGCTGCTCTTCTCTGCCTATCCATTGTGATACAGACTGTATTTAAATGATCATGGAACAATGTTTAAAATCAACTTTTCCATAGCCTAAAATACCCCTGAACTTTACAAGTGCTTCTGGAGTCCCCCACACTTAGAAAGTTTTCCAAAAGCCCAAAGTTCAAAGATTTCTCCGAAGCGCTTTGTCTTCTGTGACATTACAAAACAGCAATGCTGTAGAGCCTAGAGAGACCCAGAGTATAAAAGGGAGAAACAGAATTGAGTGGAAGATGATTCTTCTGGTGATTATAAGCAGTTTCTTACTGTTCTGAAGTGACAGTTCTAGAGTGCTATGGTTGAAACGAGTGGTCAGACCACATTCGGTTATGAAAAATTCCTGAGGCCTTATATTAAAATTGAGGGATTAGCTGCTGATTTACAGAATTCACTAATTTGTAAGTCGTTACTTGACTTTTTGTGTACATTTGCATGATTCTACTGTCCACAGATAGAAATTTCCCAGGCTGACTCTAAGAATAAGTAATGCATTGTGTTAGAACAGACAACAGTAAAGGACAATAAGCCCTTGAAATACCTCCAAAATCCCACACATTTAATATAAGTTCTTTCTTCATTTTTCCTTTCCCTTGAATGATCCAGTCTTTTACATCAATGCCTACTGTAGCTTTTGGAGAGCTCAATTCTGTTCGTTTGCATTTCATTAGTTGTTGTAGCAGGGTAGTTTTCCCACTGCCAGTGTTTCCAACAATCATGAGCTTCATTCTGTTGTAAGGTACAGCCTTCTTCAGTCGTTGTTGAAGAAATCTGGCATAAAAAAGTTTGCAGAACTCACAGAAGTGTATAATAAAGAAAAATACCACCAGAACTCAAGACCAAGGAAAAATCTAAACACATAGCATTTTCATCAAATTTTCAATATCTGTTTGATATTACTGGGATTTTAACAGTCTATTCTAATTTCTGATTTGAAAGTTAAAGCTTAATTCAGAATTTGTCCTTTTTTTGTTTTGTAATTACCAAAAAATGTGCTCTGTGCAATGTACTTGGGAACACAAGAAACATACCAGAAATAATTGGTAAGCACCTTTTATTGCACGGTTTATAGAAGCACCAAATTCAAGAAGTAATACTATTGTAGTCTAAATCACTATAATCTATTCTGTGTGTGTGTTGATATGATATGATACCTTCCATAGAGTAGCATGCTGGATTTCATAGGGCAAACCAGCACATCTTTTCAAAAGGATATGTTATTTTCTTAATGTTTACTGCATATCCCAGGAAAGCAAAAAAAAAGAATATTCAAGAACAAAAGGGCAACAAACCTGATAATGTCTCTGGCTTTGTATCCCACATGTTTGAAGTCTAAATTAAGATGGAGTCCTTCCAAGGGAAGATCCCAGACTTTGGACAGTCTTCCCATTTCATCTGGAAAGAATCTCAAATCGGGATTATGACTTACATCCAGAGAAGTCAAGTTCTCTAGGAAGCCAATCTGAGGAGGAATCTAAATAAAAGAACATTTAATGGGCAATTAAACGTAAAAAAAAAAAAGAAAAAAGTATGAGCATGAATACATTAAATATTTAACAAAACTAGGTATTATTTTTACCGCTGTAGTTTAACTTTTTTAATAAACAGGCCCAATATCCCACACTAATAGACAAAGGGCCTCATAATGAATTCATTACACAAACTGATTATATAACATATACCGTTTTACTTATAGATTTACACTGATATGAGAGGTGACATGAAAATCAAATGAACATTGAAAAATTGCATCCAATTGAAAAGTGATTTAATTTTCTTAAGGTAGAATGTTACACTTTACCTCCTTTAACTTGTTGTGGGACAGGTGTAGCTTTTCCAGCCTAGACCATGCGCATGCCTTTTCACTCAAGTCCAAGACATCTATTTGATTATGATTAAATAACAGCTCCCTCAAGTTTAATGATTTCCAGTGCATTGGTCCAGGCAGGCTCATGATCTTGTTTTGGCTTAGATCTACTGATCGCAAACTAAAACCGTGAAAATAAAAGAGAGAAAAGTTAGCAGATGGAAAAAATAAAACAGAGATTAACTGGAACTGTATTCATTTTTAATAACTAAACAAATGGATCAGATATCAGAACAGACAGTTTTCTGACAGGAATGTAGATATAAGAAGATAGAGAATTACTACTACAAGCAAAAGTAATTAAGATTATTATAAGTAGGCCTTCATTACCTCAGAAAAAATTATAAAAATTATAAAAATACAAATAATTGATTCAGTACAATATGCTTTCAATGTCTGTGGCCTGGCCACGAAAATAAACATCCACACTGTAATGTGTGTAAATGTTTCAGACAGTAAATTAAAGAGTCACTTTAAATAAGTGTACATATTGTGATAATAGTCTACTTCCTTCTTCTACGA
Source organism: Vanellus vanellus (assembly GCF_965231255.1). Lineage (NCBI taxonomy): Eukaryota > Metazoa > Chordata > Aves > Charadriiformes > Charadriidae > Vanellus > Vanellus vanellus. The sequence goes on from NC_138905.1 coordinate 16,642,154, forward strand.
TTTGCAGACATGCATGGCTCCGTTCAGATTAGTAGAAAACACACATAAATATGGTTCACACTCCTGTAGTGCAAATATTCAGTAATTCAATTGTAAACAGGATAGTTAATATACATTTATACCAAGGTAACAGAGAATAGAGTTGAGCTCAGGATTCCAGTGCAGGACCATGGAGTACACTGTTATGTACGTCTAACTTACTAGAATAAACGTATTCAAAAAGTTAACTGCAATCAACATAATATTAATATGTATTTTCAGGTGCTTTTTTATAAATTTCAAATTAAAATAAAGCAGTGGGAAACTTCCTGGTATTACCAACTTTCCAGAACCCAAGATTTCACTTATAAACTATGGAGCTTCACTAGGTCATCTGAACTGCTCTTTCTTGCTCCTAACTTAGGACACTAACATCAGATGGTATGGATACTTCACTATCAGAATGTTTCTGTGAATATGCTTGTAAGTACATGTATGTGCATAAATTATATAGTTCAACTACACATGTATATAAGAACTAGATAAAAAAGAGCATTTAATTTTTGTAAGTCATCTGTTGGACAAATATGCTGTTTATGTTACTGTGGAACATGAAGCATGCAAAAAAATCCATGCAGCTCCTGATTGGTTTGCATGGGCTGGGAGATGTAGAACCTGAAAATTGCACCTTTTTCAACACATCCATTAAATTTGCTGCTGTGAAAATAAACATTAGGATGCTGAAACAGTGTACTATCATGTTAGTAATGACGTGCTCTATGTACAGTTGATTAATGTAAGTTCACAAATCTCATAGCACCTCCCCATGGTGCCTTCAGCACTCATATCTACCCACATCTATCAGGTAACTGATCTGATCATCCCTTCCAAGCACTCCTTCCACAATCTGATGCTAGTGACTCGTTAAGGTCAGTAACTTCTATAAAAAAAAGCAGAAGTCTTATTTTCACATGAGTAATGCTTTGAAGGTGTAGCAAAATAAATGTCACATGCATTTTTAGTCACAATTCCATCTAGAGGAAGTGTCATTCTTTGAGAATAGATATCTTATGATATTTGGGAAGTGAAAAACTAATATCAGTAGCCTTGTGCAAAAGTTTGCAGAACTTCGTGAAAAAGAAAAATTGCCATTAACTTTTTACTGTTGGTTTCAAGAAAATAATATATGAATTCTGGTCATCTAAGCAAGAATTCTCAGCTTCAGCAGTCAAGCAATATATTTTCAATAACAACTATTTGAATCTGAGGAACAGAATTTCTCAAAATAATGAAGAAAACGTGACTGATTTGTCTTCAGTTAAAAGCTTCTAAGTTTTGGATTTAACCTGTTAGAGAAGATTTCCTGAAAATCAGTAAAACATGCAAAATTTTCTGTTGAACAAAGGTCTTGCCATCAGATTTTCTTCATCAAGAACTTGACATTAACTTCAATAAATAAAATAATAACTTACTGTGGTAGAAGAAGAATTGCTTCTGGAACATTAATAAAACAATTTTGGGATAACTTTAAGCTTGTTATGCTTGATGACAGGTCAGGTATTATTTCTAGAGCAGAAAAAAAGGTTAATCCTATTACTTTTCAGAACTGTTTAAATTATTTTTAAGACTGGAGTTTTTTAAAATCAAAGATAGACTAAAAGGTCAGTCTGTCCTCTTCTATACATGGGTCTTTGTACAAGCTATCAAAGGCAGAATCTGAATCTTTTTTTAAAGCTTATTTAAAACTAAACTCCTAAAATGAAATTAGTTTAGAACCGAGGTAATGTATTGGCTTTTATCACATTACATACTGTTATACTTCATCTCATATTGGCATTAAACACTGAAATAATCTTACTTACACTTTACTGTATTGCCAGTATACATAACATTCCCATAATTCACTCAATGAGTGATGGGTCTTATGCATATAAAAATGACTGTAGTGGTTCAGCTGTGTTTAATGCAGGTATAAGAGCTACCTTCTAAAATACTGTGACAATAATCTCAAAATGGAAGATTTAATGTCTTGAAGACAGAAATTAATTCAGACAATAACTTATGAACTCCTGCAGTATCACTAAAATCTCATTTATATGATTTGTATTTTTCATAGGTAAATTAGTTTTGACACCTTTGCATAAAGTATGCTAAGCCACTGAACCACACTCCGAACTCAATCAAATTGCATAAACACTGGGTTCTAGTGAAGGTGATCTGCTCTGTGGCACCTGAGCTACCTGCACATGGCTTAGAGATACAACACAGGAGCTATGGAAGACCTGCTTTTTCTGAACCAGAAGCTGTGAGCCAAGTTTGATACTTCAGGGCATCTCAAATGACACCTGCATTTAGGCAAGTGAATCAAACATTCTATCTTATTCAGAAGACAATGCTGGATATGGTGTGGTAATACTTAGAATTGTAGAATCATTTACGTTGGAAAAGACCTTTCAGATCATTGAGTCCAACAGTATACCTAAAACTGCCAAGTCCTCCACTAAACCACGTCCCTAAGCACCACATCTACATGTCTTTTAAATACCTCCAGGGAAGGTGACTCCACCACTTCCCCACGCAACCTGTTCCAATGCTTGAGAACCCTTTCGGTGAAGAAATTTTTCCTAATATCCAATCTAAACCTCCCCTGGCACAACTTGAGGCCATTTCCCCTCATCCTATAACTTGTTTCTTGGAAAAAGAGACCAACCCCCACCTGGCTACACCCTCCTTTCAGGTGGTTGTAAAGAGCAATAAAGCTGCAGGCTAAACAATCCCAGTTCCCTCAGCCGCTCCTCACAGGACTTATTCTCAAGACCCTTTACCAGCTTTGGTGCCCTTCTCTGGACACGCTCCAGCACCTCAATGTTCTTCTTATACTGCGGTGCCCAAAACTGAACACAGTATTTGAGGTGGGGCCTCACCAGTGCTGAGTACAGTGGGACAATCACTTCCCTAGTCCTGCTGGCCACACTATTTCTGATACAAGGCAGGATGTCTGTATATGTATTTCAGTACAGTACTAAACCTGCATTAGTACTAGATTTGCAAGCCAATTTTGAATGTTTTCCTCGGCCTTGAACCTTCCCCAACAAAATGTACACTCAACCATTTTTACGGCGTCCACTACAAATGTAAAAACAAAATGAATTACGCAGTCAGATCAAATGTCCATCAAACCTCATTGGAAGTATACTGCTTCCAACAGTGACCAAAAGCTGATGGTTAGGGAACCATATAAACAAGGACAAGCATATATGGTATTCTCCTTTACTGTTCTCCCAAGACTCCAAATGCTGGTGGCTGAGAAATTTTGTGACTTGGAATGGTTTCTAGAAGGTGGATCCTATTTTCAGAGATACTTACCAAGAGCATTCATCTTGGCGTTGAACTGCTCCAGTTTTGTACAGCCCATGAAGACATTCTCAGCAAGGGATGAAATATTGTTCTTACTAATGTTTAAAATTTTCAGTTCTTTCAAGCATATGGGTGAACACAGGCATGAAATTTTGTTTCTATGATAACCAGAATAAAAAAAAAAAATACATCCATGTTTTATTTAGAAACTATTAGCTAAAAAGTTAAAGAGTATTGATCTGACAATGCTGTCCTTACACTGATAAACAAAAATAAGACTTTTATCTGTATAAAGACTGATCAGTCAGCAAAAATACTGGTACATATGACAACATGGAGTAACAGGACTGGTAATGAGATTGTTTTAATTAATTTGGAGAGCAAATGTCAGAATGTACTACAAGGTGTCATTTCCTGATTACATATTGCAGCTTAATTCCACACAAAGAGGACTGCTGCATTTGTGAGTAGTTCTCTTTACTAAAGATATATGATAATTCCACATAGGGGATACAATTCCACATAAGGGATAATTCCACATAGGGGATACAATTCAGGATGTGTATATAATGTTCCAAACAATGTATTCTGGGAAGAATAACACCAGAAAGAGACAAAGATCCTGAAAATACAGAGATAAAAGAACCACGCAGCACTGTTTTGCAAGGGTAATACTGCCAATAAAGTTCAAAATAAAGCTAATGAAGAAATGCAACAGGATTTTGAATTTAAAATATTGCTTTTGTAAATTTGATTCACATATTTAATACGGCTTGCTTTAGTTAAATATGTTTTTATCTTTATTCTCTGTGAACTTCTGTGTAAAAAATATCACGATCTTACTTAAAATGAATTATGGGAGATGAAAGAGACAGCATCTGCAGTTTACATGGCTATCAATACCAGCATTCTTAAGAATTCTGTATAGGTATGAATTATCTCACTCAGTAATGAATATGATAAAAAATGATGGTAAACAAAAAATTACATATTTTCTCGGCTTCTGTCATTTAAAACATATCCATACCAATAAATGCAATTCCATGATTCATACTTCCAAAAAACCATTGGTGAATATGAAATACAGTGGAAACTGTATCCTGTACACAGAAAACCTAGTTGAATATGTTAGATAACACACAGTCCTGTGGATGAACACTGGCAGTAGAAAAATGCTGAACTACAACATTTTTAGTATTTTACTGAAACTGCAATGCCACTACATTCTGTCAAGGCCCACAGATATTCTCATGTACTTTGTTACAGTTTTCGGTGTTGTATTACAATTTACACATTGGGAAGATAATGCCAGTGTTTCACCGCTGAATAAACAATCCTTTCCATGCTGTAACTGTCATAATTCTGGATGCCAAATATTATTTTCTGTTGTGTTTGTTATGCTACATTCCATTTACTAATGCTACTCACCCTTCTAGCAATAGCTGTTCCAGATTTTCAGCAACAGTTGTAAGAAATTCAGGAATGCACACCAGCTGATTATATGAAAGATTAAGTTGCTTTAGAGTGGGACATCTGACATATGGATCCAATGCAAAGGAAGGTCCAATGTCATTTCGAGAGATATCAAGATTTGCAATACAATTCATTTTCAGTAAATAAGTTGGAAAAGAAGTAAATCGGTTACTGTGCAAATCCAAGTAAGTCAAGCATTTCAAGTTCTGAAAGAGAAGGATAATTTGTTTTTAAACAGTGAATTGAAAATATGAATTTATAGCTTTTAAATTGACTTATATTTTATACAATTTATTAATTTCCTTGTATTTCTCTCACTAGGAAAAATAGCAGAAAATAGCAACCATACCAAACTAACCCATAATATTTCTATTACGGAATAAAATATAAAGCATTCTTCAAAATTAATCAGCTCAGTTTATAAAATTTAACAGATATTAATTGCCTGGAGTTCTCGGTTCCATTTATGTTATGTTACTCAATATAACAGATCCTAAAGCAGTTCTCTGCAGTAAATGACTTAAAACAGTTCCGTGAAAATACTTTTATTTCTAGCTGAACATAAATCCACTGAACAAAAATTGAGTCAATGCATGAAGCATGCAAGAATATACACCCATATTCATGAGCAGTATTGTTATGGGTACATTGTTAGAGACAAACAATTTATTGTAACTAATCTCAACTTGTATTACATAAAATTATGCAGAATTACTTCACACAGTTGTTCTGGAATGTTTGCAAGAACATTTTGGTGCAGCTCCAGCTTCTCAAGATGTTCCAGATGACTAGTTAAGCAGCTATTCTGGCTGATGGCATCAATGTTCTCCAGCTCATTTGATGAAAGATCTAGTGATTTAATATGTTCTTTCTCTGAGATCAATGAAGAAAGACTGTCTGATGGTCTTATATGTGGTGAAAATTTTGAGATGCCTTCTATTAAAACAAAAACATGGGGAAAATAGCATGATTCCATTTATCACATAATTAAAATTAAGATCAATCAACTTGAGATCTAAAGATGCAGAAGACAGAGAATGTTTGGATATTGGTTAAGATCCAAATCCATGAAGACTTCTATTAAGAGACAGAAATTTATAAGACAATAGGGAAGAGATGGATGCTTGCGCACTGCGCAACAGAAATAGCTTTCGAAAGCTAATAAGGGCATTCATTCCTGTTTAATTCTACGTAAATTATTTGTGAAGCCCAGGAAAAAAAAAATCCCTATATATGCATTGTTTGTACTCCACTGTAGTAGTTCCAAAATGTATCCTCCTCTTGGTAAACAAATATATAATCTGACCAGGATCTTTGCATACTACGCTTGTGAAAGCATTAAGGATGAAAAAGCTGTTTTATATATTAAATTGTACAGTTTACTTACTGGGGGATTCATCCAAAGGCAAGAATTTTCTTCTTTGTTTCATTAATGGTTCATAATCTATGCCAGGTCCCTGGAAAATCCCAGAAGAGAAAAAAAAAATCAGTTATGGACATACGCAAATATCTGAAACGATCTGAATTCAGTAAATTGCTTTTTATTATGGTTCCTTTTTATCAGAACTTCCAGGAGGAACACAAAGAAACTGTACATTTCAACTAAAAATAACAAGAGGTCACATCTTTATAAAACTTACTGATCCATGCAATATGAAAGAACAGTAGATTTAAAGTGCAATGGAAGTAGTCCATTTTTTGGCAACCTAAAATGACTTTCACTAGGGTGGGGTGATAGCATAAAGCAGGACATTAAAAAAAAAAACAATTTTCTCTAGGGAAGCCAGTCTCTCCAGTTTCCCTTTACAGCCAATAGAAAGAGACAAGCTCCTTTCAAAGGAACCTGACTTTGTTTCCACCCATTTGTCCTCTTAAGTCTTCTTATGGTATCATATTGCTGTAGGCAACACAGATGGACTTATAAGAAGCCTGGAACGAATAAGGATCTGACTTACCACAGAGTAGGAATGTCGTGGCAAAGTAGGAGAACCTCTTTGAAATGCCATTTCCCTACAATATAAGTCAGCAACTGCAATGGAATTGGACTTCTTTTTTGTAAAAACTGAACCTTCACTTCCTAGTACCAAACAATAACACAGGAGGACAAATAGGTAAGAAAATGTATTTAAAGATGAGGCTCAGAATTCAACTGTAATGTAGATACTGACATACAAAGGAGAGAGACATTTCAAAAGCATCAATATAGGCAGGATCTCTCTGGTTAATTGTGTGCGCAATAGGCCAAGAATGTTGTCAACATGTTTTAAAGCACATGGGCCGTACTAACCTGACATGCTCCAAATATGGCCTGCAGCTTGTTAGATTGATGCCTTATAATTTAAAAATTTCAGCAGGTTGGGATTATTATATGTGTTTTGTAACACATCTTTGTGCTACTGCAGTGTAAATAACTTTTTAAAATAGAAAAAAATCGTATTTTAATAGATAAATTTGCACTCCCACATTTATAGAGAATGAAACATCAAATGCAACTCTGGCTTCGGTGATTTAGGGTTATTTGGGCCCATTTAGTGTTCCTCTTCTCAAAGCTATTTTTAAAATTCCTGAAATCAGTCCTGTTAGCAAAGCTTGTATTTTTTTTTTACCGTAATTTACATATAACTTAACTTTTCTACGCAGGGCAACCAGTAGTACCTATTATATGTCTGTGCTACAGTCCTACAGAAATGAAAAAAGGTGCTGAATGATGTAAAGGAAAAGAACAAAGGAGAACAAAAAAAAATCCTCTGATTCCAAGTTCTTAATCTGTGATGATTGTAAGTATCCAACAGTTCTAAAACAACAGTGACATCTCAGCAAACAAAAGGCATGTTGTAAATTAAGGTAACTTATTATTAAGGTACCAATCTTCTAGACAAAACTGCTGGGTTTCATAAGTTAAAGGCATTCAGATTTCCTGACATGGCCACCAAGAATGATGTTGGACTGAACGCAGACTTGTCATTTACACTTTCTGCATTTCACCTGCTTTATTTGTTAACAATATATTCCTTTATATCAGACTTAGTTGTGCATAATTTATTTACTGACAGCCCAGGGAATAGGGATTTATAGATCACAATACACCTGGCTTCATGATGAGACAAACTGTGCTCTTGAAGCACTTGCTTTTTGCTATTGGCTATAAAGGCAGGATACAACAACAGCTCAGAAATAGACATCAAAATAGTAAATATCTAAATTTGGTTGGATGAATCCACTCTTTCTCTCTACAAGAAACTGAATGCAGGAAGAATTAATTTTAAATACACAAATGAATGAAATGCTTTAAGATCCTAATTTCGTAGGTAAAGCATATACTTACTCAGCATAAACTATTTTCCAACGTTACCACAAACAAAATTTTAGAGAAAAGTATTTTTTTTCATGGGAAGTCTTCTACATCAAATACAAATAAACAACTGATTTATGGCTTATGGTCTAGCCCTGGTACACTAGATTGGGATTATAAAAAGAAAAAAGAAAAGAAAAAACAATTACCTTCACTATCAATATCATCACTCAAAGGAAAAACACTGTCCACCAACGGGTCAGAAATGAAATTCCAATCATAGTTTTTATCCACTCCATCTTCAGAGAAGTTCAGATCAGAGGAGGCTTTTGATCTGTCCTCTGAAATATTCTTCATCTGGAATTTGAGCACCATTCTTGCCAGTGCAGAACCTGCATCTGTACGTACAAGAAACTGAAAAGATAGCATATTCTCCAAGAAATCCAAATAGCTTTAAAAAGATAATAGAAATAACTTGATCTATTTTCAAGGTTTTACAGTCTTTCTATAACCAGCTGAATGCTATGAAGATATCCTCAACTGAAGCTCTTCATCTAAAACACTTACATAGCACTATCAAGAGATATTAACGCATTTTGTATAGCAAATTCTATATATACTCACTTTGTTTTCTTAAGGGAGTAAGTTTATCTGGGAACAAAGGAATGAGCCAGGAAGGTTCTAGTCTCCCAATACCAAATCCTCCAAGACATATACTGCTGTTGGCGACATCCAGGCTAAGCTTCTTCAAGAGCAAGCTGATGATTTGGCTATCTCCTCTCTTTATACTGATGGTTAAAGCACTTCGAATATCCTGCTCTCGAGCACCATTGGCTAATAGCAATTCCACCAATTTAGGATTATTTCCTTTCTCACAAACCTAACAGAGAAAAGCAATTAAAAATTTATACGAGGCACTCAAACAACAGCTCAGACTGCATTAAAAGACTTATCTGAAATTCAAATTCATTGTATTTTTAGGATCATATCTCATTTTCAATCACACAATTTCCTACTCCTCAGAGCATATGCCTGCCTAAACCATCTGAGTATCAACTCCTATTTTCCTGAAGTCTTTGCCCAAAATGTAACAAATGCCTGAGTTCCGTAATTGTAATTTCTGCTGTGAGTGCACACAATTTCCAGGCAAAAATGAATGGTAATTTATGTAGTTTGGTTATTGCATGCAGTCTGTGGCAGTTCCATTTATTTATCTGTTCAGTGGAAAAATGATACTTGGGGTGTTATTTTGCCATATCATCTGGATATTAGATGAACAGGCAACAACAGTGAGACTCATTGAGCCTTGCCTAGTGCCAGGGAGCTCAGGTTCACTGGCTTCAGTCAGCTTTACTCCTTCCAATCTCTCAGCCTGCACTGCTACACAGAACAGCGTTGCCTGTGAATATTACAAGTATTTTTTTAGAAATACTTCCAGTTACTTCAACATTTCCACTGTGGTTTGCTAACAGTGATTTGCCTACCTCAGACTCCATGGATGGATGGTCAGTTCCAAACTCAGGTATGCTTTATCTCCCAGCCAGCTCTGCCAGCAGAAGTGAACACTTTCTAATTCACTTCAGGCAGTACTGGTGGAGTTATGTCAGACCATTTAAAACTTTGGCACTGAAGGAAAATTAAGAAGTGCTCATAAAAACTGTTTATCAAAAAAAATTTTAAAGGCAATTAGATTTAGCAAGGAGCACTTATAAGCAGGTGGGAACAGCCTCTCCATTGGCATGGTTGAATCCAGATGGGATGCTTGCCCATGGCATTAAGACACCAATGGTTTTCAAATAGTTGATGCTTTAGATGTGGCCACTGTCTGCATAAAGCTCTTTGCAGCTAGTGTCACTGCAGGCATTCCAAGATGTTATATTACTTTAGCTGTGTTGATAAAAAGTCAGAACTCTAACCAGAACAGTTAAATCAGCACAAAACCTGATGACTACATTAATCTTTAAGTACAACACAAAGTAAAAAAAAAAATCCACGATTCCAGGGGCAGGCATTTTGGGAAAAGTCTTCTTTGCAGGTCTAGAACAGAGTGGGACTAAGCACACTGAAACCTATCCATGCACAGTGCTGCCTGCTGGTACTTTGGAAAGAGCTGAATTTGGAATATCAGTTCATGGATGGGGCTCTAATGGGCTTGATGCCATCTACACCTGATTAGTTCAGAAAAAAATGACTGGGAGTTTGCAATGCTTCAGCTTAAGTCTTCTTCCTCAAAAATACTCCAAAGTTAAGGCTCAGTCAGTACTTGATTGAATCCAGGTCTGGATGTGAGCAGGCTGAACAATCAGAAATCATCGGCTTTAAAGTGAACTTGCATCAGAACTGAACTGGCAGTGTAGTGACAGTGACCCTATGAGCTTCAATAAAGTGAAGGGTGTTTCAATGAACATCAGACTGAGCCTGACGTCACCATGAGTAGCAATGGTTAACACCACTCAGGTCACAGTTAGATTGCACTGGGTATTGTTGCTTTTTTCTGCCAAATATACATTTACATCAGAAGAAAAAGGAACCCAAAAGCATGAATTTTAAAGCAATAAAACTATATGTATCTCCATATATTACCTGATAGATCAAAGAGTTTGTCTTTGTCTTCTTATTTATATCAGCTCCCAGTAGAAGTAAACATTCGGCCATAATACTATTGTACTCAATACATGCTTTTTCCAGCATCATATTTTTTAAATCATCATTTTCAGCTATTTTAGCGAAACATTTACAACACAGGCTTTGAAACTGAATGGGAAGACAAACAATCAAAGTTAGGACAAAAAAAGCACCAAAATTTTTCAGCTGTGGAACTGTCAAAAGAGAGAAGATACCTGTCGATCTCGCTGGTCAGTGAAACACATAGACATCTGGTAGAAAATGACTGTGTCAAATGATTCATGTACCAGCAGCTTTGCAAAACAAGGTGACAAACCAAGAATTGACAAGATTGCATGAAATCCCTAAGAATATAATGAGAAGATTGAAATAAGTAGTGTTAAAAAGTTACATTTTAAAACACATTGTGCAACAAAATCAAATTTCAGCCAAAACGTGCTTTATTTTTTTTTTATCCTGCTTTTAAACATGCAATAATTCACAAATTGGAGAAGATCAGGAGAGAAGGCAGAAACATCTGATGTTTCTGTGTTTATATAGCTGTAGTTTCATGCTTGTTTAGCTGATCCACTTAAACAGATATTGACTGACACCTTGAAAAGCCATAGTATGCACCGAAATATCTGACAACATCCTGCTTGGCAGTGACATATGTAGTTGTGATTTCCTGGAACATTACAGAGGAAACAATCTTCTTCTAAGGATATGGGACAAAGATGCACCCCCCATCCCAGCGTGTTCCTCTGTAATCCTTGAAAAAAATACATAGGCTAAAAAAACCCCAAACAAACAACTTCACAGGTGCATCTAACAACTAAAAAGAAATACAAAATTATGCCGTGATTCTGCAAGTAAATTCACCTAGAAGGGTGAACTGGGTAAATTATGGACTCTTTGTCCAAAAGTAATTTGAGACCAAATCACGTTACGGAACTTTCTTATTCCACCACATTACTTTGATTTCTCTCTATACTGGTTGCTAAGCTAAACTTGGAAGGGTTGGGGGGGAAAAACAGCAGTAAAGAAGGGAGGCTGTACTTGTGAAATTTCCATACTGGTCAAAACCAGAAGTACACAAACTTTCACAGGAAGCTGATCTCACAGGCAAGCTCTGTTCTGGTAGAAAAATGAAACTGGCAACAAACAGGAAAAACTGCTGAAGCAGAGGAAACAGAATTTTCACACAAGGAGGACTGAGTGTCTGTTTGCAGACAGAATGAGAACTCTCCTTCCATATTCCGAAGTAGATCCAAAGTCTGACACAGTATTCCAGTAATATCCTTCTTAAATACAGCATTCCTACACTAAGCTTGTTGTTGGTGACAGGGCTGGGAACTAAGTTATTTTCTATTACTTTTCAAAAAAGGTCAATCAGTACTATAATGACAGTTACTTCATTAAATTGTTATAGATTGAATGATGAACCATGACTAAGAAACTTGTTCTAGTTTGCAGATCTCAGAAGTCTTAGATAAACACCTAAACCTATGCTTACATATTCTGGATTGAATACATGCCTCCAAGAAAGCCACCTCTATGTCAAACGTTGTTTTAATTTTAAAGGCTTATACTAATCTAGTAATTGCAATAAAATCAAAATTAAGCAATTAAAATAAGGAATCTACATAAAAATAATTAGTTTCTAAAGTTTTGTGTTTTGCTTTCATCTTCGTATGCAGAAATAACATACATGCATTTGGATTTCAGTGACCTCTTTAAATCGTCGCAGAGTAGAAACTAGAACTGTTGACAGTACATGCATAGTTGCAATACACAAACTCTTTCTTGTAATCAAAGAGCGCAGAAGACTCAAACCCAAACACTGTATGTCTAGAAGAAAAAAAGAAAAATTAATAATGTTGATTATTCAGACATTCTGAGTGGAACAAACCCATGACCTAAGTTGCAGTATATTACTAATATTCCAGAAAGTTATTTGCAGAAGCTATTACAGGGCCTGGCATAACTAAAAAGTGGAGGAACCTGAGGACTATGCAGTACTGCAGCCTTTTCTTGCCATGTAAGCTACATCACATCTAGTACTAAAGCATATAATAGATAGGTTACAGCTTCTGTGGTTAATCAGCCCCTCCTACCACATCATTCACGTTCAACTAACAAAATACCTTCCCTACCTTGTTCGTCTGGAAACATCTGCAGGGTGTGAAGCACAGTGTCAGTAGCTCCTTGCTGGGTTAAAATTTCTAGTGCACCAGTGCACTCAGATACAGAAGCAAGTAGTTTTAATCCACACTTTTGAATGCTAGGATTTCCAATAAACTAAGGGAGAAATGAATATAAAATCAGATCAATTTATTTTGCTTACAATAGCAACAGAAGAGTTGCTTGTTCTTAAAGTTGTTCTTTAAGAACAAACAATTATTGTTCTTAAAGTATATGAAATTACAGCTGATGTGACAATGAATAACAATAATCACAATTTCAAAAAGGTTTCCTTTTAAACCATCGGTTTCAGCTGCTCATAACCTCCTCAGATTTCCATCTTTGATTCTGAAAATATTCCCTAGCTAGTTTTCTAATGGACAGTGGGATTTTTTTTTCTTAAAGTTTCAGTACAACCATCCATAAGTTCACACCATTTCACTGTAGGACAAGGAGAATGAGAAAACATACTTCCTTTGTGGTTAACAAGGAACAAAAATGATGTTCTTTGAGATCCAGCACAAGCAATAAACATGGTGGCAACTGAAAAAAATATGAAAAGAAAAAGGTACGAAGCAACTAACCTATTACCACACCTCATCAAGATTCTAAAAGTTTTGGGTTTAGTTATATAGCAATTCAACAGGTTATTTGTGATTATTTTTCCCAATTTTCCCCCACTTCTAGATGAGGCCCAGTTCTGAAAGTGCGCATAGCTGTCACAGTGCTTGCAAATCTGCAGAATTTTTTCACTGGAGTCATGCCCATCTTTCTCCTTATTCCTTCTCCAGTTTTTCATTAAAATATGTTAATTTCTAGCCCTTCTGGTTGATACTGTAGTACCCCAAAACACAAACCAGCTGGGTCAGAAAAAGCAATCAGGATGGTCACAAAGAACTGGAGACTGTAATACATTATGAAGTAAAAAATATTTTGCCTCCCTTGTTAACTCCTATATTCTATATCTTCAGGTCAAGAAATGTCCTTTAGACATTCTAGTACTCTTTAGCTGACATATTATTTGCTCTGACTTCTATCATAAATGTAAGAGACATAAATTTCCTTGACTGAAGGTGTTTGGCAAGCCTAAAATTGTTGAGAGACATGTAAAAAATTGTGAATTGCTAAGTCCATTTTGATTGTGGTCATGTGGACTTTGTAAACTTTGCAGAGCTGGCAGTCTTCTGAAGGCCATGATGTTAAACTTTTCCTATCACTAAGATTTAAGATTAATTTGTTGTGCAAAGTTCCCAGTGCCTCTTTTGTTTAGATTGGGTGTGCTTCAGCCTTTCCCTTTTCAGCTTCCCCTTCAAGGCACCATAATCATTCTGTCTTCCAGTGATTGGAAAAGGTTATAGAATTTAACAGTGAAAAGAATGAAGACAACTGAGAAACTGTTCTGTTGAAAGCAAACGAGTATGTGTCCAAGAAAGCCATATTAAAGAACCACTCAGTTCTATGTGTAGTTGAGGTGTAGGTATGAGGACGCTTTTCATGTATAAAAATCACAAATAAACTGTATGCTTGCAAAAAAATAGCCTTGTTTTTATAAATAACCTTTAGAGTTACTGTATAAAGGACCATCAAATACACTCCAGAACAGCAAGTAGAAAGAAGAAACCCCAAATGATAAATGGAATGCATGAGTTAATATTAATTCCATCAAATCAAAAGGAAAATCAATGTGGAACTAAAAACGATTCACTGTTACAAACGTAAAATAGTGACAAAATTCATTAAAATAAAGCTTTAACTATACCCTGTTCAAAGCATTAAGCACCAACGAATGAGTTCCCTCCAACAGACACTGGCTTTTAATGACTTTTACTGTAAGTGCAAAAGCAGCATCTCCCACATCTCTGGAAGAACCATTCTGGCCATTCTTTGTATCTGCAACAATGGAAAACAGCCTTCCTCAGAAGAACAGATTTAATATTCCCTCCAGTATTAACCCAATATTATTAACCCAATATAACAATCAAATTGAACATACAGGTTTTAACAACTGATTCAGAGGGCGTATTTCAGATCTTATGACATTTTCAGAATGCTGTAGTTATAGAGACTGGAGTCCCTCCAGATTTACATTGTAGCGTAAGTACATTGTGTTTGAAATGATTTCACCATATGTTTGCTCACTGCTTACTGTGAAAATGCAAAATCATGCCAAAGAATTTTGCTTAAGGTACATTGCAATATTGTACTTTTTTGAGCTACAGGGTTTTGTGGTGTTCCTGATACCTGCTTCAGAATGACTCTTCCTTCTGGAAAGGAGACACTATAGAGAAGCTATAAACTAGTTGCCCTTTCTCGCTTGGCAGCACATCACAGGCCAAATTTTACCCACAGATGACCTAAGTGGGAGGTGAGTACAAATAAAAGAACAGAGCAAGGTCTTTCAGATTTACCTTTCTTGTAGCTATTGGCACTTGCAGTCAAGTGGCACTACAGAAAGTACCCAGAAATCCTTTAAAAGTCACTTCAAGCATTCATATTTGTTTCGATTACTATTTTCCCCATGAATTACTTTCTATTCCCTAATTAACCTGCAAGTTCCAACATCCAGTTGGCACTCTCTTTGTTTGATTACGCTTTAGAAGGGCCTCACTTCCAGGATACTGGCAAAAAAAGCACCTTACCTACATGTTAGAATACATATATCAAGTCTTAATCCTGCTGTTTATTAAAAAAAAGGGAAGTATTACGATTATAATTCAAAGAATAAAAGGAAACTGAAAATATGCAATCAGTCTGCATATTAGCCAAGTTACTAGTTTCAGAGTTACTGGTTTTGTAAATGTTCAATTAAAACTGCCGAGAGACACTTGCAAAAGTTCTGAAAAGAATCAGTACCCCATGTCTGTACTCTCACACTTAGTATCATAGAAAAAAAAGAGGATATACAGCAGTAAACTAATAAGAAGAGTTAAAACTTTCCCCAAATGCTATTAAAGGCATAGAACTAACAAAGAACTTATTTTTCCCACTGTAGATTGCTGTTTAAGAGGGTTTTTTTGAAAGTAATTTCTAAGCTGGTCAGTTTGGCTTCTCCTTTTCTGTAGAAAAGAGTATCTAATAGTATATTCCATATCTCTAAATCATCATCTTTATTTTTTGGTGTCAGAGGTTCAATTTTATGTTCCTTCCAAAAGATACTATTAAAACAAATGCATTTTGTGGTACAACAATGTTGATGTTGTTATCACTGTTTGCTCTCACTTAAAGGGTATCTATGATGAAAATACACAATCACAGCGATAGCTCCACACTCATTCCCTGAATTCCTTAGAAGTAATGGAGCTAAGTCTTCACCAATAAAATCAAGGGGAAATCAGCAGCGATAAATTTGGTCTCTAACTGTCAATACCTCAAAAGTTTTCCTCTATCTTGCATGTTCTTAAAAAGTTACAGCTGCTCTCTGCTATGCACAGAACTCCAGTAAATTTTTTGAAGTCCCATTAAAGGCTGTCTCATCAGATAAGAAAGACTGAAACGCAGCTATCTAATTTTATTCTCTGATTTAGTGTATGATGCCACACCGATTATATTTTTGGATGACTTACCAGGCATCATAAACTGTAAAAGGACTCGAAGTGCTTCCAGTTGTACAGAGAGTGATTTTTCATGTTTCCTCATGGCTTTTACAACTTCTGAGGCAGCTACTGTCATTACATCCAGATGAGGGAAACTGAAAACATTGTTTATAAAATAAATAAAAATAAAGTATTTCTAAATTTTACATGTATTTGTTTCCTTAATTAACATTGTGTGATAACTCATTAGACACTGTAAATCTGGCTTGAGCTATGAAATATAAACTGAAGTATTTTTCTTCATCATAGCAAATATATTACTTCATGCCATTCCATGAATTCAGTCTATGTAACTAATTCCATTCTAGACTACTGAGAAGTAATTTTCAATGCAGTCCAGAACAGTGACGCACAGAGAGAAAAGTATTTCATTCAGAGTGAGTGGTGGATTCATATATTTCACTTTGATTCCAGTCCAGACAGGTGAAAAGACACATATTCTTTAATTTGCTGCTCCACAACTGTCATAAAGTACTGATGAATTGTCAGACACTTGTAGAATAAACAGAAAAATATCAATCATGTTAGGTTCTAACCTTGAAGAAAAAAAATCACAGAATCACAGAATTTTCAGAGTTGGAAGGGACCTCTAGAGATCATCTAGTCCAACTCCCCTGCTAAAGCAGGATTGACCAGAGCACATTACTCAGGACTGCATCCAGGTGGGTCTTGAAAACCTCCAGAGAAGGGGACTCCACAACCTCCCTGGGCAGCCTGTGCCAGTGCTCTGTCACCCTCACTGTAAAGAAGTGTTTCCGTGTATTTGAACGGAACTTCCTGTGTTCTAACTTGTGCCCATTACCCCTCGTCCTGTCACTGGGAACCATTGAAAAGAGCCTGGCTCCATCCTCCTTCAACCCACCCTTTAGATACTTGTACGCCATAATAAGGTCTCCCCTCAGCCTTCTCTTCTCCAGGCTAAAGAGTCCCAGCTCTCTCAGCCTTTCCTCATAAGGCAGATGCTCCAAGCCCTTAATCATCTTAGTTGCCCTTCGCTGGACTCGCTCCAGCAGTTCCCTGTCCCTCTTGAACTGGGGAGCCCAAAACTGGACACAGTATTCCAGTTGTGGCCTCACCAGTGCAGAGTAGAGGGGGAGAATGACCTCCCTCGACCTACTGGCCACACTCTTCCCTATGCAGCTCAGGATTCCATTGGCCTTTTTGGCATCACGGGCACATTGCTGGCTCATGGGTAATTTACTGTCTACTAGAACCCCCAGATCCTTCTCCTCAGAACTACTTCCCAGCAGGTCCGCCACTAACCTATACTGGTGCCTAGCATTCTTCCTCCCCAGGTGCAGGACCTTGCACTTGCAAATAAAATCTCAGTATCATTAGCATTCCTGGCAATGGCAGTAGGCAAGGGCCACTAATTCACTTTTAAGGTTATTTTCTTGTTTCATTTTATAATACTTTTTATTCTTGTGAACACATTTATGGAAGCTTTCAGATGTTCTTCTTTATAAAATAAAATTATTCATAAGAAATTCTGTGACTATATCTTGAGTCTGTCATTTTTTCACAGTCAGCTTAGCATATATAAAGGTTTCAGGGAAGGCTGGAAAAACTTGGCAAGACATTTGGAATAATGTTCCCACTCTGCGTATCACTATTTACAAGACACAAGACTGTTTTACAGTCACGTTCTAGAGCATTTACAAAAGCCAACACAAAAGTAATATTAACACAATGTTATTTTAATAACCAGACTTAATATTGTGGGAAATTTCTTAGCTCTCAGCGGAATTCAGTGTGGCTAACAGGAGGAGACATCACCTAGCGATAGCCTATTCAAACCCCACTGCTCAAGAACCATGAAGGGAAGAATATGCAGCTCCCTACGCATATCTACCTGGGCATTTGACCACAGGCCTTACAAAACTCAATGTCTTGAACAGGGCTGTCAGCCTGTGGTTAATTTTAATATCAGTGAAACAGTCAATAATTAAAATGTAATCAATTACAGCACTGAATGTCACGAACATTCACTTTGGAAGTGGCCATGTATTTCTAAGTATATTACCTTCCTTCAAAAACATGATTCAGAATTCTGCAGGCACTTTCAGCAACTTCGGGAGAATGTGGATGTTTCCTCATTATATCCAAAACATTCATATGTATTCCTTTAGCCAAAAGTGTCTTCCTAATATTTACTGCAACACAAAATAGCAAGCATCCTATAAGTAAATCTCTCTTTACGTATAGTTCTCAAAAACGACAGAACTGCTAACTTATTTTCCTCCTTTTTTCAGTTTTTTTCCTCAAGCACATGTTATAGAAGTATAAATGGGAATAGAATGGGAAACAATTTGAGCGCTGAAGCTGACTTCTGTTTACATAGCTTAATCAAAAGCATTATAATTCCCGAATGCTTAATAAGTTTGAATACATTTGCTATTTTCACTTACATAAAGTTAACTTAAGGAAAGGAGAATGTACAGCTTTACTTTTATTTTCAAAAAAGTTATTTCTTAAACAATTTTTCCTCTTAATTGCACTCTGTGGTAATATAGGAAAGCTAGAATTTAAAACTTTCAAAAAACCTTCTAATTTCCAAAATAAGGCTTCAAAAATGAAACTGTATTTATTCACTCTATTTACTTTGTTAATTGTTTTTTAAAAAATTCAAATAGCCAAGCAGATGTAGCTATAACTGTAACCAATACAGCTCAGAACACTACAAAAATATTCTACATTATCATGGTAACTACTACCAATTCTTGTCATTCCCAGCTCAGTACATCCATTTCAAATGGTTAATTCAAGCAATAATGCATTGTGCCAGAGCGTTTTGCTAAGCTTCTTTACGTCTGTCATTTCTGGTGTAAGCACATTCATTTAGGGGGAAAAAAAGAAGAGGAAAAAAAAGACAAAATAAAAATTTGCTTTAGATTTTCAAAAGGAATCAGGGGCCCACTTGTCAGTAACATGTTATGAAAGTACCTGGTATAGTATATAACAATATGCATACATTTATGAGGTCTATTTCTCGATATAGATACATATTTATCTCGTAAATAACTATAAAACTTTTTCATTGCTAGGTTTTATGTACTTGGATGGCTCAGTAACCTAGTGATAAAACAATGCTTTCTCACCTACAGAATGGTAATTAACTGCTAGTCTTTATCTTCCTATCTAGCCAGTGGTTTTCTATGTGCAGTCTACAAACCACTTGAGGTCCATAATAATTTCAAAGGGTTCTGGGAAAGGTATCTAATAAAAGCAGGACAACTGTCAGTAGGCTTAAATACTCTACCCAGGGGTCCACATCTCCACTGAAAAATTTTGAGGGGGTCTGCAAATTGAAAAAAGTTAGGAAACCAGATTAGGGACACAATCAGGACTAAAGCAATCTTGAAAACTGTTACGCACGGACTAAAGCAATCTTGAAAACTGTTACGCACATGCTTAACTTTCTACGCATTATTTGATTCACTGAAGTAAACAGGACTGCTTAAATCCCCTGTATTAAGCAAGTAAATGGTATTTGTTCGGTTGTAATCCTTAGTCACATGACTTTCAACAAATGCTGCTCTTGACGAAATTGAGATGTGTGGTAAATATTTAAACAAGCATACAAATAGAACACACTCTTCACGCCTCCTGCTTCAAAAAATAGCAATTGCAACACATAAACTGGCAAAGAGCTCTTTATTTCCACATGTTCTCTTTGATACTAGCTAACAATACTTTTCCAAAGCAAGGAATAAACTTCCTACTAAACACAACTGCATAATATTCTAATCACAGGGAATATTGTATTCATACAACAGCACACTAAATATTCTTTAATATTACAGCAACAACTTTCTGCTGAATTAGAAAGTAAACATAATTAACTTCCCTTACCATTTTGTTGTGACAAAATTGCCAAGGTACTAGCAGCTGCCTGAAACACTTCTTTTGAAGAGGAGTGCATCAGCATGGAGAGCATCACTGCTCTGTGTATTGGGAACCTTTCACAGAGAGAAACAAATCACTGCACATTGACCATATTAAAGCAGTTACTTCATAACTGTAGTTCAGTTGACTAAAAAGGTATTGAGTGACAATTAAATTTTCAGGATTGTACTTGGCTTCTAATATTATTCCAGAGCAAGACAGAAAGTCCTTTGCAAATTAGCCTACTCTTGAATCTCACTGAATTCACTTGAAACCATGCTTTCCAAGTGACTTGAGCTCCAGAAAAGGGTAGAAAACAGACTTACTAAAATTTGAATGATTAAAATTTTAAGCAACTCTGAGAAATAGTTTAAGTAAAATCAAAGGTTGTGTCTTACTCATGCCTAGATTCTCACTGATGAGGCAGCACCCCGTCTACTATGCCCTTTCATACGATTTGTGCGAAAATGACCACTGCTTTTCCATACTACTTACATAGTCCATATTTTAATCATCTTCTCCATTTTCCCTACTCTTACATTCTTTAATCCTCCCTATCCTTGCTGCAACTGAAAATGTAAAGCCTTATGAACTGTAAAAATTAGCTCTATTAGGCTGTGTTCTGATCCTTTATTAATACGATAGCAATTTTGCCTGAGTCAAGGTTAGCACACTTTTCAAGAAACTTTCACAAGTGGTGTTGATCACCATGCTTTTCATCATATATTAGACAACAAGAAAGAAAAATAAAAATAATTGAAACATGAGACCCCAAATGGCCTAATAGTAAGCTTTCATTTTTTTCATTTCCAAAAATACAGTTCAAGATATTAACACTGACTGATTATCTCCATCTCCAATCTTCTCATGAAGGTTGCGTTGATATAGAAACAGATTTTTCAAAGCCCAGCACGCAGCCTCCTAAATATAAACCAAGAGGAGACAAAAGGATTAAGAAAATATATCTTTAGAATATGAAAAACATATGAAAAAAATGAAATAGTTTGCTTTTCAGTTCATGACAAAGGTACAAGGTGCTTTCTGTAAAAATACAACAAGGTGTGGACTGTCACATACTTCATAGCTGGGATATGTCTGAGTTATGAACACGTGCCACATTCCCATTATTTGATTTGCATTTTGATACCTATTTTAGGCCAAGATTAATTCTTCTGTTGATGGGCCTGTGTTTTGCTGCTGTATACAGAGGAGCTATGTAAACAACCTTTCGATGGCCAAAGTTTCAGGTAACAAGTCTCATCTTAACTACCTGCATTTGATCCAAAGGAGTAACTGAAACCACCTGAGGTGAACAAAGATAAGAAAGGCAAGAAAGGTAAGATTTATTCTAAATCTAATCCGGTCCTTAAGGCCTTGTTTGCCTTATGGGAGAAGATGATGTTGCTAAACATTTCATTTAATGCATAATACAGTCTTTCCATACCCTCATCATACAAAAATTCTCACCAGCACATCTGTGTTTTTTCGGTGCAGTTCTAATGCTTTGTAACATGATTCCAACCAGCACAATTTTTCTTCCTCCTCCTCTTCTTTTCTTTCTTCTAAGTCTCGGTTTAAGAATATTGTTTCAGCTTGAAAAACAAAATATTTACAATAAATTCTTATTGTGAAAACACACACTTATGTCTTGACCTTCCTGTAGTCATGGAGGTGGTTACACTGCCTATGTGCGAAAATCAGTGGAAGGATTAGCCTCTTCTGGGAAGGGAGAAGTCTTTTGACATAAATTCTGTCACAGATTTAAAAAATGTCTTTAAGGTTATAAAGGAACTAAAAAACTTCATTATAGTGTAGTAAATTAGTACATAGCTACTGATCAGTCAATGCTTAGGCTCTGAAAAGGCCTGCACATACTTTTTTTGGTGTGTATTTACATACAGAATATCACAAACATAAAATATAACTGTGACTCATTTGCATGTAACCACTTATCACAGAGCCATCTACATTCTGAAGCAGCGCCATTAAAAATCAAAATGCAAATAGCAGTTGCTAAGAGAGAACTATCTGGCCTCAGAAAGCACAGTAAAATTTAAAATAAATCACTTTATAACTGTGGTTTTTCAGCATTTAAGGAAAACAAAAATCTGTATCAACACTGACCATAGTATCAGAGGCTTACTGGAGAGTATACTGATTTCTACTGATCTTTAGCTATTTGGGGGACTTTGAAATAGCATTTCTACTGACTCTTGTATGGAACAATCACTCAATTACTCAAAGACTAAGAGGATCAGATCCTTAGCTTTTTGCCACTAGCTAACTAACTTCTGTTTCGAAATAATACCTGGAGTGTACTCACGGAAAAGTTTTAATCTTTTAAATTATTTCAGAAATCAAGCACATGCATTGATTCGGTGTTGCTATCAACTGCCACAATATAATGAGTACTGTCATATATGGCAAACACAGCATCAAATTAGTGTTGGTATCTGTAGAGATTTTATGTTAAGTAGGGATTATCCAATATTTGCCCATGAACAAAGATACTGCTTTGTTAAGATCTGTCAACGTACTCTACCAGCTCTGAAAACTGAAGATGTTAGGCCTATGGTATGAATGCAGCCATGTCATAGTAAACAAATTGTAAGCATATAGGAAATCTAGTTCTGTCAGAGCTATCCTGCCTGAGGCTTTCATGTTAAAGAAATGATTACAGGAAATCGTCTGTATAAAAAAATTAACAAGTGGACAGACAAATGAAGTAATTTATTTACATATTTAGGAAGGAATTTACTTACTCAGAAGAGCTAAACAACTGAGGGCTGCAGCTTGTAACTTTGCATTTTCAGGATATGTTTTAACAGCCTTGACAATGACTTCTGGAACCTTATGTAATACAAGGATATTGAAAAAATTTCCTGAAAATAAATAAGATATTAAATTAATATAAACACATATCTAGAGCTTTACATGCATTTAACAAATTTCTCAGCACACAATACATAAACTTGATCTGTAGCAAACGTTGGATTTCTTATTACAGGGCATGACACAACAACGTTTAATTTGTGGAAATAAGAGGTCAAAGATAAAAAACAGTTGGGATTTGGGTTCTTCGTGTTTTTTAAAAAAGACTGAGTTTTAATGCAAAATGAAATGCACATTGTCATCAAAATACAAAAAATACAGTCAGTGTATCAGCTGCAGACTTCCTGCCAGGAAGTGAATGCAGTTCTGGTCTTGAATTCCTGCAGTGATTTGATTTATCCTATCAAGTAAGTGGTTTAACCCTGTTTTGCCCTGGTTTTGCCCTCCTCATTAAAAAGATCAAGGTCAGCATTACAAATACAGAATGATAAATATATTTAAAGCATAACTTTTACCATAGGCTGTACACTATTTTATATTATAGGTTGTATATAAGGAATTCTGCAAAAAGCAAGCAAATGAAAATAACTTTCGAATTTGTTGTAAAAACAAGTATTATGCATAAAATAATTCAGCAACACTCACTTTCTATAATACAGTTTGATAGCTATGGTTTCTATTTTGATATTCAGTTTTGTTTACTTTTTGATTAGTAAAAATGAGAATCACACTAGCAACATGTAAGATGAAATCAAAATCTGTATCAATGTTTCTCAAACCCTTCAGATAAGGTATGAAATTAAGAAGTCTCACATATTTTAGCATCAAAAATAGTCACATACAGAAGAAAAGCTAACCTTATTTCTTTCCCTTAGTTCTGGTCCTGAGTGCTTCAGGTGCTGACTACCATCAACGTCTAGATTTTTCACTAGGAGTTAAGTACCTCTCCCAATGCTTTATGATTCGGTTTGATTAGACCAAGTTAACATTAACAGAATGCTTAAGAACAGACTTTAAGGCAAGTCCTTTCCAGATTCATCACTAAACCCCTGGCCTTCACAACTATTACAAGTGCAACTGGAAACAATATTTTTCTTCTTACCCTGTAGCAGTGTGGTCGTGTTATATCAGCATTGCTCTTTCTTGTCACATTTTAATGGAAATAGTATGTTTGTGTAAATCCGTTATTTACCCCACAGAAATTGATAATCTTAGGCTATGTGATGAATAATTATGTTGGACTTGTGGCTGGCCAAACACGTATCAGTCAGTTAAAATTCTGATGACAGTCAAATCTAGGATAGTCATTACCAGATTAGCAAGAATACATGATGGTGATTTTGGAAGCTAGTAGGTGCTAACTTTACAATTTCACTGCCAGTTAACATGGGTTTAGGAAGACAGTGTCCATCAGAATAATGTGGGAATCCACACTGGCTATATGGAAATCTTCTAGACTATTTCCAGGAGCACCTAGCAATTTCACATCTGTTTTCCGAACTGTGTGGTGCTGTGGACAGCTCTTCCCATAACTCTCCCGATGTGGCTCCTTATCAAGATGAAGGGCACCTGTTATGCTGAAAGAAGAAATGCATCTTGTGGTTGCTTTACTGCCACTATTACTTGTTGGTCAGCACACATGCATGACAAACATGCAACTGAAACCAGGCTGGTTGCACTTAGGGCAAGATCAAGGCATGGCAACAGAGTTGCTGTGTCCCCACAAGTGCTTGGTTTTCCTGCATATCTTCAGTTAGCCTTGCATAGGAAACCTTTCGAGGGTAACATCACCTCTTGCCAAAAAACTGCAAATACCACCTTAGCGGCCACCACATTTTCTTAACATTCTTATTTGGCTTTCTGAAGGGGAAGTGGAAGTTGCTCTGCGTTGCACTCAAGTTTGATCTGTATTTTCTACAATATCTGCATGAAGAAGCAAAATCAGATGGTGAAAGGATGGGACTGACTTGATTAAGGGTACCAGCATCTGCAGTAGCTTCAGGCCATCACCTGCAAGAATCAGGAAGTCTAACTCATGAGAGAGACCTTGGCTAAGTCCTTGAAGAAGAACCTGCCATGGACTAGGGGCTACTTGGGCAGCTACTCTGTTTTTGTATGAAACAGGGGGAAAAACTTACTTATTTTCATTTGAACTTCCTATTATGTGGTATCTGACAACTGTTCAGCTTATTAGAGTGTCAAGAGATGGTACAGAGCTGCTAAGAGGCATAAAAATCCGTTTTTGACAGTGCTATCATTTCTCTTGATGTGACACTAGCCCACGTAAGCCCAGACGACCAAAGTACTTTTGCCCAAGTCAAGGGAAGTCCAGGAACCACTGGACTTTCACTGCTGCAGCATAGGGGGCCCCAAGACAAGCACCATAGCTGGGCAGGAATGCAGCATAGGTCTCTGAAGGCAAATGCAATGCATGGAGGAAGCACACAGCCTTGGAAAATACCTCCCAGGTAATTCAGTAGCACCAGTTGTTTCTCACACATTCAGCATTGCCACTTCAAAAAAGAAATCTAGAAGGAATTTTCTTCCTTTCTATAGTAACTTTATCTTGTGCTTTTCATGCTCTTTTGTCTCA
Organism: Vanellus vanellus; assembly: GCF_965231255.1. NCBI lineage: Eukaryota > Metazoa > Chordata > Aves > Charadriiformes > Charadriidae > Vanellus > Vanellus vanellus. The sequence goes on from NC_138905.1 coordinate 16,667,946, forward strand.
TTTTTTCCCGCTCTTTTGTTTCATTTTTTCCCCACTCTAGTATTTTACGGCAGCTTCTGTCATTGTTACTAACGTTTAACACAAAAGGATACCATATCGACTGTGCCCAGTGCTACCTCAGTATATTTACATCATTAGAGACATGGAGCTATACACCACCCTGAGAATTAACTGGAATATAGTTCTCCTGTTGCCTGTGACGCTGTCAGTAAACTCCAACTCTTACACAGTCAAAGTAAGCTGACTATAAACAACTTTGTGAACTTACCCAATGTAAGCTTATGCAACAAACAGCAACTCACTTCCTGAACTGTTTCACTACTAGGGAAGCTTTTCATCATTTCCACTATAACATTGTAGCAGCGAACATTTCCAGACATGAGCACTTCAACATTGCTGGCTAAAAAGAGAAACAGAGAGAAATTGCTTCTTAAGGTTAAAAAAAAAAAAAAAAAAAAAAAAAAGGGGTTGATTGGATCTTAAGGTAAAAAAAAGGGGGTTGATTGGATTCTAATTCAGACTTTACTTAAATAGATTTATTTAGAAAACTGGGCCTATGTTTCAGTTTTGCCCTACAACTTGACAGAAATGTGGCATTCTTTTCCTTGGTATTGCCATAGATGACGTTAATGGCTATCAACACTTTGAAATAATTCATTAAGTTCAGAGTCCATATTAACACTTGTGCCATTCTATATCAGGCCATGTAACAGAAACTTCCTCACAAACTATTCTTACATAACATTTTTCTTAAAGGAAATTTTTTTATAAATATTAAATCAATCTTATAAATGGTGTTTATAACATGACTGTGGTCAGGTAAACATTTTACAGTATTTCAATAATATTCCCAGGGGCATACAATTACAAAACAATTTAGAATTATTTTTTTTTCTAATAAATGTCATTTACTTGATTTAATCATGTTTTTCTAAGTTTTCTTTCTTTTTAGGGGGCAAGTTAGCAAGTTATTCTTTTCGTTTAAAGTAGTGCTACCATATGCCTATTGTGTACTGAGGGTACAGAAATGTTCATATAATGCTCCTACAACATTTTGAAATTCATTGCAAATTCTGTATTTCACAGAATCACAGAAGGACTGAGGTTGTAAGGGACCTCTAGAGGTCATCTTGTCCAACCCCCCTGCTCAAGCAGGGCCACCTGGAGCAGGTTGCCCAGGACCATAGCCAGATGGCTTCTGAGTATCTCCAAGGATTTCACAGCCCCTCCGGGCAACCTGTGCCCATGCTTGGTCACCCTCACCCTATTTACTGCTTATTACGCAGGCCAGATACAGACAGGACATCCACATAAGCCAGAAAAAAGACAGAATGCATCCTTTCCTAACGAGGACAGAGTGATCCCACACACAATAATTTAAGGCAAAACAGCATCACGGTAGTTAAGAGACAGTGTATGAAAGCATCCTTGTAGTGTGTCTATCCAGGGTGTGAGACAGAGTATGAACCCAAAAAATCTTGGACAAAATCCTGGCCCCAATGAATGAAAGGGAGTCCTCTCACTGACTCCAAGGAGTTTGCATTACTCTGCTTAGGTATGTAAACTTTCTAAATCATTCTTTCAACAGCCTGGCTTTCCTGTATACAACATAAGAGGAATATTCACAACTGTATTATTAAAGATAATTAGTCTTTTTAAAGCAGCACAAGATCTTCAAAATAATACGTATCTGAATATTAAATAATGATACTTGAAAAAGCAAGCTCTGAGTCAGAAGCATTTCTGAAGCATTCTATTTAACAGTGAAGGAAGTTACCTTTCAAAGTGTTTTAAGACGACAGCAATTTATTTATGTCATTCTCAACTGAGAACATCTTTTTAAAGGTATGTTGCATCACTTCACATAAATCATTTCATAGGTGACAATTATAAGCATAATAAAATATTTAGAAGATTGTAAAATTGTTCCCAGAACAAGCTAGAGGGAAGGAGGTGGAATGGATCTCATTTAATCTTAACCACCAAAACTTGGTCATCTAGGTTCTCACAACAATTGATGAAGAGATCTGAGCACTCTGTATGGTCATTGACCCCACCTGTAGCACATACCTCTCTTAGGGTTAGGTAAATTTCCTCTTGAGGTGCTTGTTTCTCCCCATTAAACAGAGAAGCCCGGACGGCTGCCTATGACTACCATTTAGATGGCTAACATTCTGTGACCCATCACCCCTCTGTGGACTTTGGAGGACAGTCGGCAGCAAAGCATTTTCTCATTCCATCAAAACTACTGAGATTTAAAAGCGTTCTTGTACCGCATTGGAATAAACACTTACCTTTCAATTTCTCATGACATATGAGCTGGAACAAAGTCTATATATGTATTAGTGAAAGAAGGCATAGTGAGGTAGAAATCCTTCATGTAACTCATTTGGAATAGAGACTTGAACTTCAGGGTATGGGGAAACAAACATTTTACTACTGGATAAGGTAGAGTGCGTACTTACAGTGAATGATTTTCTCCATGGTGGCCCTAATGGAATACATTGTCTTGCAGGTATTGTGGGATGTCACAGACCAAGAGTATGAATGCTGGCAAAAGTACCCTAGCTTTGCACATTCATGTGCAAGCTATCTCTGTTTCTCTGACTATTTTCAATCTTTTGTATCAGAAATGGGAGTCCTAACACCAAAATAAAGACCTAGAGTAGGTCTTTGTCATTCCCTTCTCTTGTTATGCTTTCTACAAGCATTTACTATTTTAGAAAGCACTTAAAATCTGGCATCCTCTTCCTTAGAAAATGGCAATAATTTCTGGGCCACAAACTGGAACAGCAAGACGATTGAGAAAATGAAACTACATAGCTTGGAGTCTGATGAAATGTAGGACACTCCAGTCTAGTTTTTGTTTTGTGGCATACATGGAGCCAGCACGGTTCCTATAGAGCCAAACAGGATGTATGAGCAAGGCTTTGTGAGCAATCACATCTGCAAGAGTACAACATTATGCATCTCACTCATGGAAGACATGGGGAGCAGGACCCTGCTCTATGCTCGCCAAAATTCTGCAATTTCACTGTGACTACCAGCAGGAAGCTGACAAGAGCTGCCTCTGTGTCAAGGAGATCAAATTGCTGTCAATAAACTGACGCAAATCATCAAGTATATTTCTCAGAACCTGATTTTGCCCACAATGGGAACTGCTGTTACCAGAAGACAAGACATAATGAAGACATTTTCTTCCAGTCTTACTGCACAACACCTGAGGACACCGTAAGACTCTATAATGTGTGCAGTGCTACCAACGCTCCTCATTGCAGTCGCCACTGAATGATCAGAGGGGGCTGTCTGAGCCCGGATACCTTTTCTCAGCTGTGGCCACTGGATTTGGGTGGGTGATTTTCCCCCTGTGGAACAGCCTCTGCCAATAGTGTTCTTTACCTGCTACCCAAACTCGCTGAAGATTTATTTAGTCAATAAATATATCTTATTTTTCAAGCATTAAAAAAAAGACAGGGCAGTCTTGAACTTTGACCTCTACTACCATGATAAGCATCTTCGTTACCACTTACTCCAAGCAGAAAGTTATGTATGAGAGATTTCAGCTTTATCAGAATGGCTGAATATGAAAATTTGCCATGAAAATTACAAATCCGTACTTCCACATAGAAAGGTGGTTTGTCTGGCAACTCCCAACCAGTTCTCCCTGATTTTTTACAATTACTGAAAGATTACCGTGAACTGAAGTGAGCTGATACATGCTATGGGAGATGAGGAATTGAAAACAATTTCCAACAATGCACTTACATGGACCAGCTAAGGAATGTAATGAATAAAGTGCAGGAAGAATCACCTCTTCTTTCTCTGGAAACTCTTTAAATACTTTCAGTATGATCATATGATCTTTGCTTTCAACAAATTCAGTCAGCTGCTCTTCTGGAACTAAATTGAAAAGCAAGAGAGATACCGTATGTTTTGAGGAAATAATTCATATCCTGGTACAATATGAGAAAAGACAATTATTTTTATCAAGTTTTCTTATATTTATTTTCTATGTTTCACATAGAAAGGTATTCTCCATACACATCTTCCACAGTTATGACTCCTTTTACTAAAAACTGAACTACTTTATAAAGACCTTTTTCTAGCCTACCCTTTATGTAACTGAGTTCTAACTTTTAAATGCTTCCCTGTGAACCAATATTTTAAAAAAAGTCTTTTAGTCTTTTTCACAGAATGAAGTGAAGGAAAGGCTAAGCATACAGTGAAAACAATTTGATGGAATGCCAATGCCATTCTGCATACTCCGTGATTTTATTTCACTTCTCAACTTTCTTTTATAATGGAGTTCTTTCCATAAAGACTACAGCCATGCTTTAATAATACCTTACCTTCAATGTAATAATGGCTTAAGGTTTTTTCATCTCTGCCCCCTGTCATTTGTGCTGACATAACTGCATGGTTGTGCAATGGACCAGATACGGAAACTGACCCAGGTTGAGAAAGGACACATTTTACATTTTGTAAGCACAATCATTTTCTGAATCTGGTTCAAGCTAAGGCTAGTCAAACATTCACACATTACAATAACTGACAAGGTGGCTCAGAGGCAGGAAAAAAGTAGCCAGGGGCAGCCTAGGAACTTGTTACATTAGCACTGCTATCAAGAAGTATGCAGGTCTAAACCCGGAGCAGTCTGTAGATCTGTAAAAATCAGGCAGTTAAAAAAGCACACACAGAAAATCTAAGAAGCTCAGACCTTTGTGGAGACTGAAGAGAAAATACAGCAGGACAAAAGTATTTAGGACAGTGGAAGAGAGGAAGAAACACAGAAGATACTTCCAGGTACATGTGTGGGAGGAAGAATTAGAAAAAGCAACATAAAATGGTGGCAGAAAGAAAAAAAATCTGAAGAATTGGAGGCTATCTTTGAAGCAAAGGAGTACAGTGGACTTGGCAGGAGTGCTAGGATCTCTCAATATTTATTATGAAGCAAGAAACTCAATGCAAAGCCAGGCTGCTACAACAATGGGATTTCTGGCCATTACACACACAGTTCCTGCAAATTTTGCAGAAATTCAATACATGGTGACTTCATTTCTCAGAAGAAACACAGGAATATCATACAGATACACAGTCATCTTTCAGCATTGTCAGGATCAAAAGCAGAATCACATATTTTTCTAAAGTGCAAACACTTTGCTTTATTTTGGAATTCACATGCTACTAAAATTTGACAGTCTTTAAATAAACAACCCTGGGTTTTGAGAATTAAAATCAAACGTCACTACTCTCTGTTCCAGTGTTACTGATGAATGTTGAATCTCATATTTTGTTAACTCTAGAGTCTGAAATTAAGAGATAGTTTGATTTTTTGAAAATTTCATATTCGTTGCTCTAATTTAGAAAATTTGTGATATTGCTTGGAAAACCTGTTTTGTGCTAACTTCATTCAAAGAACAAACATAATACACAAACCAGAATTTGGAATGTAAGAATTCATTTATTACAATTAAATAAACATCTGCAGTCCCCTCCCAACCTATACATTTTTCCAACCTAATAAACTACAAGATATAAATACCTTTCTCAAAAAGTTTGTGTAATGCTTTACATCCATGTTGCTGGATCTCTTCACTTTTAGGGAAAGTGTGCATGGCATTAAATACCAAGGAAAACACATCCACCTCTTCTTCCAAGAGCAGGAAAGCAATTACATCTGAATAGCAGAAGAAATTACATGTTGCACTGATTACTTCTCAACATTTTTATTGAAAGCACTGTACTTAACCATTAAAATGCAAAATTCTTTAATACTGTCCTTAAAATTGACTCGATGGCTTAAATCCAGGTTTTTGTATAACACATGAGGATGTTATCTCTTAAGGTAGTATTTAAAAATAAAACTGAGATGTTCTAAAACATTACTGCCAAAAAAGACAGTTTCCCCTCTCCACTCTTGCTCCCACATTGCACTGCTTTGGTAATTGTCTGGCCCCTCAATGAGCCAGGTTAACTCACTAAACTGGTAGAAAATTAACCCATCAAAAAAACCCTTTTTGCAGTCGTAGCAACCTGAAAAGTTTCACTAAGAAGTAAGGTTGATGGAAGAAAGGGGGCAGGACTACACTGCCTGTGGAAAGCAAAAGGGTATTTGAAATGTACCCATCAGCTACAGTGAACCATGAAATCAGTCCACCTGCATCATGAAACCGTATTCTCACTCTCTGCCATTCATTCATCCTGAAACTGAACTATAAAGCCAATCTCACTGTTGCTCTTATGACATTAAAAAATGTCTGAAAAAAATTACTTTCTCTATAGCATGTGTAGGCAAAAATAGTCATATTCATGACAATTTTTCAAGCTTACAACAATAACAACAGAATTCATAAAGCCTGGTCCAGCATTTCAGCTGCAGCTGTTTTTTTTTGTTTTTTGTTTGTTTGTTTGTTTAAGAGAAGATCTTTCTATATGGCATTCACACTGGCCTGTCAGCTCCAGCTATAGTGCAATTCAAGTTTACAGACATATAGAAATAAAGAATACTAACAGATTTTTCTGACAAGGTACAACTTCAAATATTTTTCTGAAGTAAGGTAGTTGAGACTTTAAGTTCGGTTATATCAACTGCTGAGAAGAAGAGTAGCAATCAAGAATAAACTGTTACAGAATATATTGTCAACAGTTCAGGACCCTTTATGATACCTCACAATTAAAAGAAAGAAGCTGCTGGTTACAGTTACTCACTAATAGCCAGATTTTGCTATTATTATTATTAATCACTCAGTGTAATGCCTTATAATGAGACCTGCATTACCCAACTTCAGCAGATAAGTTAGGCATCCAGTCTGAGCTAGTCCTCCAGACCCCTCTACAATCAAATGGGAGAGGAAAACAGGCTCGAGAGGTAACTGATCTTATAAAACAGGCAAATGAATAGCATGAACCATCCTCTTAAAGTGCCTGTCTCACTCCACTGCCTACAGCAGAAGCTCGGACAGCTGGATTGGCTTTAACTACCTAAAATCAAGTCTAATCCTTAGTTTGTAAATAAGGTTGATTCAAAAGCCTGTTAAAATCAATGGAAAAAGAATCCTATTCTAACAATAATTTGTGCTAATATTATATGGTAGCTCGAATAAAACTAGCAGAATCTTTCCCTTAGGGTCTCTCTAATTTCAACAGAAAATCAAGAATCTCAGCACCATGAGAAAAGTCCTCAGTACCTGGTAAGATTAGGTCTCTGTAGAACAGAATAACAGAATCGTCAGGGATGATTTACTGTTTTCAAAAGTACTAACTAGTACTAAAGGAAGTAAGTCAGAATGTCACCAAATTTATACTCTGGTAAGAAAAAATAAGCTCTTACTTATTGTATTTAACTACTTAACAGCAAATATTTGTGCCTATGCAAATAACAAGTTGGCAAAATTAATTGGTCATGTTCTTCACAGCCTTGCAATTTGGAGAATCCTTTCTACCTGGGTAAAAAAGGTGCATAACAGTACTCATTATTATTTTGTATACAAGTACAAATGACAAGTGACTTTACGGAGTAAAACAGAAAGAAAAATCGGACCCAACACGTACAGTCAGACACTTTATACCACAGTTCTGTGTTTTAAAGGTCTAAATGAAGTGGAAAAGTAAAACACAAAATACCTGACATGAGGAGTAGATTTAATGCTTTCAGTCCTGTTACTGAGAGATTTATATTTCCTTTGTGGACTGTAAGCATTTTAAGAATCTGCCTAAAAATAAAAAAAAAAAAAGGAAAAAAAAGAGTTATGGCAGTTATGGCTAAAGAAATATTAACATATACAAAATTTTATCAAAAAATTTACTTAAAAAATACAGAAATTAGCAAAAGCTTAAAAATCTCCTGATTAATTTTTTAAACTTTTATTTCAGTTTATGTTTTTTTCAAGTTAGTAATGAAATAATGTTGGCATTTTAACTATTTTCATACTTCATTAAAATAATGATGTATAATTTATCAATTTTACTTTGATTTTTAATTAATTATATATTAATTTTACTGGGGACAAGTCTAATACAGGATGGGGTTACTCTACAGAAAGCAGGGTTGTGAAGTGCAGCAGACTGTGGACAGTATGGCGCTGTTCTGTTTGTCGCAAGAGTTAAAGTTACAGTGAATGATCAAGGGTTTGCTGGAAGAGAAGCAGCAGTTATCCCAGCTGAAGAACTCAAACAGCATCCTGAAGAACTCTACCCTATCAAAGTTCCCACCTCACAGCACTTACGTGATGCTGGACAAATCCCTAAAAAGAAACATTTCATAGACTGCCAATTGTATACTCCTTAATTTCTGGGTGGCCCAACCTGAGACCCATAGATGTTAACCTCTGAAATGCTGCATAAGAGTCAACCAAAGTTGACTTTTTAAACAGAGCGCCAAAAAATGCTAAGTACACTGAAAAATCTAGTACATGTATCAAACTGGGCACCCAAAAATCAGTTGATACTTTTAACATCTTTTGCTCAAACTACCATCTGTAAAACAGTTACCACAAATCTGTTAACACCTCAATAAACAAAACTTTAAAAGCTCTAGACCATACTGATGAACACTAAGAAAAGCTGAGAAGAAAATAAATAGGCCAGTTTTCACATAAGATATCACTAATGTACAGTAAATAAGGCAGTGGGTCAAACATTGAATGATGCTGATGACAGAAAATAAATATACATTGATTTTGCACTGAATGAATATCTCAAAAAGGGGGAAAAACAGATCACGTAATCAAAAACTAAATAAAAATGGATAGGGTCACATAAAAAAAATAAAGAAACCTTCATTTTTTAATTTTCATTATTTTGGAGAGCATGACTCTGCAGTCTTAATAATCTTCAAATGTGAGTCTTTGTATAGACAATATCTAATAAAAATGGATTATACAGTAGTTTGCGATACTTTAGTAGATACTTGACCTGTCTTGAAACACAAAAAGCAGCACTTAAAGTTTCATCCAAATTTCATTCCCCAGCTCTAGCAATTATGTTGTTTGCCTTGCTAAAGTCAAACTTTGTAAGCTAGACTGAATGTATCTGGTTTATTTCTTTTCCCTTCATACAATGATGTTGCTAGTTTCTTTCTCCTCTGTTGTAGCACTACTGTTGTAGCTATAATGATCAAATCACACATAAGAGCCAAAGTCTGATGGGGGATATAATATCCTTTACATTTTGCAAGACAGGAAATTATAACAGTATCGGTCCAATAAAATATACTTTTTCTGTTCATATAAATCATGCCTTGCTTACAAACTTACACTTTCACGAACACAAAACCACTACTGAAATCTAAGGTTAGTCAGAATACTGTGTGGGATGATCTTAAGAGTGGAAAATAAAATCCAAATAAATGCAGGTTTTGTTTTTTTTTTTTCTTAAATTGAGTATAGATACCTCTCTGAAACTTCTGTATGCACACTTTGGACTTATAAGTCTAAAGGCAAGGATAGATGGTGGCATTTGGGTTTTCAGTCCTGTGGCAAATTCTTGACCCAGCATACAGCCCACATGTATGGACTAAGTAGTAGGGTGATGAATCAAGGAAAACACAGAGCAACCCTAACCAAGCTGGTAGGGTAGCTAAACAGACACCCTTAAAGCCACTTTAACCTCCTCATTAAAGTGTTCTAGTCTTAAGCATTCCTAATGCATTTTATTGTGTGGTTGCAGGTGTGTGTGCACATGCACACTTGTGTAGAAAAATTCCTTCTCCTTCTTGCTCCATAAGTAGCTGTGGCTTAGACTTCCTTACTCCTTACACCCTGCATGAATGGAAAACCTCACTGAGTTATCAAACACTCTGAAGCCATTAAACATCTATCCCTTGTTTACCAATGACTCATGATTTCTGCTGTGGGGAAGGAACTCTGCTTTGGGAAGAGGACATTTTATAGAGTGTGATCTGTTTCAGGCAAGTGCTGATATATCAAGACGTGAGCTGTCTCAGTATAATGCAGAGCAAAAATAATCACACACTAAAGCATCTCTAATACAAGGAGAAAATGTTCTGCATATACCCTCCCATTTCAAGTATAATAAAGAGTGTGGATGTAAAATTTTCTAAACTTCATCTACTGTACAACAGCTTAATGTAAGAGATTACAAAACATCCCATGAAGTCTCTTTGAGCTTGTAGAAAGGATGCAAATACATTGAAGGAATTTCCTTCCTTTCTCCTCACAGTGACAGCAACTATGCAATTATTTATCGCACTGTCTGTCAAGAACGCTTAGATCAATGCCAAACTACTGTTTGTAAACACAACTGTAATGTGGTCAAGTTGGCTCATTGTTGAGAGACAAGAAACAAATGCTTTTTCTAGCCTAAGTTTTCTGTTCTCCTAAAACAGTTATACACACAAAAGTGAAAAATCTCTTGTAAAAAAAAAAAAAAAAAAAAAAAGACCTTTTCCCCTCTACCATAACTGTTTCCTGCCTTGCTGCAAACAGCACGTATTCATTACGGTACTGATGCACTGCGGTACTAGTCCAATCCACCTACAGGGAACCTGAGATATCATTTACCTGGCCTGCTCTGCCTTTGGCACTGGCAGAAATGTCTGAGCCCACTGCCCCACTAAGAACAAGTTTCTCCACAGCCAGGAAAACTGTCAACATGTCAGACAGGGATACACAGTTGGCTAAAATATTGTTAGTGGGAAGAAATCGTGTACAGTAATGTTATCATCAGATCTTTAGTGAAGTTTGAGTTTGAAAAGGATGCTTTGTTCAACTGCACATACTCCGTGGGCTCTGAGGAGGCTATGAGAAAGATCAGCCCCAAACCAGTAATTTTTCTGGGACCCAAGAATAAACAGCAATATCTCTAGCTCTCAGAATAACTCTCAGCCAATTAACAAGCCTTTAAGCTGCCAAAGATATCATAACTAGCTTGTACTGCTACAGCTCAGTTATTTTTTGCTCATGAAAAGCAACCAAAATCACTACTTTAGGCTTGTGGATATAATTCCTCACGTTTGGAAAGAACACACACACAGCCATCCAGGTAATACTGCATCTGGCTATTAAAATGGAAGACCTCGATAAACACAGAATCCCAGCATCGCTGAGCTTGGCAGAGACCTCTGGAGGTCTCCTATTTCAACTCCCCTGCTCAAGGCAGGGTCAACTACAGCTGCTTGCTCAGGTTCTGAATACCTAAGGCTTGAGACTTCACAACCTCTCTGGGCAACGTGTTCCAGTGTTTGATCAACCTCACAACAAGAAGAAACCCACAAAAAACTTCAACCATTCAGAAGCTGATGTAATAACTTTATATAAATATATTACATTGCATATATATGCTGCCATAATAAGCAAGCATTCCGGAAGGCTCTTTGCATACAAAATACTTACTGGTGAACACCCAGTACTTCCCAGTCCTTCCCAACATCCTTAGGAGCTATGTTCTGTAGAGTACTTGGACAAATTTCTATTAATTTACAAAGAAGTGACCAACCCATCTGTAAAACAAAAATGCAGCTATTTTAGAACATGTATTCTGTCTGGAACTGCAATGTTGTCTTCTAATATTCTTGGCTTTTGGAAGATGGATGTTCTGAAAAGTTATTTAGCTAAATCAATAAGGGAAAATTAATTAACACAAGACAAACGACATAAAAAGTTAAAAGATGGAGGTAAAACAGATATGCTAATGATTCTGAATGCATGGATTGTAGGAACACATCACTCTCAACGTGCTTCAGCACTGCTTGGGGATAAAGGACACACTTAAAAGAGATGCTGACAGAGAGAAAAACATGATGTGATCCATAGTATGTCATCACGGCCCAGGGAAGACCACTGCACTGTTACAGGTAGTCCAGCTTTATTGAAGAGCAGCTGTTTCCATAAGAATTTGCCATTTAATTGCAAATTATAAGGAGAAAGGATAGTTTTTTTAAAGGTGTCCAATGTTTTAAATGGGGATGAGATACCCAAACCATACTATATATTTCGTACTTTCACAATCAATCCTCAATATTGTGTACTTTCAAAACGTAACGAAGGCAGTGAAAGTTTTGAGATCATAAGGAATGAAAGATGAACTAAAACCAATGTATTTGTTCTTAATAACTATCTGCTCTATCCCGTGCAAATTCTTTGACTTTCAAACATCTTTAAATGATGCCAAAACTGAAAAATATTCCTCTTTTGTCTTCCATATTGGAGAAATCTGCTCTCTTATGAACGTCTGCAGGCTGATATGACTGAATGGGCTTTAGTGAGGATGCAGTAAGCAAAATCTGTACAAAGAATTAACTGATGAGCAAAACCCAGCTGTAGCGAAAGAGTAGTAGTGAACTGAGAAATGTCAAAAGTCAAGATGAAGTAGTTTTGACAAAAAGGAATCAAAACAAGGCATAAAAGTTTCCTTGGCCATATAAATAAAAAGAAAAAAAAAAAGTGGAAATAGGCCTGTGTGCTTTAAGAATAGGGAGAAGACAGAAGATAATCTAAGTACGGCTCAAAAATTATATGCGTCCCTGCATCAGTTTTTGGCAGAAGAGTTATGTAAAGCAAAGGGGTCAAGACAGGACAGCCAACAACAGGAATGTAAATGGCCCCCTCCAAAGAGTTTAACTGCACAGTTCATGGAAAGTGCATGATCTCTAACCCTGCATTCTGCAAGACTAGGAGACATGAAATTGCAGGTCTCGTAGTGAAGAGACACCCATAGGAATAGCACAGATTTAAATCCAGACAGCTTTCATGGCAGCTTTGGTGACTATGAAAAAGGTGATGTAGTTACCTGGGAACCGGAATTCTGTTTTTACCTTTCACATACTTGGTTACACGGGCTATATTCACACTATCTGCAGTAGTTTTGTTTCTGTTTTAGTTTAGATTTCCAGACCCAAATGTTTTAAGCCAATTACAGCCTTAATGTCTGCAGATTGAGCTTGACCATGAGCCAATTTCCATGCTCTTCTCTTGCTTGCTCTACAAGCTGGCTTGCTCTACACGAGCCTGCAAACCGATTACTATGGACATTCAGGAAGATTAGGCTGGCCTGTGTAACTGAGTCCTGACTAAACATAAGTGCACAGTATAGTTTTAGCAATCATCAGTCTTCCCCAAGATGACAATATGTAATTACCCAATTTTCCATATTCCAAGCAAAGCAGAGTTTATCAGTGACAATTAATCAAGTACAAATTTCAAATCTACATGGCAAAGACATTGTAGAGGTGACCATTAATTCATACACTGTATATTGCTTAAAAAGATTTTATTTTAGAAGTCCCACTTTGTGACATCCTAACTGTTCTTGTAAAATTTAAAACCTGATGAAAATTACCTTAATGACTTTGCAAAATTCCTTTCTGCATAAAAACTGTTTCTGATGAAAAATATATTTCCATTAAATGTTTTCATTTGGATTGTTGTGATTCCAAGTATTGACAAAACATAAGAACTGTGGATACAGAGAAGACCAAAGGAAACATCTGACCTGCTGAAGTGGTCTTTTTTACACTCATGAAATCACAACCTGAGATAACAGAAATATTATTATCTGTTTAATAATTACATAAGAAAGTAAGGGTCTTTTAAATAACAGAAATCCTAAAGGTTAAAGGGAAAGAAAAAAACCCAAACAGTAAACAAAGACGTTCTTATAAACACTTAAATGGGTCCCTGTACACAGAAACAGTTGGTGGCAGCACTGAAACTCTGTTATTTTTAAATCAGACCCTTTTCATTTCTAGCATGCAATGAATTTATATCACATTAGGTCACACCTTCTACATGAGACAATAAAGCTCTGCTGACTGCTCTTAACTCAAGTGTAACATATTTTGCTCTAGAGTTTCTAAGCTGCTCCAGTAACTGCAGAAAGAAGCTACCATATTAAAGACGTCTATTTTACTTTAAGGCACTATTGACTTTCCAGCCCAGTACGTTCCTACTTCTAAAGAAGCTTACAGGGTTTATGCCTGTAGTCCAACTTGCACTGGTACTTTCCATATTGATCTATTAAGCAGATTTACTCTGTACAAGCCAGTGGAACAGCAGCACAACGTGATGTTTTTTAGCCAGTTAAAGAGGGGAAGGAAAGAAAATAAAATCCTCATTTCAGATATGTCTCTTACTGTGTTTATTCTCTTATGTGAGTCAATTTTATTACAATGCCAAAAGCAAAAGAGATTGATTAATCCATTTATTGAATGAAAATTCGTAAGTAAAGAGACTGCACTGAAATCAGGACTACATTACTTCGCCGCTGCCATAAGGTGAGAATTATGTATTCACGAAGACTGTAAACGAATCACAGTGAATGAAGCAATAAGACAGTTCTACTAATGTATTGTGGATGTTTGTAAATATAACTGAATGTGAAGGAAGAGCTGCCTATGACATTTTATGAGGAACACGATTTGAGCTTTGCACTGACTATGAATGTCACACTTTAATACAAAGTAGTAATGCAAAGGAGCTCCAAAACCTCTAAACTGAAACACTGTACAACTGCAAATGTGGGCAGAGAGAAAATTAAAACCCATTTTATGATTTATATTAAACCAGAGTGAGGTGTTTTAACATGGTTAAAATGATAATTAAACCATCACTATCTTCCTTATGCACTTCTAAGAGTCTTGTACTATCACTTCAGACCTACTTCTGGTTGTGGTTGGATTTCATATTTTTTACTTCCTAATCTAAACTTCTGGGCAGTGGTTTTGTAAATTGTTATATGCACAATATGCTTTATCCTGAAAATAACTGCTGAGTCATGCTTCTGCATTTCTTATTGAGCTGACGATTGAATAGTAAAATAAGTTAAAACTTCAGATTCTGCACAAATATTTAGTCTTCAAAGGAAACCTGTGATCACTGTTACTCCAGATGAATCACTACACAAGTACAATTTCATATTTTAATCCGAATTTTATGCTTTTGACCTCTTGCTGAGGTCTACTTGATGAAAAATTCCCTTAAAATATGCTATTATTTAAGAGGCATTTTTGATATAATTTATATTTTGCCTTCTAGTTGAATTGAAAAAAGTAAAAAGATGCCAAAAAAATGGTAACCATACAAATAGGCTTAATAAAAAAAAAATAATCAAGTGAGTTGCACATAAATCTGGAGCTTATAAATATCCTTTAAGCATAACATAGTCAGAAATTTAATATATGCCTGCCAGGAAGGAGCTGTTTCATATGACAAGTCTGGCAGCTGTACCATAAGTACAACATCAAATTGTGCAAGTGGCACACCTACTCTAAATGGGCCAATGCTAAGTTACAGGAGCAGCCAAGCAGAACCTTAAATTGCAGAACCTACTCTCAGCTAAAAGATTCCCCCCCAACCCCCTTACAAAACTGGGCTAGCACAACTCTCCTTCTAGGATAGGGCTACATACGTATGAATTCATATTATACAATTCTGCTTTTCAGAAGTTTGACTAAATTTGGCAAAATTTAGTATCGGCACCACAAAAATATATTGTATAACATTATTTGTAATTCAGAAGCCTATACCGTGCTGTGTTCATACTGCCTAATTTATATTTTCTACATGGCCTTCTTTTGCCGTTTAGAGATGCCACGAGTGGTATCCGCAAAAAGCTGGAAAACTTGTCCCTTTAAACGCAAGCGGACGCAGCACCCTTTTACAGACCAGCAGCACTTCATAAAGCGGCCCAGAAGAGGGCAAGTTAAAAAGAAATAAACAAACCCAGCGGTAACTTTTTACTCCAGGAAAGGAGGGCGGTGCTCGGCTCACCCCGGCCCTCACCCGGCCCCTGAGCGCCGCGCCGCCCTTACCTGCTGCACGCCCGCCGCGCCCGGGTACAGGTCCACCACCAGCAGTAGGGGCACATGGACGTTTTTGCCGCTGAAGAGCCGGGGAGCTGGGGGGGGGACAGAGACAGGCCGCGTTAGAGACCAGCGACCGGCGGGCGGGGCCGGGCCGGGCTGGGCCGGGCAGGGCGGCCGGGCCACCCGCGCCTTACCGCTCTGCCGGGCCGCCAGCTCCAGCAGGTCGCTCAGCGTCTGCACCAACGTCTCCAGACGTTTCCTCTCCTGGACGTTTTGCAGCCGGACAACCAGCTTCCTCAGGGCTTCTTCCTCCCTCGCCGCCGCCGCCGCCGCCTCCCCCTCCTCAGGGCCGGCGCTAGCCATGGCCGACCCGCTGCCCTCCGCAGCGGCCGCCTCACCCCATCCGCCGGCCACCGCGGCCCGCGGGGACGAGGACTGGGCGGCGCGGGCCTCTCCCGCCACCCCGCCGCGCTCGCAGTGCCGCCTGCCCGGCGTCACCCAGCTGTTTCCATCCGCCCTTCCCGCTGCCGCCGGCCCCTCCCGCCACGCCGGGGACGCGGCCGCGACGACGGACCAGCCCGGGCGGGCGGGCGCCCCGCCACTGCCCCTAGGGGGCGCCGGCGTCACTCGCGCGGCGGAGGGGGCCAAGCACGCTGGCAGCTGGCCCGTTTCCGGTGATTGGCAGCAGAGCTGCCCAATAGAGTCGCAGAGCTGGAGCCTGGGTTCCGCCCCGTCGTGCACTTCTGTGCCATAAAAGGGGTCCAGTGGCTGAGGTGAGGGTATTGGGGTTTTTTTGTTTGTTTGGGATTTTTTTTTGCGTTGTTGGGTAAGAAAACATAGCTCTATAGTGCCCAGCTGGGTATGGAGGGTGAGGGGAAGCAACTGCAACAAATATACGTACCTGCTGTGCAGCTCCCTGGGCAGGGAGTAGGTCCTGAGGCAGTGAGGTGCCCCTTTGCCTCATGTGGTGTTTGGGGTTGCCGGCCTTTCCCCATGTGGTGGGTCTGCGAGGGGCCAGGGAAGGTGGAGGGGGAGCTGTGCGCTTAGGCCGCTGTGTGGTGGCTGAGGTGAAGCTGTAGCTCACCTCACCTAAGGCAGCACGTGCTCTGTGCTTCCCCAGTGCTTTGGCTTCCTGGACTCGGGTCTGTGGGTTTCCTTAAAAGAAACCCCAAGCCTTTGTTGGACTTGGAGGTCAAACTTTCTTCTGAGCCTTGCAGTGAGAGATTGCTGTTTGGTGATAAGCAGGTTCTCTTGCTGTAGGTGTGTATTGCTTCATTTGTGGTTGATGCAATCTTTCTGATGTCTGGCAATGTTTCTGGTGCGTCCAAGATAACTATGTGTGTATAGGAAACTAGTATTCACTTTTTAAAAGATTTGTTTATTAGAAAGGTAGTATTGGTGGAATATGTTACATAAACACCTTGCGTATACCTCTGAAGTATAGAAGTATTAATTAAGAGAGTAAACTCTTTGGTTGAACTGGGCTTTTGTTAGACAAATGTCTTATGTTCTGGAGGATCATGGATTTACTTGAAGCTTTCGCTTAAATTGCGATGTGTGGTCGATAGAGATACATAATGTTCATTAAATACCTGACTAACAGGTCACTAACTTATCAAAATAAACTTTAAGAAGAATTGTTTAGGTTTACCTCTGAAGCCACGTGGTCTTGGATAAATTGTTTCTGGTCTGTTGGTGTATTAGTCTTAAAGCTTGTAAGTTGCTCTCATCATCATTCGATGTTTCTTAGGTTTTTGAGTACAAAGAAACTATTGTCTTGGCATCCCAATTATAGCCTGTTAACTAGGACTGCACTTGTTAAATGGTGAGCTAGTTTCTCCCTCTCTGAAGCACTGGAAAACAAATATGAATGTGAGATAGCTTTATGAAATAGTGACTCACTTTGAGATGGGTGGAATCCATTACATCTAGAATAACCCAAAAATTAGTTGAATTAAATGGATTAGTTTCGTTTGAAAGATATTTTTCCTTTCTACAGAAGCAGTAGTTCAAGCACAGAGAAAAACTTAAAAACTTATTTTTCAGATTTAAAGCCTCATTGCTCACTTCCTGCAGTTTTGACAAGATCCTTTTATCTTGCAAATGCTATGAATATACATACAGCCTTTCAGGTTATTTCAATAATCAGCTTTCTCCAGTATCTGCAAAGCTGTAGCCATTACCAGACTTCAGCAAGAGATTTTTTAAATGTCAATCTTCATAGTTTATACAGATCAGAAATGCCAGTTGTAAGTTACAACTAGTGATATTGGTAAAGTCATACTAATACAACTTTCAAATCCTGATTATAGCCACAAATTCAGTTTGTTCTGTGCATTTAGTAGAGCAGCTGTACTGCTGCTCTGGAACTCCTTGCATTGTACTTGTGCTTTCTTATACAAACCACAAGTTATGCATTAGAGTTTCAGTGAATATAAGTGGAAAAAAGTTGTGGATCTCTTTAAGGAGAATTAGGGACCAGGCCTTTCTCCTGTAATACTTGAGTTCTCTAACTGTGTGCTGGATGCAGACAACTTGTGATTATGCGTATATGATAGTTTCTGTTTTGCTGCTTTTGGAGCCTTTTTTGTGTTTGATATTTTTAGTTCTTTTCTGGTCAACTCAGTCCCAAACAACTGTCAGCTGATTAGCAAACTTAAGGCCAGGGTATTATATAAATAAGTGGAAAACGAAAGCAAAGATTAGAGCTAAAATGTAACCTTGGTTTATACTTAAAAAGATTTCTTTTTGCTCTCTTAAGAGACATCAACTGCAGTTTCTTCAGCATGTCCTAGTTAGGCATTCAAGGGATTTTGCTGTCGCACCACCTCCCTTGTTCCTCTTCAAATTGCAGATGACTTTCACTTCCAAGCACTTGTGTTCACTTGAGGTTTCCTTTTCATGTTTTTTTATTTATTTATTTTATGAAATCTGTGAGATTTATATAGCAGCTGGTCTGTTCTTGAGGCTGGGTGCTTTGGGTGTAAAAGAGTTATTTCCCCTTTTTGTTTTTAATGAGACTGGTAGCTAACTACCCAGTATGGACTGTTCTGTATTTATCCTCTTAGACTCAGATGGGACTACTAATAGTCATTAAGTAATATATGAACTCTGTTGTGTGACCATCTGCACAGACATAAAGATATAACATGACATGCTAACATAGCAGAGGCTAATAAATTGTTCTGTCTGATAATGTGTAAGAACAGATGTCTACCTCCAGCTTTTGTATTCCTGTATCACAACTGGAAAATTGTGCAACATCAGAGATCCCTGGATTTCTGACACACTTTTTTAAAGGAACTGGGTCCTTACTGCTCGGTAGTGGTATTAATGGGATGCCTTCTGTTTTAGGCCACCCTGCTTTTTCTTTTATGCTGTAGCTTATGAATACCTTGAGGTAATGTGGAGCTATGTGGAAACATAACTTAAAGAGTGAGATTTCGCTTGTAGAGAGAATATAAAACAATGTGAAAGTTTGGCTTTTGCCTTGATCATAGTAACTTTAACACACATACATGAGGAAGTCTCTGTTCAGTGAATTTCAGAGAAAAAGTAGGAGCCTGATCACACCAAGCAGTTTTCTTGTACAGAACTTGGAATGAGGCTACTATTGAACACACTTTATTAAAGCTGAATTTTAATGTTCCAAACATCATTAGGATTTGCTAGCATATTGTAATGACTGCATGAATGTTGATATCTGATCACATGTGCTTGCTGCAATCACTTCTGCATTATGCCTGGCTTCATCACATATATATGCAATGGGCTTCTCTTTGCAGCATTATGCAATGTAAAAAATGAGCAGTCAAAACCATATTTACTACTTCAAGATTCCTCAGCTGTTGAATTTTTGACTGGTAGTCAGTACCAAGATGGTATCTTATTTTTTGTTTTTCAGATGCACGGCAGGTGTCCCTGTGGAAGGCACAAAAGACAGGGAAATCAAATTATACTAATGCATGAGCTTAGACAGTACTGTAAACAAAAAACATGATGATCAGTCTTGCCTGAAACTACAGATGTCTGAAGTCTTCACTGTGTATCTGCTACCCACCTTTACAGCAAATGTTGCAGTCTCCCTGCCTGTTTTGTCCTGTTGTGTACAGCTGGCACTGTCCCAGATCACTTGTAGCTCCTTGAGTAAATAATTTGTAGCAATTGTAGGTTCCTGAGCTAGACAGCTTGGGGCTTGGGTTAATGTTTCCTCCTCCTTCCAGTTGTGTTATTAAAGAACAAAAAACTATGCCAGTGTTTCTGAGGTGGCTGAGTAAATAAAGGCACCACCTTCTTGAGATCCAAGCATCTCAAGCCCGAAACTTGCAGTATGGCTCCCAGGCTTCATTCCTTTGCAGGTGGCAGTTCTTTGGAGGACTGGGTGAAGGGGATGCCAACTTATGCTAAGTGTCCACAAGTCTGGGAGAGTTTGCCAAAAGTCTTCTGCAGTGTGTTAATTAGTTAGACCAGAGAAGGATGGAAAGAACAAGATGGTCTCAGTAAGCATCTATATTGTACAGGTTTCCTAGATTTTCCTAAGAAAATCTGGTGAAGATATCAATTATATCTGTAGAAGTGTTTAGGAGTTGTAGGTTGAACAGACTTGTTCTGATGACTGGTAGAGTGGTTGAGCTCTGATAGTAAAGTGTAGTTGTCTGGATGGTTTTCTTATCAGAGCATGGGAAGAGTGGCAAAGGACTTTACCTCTGGAGCACCTCATTAATTTCTTTCTGTTCTGGAAGTTTCTTATATTTCTGCATTCTTTCTAATGCTGCATCAGTGAGTGTGAATGGCTTGTCTTACCACGAGGACCACAACAAAGGGCCACATTGTCTTTAACTGGTTTAAACAATTTGTTCTCCTTCTCTCTGTTGGGGCTAAGTGTGTTTCTTCCACTTCTTTTGCCCTTTATCAACCATAGCTTGTTATTTTGTTTTATGCATGTGGTTTGAAAAGAGTGCGTCCTCGCAACATGTGCCCAGATATCTCTTGGCTTGGTGGTGTTTGCAGTTCTTAGTGTAGTATCTTCCTCTCACTGGAAATCCTCCTGGCTGAGTAACCATTTGCCCTAAACTGAATATATGTTAACAGGCATCTTTGACAGACATTGATGGTTCTTTAGCGAGTTGTTACTGGTAGGATCTTCTCAAAGTGCTTTACTCCACAGCCCTAGCTTTCAAACTGGTCCATCTCTTAAATCCCTCCATCTTGAAATTTGGAAATATAACTTGGCTGGAAGTCTTCTGTTACATTGTTTGCTTCACCCTATTAGTGCCTATGGTAGCTTGCACTTCCAGCGTGGTTGTTTTCATAGTATTTGTCTCTTCGCTAACACCAATGACTAGCTGTAATCTGTCACTCTATTTCTTTGCATCCCTCCACAGTTATTTCTCAGGATGCTGGTATCCTGGGTGTATGAAATTCTGTATAATCTGTGTACTTGTATGTTCACAGTCAGTTTACAAGGTGAATAACTCCTAAGTTGCAGCCTTTTGTGCTGCTGTAAGGTAAGCTGTTTTCTGTAATGGCTGGGAAGTATAACCATCCTTTAACAGCACTTCTGATGTTAATATTTAGACTTTGAAGGTACGGACCTTCCATCTGCTGGTTATACAAGCCTTGGGATTGTGAACATGTATAAAATTGTCAGCTTTTGGAGAGGTTTTAACGGAGCTTTTCTAATATTAGAAAGCTGAGATTCTAGTTTTGTCAGTAGTTCTGGTTTAGCAGTTGCTACTCACAGATCAATTTTTAGTTGGATATATTTTTGAAAGTTGCCTGGATGCTCATACTGAGAATGTTGGACACCATCCAAGGACAGCAATTATTGACTATGTAGGTATTATGGCTGGGTTTGATGGAAAACATCATGACACTTCTCCCTCTGTGTTTGTGAACCAGTGTTGTCACAGGAATCTTCTGTGAGAGAGCTCCTCATATCTGTTACCACGAGTCTCTTCTCGGGACCAGACTGCCAGCAAAGGCTAGGGTGGTGGATCTGTTTTGTCGATGGTGGAATCCACTGCTGATGGCTTCTAACCAGCAGAATAGTGAGTCTGTGGTAGCATTGGATCTTCTTTATTTAAACTCCAGTCTTAATAGTAATTGGCTCAATGAGTTCCTTCAGTTCCAGGTGAGCAGTAAGTTTCATCTGCATGCAGGATTAGTTCAGTTGGTTGTCAACCAGCCTCTTTTGCCCAAGAACCCAGAGGAAATAAAGTTGTTGGCTTCACCAAATTGATGAACACTACCCCCAGGGAGCTGTGCTGCTTTTTGGCATGTTGAATTATGAATGGACATGCTTTTCAATTTTTGGAGTGGTTAGCTGCAGTTACATAGCCTCTTTGACTTTTAATAGCATTCTTACCCCAATTAGTAACCAGTCGGGTACAATCTATGTTCAGTTGAGCTTTGTTGATTGGTTGAGCTGATGGATGTAGAAGGGGGAAAAAGATATAGCATTCAGAGGGAAGACAGTCAGGTATGCATGTACACATGTGGTCCTCTTATACCAGCCTGGGGAGCTTGGCTGGCTAGGCCAAAGGATCCTTGGTGAGTTGGGGCTTCCTGAAGCTGGTAGGTGCCCTGCAGTTTTGACTCAATGTGCAGCAAGACAAATTCTGCTGGCCTCTGCCCTTTTATAGCTTCTGGGGTTGCCAGGCTGAGTCACTCCTGGAAGCTGACAGGGCTGTCAGGCCAAGTTCTCGGGGACAGTTGTACTCAGTAAGTCTGTCTCAGGCTGTGGGACTGCATTTTCCAACTGGTGTGTTTGAAGCCCGCTCTTTCTATCCTGACTCACCACAGCTTTTGTTGTAGTTGGTGGCCTCCTTTACCTTTTTGGATTGATTGTGCCTGGCTCTGTGAGTCTGGGACTCCTTAGGGATCGGAGTAATCACATTGGTAGTGCATCTGGTGAGAGTTTATTCATGTGAAATCCTGGCATTTGTCAGGCAGATTCCCCTCTTCTTGGCAATGCATGGATGTGGCTGAAAGGCTAATCCAGAATTTGAAGTGGGGCTGTGTAACATGATGCCTGAGGTGCAGCTGGTCAGTTGCTGAAAAGATCTTAACCCCTGCAGATGTAAATCTTTCTAAATATAACAGAAGAAACCAAGAAATATTTATTGTCTCTTCTTTGTTGAATGGGTAACTTCCTGTAAGAAGCAAGTAGTCATTTCCCTAATCTTTTTGTAGATGAAGCCAGAACTGAAACAGTCAGGGAAGACTAGATTGGTGGAGAGAATTTTTTTCTGTGTGTGTGTGTGAGCTTGAATTTCATTTTTCTTGTAAAATGACCTGTCATGGACCAAACTGTAACTGTGCACGTTGTGGCCATACTCCTGGACTGTTAAGTCTAAGATGTTACATATATAACACAGGGAAGTACTTCTCGGGTTTCTGTTTCTTCCTCATTCTATGTGTTACAGGAAAGGTTTGGCCCTGTGTGCTCAGCCACTAAGCCAGGCTCAAGAAGTGTCAGCCCACTTCTGGTAAGTCTTGTCCCTCTGCAGGGTCTGTCCTGTGTTCCTCTGGGCCTGTTCTTTGGCCATGACTTCAACCTGCATACCATGCCAGGTCTTACTGATACCTTCTGAGAGCCTGCTGCTGTACTTCCTCCTCAGCAGCGTGTTACTAGCCCTCCTCGCTCTTGACTATGGGGAATGGAGGTACCAGGAAATATTATTTGTGCCTGTTGTAACTTTTCTGCCACTGTGTTTGTGGTGGTGGTTGGAACTTCTGGACTCTTTCATGTAGCTTCTGGGAAGATATGGGCCTGTGTAGGCAGAGCATCATGTGACCTGTACACTGTGTATTGGTTTTCATTGTAGCCTGACTGGTCAATACACCTCATTGGAACTGCTCAAAGACCTTATGATTTCCTGGATGTTATATTTCATAGGTGTCAGCAGAAGCAATGATAGCAGCTGTGTATCTAAGTCTTGAAGGATGGAGCTGATAATTGAATGAATTTGAGAGGCATCTGCAGAAACTATAATGTGAGGGTCAGTAGAGGAAAGTTAACATCCAAAGCGGGCTAAAAGAAAATGGCATCACTAAGGCCAAATAACAATTTCCCTAAAATGGGAATTGTCTGTCTGGTGTGGAATGTAATTGTACGTGTCCTCATCAGGCTGATGGATAAAGCTTGTGAAAGTGGAACCACAAATAGAGTAAGATGAACTCTGGACAAAGACTAGCAAAGTTAGTTTTCATTTAAGTGTAAAATCACACTTAGATTAGACTTTAAGTCTATACTTAAAACCTCCTTTTTTCTTGAATATCCAGTGCACTCTGATGCTTTACTATACAGCTAGGGACACCTGTAGTTGAAGTGCTTTGCCACTTGATGCTTTAGTGTTGTGTTACAGTTTGTGTGATATAGTTGATATGAGGCGTACTATCTTCAAGCAATTATCCCAGTGTTTTTTGTTACTTTTAGCACTTATGCTTTGGTGTGACCAGAATTTTGTGCAGTGGTATTTTTCTTTTTTTTTTAAAAAGCAACCAAATTTTATTAGGGTGTATGCCAAGGTTTCAGTCTGAATTGTTGCTCAGGAAATGCTCATGTCCTTGATTAGTTCAACTTTTTCCCAGAAAAACAACTAACCGGTTTTGGACAGCCACACTGGAATCGTGTTCAAGAATATTCTAATTTGTGCATCAGTCATGAATCTGCAGAGGTCTACATGGGACATTGGCTGCACAGAGGGACATGAAGTTATGGTTTCTGCAGATGATTTCGGGTTGCTGTTTCAAACTACAATTTTGCAGATGTGTGGTGCCTGGCCACAGTGATGTGTCAGGAAGGTGTGGTGAGACTTGAGGCAGTCCATGATCCCTTTGGAGGACTGGAGCAAGCTGTAGTGTGGCTGCACCTCTGATGTGGTCGTATGCAAAGTGCTTGTTGGGACTGTGACCTGTGTGCATTATCTCATTCTCAGAGCTGCTTCCTTTCACAGGGGGCTGATAAACATGCCCCAAGTAGGCACTCTGGGCAACTGGTGCACAAATTGCAGTGACCTGGTGGAGATACCCAAGGAATTGGAAATGAGCCCCCTTGAAGAGAACAATGTATTTCCAAAGGGCAGTCTGATACCTGGATAATGATGTCAACACCTAAATTGAAGCTAAAATGGTGGCCAGAATCATATGTGCATCTCATTCACTGAGTCAGCGCAGACTAGGGTGTGGCTTAGGTATTGATGGTGGCAGTGTCAGGAACAGTAACATAGCATTTGCCTTAGTAAAGCAGCAAGGAATTTTCTTACCATGGTGGTATGTGCATTGGACTCGTACTTTTGGGCAGAGTCTTGTGACAGAGCAGTCAAAGTGAAGAGCAAAAAAACCTGAGTGTTAGCAAAGATGAAGATATACAAAGACTTTTGCAATCAATCTTGAATGTACGAAGCAAAATACATATTCTTCAAGATTGTAATAGTAATCAGTTACCTGATTCTGAATGTTGAATGATTATTTTCTTTGCATAAGTTTCTATAGCTCAGTACCTACCCACACAGTGACTAAGAAGTGCTCTGATTTTTTTTTTTTTTTTTCTGATCTCCTGTCACTTTTTCCAACAGTGTGGCCTGTGCTGTTGCCACACAAGAGTGTCTGGCAGGAGCTGTTCTGTTTCTCTGCGACCTATTTCCATTTGCTTAAGCACAGCTGTTACTCTAGCCCTCCTTTGAAATGCAGGATATATAGTATGAATGAAAAGGAAATAATGGCTTCACAATACCCTAGTGGGGCTATAGAACTCATTGCGTTACAGTACAAATGTGTAGCAGAATTAAAGGAGCACAGGATATTCTGCAGAATTCCGAGAGCTAAAGCAGTTAAGCTTCTTTTGAAGTCTAAACATTTGTGCTTTGTGGAATACATCTTAAGTCAGTTTTTCCTCAGTCTCACTCAAGGCTTTTTGTTCTCTTTCTCTGAAGCATTTATTGTTGGCTACAGGCTGTAACTCCAGATCAGCCGGTCTTCTGATTTAATATAACAATTTCCACAGCCTCATCGTCCAATGTGTAATGAATATTGTTATGCTTTCTCGGAATTAGTGTAATGTTATGCATGAATGAAGGAGGCATTGAACCATATAGAAACTTCCTAAGTGAATGCAATGATAAATTTGAGTCTACTTTAACTGATTTTTTTTTTTTTTTTTAACTCTGTGTAGTATTTGATTGGGATAGGAATTCTGAAAACATGCAAAAAGTTCATCAGTGCTGCCTGCACATGAGATCATGGGGTGATAGCAAGGCTGTACGTGGGCTGTGGAATGAGGTAGCGCAGATCATGGGACTGTCTGATTTCTGTTCTGAACTGTACCTCCTTACTGTCCTCAGATGTAGGACCTGATAGGAGCAATGTGCTCTGCTCAGCATGTTCATAAACATTAGCCTAATAATCTTACAATTTCATAGAATTGACCTTGACACTATTTTTGCCTTGGCTGGGCGTTTTCAGGAGAGTTGTATGTGATCTTGGTCCTTTGCCATCAGACCTAGATACTATTATCACCATCCATTCCCTCTATGTTTTCCTATCGTATTCCTCTTTCAGAGAGGTGAGGTAGTGTTGACTAAACTGTCTGTATGAACTAATCTGTATGCTTACGGTAGCTGACTAGCTGGAAATCTTCAGTAATCTGCCTATGTGGTGACTTGACTGTTTCTGAAGCTACTTCATATATGATATGGATTTGGTCTGGCACTTTTGGTCTTGACTGTACCTATGCAAATAGGAGTCTCAAGAAACTTTAATCTAAGCGATACTGTGTTTTACTTTCTTTTCTTCTATAGAGGATTGTCATGATCAGCTGCTCTTAAACCTTCTGGAAGCTATGCTGTTTTATTCCCAGTGAGCTCCCCCATCTCGCCAAGCAGAGCCTTGCTGCCAATTCCATTCTTCTTGACCTTTTGGTTTTCTTTCAGTTTGCCTTCTGTGAAGAGGCAATAACTTTAACTGTCTGCAGCATTTTTCTTATGAGACTGATAACTGGCTTTAACTACTGAGAATGCAACAATTTAGTTTTTTAATCTTACTGGAAATTACCACTAGGTGTCCACTGAGTGTTAGCTATACTTAACATTCATGAGGAGTTTTTTCCTAGGCTAAACTTTTTTCCCCCCCTCTTGAAAATGATGCAGGTAGCAGGCTGTCAGATCCACCAAAGCAGTCAGTGGTTTCAATATCTCATTCTCAGCTGGTGGCTTGCTCATAGTAAAAAAAATTCCTATTGCACACTGTAAGCAACACAAACTTGGTTGAAGCATGGCAAAATGCTGAAATATTCTGGGGGTTATAGGTTAGGAATAAGGAATAATTACCCTGGAGTCCCAAATGGTAAAACACAGCCCCAAAAATATCAAGTCCCATTTTGTGATGTCCAGAAGCAAAGATTTATAAGGATAGAAGGCCAAAAAGCTATTGTCTGCTTAGTGCAACTAATTTGATTTTTGACTCCTGCTCCTTACAAATGTGGTTAAATAGCTATTATTTATTTTGTGCTGACTGCATATGCCTGTTCCCACGTAATCTATTTCTCTTCTGCCTTTTACATCTGGAATAGAAATTGTGATGTTTGCTTGGATCCTCTTATTTCATTATCATACCTTTACTGTATGAAATAGTTTGCTCAGTTTGTGTTACAGGTATGCTGATGAACACATAGAAGCTTGCTGAGCATTCCCATATAAGTGGAATATGCTTTCATCACTGGGCCACCAACACAGTTAAGGACTAGGAGGACCTGCTTAGTGAGGAGAGGCTGAAGAAATGTCTTCAGCCCAAACAAGACAATTCTGGGGGGACCTAACAGCAGCCTGCCAATACCTTTTAAGGAGATGGAGCCCGGTTCTTCAGTGGTGCATGGTAGGAGGATGAGGGACAACAGGTGTAAAGTGAAATTAGAGGTTCAGTCTGAATATAAGGAAAAACTGTTTCACCATGAGATGAGTCGGGGAGTACAGCAGGTTGCCTGGAGAGGTTGTTAGGTCTGTGTCCTTACTGGATAAAGCCCTGACCAACCTGGCCTAACTTCAGAGTTGACTGCTTGAAGCAGGAGCTCGGACTGGAGACTGACAGACATCCCTTCCAATCTGAATTGTCCTATGATGCTATGTTTTGCCTTCTGTTCAGTGGCAGATCATAGGTGATAAGCTGTTGGTTTGTTGCAGTTGGAAGTCTTAATAAAATGTGCTGAGATTTCAGACATCTGTCAGTGTGTTTATGTTAGATGGCACAAAGAGCTCCTGAATAGCTAAAAGAATAGTCATAGGCAGTTTTGCTTTTCTTATGAATAAATGGTAGTAAAAGCTACAGTGCACATGACTGCATGACTAGTGGCTAGGCAAAATTCCTAGATTGTCTTTCTGAAACCAGCTTGTGATGGCAAGATTTCCATCTCTTGTTTCATGCGTCTTGGAATACACAGAACAGAACTCCTGTGTGCAGTTGTCAGCACAGGTTGCTTTTGCCCTTGTCCAGACAGGACTGGGAGGCAGGGGGGTGAGAAGTAGACTGCCCCTCTATTGCTAATCTTTATTCTAAATGAGATTGTTCTTGTGACATCTATGGGACACTCAGCAAAGTAAAGGCAACTGCTCATATTGGCATGTTTTATTCAACAGAACTGTGAATATTGTGACCTGAACTCTTGTGACAGTTGAACTGTTACTTTCACTTCTGTGTTTTAAGTTTACATAACCTGATCCTGACCTTTCTTACATTGAAAACAAAAAAAGGAAATTGCTTTGAAGGTTGTATGTTTTTTTTTCTCTGATATTGTACTGATATCTTTCCAGTTGTGACAACTGATTCTCACACATCTAACCAGACAATGTGGCATGGTGACTTCAGCTGCTTTTCCACTGAACTTAAATTTTATCTGCATGTAAAATGGCCCTGGAAGATGCCTCTTTTTGACCTTTGCTTTGTATACACTTATTTCAGGCTTTAGCATTGTTATTTCATTGCCAAGTCAGTATTCAATAGTAATTAATCTCAGAATTGAGCTGAGGTTGGCAGGGACTTCTGCGGACTCCTGATCGGGGCAGAGTTACATAATACAGGTTACTCAGGCCCATGTCCAATTGGGTTTTGAATATTGCCGTGGACTGAAGGCTTCCTGGGCAGCCTATTGTAGTGTTTTACCACTCTCCCAGTAAATGTTTTTGTGTGTTTAAGTGGCATTCCCTGTATTGTAGTTTGTGCCACTGCTGCTCATCCTGTTACTGGGCACCACTGAGCAGAGCCTTACTCTGTTGTCTTTACTTTCCTCAATCAGAAATTATCTAGCATTGATAAGAATCACCCTAAGCCTCCTCATCTTGAGGTTTCTCAGCATGGTTCCTAATATTTTTGCATGCCAATCTCTTTCCCCTTTCACACCTTGTTCCAGTCTTACCCATTTTTAATTTAGTGATTCGACTTTCAGTTTCAATATTCCCATTTAAAAATATCTGAGGTATCTGTCCTTGTTCCTCCTGAGCAGGGAAAAGGAGGAGTTAATCAATGACTTCTGGGAGCAAATGTGATTGCAACCACTTTCACAGAATCGCAGAATGGTCAGGATTGGAAGGGAGCTCTGGAGATCATCTAGTCCAATCCCCCTGCCAAAGCAGGGTCACCTACAGCAGGTTGCACAGGATGGTGTCCAGGTCAGTTTTGAATGTCTCCAGAGTGGGAGACTCCACAACCTCTCTGGGCAGCCTGTTCCAGTGCTCTGCCACCCTCAAAGTAAAGAAGTTTAGATGGAACTTCCTAGGTTCAAGTTTGTGCCTGTTACCTCGTAGCTCTTTTCCTATCACTGGGCACCACTGAAAAAAAGACTGTTCCCATCCCCCTGGCACTCTCCCTTTAAGTCTTTATAAGCATTGATACGATCCCCCCTCAGTCTTCTCCAGACTAAAGAGACACAAGTCCCTCAGCCTTTCCTCATAAGCAAGATGCTCCAGTCCCCTATCATCTTAGTAGCCCTTTGCTGTACCCTCTTCAGCAGTTCCCTGTCCTGGGATCCCTGGCTCAAGAAGAACTGGACACAATACTCCAGATGCAGCCTCACCAGGGCAGTACTTTCTTAAATAATATGATGAGCACAAGCTGACTAAGAGTGAAGTAGCCATTATAGCCTTTGTATGTGCTATGAAAGCATCAAGCATCAAACTTTTGTCTATAAGCAACTGAATAAAGTCCACAAGCATGTATCCCTTTAAACTGCCAGCTTTCCTTTGTACCTCTTTGTATTCTTGTGCTTACAGTACTGTGTGGCAAAAATGTAATTTGGTATATACCATGCATTTCTGCATGCATTCTGTCATAGAAAATGCAGTCTTGCCTTCCTTCTCAGGTTCTGATCACAGACATGAAGTACTGGTGCTGGATTTTTGTCTAAGATCTGCTCATAGCATGTTGCATACTTCCAGCCTTCATACCTGTGATACTTTTCCACACAGGCCTTACACTGCTGGTAGCGAATAAAATTCCAGTTTTGCTTTGTGACTCTCTAAATATTCCCCAGACCTGTACATCCTTCTGCAGCTAGGACCATATATTCATGTGCCTGTTAACTGTGCAGTCTTGCAACAGGCAGAGCAGGCTATAATTCTGCTGTGGATGAGACTATACAATATATAAACAATGCTCATAAAAGTTTATTGCCTCATACACCTTCCTGACATCTTTAACACTGTAATGTTCATAATGTAAAAGGAGGACTTTGGGTAATACAGTTTTTCTTTATTTGGCTTAAAAATTGCTCACCCTTTTTTCCACTCAGGAGGAATATGTGTGTATTAACATGTACTGCATTCTCAGATAAGGGGCAGTCACTTAGTGCTATCTTCCTGACCATCCCAATTTGTCCATTAGTAATTCTGTTCCACTCAGCTGTTCTGCATCTATAAGATCCCCAGTGCCCCATCAGAAAAGCACTTTGAAGCATTCACATGGGAGCTGTTTTTAAGCTGAGGCTTTACTGCTGGCCTTGCATCTTCTACATTACAGCTGTGTAGCAGCTATGTCTGCTTCCAGCCTCAAACTTCCTTGACCTTGACCTGGGCCTGTGGCTTGGCTTCCTGGCTTGGCCTTGGAGCTGTGTCATCACTATGGACTTGCTGGTTGATCTCTGGATGGTATATGCCCAGATTCCTGTCTCTGGATGCAATTCTGACACAGACTTGCCTCGCCCTTGCTGGAGTGCTTACTGCTGCCTGCCTTCATGCTTGGCTCCTGGCTCAGCATTCCTTGTAGAGCAGCTGGCTCTTGCTACTCCATGACAGCATATCACAACCTGAAGGGTTACCTGGCCTGTAGGTGGGCAGAGATCATGACTGTGGGTTTGTAGGATTCTGTAATGCACGAGGACATGAAGGCTTTTATCCTTTGAATTTTTCTACTTTATTACAGATTACCACAAATGCCACAAAAATCATCATTAGCAAGTATATCTATGATTCATAAATTGAATATAAATATCAAGCTTTTACAAATTACTATCAGCAATCAATAATGTAGCAGCATAAATAGTATGGTAGGAATCAATTGTATAGCAACAATCAATACAATAGTAACAACCAAATAGGTATATGCTGTTATAGATTACTACAAACTTCTCACTCGTGAAGCAAACTTACCAACAATATAGCAGCAGATATACTTATGGTAGATTACTTGTATGTACACGGTACCAAATGCATTAAAGAGATTCCAGAGGGGGACCCAACCTTCCCAGAAGTGAGAGGACAAACTGACCAGACCTCAGAGGTGGGCTGAGAGGGGGACCAATAAAATAAGTCTCACTGCAAAGCTGATCTGTATCACATAGTTTGGAGTCAGTCAGGTGTCCCTAGTGGTGGTTCAAGATCTCACAGAAAGTTTTGTGTGGAGAGTTCAATCTGTTAAAGGAAGAAAAAAAAAAAAAAAAAGCAGGTGCATCCCTGGAATTTCTCAGAGAAAAGCTCAACTTTGGATAAAAATAATTCTTCCTTGTATCATAGAGACATAAGAGGGTGTAGGATTCCATTGCTTTGGGCAGCCAATAGATTTTTTTTAATTTCTAGTTTTCACCTGTAGCTGCTAATAGATGATGGGTTTTGCTCTTTCAGAACAATTTTTCTTTTCTCAGACTGTTTCTACTTTTTCAGATGATAAGTTGCTGTTACAATTTCTTGCCTTTTTTTTTTTTGCACTTCTTGATGATATCTTAGCATGTCTCTGGTTTCTAGGTGCCCAGCTGTCTACTTCTAAGACATCAGCTGCACTTTTCAAGGATGTTCTCATTCCTAAGCCTACTTCCCAGGCTGGCTGGCATTTCTCTGTCAGTATTTTTCAGCAGACAATTTTTCTTGTTCAGTGTTTTTTTTTTTCCTTTTAATCATTCCACCTTTATGGCTGCTTACATCACAAGATGAGGAGAGGGACAAGGTCGAGGGCTCCATTTAGGGAATGGGTGCAACCAAAGGCGCCACCTTGGTTTAGGCTGCCAAAAGACCTCTCCACTGAGACCTGCTTGGTCTAAGTTAGGGCTGGAATCTGAGGTTGAGAGAAAGACTATGGTTAGGAGCAAAGCAAGCCTCAAGTTCCATTTGGTGTGGGCTGAAGGGAGCTGCCAAGGGAACAATTGGGCTGCCAAAAGGTCTCCTCCAAAGAACACTGGGTTTGGGCTGTGGCTGGGATTCTTGGCTTAATGCCAAGGTTTAGAAGTGAAATCCAGCTTGGAGCTCCAGGTTGATTTGGGTTGTAAAGGGGGCATTTTTGCCTTCTGTTTTCAGTTATCTATGATGTCTCTTCTGAGAACAATTTTGCTGTCCTGGGCTCTTTTTCCTTCTTGGCTACATTCATTATCATGTTTGGAATAAAATTTCCTGCTTCATGGTTGAATTCATGATGGTTGTTTTCCCTGGACTGTTGCTAGTTCTGTGTTGGTTTTTTTTTTGTTTGGTTGGTTTTTTTGTTTGTTTGTTTGTTTTTTTTGTTGTTGTTTTGTTCGGCGTCTGTGTTGTGTGTGCCCCCCCATTATTTTATTTGCAGTGCTTTACATCACTGGTCAGCCTGCAGAGGCTGTGTTACGTGTTGCCTGGTGACTCTCCTCTGCAAGCTCTTTCTGACAGAGCGCAATGTTGGTCAGGTCCATTTTTGCACATGCAGTTTTGTCTCATCATACTCCCCCTAGAGAGGGGAATGAAAATTTAATTACAGGAGACTCCATAACCACCTTTTTTGTTTTTGAAGTCTGCTTTGAAGAGCCCATGCATATTTATGACTGAAGGCATAATACTCTGAATAAATATTTTCCCTGTGTTGCTTCCCTGTTCTGTGTGTTTTAAGCCCTGCAATTGGAAAGCGGTGGTGTTAATTTGGATGATAGAAAGTGCTCAGACAGGGCCTGTTCAGAAGTGATATGA
This sequence comes from Vanellus vanellus, assembly GCF_965231255.1. Lineage (NCBI taxonomy): Eukaryota > Metazoa > Chordata > Aves > Charadriiformes > Charadriidae > Vanellus > Vanellus vanellus. The sequence continues at coordinate 16,701,111 of NC_138905.1, forward strand.
TGTTTATTTGATTCTTTCCTGGACAAAATGCTGATAAATGGTCCGTCTGCCTTTATCTTGTAGCCAGCAGGGGCTCTGTGGTGTTAATGGATTTGTTGCTTCAGAAAACAGTGGTAGGGCAGGTATTCTACCTTGACCTAAGAGATGGGCTTTTCAGCTCACGCTTTAGCTCTTGGGGCTTTGAGTTTTAAAAAGATGAAGTACTGTTCATAGGCCTGAGCTTGTTCTCTGCTCTCTGTATGTGAAGGTGTATTATGTCCACAGCCTCCAAATGTACCTTTGTGAAAGCAGGTGCCCTAGTTGAGTCTCAAAAATGTGCTAGGTATTTGACAGTGTGCTTTTCTGCAAATGTCATTAGGTGTGTTCCTTAAAGTCAGCTTAAGTGTTATATATGTATGTATGAATATTTCTATGGTATAGTTAGAAGATTAAAGTGTAATGAAAGTGAGATTTTATTTAAAGAAATTTGTATATATAATATCTTTAATTGGGCTGACACCTAGTGGTGGGTATACTTCTAATACAGTAATATACAGTCAATGGACCCTTTGGTCCTGTGGGTCCTCTAACTTAAACTAAGGCTGCTTGAAACTATGCTTTTCTCAGGAGAGGCCAGAGAAGACCTGGATTTGCTCAAACAAAGGGTTCCTGGAGTTCCTGCCCTCCACCCTTCCTGAAATTCCTGTCTTCCTCCTGCCTGCTTTTCCTTCTCATCATCCTTTGGGGTGCACTGCTTTGCCATATTCTGCTCTGTCTATATGTTAAGAGAGCAGATAAGATTACTATAGTACTTCAAATATTTTTTCCTGCTCTTTCCTGCTGAATAGCTGATGATGCACTTTGTGTGTCTAAATTAGAAAAGGAAGGAGATGTTCAGGATGTTTTCAGCCAGCATCCAGCTGATTAAACAGCTTCTTTTAAAGTGGCAAAGCTTTTACTTGATCAGACCTCTAAGGAACGAAACCCAACCGAACAAATAATAAGTGGGACTTGTGGCTGATTTCTAAGGAGGTGCTTCAAGGTTATCTTGAGGAGGGCTGGGAGGAGGACGGTTAAGGGCCAGCTGATCCAGAGGGAGCAGCTGATCTGGGGGGAGGTAGCACTTGGTTGTGCTGGACTTGCAAGGGGATGTAGGAACAAAAAGGAGGTTCCCATGCCTAAGGATCAAACAGCATGGAATGTATGAAAACAAGAGCCAGGAAGAATCAACACTTTCAGCGTGGCTGAAATAATTGGACCATGGATATAATAGGAAACGTGGGCCATTGGTTTACTTAATATGGTCTGCTTCATAGCGTTTGGTCTCCTAGAAGGTACTACCTCTCCTTATGCTACTTTTCTATAGCTTAGACGATCCCAGCTACACTACAATGCATACAGAAATGGCTTTGCTCACCAGCTAGAGGCCAGCACTGTCTGACCTGGGTAGCACTGCTCAGCTTGAGTTTATTTCACTTCTTACTCATTTCACTTTAAAGTATTTTATTTTAATAACTAGAGCTAATACTATACAGCACCAGTGGGTTTACAGGGCCAGGTGTGATGCATTTTGCCTGTGTCTAGGGCTTTGTCTGTCTTTCCCAATTTAATTTTTGAGTGTCGTTAGTTGTCCCATAATGTCTATCTTTCATCAACTTTTATAAAGAGTACAATAAAGACAGGGATGCAAATGAGTGTAAATCTCTGAAGCAGAACTTAAGAATGTGGCACCAGGGTAAGTCACCTGGATTCAGCAACGTAATTTTTCCCCTCTCTGTCTGTTCATTTATTGGTGAATTGATCTACACTGTTTTTAGTAAGGAAGAAGGTTCTTGGCTCTTTCATAGGCAGTTATTCATGTAGGTTCAGTATTTATTGTAGATATATTTTGGCAGTTTATGGAAAAAATATCTTTTTGGGTTTTCCAACAATTATAAAATATAAACTTTCTACTTTTTACGAATCTTTTTAGGGTTAGTAGATCTGGTTTTAGTTCTTCCAGAGAATGCACTGTTATAAATCAAAGGTATTTTCTTTGCAAGAGCCTATTTCATTAGATTAAATATAAAAATTATTCTAAGAAGCACTCACCAGATTTGCAAGTAGCTAAAATGATTGACAATTAGACAATCAGGCTTCTTATGTCTCTCCAAGCATTCTGGTGCTATCTCAAGTAAGTGAAAGGTAATAGCTAAGCTATCATGTAGCAGGTCCTAGCTTATCGCTAAAATAGTTTAAAACTTCTCATTCTGTTTACCAAGAGGACATGTCCCTAAATTGGTTGCTTATCTATTTATTGCCTTTTTCAAACTGGGAAAAAAATTTCAATCTACTAACATTCTCAAAGTAAAATAAAGGAAAACAAGTTGGTAATACTCTTAATTAGCCAAGTACTTTCTTTAATCCAATTACAATCAATATTTTAGTGTTTGTCAGCAATGACAATGGTAAGGCCTGTCATCTTTATTCCTTTGTTAAGGTAGTAGGAGTAGTGTTAACTTCATTAATTTTCTTGGGAAACTGAGTATTTAAGTGCTTCTGTTGTCACTGCAAGGGGCTACTGATCAATATCCTCTCTTGATCATTGGAACAGCTGTAGTCCCAATAAATTTTAGTGTCTGAATATTTCCACAAATTACCTACTGTATCAAATGCATTAATTATTTATTTTTGCAAGGTTTTGTGTAACTGTATGCTGCCAGGATCAAGCAATATTTTAATCTTGTTATTCTAATTTAATCATAATTCTTAATTTTTATCACCAATAACAAATCAAGGGTGAAGCAAATAACTGGATTTGAAGGGAATATTCCTCTGGTTTAACCCCAGTCACTAATTTTCAAAACGTAGGTTAACATCTATCTTTTCCTCAAAGATAGACTTTGCATATTCTCAGTCCAACTTCTTAAGTTTTTATGTCAGTTCTACCAACTGGACTTTTTTTTCCTCATTTTTCTTTTTTAATTACAAGTAAATTCTAAAATCTTTTACCTTGAATACGATTTCTGGGCATGCCAGAAGGCAGTGGGGAGGGCTGAGGTATATAGTTCATCTCAGAAATTAACACAACAATGTGATAGTCCATATCTACTGATAGCAAAAAATTATTTTTTTTTTGTCATTAGTGAATTAAATATATTCAAGGCCTTTGCAACCTGTCATATGTATCATATCTGTGCTAACTCTAAGGTGAGTTGATTCTCCATATGCTGCAAAAGTTGCTGGAGATAAATGAGTTGTGCTGTAGCAAGTCCAGATGATGCCAACTCTACGCACTGTGTAATTTGGGTTAGACCAGAAATCTGCTGTTATGATGGGATATTTTCCAGTCTTTGTTTCCTTCTGCTGTTCTTGTCCCCCAGAGAACTCCTCTTACTGCCCAAGACATCTCTGGCTTGAATTTGGCATGTTTGTTTCCTGTGGTCCTTCACTAAACTGCTAGAGGCACAAGTGGTGCCCACCCCAAAACAGGACTTGTGGCAGAGGGTCATGCCCTGCTGTCCTGTTCCGCTGCAGCATCACTCCACTCCTTCTTCCAGCTTGGCCAGGTGCCTGCCACCCCTATTGCTGTTCCCATTAGTGATTGTCTTAGATCTTCCCCAATACTGATACAAAACAATTGTAATGGCATTGTCAAATACTGTGATAGAGCATTGTTAACTGATTTGAAAAGCATTATGGTATATAAACTTCCTAATGGTACACTTCCACTTACTGTGCATAATCATAGAATCATAGGGTTGGAAGGGACCTCTGGAGATCATCTAGTCCAATCCCCCTGCCAGAGCAGGGCCACCTTAGAGCAGGAACACGTCCAGGTGGGTTTTGAACGTCTCCAGAGATGGAGACTCCACCACCTCCCTGGGCAGCCTGTTCCAGTGCTCTACCACCCTCAAGGTAAAGAAGTTCCTCCTCATGTTTAGGTGGAACTTCCTATATTCAAGTTTGTGCCCGTTACCTCTTGTCCTGGGCACTACCGAAAAGAGCCTGGCCCCATCCTCCTGGAACCCACCCTTTAAGTATTTATAAGCATTGATCAGGTCCCCCCTCAACTGTCTTTTTTCCAGACTAAAGAGACCCAATTCGCTCAGTCTTTCTTCCTAAGAGAGGCGTTCCAGTTCCTTAATCATCTTGGTAGCCCTATGCTGCACCCTCTCCAGCAGTTCCCTGTCCTTCTTGAGCTGGGGAGCCCAGAACTGGACACAGTACTCCAGGTGCAGCCTCACCTGCTGGCCACACTCTTCTTGATGCACCCCAGGATGCCATTGGCCTTCTTGGCCACAAGGGCACATTGTTGGCTCATGGTCATCCTGTTGTCCACCAGGACTCCCAGGTCTCTTTCTTCAGAGCAATAACCGATTACAGTGTTGAAATTACATTGCAGTTACCAGAAAACTACTTCAGTAAACGCATTGCTATGAGCAGTATAATGTGGTACTCAATGTGCTGTCACTGATACTGACTATGTAAACACAGCACATTTGTGTAGTTCCTATACTACTTGTGGTGGTGATATGGAAGACTATAATCTAATTACGCTGGCTGATCTTATCTTAACAGTAAGATAAAACCCATGAGCTGCAAAAAAGTCAGTCAAATATCTCAGTTAATGTTCACCGCAAGTGTGCCAAGTCTTCCATGCTTTTGCCTCAAAGAGGGTATGTGTATCAAAGTGCTCATGAGAAAGACAACAGAGCCTTTGGCACCAAGGGTGAAACACTGAGTGCTTCCAGTAGCACAGCTGCTTGCTGTAATATGCTTTTTTCTTGGTGTTGTCAATACTGGCAGTGGTTGGCTTTCTGGAAGGCTTCCTACCACATCAGTGGGTGATGTTCCAACTCTGGAAATTAAAGGGTACAATTTTATTTCTTTACCTTGCACTCCTCTTACGAGTACAGTGTACAAGGTCCCTATTGTTTTAGTTGGTGTTGCCAGTATAATTAAGTCTCTCTCATAATTGATTTGGCATTCACTTCAGTCACTGAATAACACTCTACATATATCAGGGGCCGATTACCTACAGCAGTAGTGGGCCTGTCCACTGACCCACAGCAGGACCTGCTAGAAAGGGAAATGTGCAATAGGCTTTGCAAGATTACAGGGAAGAAAACATTTATTTGGAATACATGTGTGGCCCTTTTGTAGTCATGTCTTTAAAAGATGAAAAAAAAAAATAGCCAGATGTTTACTATGGAAAAATATTAATTTAAGCTTTGTCTCAACTGACTTCTTAAAAAGAAAAATGAGGCCTTCATATGGGTTAGTCATTGCCCCATCCTCCTGAGCACTGGGATGCCTCAGGAGTGAGTGTCGCCAAGCCACTGCTCAAGACCTGGCCCACATGGTATGTGGGGATGGCCAACAAAGAGGTGTGAGGACCAAGGAAGTTTGGCAGTATGGAAGCTGAGAGGTTTTGCATAGAGAAGAGGGAGGCAAGCCTGACTGGGAGGGTGGGATTCCATTCAGAGGGCTGCAGCATGGTCAAATGAGGGTCTGACATAGAGGCCATGTCACCCTTCCCTGTCCTGAGCTTTGGTTGTAATAGAGACTTGGTCTTAGACCAGTGGTCATGCACAATCAAGTGCTGCTGCATGTGCTTGCAGTTGAAGCAGCTCATAGCAGGGAAAGGCATGTGACCATCCTCCCTGACGTGCTAGTAGCTCGCTTTTCATTTTCTTCTGCGTCATGCTGGTATAGGCTGCAGCACAGGGCTTTAGTATTCCCTGCTATGCTTGCAGAGACAAGCTCTGCCCCAAAATAATGGGTAAGGCTACTTTGCAGTTTGCTAGGTTAGTGTTTATATGGCAAGATGGGAAGGATGAATATAGGATGCCTTAAAGTATGATGTTGACATGTGTCTGAGCTTGGGAAGCCTCAAGTCTATCGGGACAGGCAAGTGGCGGACTGTGGCAAGGAAGGTGATGTGATGTTAGCAAGGTCTTGTCCATACAACCTCTGAACAGCAACCCCTGCTATTACTTTACCCCAATCACTCGAGGTTTCATTCTAGACTGAGCCACTTGATTCACTGGCGTGTTTGTTATGTAGATGATGAGGCTGGCTGCTCCCAGTCTGGCTTCTTAGGGCTATTTCGTAACATGGACACAGCCTGTGAGGACTTTTTGCTGTTTTCTATGTGAGAACGGTTTAATCAGTTGGTGGTACATAGAGCCTTGCAATTGTATGCAAAGCTACACTCACTGCTGCTGGTTCACAAAGTTTGCAACTGTTAATGTAAGAATTTCATGTGTCTGACTCATCATGAATGAGGCTGAGTGACAAAGTACCTTGCAGTTATTTTTCTTTTATCCCCCTAAAGAGTAGGAGGAAAGCAGAGATATTCCTCCCCCCCTGCATAGAAATAGCAAGCCTGGATTTGATCTATTTTTGTTGGTTTGTTTTTTTTTTTTTTTTTCCTAATGCACAAAACTAGGTTGTGAAATCCATCTGCATGCTGTCTGGCAAGTTTCTTTGAACTTGCTTGAATAGTCAGCCATCATTTTTGATGCAGCCAGTGTCTTTAAACACCACTGGTTATAGAAGGCACATGTTGGTATAGAAGAATGCTGCATTGCTGCCTCTTGGATAGTCAGCCAAGAGTCCCACACAATGCAAACTGTAGCACTTTTCTCATTCAGAAGTACTGTTTAACAGTATTATCTTGGCTGGTTTTGTCTGCTGTCTAAGTGTAGGAGAGTCTAATATCAAAGACTTATGCACTTCCATTACTATTGAAAGCGTGGTGATTTCCCTGAAGAGTTTGTCGCTGGGTATTTGATACCTTGCATTTAACACTTTCAGGAGGTCGGACATCCTCTTTCCTCCATGGGAAAAAGTGAGATTTCATTCCTGCAAATGTACTCTATAATCAGGCTTTAAACTTCTTTTTTAGCTTTTTGTAAGCAGTGAAGTGGGAGTTATTCTTGTTGATGGATTGCCTCAATCTTCTGAATACTGTCCCCATATGTCTATTATGAAGCTAAAATTAGTCCATCTTTAGATGCATGAGTTGGGGTATAGTGACAGGAGTGAATATTTGGGGACTGCAAGAGTATTCCAGAAGTTTCTGTGTTGTCAATATGTTGGCCAGCAGTACTTTCTGTAAGATAAACTTTCATAGATACTCTCAGGTAATACCTCATTTTTCCTTCCCAGAGTAACTTAGTCCCAAGAAAATTTGTCCAGTGCTGGAGAACACTGCATGAACAGCAGCCACATCGCCACATTCTTCTCCCCTCACAGCAAAAATTTCCTTTCTCAGCCCAGATCTCAGATATATCCAGAAAAGCCCAGATCTCAGATATATCCATTCTATTGAAGGAATTCAGTCTCAACCTCACAGTTGCATGATCTCATCCCTTAATCGTAGATTAAGAATTTTTGGGCTTTCAGTAATTATTTGCATTTCATTTCTGTTATCTTGGCATTCAGGCACGGGAGGGCTCATGGCCATCCATGTGCTTTTGGATTCTCTTGCTTCATGACAAAAACTGGGACAAAATGAACATGAGCAAAAACTTTTGAACCTAGATGATCAGTGGAAATTATTATTGTCAGAACTCTTCTTAAAGTATCACTGAAGCAAAAATAGTTGAAGTATTAGAAGCTATTAAAATATTTATGAAAATCACTGAACAAAAAAAAAAGACGCTTTTACACTAACTTAGTGTGTGTTAGTGGCTGAAAAACTTCAGTAAGTCTTAATTTCCACTTGTTATACTCTTAAGTATTGCTTATTGATTCTACGTAGTTTTGTGCTAGTCATCTGAATTTCAGGATCAGCAGCTAGGCAACAATTTCTTGGCCTGGTTTTGCTGAATGGTGTTGCTTTTCAATCAGTCAGAGGTTTCCAAATATATTGCACTGTCTTTAAGTCAGTAATTTTTGGTGGATAGACTGTTGTCATACATCAAATTAAAGCCTTGTTTTGTGCAGTTTTTATGCAGCTTCTTGCAGTTGCATTTTGCTAATCTTTTCCCACAAAATAGTAGATAAAATGTTGTATGTCAGTGAATTGAGTTAATTTTAATGCTCACTAGCTGAAATTATTTAACTCCTATTTTATTAGAAAAATATTTCTTCATGTGACTGTATTGCTTGAGCCACTGAAATAAAGTTAAAATTCCCTCTGTTGCTATTATTGCTTTCATTTTCTGTCCTTGATCACATTGGTTGGAAATGGCTGTAGATAAGTGTTGTTCTTATTGATTTAGTCTTTTTATTGGTAAAAAATTGTGCTTTGAGCTATTTTGAAACGTGTGCACTGGAAGATTTTGGATTCAACCAATTTTGGCATATCCTGTTTTCTGTTTGCCTGGAGATTGTTCAAGGTTTTTACTGTGCAATTAATCAGATTTTGGCTTTGGATGGAGTCATAAAGGGAGACTGAAGCATTTTGTAACAAAGCCAACTCCTCCAAAATATCTGTTACAGAGCTAGTTTAATTTAAGAAATGGTATCTTTTTCATTGTTCCAGCACAAGTGGGTTTTCTTGAAAATTAAGTATATAGGGCAGAATATTTGTAGTGGAACATAAACGATAGACAGATCCAGATCTGGATAATGGCACATGCAAATCTTGCCTATTTTCCCATCAAAGTCTTCAGTAACTTCTTAGAATTCAGCTTGATTTTACAGGATGTATCACAGATAAACTACTCACAAACACTGCTGGATTTAATGTAGTTCATTTCGGATACATCATAATCCAAAACTAACTGCAGGCAGTAATTTGTTCTAACACTGGCCAAAGTATGACAAAAATACTGAAGTAATTTGATTTGAATAGCAGGTCATGACTTTCACTTGTAATTGTACAGGTATTTATAACAATATTGTATGCGCACGTATCTACACATCCCAGGATGAATTGTGTCCAATCATGGGTATGTGCGTTCTGGCCTGTGCCCCTGCAGACAGGGATTCCAAAATTACTTGGTCAGTTAGGGACCACTTAGGTAAAAGAAAGGAGATTTTCTCTTGCAGGATTGAGGAGTTCACCCCTCCTTGTCCCAAAACTCAAGTTTTCAAAGTCCAGCCCAGATTTAGCTTGAAAATAGGTCAAGGTTCAGCTGTTAAATGCTTGTCCTCAGAGCAGATCTGATGACACTGCCACCAGGTACGATATGTACAGCATAGCCTCCCTTCCAGGTATTGTGGTGCTTGGCCAGCCCATGATTGAATGCTGATTTTTATTCTCTGGAGAAGTGACCGTCTGATAGATGCACAGATGCATAGAGAGATCTAACCCTATGACTTGCTCTGCGCCCAGAGGATACAGATTCTGCAGCAGTGAGATGTTCATTGCCTCATGAAGCCTGTCCTTGTTCCAGTCCCTCAGTATTTTCTCTTGTCTTAGAATCATAGAATGTTTTGGGTTGGAAGGGGCCTTTGAAGATTCAGACCCACAACCTTTAAACCCGCTGCTGTGGGCAGAGACATCATCCACTAGATCAGGTTGCTCAAAGCCCTATCCATCCTGGCTTTGACACTTCCAGGGGTGGGGTAACTACAACTTCTCTGGGCAACCTGTTCCATAATAAAAGTAAATATATTCCTTATATTTAATCTAAGTCTACCCTCTTTTGGTTTAGAAGTGTTGCCCCTTGTCCTGTCACTAGAGGCCCTGGTAAAAAGTGTCTCTCCATCTTTCTTATAAGCCCTCTTCATATATTGAAAGGCTGCAGTAAGGTTTCCCTGAAGAATTCTCCAGGCTACACAACTCTCTCAACCTGTCTTCATAGGAGAGGTGCTCTGTCGCTCCGATTATTTTTGTTCCCCTGCCTCTGGACCTGCTCTAACAGGTCCATGTCTTTCCTGTTCTGAGAGGGCTCCAGAGCTGCATGCAGAACTCCAGGTGGAGTCTCAGCAGAGGAGAGGAATGGAAGGGAAAGAATTGCCTCCCTGGACTTGCAGTTCATGCTTATTTTTATGCAGCCCAGGGTGTGTGATTGGCTTTCTGGGCTGCAAGTGCACATTGCTAGCTCATCCACCAGTATCCCCACCTCCTTCTCTGCAAGGCTGCTCTCAATCCATTTATTCCCCAGCCTGTACTGATACTGGTGATTGCCCTGACCCAGGTGCAGGACCTTGCACTTGGCCTTGTTGAACTTCACAAGGTTCACATGGGCCTACTCCTCAAGACTGTCAAAGTCCCTCTGGATGCCATCCCTTCCCTCAAGCACATCTACTGCACTGCTCAGCTTGGTGTCATCTGCAGACTTGCTGGGGGTGAATTCAATCCCACTGTCTATGTCATTAATGAAGATATTGAACAGTACTGGTCCTGACACAGATCCCTGAGGGACACAACTTGTTACCGATCTCCATTTGGACACTGAGCTGTTGACTGCAACTCTTTGGGATGTAGCCATGCAGCCAATTCCTTATCCATAGAAGAGTCCATATCTCCAGTTCAGAGACATGGATGTTGTATGGGACTGTGTCAAAGGCCTTACAGAAGTCAAGGTAGTTACATAAGTTGCTCTTCCCTTGACCACTGATTCAGTCCCTCCATCGTAGAAGGCCACCAGGTTAGTCAGGCATAATTTGACCTATGTGAAGCCAGAAATTTTGGAAAACAAATATACCCTAACTTGTTCAGGTTAAATCAATGTATGACAGATCTCTTTGCTGCAAACAAAACCTAGTTAGCAAAGTACTAGTTGTGTATATAACTGGTGGGCTGTGGGCTAACAGTCTAGATTGTCCAAATCTATATATAAATCATATACTTACTAAATTCAGTCACAGGAAATAAAAAGAATAAGCTCAGTATTCAAGTACAAAGTTTTAAAAGGTTAGGGCTGCCAGAAGAGTTTAATAGAATATTTATGGGGACAGTAATTTGCCATTGTAACTGTTTCTGTCAGATTAGTTCTCTTTAGGAATTTAAAAAATAAATAAAGGATGCTTTTGATAAAAAAATATTATTGTTCCTTCTTTTTTATTTGCTAATTGAAAAGTTCACAGATGAGACTTAAATGTGCCATAGAATCTTGAATTATTTTGGTTGGAAGAGACTTTTAAGATCATCAAGTCCACCTGTTAACTTGGCACTGCCAAGTTACCACTAAATCATGTTCCTCAGCATTACATCTACATATCTTTTAATTACCTCCAGGGATGGTGACTCAAACACTTTGCTGGGCAGCCTGTTCCAATGCTTGAGAACCGTTTTGGTGAAGATTTTTTTTCCTAATATCCAATCTAACCTTCCCTGGTGCAACTTGAGGCCATTTCCTCTTGCCTTATTGCTTGTCACTTGGGAAAAGAGACTGACCCCCACCTGGCTACAACCTCTTTTCAGGTAGTTGTAGAGATTAATAAGGTCTCCCCTCAGCCTCCTCTTTTCCAGGCTAAACAACCCCACTTCCCTCAGCCATTCCTCATAAGACTTGTATTCCAGACCCCTCACCAGCTTTGTTGCCCTTCTCTGGACATGCTCCAGCACCCCAATGTCTTTCTTGTAGTGAGGGGCCCAAAAATGAACGCAGAATTCGAGGTGGAGCCTCACCAGTGCTGCATACAGGGGGACATCACTTCCCTAGTCCTGCTGGCTCTTCTTGATACAGGCGAGGATGCTGTTGGCCTTCTTGGCCACCTGGGCACACTGCTGGCTCATATTCAGCTGGCTGTCGACCAGCATGCTCGGGTCCTTTTCTGCCAGATCGCTTTGCAGCCACTCTTCCCCCAGCTTGTAGTGCTGCATGGGATTGTTGTGACCCAAGTGCAGGACTCGGCACTTGGCCTTGTTGAACCTCATACCATTGGCCTCAGCCTGTTGATCCAGCCTGTCCAGGTCCCTCTGCAGAGCCTTCCTATCCTCAAGCAGATCAACACTCCCACCTAACTTGGTGTTGTCTGTGACCTTACTGAGGGTGTACTTGATCCCCTTGTCCAGATCGTTGATAAAGATATTAAAGAGAACAGGCCCCAGTACTGAGCCCTGGGGAACACCATTTGTGGCTGGCCACCAACTGGATTGAATTCCTTTCACCACAACTCTTTGGGCCTTGCTATCCAGCCCGTTTCTTACCGAGCGAAGCATATGCCCACCCAAGCCTTGAGCAGCCAGTTTCTTGAGGAGAATTCTGTGGGAAATGGTGTCAGAAGCTTTACTAAAGTCTAGGTAGACAACAGCCACAGCCTTTCCCTCGTCCACTAAGCAGGTCACCTTGTCATAGAGCGAAATTAGGTTAGTCAAGCAGGACTTACCTTTCACAAACCCATGCTGACTGGGTTTATGTTAGTGTATCCGCATTATCCTGCTAGTGCAGAGAAGGCTAACAAAAAAGTTGATGCAATTCAGCCTCATTCATCAGCCTTACTACACTCCCTGCAATAACCACTGCATTTAGCTTTGTATTTATTGTTCAGTTTTGCATTGTTTTTTTCCCTTCTTCTGTAAATATCAGAGGTGAACCTGAGATTTTGTTTTAAGCGTGATCCTGTTTTGAGAACTTAATTTTCTATTCTGCTTCTTGTATTAGACCTGAAAGTGTTCATTAGGGCAAAAATGCTCAGTGTGCACATCCTTACAGATGTTGCTGAAAATAATCAGTGTGAGTATTGCTTCCTGATATTGCCATAATATATTGAGCTCTCTTTAGCAAATTAAAATCGTTTATTTGGAAGAGCTTCACACACCATATATTTGCTGTCAGGTCTGCGTTTCCTGCTGATTAATACATCTTTGAATAGTATGAACTTCTTTTGGAGATCGTTACCATGAAAATCTAGTGACTGCTGCTATTCCATGGTAACATGCTATTTTTTTCAGTCTTCAATTGCTTTGGCAAACAGTGAAAGCATAGAAATGTTGAAGGTAGCAGTCTGAAAATACAAGAAAGGTAGAAATTTTATGAGAAGAGCCTTTCTTGTGAAGTCAGGATAAGCAAATTCTGAGTGGTTGCTAAAATTGAAGCAAACCTAATACTGCTACAGACCAGAGTAGCCAGCATTTTTGTAAATGCCATATGTGTGCTGTGGTATAGTAAAGGTTTTATGAATGTCTTGCTAAATCTGGAGGCTTTTTGCCTTCTTTTTTATGAAAATAAGTAACTAAGAAACAAAGTTTCTTGGTCTCTTTGATATATCTATTTCTGAAAAAGGACTATAATACAGTTTTTCCTGCATGGAGGACCAAAAATTCACTCAGTCTTTGTACGTTCACATTTTATTGTACACACAGTGGAAAAGTCACTGAGTATTGCAGCTGTAACTTTTGTTTCCATGGTCTTGCACATCAACACTGTGGCTATGACTTATCTCATGAACAGTTAAAACAAATTCTGTGGATGCTGCTTGTTCCTCTCTTTGCAGCTGCTGTTTCTGTCACAAGAGTCCTTTTCACTGTCTTGTGTAGGAATGTTGTGTTTTCCAGGCTTATTCACAGCTTTAAAGCCATCATGCTCCATTGTGAAGTGTAGTAGATGCAATTAACATCATCCTCTCTCAGCAACATCCTTTGCTTGTGCTCTTTTCTTTCTTGAACTGTTCATCACTAAATGAATATGTTACTGTATAAATCTATGGTATACTGACATCTTGAACATTTTATAATTGGTCATCTCATGTCAAGAAGAATATAGTAACACTGAAAATGTTCTGTCTAATAGATGGCTGATTTTCTGATCAAGGAATGGAGTGATTCCTGTATGAGGAACAGTTTGCTGAATCCTTATCCACACTCTTTGATCTCAAAGACAGAACTGATCTGGGTTATGCATGTATAAAGCTGTGAATGGCACAAACTGCACAGGAAACTTCTTCCATCCACTTTCTGTGCAGGAATTAGTGGGTGTCAAAGCCACCTAGCCCATGGTAGGTTTAAAACAAATGCAAAATATAATTCATCATAACATGACACTTAGATGTGGAACTGCTCATCACAGGATATTGTGGATGCTAAAGATTTACATGTGTTCCAAAAATGATTGGATTAATGAATAGAAGAAAAATATGTCAATGGCTATTAAGTACAAAGATTCACTTCTGTCTCAGGAAGTCCATGAGATGATAATTCCTGGAAGCAGTGCCGAAGCTTAGACTGCTCAGATCAAACCTTGACATCTGGCAGGTCTGTTCTTACTCATTTGTGTGGTGCTGTAATCTGACACTCAGGGCTTTACTGTGCAAATGCTGGGGAGAAATTTGTCCCGAAATATCTGTGCAGCAGAGGAAATGGAAAGTATCACCGCAGTGCCTCAGTGAAGCCAAGAGGGAAGCAATGTGGGAACCAAGAAATATGGTATCACAAAATGGTTGAGATTTGAAGGGACTTCTGGAGGTCGTCTGGTCCACCCCCCTTGCTCAAGCAGGGTCACCTTAGAGCTGCCTGCCCAGCACCATGACCAGACTTTTGCATATCTCCAAGGAGGGAGATTCTACCACCTCCCTTGGCAACCTGTGCCAGTGCTCAGTGACCCTCACAGCAAAACAGTGTTTCCTGATGTTTAAACGATATCACCTGTGTTTCAGTTTGTGCCCATTGCGTCTGGTCCTGTCACTGGGCACAGCTGAAAAGAGTCTGGCTCCATCCTCTTTACAAACTCCCTTCAGGTCATTTTCTGAAAGCTGCTTTCCAACTGGGTGGCCCCTTGGCATGTGCTGGTGCATGAGGTTGTTCCTCCCCAGCTGCAGGACTTTGCACTTCTTGTTGAACTTCATGAGGTTCCTGTAAGCCCATTTCTCCAGCTTGTCAAGGTCCCTCTGGGTGGCAGCACAATGCTCTGGCATATCAGCTACTGCTCCCAGTTTTGCGTCATCTGCAAACTTGCTCGAGGGTATGCTCTGCACCACCACCCAGATCATTAATGAAGATGGTAAACAAGATTATACCCAAAACTGATCCCTGGGCTACACTGCTAGTTACTGGCTTCCAGCTAGACTTTGTGCCACTGATCACCATTCTCTGGGTCTGGTCGTTCAGCCAGTTTTCAGTCCATCTCCCTGTCTGCTCATCCAGCCCATAGTTCAACAGCTTCTCTATGAGAATCTTGTGGCAGACAGTGTTGAAAGCATCACTAAAGTCTAGGTAGATTATATTCACTGCTCTCCCCTTATCTACTAGGCTAGTCATTTCATCATAGAAGGTTATCAAGTTTGGCAAGCATGACTTGCCCTTGGTGAATCCAAGCTGACTCTTTCTGATGATTGTCTTCTATCACGTGCTTGGAAATGGTTTCCCGGATTAGCTGCTTTATCACCTTCCAAGGGATCAAATTGAGTCTATCTGGCATGTAGTTCCCTGGGTCCTTCTTCTTGAAGATAGGAGTGACATTTGCTTTCCTCTAGTCTTCAGGCACTTCTCCCAGTTACCTTGGTCAATCAAAGATTATAGAGAGTATCCTCACAATGACATTGTCCAGCTTCCTCAGGTTCATCCATCCCCAGGCAGAACTTCATGCACTCCCTAAAGGGCAACTCCCCTCCCTCGTCTTCCCAGCTTGTTCTTCCTAAAGAGCCTGTATCCCTCCATTGCAACAGTCCAGTCATGGGAGCCATGATCCCAATGAGATTGTAGCCCTGCAACTGCACACAGATCTAAAACTCATCACATTTATTCTCTGCACTGTGTGCATTAGCATAGAGGCACTTCAGGGAGGCACCCCAGCTTGTTGACTTACTAAAAAGGGTTTTGGGAATTTCTCCATAATGGTGCCTTGCAGGCACTTCCTTGCTTTACCTCCAAATGCTGGAGGTGACCCTGCCTAAGACCGTATTGCTGATTTTGTGAGCCCTTTCTTTCACGTTACCCTATGCCCTTTGCTTATTGACTCTGCCACTCCCCACTCTTGTACTCATCTGAAGGGATGAGGAGATATTTAGAGCATAGCTGGCTAAGCCTAAAACACACTTTTGATCTGAAATGCCAATAATACCAATGATACCTATGCACTAGGGTAGAAGTGGGTGTAGAAGTGTATCAGTACAAAGGGTTGATGTTTGTACTAGCTTCCATCTCTGACAAGGTGAAATGTATTTGTGGTTGAATTCATAATGGGCATTTCAGCACTCACAGCCTTTTTCTGATCCTTGCTTCCTGGAGAATCAGTGCTATTTATAGAAAACTTTCAAAGTTTCTCCTAGTGAGACTAATTTCCTGCCTATGCAAGAATAGTATAAACAGTATGTGGTAGCTTTGTAGTTTGCTAATGGCTTCATGCAAACGTGTTCTGCTTATTGCACTTTCTCCAGAGCTAATAGCTGGTTAAGGATGACAGTCAGCTGAATGGATGTGATTCCTAATGCTTGCATAAAGCTAGAAACTTACAGCTATCTCCATTCAGTGATTATGTGGCTTTTGATGTCTTGACTAGTGTCAATATAATGATGGTAACTATGTGAGAGTCTTGTTCCTGTGGAGTTATGGAAGTAAGAACTGCTTGACATCTAGCCTGTGAAGGACTATCTTGGCTCATAAGTGCATGAGGTTAGGTACAAAGCTGAGGCAGCTGTATTATGTGATTCAGGTAGATCTTGGACATAACTTTATGTAGAGGCAGCAATGGTATATCCAGCCACACTGGAGAAAGGATTAACTTTATGTATGTCTAAGAGAGAGACCTGAGAGGGGCTAAAGTCTTGGGCTGTGACGGGTGGGCACTGCCTCTTACTGAAGATAGAATTTTAAATTAGTTCCTTTTTTCTGTCCTGCTTTCCTTGCACACGCTTTATTCAATTGCATATCCTAGTCTCTACCTAGATTTTGTTAAATCACTGAATTCTTCCTTTCCAACCTAGAAAATATTAGTATAAATGTCACTATGGAACAAATAATATTATGGAGACTCCAAGGCAAAAGGGAAATAGTTAACAGCTTGATGATATGACAGAGGGTACCACAGTCTGGAAAAATAGAAAAACAATGGTTTTATACTAATAAATGTCAAGCACTAGTTTGCAATTATTTAATGTGTTTTGTCTACTGTACAAAAGAAAAAGATGGTGTGAAGTGTCGTGGTTTAGGCCAAAATCCACTACTGGGGACCTGAGGGACCCCAGATGGGACTGACAGATGCTCCTCTCTACCCCTCTTCAAAGAGAGAGGCAGGGGAGGAAAAAAAGACTTATGAGTTTAGAAGGAACTAAACTACTTTAATGAAATATTAATAATAAAATAAAAAGAAATAATGAAAAATATACAAAACCGTATCAAGCTCCCGAGATGACAGTCACGTCACCAGCTGGCACTGGGGCAGTCCCAGTCTGGACTCAGTGACGGACGGGAACTGGATTCCGGATCTGGATTCAGGATCGGGATCACAGGCAGACAAACAGAGTCCTCCTCAGACGTCGGCCATTGAAGGAAGAGCCAGTGACCCTTTGATCCCTCAGCTTTTATACTGAGCATGAGGCAGATGGGATGGAATACCCTGTTGGTCAGTTTTGGGTCACCTGTCCTGTCTGCTCCTCCCCGCAGGTGGGAGCCCACTATGCTTTTCCGCTTCCGACCCTCCAACGGGGCAAATAACAAATTTGGTTGGCCTTGGGGGTTATAGCAATAAGTATAAGCAAGAGCCTCTCTGCATACCATGCCTGGGCATCAGCTGTAAACAATTGGTCTTATCACTGAGAGAGTGAACACTGTCTGCATAGTATGCAGTTAATTTCAGTAGTTAAGAGAGGCCTAGCTAAGAAGCGAAGTTACTGAACAAAATCGGTTCTCTTTTACCTCAAACCAGGACATGAAGATATCCAGAATCCTAGCAAAGTTTGAACAGAATCTAATTATATAACTTTTCAGCAAGTATGATTTTAAGGATATGGGAATTGTGGCTGCTGTGTATAGGACAGACTAATGGACATGATCCAGTCAATGCTAAATTCAGCCACTACTTAATATGTAATGTGACATGCTCCCAAAACCTTCATTTTTTCCTGCAGATGTAACAGCAATCAATAAAAAGTTATGGCATTACATAAATTGAATTTAGGAATACATAAAATTGTTGATGAGAAGCCAGGGTGGAACACCTACAAGGCTGTATTGACTATCATGACACTTTTATCTTTTATGCTGCTCTTAAAGATGTTTTATGTTGTTCATACTATTGCAGTACTCCTGTAAACATGCTGTGCTGTTATATGATCTTAAACAGGTTTATGCTGCCATCTTTGTGTCATATCACACACTAGATGTCAGGATAAAACTTGCAGTGATGATGCTATGGAATCTAATTGGTTTTTAGAAGCTGAAGCCATGATGTTTGGGCCAGTCAGCATCTAAAATGAAAGTCTAGAGACCGCTCTGTCTTGTATGTTAAAGCAGGAAACAAGCAACACTGAAGCACAGTCTAAGTAGTGTGAAATTATTGCTAGTGGCTGAAAATAACTGACTCTTAACAACTTGTACTGGTGCTGAGCAGTTCAAGTTGGAGTGGGTAAGTGTGATGATAACACTAAAACTGCTATTGAAGTCAAGAAACAGTATCAAAAACATCAGTAGTTCAGCAGGTGGAGTCCCTGGTTGTTATTGAATGCATGGGTAGTCAACCTAGAAAACTCATGCAGTTGGGGTATTTAGCTAGATTTGTATGCATGGAGTGTGGTACTGCCAGCTGCAGCATGTTTGGTTTCAAAGGACGGTGCAGTGACACTCTGGAAGGAAAGGCTATCCTCTTCCACTCATCAACAGACGTCAAGTGCAGCTCTGGACTTAGACAAAATGTTTTAATACTGGAGTCCCTGTCTAAGCTCTTTAATCTCTATTCCCTGCCAAAATCAAACTCAACACAGAAATCTGTTTGGACAGATGGAGGCAAAGGCTGTCATTTTATACAGTTTCGTACTGTTTTTATTCTGAGCGTTATCCTTTGACCTGCCTACAAACAGCTCACTTTATCTTTCCTGTTCTTAAATTCCCTTGCCTAAAATTCAGTTTTGTGTGACAGCTCTGAAACCACAAAGTGATTCTAATTCCCTTCCTCCAGCTCTTGGTCAGTGTCACAAGCATCCAATAAATCTGAAATCTTTCTTTAGAGAAGTACCATTTCTCTGCTTTCTCAGCTCTACTGTGTGTTACCACAGATGACAGTTCAGCTGACAAAATACAAATTTTCATCACCCTTTGCCAGGTGTTAACTCCTTCCTGACTTCCAAGGATGGCCATGTTCTTCCAGATGCTGCAAAACCTGATCTAGAAGTGTGAAATCAGTAGGCTGTAAGAATTGTGGAGTATATCCACTGACTCCAAGGTGTGTAAAGAAGGGCTTGCTTGCCTTAGAGGGCTAATTCCTCCTGGGCAGATATTTTCAGGATTATTGGAACAGAATAGCTTGGAATAGTGTATACTGAATATAGGTGAGCTTGAATTGGTAGATGTTCATCAGATTAACTACTTCAAGGCCTCTTAGCAGAGAAGGAGGAGGATTTTGCCTTGATGCATGACAAGGTGGCAGATTAACAGCTTTATTTTTCCCCTTTTAGGGAATGTTGAGTTGATCAAGATGCTCAAGCTGAGTGGTCGCAGGAGCCACCATGTCTCTACAGCCTTATCTAGCCAAAGAAGATGCAGATAAGAAAAACAGACATAACAGAGAATTGAGTGAGACATCCAAGTCACTCATGCACGAGAAGATTCCTTCTGGATACTGAAGGGAGATGCGGAGGTGAGATACCTGATGCCAAGATGAAGGTAGAATGCAGGAAAACCACATTGTTGTGGGAGTAGCATTCAGTGATCATCACTTGGACTGTGGAAAGAAAATGTTCGTCTCAGGCTTTGAATGGATACCCAGAGAATGATGCAGCCGGGGGGGCACTAATGTTGGCATTTTGTTGCACTCATAAGCTTCTCTTACACTTAATTCAGGATGTGATGTCTCAGAGCCCTTCTTTTGAGGTAGAAGTGATTGGATCTGTGCTACAAATTCCAAAAATGGGTACTACAACAGCTGGAGATGAGATTCTTTCTCAGAATTACAGTTATTGTCTGGGCTGCCCTCTTCAAGCTGCATGGGCAGATGTCAGCCTTACTGATCTCTCTGCCAGTTGTTCTACAGACAGTGCTATTGACAGTGCTCTCTAAAGGTTATGAGACTTAGCTGTGTATAGACAGAGCAGTGCCCAAATGTGTGGTTCTCTTCCAAGCAGCAGTGGTAGCAAACATGCCTGTTTAAAGAAAAGCAGTCTCTCTTCATTACATACAGTTTGAAACATTTGGTATATTTATGGGAAGGTTGTCATGGACTCAGATGAGGAGACACTCAGTTTCCAAGTTTACATAACAGATTGAGTTTCAAAGATAATCCCAAGGTAAGAAAATGAATAACGCTGTTCAAAAGCTGAATGAAGAATGGAGGACTTACTATAACTGAAGTAACCAAGACTTAGACACACACCAGAGTCCCACCACTGCATTTCCTTCAGTGCTGTTTGCCTCTCAACCAAATATCAGAAGGTGGTCCAGACTTCAGGCAAATCATTCCTGGCTGGTATTCCGCTCAAGCACCAAAACTGCAATGTGTGGGCTTCAGTTTGCTTTTGGCCCGGGGCATTAATTCCTCAACATAATTAACAGAATCTTGCTGAGATCATTGTGTGAACACTGAGATGATCCTTGACTCTAAATCCTTTGGCACTTCAAGCTGCTCTCAGAGCAGGTGACTTCTGCCACTAGTGGAATGCTTCTAAGCATGGAGTCTGCACAAAGTGTGACTTGTATCACTCAAGCATCTGTTTCAACTTTCTGCTTTCACGTTGAGAATGATGAATATTGAGTGTCATGATCTGTAGTTACTCAGATGTTTCCAGAGTTACTTGTGTCTGCTTTTCTGGAAAGCAAATAAATGCATGGCAGCTCCAAAGAGTCACTACTAGTGATTTTTTTTTGTAAATAGAACCTATTGCCAATATGTTTTAAAGTTCTTTCAGTTACCAAAGTTTCATGATCCTAATATCAGTTGCTTCTTATTTCCTGACTAGCACTGATTTTTTTCCAGTTCCTTTAAAAAACTATAAATATCCACTGCAGGGCTCCATTGGTCATTGTCAGTCTGCTTCATTCTCTTATTAACAAATCACTTTCTAAAATGCATTAAATACCACCCATCCGATCTATTTGAGAGAAGCTAATGGTACACTTCAGGATCAGAGTTTTGCTAACGTGCGTGTAGACTATGAAGTCATTGAAATGCTTTCCAGTTTTGTCAAATCTCCACAATGGCTGGAGCCTACAGATGTTGAACTTGAACATCACCATCCTTATGATGGGATTTTCTGGGCTAGTAGAGAATGCTCAACTTGGAACTCACTGAGTACCCATCCTGCATGGGAACAGCTAGCTGGACCCTTTTCAGCACAGAAATGTTGGTTATTGGGACATCAGGTTGACATCATAAATATAACCTCTTAACTTTTTTGAAACAGCCTGTTTTAAGGCTATGAACTCCATACTATGAATGATGTCTTGCCACCAGAGTTTTCACTGGTTGGCAAAGACCAGTGTTTCCGGTGCCTTGATGCATCACTGCAATGGAAGCACATCGCTCACTTGTCCTATGCTGACATCTACATGCAGTATGAAGTGAAGACTAAGACTGAGGATGCCTGTAGTCTAGAGATTCTAGATCTTCTTGTTGAGCCTTGAACTTTCCAGACTGTTTCATGTGAACAGATCTGACTGGAAGTCAGGTCACTTGGCAGTGAAGAGCCATTTACACACAACTGGTGGTGTTTTGTCCTCACAGATCACAGTTGTAGCTGCTTAAGTCCTTGAAACATTTCAGCTGTGTACTTTTAGAGCCCAAATTAGATAATGGGGGATGTCTCTCTTTTTGGGACCAGTACACAGATGTTAATGGGATGCACTGTCTTCTTAGTCAATATCTGAACTACTTGTTCTTCAGCTATTCACACAGAGAGCCTAAAGTGCTTCTGTGACTGTTGTACATACTGTGTTGGATCAGTTTGTCTGCTGAGCTCATGCTCCTCCCCTCTCTCCCTTCTTCATTAGCCAGACTCAAGAACTCCTTTAACTATTTTGCAGTTGATCAGAATCAGCTAATTGCAGGCAAACTCCCTGGCCTCATCATGGATATGTGCTAACACAGGCAAAGGACTGTTCCCAAAGGGTGGTATGAATTAGGCCACTTTTGGAGGGAGAAGCCTATTTAGCTGTATGAGCATAAGCTCAGGGCCAGAGAATTGTTCCTGGTCCTAATGGCTGCCCAGGCCATTTTTTCAAAGTTCACTGTTTCTTTAACCACAGATCTGTATAGCAATGTCTCTGTCTCTGAATGTAGGCAGGAATATCATCTCCTCAGGACTGTTAGGATTCTCCATGGATTTCATGGCTGTCAGACTGTTACTGATGCCAACTGCACAGTTTTTAATCTTGAAGGTACAAATTAGATCTGGAGCTGCGACACTGAAACTTTGTTTTTCTGCTTTTGATGCCTGCCTCTTTCAGCATTTGAGTTGTGTGCAAATGGCTCTTTGTTTGATGGCACTGACCTTTCAATTCAAAATTGTAGTGATTTCCTTTAGGAAACTATCCCAGGGCCTACTGCAGAACTTTTGCATATTTGGGGAAGTAGCCGCACCTGGGATTGGGGCTGTTGGCATTCACCCAGTTCCTTAAGGTTTGCCATTATGTGATCAGTTGACAAATGCAAACACTGGTCAAGGTCTTGCAGGTGGTTAAGGCTAGTGGAAGTGCATCAGTGAATGCTTGTGTGATTGTGGTAGAATTAGACACACAATATCTGCCAAGCCTTAGACTGGTATTTGAACCTTGGGTAGGCTGGTATCTGTGCCTGGGAAGAGGATCTTGGCTTTACCTTTCTAGTAAAGAGAAGAAATCTTAAAGACCTTGGTGTCATAAGTGCAGCTGCTGTATTCATCTTTCTCAGGGGTCTTCCAAGGGTGATGGGGTGGTAGCCTCTGCAACTGCTTTCTTGGTAGGAACCTCATGGGAGCTAACAAATGGGATACAGTTCTTGTTGATGGCCCCAATGCAGCTGAGGAGCCCCTGGCTGGTAGGGACTGCCTGACTTTATGCTATATATATTTGGGAAGCCAACACTCAAATTACTCAATCTTCCCCCACAGACAAGCTCATTGCAGACATACACGGGTTTCCCTACTCTCCTTTATGAGTCATTGATGGCATAGCTCCAGAGGGCAATGGTAACCATCATCTCCAGCAGTATAGCATCCTGGGAGATGGTGTGTTATTGCTGAATATCAGATATTAGGCTCCTTGAAGTTGTGGTCCCATTGTTCTCCTGTGTGTGTACATCAGTCATTAGCATCAGAAACAGAACGGTGATGGCTCAGGTGAGCTGGCCTGCCACTGCAGTACCATGTACCTGAATGGGCAGCTGAAGTCCCCAGCTGGGAGTAAAACCTAGGATTTGTGGAGCAATTCTTGTGATCCCACCTGCAGGAAAAAGCCAGGCCCACAAAGTGGGGAGAGATGTCAGAGGCTCTCTGGCCTCTGGAGTAAAAGGAGCAAATGCAGTAGAGGTATCAAGACCAGTGCGTGCAGATGTCATTGCAAAGAGTGCTAGACAAAGGTAGGAGCCATCCTTAAGGCATCTCTTTCTGTGATGGTATGAGCAGGCAAATGGTACACACAGAGCATGTGTTGTACTAAGGAAGTGTGCAGGTGAGAAGACACATAAGATTGTAGAATGGATACTGAGCACTGCAAGTGCAGTGTGGACATGATAGAGTAGATGTGGTCTGTATTGTGCTGTTTGGGCTGCAAGGAGGAAACTGCTCCCCAGGGGAGATGTTTGTGGCCATGCAGATGTAACCTAAGGTAACTGCAATGCAGTTTTTAACCACATACAGCTTAAATATGTACATCTAATGAGTTAAAGACATTATTAAAAGCCATGCGTAAAGAAAATCTCTTAAACCAGGTTTCTACAAAGTGTTGCCTGTTACCTCTGGTCAGCATAGTGTTCTTCCAAACCACAAAAGTTTGTATATAATGTAGGTACATCATTATATATCCACTCAGGCATGTGTTACAAGCCTGGGAGGCCAACTCACCTGTAGCCATCACCATTCTGCTTCTGATGGGAACACATAATGTATGTGCATAGGATGAACAGTGTGAACAGATATGTAGATAGATAAGTATAAAAAATGTGTACAGAGAGACCACAGTAACAAGAAACATTGATAGAATTTGTTCTGTAGGAGCCCTTTTTTATCTCTAGTAATAAACTTACATCTGTACCACAGAAACATATTTCATACTTTTTATGTGAAATCTACTTTAACAAACCCAGTAAACTGGGCCTATTTTAACAGCTATTAGGTGGTAATTAGTCCCTTTTGGTGAACAATTAGAGCTCCTCCTAGTGCCTTTGGACTAATACTGTAGAGGAGCTGTGCCAATTACGCTCAAAATATCTTGCAATTTTCACAGAAATAAAAAGTAATTAACAGCTTGCCTTAGTGTTCTCATTATCTAAGTTCAGAACAGTTTCAGGGCTAGGATTTCAATTGGAAAATGATTGGAAAGCTTTCCCTTAAGAACTATTCCTTTTTTCTTTTTATCTCTCTCTTACATAAACAGATTTTACAGTACCTCTTTGAGATTCCACTGCTGGGGAAAACAGTTACATCTTTGCTTTATTAGAGTCAGACAAAGACGACTTGGAGAGCTGCAAAAACCTGTACATTTTCATGATGAGACTGTTTAAAATTACCCATCAATGTGTGTAATTATTTTCTGTTTATCTTACATTTTCAAAACAAGTGTATACTATAAAGAATACTAGCCAATTAATTGTAGTTAGAGCCTAAGCTTTGTATGCCATTAAATCAAAATGAGAGGGAATTCTTCTAACCTGCTTTATTTTATATTAGGTATTCTTCCTAGACTCTGAATTGCATTGTAAAGCAACATTTTACTATAGGTAAATACAAAGGACTTACAATTGCTAACTAACACTTCTGTAATAGCACAACATTAACATTTACCATAATCTTTATAAATACAAGTGTATTAAAATTTTACGTGACATAGTTGAAGCATAATGGGAAGTTCAGTTTGGGAACTTTACTTTTTCCTTGTGAAACTAGGGAACAGGTTGTTACTGACTGCTCATGTTAAAATCACACTGCTGCAGCAGCAATTACTTTTGGTTTGATGCAAAATCATTTTTTGGTGAAGTAACATTGTGGTCTTAAAGCAGGTGAAAATCTTCATGTTTGTCAGCTGAACTATTCTTGAGCTTGATCAAAAAGACTGGCATTGCATTGGGTACTTTGGCTGACTATGTGAAAACTATCCAGCTTTGGGAAATGGGGATATTTTGGCAATTGGAATCAGCTGAAAGAAGAAAAAAACCTTGGAAAGATTTTGGTTTATCTCCTTGTAGGTGCAAATTCAGAATGGGTAGGTAATTAAATGTATCACTCAGACATTTTCACTGTGAATTCATCATCTTGAGCCATACTTATCTACTTCCCTGTGTGCTTGTGAAAGCAGTTTTTAAAAGCAAGCAATCATTTAATCCTTGAGATAAGAGAGAATCCGGGGCTCTTGACAAGCCAATGAACTCATTCGAACAATAGCAGATCACACTAATGAGTGGGGTACCAGCTGTCAAGTGATACAGCACCTGGTGTTAGAGGTGTGCATGGGATGAAGATTGACTTTCATCATATTTTGGCTCATTATAAACTTGGTCTTACTGACCACTTGGATGGATTGTGCATAGCAAGGACCTTGCTTATGGCACTAAGGCAGGCAACCTGTTTTCAGAGCCCGTTATCTTTCTTGCTGCTGAAAAAGCACTGCACCTACTTAGAAGCATTTTAGGTTGCTATGGTAAAACATTGCTTGCCTAGGGACATAAGGAATGGGAATTCAAGCCTTAACCTTTGAATGATATCTCTTTTTCTTCCCTTGAGAGTCATTGAGTCCCTCCTAGCCTTTGAAAGGAACCCAAAGTTGACCAGGATTACACAATCCTGGAACCAAACTCAGTGAGAAGAGGGAGCATCTACTTGGCAAGTTACTGCAGGGATGGCATGTTAAGTGTTTGTCTCTGAGATGTGTGTGTCTGATGGTAGTGTTGAGGGCCATGGATGTCAGAGTAGGATTCCTTTACTTGCCAAACTAATCTGTAATGAATCATAGAATAGTTTGGGTTGGAAGGGACCTTTAAAGGTCATCTAGTCCAACCCCCCTGCAATGAGCAGGGACATCTTCAACTACATCAGGTTGCTCAGAGACCTGTCCAGCCTGACCTTGAGTGCTTCCTGGGATGGGGCATCTACCACCTCTCTGGGCAACTTGTGCCAGTGTCTCATCACCCTCATCATAAAAAAACTCTTCCTTATATCTTGTCTAAATCCATCCTCTTTTAGTATAAAACTGTTACCCCTGTCCTATCTCAACAGGCCCTACTAAAAAGTTTGTCCCCATCTTTCTTATAAGCCCCTTTAAGTACTTAAAGACCACAATAAGGTCTCCCCAGAGCCTTCTCTTCTCCAGGCTGAACAACCCCAACTCTCAACAGTGAAAAGATTCTTCTTGATGTTTTGATTTACATTATTTTCAGATCAACTGTAATTAGTTTTTCTGAGGAAGAGTAAGAGGTTTTCTGTTTTGGAAAGTAGTTCTGTATTTTCCAGCATTTGTTTAAAAAAGGAAAAAGAAGACTGAAAGCAAAATTCTTCTGAGCTGTTGCAAAGTCACTTGTTGCAAGAATTGACATATGAATTATACTGCAGAATGGGTTGAACCCCATTGATTACAGATAGCTGGGGACTCCCACCCAGACATGCTTTCAAGTTGTATGTGGGGTGTTTTGGTGTTGGGACAGTTAAAGTAACCCTAATTCTGCAGCCTGTTTGTACTGGGCATTGCAGGCTATATTGTCCACTTCCTCCCTACTGTCCCATTAATGGAAGGAAGTTCTCAGTTTGTAACAGAAGGTCTTTAATCTAATTCAGAAGTAGACAGTTCAAGTCCCGGTACAGATCTAAACAATTTATACCAACACAAAACTAAGGGAATTCTGGGTGATAATTTTTAACCTGTGGTTCCTTAAATGAATTTGTCCTTTGCTAGTTGTGAAATTACACACCAGCCAGGTCTTATTTGTCCCTTTGGGGTTAAAAGGCAGACTTTGGCATGATGCAGAGCACAGATAGTATACTGCCTTAGCAATGAGCTAATGAAAGCATCTTCATCATTACCAATTGCACTATTTGCATAGAAGGTATCATTCATTTTGGGTGAGTGAATGGAGATATTTCTGAACTGACTTGGACATAATTTTTGTAAGATGTCAGTTGGCTTGCAATAGTCTTATCAGAGTCAACAATCAGTTGAAATTGGAACCATGTGTCTCAAACAGACATTGAATTTCTGTATCTGTTGAATCTGAAGCTGTCACAATTCTAAATATTTTAATAGCCTTTGTGTTTGAATTGTGGTTGAATGGTGACCATTCTAAAAGCAACCACTTCCAAGTAGATATAATTACAAGATTCCTAAATGTGGGTATCTGCTTCACTTGCCCCTATTTGCATTTGGTCAGGACTTTTTCTGTCTCCTTGGAAGTTCAAGCTTTCTGACTATTACCACTTGAAATTTTCTGGTGAATCTGTTCTCAGGTGTGACTTTTGATTAAGGGAATGGAAATAAATTAAAAGATCAGTTTTCTGTTGTGAAAGACTCCAGTACTTGCGGACAACTTACATGTTTAGAATGATGTGATAAGTATTAAAAGCAAAGCTACGCTTTTCCATTTGAGGTGTTTTGCTATCAATTTAAGGTCTAGTTCAGAGACATTCAAAGTATATACACTGATGGATTTTTAGTTGCATACCATACAAGATCTCAGCTAGTGAAGCCCATACTTTTGCATGGGACTTGTTGGACAGGGAACAGCAAAATGTTTACAATGCATTAACAAAACATGTTCTTTCAGGTAATTTTGGAGTGCATGGTTTAACTCATAGTCTCGTGGGTGCTATGTAAATACTATTCTTGTCAGGTCAAATTCAAGTAATTAATAATCACATTGATTTTTGGCTGTTGCTGTTAGGTGTTACCAACAGATTGTAAATCTGCTAAATGGATCATACTTTTAGAGCTTGGAGTGTGGCAGTTATTCCTCAGACTTAGATTAATCACAGACAATTACTTTTGCTGATGCACAGATTATCTTGAACAATCCAATTAGATATTCAATATTCGTACATCACCCACTTACTGTACACAGAAACTACCTATTTTCAACATCCTGCTCTAATATTACCAAATTTCTTTTTACTAGACACACAAGAGGAAACACTAAAACAAAAATGGAATTGAGAGCCCTTAAATTTAGGTTCTAGTTCTTTCCTTCCTTTCTTTCTCCTGTTCCCTTTCCTACGCAGATGGTTTCTAGCATATGTTTTGATAGGACTTGTACAGTTCATTTCAAAACCCTGTGATTTACAGCCATAAAAACATCTCTTTTATGGTCTTTTCTTCCATCTTAACAAGCAGCATACAGCCGTTATTCTCTTGGTGAATTGCATCTGTTCTGTAGTAGGTGGGGACCCAACAGAAAAACAGCTGGAGTAGTTATGAAGGTAAGAAAAAAACCCAAACAGATAAGTTGTCCTACTATGACTTATGTTTCATATTCCCTGTTCTTTTCTTTCAGCTGTTGAGCTGCTTTACTACTATCAGTGTTCCTAAACCATTGCATTGAGAGGCACGAATGCACAAAAATAAGGTGTGACCTTAGACCTACCTCCATTAATGTGTAGCGTAAGTTTGCCATATCTCATCTTTGCTACTGCTGCTGTCAAACTTATTTCTTAATAGCATTCTTTGGAGGCTTGAAATTAATCTACAACACCTGTCAGTGACAGAAGAAAATCTATTAAACAACAGCAGGTGAAAATCTAAGAGCTATCTTATACTAAATGTTAGCCACATCAGTTGATATACCAGAAGTGTGAAACGTGGTTTTGAATCATCTTGCAGTCTTGATTAGAAAATGATTTTTTTCTGTGTACTAATCCGTTCTGGAGTGAGATGGAAAAGACTTATGCTACACGCATAAGTCCTGTGCATTTAAACTAGCTCAGGCTATGACTGTGCATTGAAAAGTAAGCAATGAAAGATTCTATTTTTCAGA
This sequence comes from Vanellus vanellus, assembly GCF_965231255.1. NCBI lineage: Eukaryota > Metazoa > Chordata > Aves > Charadriiformes > Charadriidae > Vanellus > Vanellus vanellus. Next base: position 16,730,204 of record NC_138905.1, read on the forward strand.
TTTCTTTAGTCTGCCATTTTAAGTTTAATTTTTGAAAAGCTGATCACTCTGACTAGCGAGCTACTTTTTAAAAAATGGTTTCCTTTCCTGCATGGCCATTTCTATAGCTTTAAATTCTTAGTTCATGTCTGTTATTCTTAAATGTCATGTGATAAAAATAAAGCCTTGAGGCTTTCTCAAAGCCAGTACCTGATATCTGATAAATACCACAGTATTGTGTAAATATAAAATCATTGGATTAACAGAATGCTAGTACCAAGAAACCTTGTGGAAGATGAAGCACTTACTGGGTTGGTCTCATACTACCAAATAAAACATTTGGAAAGGACATGGAGCTCCATATTATTGAGAACTGGACTGTTTGTCACACCAAGCATTGCCCTGTCAGGACTTGGGTCAATGTCTTGGTTCGTGTACTATGAAATTTTCCTATTGTTCTGTTCAGACAAGTCAACTGTAGAATTAACCTTTCCTTCTGACACTGAGTTTAAAGGAAAAAAAAACCATACTTCTTTAGTAGAGACCATGTTTAATCTCCATAGTTCTAAGTAGTTCTGATAGTGACTAAGCAAACTTTCAGGACTGATTATTGACATTCACTGCAAGTCTGGGTTTGCAGATGTGGCCACCATAGCAACAACAGAAAACAACTTCTTCAGTAATAGCTAATAATATAGCTAATTTGGGTGGACTTCCTAGGCAGTTTGAAATAAATAATAAGATTGGATTAAGGATCTGGGTTCTGTTTCTTTACATCTTATTTGAAAGATTAACTTTCCTTTGTCTCTATTTTTATTACCTTTTGTCATGTGTTTTATGATATTTATAAAAGTTAGTGTTTGATAAACATTACCAGAGAGTGAAATACAAATTCAGTTCAATATAAAATGCATTTATAATATATTACAATGTTTATAAACATATTTCTGTGGCTCTAAATTCAGTTTAAAAGCCAGGCAAGTCTCTGGGCACAAAGGATATTCATCAGAGGATGAGTTGTCCTTATAAACTTGCAAATATGGTTACATTAGGCTAAGCTAATCACTGCTCAGGCAAATGAGCACCAGACTTGGAATACTAAAAGTAGCTTCTGGCCATAGCCTGTGGTTCAGCTGGGGAGAAATGTAGCTAGGAGAGGGTTATGAAAAAGCATCACAACAGGGTCAGATGGAAAGGAAAAGACGAGGCAGTTTCTGTATAGGTACAGACAGCCTAGTTATTTGGGGTTGACGGGCCTGGGACCTGTGGCTACCAAGGCTGAAAAAGGAGAAACAACTACTAAAAACAGGGGTAAGAGAAAGAATTTAAAAACAACTACAAATTAAACTGAAGCAAACTCTGCTGGATGATGAAAGGACTCTTGGAAGAACAATTGCATGGCATAGGACTGAGAACATAAGGTTTACCTTGTGTAATTTGAACAATTTAAATTAAGTCTTTACTGAAAGACCAAAAGGAGTGGACTTGGTTGAAAGATCACATCAGCCACTTAAACAAAAGAGGTCAAAGAGAAATGAATGCAGCATACTGAGGTGAGAAGGGGGCAATGCCAGATAGTATATTTGAGGTGTTGTTGCTACAATATATTTAACAGTGGGATTAATGTATCTTTCGTCACTGATTTGTCTTTAGTAGAGTAGGCGACCCTGGATGTCAGCTTAGTCTGTTTTCCTTGTTTCACAGATTAACTTTCTTGATGTAATAATTTCAAAAACTGTTGAGTTTAAGAAAGCCACACACAACTATTTGAGGACTTGCTATCTGCCCTAATAGAGTATTTTCTCAGGTACTAAAAAATAAGTAGGGTTTTGTAAAGCAATCCTGAATACAAGTGCTTTTGTCATATTGTATATGTCAGACCTCTGGTTGATAAACAAGGTTAATGTTGTAAGCATTGTATTAGTGTTGGCATTATACCTGGGAAGACCCAAGAATACAGGAAGAGCCAAGGTGCACAGGGAAAAGCTATACCTCTATTATGTATTTATTTTGTTATTTTTATTTGAACCAATTAAGAGAAAATGGAAATTGGGCCCTATTTTCTGACTATAGCACTAAGCAGCATGCTTTATCCTGTTTCAAAGTATGACTACTTTGACACTTGTGTTTTAGTGCTCTCCCCAGCCTCCAACACCCCGCACAAGTCAAATACATAATTGTCCCCCTAATCCTGCTCTTTGCCGAGCTTGTGCCCCAGTCATTTTTGTGACTTTCTTCACAGTGTCCCTGAAGTTGGTTTTTAGGAGCTTATTCCTCTTCCACCAGTTATGAACATCTCTGTTCCTTCCTTAAGGTCTGCACCAGCAAAGGCTTTGCCTGTTTATTGGATGCTGTGTAGGAATCAGTTGAAGTCTAATGGAAATCTCATGGACATTTCACTGGATTTCCAAGAATGCAAGAAATACCCTGTGGGGTCAGACCAGTCTCTGATGGCAGCAATCACGGAATCACGGAGTTTTCAGAGTTGGAAGGGACCTCTAGAGATCATCTAGTCCAACTCCCCTGCTAAAGCAGGATTGACCAGAGCACATTACTCAGGACTGCACCCAGGTGGGTCTTGAAAATCTCCAGAGAAGGGGACTCCACAACCTCCCTGGGCAGCCTGTGCCAGTGCTCTGTCACCCTCACTGTAAAGAAGTGTTTCCGTGTATTTGAACAGAATTTCCTGTGTTCTAACTTGTGCCCATTGCCCCTCGTCCTGTCACTGGGAACCATTGAAAAGAGCCTGGCTCCATCCTCCTTCAACCCACCCTTTAGATACTTGTATGCATTAATAAGGTCTTCCCTCGGCCTTCTCTTCTCCAGGCTAAAGAGTCCCAGCTCTCTCAGCCTTTCCTCATAAGGGAGATGCTCCAAGCCCTTAATCATCTTAGTTGCCCTTCACTGGACTCGCTCCAGCAGTTCCCTGTCCCTCTTGAACTGGGGAGCCCAAAACTGGACACAGTATTCCAGTTGTGGCCGCACCAGTGCAGAGTAGAGGGGGAGAATGACCTCCTTCGACCTACTGGCCACACTCTTCCCTATGCAGCCCAGGATTCCATTGGCTGGATTCCAATCGGAAATGCTGTTTAGGGAGAACACACAAATCTAGCTGATTTCTGCCATCCATTCTGCTTGTACTCCTCTAATATCTGCATTCGTTGTGCAAGGGATGTTAGAGGGGAAAGTCCTGGTCTGTTCCTTCAGTATCTGTTTATGGACCTGTTGTCCACGAACTGGTACAATACCTGCTTGAACCTTTTGCCGTGACAGATTTCTCTGGCAATAGATTCCACAAGTTCACTACAACCCGTGAAAAAAAGTTTTAAACTTATCCCCTGCTATTTTCACTGAGTGATCTATAGGTCTGGTATTTGAAAGATTTGGTGGATAAGTTTGTGCATTTAACTTTTCCTCTGCCTTCATGATTTTGTAAGCTTTGCTTGTATGCCCCCTCAGCATTTTTATTTCTCCTTGCAAGTCAGCTGATCTCACCCTTTCATCATTCTAGTTGCTCTTCTGTGTTCCTTCCCTATCTCTGCTATTTCCTTCCTGAGATGTGGAGAGTGGGGTTGCAAATGGTGCTTGGGATGATTGCAATGGTGCTCAGCAAGGTTTTGCATGGAGCCCTGTGTCCTGCTTTACTGCCCTTCTGGGTACGGAAGACAAACTGCATCATTGGCTGTTCAGTGCTGCAATTTGCAAACCCCTGTCCCAGTCCTTTTCCATCGTCCTGATCTTGAAGCCATGTCTTGAGGGTGCTCTCCACAAGTGAAATAAGCATAGGCACCTGAAATGCCCTGGGCATGATTCTGACCACTGGCATGTGAATTCTTGCTTCTTTTGGAAAGCTGCAGATAGGGTCTACTCCTCCTGCCAAGTGGAGGCTGAGTGCCCTTCCCCAGGGGATGGTTAGTGAACAGGATGATCCCCCCAGGTTATGTTGGCACAGTCACAGGGGTGCAGGAAAAGAATCCCCAGAGTCCTGTTTGTGGTGGCTATTGCCTGGTGGCTGCTCACACTGCTGGGTAGGGAGGGAAATGTCTCATTTCTGGCAATGAAGATTTGACTGTACATCAACTCCCACCGTTTATTTTGATTTCCACATTTTCTTTCATGAAATGTTTAATTCCTTTGCATCACAGGCTGTTTTCCACATTAGCAATTCACTTTAATACCGATTTCTTTTGAAACTGTCAGATTTTGAGAAGCAACTGGTAAGGCTGAAATAGTTTACGTGACCAGAAACTGAAACCTAAAGATACTCAGTCATTTCTGCAAGATTTTCATTAACATTTATCCACAAATAGCTACGGGTCTTTTATTTAGAAAAGCATCTTATTCCCAGAGCCATATTACTGCAAAGCTAGAATATACTTCTTAGTGGGGCTGATAAGGAGTCCCTGAGACTCCTTGTCCCAGATGGTCCTCAATGTTCTTTCTCTCCAACTCCCTGCTGTGGTCCAGTTCTGTTCATGTTGGAGGCATGGAGGCAGTACTGGGAATGGTCCTTTCCGACTTGGGAAACAGGTTGAGGCACCAGCTGTGGGGAGGCCTGTGCTGCTTTTTAGCAAGAGTTTATTTGAAAGGTTATTGTGCATTTCATTGCCGCTATCACTCTTGTGAGATTTCAACCTATGTAAATGTGATGGGAAGATGTATGAATGCATCTTAAAATGCATTGTTTTGGTTCCAGTTTCTTTTGAGGATAAACACTCAGAAGCCATGCCTGTACTGGGCCCTATGCAGTACCTCTGTGACTCAAAAACATTATTAATATTTTTCATGTCATTTCAGTTCGGAGTTTCTCAAGTGATGCTATGGCTCTTTGCAGTTTAACAGGCCTCTATGTTAAAGCTAAAAGTGTGCTCTTTCCAAATGCTAGCTACTAGTCAGGTTTTAGCTCATGATCCCAGGCTGTATTTAAAATGTTACAGCAGATTGCTTCAAAGAGAGATCCATCCTCGATACCTGCCTCTTCCCAGAAAAAAATAAATATCAAGCTCCTCCCAAGAATGTTTCCTGCACCTCTCTTTGCTATCTTTAACAGGAATGTACTAAAATAGGAGCTGCTACCAGGTGCTGCCTTTTGCCCCATTTTGTTCCTTCCCAAGAGGCATTTATCATGCTAGTGCCAAAGAAGCTGCTGGCTCCAAGGGATTTTGGAAAGTTACCTTCCAAGTTAACTGTAACTTGTGACTCCTTTGGTCTTTAGTTCCTTGGGGAAATAAGAAGCTGATGCCCCTTTCTCTGGCACAAAGGAGCCAAAGGTCAGTCTGAAGACCTCATGTGGTTCTTTCTGTAGGAGAGCTCATGCAGGTACTGGTTAGCTGATAGAGGGCTATCAACCACTAGAGTCTGCACAAATGAGTATGGACTAAATCTGTAGCAATTGGCAGTAGAACAATAAAATTGCAAAAGCTGAAGACAAGTAGCATGGTCCTGGTCTCCAGCACCTGTATCCTTGCAGTACAGGTATTTCCACTTCATCCTTATTCCTAATGATCATCTGAGACTACACCTCTTCTTTGAAGTGGCAGAATAGTTTCTCCCTGTGGCTTCATGGACTTCAGGCACATTTGCACACCTTGCAGAGGAGCATGAGTTTGTCTGTGGATGGTCAGACAGCTTTAGTGTCTGTGCCTGTTGCCACCAACTTTAGTGATCCTGCCAGCTGCTCATCTAAATCAGCTATCAGGCTCAGAGGCCCACAGCCCTCTCCCTTTTACCTTCCATGCTCCAGAAAATCTGGAAGGGGTTCCAGTTTTGGCCTCCAGTAGTGGACAGTGATGGCTATGCTCACAGGGATGGGAAAGCCTGACTCCTGCACGTATTGGAGAGGCTGGGGACTTTCTCTGTGGCCCTGCACGTGGTTATAGAGAAAGATGTCCCTTGAGGAAGAAGAGTCTGTTATTCTTACCCAGATGTCTGTGCACACCTGGGCGGGGTGATAGTAGTTCCTTTATGGAGCATGTAGGCTAGGCTGTACTGGGAGGATAGTACTTAAGTTAGCATTCATCAGAACATTTACCTTTCTTTTCACAGACATTTCCAACGCCATATCAAACCCAGCCTTTGCTTTCATAGGGTCCCTTCCACAGACATGGTCATATTAATACAGCAAATGGCAAAACACCAGGCAGTACTGGGTCTTGGAAGATGTACTGCAAAGGAGAAGTATGCAGGAGCATCCAGTGGGAGACCCAGGCCCTGAGGCCCTGGGAGGAAGATGCCTGGCTGATGTACTGCACGTGTCACTACAAATGCCTCCGTGGGACATTTGCCTGTAGCGGATCAAGCACTGGGTTCTGTAAGACCTTCATAGGATTCCCTCCTCTCACCAGCAGTCCTCTTGGGTTTCCAGGAGGCTGGAATATAAGGCACTCGCACTTTATTGCCTCTATTTCTCTGGGCTCCCAATGCTCAGAAGATGAGGCAATTAGAAAGCAGTGTACTATTTTGGGGTGAAATGGGCAATCCATTTCTTGTGTGGCATACTTAGGAGCAAGCAATCTTTGCAAAGTTTCCTAACTGGTGTTTTCTCCCTTGAAGAAAAACATTACCTTGAAAATGTGAAAAGAAACATGGCTTTTCTTTTGTACCTGATATTTCTCTTCGTGTAGGTCACTATTCCCAAACTGCAGACATGTTACTTGAGAGCCTGTTTTTCTTCCTGAGGCATTTTCATAGCTATGTGATGTGAGCAGTGTTTGCGTCTGTCAGCCCCATGTGGAAGGTGGAAATATCTACAAAGGCACAAGGAAGCATCTGCATGCATGGTAGGTGTTTGGTCTATGCCCGAGGCTGACAAGGACTAATTGTCCCTCGTAGCTGCTTAGAAGAAGCTGAGCAAGGTTAAGAAGCATGTGAACTCTAAGTTCAGCAAAGTGCTAGCTTTGAATAGCTGGAGAGAATGCAAACAAGACAGAAGGTGTTCCTCTGTGAAATCACATTGTTTGAGATGTTTGATAAACCACCCGTGAAAGTAGTGAGTTAGAAATGACCTGCTATAAAAGAGATTGAACAAGAGCAGGCCATCCTACAAGAGTCCTATGATTTGAAATAGATTCCTCAGCTAGTCTGCAAGAGCCAGATCTCTCTGCCTTTGGAACACACCGTAAAAAGCCTTCTTTAGGAGGTTAGGAAGAGGGTTTACGTACTGTGAATGTGCTTGTGTTTGTATTCTGTGGGGAGAGTGGTGTCTCAATGCTTGCTACTGAGGAGTCTTTGCTGAAGTGCTGGCTGGACAGAAGGATAATCCTAGTGACTTCAGTGTAAATGTAATGCTTTGTATGTTCAAAATCTAAGTGTTTTAAACCATTTATTAAGGAAGGCAGAGGAAGAGGAGTGAAGATGGAAAGACTGGTATCAGCAATAGATTTAAGTTCTAAGGGCTGTTGCTGCCTTTTATTTACTAAGTAACTTTTATTTAATAAGTAATCATAACTCTTCAGTTTATAACAGGGTTTTGATGTCCAGCAGGGGAGATTCACTGAGCTTCAGGAGTGTCTCTTCTGCGTCACACAGAATTGTGATCAGCATTTGGGGAACTGTAAGCTGTTAATTGCTATTTCCGTTCTCTTAGTCCTCATGATAATTTTAGCAACTGCACAGGAACCCTCCATTTGGCACAAGCGCTCAGTATCCCTTGTTCCTAGCCTACCAGCCACAGCACCTGTACTGAATGAGGTGAAGGAAAAAGATACTGTGTGGAAGAGGTCTTCTTTAAGGCAAAGGGTATAGATTATAGGTATAGCGTACCCTTTTATCCCCAAAGCCAAGCCAAACTTAGAAATAGGTCCTAAGTCTGTTGTCTGCCTGCCCTTGGGAACTATTTTGAGCTGTCTCACTCCAGGCTCCTGGAAGCAGTCAGAGCTCCATACTGAGCTGCTGTGCTAACAACGAGCCAGCACAGCTAGTTTTGAAGGCTGTCAGTTGTGACGGTAGAGGTTCAAGACTTCAAATCTTAGTGCTGATTCCTGATAACAAAAATGTTGCCTCTGAACTCAGTTGACTCTATTTTTTACTCTTTTATTCAAAATAACTTTTAAATGATGAAGTGAAGCACACAAGAGAAGGATTTAGAGTTGGGTACCTCTTATTGGGCATGATGGTATGATATTCAATGTCATATGCATGCTCTGTTCTTTCAATAGGACATTCAAACTGCTGCATAGATGCTCGAGAAGACCCATTTAGGGCTGGGTGATCCTCATGTTTTTACTACTTCACAGTTAAATAATATTCTTTTAAAAGTTTGTTATAGGTACATACCTATCCACAACTTCTTGGCTATACTGACTCCCAACATGTTTTCTGTACCTTAATTCCTACATGTCATCTTGAGCCAGAAATGTAAGTAATGGAGAAACATCTATATATGAAGTATATAGATGAGTACCATGCAATTGGTCCATGAGTACCAATTGAAAGCTGTGTCATTGCCCATGATTAAAGCCAGAAAAATAAATAAAAGGCTGAAAAATAAATCTTTTAATATGAAATTTAAGAAGTACAGTCTCTTCAGCTTTGAAGGTGATTGATGATTTTGTATAAATGCTTACATGTGGGAATAAGAAGTGGCAAACTTCTCAGTGTTTTAGACAAAAGCATAATAGCTTGCAGGTGAAGCTTCCAGATGGAAGCTGCAATCTGGTAGATGGGGATTTCCACATGTGAGGTAAATTTGCTGGCATGCCTGCACTGTCTAGGGACTTTAAAAAAAGATCAGGCAGCTTTCTAAAAGGTTATTTTATTCTATCCTTTGTAAAAGTCCTCTGTCTGCTCTGTGTAAGGAAGCCTGGAAGAGCAGAGTTGTCTATTCTGGCATTTATCTGAATCCTGTAATGAAGAATGCTCAGTTTACCCACCACACCTGCGTATGGCTTGTGTAACCGTCCATTACTTGAAAGTCTTGGGGCTTTCTATTCCAAATTCATTATGTGTAAATAACATTTCAGAATTCCATGACATTTCTTTTAACTAATTACTTCACCTGATAGTTCTCATTCTTCATATATTGCAATTTAAAATCAGCTTTTAATGCTTTTTTATTCACTAATATTCTATAAATTGAGGCAGCTGGCATACACTAGATTAGTTTCCTTTTTAAAGTCAAAAACTCCATAAGGCATGGACAGATGTTGATATCAAAATAGCAGCTGTAGCCCCACATTCTTCTATTGAACCAAGAAGCAAAATATTGTTGTTGAGGATTAGTAGTACTTTAGTGTCAACATTATTATAGAGAAGGAGTGTTACCTCTTTACAGTCAAAACTTCACAACCACTTTTCTTCAGATTGGTGTTGCTATTTTCCAAGTGTTGGATATTGCAATGGATTGCACACACAGGATCTATAGCAGTTTTCATGTTCAAAACCTCTTAGGAAACAATTTCTAGAAGTTAGCTGATAAAACTGCTGGCACACTTTCGTGTTTGTTTTAGTAGCTTAGGGTGCTGGAGGATAATTAGGTTTCTATTTGTCCTGTCGCATTTTGTTCAGATAAAGCCGATCCCAAAAGAGGTTGACTTTCATTGAGACATAGACACTTGTTTAACATCAAAAGTAGTGGTAAATTTAAAAACACTGGTCAGATGAACTTCAGTGATAGATTTTAGACCAATAGATAGGTTCAGACACCAGATTATAACAGTAAGAATGCATTCAGGTCACCCTAGAGAACCTAACTGGTACCTTCATCAGCTGACTTCAGTTAGGGAAAGCTGAAAGGGTCCTACCACACACTGCAACTAAAGGAATGTGTACTTGAAGTACAAAAACTGCCTCCACGTTACTGCCTTTTTCTCCTCTCTTGGTCCTAGCACTTTGAGTCCCATCTGAAGGATGTTTGAGTAGTGCTTTTTCCAGCTATATTTGGGAGTATAGGACACGTAGGGCATAAAACATGCCAGTTACACTTTTTTTCATCTTGTTCTTTTTGTTGTCAGGCCCTGAGCACCCTCCCCACTCCTGGGGGTAGTCTGCCTGTGCTCAAGGTTGGTGCTGACATAGTGCTGCTGTGTAACCTTGGTTCAAGTGAATTATGTTCATTTGAGTTATGCAAGGAAGAGCTGTGAGAAGCAGCTCCTTCATTCTGGAGCTGCATTTCAGCTCGGACTGAGCTATGTTACAGCCATGTCCATGTACTGTGTCAGTCTGCAGCTGACCCCTTGGCATGACCTTGGATCAGCCTCATTACTACAAACTTGTCTGGCCATTGCTGATTCTCAGCTGCCCTGGCTATCTTCACTGGACCTGGTCCTGACCCTGATTTGCTTACATGATTTTCCTACTTAACCTTGGACCTGCCTTATTGCTATGGACTTGCCTGGTAGTTCTGTAGACACTATGGACCCTTGGGTGACCCTGGTTAGTGTCACTGGACCTGCTTTGCTCAGCTGGCCTCAGGTACTGTGAGACAGCACCCGTGGCGATGATGTTACTGCCTTACTGTTCCTCTCTGGTCCAATCTTCCCTTCCCCAAGGATCTGTTGCTATAATTTTTCTCCCAGCATAATAGTAATGCTTTCATTTCTAGTTTTCTTTGGTGAATGTCTGTCTTACAAAATAACTTAATACTTTCCTTTAATGCAGTATCTTCTTTGGCCCAGATGTATTTCTGAACATTTACAAGCTTCACTGAAAAGGCCAAAGCTTTTTTCTTGCTGTATAGCAGGTATGAGCAAATCTGAAGCTTTAAGTATTTATTCATATAAACAGAATCCCTTGAAGCCAGTGTGACTTCTTGTTTGTTTTTTTTTTTTTTTTTAACCTGGGCTACCTGTTCAGCATGGCTTCATTAGTGTGATGTTCAGCACGACAGTAATAAAACCTCTGTCTGAATGACAAATTAGCCTGAGTAGAGCTCTGTGCTCGTGTGGCTAGGTGTACTCTCTCTAGTTCAGAGAGATATGCTTGAAGCTTCAGCATGTGGTGCAGATGTACTCTCACTTACTGAGATGCCAGCCACAGTTAAAGCTGTTCAGTGCTTCCCATTGGAAATAAGACATGGTTATGACTTTGTTAGACTGCGGTTTGTCATTTGTCTTAGTCTGGATTTTTTGTGAAAATGTCAGTAAAATTTTCCAAAGAGTACATAATGGAAGAAACATGTTGATTTGACCATGTCAGTAACCAAATACCCAATTCTTACAATCTCGGGACTGAAAAGATCAGCTATCTCTTTGCTTTGGACTCAGCAGATGGTGATTGCTGGGTAGAAAAGGGGGCTTTAAATCAGCTGTCTGTTTTGCAATTTCTAAAAAGAGATATTAAAACCTTCTGGGGGAAAAAAATGGTTGAGAAAAAAGATTTCAGTAGAGACTATCAACTGCTCAGAAGATGAACCTGCTGTGAGTATGCCCCAGTCCAGAAAGTCTGGCCTCAAGCAGGCATTTGTATTGCTCCTGAGCAACAGGGCTGCTTTGGTGCTTTTCATAAGTTTATTTGTTTCCTCAGAGGGTTGGTCAAAGTCTCTCTAGAATGGAAAGTTCATTGCTTTCATCAATTAAGAGACGTTAAATCAATGGTCCAACTCACCAAGGCGACCAATTAGAAAATAAAACTAGAACAGGGTGTTGGTTCTTAATGTTGCATGAGAAAGAGAGAGTGAACAGAGGTTCCAGAGAATTGCAGTGTAACCATGCAGGCGTTTCGGAACCTGGAAGTACCATCCAGAAGAGTTCCAGCTGGACACCCAATGTAATAGGGAATAGAAGCAGGTCCCATCCCAGGGTACCAGTCCCAAACACCTTTGCCCTAGGGCTAATGAGCGGTGATCCTCGGCAACATCAGGAAGAGGCTGACAGTGGCAGTTTTCATGGCCATGAACATGGTAATACCTGTGAGGAAAGAACATTGATCATTTGTGATCCTCCGCCATACAAAAAATCAATGGTCTATTTTACGACATTTATTTTAATTCATTAGTAATTCTTTTCCTTGGGGAACTCACACATACAGGAGGATCCTCTCATCTCCTCTCTTACCCTAAGTCTCAGATACTTTCTTTTATCTCTGCTGATGAACCCTATTTCCCAACCAGTTATGAGAATTTGATGACTAAAAATGACATTTTTTTTGTCCTTTCACATAACTCCCAAATAACTGATGCAGAAATTTCAAATGACAGGCACTGATGCATTACTACTACAGAAAGTTCCAGTGTAATTTGCGGTGCTACAGTGCCCTGCCTCTCTTCCCTGTTCCCTTTTTATGAATGAATTTGAGGAACCAGCATGCCTGTAAGAAATAATCCATCTCACAGCCTATCTACTTTCCCTTCTTTTTCCCTGGTGGGGAATAAGGAGGATGGTGCAGCTAATGTAACTGCAAACTTTGTTCGCATTATTTGCCAGCTCCATTTTCCCTATCTCTGGTTTAGTCTAAACTATAAACTTTCAGGGCAGGATCTGTTTTTTAATATTGCTGTTCGCTCAAAAACCTAACATTGTTTTGAGGCTCTTTTGGCCCCAAAGCACAATGTAATATACAGAGCAAGATTATTGGGGAAAATGGAAAGATCACTGTGATGCTGAAGTAATTTTTCCTGTTCAAACAGAACTTGTCAGCACACCAGTTTGTGTAAAGTTTGCTACTTGGAGGAGCAGAAGAAACAGCACTGTCAGAGAGGTCATTTCTGCATGGAGAGCAGCAGACAGCCTGGTCTGCAGGGACCAAAGCGCATCTGGCTTGGAGGAAGTGAGCTGCGCTTGAGGGAAGGCATTTGTCGTGAGGAGGCTGATCCCTGTAGAGGAGTCAGAGCCTGGTTCACAGCCATCTTCATGAGAGACAAGCCAATCCTGGCTTCATCTGTGTGTCCATTGGGAATGACAATGGTTGCAGAAACCCAAGCCTTTCCTGATTTGGTGGTCCCTTGCCCTCTTCCAGCAGCAAGGGAGGGCTGGAAACAGCAGGTAGGTTGCCCATGAGGGACGGGTTTGCTGCATGTTCACAGACTGGATGGGCTTCCCATCTGCAATGGGCTCTGAACCTCGCACCCACATTAAGGGGTGGTGCAAGAGCATGTAAGTCTCAACCCACAGATGGCTGCTGGGATAGTTCATCCACTCCCATGTGTTCTGCATTGGCTCCAAGCAAGAAGGTATGCAGGCAGTGGGCCAGCCTGTACCCTCCCGCGATTGCAGCCTTCAGGCGTGGGTTGAAACCTCAAGCTGGCAAGGCACTAATAAATGCTTTTCCTGAGGCAGGCTATTAGGTGAGTTGGTCAAGGTTGGTGATGTTTAGAGAAAGAAGCTTCCAAGTAGAAGGGAACCCTATCCATTCCTCTCATCCCTGCCTCATAGAAAGGCAGGATCAGGGTACAGCTCTAGAGAGTGAGCAGCTGTGTTATGCCTCGTGAAGGGCCCAGCTCACAAGAAGGCTCAGGCAGGATCCTGCCAGAGAATCATGTGCAGGTCTGGGTGTGGGGCTGACGCTTGGAGGCAGATCTAAAAAAAACCCATCTGGACTATGTCTTCTTGCAAAGAAACCTGGTAAAGGTCTGTCCTGTGCTTCAGTAGAAGTTCCTTTTAACAAATGGCAGCCTGGAAGCTCTTTGATACACAGCTCCGCCATCAGATTACAAACAAATGCAGTTGGGCTTTTAAAGCCATGTCAATCCCAGTAGCAAGAGGGAGCATAGAGAGGGACTGTGCCACAAATGATTGCTTATTTACTCCTCTTTTTTTTCAAATACCAGTGATGTTCAGACATTTTTTGCCCCAAAAGATGCTGCTTGTTGATTGATTCTCCTGACCTAACCCAACCTAGCTGGAACCAGTAACTAAAACTTAGATTTCCACCTGTTTACTCACCATGTCTTTTTTTTTTCCCATCTCTCTCTCTTTTTCTCCATCTTCATTACTTGAAACTCTTCAGTAGCCCACAAGCCTATTTATTTGTTTGATTCTGACTTTCCTTTACTCTTCTTCAATGTTTTGCTTCCTCTGCCATTTTTATCCTCTTCTGTTTCTCTTTTTCTCTTCTTCTCTCTCACTTTTATGTTATCTACCATGATGATACCCATTCTTTGTTCTCTAAGAGTTAGTTTTGGAGACCTGAGTGTAAGAATAAAATAACAACAAATGAATAAAATCACTTCCTCATTTGTCACTGGTCCTGAGCAACAACCACCCCATTGCTCACAGAATTTTGTTTTTAAAAACAGTGGGAAATACACTCTCCAAATCAAGTTGCTTGAATAGTTCTTGTTCACTTAGAGATGTTCCAACTGTTTCCTGTTAGAAAAATAAACCAGTTAAATTCCCACTTCTTTATTAGGTGTTTCCCTCTGAAATTGAAGTTATCATAAGGATTAGCATACAGCTGCAGAATTGCAACAAATATAATGTAAGTTTAGTATTCTTCAGTGTTGAGAGCAAGCACACACATTTCAGCATAGCCAAACCTTTCACACTTTCTTAATATGTTTACAGTCTCATAGTCTTGTGAAAAATATCAGTCTCATTGCGCAACTCAAGATGCGGTCTTTAAATCTGTTCTGTTATCTCCCCAAGCCTTTACATTACATACCTCCATGTGAGCTGTTTGGCTGTGTTCCCCTAGGACATATTCAGGACACCTGTACTGTTGATTAACAGTAGGCATCTGCCATTTCTGTGTTAACTGCACAGTTAGTGTATGTGTGTCATTGTCAGAGCTAGAAGCTGCACATATACTAAACTGCATTGCTAGGGTCTTAGAGGGAGGCTGAATACTAAACCATCCAGCTGGAGTACTGCATCCAGCTCTGGAGTCCCCAGCATAAGAAGGACATGGACCTGCTGGAGCATATCCAGAGGAGAGCCACGAGGATGATCCGAGGGCTGGCACACCTCTCCTCTGAGGAGAGGCTAAAAGAGTTGGGGCTGTTCAGCCTGGAGAAGAGGAAGCTCCGGGGAGATCTTATTGCAGCCTTCCAGTACCTAAAGGGGGCCTACAGGAGAGCTGGGGAAGGACTTTTTCCTAGGGCATGTAGTGATAGGACGAGGGGGAATGGCTTTAAACTGGAAGAGGGCGGGTTTAGATTAAACATTAGGAAGAAGTTTTTCATTGTGATGGTGGTAAGGCACTGGCACAGGTTGCCCAGAGAGGTTGTTGAGGCCCCATCCCTGGAGGTGTTCAAGGCCAGGCTGGACATGGCCTTGGGCAACCTGGTCTAGTGGGAGATGTCCCTGCCTATGGCAGGGGTGTTGGAACTCGATGATCTTCAAGGTCCTTTCCAACCTCAACCATTCTATGATTCTATGTTATTACCTCATATATTTCATATTATCATATTAATACATAAAATGCATATTGCTTTATTCTCTACTGACAATACCATATGTTGCTTTCTGTAAGCCAAGACCTCTCATTTACATCTATATTACACACAGGGCTATGCCTCTCGGGGACCTAATTCTTGTCTGTAGTAAATGCTTTAGTACAGGCAGCATGCCCAGTCGCCTGCATCAAGGTGGGTATTCAGGCCATCTGCTCTAATCATGTAAGCAGAAGTGCTGAGGCAGGAGCTACAGCTCCCTAGGTAGCAGAGAGGGTCTTCTGCTCTGCTAAATAAAATAGTGCTACTGAGTGAACTCGAGTCCTGATCCCTAATAGGCCAAAGTGCAAAATTTCAGTTCACTCCAGCCTCTGTTTCAGAGCAAACCAAGTGGACGTGAGACAAAGCCTGGGAATGGTTGGGGATGGGTTGCTCCCAGGACCATTCCCAGCAGGCACTGTGAACGTGGCGGCACCAGCTGTGGTTCTCTGCCTCGCACAGTCCTCCAGCGCAGTCCCAGCACCACTTGTGCCACATGCACTCTTGGTGCTGAGCAAACACCAATTGCATGGAGGGCAAAGCTGTCTCCATATCCAGGGCACCCCTGTGCTCCCTCAGATAAACGTCCCAGGAATAACAAAGAACAACCTGGTGGTCTGGTGACCACAGCCCCCTGGGTGTCTGTATTGAGCAGAAATGAGCCTTTCACGTAACCTGCCAGAGACTACTCCAGCAGCTCTGCACTCTGTACTGAGTGGTTCTCCACATTAGGACACCTCTCAAGGCTGCCCACACCAAGGCTTCCAGCATGAATGAGAGATGTGGGGGAGCTCAGTCCAGTTGCCACCTGGTGCAGGTGAACTTGGGCTCCACCACACCACTAGGTGACCTGCACCAGCATCTCTGGGCACAGGCAGGCACAGTCAGGTACCATCTTCCCCAGGGGATCAGTCAGGCTGACCTATGGTTCCCTGTGTCCTTCTTGTTGCCTTTATTTTAAAAATCTGTGTAATGTTAACTTTCTTGCAGTCATCAGGGTCCTCTCCTGCTTGCCATGGTTTTCTGTAGATGATAGATGGCCACCTTGCAACTGGCCACAACATCAACACTCTTGAGTGACCACAACCTGACTCTATGGGTCTGAATGCATGCAAGTTGTCTCAGTGTTCCCTAACTGCTGCTCCCCCAATGCCCTTCTCTTCTCAGCCTGCGCTGATAACGTGCAAAGGCCAGGGAGCACGACTCACATGTCACAACTGGTGCAAAAAAAAAAAGATGCTGGTCACTTCAGCCTTTTCTGTGTTGTCTGTCACCGTGTTGTCTCTCCCATCCACCTGTGGACCCATGTTATACCTGTAGGCATCTCTTTTTATCTTACTACCCTTTATGTCCCTCATTAATTTTAGTTCCAGCTGGGCTTTAGCATCCCTGATTTGACCCCTAAGTGCCTGAGCAGTGCTTTTTACTTCTGCTTCATGCATATTCCCTGCCTGTATTTTAGTTCATTAGGATGGTCCTTGCCAGCCAAATGGCCTGTCAGCTGAAGTTTCCTATGCTCCTGCACAAGGGGATTCATGCATGAGCTCTCGGTAAGTTCTCTTTAAAACCCAATTAGTTCTTCTGGGGCCTCTTCCCCTTCACGGCTGCTTCGCACAGGCTATTTTCTGAATAAGTCAGTCTGCTGGCCCAAAGCCCCAACTCTGCCGCTGACCCTCCCGGCTCTCCTCCACATCTGTCACCTCGTGGCTGCTGCAGCCCGAGGAGCGCTCTGTGACCGCTCTCACCCCTGCTTCTTCCCTGCTCCTCAGCAGGAGGTCAAGCCAGCGTTAAGGGGAAGGCCATGACTGCCCCCCCCTCCCCCCCCTTGCATTTGTATTAGGAAAATGTCACCACTGCACAATAAGAACCTCCTGGATTGCCCGCCTGATGTAATGCTGCTCTTCCAGCAGACAGCCCCTGCCCGCTGCCATACTGCTCTTCCAGCAGACAACCAGGTGGCTGAAATCCCCAGCGAGGACAAGGGCTCCAAGTGGGAGACTTTGAGCTTGCAGAAAGCCTCAGCCCCCACCTCCTCATGGCCTGCAGTCTGTAGTACACCCCTATCACAATATCCCCCCAAGTTCCTCCTCACTCTGGTCTTCACCCAGAAACTCTCAGCAGGCATATATCCAGTTTGATACTGCGGTGTTGCGTAGTCAAGGAGCTCCTTAAGGTAAAGCATGACACACCCTGCTCTTCTCTGCCTGTCCTTCCTAAATATCCTGTATGTGCACATGTTCCAGCCATGTGCACCCGTCAAAGTGACTGGGATGGTAGAGACTCTGCAACTGTGGCTGGCAGTGCAGCTGCTCCCCCTCATTCCCAGGCGCTGGGCATCACTGTACAGGCACCCATGGGAAGCATCGCAATGCCTGCCTTTTTGATGCAAGTAAAAATGGGACGGGATCAAATCTGCTTTATTTAGGCATATAATTTGTAGCTGTAGAGGGAAGCAGGTGCACAAATTTTCCATCATTAGTGAAAAAAGCCCCATACCTTGGAAAGCCTCTAGAAAGAGAGCCTGTGCCTTCAACTCCTGCCCTTTCTCTTTCACCTAGAGCACCATCAGAAGTGTGCCCTAGATATGTCCAGGGCTGTGTGGCAGTGTCAGGCTGTGAGCAAGAGTCCTCACTGAGCTTGCAGAGGCATTTTAAAAATCAGTGGTATTACTTTGTGATGAGTATCAGCGACTTCAATGCTTCCTACTGACGGCATTAACCTTCCCATGAGATTAGCACATGCTCCTATCAATCACTTTGAAGAGGTCAAGAATCACAATTAATGCAATTTTCATGAGTATTTAATGTTATATTTGAAATTGTCACTGGCAGGTGTGATGCTTGTCAGGGAATTTGTTAAAATTCGAGGACCTATTTAAAAAATGTAGCAGATTTTAATACTCACAGCCTAAGAAAATAGATTTAAAAAAGATGCCTATCTACATTGGCGAAAACAGGACTTTTGAAATACAGATACAGAAAGAAATAAGCAAGAAGGCAAATAAAAGTCCAAGTTTGCTGCTGCTCCATCCTGTTTCCCAGCCATGGAAATGTGCTGGTTTTCATCTTCTACATGCCAGCGGGATGTCCTGGCATGTATCAGTCGACTTTAGGCACTCTCTGTGCATATTTTGCCTTTGCACAGGCAATTCATGTGGTCCAATTTCCTTTTCAAACTTGCTTATCCCTCATTGTACAGTTCTCTCCAAAAAAACCCCACCAAACAAGTTTTGATGGATTCGCCATCTGTCAGATCCAGAGGGTATGACCAACTTAATGAGTCAGTAGCTGAATTCCTCCCAGCCTGTTTCCAGTTTCATTTGCAGCCTCGGATAAAGCACTTCTGTATCGTGTTCTGCTTGGAGGCGATGCAATGTCAGGGCTGACAGCAAAGCCAGCTTTTCACCTGCTGCTTAACACATGTGCCTTGGAACTTTAATTTGACAGCTAGGTTTTGCTTTGGTGAGGTCAGAGCTTACAAAGTAGCGAACTCACATTGGGTCAGCCTTACTTTTCTAGGGATGCAGAACAGCCTGTAGTTGTACATAAGCCTAAAAGCCTTTCCAATTTATTTTTTGGTTGTATTTCATTAAATGATGGACAACTGATGTGCTGTTCTTATGTAATCTGTAGAAGGATTTGTTTTAGAAGTACTATCCGTCTTTTAGAGAAATGGGCTCTCATAAATCAAATTTGTTTAGTGAACAATAGAATTGAAGGGGTTTGGACTAAAACTGATGGGTTTACATGTGGTTCCCATTTTCCTGCCTGTCTTTCACCTACACGAGACACTAGGTGTTGGAAGAGAGGGCTGCTGTTTGATCCCAGGAATCTGAGCTGACAGAGAGACGACCTGTTGTTCTTCTGGGCCCATTTGCAGCACTTCAGGAGGTTTCTGTTTGGCAGACAGACAAACAGCTCTGTGTTGGTGTACATCTGTTTGAAGATATGGTGTATGAAGAGCAGTGGTTCCCTGGTATCTTGTGATGTAGTCCTGTGCCAAGTCCTTGATTTTTATGCTGCTAGGTGTCGTAACTAACTAGTTATTACTTTTATAGGGTAATAATGACTTGATAAGGATTGTAACCTTGCAAACCATCTTTGCAAGTACGCAAATGTAAAAATTCTGAATTGTATAATAATAAAAGTCCTAATAAAATTCCAAATTTTATTTGGGCTTTTATTATTACACAATTTGGAATTTTATTAGGACTTTTATGATTATACAAGCCCAAATAAAATTCCAAGTTGTACAATAGTAAAAGTCCAAATAAAATTCAAAATTGTGCAATAATAAAAGTCTTTCTTCCCCCTCCATTTTGCACCGCCACTGGCTTTCAGCACGCGCTGGGACCTGATTTTTAAAGCTGGGCATCTAAATGGGTTGCCCGAATCTCACCTCTGGACATCTGCACAGACACAAGTGCACAGCGATGAGTTTAATGGCTGCAGACTCGCTTGGGGCACGTGGGGATTTAGCAGCTTGCGCCCACATGTGTTGCTGCTGACTCTGTCAGAGACTCTGTTTCAGTTGAATATCGTTAGATCTTTCGTTTGACAGCCAAAGGCATAAAGGAACTGTTCTCCTGCCAAAAATCGAGTCCCTGCTCTAAAGCATGAAAAAGATTGAGATCTTAAAAATAGAGAGAAAAATTTAACTTCAAAAAACACGTGTTTCTTACAATTGCATTTTCAATGGGCCTGAAGTGGATTTGCTGGAATTTATATATTTAGCATGAGAGAGCAATTATGCAAAATGTGAGCTCAAATGATTACTTTGGTGAAGTTACATGGGATTAAAACAGCCCGTGGTGTGAAGTCTTAGGCAACCTTAGCTGTACTGCTGCCAGCTCTGCCTGTCAGGCGAGGAATGCGTCACCCACAGTTCTTGCAGCTTCTGCCTGCCATCACCACCATCCACACCCTTTGCCAGGGCTGATACTGTAACTCTTCCCACATGTTAAGTAATTGATCTCTTAACACTTCACCAGTAGGATTAAACGCGTGGTGCCAGTAGGTTCCTTATGAATACCTCCTGACATTACTTTCATTTTGGAGGGATTTTAGAGAGGAGGTCAATAATGTTGCCCCAGTTTGCAGATTCAGGTAACCAAGGTAGAAGGTAATTAATTGTCTAAAGTCACCCTACAGGCCAGGACAGCCAGAAATTAAAGTCCCACATAAGACAGTGCAAGCGAGGAAAGCTTGTGTATATGAAGGGCGACTTGTTGAGATATTGGAGTGGGGTCTAATCAGGATCTGTATGTATAAGGGAGAACCTAAGGCCAACACTGGAAGGATTAAAACCAACTAAAGCTGCATTGAGAGCTAAGAGATAGATACATTCAGATAAACAAACAAAACGACTTTGTCAAGATAGTGAAAATGGCTGGAGAAGGAATGTTGTGTGGGCATCAGAAAACTATGGAATGTATCTGAAAGTGTCTTCTTTCCAAAGAAACCAAACAATGTTGCGAGAATGGGATGAGCTTTGGAACAAAAGTAAGTTTAAAGACAATACACAACTCATTTCAATCTGTTTCTAGTGTGAAATTCCTATTTACAGTTCCTGGTTTTCTTTTTTAAATGACAGTGTTCCTTATAGTCTCAACCTTACATTACCAATACACATTCACAAACTCAGTGAACTGATGTGATCTAGGATCTGGGCTTCTGTCTTGTCAGAGGGCAGAAATACTTATAAAATTGTATCTAACCATATTTCTTGGCACACTGATAATGTATAATTCTGTGTAGAGAAAAGGTTTCTCAACCTTGAGAACCACATGCAAACTTAACTTGTAAGAAAAGGTTTTGGCATTACTATCAGCGCTTTTCCAGGGTTTCAGACATTACATAAGCTGCTGCTACTATAAACACTATTTGCTGATCTTTTCTGCATATTCAGCTAGGTGATTTCTCTCAAGTCAATGCAGTGGTATTTCTCAACTTACATGGCAACTCAGCTTGTGCAAAATAATGTGAGTATCAGAGCAGGTTGCTTATCAGAGTTTAAGGCATCATAACACTGATGAACAAGAAATTAGTTTAGGAGCCTAAAACCACAAGAGTTTGGCACACTGTATTGCTAAATCCCACATGAGGCTAAAGTCCTCATGCCTACCCCTTCAGTACTGACTGAAGTGGGAAGAAGTCTTGGTCTGGGGATTTGCTGCTTGTATTATTCTCTTTTTTAATGCAACAACAGCTTGATGTAAGGAATATAACCAGCACTGACAAAGCTGGACCTTCTTCTGCCACAGTCAGATCCTTTTCTGCCTCATTGTTGATCTAGCCCCATGGCTCTTACATTCTTGTCTGCACAGCAACCCAATTTCCTTTAAGAACCCATCTTTTCCCCATTTAACCTACAATCTTCTTGGGAGGCGAGAGAGAGAGGTTTAAATCCTCGTGGGCTGAAGCAAATCTGTGATTTGGGTCTCCCACTTCCCAGGTGAAGCTATCACACAAAAGAGCTACAGCATCTCACTGTGCATCTTGGCTGGACTGAAGTCCCCGGGAGATTTGGGCACTGATCCACCTGCTACTCAGTGCCAACGAAGAGACAGGAGCTAATTCCCAGCTATTCAGGCCTGGGGGAGTCCTGGGCACATGCACAAAGCACTCAGTTGTCTGGAAGACATCTTCTGATGTATGCCATGTATCAACAATATAAAAGCAGTAAAATCCTGTAATTATTCCTGCTCTCTACTGAAATGCAAACAATTGAGTTTCTTAAAGCTGGACCAGTTCTTTGATCTAGTTCACAGCATCACCTTGCAAACAATTGTGCAAACACACCTTAAAGGAGAGAATGAGGCAGTGCTGTGAATCTAACCAGTGTTTCAATTAAACATTTAATCTCTTGAAAGCATAATGTCATGCCTAAAATCCACCCAAATCCTTCTTTGGATCTGACTCCCCCGTCTTAGATTACTAATCATACCTACTACATTTTGTATTACCATGAAATCATTTATAAGTCAGCTCTTATCATAAAATCCAGTACTACGGAGAGATGATCACAATATTGAAAATCTACATGCAAACCAAACAAATCCTCCTCCCTCTTTCTCATGAAGTCAGTCTTTAGTGTAGTGCGTCCCACAGCTGAACGTATTTGTTGTGTTTCTTCAGGGAATCCTTTTAAAAAATAGGCTTGACAGCACGATCTGATGAGAAATTGTCTGTTTGCGATTGTGTTGGGCCAGCAATGGGAAAAAAAAAAAAAAGCTTTTTCTTAGCTCTCTTGAGTCTTTATTAACTGTAACATACAGAATGCCTCCAGCTTCTGAGATGGCTGTTAAAAAGACAGGTTGTTTTTGTGACAGCCAGCTGTTGTGACAATATTCTGTGAAAGCATTCCTTCTAGCCGGTTAGGGGTTTGCTGTGAATATTTTCTGTTTAATGCACTGTGTCCTGCATTTTTTATTTGGGGCTTACATTTAACAAGTATTGAGTGCTGTGCTTGCCGGGCAAGTCTGGAGACTTCTGGAACATTACAGATCTCTCTCCTGATGGTGTTGTAGAAATGTAAGCCAGTCTGCTCGTGGAGAGGGGACAGTTTCTTGCAGCACAAGATAACTTCATTCCTGATGCTACAACCTGTAACTATTTCCTCTAGTGCTGGGTTGGGCCCTAATGGTCTGTACAGGAATAAGGAATGCTCTGTGCCAATCACACTATATTATCCAAATCTTGATTAAAACCGACTGAATGTTAACATGTGTTTAATTTTTACCTAATTCAGGCTTCTCACATGCTCAAACATGAAAGCTGACCTATTGTATTTAGAAATCCACTATCACATCTGTCACTAACTGGATTAACAACATAGACAACTGTTATTATCATTCATTTTAGTAGCTACAGCTCACTACTTTATTTAGCTGGTATTATCGGGACCACAGAGTATCAGCGTTTCACAGCTTGGTTTGAGGCAGAGGCAAACCACCAAAGAGGCTGTGTGCAGCTGGCCACATTGCACTTTGCTCCCTCTTCCAATTTTTAAATTCATGTGGCTATGACTAGTACTGTTCACAAGGTGTGGGCTGAGAATAACTGATCCAATTAATTACTGAAATTCTCCATCTACTGGCTGGCCCCATTATCATACAATGAATCATAGAATGGTTTGGGTTCGAAGGGACCTTAAAGATCATCTAGTTCCAACCCCCCTGCCATAGGCAGGGACACCTCCCACTAGACTAGGTTGCTCAAAGCCCCATCCAGCCTGGCCTTGAACACCTCCAGGGATGGGGCACCCACAACTTCTCTGGGAAACCTGTTCCAGTGTCTTACCACCCTCATAGTAAAAAATTTCTTCCTAATATCTAATTTAAATCTACCCTCTTCCAGTTTGACGCCATTCCCCCTTGTCCTGTCACTACATGCCTTTTTAAAAAGTCCCTCCCCAGCTTTCTTATAGGTCCCTTTCAGATACTGAAGGCTGCTGTAAGGTCTCCCCGGAGCCTCCTCTTCTCCAGGCTGAACAACCCCAACTGTCTCACCCTGTCTTCATAGCAGAGGTGCTCCAGTCCTCTGATCATCTTCGAGGCCCTCCTGTGGACCCACATAACAGGTCCATGTCCTTCTTATGTTGAGAGCTCCAGAAATGGACGCAATATTCCAGGTGGGGTCTCATGAGAGTGGAATAGAGGGGCAGAATTACCTCCCTTTCCCTGCTGGCCACACTTTGTATGCAGCCCAGGATACAGTGGGCCTTCTGGGCTGTGAACACACGTTCCTGTCTCATGTTAAGCTTCTCAACATACTTTATGAGGCCTTTACAGAAGACAGTGAAGTCGGAAGGAAAACTTTAACACGTGCCATTAGATCAGGCCTTAGGAGTGAGGCACAAATGATAATATTCTGATGTGACTTCGTTTTCCCACAGTGTTTGCATCGCGCCTGGAAGACTCTTCCGCGCAGGGCGGCCGCAGGGGCTGCCCCGATGTCGCCGCGTCCCCTCCCCGCCCCGTCCACCAGGCGGCCCCGCTCTCCCGCCAGCCGCGGACGGGCTCTGCCCGCACCGCACCGCCGCCTTCATCCCGCTGGAACTCCACGACAAAAACGCTTAAAGATGGAACTATCGAACCACTGTGCCCCAAGTATAAACATGAGAACAAGCTCCAAACTCTTCTTCTATACGGTAACAAACCAGCCCCACTCTAAACAACCGGTCGAAATTTTCCCTTCCCCGCACTTTAGAAGGTTACAAACGCGAACTTTGAATGCCGTCTTTCTTCAAGTGGGTCTGTTATCAAATATAACTGTGATTTTTACGATCGCCAACCGCTTGGACAACACGCCCCCGGCGGAGCGGAGAGCGGCGCAAGGGGGACAGGCGAAGCCGGCAGCCCCTTCCACCCCGCCCCGGCGAGGCTGCCCAGCAGGAACACCCCCCGCCCGAACTCCACCACGGCGCCGGGATGAGCGAGCTGCTTCCCCGGGCTTGCAGGGCGGCTCTGGCGGTGCCCACCCTCTCAGGACTTCACTCCCTCCCTCTGTCTCCCGGCGTTTCTCAGCGGTGCCCGCGCTCCCCGCCGCTTGCCCGCACTTCTCCTCAGGGGCAGCGGGCGGGGCTGGCGGCGTCGCGGCGCTCAGCGCGCAGGCGCCGCGCGCAGCGCCTGCGCAGTGGTGCGCGCCACGGTGGAGCGGGGAAGGGGCGGGGGGGCGGCGGGTCCCGCCCCCTGGCGCCTGCCGGGCCGCGCTCGCCGCTGTCCCCGCCCGCCTCCGCCTCCAGCTCCGCCTGGGCGCTGGGAGCGGCGGCCGCGGCGGGCAACTTCCCCTCAAGTCTGTCCGGCGGTGGCGGCGAAGGGGGGCGACTATGCGACCCGGCTGAGCGCGGCCCGAGAAGGGCGAGGACAGGCGACGCCAGCTGCAGCAGCTGTAGCTCCGCTGCCGTAGCCAGAGTCGCCCGGCAGCCGCCCGCCTCAGCCCCCTGCCCTCCCCCGGCCGGGGCAGGAGCCGCCGCGGCCGTCCCATGTCCCGCAAGGCCAGCGACAATGTGGAGTACACGCTGCGGAGCCTAAGCAACCTGATGGGCGAGAAGCGGCGGCGGCAGGCGGACGGGTCCGCCGGCTCGGGCGCGGCGGCGGCGGGCGAGCGGAGCCTCATCGCCGCCGAGTCGTGCTCCAGCCTCAACAGCGCGGCGTCGGGCGGCGAGCTGGAGCGGGCGGCGCGGCGGCAGTTCCAGCAGGACGAGACCCCCGGCTTCGTCTACGTGGTGTCGGTCTTCTCCGCCCTGGGGGGCTTCCTCTTCGGCTACGACACCGGCGTGGTGTCGGGGGCTCTGCTCCTCCTCAAGAGGGAGCTCAACCTGGACGCCCTCTGGCAGGAGCTGCTCGTCTCCGGCACGGTGGGCGCCGCCGCCCTCTCCGCCCTGGCCGGCGGCGTCCTCAACGGGCTGTGTGGCCGGCGGCCCTGCATCCTGCTGGCCAGCGGCCTCTTCACGGCGGGGGCCGGCGTCCTGGCCGCCGCCCGCGACAAGGAGACCCTGCTGGGGGGACGCGTGGTGGTGGGGCTGGGCATCGGTGAGTGCTCTCCGACCCCTCCCCGGGGGGAACCCCCGCTCTTGTCCCGGCGGGGAACAGCTCCCCCCGCCCCGAGGGTGGGGGTGTGTGTGTGTGTGTGTTAACCGAGCCCGAAATCGGCGCGTCCGCCGCCCGGCAGGGAAAAGGCGACCGCGGGGTTCGAAGCGCTCGGCCGCGGGCGGGGGAGATGCGTGACTCCGGCGGGGCCGGAGACGGGGAGCGCGGGTGCGCCTGTCCGCTTCGCCTTCGCTTACAGCTGGTGCGGTCCTGGCCCGGTTAGAGCCATAGAATGGTTTGGGTTGGAAGGGACCTTAAAGATCGCCTCGTTCCAACCCCCCTGCCATGGGCAGGGACACCTCCCACCTGACCAGGTTGCTCAAAGCCCCATCCAGCCTGGCCTTGAGCGCCTCCAGGGATGGGGCACCTACAACTTCCCTGGGCAGCCTGTTCCACTGTCTCACCACCCTCATAATGAAAAAATTCCTTCTAATATCTATTCTAAATATTTTAGGGGAGAGTTGTTTGGTTTCTGTAGGAGGAGAATGGTCTTCGTGTCTTTTCTGCAAATTCATCTTCAGGGTGGTCTGTCAGTGTCTGCAGCTCACACCGTGAGCTTTGCATCCGAGGGGGCTGTGTGAGGTCAGGAGCAAGGGGGAGACGGTTCCTGTTATTGTGAACTGTCAGTTCCTCTCCTCTGATTCCCTGCACAGCTTTGCTTTTCATTGGGCACTGAAGGAATGCTTTTGGGACAAAATGAGGTAGTAATCTCTCTGGTCAAATGAGATGACACTTGCTTCGGAAGGCTTTAGGTTTCATTAATAGCATTCTGCAGAACTGAACGTGAATTGCTGTTCTTAGGCTGCCTTCCTGTATGCGTTGCATACCTTAAAAGCAGTAGGTTCTGATAAAACTTTATAGTTGTCCCAAAGAACATGAAGCGATGAGCACTGTTTCCTGTAACCTTTGAGACTGGTTTCTGTGCCAGCTGTATCCTAAATATTGCCATAATTTTGGTTGAGCTTCAGCTGCCATCCTGTCAGGCAGAAATTTGAATGATATTCATCATCCAAGGTGGGTTTTATGAGGTTACTCAGAGTCTTTGGACTTAAAGTATGTATTTAAAAAAAAAAAAAAGTAGTAAATCTTTCTTACTGTGATCTTGCAACCCTTCCTATCTAAAAGCATGAGGCCAAATTGAGAATTAGACTTGTTTTCCTCTGCATGGCAAAATTCTGTTTCTTAGGGACAGGAATGTTATAGACACACTTTCTGTGATGCAATTTGTGGTCTTATTAAGGAAAAAACTTAGTGAGTCATAATAAGGGCTGTCAGAAATAAAATTGGCTCTATCCTTGAAAGGGCTCATGCTGGTTTCCCTGTACAGTAAGGGACATTATCTTCAGGTTGCAGTTTTACTACCCTGAGTTGGGGCATTGGGTTTTATTTTTCAAATGCTACCTTCCAGCATTTTTTTAAATCAAGACTTCAGACTGCAGAATGTTGGTAATGTTTGTTACAACGTTCAGGAGACAAGAAAACTAAATTTGACTATGAGCTTACAGGTATTTTGATGACAATATGTAGTACATATGTTTAGTGGTAGATACTAAAAGTATCAAATTTTACATCTTTTTGTGTTTGTAAAGCTTTTCGTGTTCTTTGTTGACCATAACTGGTTACACTGACAACTTCAGGGGGAAGATAGAGGAAAGGGGCGAATGGTTTGCTTGACTCTTGTGTATGTGTGTCTTGTAGAGAGATCCATAGGCTTGTTGGAATTGTCTTACATTGGTGCAAATAAATGACATTGGTATTATTGGAGGGATATGAGACTTGGGGCTTAATATAATTAATATATAAAACACAGAAATTGAAATGGGGAGCTAGGCGCTGTTCTTTCATACAGCTGTAGATCTCTTGTGTGATCTGGGGAGAGACATCTCTCTTTGCCTTCTTTCCATGTCTGAGACAGAGATGGTGGTTCTGCTGGGGCTCCGGAGAGCTGAAGTAAGGACGGAGAAATGTTCTGAGGATTTTGGAGCACAAAGACACTAATTTATATCTTAAAAATACGATATTTTCTCTTTTTTATTAGAGGTTGCTCTTCTTTATGTGATAGAGCTTATGGCCAGAAACAAAGCATTATCTTAAATTGCTGTCACTGAAGCGTCACAACAGACTCCAAGAATTGCAGAGTCCAATCCTAACAAGGTTTATTTTACAAAAGAAAAAATGCTGTGATGCAAACCTGTTCTCATACAGCAAACTGCAACAATCTCTACATTAAATTCCCCACCAGAGGGAGCCTTGATAATTTCATGAAGGCATTGAAAATTGGTGGAACTTTTAACCAGTTTCTTCCCTTTCTTCTCTTGGAGCCCTCTGACTATCATTTTACTGCCCACAGTGAGCAAGAACTTCCTAGCGTTGGTGTAAGGAGGTCGCTTAGTAACGTGATTCTTCAGTGACAGTGGGAACTGCTGAAATGTAAGGGTGCGATGCTGTAGCATTATAAAATGCTTTCCTACCTGCAAACCAGTAAAAACTTCTTAACTGTATGTTTTTATACCTTTTTTTGAGGTCTCTTTCCTGTAGCTCTCTGCTCATTGCAGATCAAGAGATCTGCTCCAGAAATAGGCGTCCGCTTGCATTTAATAAATGAATTACTGTGTTATAGGCAGTACTGTGGTGCTGTAAAAGCAGTGATGGTTACCTATGGGACTTCGTTCTGCCCTCGCTGGTACAGTGTGGGTCTGTGTTAATTGTGTCCGTGTGAGAAGACTGCCATTTTTCTCATGGCTGTGGTTTATAAAGGGCTACAGTTAAACTTTCAAGGATGAAAAACACAGGATATGTGCAGAAATGAGGAACATCTTTCACTTGTCTGTCTTGTTTGTTTCATACCATCTTCCATAGAGCTGTTTTGAAATGGAAAAACTTTTCTTTTCTCCCAAGCAATTACAGAAGGAGATGTTTCTGGAAAATAAGGACAAGCTCAAGGACAAGCCAAAATCCTCTTCTATTGCAAATGCTGACTAGATTTTTGTCGTTGGAAACAGCTATGTTCCACTTCCCTCCCCAACCCCCCCAATGTAAATATGAAATACAAGGAATACAAAAAAGGGAAACTATGTTCAGCATAAGCTTAGAATATTCTTAGATCTTTTCACATCTGAATTTTGAAATACATAGTTCATGACAACTTCAGGCAAAATGGCTTAAGAACAAGGTTATGGCCATCGTTCCCTCCCCCATGCCTGCCCCTTCCCAAGCAGCTCTGGTGTCCCTGACTCTTTAGGAATTTGGCTGAGCTTGCTGTAAGGAATGCAATATTTGGATGGGCAAAATTCAATCATTTAGGAGATTGGATCACATGAGCGTGGTAGCGCTTTGTATGAGGAAAAATGTCATTGATACAAAGCATATTTGGACCTTTTGCATCTGCTAATGCTGACAGCTTTAGCCTGTTGCTGAAGGGTGACCAACCATACCACACTTGGTATGGGATTGAGGGTCAACGTAGGTTTGCCTTGTGTTGGCTGCTGTAGTTTGCACACTTGGCAGGAAGGCCAGGTTCTTCACTTGGCTCATCTTTGGTTTGTCCTACCAAAGTCTGAGGACAGGCCAAGAACTGAAACACCAAAGGTTCAAGCTAGGCATGGCTGTAGAAGAGCTAATTCTACTGAAAACCTGCTGCTGTGAGAAGGGAGATGGAGAGTGAGTAGAGTAACCACTGGGACTAAACTCAATAGAGACTAGAAAGGATAATAATGAATAGCTGTGTTTGCAAAGTCACTTCTTTCTTAGACTGTAATCAGTCCAATGTTCTACTTTTACAATCAGTTTGTTGCCTGACCCCATTGGCTGTATGTGCTTCCACGGCTCGCCAGTCTGCAGTGGGAGCAGTTCATCCTTCTGTCATCTGAGGATGCTGAAGGTTTTAAGCCTGAAGCTGGTGTACCTGGGTGTTGGCATGGTGTTCCAGGTAACGTGCTGTTCAGATCACTTTTTCAAGAACGTTTAAGTACCAGCTGTGGAAAAAAAGCTGTTTGAGTTACGCAGAGTTGAGGAAGTGACAGAATTAAGCTTGCTCGTGCAGAGTTGATCTCTATCTTAATGTACGGTCATTAGCTGGATGATTAGATTCTCCTGTCTTGTTCAGCATGCAGAATAGATGATGCTCAATTAATGATCGGCTCTTCAGTGTTTTGTTTTCTTACTCAATGTGTGGCTTAGGCGTTACTTAGTGCACATGCTACCCAAGCCCTTGTGGGAGCAGAGTTACTTCTTAGGACTACTGTGCGCGCATGCACTCTGTTACTATGTCTGCAATGCGATGGAGACCTGACTGGTTAGGTGCCTTGTCTTTTCTCTGACCCCTGTCTTTGCTGGTACATGATGTATCTTCAGAATGTGAGCCTACTGCTCAGTGCTTGCTTTGTACTCAAAATGTCTGTAGTATTTTTTTTTTTAAAGGCTGTATTTGAATGTGACATATGTAGTGTTCCTGGTAGTGTCATCTTACTGCATATGTAGGTCATTTTCTGAGCAGAGGGAAACAAGATTGTGCACAGAATTAGGCAGGAGTGGAAAGCGCTGTCATATGGTTCAGGGCTCCCCTGGTGGGACTGGCTTCTACTGAAAGCAGCAAATAACAAAAATAACCAAATTTAACAAAAGGACTTGATTCATGTAGTATCATCTCTGTATTATCTTTACGGTCGTTAAGTAAAGGTCCACCTTATCAGCTGGACTATCATGTGTGCTGGGAAAATACTGGAAAATAGCCAGTATGACCTGTCGCCTGTTAAAGATGAGGATGTGTGTGCTGTTTTTTGTTTGTTTGTGTGTGGTTTTTTTTAGTGCGCTACTGAGCATTTTCAGGTGCTGTGTATTTTTACCTTGGAAAAAGTTACAGATTAATTTCCTTCTTCCTCCCCCCAACCCGCCATGGGAAGCTCTAAAGCTTCAGTCTGTTTTTATGAGTGAGTGTCCACCACATTTTTTTAAAGGAGTTTATACCTTAGTACATTTTGGAGGGGAAAGTCACTTCAGCCCCCAAATATGCTGTGCTGGTTCTGGCAGATGCTTGTAATTTTCAGTCCAGAGATTCAGAGGCTATTTTTTTCCTCTGAAGACAGTGGTTTGTTAGTATAAGCTTCCAGTAGGTATGGAGGGGAACGGAGAGACAAATAGCCGCATTGTTGGAATGGACTCTTGTGCTGCCGCTGACCAGAGATGCTCGCCCAAGTTTCCAGGATCTATAGCTACTACCATTACTGTGTGTGCACAGGGTTGGATCTCCGCATCTTAAGAGTTTGATCTGGTCTTGTGCAAAAGCACCTGGGAGGATAAATTAGCTTCTAACTGGAGCCGTGATCTTGCAGGGTACCAGGGGCACATTAAGATGAAAAACTGTATCTTTTGAAGTCCTCTAATTTTGTGTGCAGTGGCCAGGGTACACAGTGCTATGCTCAGTTCACTGTCACGTCAACATGCACTGACTCCATTATTGTTTTGTCTGATTGTGTAATACCAAAAGATCAACAATTTATACATAATTATTACTACCTTTGGCAAATATTTAGTGACCATTTCAGAATAAAGTATTAATCACACAGAATTACATCTAAGGGAATGTTTTGACTTTTGATTCTTCTGGAAACTGTTTAAAGTTATGAGGGTGGTGGGGTTTTTGTTTGTTTTGCCTTTGTTTTGGGCTTTTTGATATTTTTGTTTAACAAAAAAATCCTATAGTTCTTAAACATTGAATTTTTTTTTGTTTCTAAAACATGAGAATCTTCTAAGATAGAACAGTTTGATCAAGTACAAGGAAAACTGTCAAAACATAATTTCTGTTGTATTTTAAGTATTTTTGTTCATTTTGGAAAAAATACAATGGATCCAGCTCATGTGACATAAAATTGAAACTTTTATGATCCTCTTACTCTATCTAAAAAGGCAACTTGAAGGAAGCTTGCAGTGTTAAACACAAGTGTTTCCTTACCTATCTTGAAACATTCACATGGGCAACATAGGTGGGCTTATTTTCGAAATGCTTTGTTTGCTACAGGAACAAAAGACCAGTGGCATCCACTTACCAGGATGTTAAAGATAGCAAATCATTCAGCTGGAACTCTTGGATTTAAGTGACTTGTTTGGCTGAAGCTTATACCCAAAAGCAGAGGCATGAGGCAGGACATCTGAGGAGAGTCCAAGAAGCAGATTTGAAGTGTTAGCTACTGTCTTCTGTTGTGCACTGTCAGGATATGCACACAATTTTTATTCTGAGTGTACTATTATGTACTTTGCTAATTTGCCAAGCAGTGATTGAAAGTAGATGCTGAAAAGAAGGAGGCTTTAAATTATCTTAAGTGGGTTTTTATAGAATATATTGTATTTCTAAATACATTAATTTCTTTTAAAATGTAGTATTTTAGGGATTATTCCATAAAAGCATGGTAAGCTTTTGAGTTGCAAATCCTATGGAGTCCTGAAAATTGATGATTTCTACTTCAGATGGCTGGACTCAAACGGATGGCTGTGGCTGTGCTGCATGCTGGTACCATGGAGGTATTATGGGCCTGATGGATAGCTTTGTCTGCAAAATTGTTTTATGGGTTTTCATTGGTGACAAATTGAGTTTTCATATCTGACCTATGCAATCAGTGTTGCTGGTATGAAGCTTGTGAAGTGGCTGCGTTGGGTGGGGCAATCATTGCTGAAAGCATAAAACTGCTGAAAAAAAACCCTAACCAAAAGCATATGTTTATTGATACATGCAACTTTTTACCTTGGGCTTGTCCTTTAATTGTCCCTCAGGGGTCTTCTCCTTGCTCCCTTGGAGATGGGTCTTCCAGTTGTGTATATTCAGGAGCTGCCACCCCAGCTTCTCTACTTGAACTTCTCTTCCCCCCTCCCTGATTCTTCCAGTGTAATTCAACAAGGGAGCAGCTCTCTGGAGGAGTTTTGCCCTCTGTGGCTAATCTGAAAGGTTTCTTGGATCTCGTCAGAGCTGATGTTTTCCAGAAGCACCTGACATCGACGTTGGGGCTCGTCCTTTGCTAGTGAGCATTTTACATCAATGAGCGCGGTCTGCTTCTGCTCCTGAGTGATGAGGCAATTTCAAGGCAAAAAAAATTTCCAGGCAGTGAGGAAAACCCCGGTGATACCTGATGCTTTTAGCACAGGGGCTGACAGGCACTCTGCAAGGCTGAATGGTCTTAAGGGAGAAGTGGGGTTTCCCTGGGAGGCAATTGCTTCAGGCCTCAAATCTAGAGCTTTCTGGTCTCTTTTTACCACCGTGTATTTGGGAAGGTCTGAGTTTTCACAGGTCTCATGCCAACTGGTAGCATTGAAGAGCTCTAATCTAATCAAAACCAGCCAAGTGCGTACAGCTGCATGCTCAGTTGTCTCTGAGGCAGTAATGAAGTGATTGTTGATCTCCAGACAATAGACACAAAACCAGAAGATGCCAGAAATGGTGGAGGACCTGCTGTGTAAACAAAAACGTGTATCCAAAATTAGATTCACCTGGCAATCGCCTGTGTTTTCATAGTCTAGACAAAATTAAATAGCTTTAGAAATATATACCTTAAGTGGGAGCCCTAAGGCAGGAATTTTCCAGCCTCTCCCAGAAGTGGGAGTCTCTGCAGGCTAACCTTTTCTGTCTTGGACAGGAACAGAGAGTAACAGCCCTTCTATTTCCCTTTTCTGCTGGTCAGGAGCATTGTGTGCATGGTTTTCTCCACTGTTGCTTCTCTTGCAAGCTTTCAGGGAAGCAAACCCAATAATTGTGGTTTTAATGTGCCTATGGACGTAATCACTTTGGGAAAGGATTATTTTCCAGCAGCTGGAAGGAAGTATTAGGGATGTCTTTGTGTTTA
This sequence comes from Vanellus vanellus, assembly GCF_965231255.1. Lineage (NCBI taxonomy): Eukaryota > Metazoa > Chordata > Aves > Charadriiformes > Charadriidae > Vanellus > Vanellus vanellus. The sequence continues at coordinate 16,763,907 of NC_138905.1, forward strand.
GCCACAGCTCTACTTTCCTGTCGTGCTCTGGAAACCCGGAGGAATGCGTTCCAAGTTGGAAAGAGCAGAAGAGCCTGCCTGGTGTTGCACATGTTGTGTTGCACATGTTGTATTGGCCATGCTGTGGGGCATGTGGTCTTGTAATTTGACATGTTCCAGTGAGCGCTTCTCTGAGAGAAACATCTACTGAAGTGATCACTGGCACGTGCTGATGGAAGGTCTTTAATTTCTGGTTGTTCATAAGAAATTCTCTCCTGATCCTTTTCTCAAATACTTGTTCAGTGCCAGAACGGCATAGAAACTGTACAAAGCCTTGAACAATCTACCTTGCTTAGTAACTTCTGATAGTTTTCCAGGTTTCTTTTTGTAGTTATAGCACTCCTATTAGTGGTTCCCCAGGTAAGAACTTTGAACTTAGGCCTACATGAAGGCACCAACAATTATATCCATCTCAAACTGATTGCATCCCTGATGAATAGGTGGATGTAGGATTTTTGGGTTGTGAGTGTCGTGTGTCCCCCCCCAACCTGTTGGTTGTTCCTGTCTGACTGTTGTCTTTTCTTCATGCTGACACAGTCATACAAACGTGAAGGTCACCTGAAATAAGCGTCATTATATGACTTCATGGTGTTACTGCTGATACGTTACTATCAGAGCAGTGCCATCATTCATAAGCTATCAATCACATTTATTGTAATCAAATGGAAAAAGAAAAGTTAGGTATTGTGAGTATTTGAAAACGGTAGTAGTAATCTTGATTCGTGCCCTGCTCTGAACTACCTTCTGCAGTTCAGCCAGGTCCTGCTGTGTCATCTGTTCCACTTCCAAGGTCGAGAGAGGAGCAGAGCTAACATATTCCTCCTTTTCCCTGGTGTGGTACCAGAGCAGAGCTGGAAGGGAGAAGGAGCACTGGTGCCATCCTGTTCCCGTGCCCTGCGACAGAGTTCAGCCTCCAAAGGAAGACCAGACCAGCTGGTGGAAACAGGGAGCTCCTGTTCCCATCCCTTTGTTTTTCCTCCCCTAAATTACCATTGATTCTTGTCCCAAACATGTAGTAGTACTACACGACTCGGTAGTTATCTGTGATTCTCTGGGTTTTTTTAACCAGTATTATGAAAGATTCGAACAGTGTGGCCCATTACTTTTTACAGCTCCAATCCTGGAGGAATTGGCAGTACTTAACCTGGAGAAAACAGTTGTTGGTTTACCATCTCTTCAGCTGAACATTCAGAAATGGATAGGCAGTCAGGATTCAGTAATTTCTTTAAAGAAGAGTTAGATGATCCTGATTCTGAAGACCACTATCTTCTGTGCTTGTTGCAGTTTTCTCTTGTGCTGCTGATCTGGCAGTTGTAGCATAGGCTTCACATTCCACCATTCAACAGCAGAAACTATTGGAGAATTATGGAAGAAAAAAAAATAAAGCTACTATCTTAAAGGTGCCCAGAGAAGGCTGGAAGCAAAAGCTGTGTATTGAAGCTAATAAATATACTTAATAAATTACTTATTCCTGAGCTTTTTATAGGAAAAGTGGTAGGTATCTAAATATATTGATGAAAGTTATGGTAATGATGCTGGAGCAACTTCAGAAATCTAGAAAGATAATGAAAGCACAGAGACTATATGAGGTTGGAGGCAGGGAATGTTTTGGCTGCCTGTTTGAACATCTAACTGGAGTGCAGTTGGGAACAGGGAGAGTTGGGAGCCTAAGTTCTAGTACAGTTGATGGCGGATGGTATGTCAAGATCCCAAAGTCAGATGCCTTGAGTTAGAGCTAGTACTTCTTTGGAATTTACTTGTCCAACGTGTGATAGTAGGAAAGAAACACTGCTTCTTACTGTATTTTTTGAGTGATTAGTGATTAAGGTTCAGGTCAATGTGCTATATTTGTTATTCCTAGCTGTATTAGGACTTACTCTGCCTATCTGTTATTTTGAACTTAATTTTCTGTTTGTAGCTGCCCACCTCGGAAGTTTTATTTAATCTGTGAGCTTAAGGAGATAAAATTGAAGGGACCTGCCACTGAGTATTTGCTTTTTTGATTTGGTTGGTTAACTTTTTTAGGGTTGTTGGTTGGAGCTGTGGTGGATCCTGGGGAGAGTCTAACATCTGGGAAAGGCAGTGTGGTAATAGATGAACTAGAGCACTGTGAGCATGGAGGAAGTACTAGTTATGACTGAAGCTATGTGTACTTTAAGCATGCACTTCAGCAAATGTTTGCATATAAATGACCTTTTTTGTTTGTTCACAGGTCCTTGATTATTGGACTGTTGAGGTCAGTAGTAGCTATGTCAGCACAGGAATGGGGAATCTGCCTGAGGGGAAAAGGTAAGTCTGGTTTTATTCACTATGGAGTTCAGCAGCTCAGTCTTTTGGCTTGTAGACTCCCTGCTCCTGCATTAATCATAGGTGCTGCTGACCTCACCAGTCCAATTCACATTGGAACAGCTTGGTATGAATGGAAAGCCAGAGCCTTCTGGACAACTTCAGGATCTTGAAGAAAGGGGTGGAAAAGACTAAATGTAGTACATAGGCATTCATGATCATTTAGCCCAGGAATTCGATCACTGTGGTAATATTCTGAGCTGCATACTGGGGTCTGGTTTTGTGCTGTATGTAGTTCTTGGGTAGGAGGAGAAATAAGGCACAGAATGTAGATCCTGCCTCTTGTAATGATTGACTGGCATGTTTCTGGAAAAAATCATTGATGCACATAGCAGAAATCTGGGCACACATTGAGTAGAGCACAAATACACAAATAATGTCAACTTCTCTTTTAGTGAGTGGGAGTGTACTTTACTAAATTCTTTGAAAGCGTGGATGAGAAGGTACTGTTTATCTTAAAATGTAACTTTGGGGCAGGGTACAATAGTTGTCTACACCTGTATGCTCTATGTGATTACCTCTGTGCATCTTATCTCCTGCCGGTTTAGGGCTTCCCTCCTCCCTGACCCCAGTCTGCAGTTTTACTAGCTAGGGTAAACAAAATCTTATCGTGTTCAACACTGTGTGCTTCTGAAAAAGCTGTCGTTTCAAGGCATAATTTTTAGGTCAAGCTCTGCTGCTGTTTTGCTTTCTTTTGTGCCTGTCGATGGTGACTTTAAAGTAAGAAAAGATGCAGCTTGTGTTTTGGCTTTGATTCTGCCTATCCTCACCTATTTCTGAATCTTTCTCCCCTGGAGTCAAAAGCTGTCTGTCGTATCAGTCTGCAGGGCCTCTCCCTAATTCGAAGTTAATTGCTTTGCCTGACACCCAAGTACTATCTGGGAGATTAATCATTATCCTCTTAGATGTGGAGTGCTCCTTTGCACAGAGGGAAACGGTGCTTTGAGCTTAGAGATGCAGCAGCGCAGAGAAGGTTTTTCCTTGCAGCTCAAGACCATCAGGCCTGTCTCCTCTGTAAAACTGATTGACTCTTCAGCAAGATCTGAGCCACCAGTTTTATGTTTAGTCTATTCAGAAGTTAATTCTCAGTAATTCACTCTGTAAAGGTGAAACTTCTAAGGGACTGTGTGCATGTTTTCTGGTTTTCCTTACCTAGCATCTGAACCTGTTTCTGGCTGGCTTAACAGAGCCTCTGCTCATGGCCAGACTCTCCCTTCTGTCTTTCATCCATGAGTATGGATTCATCTGTGTGATTGTTTTAGATGGGTTGCTGAGGCATAAATCCCTGTGGGTATGTGTGGGCTGGATGAGGGCGAGCCTGCCCTGCCCGGTAGCCTGCCCTCTCAAGCTTTTCTATTAATTCTGCTTTTCTTCCTAGAGGCTCTTTCCAGGATACATGAAGTGAAACTGTGTGTACTAGGTGTGATGGGGGCTCTTTACGGGACCACTTTGTTACAGTCAACCTGTACAATGGTACTTTACAGGAGACATGAATCTGTTCATCAGCTAATTGTAGTTTCATATAAAATTAAGTTTGCAGGGTAGATACGGATGTCATACCAAGCTACAATTGAAAAATACAACTTTAGGCAGATTTGTTAGAGAAATTTTTAAGACTTGTAAGCTGATATTTGAAGGTGACGCACGTCACATTTCTTCGCAAATGCTTATATTCATCTTTTACGATATTTTGCTTATAGCAATGCTCTGCTTCTTGCTTAAAGAACATGTTTCAGTTAGCTGTAGTAAAACATAAAAATGCCTGTGTGCATACTTCTTAGTCTTGTACAAATATGTTCCCAGTGTAGCTGAATCATCCAGAAGCAATGTATGGCTCTCTTTGTTTGGATTTCTATTTGTCATACGTTATCAGCACTAAAATACATGTATCCCTCAAGCACTAATAGTCTGAGAAGTATTTGGTCTGCTCTGTCTCCTTTTCACAGTTGCTCTGTGTGTTCTTTGGTTTGGATTTCTATTTGTCACACATTATCAGCACTAAAATACATGTATCCCTCAAGCAATAATAGACCAAGAAGTGTTTGGTCTGCTGCATTTCACTTTCACAGTTGCTCTGTATTCTGCAAATTTGTCCTGTTACAGGATTTGTGCCATTGGTTTTCGAAGTCACAGTAAATTTTGCCAATGCAAATACCAGCTTGTGTTACCTGTCCTAGGAGCTGGAACCCTTATAGTTTGCATATGTGCTGTAGAAGCAATAGTAGCAAGGACACTATCGTGTTCTGGTACTAGCAAGAAAAAAAAATTATTTCATGCTGATACAAAGAGCTAGAGACACATAGCCTTGAACTTATCTTTCTGTAACATGAAGTTTTTTGTCATGCAGTTTTATAGTCTCAAGGCTGAATTACAACAGGCCTTATGTTAAAATAAGTTATATTCATTCAAAATAAAAATGTTTTACTTTGCCACTCAGAAGGCTTTCTAACTTTAAATACCGCAATAAGAAAATTTCTGTTGTATTGCTGAAAGACCTAACTTGCACATTTTGAGGCCACAAATGTCTGATGCACCCTCTTTTGCTGAGTAAACATAAGGCCAATCTGTTATTCTTGGATTTGTCACTTCCTGGCCAATTGATCTGAAAGTGGCTGTGGTACTTTATGACTCCATTTTTCCTTCTGCAAGGTCGGGCTGAAGTTTGCTTGCATTTTCAAAAGGCATTCTTGGACTTGTTAAAAACAAATAGTAATCTTTAATTCTATCAGTCATAACCTGTTCAACACTACAATTTCTGTGAATGGCCTTCATAGTCTGATTTTCGGGTTCGCGGATAATTTCCTTTACAGTGAGATCTCTTCTCTCCTCTTTTCCTCCTTGCTCTGTGTTTGGCCTTTAGACAGGCAGTACTGTTGGTGGTATTAGTCAGGGAAGCCTGATATTCAGATCTTACTGAAACGCTGGTAAATTATTTGTTACAAATTGCAATTAATGCCTGTTATATAATTCCCACTTGGCTTTGTAACTGTAGATAATTCTACTTAACTAGAAGCACAAACTGTGTGTTAATAGATAAATATATACAAATTGTCACATACTTGTCATTGCACAGGAAAATAAGATTGCCTAGAATCAACCCAACTCTATAAAGCATTAGGATTTATCTCAGTGGAATAATGTAGACTTAATTTCCTGAATGTAATCTGACATGCTGTATCACTAACTATGCGTATTCTTCAATTACTCCCATGAGGCTTTTCTGTTCCTTACAGGCCGTTGGCACAAGAGTCGTTAAAGGACTTTGCTACTAAATGCTTTTGGTAATTTATACCTAAGCTTGAATTTTCTGATATGGTAAACATATCAGAAAATACCAGTTTCTGATATGAAACACTACTCAAAGGGTCTGTACGTCTTACCAATTAAAAAGTCCTTTAAACTAAGAAAGGAGAGCGGTGTAAACTCAGAGTGAGCAGATGAATGTAGATGTGAACTTGACAGTATTTGAAAGGTGGATCATGCTTCTCCTGAAGATAACAAGCAATAGACGTTTGAGTTGCTGAAAGTGCACACTGCATTGGAAGCACGGTCTGTGGGAAGTTTTTCTAGCTGTTGTAGTATGGTGGTAGGTCATGAGTACTAAGGAAGGGGATTCTGTTATTAAGGAGGTTGTCTTTGGTGGCAGGAAGAGTAGCATTCTGCTAGAATAGAGGCTTCTTCCCAACCTCATCTATGTATAAACCTGTCATCAACATGTGTGCTTTGCAACGGATTGTAAACTTTTATAGGGAAAATACTGTGGTTTTATTATTTTCTTGCTGCATACAACTACTAACTGGGCAGGTAGGAGTGGGTAGCGAGTAATTTAGAGATCTGGTCACCTATGAGCTGTTTTGTGCTTTGTTGCTGGTTCCTAGTGCTTTATTAGAAGCTATCACAACTGGTTTCTTTCCTACTCGCAGTTACTCTATTAGTGCTCAGTTTAATAATTCTCCTCCAGTGGGTAATTAATTCTGCCTCCTAATGCTGCCCACCTGCAGTATTGTGAGCAGTTTTTGTTTTGGGAAATAAGGAAGAGGATGTAGATGTTTTAAAAATGTAAATAAAAGTAATTCTTTTTACTTTTGAGTGAAAGTTCAATTATATGTAGCTAGGTTTTACTGTAATTGTTTCAATTAGATCATGCTTTATGAAAACTTAATTAAAACATCAGGTAAAATGTGACCAGATTATAGGGAAAAACAAGATTCAAGACTAATTACTTTGTAGGGTTTCTTTGGAAAGAGTTCTGTGAGGATTTGGAGCTCTTTCCCCACTCTGGTGTTAGGATTTCCAGTTATCCTCAAATACAAAAATTTATTTATAAATTTTCTCTGTGAAAGTATAGTAATGCTGTAAGTGCGGAACTTGCAAAGTTTTTATTTCAGAGAGATCCTGGATTTAGTTGTTTTTCTTGGTGGTAGCTTGTGTATGAATATTTTCACATAAAACTTGAACCTGACGTGAGAATGTGTTGTCCCTTGAAAGAGAATGTGGCTTCATTTTTAGCTGTAAACCTTTCAGTTTTAAGGACAGAATCCACTTCTTAGTGGGAGCAGATATGAAAGAGTTAAAAAAAAAAAAAATAACAGGAGGCTCTGTGTAGTGGCTGTGCCTCAGAGTACAAAAAAGCTGGGGCACTTAGAGGCTGGGGACAGCAAGCTGAAACAGCAGAATATTTCATTGCCTGGTTAGTCATCTTATGACTTTCAGTGATTTATGGCAACTTGTGCAGTGCAAGTCACAGGAAAAGCAGATTTTATCTTAACAAGGATAATTGCTGCATCTATGTTAACTAGAATGGGACTGTCAAATATGCCATTTTAAATGCTAACTCCTAATTCTTCTTAAAATTTCTTCTTTTCACAATTCTCTTATTGGATAGAGGCAACACAGCAGACTGCCGGATGAGAGAATCAGTGGAGTGCTCTGAGTTACAGAAGGGCATTTTAGATACCCATCTTTATTTCGTTTTAATCTTTAGGTTGTCTAGAGTTACCAGGGTCTTGTATCAATTAACGAGATTTACTGAGAACATCACAATGTTTCCCTGGCTTTCATTGCAGGCTGCCCTGCAGCTCTTCCTGAATCTTCCCCTGCTAATGTGTCCGGAGAATGAAAACAAGTCAGGAAAGAGCTGTGCTCCTGTGATCTGCGGTTCTCGCATCCCTTTGCTCTGAGTGCTGTTATTAATAAGGAGGTCTGCAAAGTAAAAGTTGGAGTAGAGCAACCCTGTTAGCAGAATTAAGTCTGTTGTTTGGAAGATGGCTGTCCATTACAACATGTCTAGAGGACTGCAAGTTGTCAAAAGCTGAAAGCCATAAGAGCAGCATCTCCCAGGTTTTCCTGAGATTTTCTGTCCTCTGCCAGTCTCTTCCCTGAGGCCTTGAGACTTGCAGTCTTGTTTTTAGGAAGCTCTTTTGTAGGCCATTTCCCTGATAAAATTTAGCAGTAGTTTCTTACTACCTGCAGCGTCCACCCACTCCTGGTTAGCTGCAACTTTCCTCAGCTTTTTGTCCCTTAGATGTTGGTAGTGGAGCAGTTCATCTGTTCCTTTTTTCCCTTTAGCACTTGACAGCTACTCTCGTGGTTTTTTTTTTTTTCCACAAATGCAGCAGCCTCATTCTTCACTTGTAACATCTTTGTTTTGTCCGTGTAAGCAACTGATGGAAGTAAATACGGAGCAAAATAGCTTAAAGTACCCTTGTATCCCTTGACATCTTGAGTCCGACACTGTGAATGCTTCAGTTGTGACTGCTGATCTAGACTATCACAAGTCATTTCTAGGAGTAAAGTTACAGGGCCTGAAGAAGTTCAACACTGGTTTGTCCCTCTACTAAGGACAGTCTAGTGCAAGATCCTTGTCCTCATAGTGAAAACCCTTTCTGAGACTTAACTGCTTTCCTTGAGAGAGCCTTACCTGGGATTCCTCCATAGGGTGTTCTCCTATTACAGTTGCATTTTACTGGAACTGAGTAGCTGTTATTGAAATGGTAGCGGGGAAACTCCAGACCATGGGGAGAAGTTGCATGGAAGCTAGACACTTAAGCTGAGGTGCTTCTCGTAAAGCAAAGAAATGTGCAGCACTTGGACTATAGATTCAAGATGTTGACTTAACCTGTTGTGCACAGGGAGCACTCTTACTTTTCCTAGTGTGCAAGAGGCGCGTGCCGTGGAAGGTGTCTTGAGGAAGCACTATACTGACTTCCACCACCACCCCCAACCTCGAATACTGCAAATATAGACACCATTTATTTTCCCTTATGGTCAAAAAATGTGTTTTATTGTTTGTAGACACAATCTTGTTTGTGTATGAAACCTCTAGTGTAGAGGGAATCTGAGCAGTCAGTGTGACTGGTATATTTTCATTATAATGATAGTTACATTACTGTCATGACTGCTACTTGCATTATAATGATATAGTTGAAAGTTACTTTTTAAAATCAGGCCTTAGGCTGTAAAAGGCTTACAGTGCTTTTGTTTATTTTTTAGAGCAGTAGTTACAAAACAATATAACTGGTACCTGTCTTCCTACAAATCATGTTGTTCCTTACACAAGTGGGTAACTAAATGTAGTAATTTAGATGAAAATACAGTTTTCTGCATTGATGGTTGCAATGTATTTACCCATTGCAAGCACAAAATTACTGGGAATGTAAACTAGACTAGTATTTTTATGAATGGCTTTCTAGAATAGTGAATGAACACGTTCAATGTCACTCCATAGTTTATGCCTAAAATACTGTTTGCAATGAGGTTAGTCTTTCTAGATTTGGTTTGTGTTTTTTTTTTTTTTTTTAATTAGTGGCGAGTGGTAGGTAAGAAAATGCATTTTTCTGCTCATCTGCATCTTAAGCTGCATGTTTGGAGTCAGTTGCTGGACTTTTCATAGAATCATAGAATTGTCTAGGTTGGAAGAGACCCTTGGGATCATCGAGTCCAACCATCTACCCTACTCTACAAAGTTCTCCCATACACCATATCCCCCAACACCACATCTAAATGTCTCTTAAACACATCCAGGGATGGTGACTCAACCACCTCCTTGGGCAGTCTATTCCTATTTGGTTATTTCAATGAAACCTAAAGCAGTTCACAGGAAAGTTAACTGGTTTAACTGTTTTAATAAGTGCAGTTGTAGGAAGAGGCACTGTTAAAACCACATTACTTCTTAGTTGAAGAGGGCTTTCAGGTATAATTGAGGGCCTGCTGTTAGCTGAGCTGTAGTTCACCTTCTAAAGCTTGTTCATGTTTGTTTCGATATCACTTCTCTTAGAATTATTGTAAGTTGGGTGAAGCATCACTGTAGTAGAATTAGGAAAGAAAAAAATGGTTTATAAACAAAAGTGCAAAGTTGGAAAGAAGTATTTGTTTTATGTGTAGCTTTCAAATTATTACCCTTGTCCTCTGAAAATAAAATTTCTCTGCACAGAAAATCATTGCTAACCCTTGAAGTGTTCAGCTGTTGTACTGGGGGTTTTGGTGTGGGATTAATTTTTTTTTTTTTTAAAGTATGTGAAGATTGCATGGTGTTCATAATGTTGGCTTTCTAGTATATATGAATGGTTATGCAGATGAGTCTTGCCAGATATTTCTGGGTCATTATAAAACCATACTGCCCTGCTGGAAACTGTTTGCTTGGCTGAGTCAGCAGAAGGAGCTGGATGGCCAGTCCTCAGCCTCTCAGTTAGTGGTTGTTGTGATCTTGCACCTTAGCACAAGTCCATGTCAGTCACTAGATCAAAAGTCTCGAATGGGAAATGGAGTAGCTGAAGTAGAGATAAGCATCCCGATCTGCTGCCTTGCTGGAAGGGGAGGAGCCACTGGCTGGGGAAGCAACTCGTTTTCTTTAGCTGTGACTGCCTCCGGACTTGGCCAAATGCATCTGCCTGTTTTTCCTAGGTGTAAGCAAGCAGTGTGTATAGTGCGTTGTCTGCATGTACTAAAGAATGTCTACAGCAAAGCACAGCTTTTATCGGTTACTATTTATTTGAACTGAAAGCTTTACTTATAAAGTAGATTAAGTAATGCTTGTCTTATGTGTCTATACAAGCTATCATAAAGAAAACTACTATGTTGTATTTATAATTTCCAAGTGAAAGAAAAATAAAATGCTCTTATTTTCTGAAGTGAGAAGCTTTTGCACTATGGTTAAAACAAAGGTTGCATTGAGTAGTATAAACATCTTGCTTCACTGTTTCACCCTGAAAGATCTTCCACAGCTTGTAAGGTCACAGTGTCTTTGCAAATAGTGCTTGATCAAAATTAATTCAGAAACAAAACAAATTATGCTTTTTACTAGTTTCTTTTGGTAGCTTTTAGTCACTTTTAGGGCTGATTGCTAATCTTGTGTTGTTATAATGGTTCAGAAATGCACTTCCTCACAAGTCCTGGTACCTTTCATGTAGAGGGAGCCATAGAAAATTCAATATTGCAGATTAGTGATGCTGCCTCCCCTGCATGCCTGTGTGCACACACACATACTTTTTGAGAAACAGTTTTTTCCTATTTAGGTTTTCATACAAATGCTGTTCCAGAAATAATTCATCTGTTCCTGTCTGGATCACTTTAGAAAAAGGAGAAAATCCATTTCCGCATTGAAAATTGCTAAATACAAATTGATAGCTGTGTAGATGACCAACAAAAGACTTTAACTATTTTGCTTATTGAAAATGTAGGTGTAAGTTAGCAACCAATTACTGTGCTTGTGTATTTTGAAGAAACTGTCTCTGATGAGCTAGCTTGATTAATTACCCATTTGGTTGTTACATTTTTATGATGTTGTCTTTTAGCTGGATTTCTTTTAGGAATCATTTGTATTAATGTTTTGAAGTACTCTAAAACAGGGCAAATCTTAAAGCTAGATCTGTGGATAGATTTGGGCAGCATAAAGGGAGTAACTTGTTTTAAACTTGCCAGCTTTCTGTAATGGGATCTACAGCCATGAACTACAAGCACAGGTTCCCATTATGCCACGCCGTGAAGAGGTCCCTCAGTGGGATACTCAGGAACTCGGGCAGCTGAGTGGGGAAAGTCTGACCTTGTGTGTGGCAACCTGGATTAAAGGGAGTATATGATGGCCATAAAGAAAGACTGAATATGGTAACTAACTCTGGGTTGCTGAGAAGTGTAAACTGTGATATGACATCTGTAGTGCTAGGCATGCTCTTATGCTTTGGGCAGTTGTGAGGATCTTAGCTTCAAATTTTCTGGATGTTTAGCTTGATTATTTTGTGTGTGGTTATTTAAATCCCACTCTCCTTCTGACTTGACCACTCAGAATAAATTTTCTCTGTAACATGTTTTTGGATTACTGTAACCTCGAATAATCTTAAAATAACTTTGGATAGAAGAAATTATTTGTTTTAAAAATTCTCTTCCCAAAATGAGCTGTTCTATGTATAGTACTGACGTTGAGGCTGAGGTTGAATAGGATTCTACAGTTGAAGTGGTTCTAACAGTTATAAATAGTTACTTTATCTGACCTTGAAAATTTTCTCAGTTCTGGTTACTTTTATGTAAAATTCTCTTTCTGTTCCTACTGTTTGACAAATTTCCCAGAGAAGTACTTTTTCCCCTTCTAGCTTTCCTGCTTATCTTTTGGTGTCCACAGATTGTAGCGTGTTTTGTATCCCCCTCTATATTGGGATGTTATTTGGTAGAACTGAATGCCTGCAGTTTCCTGGCTGTGGGTAGCATTTTCTAATTTATTGCGTGTGTGTTATTAAAGATTGCTGCAAATTTTTTGTATGTGTTCAAGTTTTTGATAAACTAAGTTTTCTTTTAAAAAACCTGGTAAACTAGGTTTTATTTTAATAAACTAGCCTGTACGTGGTAGGTTCTTGTCTATCTTGCCTCAAGTGTCATGGCTCACCTACTTTTTCCCATTTCATAACCATCCGGTTTCCAGATTAAAAAGGTTCCCTGGCTTGTAGAATTTCAGTGTAGGAAAATAAACACTGGGATAAATAGTCCCTTCTTGATTACTCAATTTGTGGTATATTCATGTTTCTCTACTATGATATGTGGTTTCCTTATGCTCTTCTTGTAAGATCTGCCCTGGAGATGTCAGAGAAAGTCCTTAGTGCTTTCATTACACGGGAATTGTACTCTGTGTTGCCATCTGTTTTTTTTTTTTTTTTTTAATGAGTTGGGTTTGCATCTGTATCTTTTGATCAAGGGAGAGTTTGAAACTTGAAATTACTCGTCTGTAATGCAGTTCACAAAAGCTAATGCTATCTTTTTTGGGGGTTGCCTTTACAATATGACAGTTGTGGTTGTTTCTAGTGGACACAATTTGAGGGTTTTTTTTTAGGTGAAGAAGGATTTTGTGTACTTTATCTTTACTGATACATATAACAGTGAAAAACCTTTTCATGGTCAACAGAAGGGATTATTAATCCAAGCTCATTAAGATATGATTGTTCTATAAATTCGAAGCTATATCAACTAGCAAGGAGCTTCATTTATTTTAGTTGAGATTATTCTGGGCCTTGGAATCTTCCACAGTTGGATGCCAAATAGTAACATAGGTTTTTGGCTCTAATTATAATGTTGGTCACTCTGGTTTGGGCTAGTGGCTAGATCGGGACATGAAGATCTACAATTACTTCAAATATTAGATGTTCAACGATACAGGTTCTTTAACTGTGGTGAAGCAGCTCTCTCTCTAATTTAATGATTTAGTGTTTAAATAAAATACAAGACTTTAATGAAGTCTGCTGACATTAAACCCCCAGTCTAGAGGAGACGCACCTAAATCTGCCTCTTACTGTGATTTATGTTCTCACAAAGCAACATGGATTTAGTATTAGTGGTTTGTCCCACTGTCCTTAGGTATTTCAGAGCTTTGCTGTAGCTGGGTACAGTTGTGCCACTACTAAGAAATGGGCGTCCACTCATCTGATGTAGTGGAGAGATTGAGATGGGAAAGTGTGCTGTCAGTCATCCTTCAAATAACTTTCAGTAATCGGTTATAAACTGCTGATAATGCCTTTACTAGATATGTGCAGTGGATGGAAAGCCTAGATATTAGAGAGAACTTGAGCTTTCTCTTGATGTTTGCACTCAAACACAAGTTGTTTCAATGAAGATTTTAGCTTTATCTGCTAGGGAAGTGGTTAGTGTACTACAACAGTGTTCAAACGCACTGTTTTCTCAAGTACTTCCTGTTAGCATGTTTAATGAGGCACTCTAATATCTCCTTAGGTTGACTGTCATTACTGAAAACTGAAGTGTTAACTGTAACAACAGAAAAGGACTCTACAAGACTATGAAACAAATCTTAATTTTTGTTTAGATTGAGCCGTGTAATTAAAGTATGTTGTACAGTTGTCTGTAGAATAGCAGTGGCTGATTGTTGATGTGGCTTCTGTATGTGTGTTTGTGAAAGCTAACGGTCTTTTAAAATCAATATCCTTGCCAGTTAAAATTTATCTATTTTGTGGAGGATAGACATTCTTCTCTCCACAAACTACTTAAATGGATTCTTCTTTATATTGACAGTAAAAAATATAAAATTACTGTGGAACTTGTCACTTCTTTCAAAAAGTTAACCAGTGTGTTGCCCTTATCCTTGAATACTACTACTCGGATGTGAGCAATGTTCTAAAATTATCGGTTGGCAAGAATGCCGTTCTTGTCAGAAATAAAGTAAAAACCTTAGAGTACAATTTGCGGGAACACAACTGAAAGAAAATACTTGATGAAAGTCTCTTTGTCCATATAATCTGATGTACTTCTGGGATCAATAGTGTTTCAAGGCACTAAATTTAAATTGCATGTCCAATATCCAAGATGTAAGAAGTTTATCAGATTTCCTGCAAAGTTGCTGGAAGAAAACATTAGCCTGGTGTTCAGCTGTAGCTTGGCAAGTTTCCCCCTGCCCTCTTTGGAATTTACTATTTAATTAAAAAAAAAACAAACCAAAAACAAAACAACAAAGAAAGAACAAACAAACCTTAAATTTGTATTCAGACTTTCTCATACCATAGCAATCTCTATTAAGCTGTTTATTAATATTTAATTCCTGATTCTCTTTGCCATAAACTTGTTTCTTCATCAGGTTGCCTCCACAAATCCTCCATCTGTGGAATCACTTGCTAAAGCTGCTTGGAATCCTTACAAGTAGTACAAACCACTATGGGCAGCTTCTTAATGAAGTGAACTTTAAATTTGGTTGCATTAAAGTTTAACATTTTAATGAAAATTTGCTCTTACCAGTTCATTCTAAGGTATATGAAAAAGTAAAACTATTACACTGGTTTAGTGTCTCAGTACAGCTTTCTATGTTAGTGAAGAATACCTCATTCCCATGACTATTCTGAAAGGAAATGTTTTAGTAACTTCTGTTTCTGCATCTTCATTTGGAACCCCTAACAATACAAATTTCTGTAATGAGCTGTGACTGTTCTTGTTCTTAATAGACATTACCGGCTCAGTTGCTGTACTCTGAAATAGGATCAGGGATACCTTTGCTTTTTGTTTTTTTGTGATTATTTCACATCCTGATTTTAGTTTCCAACTGGACAGTCTGGAGTCCCATGGCAGTTCGGGCCAGTCTCCGTTATCATACGTAGTCCTGCCTGTGGGTCACTACGGGCTTTTGAGCTCATCGTGAACAGTTTAAGGGAGCTAAGTGGTACACACCCCTTAACGGGCAGGTGGGTATCCTTTTAGCTGGTTGTATTCCCTGGTTTACCTGGTGTTGACACAGAGGGTCAGGACAAGCTGGAGGGAAGGAGGGACAGAACCATGATGCAAAGAGACACCAGCTCCTGGATGTGTCTCTTTAGCACTTGTAGTTAATCAGCAGTCCCATTTATTCCTAAGCATAAAAGGCTGATTCAGTTGCATGAGTGTTTTTGTTTTTTTTTTAAAGTTACCCAATTCTTGTCACCTGTCTCTTGTGTTTATGAACCTTTTGAGTAGGAATCTAAACAGCAACAACAAAAAATTGTCAGGAGTCCTTCCCAATGTTTTTGTTGCTCCTGCTGCTGGTTATTGGTTGATGCCAGTGAGATGAATGACACTTACATCCCTACTACCTTAGAGCTCTTTTTATTATGCTAGGAGTAAAAGTGCATCTCATTCAATATCCTGTCTCCAGGTTTTGTTGCTCATCTGTTTTTATGACACACCTTCCCTCATGTCTGCTAGACACACGACTGGAGTTGTAGTGGAAGTCCTGGTCTTTACAGGATATGTTTATATCCATCTGATCTTGCAAAAAGTCTTTAAAATTATTCCATCTCCCTAGTATTTATGCCCAAGAACTTGGGTTCCTTCTTTAGTCCTTTTGTTTTGCTACCTTAATCTCAGTTCTTAAAATATATTTTTAATTCTCCTAATTATGATAGTTCTCCTTCATGACCTTTTTATCTCTCCTGTCAGTAGGTTTGTTGACTTAATGAATTAACTTCTTAGTGAATTCTTTATAATGCTTATGTCTTCATACTGAAAATGCCTTTCTGGTTGGTAATATGATTCTAAGATGCTTTTTCATACCTGCTTTCTATAGATTGTCTTAAAATTGGGTTGTGTGCTCTATTGTCTCTGCTTTCCAATGGTAAGTCTGCAGATTATAGTAGCAGCTCTAGTAATTAGTCTCCTAAGTGATTTTGGAAGTGAAAAAACATTTAATATGATGATTTAGGTCCATCGTGTCATCCAATGCTTCCCGTATAATAATTAGAGGCATCTTGTGGTCTAAATTTAAGGAATCTGTCATCTTTTTTTCTGAACTATATTCTTTAATGAGGGCAGAAGGTTAATGCCTTGGTTACTCAAGTTGATAGAGATTGGGCTTGCCTGCTCTCTCTTCTCAGATTTCATAGCTGTGGTGCACAATGTAGAGCTTAAACTTTCTCTGACAGATTTCCAGTTAATTGTTTTCATTTTCTTTTCCTCACATCTTGTCACTTATTGTCTTTATTAGTTAGGTAGTAATATACTTGCCTGCAGCAAAATTCTTTTATGTGATGTGAGCAGTTTAACAGTGAGAACATATTAGAATGTGTCATCTAAGTGAAAATGAAAGCATTCTCATATGAAAGATTAAGCAAAGATTACATTGCAGCCATATTTATTTTGCTAGGAAAGCTGTTCTTTGTTTTCATATTTCTTTAATACCTATCTATTAAAATAACTACGTAATGAATACTGGTTATGTATTACAGAGATTTTTTTATAGTTGTTTAATGTTTAATGCCTTGCATCTAACTATGCCTTTTTACAAGAACTTACTCTCCTGTGTTCTGGTGTGTCTTAAATTGAAATTAGAGGAGGAAAATCTGGAGCACACTGATGCATTCTAAGACAATTGAAAGCAAATCTGTAATGTAAATAACATTATAGCACCTAAAGCATTATTTCCTTAAAGTGGTATGATTTTTTTTCCTTAATTTGATATGTTTCAGGATAACCTTTTTACTCCTGGTGAATTTTTTAGAAAGAACTTTGGTTTCTGTGTGAATGCTTCCTGGAGGGCAGCCAGTCAAACTGGGGAGGCTTTCCTAATTGCTTCCTTCCATTTCCTGAAACCTCCTCCTGCCACACTCTGGTTCAGGCTCAGAGTAGCAAAGCATATGTTTTGATATCTAAATAATAACTGGAAATACTTAACATAAATTTATCTTCCAAACTGAGGTTTTTGTTTGGATGTTTTGAACCTGCAGTTTTGGGAAGCCCACTAAGCAAGTAAGGTCTGTGTACAATGCCAAAAAGGCTGTTTTTGACAGCAACGTTGTCTCCGAGTGAGAAAGCTGACACGGAAGTCACAGAATCATTTTGGTTGGAGACCCACCTGTGGAGATGGTCAGAACCTAACTGAGCATGGTCCTGGGCAGCCTGCTCTAGCTTACCCTGCTTGAACAGGGGTTGGACTAGATGATCTCCAAATGTCCCTGTCAGTCTAAACAATTCTGCGTGATTTTGAACTAATATTCTAACTCCTTAGTTTTTCCTAAGAGATCACGTACTGTTTGTTGCAGTTTTGATAATAAATAACTTCAACTGTCATATTAATGCCAGCTGAATAGCTGGTATCATTGACTAGCTTATTGAGGTGTACAAGCTTCCCCTTCCTCTGCTAATTCCTGTAGTCATTAACTTTGTGGCAAGAACACAGCAGAAACAGTAAACCTCCTGCTGTCATGGTGCTTCTTGTTCAAGACACTTTATAAACATGTTTTGACCTTTACACTACCCTTATGTTAGAGCAGAAGGCTTTAGTTTTACCTGTAAATGGCAAGCATTGTGTTAGCTGGGGCTAACAGTGGTTATATTAGTGATATTAGCTACTATAGCTAATAATTAAAATATGAGTGATAGCTGTTGGTCTGATCGATGCTGTGGCTCTGCTTTTTGGATGCCTGAGAAGCAGATTTGGCTGGCTTGTTTCTGAACAAGAATTCTCTGCAGATCCTGCGTAAAATCAGCCCTCGTTAAGAGTTGAAGGGGGGGGAAAGTAGCTTTTTTACAGAGCATATATAGGTTTTGGTTGTGCACATCTTCCTCACTGCTTTCCAGTAAAATCCACATATGGATGTTTCCATCTTTACCTCTCAAATTAGTTTCACTAGATGATTATTAGGGACGTGGTTTAGTGGTGGTTTTGGCAGTGTTAGGTTGATGGTTGGACTTGATGATCCTAAAGATCCCTTCCAACCTAGACAATTCTATGATTCTATCTATTTCAAAGATATCCTTCTTGGGACTATATGTAATTTTTCTAAACCTTTTAATGGTATCTGTGTTTGCAGGGCATGGGGGAGGGTGAATGCTAGGGACTGACTTTCAGTAGCTTCCAAGAGAAAGATGTAAGGTCAGTTTTCTCTTTTTGTCCCCTGAAAGACAGAAACACAACCCTGTTTTTCTTCCCTGGACTTACTGCACAACCCTGTTCTGTTTCTATTCCTGTCAGCTCCATGTTGGAGGGTTTGGTCTCTCATTTCATTCCTGGTGCTCTGCATTCAATCATCTTCTCTCATTTCTATGTTACTCTTGCAAACAGCAGGGAAGGTGTTTATGGGCCAAATGATAAAATAGCCACTGGCAAGCAGACTCTCCTGCCACACATGCCTTGAGTTACCATGGTTTTTTAGTGATGATTGGTCTAAATGGAGTAGTGGAGAGTGAAGAATGGCCTCAAAAAGCCCTCCAGAGATACCAAGCGTCTGGTCCATTGAGTCACGAATTCCCAAAGCTGGTGGTTATCGGAAGCTTGTTTAGGGTGTAGCAGGGGAATTATTTGATGGTTGTTTAGCTGGTGAGCCTTTCCTCAGCCTCTGCTGCCCGTCGCAGGCAGAGACCCTGACACTGGGCTTCGGGCCTGGCCCTGCAGAGCTGGGTGTCCTGCAGGCCCCTCCTGGCAGCGGGAAGATGGCAAGATGGCCACGCCGGGGTGGGGGAAGGAGCGTGGGTGCGTGAGGTGGTGTGCCCAAAGTGGGTACCTAATGGTGGATTGTATTTGAAAAATTGCTTCTCTCTCAAACTTGCAAAGGGCTATTTGAATGCATTTTTCCATGGTGCATTCTGGTTGGCTTCGAGAAATGGTTGAATAAATTTTTAATGTGTTTTTTTTTTTTTTTTTTTTTTTTCTTCCTGACACTTATGTGGTGGGTTTTTTTGTTTTTTTTTTTTTAAATTCCATGTGAGCTGCTCAGTCAATAGGAGGAGGCAGAATTGGCGCATCCTGGGAGTCTCTGCCGGCAACCGCGTTATCATGCCGAGAGGCTGCTGCGAGCATTTACCTGTCGTAACAAAGGATCTTCTGATGCCATTTTATTATTAAACAATCTATATTCCTTGCTCGAGGTTTTGGAGGCTCCCAGCAGTTCTGTCAGGCTAACCTTATTGCTAAAGTTGATTTTGTGTGTGTGAGTCAGCCAGGCAGCGGTGTGCCGGCCGAAGCCTCCACCATTTTATGACAAAATCTTTCTGCCATGAGCCGAGCCGGGAACCACGGCCATGCTTCAGGAGCTACCTGCACGCTTTTGGGGACCCTGTTCCTTGCTGGGGGTGCGGCACTGGGCCGTGCTGGCATGGGGCTGTCGGTGTGGACCTGGTAGAGCTGCCCTGGGCTGGAAGATGTGATGTCTCTGCTGCTGCTGGGCCGTGCTCACTGGTGCTCAAGTTGTATCTCGGCTGGCTTCAGTCAAAATGTGTTTTTGTGTGTGTGCCGCCAATGTACTTCCAGTTTTAATGACAACAGAAATTGATGTTGATTATTGCTGTTGGTTCTCTTAAGGAAATTGGGATATACATTTCCTTTAAATAAGAGTGTGACTTTGTTGCTGGGTTTGGACTGCCAAAGCACGTTCTTTACCCAGCTCTGCTCTTTGTATGCTGCTGAACTCCTGTTTTGACAGTCTGTGTGTGTGCGTGCGCTCCTGTGTGAGGGACACACAGGCATTTGTGTCTATTAGACAAATGGGTCATTTAGAGCCATCACATAATTCGTAGGAAATACTACCAGTGTTAAGACAGAACAAAAGGCAGCTGTGCTTTAGCTTCAGTCTTTTTCTTCCTGACGGCAGTGAAGTTTTTAGTACTGCATATGGAATACTTTTAAACCAAGTCAAGAAACGATCAAGAAAGTCAAGAAAAAATCTATTCTATATAACAGTAATGAAATTACATAATAATAATAAGAGTAAGAATAAGAATAATAATGCTTGGCCTTGATTTTTCTTGGAGGTAGAAACCATTCTAAAGTTCTGTTTAAATTCAGAGCTGTGAACACTTGGCATCTTCAGTTAGTCACTTTGACTTAGGTGTACTTACTTGGATCATAGCATCTCTTAATTTCAAAACTATAAATATATTTATGTTTTTTATTTAGTCTTCGTATATCTGCAATGTGAATTGAAGTGAGTTATTCTTTCTGTCATTACATCAAACCTTGAACTTGCAATACAGCCACCAGCAACCAGTGTGTGTGCCCATGGGTATGCTTCTAGAATTCATTAGGTGTATTTTCTTTTTTTTTTTTCATCTTTCAGAACCTGGAAATAAAATTCTTCCAGCTTGTTCCATTTAAATGGTACAATATTTTATGATGTAAAAGGGAAGTAGTATCTCTTTCAATTTTATAACTGTAATTTCATTTATTCTTGTAGGTGTAGCATCTATGACTGTGCCAGTGTACATCGCAGAAGTTGCTCCTCCACACTTAAGAGGCAGATTAGTCACCATTAACACTCTGTTCATCACTGGAGGGCAGTTTTTTGCAAGTGTCGTTGATGGACTCTTCAGCTACCTCGAGAAGGACGGGTGGAGGTTTGTGAGTCTTCCTTGCTAAAAGCAAAACTGGCATGGTCATGATTTGGTTGAAGCTATTACAGTTCTTGTTGGTAAAACAGAGTTTACATATAAAGTGTTAAAACTGTACACTGAAATGGAACTTTAGTAATTAACTCTTGCTAAATCATATCCATACTGCTTTCACTTAGGCTTAATATTCACAGTATGCTTAGGTTTTTTGACTTTACTAAACTTTAAAATGGATGAGCAATAAACATGCATCAGAAGGCTTGAATGATTGTCGTGATGTTTATGAAAGCAGCTTGCCTTTTGCATTTAGAATAATTACATGCTGATTTTTCAAAAGGCAAATTTCCACTAAATACGATGCTGTATGCGGAACATACAGGTGTATTTTGAATATTCTTAATCTAAACAGTAGTAATTCAATAAGAATTGAAGTGAAGGATATTGTAGCATAACTTTATAGTTAAAAGTTTAGTTTATAGAATAATAGGAATATCTTTACTGTACTTTCTGGATATTGTGTTCTTCCCGTCGACATTGCTAAGCATTTCTGGACTGCAGCCTTACACCTGCCGTCTTTATAGTGGTGTGCTATTTGAGAGAGATGAGAAATTTCAGTGGCTCAGTGTCTTACTTGCAGTGCCGACTTGAAAAAAATAATTAATAGAAATGTGTAGGAGGAATAACTTATACATTCCAACTTCTGGAAACTTGTGCTTAATTATGTGTGATTATCTCTTGAAACACTCTTGGGAAAGGGACGCGTGTTGTTGTAGGGCCTTTGATTCCTGTTGCTACAGCCTGGAATCATTTTGCTATTTGAAAATCCTAATTTGAAGGATCCTCCCCCCACCCCTGATAGCTTGCAACATAAATACTGTTACGTCCTCTGGCTTCTAATGGAGCTGAATAGGGATTTCTAGGTGCACTGACATTTGAAGTTTAAGTTAGGAACAATTAATTTCGGAATTGGTACACAGAAGAACTTGGAAGCTGATCTTTTTATAGTATGTAAAGAAATATGCATTAAAACAAAAAGTTAATGTTTTCTTCTGATGAATCTATGGTTTAATTTGTGTATGTCTGAAGATTCAAGAAGTTTGAGTTTTTACTTTTTGTCCGTTTGATTGTTTCCTTTGCCTCTTTTGTAAAAAGGTGTCACATTTTGACCTTACAAAAAAAGTCACTTCATGCTGATTTTGTTTAATTCTTGTTTAAGATTTAGCTCTGCTTTGTGCTTTCTGAAAATGCATTGGTTACTTTAGCTCAAATGAAAATAGCATTTTCCATTTTTACATGAAGCTTTTGATGACCTTTTCATTATGATGCAGCTGCATTCTCTGACAGACTGCATGTCCACTTATGGAGAATGGAGAAACAGCCTTCACTGAAAGAAAAACTTAGTTTTATAGGATTGCTGATCCCTTTCTGGAGTTAAAGAAATACGCGCAGTTTTGAGAAAAGTTAATGGCATGCAGTAATGCATTTCTAGGTAGAATACAAACTGAAGTATTTGATCCCTGATGCCAATTGTTCAGTAGTTGCTTTATTATTTTAAATTAACTTTTAGCCTAAATAATTTGTTAACATAATGGCTCCCTATGCATGGGGCTGGGTGGGAGGAATGGACGAGTAAAGATATTTATTTAGAAAGGGAGCTCTGAGTCACTGCTACTGTTAGAGGCATTGTGCACTTTCTGTTTAGGCAGATTTTTTTGAGTTCAGTTTACTTCAGTGGTTAGGGATTTGGCTGGGGGAAGCTTTTGTGGATGTAAGTGTTTTTTTCCCCCATTAGTGGGCTGACACATAGGAGCTAAGGATGTGTTTGTAATCTCTGTGTTTCAGTAAATACTAGCTCATTGGAAGAAAAATATAAGCTAGCAAAGTATCTGACAAGTATTGATTTTATTGGAGCTGTACTTTTTGTTTAATTGTTCAGATAAAATAAGATATTCCCTAGCTTGAATTTTTACAGCTTAAAAGCAAACTTCTAGACTTTGGAAAAGATCAGTCAAAGAGCTAACAGTGTGATATAGGATGTATCAGTTTTCAAATCAAGCAGTGACATAGCATTGACAAGTACAGTTGCATTTAAGTGATAATTTAAGTGAAAAATATAATTCCAGTTTGTTAACACAGACAGAAGTTACCATCTCTTGATATGTCACTTTGTAAATATATTTAGATAAAGTGGAAGATTAAGTGAAGGCAATAGTCGTTGTCAAATGTAGATTTCATCTTTCAGTAAAACACTCGTGTTTCGATATGCCACTGTACCTCAAATAGGAATGAGACCCCCACCCACTGAAATACTCCATAGCTGTTCTGATAAATTCTACATTGGTGTAACTTATTGTTCTGTTTGGAACGAAAAATAAACTATTCTAGTAAATTCAGGCCTTTTAACCTACTCTCATGTTCCCATCTTCCAGATTCAGCATGGTGTGTTGAGTAGTGAGGAGTAACTGTTTCTTGTAGCCTGCTGGCTCATGATGGATAACTTTTGCTAAGGCAGTAATGCTGTGTTTTATGTACATGCTAAGTACCATTCTGCTGGATTGAGCAGAGTGAAGTGAAGTGAAACTATTGATGATGCGTTGGTGAGAAACTGAGGCTATGCTGGTGATGAGGTATCCAAAGATTCTCGGCTGCAATGCTGGAGCTGTTAATAAGGGATTGTGCACTTGTCTGTCCTCAGCTAGTTTACTGCAACCTAAGACTGAGCAGGGAAGAGTGAAGATGGTCTGTCACCTAGAAAGAGTAGCCAGGAAATGCATGGGGAGAAATCACAGATGCTCACTCCTGAGTCATCACATAAGAAAATTACATCAATTATTGTAGCTCTTAGTGACTGAATGGCTAAGATTGGAGTGCTACAGAAAACAATAGGGAACTTTACTTTTTCTGGTCTCTGCTTGTTTTTGGAAATGCTGGATGTTAAATTAAAAATAAACCAAAGAAAAATATTTAACCTGACTCTTATGTCAGGTTAGCTTTATAAACCCTGCTAATGCCATCTTAATAGTATTGCAGCAGTATGTCTGAGAAGGAGAAATGTTACAGCAGACATTAAATTTCATGCTGTATTTTTTCAGGTCTGCTAGACATCTGGCTTCAAATGCCAAGTCTTGTACTCTGTGTAGGAAAGAACTATATTAGATTTCTGAAAGCTGGCTCACTGCATGAAATGTCTAAAATTGCCAGCCTTTTCTCTAAATTGTTTATATCAAAATTGCTTGATCTGAAAATTGCAACAACTCTCGAACTTGCAATGGATGTATGCTCTTAACTGAACGTTCTCCTTCTGACCTGCTCCTTGTACTCAACTTTGACCAGAAACATGTCGATTCAAAACTAACTTTAGTGAGTGAGCACTTTCTGTACATTTCTCTTTTATCTTGCCTCTGATAAACAATCCAATAGAGTCCAGCTGGTAGTTTTAACAGGCTGGATTGAGCTTTCAGGAGCTTCAATTGATTTTTGCTTCCTAAGATGACTGCAGGTACCCAACTGCTTAGTTCTGGAGGCTCTGCTGCATTTAAGGGACTGAAGGGCTTTGGAGGAGCAGAAATTAGGTAATATGAGTATAAAGGACTAAATCTGTTTGTTTAAATGCATTAAAAGATTCTTTTGCTTGCAGTTTGACAGAATACAGTGATGGTGTTTTTAATCCCTATGGTTTCGTTTTAGTCTTCACTTGAAGGAGAGAAGGCTTTCTAAATACCGCTCTAATGCAGATATTGAATATACAGTTTGGTGAGCTTCAATGGTGTATGTGTAAAGGTGATGCTGTATACAGCTACCAAAATGTTTGTGGAGAGGGAAGAGCATAGGAAGAAATGAGGACATTAATGAATGAGAACATTAGTGAATGAGGAATGAGAACTTAGCAAATTAGTGACACTTGTTAGATATGTTGGCTGAACATGACTCAACTAATAATCCTTCCACAAGCTTTGTGTTTTGAATTTATTTTCTTCCTTCTGCTTTTCTTTTTTTTTTAACTAATGATGAGCTATACCATTCTCAAAGTGTTAGAAAATAAGAGACTTGCTTACAGATTTCTTTCTAGAGCAAGATTTACTTGTATGACCTTTGGAAATTTTTGCTGGTTTAAGGAATAAATTAAGGAAGACAGGCCTGCATGAACATTGTCCCAGGATAGCCATCCTCTTTGCATTACCTTTTTGGTGTTCTTTTCCCCATTCTCCAGTTTGCTGCCCTGTCGTATGGCTCATGTTTTTCTTTGTTAAATGTACAAATGCCTCTAAAAGTCTTTTTCCATTTTCATCCAAAATGCATTTGGACTTGACAAATACATTTGGTTCATTGCCCTGAAACAAGGTTTCCATTAATGGTTGTGCTCTCTTTCCTACTCTATTAGCAATCTTATTTCATAGCATGCTTTATAAAAACTTCCAGGTGAGAGACTGCTGAATTGTCTGTGTGAAAGCATGTATCCTGGGGTATGAAGAGAGGAGCTAGAGAAGAGATTAGCAAATCTACTTAATCTCCTGACTGATGTCAAGGTGTGAACCTGTTTATGAGTACAGCCTACCTCAGTATTCAGTCTGAGGGCTAGTTTCTGGAGGTGTTTGATTATAACCAGTGATGTGAAACCTGTGATAGCTGCAATAGTGTACAGGTGACACCAGCGGCATTTAGAGTCTTTTATGGAAGTGAAAAAAATCTCAGTGGAATGCAAATGGAAAAAGGTCAGATTTAATAAGCAGAACAAAATTATGCATTGTTGCACTTCTCGTTATTCTTCTTAGTGTTTTATTGAAGGAATATAAAAATGTGAAGTATATAGTCCAGAACTCCCGATGAAGGTTGGTGGTGTGCTTGTCTTCCACAGACTTTTCTCCACTTTTCAGCTGGAGTAAATCGTGGTATCTGTGGGTATTGTCACAGGTTTCAGTGCTGACCCCTGGAGGCATAACTCTCTGGCCAGTGTAATTCACTGTTGAGTAAAGAACTAGCCTTAATGCTGTATATGGTAACACCCTCCCCCTCGGGCATCTAAAATGCTGTTTTCATTTACACCCTAACATTGCAACTGGCTAAAGATTTAAGAGCAGACTCTCTAAAAGATCTGGTGTAAATTGCTGCACTGGTGAAATGAACTTTTTTCATTGTTTCTGCTAATAGTCAGAAATTCTCAGAAGTAAAACAGGCATCTCCTTACACAAGAGGCATATTCCTTGGTCACCTGTGTCTTTGTATACATATTACTGACCAAATTAAGCATTTTTCATTGGCTGGTTTTGGTGGTGTTTGTTTTTTTTAATATGTCTGTAAAACAATTAGCACGATGTCAGTCTAATTTTTGCCATCAGCAGTACACATTTGTTCTCTGTCCTTTTGCTTTCTCTTTCTGTTCATTCTTTTTTCTTCACCGAAGGGACTATCAGTTTCCAAACTACTGTAATGTTTCATGGTTTTTATTTAGTCTGACTTGGTGTCTTTGGGACCAGTGGCTATAGGGTGAGCGATGGCAGAATAGTCAACAGATCTTAAAGATTTCCTGGAATTGAAAGAGGGGGTCCTGTTTTCTAAAATACTTGCAGAACATGAGTCTTGCTGCTTAACTTCTGGTGATAAAGAATACGAGGGCAGGAGGGTTTGATTTGTAAATTACAGCTTAAGTAGCTGTAACTGAGTCTTCTCATAGCATGTTTTTGTAGACATTTATTTATTTATTTATTTGCTTATTTCCAGGTACATGCTGGGCCTGTCAGCTGTTCCAGCAGTTATACAGTTTCTTGGGTTCCTGTTTCTTCCTGAAAGTCCTCGCTGGCTCATTCAGAAAGGCCAGACTCAGAGAGCACGGAGAATTCTGTCTCAAATGCGTGGCAACCAGGCAATTGATGAGGAGTATGACAGTATCAAAAACAACATAGAAGAAGAAGAAAAAGAAGTTGGAGCAGGTATGCTGAATGCTTGTTGGCCTCTCTGCCTATCAATCAGTAGATAAAAGTCAGAAGAAATGTTGAAACCGTAGCCTGTGGGAGCTTGATGTTTTTCTTGTCTATTTTGCTATTGTTTGAAATATTTCATATACTGGTAGCTTCAAAAATGAACAGATGTTTCTATGATCCTAGAGTTTTAAATTAGGTTCTGATTTCTTCAGTGAGGAAAAAGTAAAGTTGTGTAAGACTCCAAGTTTATACCACCTACGTGTATGTGAGAATTTCACTCAAAAAATTACTCAGTTTAAGAATGCACATCTTGAGAGTGGAAATAAATAAAATAAAGTTTGGTTTCTTTCATCAGTGGAAAAGGCCAAAAAGACACTCGGGAGGTCAGAAGGCGTTTTATGTGCCTGAATTATCCAGAGGCTGTATCCTGGCTGACCATATGCTAGACGTGCAGCCTTTGGAAAGATTTACAAAACTAGGCATGTCATACAGAGATTCTTTTTCAGTAAAGGCAGCTTCTGAAAGTCCTTTTGGTCTGCCCTCAAGAGAATAAGGCATCTAACTGAAATCCTTTTTTTACCCTTTTGTACCCTTATGCCATAATTTCTCAAAACTTTATGTATGTACTTAAGTGTATACTTATAAAGCAAGGTTACCATTCCATTGGCTTTCTGTCCTCTACATATTTTTTCTTTGCTTTGTGCTGAAAGTGTTAACCTGGGAATCTCAGATAAGGCTCTTAAGTAAGACTCTTCTTAATTCTTGCTTCCTTGAACATTAATAGGAAAATACTGTAACTTCTCATGAGCTGGTGGAAAGAAAAATGCAAGTTATTTTACATCTGTGTAAATTGAAATTCAGCACCTTATAATACCTCATCTCATTGCCTTATTGAGTTCAGCTTTGAGCCTTACAATAAATAATTAAGTATCTTGAAAAAGTTATTTGACACATATTAGTGAAGGGATTTTCAAAATATTCATCACTGGTGTGAAGCAGGCTGGACTTTTTTTCTCCCGTTATGTTTTTGAGGCTTTGGATATTTTTTTCCAGTTCTTTGGGGGGTGGGGGATGGGAAACTAAGTTAATTGAAGCTGATTTGATAAAAAGCTGAAGTGGATATTCATAGAACAGCTTGGGTTTGAGAGTCCTGTGCCAAGGTTCTTGATCCTATTTCAGGATTGAAATTCTGTGGAAAGTGACTTCCTGTCTAGAATTAAAGTTTTTATGCTTTGTAGAAAGAAAAGGAACAGGTGTTTGACCCATCCAGTCCCTTAATTTTAGGCACTGGGCTATAGGTATGACCTTGTTTCTCTCTCTTAAACCTTTCCTCATGCTGCTATTTTACTATTTGTAAAACAAATGTGGTGGTGTAAGACTGCAATAGGACTGACTCCAGCTCAGTTGTTAAACCATTCCTCTCTACATTTGTAACTTGGACTGGCACGCTGATTACGAGGTTGGTTGCTTTCTGGGATGTGCAGGTCTCTTGGTTTTCCCCACACACTCCCCCGAAAACTTAGTCTGTTCCTGGAGTTCAGTTAAATCAAGCATATTCCTAGGAGAAAGCTTGGTTAAAGAGAATCAGTGTTTTCCACAGCTTAAGAGGTGTCACCAAAGAGGGGAGAGGGACTTTTTACAAGGGCATGTAGCGATAGGAAGAGGTAGACTTAAATTAGATGTTAGGAAGAAATTTTTCACTCAGAGGGTGGTGAGGCACTGGCACAGCGTGCCCAGAGAAGTTGTGGAGGCCCCATCCCTGGAGGTGTCCAAGGCCAGGCTGGATGGGGATTTGAGCAGCCTGGTCTAGTGGGAGGTGTCCCTGTCTATGGCAGGGGGGTTGGAACGAGATGATCTTCAAGGTCCCTTCCAACCTAAAGCATTCTATGATTCTATGGTATGCTGTCGCACTTGTTATAAAGTTTTAGCAAATAGGCATTAGATAGATAATGAAAAACGAGTGACCATTAAAACTTGGTTATAATTACACTTCATCCCAGTTAACCCAAAGAGTTTGTTGTTATATAAAGGTATGTTGTGTATCAGCATAAAGACATACATTATTTTTGTTACCTTTCTGTGACTTACAGGTGGTATTTACAAGTGGTGTTAAATTGTAATTACTTTCATTTCTTGAGGAGTTGTCTGAATCCTCAGTATTGAATTTGGCATACGTAGTGCAAAAGCAACTTACTGTTCATGGCTTCATTGCCAGGTGTTCAGGTATTGACAACTTTGCATTTCATTTTGCTATGTGTATTTTGATTGTGGGTGTTTTTTTTTTTTGTTTGATATATTGCTGTAGTAATTTTTGTATTAATTTCTCTTACTTGTGGCAGACAATGTTTTAAAAACCTAGTTAATAGCATTGACAAATGATGCTAGTATTTCCTAGCAGACATTGTGGACATCATTCCAGTTTTACAAAAAGCATTAATGACCCTAAACTGACAGTGTGTGTATGTGGCATTCAAGGAAAAATAACTTTGTAGATTGAAAATCATCCAGCTTACTTTTAGGTAAAAGTTCCTTTTCCTTTCCTGTCTTTTCCTTTCTTGAAAAAGAACAGCTGTTCTTTTTCATTAATTGATACATGAGTGTCTTTGCCAGTTTCTTAGGACATAATTTTATGAGTGAAAATAAACCTGTGTTTGACTCCTTCTCTGCAAGGGAGTAACAGAATGTAACTGTAGCATATTCTCCAGTCCCACACTAAAACCTGTAATTCCTTTTGTAACTGTTTCATCACCTATTCTTGTCATGGAAATAATGATTCACAGGGGAACTTCATCTGTGTTGTTTAAGCTACTTTCTTAAAAGTTTGATTTTAATGTCTGTCATGAAAGGAGAGAAGTTCATTGCGTTTTCAACATGGCCATCAAGCAGCTTCTGTCTAGAAAATAGTAAAAATGCCTTCAGCAACAAACTTCTGTTTCAGAAGTCTTTTGTACCAATGTGGCATACCTGTTAAACAAACGATTCACATTTCTTTATCCTTTCTAGTACATTCCACCAAACCACTGCTGCTTATACTGCTTAGCGGCTTATATTTTAGCATTTTCAGATGGGTATCAGGAAAAGGATGTATCTTTTTGACAAACACTTTCCTCATGACCGGTTATGCAAATGACATTTTTTTCTGGCAGTCATGAATACCGCTTTTGCGTGCTCCATTCTGTACTCCCAGTGTGACTTTTGGCGTTGTAACCTTGCATTTTCAGAAGTGAAGGAAAGGACATTGCATTCTGCAGTAACATTACAAGACAAGCTGAATCTTGGTCAAGTCCAGCTAATCATCATCTGTTAATGTCATCCCCTTCTCAGATGGTGGGACTGTAGCACAAAAGGGAGGTGGTGATAGAAAATCAAGGGTAGAAGGACTAATAAGGAAGATGTTAGAAAGAAGAGAGCTCCCCAAGAGTTGTGGAAAAAGTAGCTTATAGGTGCAAAGTGGCCTTCCCCTTCAAATACGCTGTGGATCCCGCAGATCCTGCAGCGCTTGACTCAAGCTCAGAAGCTTTAGGGGAGAGAAAAGGGGAGAGAATGGTCAGAAGGGGTTTGCAACTGACAAAGACATCGTTGGGAGAGCATTCTGGGGTGACTCTTCCTTGCAAAATATTCCCGACTTGCACTGCTGCTGAATTGTAATTTTTAGTACAGTTAAGGCAGAAGTTCTGTACTGCACGTTAGTTAAAAACAGGCGATCGAATCATAGCAGTGCAAGTAAACACTGGCACAGCAACTTAATACACAGGTATAAATGAAGTAGCTTGTGTTCTGAAGCAAATTAGAGGGTAGGATTTGTGATGCGAATTCTAGAGCAAGCACTTTGGAGTTAATTTAATGCAGTGGTTTTGTGTGTGACAATAAAGATACCTAGCAAGCCTTTTGTAAAAGTTTTACAGGCTGCCAGTGAAGTGGTCATTTCAAACTGGAAATAAATCATTATAGCATCCAACGGAGACATTTTAAACGGATCATAATTTCCTATCTGTTTGACAACATTCCAATGTTAAAAGCAAATAATTGAAAAGTATCAGTTTGTACTGTCTCTCTGGGCAAAAGCATCTGCAAACTGCATGGCTTTTCCTCACGCCCCTCTTGTAGCAATACTGAGCTGTGATGTGCCAGGATGCGTGGTATTTCACAGGAAATCAATAGTGATGAGTATAGTACTAACTTAGCATTTTGATGAAATGAACATAATTTGCATTAAGACTAGACATTTATTTTTCTGTAGATGAAGGATGTGTAACTATGGATCATAATTACACTAGGAGAGCAGTGTAATCTCCTATTTATCCCACATTTCCCTAACCTGTGAATTAGGATTGAGACTCTTGAACTTATCTGCTATGCCTGTGAACCTTTGCATTTTATTATGTGTTCTTATCCATGTATATGTGTCATGTGATCATCAAGATGTCTCTTTTGCATGTGTTATGCTTAGTAATTCTGGCTGTGTATAACAGTGGTGCATGGAACCATGCTGCTTCTGTGAAATTCATTGAGTGATTTAGAAAATTGATCATTACACTGTAATATTGTTTAACCTACCATTCTGTCTCTGTAGCAGAATGTTATGTAATGGGCACTGCTTCTAAATCAGACATTATCATTATCGTTATTTTTAATACATTTTTTTGTGATAGCCTAGCATTTTTTTTGTGAGACCAAGAAAAATGTATCCGTGCTGCTTGACTCACTTTACTTCTTTGCTGAACTTCCGATTGGATTGGTGAGTCAGTCTCCTTTTTAGGTTTTGTATTTATTTCCCTGTTGGAGATAAATGTGTTATGGTATAAAGGTAAAATCACCTCATTTCCATTAGGTTTCAGCTCATAACTTTACCCAATTAACTGTCAATAAAAATAGGATATTATCAGGCAGGAGATCTGGACCCTCAGTCCTTCCTGGTTCCAGTATATTTCTGTTTCTTGCACCTTTTCTTCTTAAGTAATATTTTAACTTGTTCGTATTCCTGGCTATGGCTTTGGAACCATTTGACATGCATCTTTCTAGGAAGATACTGGAAGTTTGCAGTGTTTTCATTCTTAATCATAATTCTCCCCTTACTTCTGGGAGTCCTTTTTATCCTCGGCCGTTGCCTGACATGCCTGGTGTTCAAAAAGTTACAGACATGCTAATTATTATTGGACATCAGCTGGAATCTTATTTAATGAAACTTGATATTACTGTGATGCTCTGGGAGGGCTGTGCAGAATTCTGAATCATTCCACTTCTGGACACTCAAGTCCTTATTTGAAGTTAATTCCTCTTTTATGATATTAAGTGGCCGTTGTTGCCTGTAACCATGAAATTAGTCTTTGGGGAAAAAGAAACAAAGAAGAAGAACATTGAAGAAAACCCCAAATCCAATATGGTTGGTCAGCCTGAAATTCTTGCTTGTGGCAGTACCACCTGCCAGGGTCAGTCCCAGGTGGGTTTTGTTTTGGATTTTGTGAGAAACATGGCCAATGCAAGAAGTACTTGAAAGGAATGTCTTAGTTTCATTCTTGTATTTTAGCCATTTGACATGTTGAATTATTTCTTTGTCTGTTCCCTTAAGAACAAAAATTCTTGCTGCGTATGTCTCCACTGGAATTTGTTTTGAGTTGGACCCATAAAGAAAGCACTCTGGATAATTTAAAATTCATGTAACGCAGGCAAATAAAACATGGAGACATTCATCTTGAGAAAGAGTACTAACTCAATTCAGTGTATGATCAGATAACAAGGAAAAGCCTTCTACAGAACTTGGCAAGGAATATTGAAAGTATGAATTACTGTATTAAACAACTGATAAAGAGAGAGAAGAAGATTTTTGGTTCTCCTTTTATCCTTGAAGTCTTTTGAAAGGCTGACTTATTCTTGCAAGTATGAGAAATATAGTGTATAAAGAACATAATTGTTTTTCTGCCTTTTACAGATCACAACTGCTATATTTTAAAAATAATAGTTTGATTCTGGTATCCTAGTTTGTGCGCCTAACCCTGAGTTTGGGAATGTCTGTATACTTTAGGAATCCTGGTGTGCGTGTTTACCCGCCAGGGCGTTTCGAGTCAGCCTTGCTTCAGTGGCTTATGACCAAAACCAATCCCTTAATCTTTCACCTTGGTTTTCAATGTGCTGACAAATCGGATGCTTATCTATTGCCTGTCTGAAGATCAAATTCTTTAGGGTAGACTGCTTCAGATGTATGTTTTGGAACAGACTCTTCTTTGCCTGAAGGCCAGACAGATTTGATGTATGGTAGTTCCATAATTCTTTGCAGGGAAAAAGCAAAAGTCTGTAAAACTTCACATAAGTATAGGGAAACACTGTGAGGCAGGAGGGTTTGGTTTGGTTTGGTCTCTTTCCCCACTTCAGATTCACCATGAAGTTTCTGGAAGTAAAATTAGCTTTCCATTGACAGTGTTATTAGCCTTATATTAGTTCACAGCTTGTGAACCCTTCAGAAAATTCAAGCTACAAGTCTGGAAAATAAAATAAAATTAAAAAGACTTCATCTCTTATCAGTTCAAAAATAAATTTGGGCATAATGATTTTGTTTTAAGCCAAATGACATTATTCACAAAATGAAGCTGAATTTGATGATGATCAGGTATTATTAACTGCTGCTCTTCATCTGAGGTTGTTTGTGGGACTACATGTCTGGAAACAGTATTGGATTCCACTCCAATACTAGTGCACCACTGAACATTCAGCTGCTCTCTATACTTTGTTTGGGAACAGGTATCTGTTTTGTGAAAACACATGTTTCAGAGTGGAAAAAATGATGGAAGAATAAGACTGGTGATTGATGTCCTTGCATGAGAGAATGTGGTTCTTCTAAAGAAAAAACTGACTGAAGGAGAGGCTGTGAATAAGGATACTGTGTTTTGTTGCAGTGGTGTCCAGGGGAATACGAATTTGTAACTTGTTCTTAAAAAACAAACAAATCCCTACACTCCCCACCCCTGCAAATTTAACTAGACTAGTTTATTTTTCTTTCTTCATGTGAACAGCCAAAATTACGCATTTTTGGCTAGTGATTCAGGTGTTATCATTCTCTCTGTTTCCTGTTTATTATCTGTTAGAGCTAGCTACAGTACTTCAAATTTATATTAAAAGAAAAAAATACTTTTCTATAACACATAGGGGTTTTTTTGTATTTAAACAAGCTAGTCCAACTGACTTGAACTAGATCAGTTTCTAGAAGCTATTGGCTTCTGGCCCAAATTTCCACGCCTTCTGGGCATGAACTTCAGTTCAGTTCTAGAAAGCGATAAGCTAGACACATTTCTTGGATTTTCTAGAAGTAGCGCTTAGCTGTATAACTTGGCCTGTTATTAAAAGTCTGCTATATAAAAGCATAAACTTTAAACATTGTTTGTAACTGTATACGTTTACAATAGTTCCTTCCCAATTAGTCTAAAGGAAAACCACAAAAATAGTGTGGCATGTGGTGAGATTTTAGGAAACATGGACTAAAGATTCCTGGAAGAAGTGAAACTTGAAGGGCTTGGGGGGAATATTCTTGGTCAACAAAAAGCAAAATGGATGTGTGTAACATGAGTAACAGTAAAGAACTGAAGCAAGCTGAAAAGACTAGAAATAGAGATGGAGGGAGGGGAAGAATAAAACAATAATAATAAAAAAAAAAAGACCCAAAGGAGGTGGTTCTTGTATTGTTCGGAGGCAAACCTATTCTGAAAAGTAATAAGACTTGTTCCTTACTCCGTACAGGAAAGGGAGAGGAAATAAGTGGTGGGAGACACCTACACCCTGTCCATAACAGGCATGGTTTGTTACACTGGGAAGGGATCCTGAGGAAGTGAGGCGGGCCTGAGCGAGAGATGCCTGTACTGGTAAAAGGTTGTCATAGGATTTTAATGCTGGTATAGGAATGAAAGGGCAGAATACATCTGCTTAAAGAAAAGCTACAACATTTAGCAGGGGGCTTGAGGCATCTGGCAGTGGGGCAGCCTTGCCAGCAGTGGTGGTGCCATCACCTCATCAAGACTGCAGCACGAGGATTTATTGCTGCCGTCATGCTCGCCGGGCTCCTGCCTCTTTGGTCTGAAGGGACCAAATCAGGGCTCCAAGCCTTGGAGTCAGTGTGCTGGAGAGCAGGAGAGGTTTGAGGTGGGATGCCTGGAGCGCAATAGCTTGGTTGTGTTAGAAATGGGAAATATAATTTTGTATTTCCTACGTGCGCTTGTGCAAGAGATGGGCATACACTGCCTTCACGGCAGAATTTGCTCTTTGGGCCTTTGTTTTTTTCTAACGGGGTTACACTGATGTACTCGTTTCTCATCTGAAATTACAGATCTACTTTTATTTATGTATATCATTCTTAAGAAGTAATAAAATTGTGGTGCCTCTAGAGCTGCTAATGGGATTCAAGAGCTCAGTTAATTAAAAAAAAAAAAAAAAAAAAGGCCTGGTTCTTCATCGTTTCCCTGCTGGATGCAGCATCTGCACTGAATACACAATTCTAAGCCGAATGCTCCCACTTGAGCTGCCTGTTTACATGCAGCAGGGATTCAGACAAAATAGACAGTGTGGTGTGAAAATGTTAATGGGCATAGGGGGGAAATTTTTTTTAGACTGCTGAGGAATAATTATAACACTTCACTAAGCTTAGTAATATGATTCATTATTTAGCTCTTAAAGCAGGTTCTGTGGCAAAAGTTGGAGATAATCTTGCAGCTTCCTTGCTCTCTGACCTTGTGAAGATGAGTGGAAACTCTAAAATGGATTTAAGGTTTTTAATAAAAATATTTCTATGTAAATGCCACAGACAAGTAGCTGAGTAAACTTTACCTATTGATCCCATTTTAGCTTTTTCAGCATAATCTTTAAAATTAAAAAAGGTTTTGTGGTTGACTTTTTTTTTTTTTTTTTTTTTAAATTCATATTGCTTTGCAGTGTTGTAAGAACCATGTCAGTGCGGACCTGACTCTTGCTCTGGTGCCTCCTCGGTGACAGGCTTTGCACAAGGGCAGAACTTGATCCGCCCATCAGATGTTAAGGATTCTTCAACAGCAGTAGTTTTTCTTTGGCTCTGTAGTCAGGTGAATACAGTGTTTATACAGCCTGTTCAAACTGAACTACTTTGTTAATAGGAAGAAACCATTAGGGAGGGAAAAGAGTTTTAGGCGGTGTTTGCACTTATTTCTTTTATATAAGGCCATATTCTGCTCCTGCAATCTATTCAGGCTTTATTTTTTTTGGAGGCCTTCACCAAGGTGTTGTCTGCCTGATTTTTCTCCAATGCTCATCTTTTTCTCTTGCTTTATAAAATAACAGCATTGAGTTTTTTTGATCTATTCTGTTTTCAAGACACTATTCTTCTAGCAAAGCCAAAGGGTTTGTTTCAGAATAAGCAGCTATCCTTGCATGCCTCTTGATAGTTAAGCCAAAGTATTAATGCAGTGAGCATTTCAGTTAACTCCTGTCAACCAATGTGAAGTCTATCACAATTGGCATGCTGCCATGTGTGGATTGTGCTTTGTTTGACTGAAGATGGATTTGGGGGGTGGTGGTGGGAAGAGTACTTTAATGAAGTTTGCTGCTGAGCATGTTGCTGCTATGACTCCCAAACTATCCATTTCAAGTGCTCCCTTACACAAATATTCTTGAGCTTTCCCTATGCTGAAAAAGCAAGTTGTTGGGATTTCTTCCTTTAGAAAATAAATGAAAAATACTGTAATCTATGATTACTGTAGTACTTCCATGTTGACTATTTGACATGAATATATATTTAGATCTAGTGCTTTTATCTAGGAGATAAACAGGTTCTTTCTTCACGTTAATTCTGTTTGACTGTAATTTTTACAAGTGGTGAACTGGTTCAGAATTGTATTTCATTCATAATTCTTTGCTCAGCAAAAAGTTAGAAAGTTAGAATTCTGCTTTCCTTTTTGTTGTTGGTTTGGTTTTTTTTAATGGTATCCCCTAAGCCATAGTGGTGCTCGATAACTGTGTAGTAGTGTGCTAGTCTTGCTATAGACCCAAATCCCTAGGAAAGAGCTTCCTCCTTGTGTTATTTCACTCCAGAATAGAAGGGTGGGCATCACCTTTTTTTTCCATTTATCATCTGAATGATTATGTCTGTGTGATGTTTCTGTATGTGAAGAACTTTCTAGGAAGTTTACTATACTATTTTTTATTCTAAAATATTACTGTTCTCCTGCAAAACATCCATGTAGATTAGAGTGGTTTTATATGGTTGAACCATGTGTATGTGTGTGTGAGAGATAACTAATGCTGCATGAATAATTCACAACGAATAAATTACCTAATTAATTTAGACTTTCTTTCTGCTTGTCAGTTGTCTGTGGAGAAACTGCAGTTTCCTTAGACATATTTGTTTCGGAAGTGTTAAAGTGCTTTGGATTTTTTCTATGTGAAGCTGTAACAAATGCATTGCAAACTTGAAATATTTAGTATACATTCTTTGGAAATTTTGGCTTTCACAAATATTAAACTGTATTTCAATGATGTTCTAGAAATATCTGTACAAATAAAGCTCCGAATACCTCTATTAATAAAATAAAAAATAATAAAAGAAAAATTTAAAAGAATCAGTAAGACTGCTCCCTCTCCACCCCTGTTTTCAGGTTTCCCTTTGGCTAAAAAAAAACAACCAACCCAACCATCCCCCCGAACAAACAAAGAAAAAAACCCACCAACAACAATTCCTTCACCAAAAACTGTTTGTCATTTTTTAGCGTTTTTTTCCCCAGGAAACCACTATTCTGTTAAATGTCTTTTTCCTATGAGGAAAGGATCACTCTGCTGTTCTAGTAGTGGTCAATTTGTATACGGCTTTTTTTCTGTGAACGTTCAGAGGTACATATTGCATTTATACATAATGGTGATTTTGAACTTTTTTTTTTTTTCTGATTCTGCATATTGAATATTTCTGTTTCTGTTGAATAAGAAATAATGTTTCCAAAACCAGTATAGTTCAGTGTCTATGGATATTCACATATTTACCAAAAGTCATATGGAAAATGTCGTTACATAGTCAAAATTATCTTACAATGCAGCCATGGTGTTTTATGAATGAAGAAATAATTTTTTTCTCCAATATTGTGAGTTACATTTAGAATTATTTTGTAACTAAAGGTTATGAGGGCTTGAAAAATTTTTTCCTTTTCCCTGCCATATTTAGTGAGCATCCAGTTCTCCCCTTAAAGAGCTGACCGTATTCAGGCCAATATTTAGTGTCGGCAAACCTAGCACATTGTTATTTTTCCCCTCTTCGGTTGCAAGGAGCTTGGAGAATTGCTAAGAAACTGCCGAGAGTTCAAGTTGCTGTATTGCTTGTAACTGCTTAAATATGCTTAATTTAACATGCTGCTTGTTTATTCTGTCCTTTTACAGTGAAATGACAGTTTTTATCGTAGGTTACAAAACAAACATCTTTGCTGTAACACACGATAGCCTTGCTCTGCCAGCTTGTCTGCAGTGGTGGGCAGGGGCTGGTGGAAGCCCACTGGCATTTATGGGGTGTCTGTGTGCCCAAACTTGTGCAAATTGGGGCTGTGAGGACTTCCAGGCAGTTCTTTGCCTTATAGAACAGTATTTTAGGGCAGAAAGAGTGTAGATCTTTCTTTTGGTACTAAAACTGCGTGAATATATTTGTTTTTTTATCAGCACTGAACATCTTTAATTTTTATGTGCATTCTCCTTGGTGTCAGTGGCTATAAAGAGAACAAAAATACCATTTTCTTCAGGGTATTTTGACCTGTTTGCCATCACTTATTGAACATGGAAAGGTTTAATTACAAATATTTAATGAAATGGTGCATGACTGCTCAAAACATTAAATTACTATTGAAGCAAAAATCAACTGAAAGTATACTGGAAATTGGATTTAAGAGCATAAATAATTTTAAAGTCTTTCTGTCCTTTTGTGAGTATATAGAGTAGATTGCGTTAGTTTATTTTCATTTAAATATAAATGTTGTATAAATATCTTATATAACACAAAACTCATGGAATTTTCATTGTAGCTGAGGTGGATGTAGCTCACTTAGGAGAGTGCAAGTATGGATATATAAATGAATAAATTATATCTTCTGTAGTGTATGATATAGAAAGTAGGTGATTGGCTCTCAGCCAGGAGATTTCCTTTTTAGTTAAAGCAAACATACGTTTCTATGGCAATAAAAGCAAATTTAAAATGTAGGTGGTTCTTACTGTTGCTAGTCTAAAATAAAGGTGGCAGTTGCAGAATAGTTCATTTTATAGCCAAAGGAAAACAAGATTTTTATTAAAGAAAAATGCATCTATATTGCCCCATACCTAATTTAAAAATTTTTGAATTGTAAGATCTTTCTGATAGTTATTTTCCCCCTCCTTTTAATTTCTCCTTCTTGCTTTTCACTCTTTGTAGCAAAAATCCACGTCTGCATATAAATGCTATACAAATCTATTGTTGTTATCAAGTAGATTTAAACTTTAATGGTGATTTGTATTACCTTTGCATCTTTCATGTTTGGTTGGAACTTTAAATTTTTAATGTTTTTTTTAGGTGATGATTATTTGTAGTAGTACTCAGAGACAAGAGGCATGAGAGTCTTATAACAGAAGATTAATTAAAAAGTGGTATTTACCAAAGAACACCAGATTAGGTAGGGTGGGTAGGGGATAAGAGGTTGCAAATAAATAGGGTTGAATATAGTGAGAAGTGTTTATCCTACTCTAATTACGGCACAGTATAACAATGGAGGAGGTCTGAGACACCATTTCATCTCTAGATTGGATTGTTTAGAGCTTCGCATCCCTTTGAAGCACATTCCCAGAAGAGTGATCCATTATAGAATACCCAAATACCAGCTATTCATGAGTGAGTAGCCTCAAATTAATCATCCTGCTCCCAGCTGTCATACTTGGTATCCTTCAAGCTGTTTACTTTTTTTGGTCTCCAAATCTTCCCAAAATCAGTAGGATAGACTATAGGGGCCTGAGGATTCTGTGGGGTTTTGTTTTGTTTGTTTGTTTGTTAAGAAGGGATTATGGGCAGCCTATTTCATATATAAGATGTTTTGCATCCAAAATTTACTGTTATTTAAGTATAGTGTGTGCATACATAAAAACCAAACAGTATCTTTTTGGTCACTCCTACACTGTGATTTGTTGTGCCATACCCTGCGAGAGGCAGAGCTTGACAGGTACCTGAAATGTTTATGTTCATTTAGCAGGATGGGAACATGTGGTACTGATCCAAGTTTGAAACTGTATCTTTCAGTTGATCTTAATGTCAGATTTCGTGAAATCCTCTTTTGCAACAATGGTCAAGATTTTCTTAAAGTTTTAACCTAAGAATATTTATTGTGAAAGTATTAACCTAAATTTGCAGAGGTTCTGCATACTCATTTCCCTCCTTGCAGTGGATGCTCACTTGGTTGTCCTTGATAATTCAGATAATCCGTGTTAACTACTCAGTGTCAAAGGCAAGGGATGAAAGACCATGAAAAGACATATGGTCTGTGCCAGCTGACTGGTGCTGGGATGGTGGGTTTGAGTGCTTCAGCTCCTGTCTGACAGGAGGAGTTGAGACCTAAAGAAAGGGCTTTGGATATCTGAGCTGCCAGGAGCCAATGAAACTGTTGCAGTTGAATGCTTTATTAGGGAAAAACTGCCCAGTTTTATATGATATAAATCTGTGTATAAATGTACCAGATTATGGTTAATGAATAATGCTGGAAGCCTAGAAGTAATATATGTACTCCAGGGCTGCACAATGATAATGTTTTGATTTTAAATATTTCTTGACATGCTGTATTAGATGTAAATCATTGAAATAAACAGAAAGACACATTTTTCAATGTAGCTTAATTTATTCTATATTTGAATGGAACTGTAGCGTAACCCAGCAGCATTACAGAGGAGGTAGAATTTATTTTTTTGTTATTTAGTTATTTTGAGGCAAATGATTTGTATTTTACAAGTGTGAGAAGTCATCGCTCAGTTTAGCATTCTGTTCTCATCCGAGAAACATTCCCTACCATCTGCAGCCAGTCGTCTGTTGTGCTGTGTGAGCCTGGTTCCAAATACAAAATATCAGCTGGTCTGTGTAGCACTGTCTTTGACAATCCCCCAAAAATGTGACTGATGGAGGTTAAGACAGTCTCTGTTCAGGTGCAGGCAGATCCATTAAAAATGTGAATTCTGGAAAACATTCACGGGTCTTTCACGGATGCAGCTGCGTTTTACTAAACTGTGCAATTTATAATGGGTGTGTTAGGAGATATGAAAATAAGGGCTTCTAATATGCTTTGAGTTTATAATTTTTTTTTATTATCAGCTCAGACTGCTTTTCAAAATCAACTGAGAGTTATTTTGAAATGTAGTTTTAATAAGCTTGCAGTCTTCTGCCCTGATGATAAACTTCTGTTCCTTTCTTCTCTAATGCCAATAGAGAGAAGTTAACATGCAAAACCTGTTATATGCCTTTTCTCACCTTGTATTTTGGAACCTCATGAATCTGAAGGGGTCAGCAGTTTTAAAATGGTTTTCTTTTGTCATGACTTGGATAATTTCAAACAATCCTCTTTTCCTCTGGGGCTTCTTCATAAATGTATTAATTTTATTTGGAGATAAAATTTCCCCCCTACACTCTTAATATACTTGCAAATTTAAATATTGTTTTATGCTGACATCAGTATTAGACCTAATTTTTTGCTTACATTTTGTAATAATGATATTGAGGCATTAGTGTTATACTAGACAAAATTTGTGAGTTCTAATTATAAGACACAAGCATTGAAAACTACTAATCAATTTTGTGTAAATACTATACGATATCATGCTCAGAAGTGTAGTATTTTGTTGCTATAGTGATGAGCACAGTTTTTTTCAGGATTTTTTGCAGCAGTTTATAATAGTTGAAATGGCTGCAAAGAGAAAAAGTATCATCTACAACTTCAGTTCCATTGAGAATATAAACCTTGAATGATGCATAAACTGTTTTTATATTATAAGTTGCCTTGAGGGCTTGACTTGTAGTTATGTATTATATCCAAATTTTACCTGTACAATAAACTTGGATTTAACACGTAAATTAGTTCAAGATTTTAAATGCACTTGTTCAATTTGAAAAATTTTTGCAAGTGATTTACTTGAAGAATTTGATTATATGAAGTGCAAATTCTTATTTGTCTTTAGAGAGAGTCTGCATGTTTTTTTTTTTCAGTGATTCATTTATCTGTGTATATAGAGCAGAGAACAACAGGTGTAGCCTGTAAGGGCTGTGTATGTTTTTCCTGTTTGTTATATTTCTTAGTAAAACCATGCAAGAACATCTCTTACTACAGTAACCGAACCATTCCTGTGTTAATGCATCAGCAAACTTCTTATGTGCTTGGTAAAGTAACTTGTAATTGTGGGCTAGTGGTGATCCTGAAAATAAGGAAATTTTAGCTTTTTTTAAAAAAAAAATAAAAAAAAGGCATTTGTTGTTGAACTGTAAAAATTGTACTGTGTTCATGAACTATTGGGAAGCACAGCATGGAGCCAAACTCCTTAAAAGCTCAAGCAAACCACTTTCTCCTGTTTTCCACCATTTGAAGTATTTTGGACAGGAGGTGTATAAAACAGGCTGGAAACAAAGGCTTTGGCTCTTCCGCTACTAAGATTCTAGGTACTGGATAGCCTATAGTCTGCAGCTTCATTGATGAGAGATCAAGGTCAGCCTGCTATTTTACAGAAGAAATAGTTGAGGTAGTGTGATTTAATTTCTGGTAGAACTGATTATTAAGTGCTTTGACTACAGCACCTTTCTGAGACACAGTATAGTTCACATACTGTACGTCACCTATGAAATGTGTTTACACCATTTACTATTCACTGTTACATGGCATCTTCTAGTGCTAATAAATCTGCTGCTAGATGTCTATCCTTGTCTCATTTACTAAAGATAATGTATAGGCTGAAGTGACTAGATGCATGTTTTTTTTAATTAACAAGATGCATGTGTCAGTAACACCAAAAGAGTGTTCAGCAGTACTATCAGAAGGACACACAGAAGCGGAGAAGCATTCACACATTTATGGAAATGAAAGAATTAAATTGCCTGTAATTCTGCTTACGTGTTTATTTATGTAGTCCTATCAGACCAGTCTTGATTCAGCAGTAGCCAACAGCAAATGTCTAGGAAAGAGTAGAAGAAGAGCCTGAGCATGTATGATATTTAACCCAAGTACTCTACCAATTTGTGATGATTTTGGAGTCATCATCCATGAAATTGTCTGGTCTCGCCATGCACACTTTTAGTACATTATGCATACTTAAGCTTTAACCACAGATTAACTACAGTGTGGAACATAAGTGATGGTTTTAATCTTGTAACTTTTCTTTTAATCTGAGGGTTTTTTTTTCAGCTTTTCAGGAGATATTCTTAAGCGTTTAGATGTGGGTTTGTTTTATTTTTTTAAGCTAACAACTAAATGTTCCAAAACTTTACAGCAACTAATTAAGTTTTTTTTTTTAACTGATATTTTTGTAGGATTTGCTTCCTATTAACAAAGTTATTTAGGCTTTTTCAGGAAAGATATTTCTTGTTTTGTAATCAGACTACGAAATGCCCCTATATAAAAAGTACACACATCTTGATTTCTGAATAACTATTTTCAAGGTCCTTAATGCAATGAAGTCCTACTAATCCCACTTTACAGAGAGAGAACAGGCAAGGGCTTTGCACTGAAGGAAGTTTCCAAGGGTTGCATGAGGCTTGTGATGGGATTCAGCTCCCACGACTACCCCTGGCAATACTAGACTATCCTCAAAATTTTATGCTAAAGTACATGAGCATGTATATGCACCTTGAAGAGAGGGCAGAGGGTCCGTGCCAGCCCTGGGTGGAAGCTCTTCAGAAGCTCCAGGCGTGGCTGTTGACAAAGCTGGGTCAGTACTGACATTCCAGTCAAACCTAACCAAGTGGGTGCTGCTAAAACAAGTAAGTGTTCAGGCTGTCATTCCATGGCTTAAGCACCTTGGTCCTTGAATAGAGCCCTTCTTCATTCGGAGTGATATTCTCTTGTATATCCTTGTTTGGAGGTTGGTCTGGGTAATTTCTGAGCAGGTAAACCAACAAAAAATTATCACTGATTTGTGGTGGGATTCTAGATGCCTGTGAGGAGGATTTCTGTGTGGCCTGTAGGTCTCTCACAAGTCTGAAACACTCAGTGTGGGACAGGGGCTGTCACAGACATCTGCCTCAGCTGGTGTTACTGTTGTATTTAAAGCCTGGTGCTTGACTCGTGCTCTCTCACAAGCTTAGGGGGCTGTAATGCTTTTCTCAAGTGTTTAGAAACCCAGCACCATCAATGGAGCCTGTTCCCGTGCTCTCCTTATGCGAGCTGAGCTGCCATGCACAGGCACAGTAACACCCTTACAGTCTCTTTAAAAATTAATACTAAGAAACACAAAGAAAAAATTAAGGAATGATTGCCAAAAATTGCATTAGATAGCTAACTAGGTAAATGCATCCCCAAAGACAGATGCAGACAGACAACCACACGCATTACATCTTGACTGGTTCCAAGGTGAAACACACATTTGTATGAAAAGCTTTCTAGTCAAAGCTAGAGTCACAAATTAATCCCTGATGCATGTTTGAAGTACAGACCTCCTGAATGATGAGCTCTGGGGAATGCTTGTTTTTCTATAGCTTTTAGTTTTCTTCACTTTTTTTTTAACCTGTTTTTATTACTTCTTGAGACCTACTGTTGTCTTTTGATTTCTTCAATTTTGTGGTACTTTATGGGATAGCTGCTTCTTGTTTCTGCTACTGTTT
The DNA here is from genome assembly GCF_965231255.1 of Vanellus vanellus. Taxonomy (NCBI): domain Eukaryota; kingdom Metazoa; phylum Chordata; class Aves; order Charadriiformes; family Charadriidae; genus Vanellus; species Vanellus vanellus. The sequence continues at coordinate 16,808,277 of NC_138905.1, forward strand.
CAATAACAATAGCTAATGAATTGGTATCTACAAGGAATGATTAGGAAAAATTGAACTGAGACTTGCTGCTTGCAGCTGCAGGTTTTGCTGTACTTTAGGGAAATCAGAACTTGAAATTTTTCCCATACTTGCTTTTGGTCTGTATCTGTCATGTCAGCCTGCCTTAAATGAATTTTCTTTTCTTTTATACCTTATTTACTAAGGATGTCACATCCAGAAGGATACAGGGTCTTGTGCATTAGTCCTTGGAAATGATGGCCTAAACTTTGCCTATATTTAAGTGTGAAGCAGTGATCACCTCTGAGGTTAGGATGGATGTTTGATACTTTCTGTGATAGTATTATGCCATCAGGTAACATTTTCAGAAAACAATTTCCATTTAGTGTAGTGCATCATTTTTTGAATGAGTGACATAGTGGTGCATCTCAGCAATATCCTACGCCGAGTTCCTGTGCTTTCAAGAGATCAGTCTGACCAATTTGCACACACTATGATGGTGTTGCCATACTGGAATGAAACAAACCTGGGCTTGTAAATACCACAGCTGAAGTTTCCTCAATAATTCTGAAAATCTACATTATCAGCGTGAACAACTAGGCTCTGAAAAAGATCAGGGAGAAGGGGAGTGCTTTCTCACTTGTTGAAAGTGTAGTGTTTTAATGACACTGGTTTTCTCCCTCCCCTGCAAGAATAAGTTATTAAGGAATCTTTCTGTTCAAACCTTTTGGGGCTATCTATGTCCAGAAAGATTTGTTACTTCTGGGGCAAGCAAGACCATCAGACGCACTTCTTTGGTATGCCTGAAGAGATGGCTGAAATGTTCATTCTGAGTACGTCTGTATATGTTTCCAGGTTAAATTTACTTTTTTCCCTTCTTGAAGCTGAATATGTCCACTGAATGTATGAAAAATTCTTTCTCTATTTTGTATATAAAACATGAAGTGCACTTTAAGGAACAACTGAATTATTTGTATAGTTCATTCTGAAAAGTCTTGCATTATTCACTTTACTTTTTTTCTTTGATGCCAGACGGCTGGTATCATGGTGGTGCTCTTTGAGAAAGCAACAGCAAGCAAAAAATAAATAAGCATTTGTTCTCCTCTTATTAACTGAAAAGCTGTTGTCATGCTGTAATTAATTTTGGTTTTCTGCTCTTTAGTATGTACACGTCTTTGAGACTTGCCTTCCAGCATATACCAAATGTGAACAGCCAAAAGTCACTGTTTCAGTGACAGATTAATGCGTTTATTACCTTCTTAAGTATTTCTTTCCATCCTTGAAAAATAAGGGAAGATGTTGGAGATGCAGATGTTAGATCTGTATCACAGTGCTTGAGATTGGAATAATTTAAATTGTTTTTCATGTGAAAGCTTTTCTTTATTTGCTTAAAAGTTATACAGTGCATTTATGGAAAATTTAAAATCTATACAATCTTTCCAGTTGGACCTTGTGTAATGTCACAGGGAGTTAGTGTCATTGATGAACTTTGAGATTATAAAACAAACACCTTGCCTTTGGGAGGAACAAAGTGTAAGTAGAGTGTGGTGTTAAGGAAGGGTGTTAAGAGACCAGATTTACATGAGGAAATTGGATTACAAATGCTGAGTTTAGGGGATTGTTCTCCTACACAAGTACATATTGGTACAGCTTCATGGGCTGAAGAATCAGGATGGTTCAATGTCACCTTGCACAGGGCATGCTGGTGCTCACTTTTTATGCTGGTAGTCTGAAATGGTTACTTAAATGTTGATGTCTCTTCTCTAGACAGAACTATATGTATTTTCTATTGTTATGTCACATTGGCCACTTTTGAGAGTTCTTCTCTACCTGAGGCCCGGGAAGAAGTGTGTCATGTAGGTGACATTTGTGATCATTGTCTTTGTCCACTGAGAATAGAAAAGTCTCCCGTTTTAAATCAATGTCATTGCAATACCATCTATCAGATGTGAATGGTGAAGTGAAATACTGCTCTTCTCAATCACAGAATTGAGTTGCTCTCCATTACTGAAGAAGGTCACTTGTTTAAAACCTGAATTCCTGTGTTGTAGCACAGTGAGATGACATTACTTTTATTTCTTCTAGACTTACGCTCACAAGTTAGTTTACAGAGTGAATTATCTGGAAGAATCAATGTAAAAAAAAAACATTCAGCCTTTCTTCTCATATAAATAGGATCGTGTATCACATCTTTGGAGACTTGCACTTCCTCCATAAAATCCTATTTCTCTGTAGCTGTGATGGAAACTGGTGGAAGATTTGAGCACACGTGAGTGAGCTGAGTCGCAGGGGGTCGCTGGGTGTTTTTGAGGTAAACACTCAGCATTGCAGCGGTATGGGACAGCACCCTCGCTGCAGACCATCTGTAGAGAGCACAGAAGAAAGAGCAGTTGCCTGACTCAGCTGCAAAGCTTCCAGGTGCTGGAGCCAGATCTACCTTCCTGTGTCCTTTTCGAGTAAGGGCAACGTGCTGATCTTTTTTGCTGGTATGTGGGTGGGTTCACTCCTCCAGATCTGTTCCCCTCCCACAGGCTGCTGCCTCCGCAGCTCCTTTTGTAGAGGCTGTTGTTGTTTTTCTGAATTTTAAGTGCTTGTTGCTGGGTCCCACATTTTCGCTGCTTCTCCCATCGTCTGTTGTGGATGGTGAGTTATAGCTTATCCTCAGTATTTCTCATGGGAAACTTGTGTGCTTTCCTTCAATGATAACTAATATTGGACCACTTCCATTTTCATATGTTATTTTAAAGATGTGGAATGTAGTGTGTAGCGTCCCTGCAAAGTGCTCCGTTCAGTCACCTGGGTTTCACCGACCTTGTCAGCCAGCTGCTGCCCATGACACACAGAGCGACCCAAGCAGAAACAGCCACTGGTTGAAAACTCCCGTGTCTGGACTGGAAGTGAAAGAGCCAGCATTCCTCTTCAGTGCCACCTGGAAGTGCCAGCTGTAAATGTCTTGATGTATGTTGAGTCAGTTTGGGAAAAATCAGTTGTATTTTTGTGGCACAAGTAAACATTTTCTCCTAAGACCTCACATCTGACAGCAGCAAATAGTTTTCTTCAAAACTACCTCTTTGAGATGTTCGGTGTGGTTTTTTGGGGGGTTTTGATTTATTTTTTTTTTTTTTTTTTTTTTTTTTTTCAGTAAATTACAGCTAGACTCACAACCATAGGTTTCTGCTTTCCTTCATCCCAATTCAGTTCTGGCTCTTGCTCAGCTTCTTTAAATGTGTCGTGGTTTTTTCTTTTTTGGAGGGGGAAAAAAAAGCACTTCTGGACAGGGTGCTGGGCCATCTTGTCTGGACCATGCTTTTGCCAAGAAAGGTTGGACGAGATGATCCTTGAAGTCCCTTCCAACATGGTATTCGATGTTCTACGATTTTAATACTGCAAAGGTTGGTTTGAAACATGGAAAAACTTAGCAGCTGACTGAAGACTACATACTTTTATCAATTGAGCTCATCATTATCTAAAGCCAATACAAAACCCTCTTTCCTGCGGTGTTTCCAAGCAACCAGCACCGACCGGCAAGGGAAGCGTGAGACATGCAGGAACTGAGACCTTACCGGCTGCTGCGAAATGGCCAGCGGTGTCTGCAGGGTGAGGTGAGCTGGGACTGCCAGAATGGGATGCCTGCCTTGAGACTTGCATTTGAATGGTCAGAAGGTGTGTGCAGGTTGGTCTGAAGAAAAGCTAGTGTTGTCATTGAGCAACAGAAAGTAAAGTAATTTGTATTTGATGTGAAGGCTTGTATCTGAAACTATTAAATTTAAAATACAGTTAAATAATGACCTTTCCCAAAGTTGGAAGTATGGAGACACATTTTAGTAACATTGTTAAGTTAATCTCTTCTATGTTTACATTGCTGTTGGCTTAGTAACAATAATGTGTACCTAAATTTTTTCCTAATGGACAAAATTTAGTTTTGCGTTGAGTCAAAAGCATACTTTTAGTTTCCAACAGCTTTCAGTAGCAACATGGTAAACACTTCTTTAAACTGATTTTTAAGAGTAAAAGCCAATTTATTCAACCTTTCCATTCCTCTGCTGATGGATCTATTCTAAAATCATAAATTCTTTTTCCATTGTTCTGTGTTGGTTGTCCCTGAAAATCCAGGATGCAAGAAGAGGACTGTGGTGGGTTGGCCCTGGCTGGATGCTGGGTGACCACCAAAGCCGTTCTATCACTGCCCTCCTCAGCTGGACAGGGGAGAGAAAATATAACAAAAGGCTCGTGGGTTGAGATGAGGGCAGGGAGAGATCACTTACCAGTTACTGTCACAGGCAAAACAAACTTGACTTGGGGAAATTAGTTTAATTTGTTGCCAATCGAATCGGAGTAGAGTAATAAGAAAATAAAAACTAATCTTAAAACACCTTCCCCGCACCCCTCCCTTCTTCCTGGGCTTAACTTTACTCCCAAATTGTCTGCCTTCTCCCAGGGATGGGGAATGGGGGTTGTGATCAGTTCATCACATGTTGTCTCTGCTGCTCCTTCCTCCTCAGGGGGAGGACTCCTCACACTCTTCCCCTGCTCCAGCATGGGGTCCCTCCCACGGGAGACAGTCCTCCATGAACTTCTCTAACATGGGCTCTTCCCATGGGCTGCAGTTCTTTATGAACTGTTCCAGCGTGGGCCCTTTCCACGACGTGCAATCCTTAAGGAACAGACTGCTGCAGCATGGGTCCCCCAAAGGGGTCACGAGTCCTGCCAGCAAACCTGCTCTAGCGTGGACTCCTCTCTCAATGGGGCCACAGGTCCTGCCAGTACCCTGCTCCAGCACAGGTGCTCCATGGGGTCACAGTCTCCTTCAGGCATCCACCTGCTCCGCTGTGGGGTCCTCCACGGGCTGCAGGTAGATATCTGCCAGCTAGCATTGCCTCTGTCGGACACTGGGGAGGATTCTAGCAGTGTCTCACAGGGGCCACCCCTGCAGCCCTCCCCGCTACCAAAACCTTGCCATGCAAACTCAGTAAAAGGGTGTAGAACATAACCAGCTCTCAGAACATGCCTTTATTTTTCCTCTGCTTCCCCCCCAACCTCCATGGTTTTATCTTTATTTACTAAGCTTGTCTAGTAAAAAAATGTACAGCCCTACTGGAGGGAATAGGACCTTACAATTCTGTTGAGAAAAAAAAATTATTATACAGAAAGAAAAAATCTTCTGTTTCTTGTCCAGAGCTATCAACAATAATGGTAAAGGACCCGAAGTGACTCTCAGGTTATAGGCTGAACTTGTGCAACTACTCATGGGGGGGGGGGAGAAGAAAAAAAGACAGGAGAAAGAATAAAACTCAAACTCATAGGGGGCTGCTGCATGATTGAATATATTGTGCTGGAGTTACAAAATACTGAATTAATTTTGTCTTATATTTATTCTAAATCAATTGAAAATAAACCCTAATAGTTCATAGGAACAGCTTATATTGCTTTTTTCCTAGTGTGGTTTTACGCAGAACCATTCCGGTTGCTGTCAGCTACTAAAAGATACATTGACTGCATCTGCATTAGCATTTTGGCTCTGAACAGCTGCATAGCTCTACAGTCAGTCTCTTCTTATCTCCCGTTGTCACCCCCACGTACTGTTTGTTCAGATCGCAAAGCAGTGTTAGTGCCCATGGAGTAACTTCCTTCAGGGGGAGTTAAACCAGAGGTCTGCTCCAGGGATGCATTCAGTGTGTTTGGACTCTTGGAGATGTGAAGGTTCAAATCAACGATAGAGTCTCAGGGCAGCTTCTAACAGCCTGTGCGTGGGAAAGTTCTGCCTAGGGGACCGGGCTAAATCTAGTCTGACATAAAACGCACAAATAGCATGTCATGTACATCTGGGGACCTCAACTTCAAATGGCTTCACTTGGTGATCCCCGCCTACTGCACTGTGTTACTTGCTGAGGTGTACACGCTCATACTGCTTCCTAAACTGCCTGTTGTCCAAGAGAATTAATTTTCTGTATAAATGAGTGAGCTTCTGCGTTAAAATGTTTTGTAACTTAGTGTACAAGCACATTGTTAAATTTAAGGATAACTGGGTGTGGGGATTATGTGTATCCTCCCTTTACCCCAATCGAAGTTAGCACTTTGTTTCTTTCCTTAAGGCAAATACTTTTCTTTGGTGGTGGAATTGATCTCAAAGTTCCCATGCTATGGCAAAACTTTTCATCCCAAGTCTTGTAACTTGCACTTGGTGTGTTACACTAAGTGTGAATTTACAGTTGAGTATTTTTTGGTGATACAGATGATTCATTTGCATTTTATTGTGTTAGATTCAGTAATCAAGTCAAATGAGTATTATGTCTCAGCATTACCCTGCAAGTTTTACTGTGTTTGATCTTGAGCATCCACTGTTCCCTTCAGATGAATGCTGGGTACTTGGATGATGATTCCTTTGCGTATTCTTAGGCTGATAATTATCTTTGGTAAAACACTTGCGGAAATCAGTTTGCAACTGCACGCATACTTTGCTTTTTCCTTATCTGTCAATACTTCTATGAAAAATTATCATTGTCTAGCGTATGTTACCCTAGTGCTCTCCAAAATGGAAAACTTCCTCAGTTTGCCTGATTGCCAAAGTCGGCCTCAGAGTGTGAACTTGTCAAAGGTGGTGCCATTTCTGTGTTGTAAACTTGATTTTTCCGTTATATTTGGTACTTACATACCTCTATATTTGCCTTTTTTTTTTTTCCAAGTGCTGTAGTCAGGCAAGTCATTCTTACCTCCACTCTCCACCTTCTTCCATCTTGTCTGCTGGTGTCTTCATCCTAGCTGTGTAGGCGCAGAATGCATTTAGGTGTATATAGGTGGAGAGCATAATGTGTATAGGGGACAGTGGAACTGAATTAACTTTTTAGATTAGCTTCGCAGCCTGCATGATCAAATGCAGCAGCTTCTCTCAGTGACTAAGTGACAGCTCAGAGAAAGCCAGCAAATGTGAGGTCAGTGAATGGAGATATTTGGAAATCCACCCTGAAACGTAGGTGGTCCAAACACTGCAGCTTTCTCCCAGCGTTGCTCTCCCTCTTGTTTTTGTTTACAAGTTTCCCCCCGACTTCCTGCCCAAGAATTTTTCCTTTCAGCCTGCTTAATAGGTTGGTGACAGCTGGCAGAAGGCACAGTTGGGCAATGATGCTCTTACTGAGAAACATGAAAATATTTTGCTGGTATCCATATAAAGATGCAGATGCTTCTTATATCTGACTCGGAAAATTAACTTTCATTGTTTCCTGACCCAATCCGATGCCAGCCAGGCTGTTGTAACTCGTGATGGTATGAAGCAGTTTTGTTGATGCCTTTAGGTTTGTCAGTCTCTGCAGCCTGACAAATTCTAAATGGAGTCATTGCCCCCTCCCTTGTTTTTTGGTAAACAGGAGGTAGGACTGATACTATTTCTTTTCTTTTTAGAGCTTATCCTTGAAATATCTGTTTTCCATAACAAGTTGTTTTGCCTTTGGAAAGTAGTTAAACATCCTGGAAAAATAGCTCCTGTGTGTTAGAGAGGATGTGCATGTCTGGGTAAAATTCTGCCCCTTCTCTGTGCCACAGCCAATCTTTCTGGCTGATCATAGGGTGCCCTGAAGCCAGCAAGGTTGCCTGAAATTCCAGGCACACTAGTGATATTTTTTGCCTTCAAACCTAGGAAAACCAGGAGCTTCTGGGGAAACTGAAATGCAGTTCAGTAACTACTTGCTGAACACATACTTCTGCTGGGATGTTGTGAATTGCTACATAAAGTTTGCTATGCATCATGTTTGGCTGTAGGGAGTGTACGTGTGCTTCTGAAGCCCTGGGTATGAATTTATATTAGTCATAAAAACAGCTTCTTCCCTTAATGCGGTTTAGGCTCCTACTGCCTTTAAGAAAGGAATTCGAGTTCTCTTTTGGAAATGGTGTTACAGCTGGGAATGCTTGTTGCGTTTAAGCAAGTCATAATGTTAAGTTGAAACCTTAAAAATGCCAACAAGGTGGTTAGTGCAGGTGGTTTTCCCCCAGGTATTGTTTCTTAACTCCAGCAGTCTTGGCCTGGAAGCTCAGCAGACCAAAGCCAGTGTCTTCCATATGCAACAATTAGCCTAATGTGTAGATTTTCTTGTCTATTTTACATATTGAAGTGTATTTATTGATTTTGCCGTATGTGCTCTGGTACTGCCATAGTTGCTGGTTCTGTTTCCATCGTTGCTCTTTTGTCTCCCTGCAAAAATGAGCATTAGCAAATGAAATTAGGAAGAAGCTGAATGTAACGTTGCTGTGTAGCATCTTTAGGGACAGCTGGGATGATCTGAAAGCAGGTTGCTGGCACAGATGTATAGATCCAGGGACTTAGCTTCGGGGAGTTAGTAGTGCCTACAAAACCCAAAGAATCTTAGAGTTTGTTTTTAGTAGATGGTTATGTTGATTCTATTATAATAGTGATATTTCTGATATAATCTGGAGTACATATGTAGACCAGCTCAAAGGAGAGGATTGTTTTGGTGCCAATCCATTTTGTATTTATTTTTTATTTAGTCTTCATTTGGCATTCCCTCCTGTTGTTCAGTGCTGCGGGGCAGTTGGAGTTATGGAACTGAATCAAAACCGTGTCGGTCCTAGATGATGTTCTGGTAAAGAAACAGTTGTGCCCTGTGCCAGTACCCAATGTTTGATGTGGCACTGGGGTTCTGCAGCAGCACAGCTCTTGCCCACCACCAGGATCTCCGCACTAAGCCCTGTGGCACTCAGAGGGTGACGGTGGTGGGAAGGGGAGAGGGACAGCTGTGCCTGTTCCTGTGGGAAGTACAGCCCTGAGAACGCAGTTGTAGGAATGGACTCTGCTGGTTCGGCAATGCTGTCTTGTACCAAAGTAACGGAGGGAAAAATCAACCCTTGCCAAGCAAAATGAGTTCAAACAGCCTCTAATCCCAAACCCTGCTGGATTTTTGGTAGCATCTCTCCACAAGGGCCTCCTGCCAGCCCACCTGTATCTTCCTGAAATCGCATCTCCTCACATCCTGGCAGACAGCTGTGCACCAGTCTGTGCCGTGAACGTTACCTAAAACCTCCCCTTCATCTTTTGGTGTGCAGGGTCTTTCTTATTGCTCTCTGGGAAAAATTACATGTTATCTTTCAACGTAATGTATCATGGTCTGTGCAGACAGCCGACATTGTGGTCTTGATGCAGATCACCTTTGTGAGTGAAGCAGGCGTGTGTGTTCTTCCCTTAAAGTGGGACTTTTGAGTACAAACTCTGATCTGTCCTGTGTATTTGGAGAGCAGTCGATCGTCATATAGCTTCTAGTGATCGTGTAGTAGTGTGACTCCTTGATAATTATATCAAAACGTGTGTAAATTTTTTGAAATATTCCAGTTTGCCTGTGAGCCTCACATTTATATTTACTGGCATGCAGGCCAAAGCTTACCACGCTTCTTCTCACTACCACATTGAAACTTGTTTGCTTTTATTAGCACTGAAGAAATCCTGATGCTTTTAAAAGCTTTTAAAATAATTGCCTTTTAAAGTATTTTATATTTACAAAGAAACTGCTGATAAACATGGCATTTAGGCAATCTCTTTCTGTCTTCATTATACTGAAAATGATCAGAAGGATTTCCACTTGGTGTAAGGCAAGTAGCTTGCAGATGAGATGTATTGTATAGTATATGAGAGACTTTGAACTGTCTATTTTGGAGTATTAATTCTATTTTCCCTAAAACCAGCAAGATGTCTTTTGCCTGCTGTTTTGTGCAGCATTGTCATATACCTTTTTTAAATTCCATTTTATCTAGGAGCCTTTGTTCACCAAGTTGGTCACAGCTGATGATACAGGACCTCTGTGTGTCAGGCTTTGAAATTACTTTTAAAAATATTTAATGAAAGCAAGACCCACAGTATGTTCTTTTATTAATCAACAGACAAAAAATATTTCAGTTATACAAACAGTTGTACGTAGATCCTGCTACTTACTGTTAGTCTTGCTGACACTAGCAAGAATTACTCTTGAGAAACTCTCTGAAGTTTATGCAGAGGCACTCTCTCTCCAATTCCTGGAAAACAACAAGACTTTACTGCGCAGTGTAGGTACATTAAAAACAGCCTGTATATCTTGCTGGGGGATTGTTGCTACCACTGACAGCATTATAAAATAAATCAGAAGAGGTTCTGATTCTCCATAGGCTTTCTTCTTTGTGCAAGTAGAAGTAAACTGCTTCCATGCTGGTTTTTGCATTGATGCTAATGATTGTATCTGATGCAAAATTTTGAAGAATCATATTTTATGGTGAAGTACTTCATTATATCTGAAACTCCAGACTGGTTGGAACATAAAAATTCACATATGCTGTATGTGAATCCTCCAGAAATTGAAAGATTTGAAAACTGTTATGAACATTAGCTTTTCATAATCTTCACCTCTCATGATAAAACACTACTTAAGATCATAGCCCAAGAGATTATCATCTGTTCTCCACATTTTTTAATTGTAAATTATTGCTAGTTCAGCCAGTGATAAGCAGGTGGCTGATTTGGAATCATTGCTCCAGTGAAGTATAATCTGCAGTAACAAAAACGTGGCCCTTTGTCTTCTGGACCACTGACAAGAACCATACATCTACTACACTGTGGATTTTTCACATTTTGGTAAAAATGGCCATGCTGTGCCAGACAAAGTTTATCTCGCCACCATTCTGTCTTGATAGTGGCCAATGCATGGTGGATCATAACTGTGCTTTTGGTTTTGTATCAGCCATTATATACAGCCCTTTTTCTGTCCTATCTTGAAACAACCATGTTCTCTACTCACCTTCATTGTGCCACTTTTGATTTTATGAAACTTTTGTTGTATTCCCATCTCCTAATCCATCTCCTTTCCTCCAGCTTGAAGGATGGTGGACATGTGTCGAGGTTTAGGCCAAATCCACCACTGGGGACCTGGGAGACCCCAGACGGGACCGACAGATGCTCCTCTCTACCCTTCTTCAAAGAGAGAGGCAGAGGAGGAAAAAAAGACTTATGAGTTTAGAAGGAACTGAACTACTTTAATGAAATATTAATAATAAAATAAAAAGAAATAATGAAATGTATACAAAACCGTATCAAGCTCCCGAGATGACAGTCACGTCACCGGCTGGCACTGGGGCAGTCCCAGGCTGGACTCAGTGACGGACGGGAACTGGATTCCGGATCTGGATTCAGGATCGGGATCACAGGCACACGAACAGAGTCCTCCTCAGACGTCGGCCATTGAAGGAAGAGCCCGTGACCCTTTGATCCCTCAGCTTTTATACTGAGCATGAGGCAGATGGGATGGAATACCCCGTTGGTCAGTTTTGGGTCACCTGTCCTGTCCGCTCCTCCCTGCAGGTGGGACCCCACTATGCTTTTCCGCTTCCGACCCTCCAACGTGGCAAATAACAGAGTTGGTTGGCCTTGGGGGTTAGAGCAATAAGTATAGGCAAGAGCCTCTCTGCATCCCATGCCTGGGCATCAGCTATAAACACAGGTCTTATCACTCTGAGAGAGTGAACACTGTCTGCACAATATGCAGTTAATTTCAGTTGTTAGAAGAGGCCCAGCTAAGAAGCGAAGTTACTGAACAAAATTGGTTCTGTTTTACCTCAAACCAGGACATTCCACCCCTTATTCCATACCATTTGCACCTTGCTCAGATTACTATTACTTTTATATATCAAATTTACACACATACAGATTGTATATATGATATGGATATATGCAGGTCACTCATCTACGGTTTATGTTTATATACAAAATTTTAAGTCCATTTAGTTCATGATTGCAGGATCTCATCTCAGGGCAGGAAAGATGGTACAAAATTCATTCTGGTTTGTGCCCATGGGTAGCATGTTCATCTTGAAGAGCTTGCTGGACGCCACTTGATGAAGCTAGCTCAGGTTTCATCACCACTGTATTATCCTGAAAAACACTTATTGAACACTGTTAGTATTATGTAGTGTTCAGCATCATACTGGTCAGGGTTGAGTATTCTCACCGAGGGTTAAATTCCCTTGAGGTACACATTGAACTTCTCCATCCTTCAGCATCACCCACCAAGTACATCCAGGTCCTTGGGCAAAAACAGTCCCACAAATGGGTTTGGTTTTGCCTGAAGCAGGAAAAACCCAAACAGTTTTCCCTAACAAATTCCTTTCATGCACCACAGGGACTTTATCCCTTTCTATAGTATGTAAAAGGTCTGATTGAGCAGGACCAGCTCGATTGATGGATCCCCTGGTATTAACTAACCAGGTGGCTTGCTCTAAATGCCTGTCCCAGTTTTTAAAGGTTCCACCTCCTATAGCTTTTAGGGTGGTTTTTAACAGTCCATTGTATCGCTCAATCTTCCCAGAAGCTGGTGCATGATAGGGGATATGATATATCCACTCAATGCCATGTTCTTTTGCCCAATTACGTATAAGATTGTTTTTAAAATGAGTCCCATTGTCTGACTCAATTCTTTCTGGGGTGCCATGTCGCCACAAGACTTGCTTTTCAAGGCCCAGGATGGTATTCCGGGCAGTGGCATGAGGTACGGCATAGGTTTCCAACCATCCGGTGCTTGCTTCCACCATTGTAAGCACATAGCGCTTACCCTGGCGAGTTTGAGGGAGTGTGATGTAATCAATTTGCCAAGCTTCCCCATATTTATATTTCAGCCATCGTCCCCCGTACCACAAAGGTATTAAGTACCTGAGAGAATTGGCTGTGCGAAAGGTGATTTATAGTGATGGGCAAGTGATTGTAGACCCTGATGAAATGCCATGCAAATGGTCTATGCTCAAAAAGTTTGTACAAAGTGCACCATCAACATATTCCCACACATTGTCAACAATGGTCTGGGGAGGATCCGATACTGACACACCCCACGTTGGGCACCAATATGCAGTTAATTTCAGTTGTTAGAAGAGGCCCAGCTAAGAAGCGGTTACTGAACAAAATTGGTTCTGTTTTACCTCAAATCAGGACAACATGATTTGTTGCTTTCATCTGCAGCTAAAGCAGAGGCCTATTATACTAATGAAGGCAGAAACATACTAAACAGGCTATTAATATTATCTTGTTGTGAATCCAGACATAAGTACACTGATATGGTATCATTGTATGTGCATTTTAGTACCCAGGAGCCTGGTAAAATTAGCATTAGCACTGCTGTATGTTGGAACTGTTCCATCAATTTGACTGTTCTTTTTGCTTTTTTCTCAATCTTTCCCTGTTTCTACCATATTCCTTTTTTCAGCTGAGGGAGAGAATGCAAAGGGGACCAGAACTGTGTACAGCTCTTAACAATCGTAGAATTACAGAATGGTTTGGTTTGGAAGGGACCTTTAAAGATCATGTAGTCCAACACCCTCACCATGGGCAGGGACATCTTCCACTAGACAAGGTTGCTCAAAGCCCCATCCAACCTGGCCTTGAACACGTCCAGGGATGGGGCATTGACAGCTTCCCCGGGCAACCTGTTCCAGTGCCTCACCACCCTCAGAGTAGAGAATTTCTTCCTTATATCCAATCTAAGCTACTCTCTTAGTTTGAAATCATTACCTCTTGTCCTATCACTACAGTCCCTGGTAAAAAGTCTCTCTCCATCTATCTTATAAACCCCCTTTATGTATTGAAACCCTGCAATAAGGTCTCTGTTATTGCTATGTCATATTTCATGCCAGTTATGGGAGTTGTCAATTGAGTATTTTACACTTGCTGATTTCACTATTGATTTGTGTTCTCGGCAGAGGTTATGAAATCAGGGTAAAAACTGTCAGTCTAGTGTGGCTGACAGGTTCTCGATTAGTGAAGCCTAGGACTGAAATTGCAAAAAGGGATAGATCTGCTGGTGGTGGTATGGAGATGTCTGAGTTTTACATGATCTGTATGTAAGGATGCTTTGCCTTTTTTTTGTTTGTTTTTTCTTTTTTTTGACTGCTGTGAAGCACCAAACTTACTTTTTCATGGGTGTGTAATAACCAGTATGAGCACAAATCTTAGAATAATGTAGGTTTCATGTAAGAATGTAGATGATCTCTGAAGGTTTTCTAATCCAATCCCTAATCAAAGCAGGACAAGTCAAAGCAGGTTGCTCAGGAACTTTTTTAGTGAAGTATTCACCATGACCTGTCTGCATCTCTCTTTCTGTGTTTGACAACTTCCATGGTATAAACTAAACAGACTTCACATCTGGTCCAAATTTTCTGCATTCTAACTTGTCTGTTGCCTTTTGTCCTTCCACTGCACACCTCTGAGGAGCCTGGGTCCATCTTCTCTTTGGCCCTCTACTAGGTAGCTGTAGACAGCAGAGGCTTTTCCCTTTCCCTTCTTTTTTAAAGCTGAACAATCCCAGTTGTTTCAGCATCTCCTCATATGTCAGTACTCCAGCCCTGTCCACCTTGGTGGTTCTCCTCCCGACTCATGTGGTAAGCTTGCTTGAGCTGTGGGTCTCGCAAGTGCTGGGTAGAGGGGAAGACCTGCTTCCTTGACCTGCTGGCAGTGCTCCTGCTCCTCCTCCCGGGATATAGTTGGCCTTCTCTACTGAAAAACATGCTGTTGTGGAGTGGTAATGGTTGTCTTGGAGCCCTTTGTGTTTCAGATAGAAGATGGTTAATACTAAAATGTAGTAAACCAGCTAGTACTTTTAGATAAGGTCTGATATTAGGCTGCAGTTCAGTGAAATGTTTGTGTATCTGTCCTTCTGTCTTCAGTGGAACTCGACTTTGTGCTCGAGTTTAAATGCTTCAGTTTAAAAACAAAATAATGTTGAAGCAGTTTCTTAAGACTTACTATTTGTAGTTTCAAACTAGACTACTGTGCTGTCTGTCACCTATGCATCCATTGATGTTGCTGTCTTGTTTTTAGGAAGCCAAAGTTAAAATACTTTGACTTTAACCTACAGTGACTTTTTGATTTTTCTCCTGTCCAGTGGTTTTGGAACCCAACTGAGCTCTGCTAAAATGATGTTCATTTCAAAACAGGTTTTTAAAATCTGTTTCAATGTGGACCACATCTCCAATTTAACTTTTTTCTTTACTTTTATTTTTAATGAAGCTCTTATGCTGATGGCATCTGAATTTTAAAATGTGAGAGGAGTTTTTGAGGCCGCCTAGATAAATAGGTTTTTTAAAACTTTTTTTAAGGAGATGGTCTAAACTAAATGTGCTGTTACAAAAGTAAAAAAAAAAAAAAAAAAGAACATGCAAAAATTTGTATCCAAAAGTTCCCATAGAGACTTTCATTGACCTTCAAGCTCCTTTCTCAGTTCTATTAAATTTCCCTTATTCCCCCCTTCCCTCCTGGGAACATGTCCCTGTGTCTCATTCTTTTGGAGATCAACGAATAGAAATCTGTTTTCACTATTAAACCACTGGCTTAGGGCAGGAACAGGGATATTTCATTTGGAAACAAGGGACAGAGGGGAAAAAAATTGGAAAAAAATTAAGGCCCGAAGTGTGTTGCCCAGGAAATAAAATACAATATCTGTATGGGTGTTAATACAATAACAGCTGGGAAAATCAGCTTGAGAGTAGGTTACTGACTGGGTTGGAGGGAGCTCTGAGTCACCAGCTTTTTTGGTGCTCTTTTAATTGAAAAACAGCAACACCACCAACACACACACACACAAAAGGCAGCACTCCTGAAACTCCCCTGACTGCAATTTTCTTTCCTCAACTTAAAATGAAAGAAAAAAAGCTTTCTAATTGTGGACTGCTGAATGCTCCGCTCTGCACTGCACTTCATGACTTGATGAAACAGCGGAGTGGGAAGCTCTGCAGGCTGTTACAACATTTGGCTTCTTTTGGTTGTGCCTGCGTAAATGCTAGCTCCATCATCTTATCTTTCCTCATCCGCTTTCTCCACTGTTAAGTGAGGGTCACATTACTGTTTCCTATGTAAAGTGGCTCTAGACCAGACCAGAAAAAGAAACATTTGTTTGCTAAAATCACATTGCAGGCTGCAGGTATGTGCAAGTTTGCCTTGCTACTTATTATTTCTAAAGTGCTTGCCACAGCTAGAAGGACAGCACAATGTGATCCTTGCTTTTCTCTGACCCTACTCCAGTTTTCCTATCAAAGAAACAGGTAAATGTCCTCCTCCCTCATTCCCCTACTTCTCAAGGCTGACAGTACCACGCTGGAGTCTCTCCTCCACGTGCGTGGACTCTTTGCCATTGTGGCGGCTTCTCTCAGCTCCCACTGGCATCATGTAAATGACCACTCTTCTGTGTTTGTTATCTGCTTTATCATGGTTTCTCCAGTTTTACAGGTCTTCATTATAGTAGTTTCTGTTTTCTATAAAGAACATGTCATACAGTGCCAAAATGCACTCTTCTTTTTTGCTTGCCACTTGCCACTGCTTCTTGTCCTATTCAAAGGTATTCTTAAGTGCTGCCGCCTTTGTGCAATTACTCAGTCATATAGATTTTCCGTCACCAAAGCTCAATATCAAAGAATGTGGAATCAAGGTAAAGATATTTTTTTTTCCTTTTACAGATAAAAGGAAATTACTTTGTTTTCAGGCTTCCCAAAAGACCAACCCAACGTGCTGTCAAAACAAAACAAAATCTTTATGCTTAATGTTTCTGTTCTAAATGCATGGATTAAAAAGATCATTTGGAAGGACCATTTATTTGAAATCTAGGTTTCCCGAACAAACAAAAAACCCCTTTCAGTTCAACTACGTGTTGAAAAACTCCTTGCACTACTTAACTCTCTAGAACCAAAGTGGTTATGTCTAATTAACTTTCATTTGCTTTTAGAGCAGGCTGTCTTGTTATAGCATTGAATGTATTTGCTATGGAAAATGGGAAAATACTAAGACTCAGTTATTAGGCAAGCTGGCAGTCTTTTCTCATTCTTGGCTGATGAAAAAAAAAGAAAAGGAAAAAGGACTCAAGCAAGCTTTTTCAAAGCACTAGAGAACTATATGAGGTATGAAGTTTCCTCTAGTTCTGGCAGGGGTTCTTCCAGTGTTACTGGAAATGTTATGAGACGGAAGAGCTTGGTACTTGGGTAAAATTATTTTGTAGCTTCTCAGGATAAATAATGCAGTTTTGATCTTAAAGCTACTTCAATTTTCTTGTGATTTGGTAAATTTTACAGAAAGGAAAAATCAATTAAGTTGATACTTCTAGAAAATAATCATGTAATAGGCTAGGAGTGGGAAAGGGTGTTTACTTTAGTATGTCATTCATATGCAGAAAATAGGAGCTAGCTCTAAATGCTTTAGAAGAGGAGTCTTAGGTAGAGGAATGTTCTGCAGATGATGCAGAGAAAGCCGTGTTGGAAGCTGTCATTTTGTAAGGAAAGGCAAAACAGAGAAATGGTTCCCATGTCTGTCTTCTGTTACCCTGATCACCAGCCCGACGTTTCTCTTTTTTTTGTCCCATTTCTAACTGCAGACTGGTTCTTTGAAGGTTTATCTGGGTGGAAGAGAGCGTATTGGCTGTCATTAGGACAAGAATTGGTCCGAGAAACTAAACTGAAGGTTGAGCTTAATTGATGCTAAACTAATGAGTGACTGTCCTGTTGCTTGGCTAAGTCTGTCTTTTTGGAAACACTCCTCTACAGCTAGAGCACAAAATGCTGGCAGGAGCCCTACATAGTTTTAAGCTGTTGCTACAAGCTGTTACCTAGATTAGCTGGCAAAAGAATTTTCAACCTGCAAATGACTTTGGCAGGGCCCAGTCTCTAACCATAGTTTCCTGGCTGTGAAATTTTGCCAACTATTGTGCTAATAATTTGAGGGATGGGGGATCACAAGATTTCCAGGCACCAGATGTCTGCCTGCATTTGCTGGGGGCTTTTTAGGTTGGCTTTATAGCTATCTACAGTATTTTTATTTCCCTGGAAGTGTATGCAGTACATTTTCAGAAGGAGATGCTGAGACATCATTAATACCCATTCTATTGCTTTTTAGCGTTCATTATTTAAATTCCTTTTAGAAATAGGGTTTGTTTGTTTTGTTGTTTTTGAAAAGTTATCTTTTAGTTGGTGGTAGATCACACCCAAGATCCGATGGTCGCCATACAATCCATTTTACCTACAGAGGAAAATCAAAATGCCTTAGCAGGTGATTCACAATTTCTAAACCTAACTTACTTGTGGGTTATGCTTAGTAACAAGAACAGCAGTTAAAATATAGGAAGCTGGTGTTAAAAGTTTCAGATAACCACTTATAAAATATAACGTTTGGAAAGCATCACTGGCTTTCCAGAAGTAATGATTTGACAGGAACAGCTCCTCCCCCACTGTTTAGCTCAGCGTAAGCTGATAAGGTTTTTTCGGATGTGAAGCCAAACTTCCAAATTCTATTTTTGCCTTTTGCTTATAAGGATGAATGTCTAGGTAGGTAAACAGTGTAGACCAGGCTAAGAAAAAGCCAGTTAGATCACAGCAATCCACTTCATTTATTGCCACTTCACGTCATGTCACCGTCTACAACAGCAGTATCCTTATTTTTCCATTGCTCTTTATCTATTGCTGCCATTTTACACTCTCCCTAGAGCAAGCTTCAGCTGCCCTTTACTGTAGCATATTTTGAACCCTTGTAAACATACGCATTAAGGAAATTTACTTCAGATAAAGTAATTATCTGAAACCACAGCACAAAAGTCCAGCCAAATTGACTCTCATTAAATTAATCATGACATTAGGAGGTCTCATCCTTTTGACTTTTATTCATAGATTAGAAGGCGGAAAACAAACATCTTGGTGGTTTCTCCAGTTCAAATGAAGTGGTTCAAATGTGGGAATGTTTCTAAATCTCCTAGCTGAAGAGAAAACAATAGCAATTAAGGCAGAAGTATCGTGACCAAAAAATACTGACTTTTGGAGACAAATATCTATTTTTTTATTATTATTATTATTGTAAAAATTGCCAAATATTTTTTATTTGTGATGTTATCTTTTGCGTCATCTGTTTCCCTCTAGATCTGTGAGAAATTAAGTTGCTCTACTTTTAAAAGCTTTAATGATTTTATTGTTTTGTGCTATTTTAATCTATTGTAAACTAACAACAGATTTAATGGTTATCAGAAACTCCTGAAGTACAATTTCAGTTTTCAGAAGACTTATTTTCAGAAGAAAAATGTATTTTAATTCTGAAAACTTGTTTTGTTTTTAGTTTTTCAGTTTAGACCCATTCTCTGTTGTTAACAACAGAGTTTTGCCTAGAGTTGTTTAGTTTTAAGCTTGTAATATATGAACACAACATAAGACGGATGGCAGAACTGAAGATAGGAAAATGCAAAAATAGTACAGTTACTTTTAGGATTAGATAATTTTAATAAAAAGTTTCCCACTAATTTTCTGTTTTAAAACCAGCCACCTCCCATTCAAAGTCCTCTGGGTTTTTTAGTGGAGTTTGTAAAGCTCCTTTAATATAGAGATTAATGATTTCTTTTATTTCTTTCATTCCATTTATTGGTTTGTAAACCTGAAGGCTGTAAATTTTATGAAAGAAAATCCTTTAATTTTGTGTATGCCTATTGATATGTGCAGTTGCCATGGTACAGATTTGGAGTGAAACTTTTAAATCTCTTACTTGAACCAGTATGACAATGCTAAAAATCATTTTTCTGATTCAATTAATCAGAAGTCTGAAAAATTACAAGTACTGAATGTAACTGACTGGATGCTCTAAAAGTCTGAAATCTAAGGTTCTAAAGTAAAGATCTAGACTTTACTACGTGGTCTTAACCTTTCTGCAGGGCCCCACTTCGGGCATACAAACTAATCTGTGTGATGAAGTTTTGTTGGAGAGTTCGTGACTCCCTCCGAGCTGCAACCCATTGTCTGGGAGCAGCTGCTTCGATTTCTAGCTATTCATTTTAATGCCTTCTTTCCAATTGTTTTGTACAATGCCGTATTGTGAACAGAGTTTTATATAACTTTCATCAAATAGCTGAGTAGATCAGGAATTGTTAAAAACTTTGCATCAGATCCTTAGAACATTTCTGCTTCCTTTCCTAACAGCCTGTGCTGTAGGAAAGTTCTAGCTTACTCAATAAGTATAGTCATTGATGGTAGACTTCAAGATTTATGTCAGCTGTAGGTCCTTTGAAGATAAAGATGGATTTTGAACTCCATTAAAGACTTTATAGGAAGTTTATGAAGAACGGAAGGTATCTCATAGGCATTCAGCAGCCTGGGTTCATGACAGATGCTGCAGAATCCACTGCCAGATAAAGATTTTTAAGCCCCAAATCTCCATGCTCAGATGTGATGCCGGGTATGAAAATCTGCGTGCTGTTTTTTTGTGAATTAAGGTTCGTGGTTGCATTTGATAGTAAATCTTTTTTCTTTGTGAAGCTTGGAATCGAGGAGAAATCCAAGAGTATGTCCAAGCTTCAGACTGCTCCTGGCTAACAGCGAGTGCTGGTTTTGTTGCCACTTTGACTACTGAACCCTTTGATATACTTGTCTACCCAGTGATATCATGTGTCTTGCTTGAGAATATCATACCAGATATATATATTGGCTCTATTTGTCAAGTTATTTTACTCAAATAGAGACATTTTGAAGGTAGTGATGTGGCTCTATGGCAGGACAGGTGGGACTGTGTATTGTCTGGAGGTTTCTGGAGGTTAATGTTACTTGGAAGCCAGCTGGAAAATTTGCCAGACTGCATTCTGCTGTTAATAATAAAGAAGCAAAGTTAAGTGATGATATGATTGAGATATGAGTTAGTAATACCATACAATTTTAATGAAAATAAGTTTTTCTTAGGCAGGTCTAATTATCTTTCCATGAAAGATATTTCCATTTCCAAGAAAATGTTATCTAAACCCCTTTCATGAATTCCACTGTTGAAACTGTTCACAGATTGTCAGCTTTCTGAAGTTGAAACTTTTCGCGTGTAAATCATTCTTCTCTAACAGACCCATATAGGTTTTCATAGTGAATCAACACATTTAATATATTCTGTATGTTCAGGAAAGACTTTGAAAATGTCAAAATGTAGATCCTCTTCACTTTTTTTTTATGGCAACTATTTTGACTTGTACATATTGTGGCCTATATTAGGTGTTCTGAGTGGGTATACCAGACGTGGTAAGATGTGTAAAACATACAATTTAAAAAAATTAATTAATTTATGCTCCCTCTGCTGGCCTTATAGCTGTGCAGAATAGATTTATCCCATACCTTCAAAGTACCCACTTTGTAACTGGTTTGTGGAAATTGAGTCTTTGGGGGACTGGGGAGAACACTTTATCTGCAAGATCCAGATCTGAGCAGTGAATAACAGCATTTCTGAAATAACCTCTCAATAACAGTGGGAGCTTTTAGAAAGGAAACAACAACAATATTTTGTGATAACTTTGAGTATGTTCAGTTGCAACAGATGTGCAATCTGTTAGTATGGTATAAGAGAACTGTACATTTGCCACCAGTAGTATACATTGTGTACAAAAATGGTTTCATTTTTTTTGCCTGGGCTTCCTGAAAGTCATCTTTGTGGTACAGTGCAGAAGAGCAGAACTGAAATGATCAAGTTTTTAAAAAATAATTGAAATAATCCAAGTTTGTTGAAACTAAGGTGCAAAGCCTGTTATGCCTGGGAACATTGTCTTGATAGCAATCACTTAAGAACTATTACGTATTCTTTTGTTGTTGTTTTTTTTTTTTTTTTTAAGCTGGACCTGTGATCTGCAGAATGCTAACATACCCTCCAACTCGAAGAGCCTTAATTGTGGGTTGTGGTCTGCAGATGTTTCAACAACTGTCAGGGATTAACACCGTCATGTATGTATTTATTGCTTGCTTCTCTTTATAAAATATAAGAAAAAGACAATTAGACCAGTAGCAGTTTTAGATGGGCTTCTGGACAAAATCTGACATGTGAAAAAATGAGTGTGGGAGCTGGAATGCTTGTTTGAAATCCAGATATTGACATATTTGGCGTCTCAGAAAATTGGTACAAGAGGATATTAGTATAAGGGCAAACATTTATGTGCAGTGCAAACTGTGCTCTGGGAGATGTGTTATTATATGTTAGGGTTTACAGTCAAAGCCATGTATGTCTAGATAAGAAAGTAGACTCACAGTTTGAACTTGTGTGGAAATAGATCAAAATACTGTGAGGACTAGACTGTTGACCATGCAAATGAGCTGAAAACTTACTGTGAAATGCTAAAGGAGGTAAGATGCTGAGGGAAGAAGCATTTCCTGTTATTACAGTTCTGTTACGTGTATGAAGACTCAATAAATGCAAAAGTGAAAAACAATATATCAGGTGTTCTGATAAGCTGTCAGTGCACAAGACCTAGTTTAAGATTAATTTACTGTTGAGCTACCCTACGAGAGTAACCATAACGAATATGATTTCTGTATTGTTTTAAGAACAAATGTAAAATATATTGCAGTAACATCTTATGGAGACACGTACACCTAAGGGAGCAAGCTTGTTAGGCAGTAGTTAAAAGGAACAGCTAAATGATAAAGCTTTTAATGGTATCAAGAGCTACCATACTAAATGTTAGAGTAAATATCTGCCATCTATCACAAGGGAGGAAACTCCCCAAACTCAGCATTGTTAAACTGCAAAGGAGGGAAATCTGTAACATGTAAAGGGAGATTTTATAAAGTAGAAATTGTAACCAAATGTGGGAAACAGGAGAATGCATAACTGGTAAGTTGTGTGTGAAAGCCAGAAGACAGACACAGAAGGAACTTGGAGAAATTCTTCAGGCACATCAGAAGCAAGAGACCTAATAGTTTCCAGGCCCAGTAAGGATCAAGGTGTTGTGAGAACACTAGCAGAAGATAAATCCTTAGCAACAAATCTTACAAAGACTTTTTTTGCATCTGTGTTAATTATGGAGGGTACATGAAGGTTGCTGCACTGCAGCTTACTTGAGATGTCACAGGTGATCTGTTTCAAGTTCAAGTGTTAGGGGAAGAACTTTTAGAACAAGCTGATTAAAATGAGTAATAACAAACTGCTTGAACTAATCAGGGCAAACCCAACAGGTCTGGAGTAATTTGAATATATAATCACTGAATTTGGAAATGCAGCATGATGCGTGAAGCTAAAGCCCAGAAAGTTTTTTTTCTGTCCTTATAAAAATTAATTAAAAAGGTCGTAGAATCCAATGAGAAGACGTGTGTTTATAAATACGAAAAATGAACATGTACATAGAGACTATAAAATAACAAAGAAGAGGCAACGTGATTGTTGTAGACAGATTATAGCTTGCAATTTGGTTGGATGCGAGTTCACGGTCGTGTTAGAACTATGTATCCCATGTGAACTAACCATCCTAGTCCATGACAGCTGCTGCCAAAGTTTCTTGAAGAAACCAGAGGGTCACAGAAGTAGGAAAAAAGCCCTCTCAGGTTAATAAATTTTTGAGATAGGAAAAAAGAGGGTAAGAACAAAAGATCAGTTATCAGAAGCCAAGAGTAGACTCCTAGACTCCTACAGGGATCTATGTGGAGATCTTTGCTGCTTTAATAAGTCTGTGAAAGGGGCTAAACAGCAAAATAACAGCTTGTACTCATACACCATTCATGATATTAAGACGCCCAAATCTGTGAACGTGAACAGTTGTGGGAAGATAGTACAAGGTAACAAATTAATAAAATGGCAAGTGCATTAACTATGCAATATTATACGATAATGCTTGCATGAGGGAACTGACTAACACATGCATGGCCGTCTAAATTGTTCCTACTCAAAAAAGAGGTCTTGAAGTTGCATTATAGTTCTATACAAACATCATGATGACATCCGTGACTGATCTGGAATAGTACAAACAATTGCAGATGTTCTTTCTTTTGGTAAGGATAAACTAACTTATATATGGGAAAAGAAATACCTGTATTTGAACAGGATGGTTAGGATGCTGCAGCTTGGAAAAGAAATTAGTTCCAAAGAAACGCAAAGGCATATAAAGCTACTAATGTTATGGAGAAGCTGTGGGGAGCATAATTATTCATCATTTCTTATAACACAGTTTTGATGACTCCTAGCTTTTACCCAGCAGTAGGTTTAAAATAAACATTTTTTTCATGCAACACATAATTACATAGTGGATCTCATTGCCACAGCATGTTACACATGCCAAATGTAGAAGTAAGTTTAGAAATTAATTAGGGAAACTTATATAAGAAACTTTATTAAAATTAGGGAAACTCATATAATAAACTATTAAAATGTTATTAAACATGACGTGGTTACAACTTTTGGCCAAGGACAGTCATTCTCACATTTTGGTTCTTACTACTTTAGGATGCCTTATTAGGCCAGAATAAAAAAATTGACAGTTCACAAGGTTTATGACACCGGTAGGTTGACTTTGGTTATTTTAAACTTCGTATGTTTTAAAATCTTGAACTCCTTTCTTTGTAGGAGGTTTTACAACTAGTTTGAAATTGACCTAATTTGCTTGTGGATGTGTAGGAGGACAGAATTACAACTATGAAACATAGTTGAATCTTAGCTTTAAAATTAGAAAATGCCTATAATAAACACATGAAGGCACTGTTGTTAAAGGACTGGCTTGTAAACCATTTGCAATATCCGGTATTGTTTTTAATAATCCAGTATAACAAAATTTTTAGTTATCGGGTGTACAAGACAAACATTCTCCTATGAAAGAACATTTTTCAAATGTAAGTAAGCAGCTGTCGTTGATGGTTTGCTTACATAGAAATTGGTGATTGATTTTTAATGCAGTAATTAAATGGTACCTTAAGGAACTGTCAGATTGTATTATCTCTCTAAGCATTGTTTTTCCTCTCCATGTTTGGTTGTGTCATTCTGGGATTGCTGTTCTGTTGCAGCAGGAAAACAGGCTTTGGTTATGGTTGGAGGTTGTAGGATTGTGTGGACTTCCCTTGAGTGGTTTTTCAAACTTGTTTACCAAAACCGGTCATGAAAAATGTTTTGATGGTTGTTTTTCACTGTAACTTTGGTGCTGCTGTGAATCCTTCTCTCTTGGTATACCCCTTTCTAGGCCGTAGGAGAAGGGGCTGATGACCCCGAGTTGCCATTGCCTGCCTTTCCCTGGCAGAGAATTTAGCCTCTGGTTCCCCCTTTCCCCCTTATGTGTTTCCATGGGACTCTTCTACACTGTGACCAGTGACCTCAACATGGCAGCATCCATGATGGGCCCTGACTTGTTCTAATCTTCCAGTTTGAGGATTTCCACTATTTCTGATATAAAAGTATTTATTAAATCCTTTATTTTACTGTAAGAAAGTGAGGCCATAGGAGTGAGTTTGTGTGTGTCTAAAAAAACTAATTTAAAAAAATTACCACATAATCAAATCATAAAGGAGGAAAATGAAATGAAAATATAAGGAAGAAAATACTTGTGGAATGATTTAATACTTCCCCAATTTTTATATGCTTTACTGAATAACTCTTCTGCTTAAGAAAACAAACATTTGAATCAAAAAGCATGGGTGTTAGAGGTAGGAAATTATATAAAGGAATTTTGCAGCAGTCTAAAAATAATCACTGAGTGTACCCAGGAGTAGAAGAGATCCTAAAAAGCAGAAAAATACCTACAAGAAACATATTGAGACAACAACAAAAATTGAGAGATTCCATGCCTAAGAGTTCAGAAATCTGTTAATATTTTCTGGTTAAAAATTGGATATCAGTAGTGAAGCCAATGAGAGCAACAAAGTCAATGTGTAGTTGGATTTCTCTTGAGGATGGGGAGAGGAAAACCAGAAGGACTTTTGTAAGAATTGTTGAGGGCTGTGCTCTGTCCATCCTGTCGTGCAATAAGCTGATCTAGTTTTTGCACAGAAATAGTTGCATATTGTATTTGAATCAGCCATGTATGTGCGTAACATCCAACCATGAGGAATCGGAAACTCTCATCACGAACAGGATGTTACTGAACTGATGAGAACGACGTGAGGAGCAACCTCTGCATCGAGGAGGTGGATCTAAAAGAGAAGCAAAATGTAAAAATAGGCTAAGGAGAGTGTGACTCTCACAGGAACAAATTCTAGCATGATACATTTAGTCAGTAAAAGAATAAAGCTCAGTGACCTATTGCTTTGATTCCTTTTCTTCCTAAGAACAAGAGTACCACTGCTGTTTGACAGAGTGCCTGAAGTAGAAGAATGTTTCCTTTTTGTCATGGCTTTTGCCAGCTTAACTGACCTGTAAAAGATAAAGTCAAACAATTTTAGACAAGCATCTCTCACACTGGTGTGAGCAGTTCTGAAATGATTTACCTTTTCAGTTTCTTATCATTCTGGTATTTTCTCATCTTGAAAATGGTATCTCACTGCTTCAAGCCTGGAGTCACAAATTGGGCTGACAGGAGACTGAAAAAGGCCCTGTGAAGAAAGTTATATTCCGGGGAAGCAGTTACTACAAATTAGCTTTTTAATAGTAACATATCCCAGGATTTTTTAAAACAGTGGTGTGCAGATATTTTCAAGCCCATGGTGGTCCATAGTTAAAACTTAGGGTAGGAGGACCATTTTAAGGTAAAACTTGAGGCTAATTTTTCCCATCAATTTCTTCTTAAAAAAAAAAAAAAAAGATTACAAAAAGGAAGAAATTTCTTTTTGGGGGTGGGGTTGGTGGGAGGAAGACGGGGGTCTTGAAGGATTTGACTATTTCCGATTGTTTGGTGAAAAACCTCAAGAGAGTACATGGATGTTTTAGCCATATGCTCATGTTCCAGCAGGACTAAGACTTCTGAAAACATTTTTGGTACTGTGCAGCTTCATTGCAGTCAGAAAAAAAACATGGGGAAGAAAGCTTTTGGAAAAAATCCTAAGTTCTCTTGAATACCAAGCAGTAATTTAGCCATAATTGGAGAGAGTTCAGTATTGTCTTGTCAGAACTGCATGTAGGTATTGTCGCCTGTGCTGGAGTTTCTGCTGCTCTTTTTGGGGCTTCCTAGCCTTGAGCGAGCTGGTGGATGTTCGCGCGGGCTGCCTGTGCCCTCCAGACTATAAATCTGAGATAAGATTGAAGAGACAGCTGTATCATCTTGATTATTCTTATTCTCACGAAACTTTAAGCGGACTTGATGAAAGCCAAACAAAATATTTTGTTCTGCAGTTGAAACACTAATCTTGATGTGATGCTAATTTAGTAATTTGCCATTATCTTTTCACATTATGTTAGAAAAGCTTTCTGCAACAGAAAAGTGGTATAATGTGTCAACAGGGAGAGCTTATGGACTTCAGCATTTTTGTTAAGCTTGTATTTTTGCTGGTGTATGTGATCCGTTATTCCTAGTTAATAAAATATTTTGGGTTTTTTTTATTGTTAAGATAGCCTTATTTATTGTTAAGATATCTCCTAAAAGTTAAGTGAATCCACATGTAAAAATTATTGGTGTTTGGATTTGGTCCACAGATGCTTTTGAGCTCTAACAGTCTTGTTTTTCCAATCTGCGCAAGCAAATAAGAGAACAACAACAAAAAAAGAGATGATAAAAAGAAGCATCTTTTTTTCCAGCTGGCAAGAAATAGGGAGTGGAAGAAAATACTGTATGGAAAAGGAAAAAAAGCTGAGAGTAATGAGAGAGGGAAAAAAAGCTGGGTAAAAGAAAGAAGGAAAAGACAAAAGAGGACAAGAGGAGGTTATGTAACAAGTGGAAATTGAAGCTTTGAAGATAAGTTAAGAATATTAAAACAATTAACATGAAAAAAAAAAATCATATTGAATGTAAATGAGGGAATGAAAGAGAACAGGAGTGGGACTGGAAAGAAGCCAGGATACTTCTGAAGTTCAATAGAGGCTAGAGAGGAGTTTAATGCAAGCAAAGCACGTTTCCTGACGGGTTTGCTGGCTCTGTTGTGCAGCAGTGGCAGAGCTGGAACCCGACAGGAGCTGTAAACCTTCGCTTCTGTTTGCTGAAGCTTGCTGAAGCACGCGGGAGGCAGCGTGCACCTCTTTGTAACCTTAGGACCGAGCAGGGCTTGTAGCCGCGCTTGGTACCTCTGCTCCTGGGGGTGGCTGCTTCGGCAGGGACGTGTGACTTAACACCCAGAGGGATGGTGGAAGTCAAGACTGGGAAACTTGTCTTTAAGTTCCAGTTTTTAAATTTTTTTGAAATGAAATACTGATTAGGTAGCATAGGACAGTGACTGGAGGTAAACCTTTCGTCTTTTTTTACCTTATTTTGTGAACTACAGCACAAGTAACAGCAACCTTCTCTACTCCTTCAGCATCAGCAGCCACAGGGAAATTTATAATTAATGAATTAATGTATTTACAAATTATGACAAATTTATAATGAATAGGTTGGCCATTGAAATGGGACTTTGCTAGAGCATTGACTGTTGATTTGGATATTGGAAAATAGTTGTTGAGATCTGTAAACAAAAGTTCGACTGGCAAAAGGTAGTGGTGGTTCATATTTTTCTTGTGGCTTGTATTCAAGCTTTTTTTTTTAAGGTTGTATACATTTCTATTGTGTTCTCTGGCTGTGCATTTTAAAACAAAATCCAGAAAGGAGCATACTTTATTAAAAAACAAAATAAACCAAAAACCAATAAAAAAAACCAAACCCCAAACCTTACACAATGCTAAAATGTCATCCAAATTGCACAGCAGTTACTCAAGAACAATATATCTTTTATTGTAGTCTCCACTTACGTTTAAATTGGGCCACAGTAATTACAAAGCAGACTGCTGTGTAGCCTTTATTTTTGCGTCGCCAGTAACTTGTTGCCTCAATTGTTTTTCAGTACTCTTGGATCCAACCGTGCTTTAAGTCTGACTGACAGAGGGACAATTACATGAATGTTTTTTCAGATACAACTTTGTAATGTTGTCAAGATAATTTTGAGATGCCTTGGTAATTAACAAGTCTAATTTTATCTGATAACTCCAGAACGTTAAGGCTGCTACCTGCATAGGTTTTCATCTTTTAATATTTTTTTGTGAGTAAACTGTCCAGTTTATATCTTTCTCTTAAATTTTCTGTTTTCCCCTTAGGGTTTAGAAATGTTTAATAAAACAAAAAGAAACCCTACGTTGCAGGTCCACTTGCTTTTCAGATAATAATCCACTAAATATTTTATTAGATTTTCATAAATCCTTCCAATAACTTTTTTTGGAGAAGTGACCCTTAATTTTACCATATTGTCCTTCCTTCATATTGCAAGATGCTTTATATAGTACTGCATGCAACCTCATAATGTAAAAAACTTCAGTGGAGAAGAGAGATGCATCTTTAGACTTATATAGCATACAGATGCTTTATACGTAGACTGTAAATATTTCTGGAAAAACAACTAAACAAAAGTCTAGTCTAGTCAAGCACACAGAAAAAGTGACTCTCCTGTTACACCAAATGTCTCTGTTATAGGTGCTATACAAAAATAATGTGATTAACTTATTACAGCTCTTGAGAGGAACAAATTGTAGTTAATAAATAAAGTAATTTCATATTACTCAGTGTAAAACATTCTAAGTGAGAGTTTATGGAAGCCGCTTATATTGTTTTCATAGTACTTGAAGGAAAATGAAACTCTCGCTCTGGTATTTTGAACATTTTGCACATTCAGCAACCATTTTGCCATAGGAAATGTACTATTATCACAGCTGACTTGTTTCTTTTAAAATAGTGTATTAAAAATAAAATAAAATTTAAAAAGCTCCAAACAGCTGATAGTCACCAGCTTGTCCTTTCTCGCATAGAAACCAGTCTGTGCTATAAATTTTCAAAGCCCTGGAACATAGATTTTTTTAATTTTTTTTTTTTTTTTTGCTTCCTTCAGTAAATTGTCAGGTCTGAACTGAACAGTTAGTTTCTTTGTGGAAAACTTTCCACTTAAATTTTAAAAATTATCACACATAGCCTAAAGAGAGAAGCGGCGGCTTTGGAACTCTGACCAGGGACAAACTCCGATTTGGAGATGAAACTGTTGCTTGAAGTACAGGGCCTTAGGTTGGGCAGAAGCGGTTTACAAGCCAGCAGTTAAGATTCTGGTGGAGCAGGTAGCAGAAATGTTGAATACCCTTTCATCAAATGCTGTCTAGAGGAACCATGGGCAGTATTTACAACTGCTGGGAAAGGGCCATGTTGGCAGAGTCAATCCTTTCCATTCCCTCTTTCTGTTTGCCTTCACCTCCCCCTTGGGGCAGGTCAAGGAGGAGTCACACCATAGTTTCTCCAGACCCATTTCTGATGTTGTTTCTTCTTCTCGGTCATTAGAAAATACCGGCGTGGGAAGGGAGTACAACCTGGGAAGGGGAGTGAGTGTGCCTTAGTAAATCTGCTAGGAAGTGACTGAAATACGAATTTGTTGGCAGGATGCTCGTAGCTGTATCCAAGATCTAAAAACCGAACAGGCAAACAAAACCGGTTAAGGAAGACTGCAGCAGGTCTGAGAAAAAAAATAAATTAGCTCTTTGCTCCATGGGGAGGAAATGTGCTGGTGAGTGCTTCTGTTGTGAGTTAATGTGACCTGCACAAATCCTAGCCCTGCCCGAGGAGAGGGTGGGGGGTAGTCCTGAGTATTGGTATTGAGAGCCACGGAGAGGGATGGGGAGAGAAAATAGCAGTTCGCGCTGCTGGACATCCTAGATAGCTCTAAACCTGTGCAAGATCTAGGAGGAATAGTTAGACCTTAGTCTTCATTTTGATTTTGTACATGGCCAGCAAACTGCAAGACTAAGTGATGTGGATGGGTGTATCTTGTGCTTGAGGCACAAGAGGGCAGTTCAGTAAACTTGAACATTTGTAAGGCTGTCACGATATTGCTAAAGATTATGTATCATTTGCTGTGTTTTAAAGACAACTCGTGTTTTAGAAGTTTTGTTTAAAGAGTGAAACATCTTTCTTAAAGATTCTTGTGTGTGCTTGTTGGAGATGGCCTTTAAACCCCTGAGCAGCTTAAGGGTTTAATGGTTTAGCTTCAAAGGCTGTAATTTATCAGTTGAAATAATTGTGAGAGGGTGTTTAGTGTACGAGTAAGAGAGTTAATCTGTATTAAAAACGTCACCTGCGTATCAGTGTTGCTAGCAGTAAAACCATACTATGCTAATTTCTAATTAAAAATAACATTAAAAAGAAAGTGAATCTTTCTTCTCCTGTTGTGCTGACCTTGTGGGATGGCCGAAAATTAGTCTGAGTCAGTTTATAAGTCTAGATTTGCAATTCACTATAAAACAAACAAGCAAACAAATATTTGTGGCTTGGGTTATTTGGGCAATGCCATACACCAAACTTCAAGGTTCCCTCTCCGGCTGAAGCTTCTCACTGCTAATGCCAGTTGTCGATTCATTTCGTGTTCTCATTCCTTTTGAAATAGAAAAGGAAAATGACAGCTTTAAGCCACTTAAAGGGAAAAAAAATAGGCAAAACAAACCAGTGAATCATGATGGGAGTTGTTAACTAGATTAAAGCTATAAAATGTTCATCTTCTTAAAGAAGTTGCTTGCTTTGTCAATCTAACCAGCCAGAGCTTTTGGAAGATGGCTTTTACAGATACATCCTTGTCCTAAGTATTGCAGATCAAAGAATAGGTAACTCAGACATAAAAGTTTTGAAGTTTTGAGTACGGGGAAGATCAGGGAAGTAGTTCAAGATGTTATGTAATGGGAGTAATGGGATGAAATTAAGTAAAATCTAGAATGATTATCAGAACATAGTTTAGTACTTAGAGATATTAGATTGAGTGTCTTGAGGGAAGGAGGAAACAGTAATCATTTCTAATTGCTTAAACTGTTACAACAATAGAGGATGTATTAGAAATAACACATTTGGGGTTTTGTGGTTGGAATTAGTGGACATACAATAGCAGATGACTGTAAGTTTGAAAGAAAAGGCTGATTTCCTTTAAATTAAACTTCTACATCCCACCTTTCTTATTTTAGATAATCCTCATAATCTATCCATTTATTATGAAAAAAACCCCAACAGAACCGAACAACCCCCCTCTAAAACCTAGACAAACTTAAAACATCCTAGACTGCCAAACACATTAAATGATATTGAGGTGGATATTTATTTGCATTATAATCTTCCTCAGGTTTAAAAATAAACAACAAAAAACCTTCTCAAATTGCAGAGGAAGCAGGTTCAAGGTGCTCTGACAAGCACTTAACTATAGGTTCTCATTCCGTTTTGAAACACTGGATTTTTTTTTCCATTTCATAAATCTTGAAATATTAGTCTTTTGCTTATTTCATTGGTGCTGAACACCTGTTTGGTCGTGGGGTTTTTTGTTGTTGGTTTTTCTTTGTCCCCAAACCCGAATCTTTAACTCAATGAGTTGAAGAACTACCACATGAAATATTTTGCTTTTTTCTTATCTTTTTGACTACTGTCTTGGGTTATTGGCTAGAAGAATATATACTGAAGAATGGAATAGCATGAGTAAAAGTAAGCCTCATGGTATGACAGCAGCAAATTATTCCCCACAGTCTGCACCCATCTACTAGAGGATCTGCCTGATGCCTTGGGTAGTTATTTTTAAAATGTTGCAGATGCATCAAAAAGGATTTTTTTTCTCAGTATTAACTGATATTTCAATAAAAAAAAATAAAAAACCTGCAACAACCCCCCAAGTTTCTTTAATACATCAGCGTTTTTCAGTGCAGTGCTTTCACAGAAGTAAATTCCTTTTCATGTTTGTGTTGCATGTTACAAAGGCTTGCAATATCTTCATTTGGAAATATTAATGTTTATTTTTATAACATGTTCAACAGACACATGTTCAAAGAACTGTATAGGAGTTAACGTACCAAGTTATTTTAAAGGAAATCCTGCTATCTGTCTTCTCATTTGGAAGATGTTTTATTTTTAATGAAATCTGATCAGCAGGGACTATGTGCACAAGTGCACAATTTTTAGTCCCAGTTTTTCATACAAATTAAGGTAATCTTCAGTGGTAAACTAGCTATAATGTTGGGACATTTGTATTAAAACACTGTAAAACAACTAACAGTCCTGCTGATTGTACTTTTGTTTTGTTTTGCGTTAATATGATTTTTTCAATGGTAAGTGATAAAACCTGTCCTATAGTTCTTCAGGTTGTGAAAGCGTATTTAAAGAAGGACTGTCACTTTGGAGAAAACTTGAAAGCAAAGTATTTATTTAAAGAAGAAGGGTATTCAAAACCTACCATTTCTTTTGTAGTTATTGAATGATTTATGTCTTTAATAGAATTCCCCCCCCCTTTTTTTGCGCGCGCGTTTGCCTTCTACTCTCCCTTTTGTCTGTAGTGAAATCATAATGCTGTTTGATTTCTTTCTGTTGCCTTGGTAATAACTCTTATGTCACAAATCCAGTATTAACTTCACTGCAGGGCCATACGGGAGGAAATGTGTGAACTGTGTGGGTGGGAGCAAAGTCTTTGCTGAAACATATGGCTTGGGTTATTAGCAATTATGGTAAAGCAATTATGTGAAGTAAAATGTCTTTGCTTTATATCTAGTATATGCACGTGTAGCTGTTAAGTCAGTTAAATGCATCTCATTCATGTTGTTCGTATGTAAAGCCAAGTAATGAAATGAAGGCAGAGCAGCGATGTAGTTTATAAATCATTCATGAGTGATTGCTGGAGGATGTTCCCTAAATAGCAATAGTGGTTGGTTGGTTGATTGTTTTAATGTATTATTATTTGTCTAGACAGTTCTTGGAGCACGTTTTGGTCTCAACAGTTTCTCTTGTTTTGTCACCTTTCTAATAATCTTGTAAAAATTCCTTTCTTACGTAATTGTTAATATTTAATATGCATAATTTTGTTGAACTATACATTTTCATTATCTCTGGCAAAGGCTATTTTTTGGTTTTGAGACTTATCAGGAAATCAGCTACCATTTAGTGACCAATTCAATTTTTTTTTTTTCCTTGAGGTACAGTAGAGTAGTGAGGTGAGTGGATTTTGTTTGTGTCCTAAGTTTGCTCACTTGTGCAAACCTAGAGGGCATGTGTTATTCAAATGTTGGACCGTATTCTTAGTCATAAGAAAGTGTCTCCTCCTTAAATGAAAAATAAGGAATATATAAATGTGAAAATTCAAAGCTCACAATGTATGTCTTGAAAAGACATAAAATTAAACTGTAAAAGGTCACCTGGTTAGGTGCTGCCTGATACAGCAACATGAACAACCCAGCGAAATATAGTACTGATCTCATTTAAACATAGAGTAAGAGATATGATGCCCTTTAGATCTGTTTATTCACCTTTACTTTAAGGGCATAGGAACCAGTTTTGTAAATTGGATTCTTTGGAGTCTGTCAATAAGAGTTAAGCCACTGCAGGCTAGTCAAAATGCCTTGTGCCACAGAGGCCGGGAGACACACAAAAAAAGGTTGAAAGGTTATGTGCGATGCAAAGATTTACCATAAATGAAAACAGTCCAGAAATGGATCGTAAATAAAACATGGTGGCATCTAAAGGCTAATCAAGACTATGTTACTGTGAGCAGTCTGCAAAACAAAGAGATTGCTATGGTCAAAATAGCTTGTATGGAAGGTGTCACCAAATCAGAAGGAAATAAAAAATCACCAAAGAGACTCTTAGTTTCTCAGTGCGGTGAGAAAGAATGCTGTGTGTAAGGCTGGCAAGGAGAATGAGGTAACGGGGAGAGCCCAGGGAAGGAGTGGGATGTCAGGATGGGGAAACTAAACAGCACTCAGCTTCTCATCTCTGGAGGGGACGGCTCTTTCCTGGAGCATCTTCCGAGATCAGGTGTTGTCAGAGCTGGAGGAGTGTGAGCTGAGTCTAAGCTCCTGCAGGTGATGGGACACTGACCTTTGACTGGTTAAAATGGTTGTGTTTTTTTTTCCCAGAATGCTGACAAGTCTATGGGAGGTAATAATACTTCAGAGAGTGATTTGGGGACTTGTTCATGAAAGAGCAAAATCCTTTTGTGATACTTAATTTTCTTTTAATAGCCACTTTCATATTGCATTCACCCAAAGTACGTTTTACAGACGTCCTGAAAATAGAAAAATATTTGTGAGGCTACATTATTATCAGCAGAATTTCATGCGTTTTGCAGAGGTGGCTAATTATTTTCTACGTTTCACAAGGTAAAAGTGGAGTGGAGAAATACTGGACTGCTGATGCAAACAGGGGAGGGAAACAAAAGCACAACAAAAATAATGAGTCAAAATAATTTGGGCTTTCTTACCCCACTCCCTGTTTCTACTTACTCACTTATATTATTTCTACAGTACGATTGTAGACTGGGGAAGGACATGAGAAAACTTGAGCAGTTAAACTTTATAATGTTTCCAACTTCAGGTCTTTAAATCATAGATTTAGTACCAAAATAATGAAATTGGTTCTTCAAAACAATTAAAGGTTGCCAAAGATTGTGAGGAAATGTTTAGATTCTCATTTTTCTCTTTGGTTTGCTACTTTCAAAGTAAATTGTCTAAAGCCACACAAGATACAGTGGAGTCAGTGTTGGCATTGTAAATACATCCTCACTGCGTGGGAATAGACAAGAGGACCAGATTGTCAGGTGAAAAAGGAGGCAAGTCCCAGCTTTCCTCTTGGGTTTTCTGATCTACAACATGAGAGAAGAGGAACATTTGTCACATAGGCTTTAATCCCTGGAAACGTTACCTTTTCTGCTGGCTTTTTTAATATGGAGAAGCAGTTCCTTCTGTGTACTAAATACTTGTTGCCCTTGTGTGGGGGTGACAGGGTGAAGCAGGTAAAAGTACAGAAAAAAGTACTGAAACGCACTTTGGCATCCAGGGCTGTAAGGAACCGGGTAAGATCTTAGTAAAACTTGGACCAATTTGACTATTTTAAACAAAGTTTTGAATGTAACCTTAAAAATCTCCTTCTACCCTACCTCTGAGCCCTTAACAGAGTCTGAGAACAAGGGATGGAAACAGGCTGTAACCACAGTTTAATACCACAGTGAGATACAAAGGACTAAAAGAAGTCTTAGCACTGTGCTGAGTCAGCAGCTATGACCTGTTTGCACACAGGAGCAGAAGAATGAGAAGTGTGAATTATGTTTGTTAATGATATGACTTTCTCAATTTCCCATTCAAAAACTTAAGATTTTTCAACAACCTTCTTAATTTTCATATTCAAGAACCAAGTTTATGCTTTTGTCTTGGATTGTGACATATGCCTGTAATGTCATTCATTTACACTGGAAATAAAAGACAGGATACTGATGTTTTTCTAGTGCGTGCAAGAATGCAGAGTGACTTTTTAGTGAAATAGGACAGCTGTTAAGGGAAGCTTGCACTCATTCCGGGTCATTTTCCTTTCTTTCTTTTTTTTTTTTTTCTGTTTCGTATAATAGTAGAGAAATAATAATTTTGTTAAAACATTTATCATTTGAAGATTAACAAATACAATACAGTGCTCTTTTCTATCTTATATGCTTTATTAGATTTTTGAATAAGTAAAATTAGCGAGACTTAGCTCATTGTATTTTCCAGGGCATATAGTCCTATTTTGACTGGTTGTATCCTGCAGCAAAGAACTTTTTTTTGATGATTCTTGTCACGTTGTGGCAAATAAACTCAGGCACTGAATTCTGAATAGAGGCAGAAACAGGATTCCTTCTCCCTCTTCAAGCTCTGGTCTGATCACCTCTTTAAGCATCTCTGCAAAAGATTCTGCTCTCCACCTGCGTCTCCAATTGTGCTTGAGCAACTGCAGTGACTTTTTCTTACTTGCATAGCTGTAACTGATGGAACCGAAGCTCTTGAATGCAGAAATGCATATTAACCATGAAATAAATACAGGTAAACAGTCTGAGATAGTGGACTTCTGTCCAGTTTTGGAAATCTTAATTCCCTTAATAGTGTAACATGCTCCTGGAAACAACTGTTGTGGCAAGGAGACTAGACAGTGCTAGAGAGGGGATTAACAGAGAGCAACGGAAATACAGGGAAATAAAAAAGCAAGTACAAAAAGAGGGGAGAAAAACACATTATCTGAGATGGAACATGCTTAAAAATGTACTGGAAACCTTCTGTTGGAAAAAGAAATTAATTCCATGGTTAGAAGTGTAGCTGACTTGCCTTTCCTCTCAGCAGAACGCAAGAGCCATGTTTAGGTTTTTGCCGTATGAAAACTAAACAAGTAGCTCTTAATTGTCTGTCACAACACTTGTGCCCTCATTTCTGCAGCATCTTGTGAGGATATGTTGAAGCAAATGGTTGTGTGAAAGAAAACATCCTATTATTTAACTTCTGTTCTTTCTCAGTTCGCTCTGAAAGCTGTGCTGCTTCTGTTGACCATGTAGGAAAGGAAAATCTTTATTTATTATTTTTCCTGAAAGTTATTCAGCTAAGGGACAAATAAAATTGGGAGATTTCTGCAAAGAATGTGCTGTTGTCTTGCCTCCTGTCTTTCTTAGAAGGACTTACACATGCTGCACTGGTCTATATGCTTGCAAGCAGCTTTAAGCACATTTTCTAACTCAGGCTAGCAATTTACTGCCCTTCTGGTAAATGACACATTTGAGCTTCCTGTGTGTGTTTGTAGCATCCATGTTACAATAATATTAATGCAGTGATAAGATTTCGTAGTTTTGAGCTTCTCTAATGGAGTCAGGAGACTCGTTTGGGCTAGTTTTTAGCTTGGAAGAAATTGTAGTTCAGGTCCTGTAAAGCTCTTGGTCTCCGTGAGTCTTTTACCATTTGGAGATGTGTGTGCAGGGTGGCTAGAGGTGTGTGCAGGTGTGACTGTCATCAGCCGGGGCAGCTCCAAAGGTCTGTCTTTCATCTTCTCTTGCAGTATCAAAGCTAATCTGTGGCTTATCTTTTCAGTAAATTAGCTTTTGGCTTTTGCTAACAACATAATCCTGCAGTGATTCCGTGCTTGCTGCGTGGTAAACCATCGTGTACAGAAGCACTGAAGTAAATTTGACGTACACATTTTACCATTTTTATTTATGTAAGCTTGTCTTAGGTTCTGTGCGTTAGCTTATTATTCTTATACTTTTTATTCTATCTAAATACAGTCCTGAAGACATTATAAGCAACTGTCGTTTACGATATTTTTCTAAACTAAATGTTCTTGATAGAGTTGAAATAATTTACTTGTTTGGGGATTTATCCTGGTTTCATAAAAGACATTTTCCTTTCCTACCAGCAAAATTCTCTGTCTGGAACAAATTAACTGCTGTACAAGGACTAATTTCTTCCTCCATGGCAGAAATTTCTTCCTCTGTGGCACTGCTCTTCAGACTGACTGCTACACTCGCTGTCACAGACACTCCCCAGGGGCTTCAGATCAGAGTCACATCTGCTGCTCTGAGTCACAACTTCATCCGATCTGGTGGGGCTTCAGTGTTCATTAGACTAATTAATGATCGAGTACAGCAGTATGACATGGCTTGACAGTTTTGCCATGTTAGTTAGCTTTCTTGAAAATTCAAGGTATCTGCTGTTTTCTGTGTCTAAATGAATGCTTGATTATATGCAAGATTTTAAACACGCAGCTTTTTCATGTTGCCATTAAAGTCAGAAAAAGTACATTGGTGCCTGGTGTAATCTTGCTTGAGCTGTACAGAGGTATCTTAAACCCAGCAAAACCCGTTTTTGTGGAAGGCAATGGCCAGAAATAAACCACCTTATGAGGGGGTTCTTTCCCTTGGTAAAATTAGAGGTATTATGAGATGAGAGGAGCAGAAGGGGGAGAACGGGAGCAATATATAATGCTGAAATTTGTTGCTCTCCTTAATGAAGCAGAGCAACAGGTAGCTCTGAATCTGCTGCTGCTTCATTGTGGCACTCTGGGTTTCACTTGGAAGAACAGACTCCCACCAGTTTGTACTCAGCTCTGTTTAGGCACCTGTACTGCTTTTCCGGGTTTTTGAAGGAAGCTGCTGATACAGAATCACCTTGTAATTCTTCTCAAGATAACAATACATCGTTATATAGTGTGCATAAGTAATTATTGTTTATGGGTGTTATAAATCTAACAACAGATAAATGTTAAAATTGTGTTAGTTCTTATGTATCCACAATTATGTACATAATGTATCTGAAGTCTTCAGGCTTTTCCCTTCTCTGGGCAATTCTAGAGATTCGAGGAAAGGATGGGAAATTGTAGGTTAAAGATAAATGAGAAGTACATGGAGTCTTTCTAGATAAGAGAAAGGTTGAAGACATGACAGTTTTAAAATAAGCTATTGTTCAAGTACGTAGAAATAGATTGAATTCACTTTGCTTTATTTCTGCAATGTGTAGGTAGGAACATAAACATGTAAAAGATTCCTTTCTTACTTCCTATCTTATTGATACTGATGAAGGTGTTTTGTGTGTTTAACTGCCTGCAGTGTTTGCAAATACAATTTACTTACAAAATATATGCCAGATACAGTAAACACAGGAGTCTTAGTGACCACTGTATGTCTGACCTAAGTTGAACTGATTGATAGTCGTATGGCACTCTCTTCATTGAAGAAATCAGGAAGTTCGCACTGATGACTGATATAAAGGGCATAGATTTACTAGCTTTTGAAGATGATTGAAAAACGGTGTGTCCAGGTGGTGAGAAGGCATTAGAGCAAGTATTTATCTATCCATCACTGTTCAAGGGGTTTGACCCTGCAGTCTTCTAAACCCATGTTCTCTGTCCACCATGCTTGAAGACTGACTTGACCGGGAGAGCATGACCTCTTGCTTCAGGAAATGCTACCTTACTTGTGCGATCAGATTTCCCCAATAGCATTAAGGAAGGCTTGGTTTCGAATCCTCTGGCTAGGTATTACCCACCAAAGGGCAATGTATCAAATAATAGTAGTCTTTTGTTACTTGCCCAGCAAAGTAAACTGATTCTTCTGTGAATTATGCAGTAATTCATTCGATGTTCTTGTGACCCAGCCTTTGAGGAAATTTTCTTCCATGGCGTATCTGCAAATAGCTGTGAAGAACACTGAAGAGGGTCATATTCTAATGCTAAAAGGCCCGATTATTTGCTGTATGCATACTACTATTTGATATATTCTAAATGCTGTGAAATTTTTTAACTTGAAACCTGCACTGATGGGTCTGCCAGGTAAGCATTGTTTAAGATTTTTTTCAATCTATTTTTCATAAATGTTTTCTCTGATTTTTTTTCCACGCCCCCCCATGTGAGTGTATAATTATTAGCAAAAGCTAACATTCTTTCAGTATTCCTTCTTCAGAAACTGTGTTTGTATCATATGCTTTTGCCTCTTGTCACAACTATACACGTTTTGATTTTCTCCAGTCTCCCATTATGTGGCGGTCTCTTTATGCCTATAATAAATGTTGACAACTCCCAGCTCAACAGTTATTCCCATCAAATGCAGACTGTTACGTCACTCAGATTTCTGAGTGCCAGCCCGAGATAAGGACTTGAATGAAAAGGCAGCTGGCTTAGGGTTTCTGTCTGAAGATGTTACTGAGCCTGGTAAGGGGTGGCACCAGCCTAAAGCAAGGGCAGCGCGTCAGCCTTAACCTTCAGGGATGCCCGAATCTCCGGCATTCAAAGGCAAAGCATGTATCCTTTTGGCCTCTCTCAGAAGTATTTCTGATAAAAATTGTGAGCCGGTGAGAGCTGGTGCTTGCTTCTTTCCAACATGATGATGCCACGATAATCCAGGCTTTCAGCTACTCTGAACTAGGCTGCTCCACTGTTTTTTGATTAAGAACAGTATGTTGAGCTCTGGCTTATTCAACACACATCTCTACCCGCTAGACTTGTCCCTGTGGGCAGAACAGCTTACTTTAACCAGTGGGCTAGGTGTAAAGAGCTTAACATGGGGGTTTTTTGTACTTCCTCCCTGCTCCTTAAAGGACGAAGTTGTCAGGTAGATATGCAGTGCAGTTGTACACTTGACCACTCAGGAAAATTGATGTTTCCTTTCTTTGCTGTACCAGTTTTGTATTTCCCCAGTCCAGGCATTTTACCTGTGTTATCTCTTGGAAGCTATTCACCTTTAATTTCCTTTTCCCCTGCAATGCAAGCTTTCTTCCTGAACCTGGTTTAAAAAAAAAAAAAAAGCGCAACCTTCTCAAAGCAAAATCTCCATGAGCAGTAGAGGTCCATGTTGTCGGTGTGCTGACATTGTCGCAAATCAGGGATTAGTGGTGCTTCCCTGTTATCTCATCTCTCCCAATCTGTCAGCATCCATTTGGGTTTTTGCCTTGTGTTTACACTGCAAGCTTTCTGGGAGAGGTCATTTAATTGTTCTATATTTGTACAACACTTAGCACACCGAGTCCTTGCCAGTGGTGGAGACAGATATTTCAGTAATGCAGTCAACCTTTCGGAATGAGGCTATGTGATGTTTTGCTTCCGACAGTGTAATTTTGCAGACAGGTCTCTTCTAAGTAATTGTTTTTATCCCAATGTGGAATCTAATGATCTGATTTCTCTCCTCCTCCTTCTCTCTGATGCACACTGATGGAAAGCCTCCTCTGTCCTTACCCAGGCTTCCCTTCCAGGAGGAAGGTCTTAGCATTCTTTCCATTTAAAGGAGAACGAAAAACCGAACCACATAGATAATCCTTTCTATTTATTGCAAGGAGAGAAAGGAGCTTTACTGGTGATATGTGACACCCTTTTTAATAAATGAAGTTGAGATTTCAAATTCTTTGTGAGAAAATGGTTAGACGTCACCCTTTTTTAGCCAGTGCACGTGCAGTGTGGCAGCTGCAATGTCAGTGTTGGTGTCTGAGGGTACAATAGTTATCAGATTTTACCTTCATTTTGTAACCCTGGAATATTCATACTTTATATTGCAGCATGATTTATTTTACAGTGAAATATTTAAATGAAGAACATACATGACCATCTAGTATTAGATTTGAGAATTTGACAATTCAGGTATGATAGCGATCTGCCGATCTCTCTGGTATGCTGTTTTATGTTAAACACTAACCACTTCTTGTAACACCTTGGTAATCTGAGTTGTTTGGCAGACAGTGCTAATTATGCCAGAAATTGCAAAAGTGCCCTCAATCTTCTCTTCTCGACGTTAAATGATGCGCAGATCAACATGTCAATCTTCTGTGAAGACTGCCGGGATCTTCCCTGGTCGGGATCCATGGGCCTGCTGAAGCCCCAGTGGTCACAGTACGATGACAATAAAAAGACCAAGTTTTGTATGATGTAGAGAGGTGTGGAGAGTCCAAGGCTGAGGCTGGAGCTCAGACTGAGAGGAAAAGGTAAAATTTTAAACAAAACAAATGCACATTTGATATGTATATCGTAGAACTAGAAAATAAAATAGCAACTTAGCTTTAAGAGATCACCATTGCAGACGTTTTATTTCAAGAAGTGTGTTAACATCGATGTGCATTAAAATACGTAATTCAAATATGGAAATAAAATATGTTGTTGCAGGTATGCTGATATTGGAAGCACTGTTATGAGGGACAGTGAAACTGCATATGTATAGGGGGGGTCTTGCTACTGTATTTACATATGTTTTTCTTCTCTTGGCAAGGATCCTCAAACAAGCTTTGGTTTGAAAAAATCAATCTGTGTCTTAGACACAGCTTACTTCAATTTACCCTGGACTTTTTTCCTGATGTCTTAAATAGATTCTGCGATGGAATTAAGACCAAATAAAAAGCCAAGAAGAGTGAAGACAAAGGCAGTAATCAGTAGGGAAAACCAGGCAGAAGCACAAGCAAGAGTTCAGATGAATAGTGGAGTTTTAGCATACTGGTTTATCTGTTAACTTCTGTTATATTGGCATGGGAAATATTCAGAACAAAACATAACAGAAGTTGTATCTTATTAGATGTTTCTTTATCTCAGACAGTAACAGACCAATGGATTTTTGAGGGATTGTTTTACAGCCTACATTTTGCTAACTTTTTATTTTTTCTATTGTCAGCCAGTCACTGTTTGGCTGGGCCTGTCTGTGACTAATCCATTACCATCCATCTGACTGTACTTTTTAAAAATCTTGTGAAACACTCCAAATCACAAAAGGTGGGTTTATCACAAAACAGCAGCATTCAGATTGAATGACGGGGAATGCAGAGATAACAAGACGACCCAGATTTCCTACATGCAGAGATGCTTTGCTTTGAGTGGGAATGAGCAGAACAAAGACAGCGTCATTCTATTCGTCATTCACAGTCACCTACTGATAAATTTATCTCTGTCTGACCTTAAAAAAAAGAGAGAGAAAAAAAAAAGTAGATGAGAAACCAAATTACTTGATCCTAGTCCAAACAGGACTTAACTCTTAAATAAATAAATATTATAATAAATTTATGTATGTATATAATAGATATAGTACACAGTTTAACAAGTAGTTTGCTCCAGACATTTTAGGCCACATCTATGTAAGTTAATATGGGCAGGACAGTCAGTGCAAAATGTGGAACCACTCTCAGCATATATGTGGATTACCTCCAGTTGTGATTTTTTCCTCAAAAAGAGGAAAAGCCTATTCATGAGCAGCTTTGCTTGAGGACATTTTTACTATTCCCTTGGCCATAAGTCAGGTGTGTCTGCTCAGTGAACTGCTGCTGCTTCGTGTTTTTGTAGATCTCCATCTTTCATTTGCCTTTTGGTCCTTCTCTTGTAGATGAAAACTTGCTCCTGGGACTGCTGATGTGAATGTCCTCAGGCAAGAAGACCTTTCCTTTGTGCGAATGTAACTCAGAAATTTCATTTATGTGATGGGTTTTCTCCTCTCAGTTTCACTGTTCGTGCCCCTCTGGGATTAATTTATCTTGGCCACTTTGAGAAGAAAATAACTTTTATTCCAATGCTATTTCTAGAGTCCTGCTTAGCAGACCAACAAAGCCAGTGCAATGAGGATACATAGTCACA
This sequence comes from Vanellus vanellus, assembly GCF_965231255.1. Classification (NCBI taxonomy): domain Eukaryota; kingdom Metazoa; phylum Chordata; class Aves; order Charadriiformes; family Charadriidae; genus Vanellus; species Vanellus vanellus. The sequence continues at coordinate 16,851,938 of NC_138905.1, forward strand.
GTCCTCAATTATCTGATGCAGAATATTTTGTGAAACGGTAAATCATCTGTCTTGCACGCCATGAAGGCAGTCATCTTCCATCAACTGGGCTGTCAGGTCAAGATGCAGTTTTTATTCAAGGTTGCTATTTCTAAAAGGACCTTTGGGGAGAATTGACTGTGTCTGAAAGCTGATGCATGTTGCCCTGTAATTGTTACTTCATTAAAATATTTCAGTTCAAATTTTTGTATGCCCCTAAGTTGTCTAGATACCTGTCATGAAAATTCTCAAATGTAAAGTAACTTTTTGTTCAATGTGACATTTTAGAGCAAAATCCCAGTTGCGGGATTTAAATTAAAGTTGTCAGGAAGACTGGCTTACTCTAGAGACCTTAACAAGGCATCTGATAACTGAACTTCATCCATATTCTCACTTGAGTTTTTACATAGTTCTATTATTTTATCTTAATAAAACTTTCATTCTGATTTCCATGTAACCTGTTCTAATAAGAAATGATAAGTATTCACCAGATAGTCAATTCAGTAGAACTTACTGGATATAAACCAAAAGGAGTTTGTTTAGACATTACAGTCTACAAGCAATGCAAAGGTCATCATCATCATAAAATAAAAGGAACAGAAAAGACCAGAAGAAAGAATCAAAGTTCTTCTATGAGTTTTTGGTAATACGTTTTTGCTGTTCATTTTCTTAGATTATACACAAACAGGTAATTACTCTTCTAAAAGTAGTAGAGGTGAATTACCTTTGCCTGCATAAGAGAACTCAGGCGGTATTATGCTGTTTGATATTTACTATACTATTAACATAAACCCCTGAAGATTGTTCTAAACAAACCTTGTGTAGGTTGCCATTTGTTTTTACCTGCTGAGTGTAGATGAGTGATGAAAAATGTGTATAAAACCAATTTCTGTGTAAAACACAATTCATCGTATGAATAAGGTGATGGCACAGTCATCTTCAGTCTTCATTGTTCACATGATAGCGATAGGACTTTTTTTCCTCTTCTCTGATTCCATGAATTTGAATGTTGGCTTTTCTGGCTTTCTGCATACATTGTGTTGTATTCTACATGCTTAGAGTCATAGAATGGTTTAGATTGGAAGGGCCCTTGAAAATCATCTAGTTCCACCCCCTCCCTGCCACGGGCAGGGAAACCTTCCGCTACACGAGGTTGCTCAAAGCCCCATCCAGCCTGGCCTTTAACACGTCCAGGGATGGGGCCTCAGCAACTTCTCTGGGCAACCTGTTCCAGTGCCTTACCACCTTCATAGTGAAAAATTTCTTCCTGATATCTAATCTAAATCTCCTCTCTTTCAGTTTGAAGCCATTACCCCTCATCCTATCGCTACATGCCCTTGTGAAAAGTCCCGGTCTAGTTGTCTTGTAGGCCCCCTTTAGGTACTGGAAGGCTGCTATAAGGTCTCCCCGGAGCATTCTCTTCTCCAGGCTGTACAGCCCCAGCTCTCTCAGCCTGTCCTCATGGGAGAGGTGCTCCAGCTCTCTGATCATCTTCGTGGCCCTCCTCTGGACCTGCTCCAACAGGTCCATGTCCTTCTTATGTTGAGGGCTCCAGAGCTGGATGCAATATTCCAGGTGGGGTCTCACGAGAGTGAAGTAGAGGGGCAGAATCACCTCCCTTGCCCTGGTGGCCACGCTTCTTCTGATGCAGCCCAGGATACGGTTGGCCTTCTGGGCTGCAAGTCCACATTGCCAGCTCACGTTGTGCTTGGTATTGTTTAAAAAAAGCACTAAAAAAAATAAATCGGCAATAACTGGTGTGTCATTTACTAGAAGTCTTGAAAAGGTACTTTTCTTTTTTTTTTCTTCCCCAACCCAGTAATAGCTGAATCATAGCAAGTTTCAGGAAAAGAGAACATTATATCAATTAGCAGCAAGCTTTACTATTGGCATATGAATACAGGAGAACATAGAACTGCTTCATTAAATGGTGGGGAAAACAGGCAATTTTGTGGTAGCCAGCCTCAAGCCTGATAAAACATACTTGCATTTTAAAGGCATATTTGTGGAGCAGGACAGTGCTGTGCTAAGTAGTGTAAAAATATAGAGCAGAAGGACAGCTCTTGTTTCAAAAAATTACAGTTAAAAGTTGTGATAGAATAGTAACTGTATACAGGACGAGTGGAAGCAAATAAAGTATTAAAGTATGAAGGGTAATTGGGTAAAGTAAAATGGGATTAATAGGATACAATGCATTGATTTAACAAAGAAAAATCAAGATGTAGATCAACCAGATGCTATTCTTTGAACAAATAAGTGGTTTTGCTAGAACAAGAAAATATTGAAAATTTCATTTATCTGGAAAGTTTTAATATTTTTTTTTCACATGAAAAATTTTTAGTTCAGCTTTAGTTCAAGAATAGCTGGCATTGCTCAAGAACTGTAAGATGAGTAAAGGTCTAAGCAAACATGATGTGACAGAAGGTTGTGAGGAAAGGTACCGTACTGGAAAGACTAATTATTCTTGCCTTACTTAGTATTCTTGTTGTAGTCCTTAGTGCAAAAAGGTTTCCTTTTGCTAATGAAATTGAAATGAGGTTAGGATTCACTGCCACTGGTGATAAATATGGGGTCGAAATCAGAAGACAGTTCTTAACTGCTGGAATAGGATGGTTATGAAGCATTGTGTAAGGAGGAGCTTAACTGATTTTATGAAGTGCGTTGTGGTTTTCTGCAATAGTGCAGGATTGATTTAGGAGTTTTATTATCATCCTTTCTTTTAGATGAATCTCAAGAAAGTTAGAAATGGTCTTTGCATGTCATCAATGTCTGATTGTGAACATGACTGATCAGCCTTTAGCTATTGAGTTAATTTGTAGGGAGTAATGTAAGTTAGAAGGAACATGTAGAGATCGTTTGATCCACCTTGCTCTTCCAAGCAGAGCTACTTTCAAAGTTAGACTGGATTGCTCAGGGTTTTACCCAGTTGAGATTTTAAAATTTTGTAAAGGATGGATTGAGCCCCCCTGGGCAACCTGTTTTGGTGCTCTCAAGGTGAAGAACTTTTTTCCTTATTTTCAGTTGGAATTTCACTTCTTGCAGCTTGTGACAATTGTGACTGAGACTGACTCTGTTAGTAGCCCTGCTTAGGTTGTGGAAAAAGTCTTTTCCAGACAACACAAACCCACCTCACTGAGCCTCTTCTCATATGCTTCACTCCTTTCACCATGGTCCTGTTCAGGACTCTCACCTGGTTTGGTACCAGGAAGTCTAGAAATCAGATCTTTCACGTTTTAAAATTATGTTAGAGCTTAAAGAGTATTAACTTCCTATGGTAATGTGTAGCTGGCTACCTCCTTATTAAGGTTTTTATTGTCAGCGCTGTTAAATCTTGTATTGTACACCTGGTATGGTGGAGCAGCAGTAACATGGAAAATCCCAGGGTCCTGCCATCATACTAAGGTTTGTGTAATAAATCTTTCTTAGAGCAGCATGTTCTGCTTAACTCCCACTGAGGCCCCTTGTTCTTTAACTGGCTGAGAATTGTATAACCAAGGTGTTATTGTTTGGTACATTAAATTGATTTCCAGTAAGACAGCACATTGATGGATATAAAATAGAATCTGTATTGAGATTATGATTAGATTAATTTTTTCATTAAATTGTGGAATTAATATGCAATTAAAGAAATGTAATTATTTTTCCTCATATCTTCTCTCTATTTCTTTAATTAGAAAAGAATACCTTAGTTTTTCTTCACTTTGCTATTGTGATTAGTGTTTGCCAAGTGCAGGGCTTAGTGCTGATGTTACTAGTGTAGCATTCTGAAGCGTTTCTCAAATACTCGTCACTTGAGCACGTGAGTGCTAAAGTTTTGTTGAGGATTGTTGCCATTCCCTCCAGTCATTCTTTGCAGAAGAGGCTCCTCATATGGAGTGGAAGATGATCACAGTAGTACTCTTTTGTTGGAGTCTGAAAGGTAGTGAAAGACAATTTTAGCTTCTTAACAATTTAAGAGAAAGATCCACATTTCATTTTCATTGCCCTGAAAAACCACCTCGCTCTTCACTTCCGCCTTTTCGAGATCACTGGTGCTGTTCAGGATATTCCTGAACTAAAGCAGACCTCCATGGGGTACTTCTGGTGAGCATTAGGAGAACTGATCAACACCTACCTTCGTTTCCTTTCTCTTTTCCTGTTGTTTTCAAGTATTATCCACGTAGAAATCCTCTCATGAGAAGTGTGGAAAAGACACTTAAAAAGCTTTTGCAGAGGAGGAACAAATACGAAGGAATGAATTGACATCTCCAAGGTTACAAAGGCATAGAACTGGGATTAAAATTTAGATTTTTGATCTTGGCCTTGGGTTCACATGGTGAACTCTGAAGGACAGAGAACATAAATTGCATGCAGTCAAGCTGTCCTTGCACGTAGAATAATTGGTCTGAATAGTATAAGCTGCCAGGGATTTTAAACTTGGCAGCTTAATTAGTTGCAACACGGAAATGATAAACATGAAAGTGATCTTTACACAGAGGCAACACAGGAAAACAGACAGCTGATACGGAAAGTATTCGTTTGAAGCAGTTAAGCGCAAACATCATTCTATATCTCTCCTCTACTAGGTGTTCACAAGTAACTGATTATTTCAGAGGGAAGGTAAAACGTAGTTTAAAAGGGACTATTGAAATATCGAGCATAGAATCTTTTCAGCTATTTATGGACTTTGTTTTAGAATTTTTTATGCAATTTTATCTTAAACTTTGTTTTATATGTATTTTCTAGCAGCTTCACTGAATCTTTAATTCAAAGTGTATGTAGATATTATACATAACGTAGAGCAGTAAACAATGGCATGCACACTTGATACCGAAATGTATACATTGTATAAACAGTAAGTTCTCTCCTATGTGGTTAAATCATATACAAGAACATTTTAAAGTTGTCTTTATAAATTTAGAACAGAATTTCTCTGTCGAGTAGAAGTATACAGTGTATAACACACTCTAGAATTTATCAAACAAATCCATTGCTTAGCATATGGTTGATAGATTAAAAGGCTACTATTCTGCACTGTAGAGAATATAAGTCTTTATTACATAAGCATTGAACTCTTTATTACATTAGTCTTCATAGCGCTTTATATAGCTCTAATAAATTTGACGTGGTGCATAATTGCTACCTTTCGTATTGGAGAGAAGAGCAATGTATTTGTCCTTTAAAATAGGTAGCACATTCCCAACACGTTGCTTTGCTTTCATTGTGCAGGCTATGTTGAAACATACATTCCCAAAATAGCCATTCAGTGCTTTTCTAAGTACAGTTTTATTTTTCACAGTACATTAAAAACGTATCGGAGTCCTCTGCTAGAGGTCTGTTTTGTAGCTGCTTTAACTTTCTCATTACATCCAAAGAGTAATGATAATTCTGCTTAGTGTTTATGAATGGCAACTGGTGCAGATGGCATAATCTTCACAGCAGTGGTGAAACATAGCTGCACCCACATAACAATTAAGAAAGAACAAGCTAAGAGCTAAAGCCATGAAGGAGTGAGTAAATTCAGTCTCCTCAGGTAAAATTCCGGACGTCTTCATGTAGAACATGAGTGGACTGAGGTGTCTGTGAAGGGGATTCACAAAGGTCAGGGGCTTGACCAGAGGACCCGCCAGCCATGCTGTAGGAGGTAGCAAGGGGAGAAATAGCTCCCTCAGGAGCGGGGTGATACCTACCTCCTCTTGCATTTTCAGCCAGGAATCTCCTTCTAGAGTGAGGTGTCTAACCTAGGGTAGGTCCTTCTCATGACAAGTCAGAAGGATCACCTCAAAGTTCAGTAGGGCTTGGTGACGTGGGCACGCAGCACACCAGGTGAGGCACACTTGTTGAAAGCAGCTCGGCTTGTGCAAGCGATTCTCTAGATTTGGTACTAAAAGCTTGTTCTGGGTCTTTCCAGCTGGTGATGTTACATTTTTGTATTAACTTTTTGGACTGGGAATTAGAATCCAGTTCTTCTCACCTCTGCTGGAAGCAGAGCATCTCCACAAAGCATACTGGGGGCATGGAGCAAAACAACGTGGGCAGGAAGGGGTCTAACTTGAGAATCTCAGGTTAGAGCGTCAGAACTTGAGACTGATGCTTTGTTTATTGGCAGAAAAGCAGAAATGTATACCTGGGATATTTGCAGACTACTTTGTAGTAAGTGAGAGACAAAGAACTAGGCTGTTCAGGCAATTTTTAACATTGAAAGTGAAGAGGAAATTTCAAAAGCAGCAGCTAAATGCAGCATTCAGGAAGATTAATCATTCAAACATCAGAAATCAAACTCTTTGGTTTTCTGATTGTCGTTTATAAGCTATGTTAACGGTACTTCTATGGTTTTACCCATCCTGAACTTGAAAAGAAAAAAGTCTGTGTACATTGGTGATAGCACTCTAAGGCATTTTTTGGGTCTGCCACAATTTTTTCCTTTCTCTGCTGGAACAGATGGGACGAAAGACAACAGAAAAGACTGTGTGTAATAGAAGCAGACCCTGCCAAATTAATATTCACACTGCACACGTTTAAGTTTGCTGTGCAATTAATTTTGTTTTCTAAGGAAGGAGGAAATACAAGTCTGTTGAGATCTAGTCTATGTGCAATGTATGTCTGAAATGTATTGCAAGAGTAATATTTGATTATATGAATATTAATACCTGAGGTTGCCTTTAGAAATCTCAATTAAAGCGCCACAAGTGAGTGGCATGAACTTGAAGGACACTAAACAGTTGCCATTTCTTGCTATTTGGTGCCAGAAACATCTAAACATATAAATTCCTGAATGCAGATTTAGAATGGTCAGTTGAGGTTGTCAACTTTGGATATTTTTGCCAGAACCAGTGCTCCAAAAAAGGATCTCATCTGTCACCATGAATAATGAGCTCAGATTGTGTCATTCCAGAATTACTCTTCTGGGTTTGTTTTTTAAACAGTCCTGCAATGACTGTTGATAATGTGGGTACATCTGTGCATTTGAGCCCAGGGAAGACTTTTGTGCCAGTTATTTCCCAGAAATATTTTTTTTTTTCTTACATAGGACATATGTTTAAAATTGTTACTAGTAAGGGCATAGCGCCCAGTAGTGACTGCAGCTCTGGTGTACTCATATGCACATATGCATGCTGTTATTCCTCATTGCTCATCACGGAGTTTTCCCTGAATGACTGTGGGATTGGTGCCAATAGATTTTTATTTTTGTTTTTTTTTTTTTTTAATTTTTTTCATGTGGTGCTGTAATAGACTAATTCAGAATGAGAAGAAAATGTATATTTACTGCAACGTTCTTAAAGTAGGCTTCCACCATTTATTCCAGCATCATTGGGTGTATGTGTCAGGGTCATCGCAGCATCTTTAAGAGCTCCTCCCTACCAATATAGTGACGGCAGAGGCTTCTGTGGCACAGCACTGGCCATGTTGCTGGGTGCTTGGCCGCTGCCATCCTGCACCATGTGCCAGGTCTGTTGTCAACCCCACTTACCGTGAAGATGAGTTTTTCCTCACTGGGTTAACTGTTGACTTTCTCTTTTCTGCTGCGCTTTGTCCAACCCTGTGTCCCCAGCAATATATTCCGCTGTGGGTTATATCTTTTTCTGTGTTTCCAGAAGTGCAGCCCGTTGTCTGGCCTGACACTTGTTCTTCTGGAGGGACAGGGATGTTGTGGTCGAGTATTTGAAATCTGATCCAAAGAAACCCAAAGCTGTTAAGACAGTAGAGGACTTTCTGTTGGTTTTGAGCTGTCTAGCTGCTCTGTTAAGAGCAGTGTTGTTTCTGGCCACTTGGCTTTGATAATTGTCACATTGGGACAAGTAGGAAGGAAGCTGAAGGGCAGTTGTGGGTTTCCTCTGTTTTAAAATTGACACTAGAATGTAGTTCAGCAACCTAAGAAAGGAGGCTTGATACAGCAGTTAATGGTTGATTTCTACAAAGTAGGCAATACTTGGGTTTAAAAGTTCTTAAGGAATCTGTATTAGAACGTCAGTCAGTATGTTAAAATAAATAAATGTGTAGCTTGATAGGCACAAAGGCTTTATTATGTCTCTGAAGTTTTTCTTGGTGATCAGAAGATGCTACAATGACCTATTCATTTTTTTCGACCTATTTCGTGGATTCTTAGCAAGAATTCATTACAATCATTCTCATGGGTTGAGCTCTAAAAATGCTAAGCTGTGCAAGATAAACATTATTAATGCAACATCTTCTAATTAAAATAGAAAAGGATAGAATATTAATAAGATTTCACATATGAATTAATACTTGTAGTGTCACTGGAATATTAACTAGTTTTTATGTGCCAAAGACAAATTATTTTGATCATTTGTCTGATTTCAATATGGAAATAAACTTCTGTATATGGAAGATTGAGTTTTTAGTAAGGTAGTTACAGATTTGGGAGATTGACAAAGATCTTGTGTCTTGTATGAACACTTAAAACTCTGTAAGCTTTTAGATTCATAATGGTATATTGTCTGTAAGTGAGCTTACTCATTTAAAAAAACAAATAAAGTGTAGTTTCCTCATAGGAAGTATTTTTCTTTTGAAATCTAGTCTCCTCTGCTGAGCTGCTGAGCTTTCATAAGATACCCCTTACTTGAAAATACAAGAATTGGAGTGAAGGAGGGGATTAGGATGTGGGTTTTTTTGGGGTAGGGGTGGGGGCGGTCTTGTTTGTTTTTTAAAATACATTTTTAAAAAGTTGCTAAGTGAGTAGCAGGAGTGCAAAGTGAAGCATTTAGAAATGAGGAGATATCCGAAATAATTTACTCTGTGCAAGGAGTGAAATGGTAGGAGGATAAGAGAGCAGGAGCCTGACAGAGCTTCTGGGACAGAAGAAAACGGGCAGGAGCTGTGGCTGAGTGAGCAGGAATCGGAAATGACTAGCAGAGTTAATGGGCAGTAATGTGGTCTCACCTGTAAAGATTATATCGTATTTCATTACCCAGTCAAAGGCCAATTTAGGGCTTTGCAGCTTTGTGGCTGTAAGATTCATTTATTTCGTGTGTATTCTACAGCTTATAAGTATATACTACCTGTCTTCTCTGTGTGGATGCAGTACCGTCTCTGGTGTATGCAGTACCAGGGTCTTTGAAGAATTGGCAGAAAATGTTAGAGATATTATTTGTGAGCTCTTAGTCCTATCTAATCACTCTGAACTAGCTGCATTCTCCCAAGGAGTTGTGCAAAGCTTATGTCCTTCTACAAGAAGACAGATGTATGTATATTAATGAGTTTGTTGCTAAGGGGAACGGTGGGGCTAATGCTGTCAGGATTGAGTCACGTATCTCGACCATGGAAAGGGCTGTTTTTAAATGGACATTTTTAATATAGTTCCCATTTGTATATATTGAAATTATTATTGTAAATACATATGGTTTTGTCATATGTTTATAATTAGGAAAAGTGTAAACAAAGCTCAGATACTCCAGTGGTAGGTGACAGTATGGTACATTTGGGCAGTTATTTCAGTGCTGTCTAATAAAATGCGAAATGGTTTCCTCAGGAGGCTCCACCAACAGGAAGACTCAAAGATGGCCCGTATAAAGCTCCACAGAACATATGTGGCGAATCTGACCCTGCGAGGGTGAATAAAAGAACTAGAGGTGCATTGTTTAGAAGATGTACTGTCTGAAAAGAAGCTCAAACTGAATAACACTTTGCCTTGCAGTGCATGGAAAAAAGTTCTCTTTTTTTCTTAACTGAAAAATGACTGAAAGATCAGATGCTGTAAGGAACACTGAAATTACTTTTTTTTAAACACTTCATAGTGCATTTATTAACATATGATTTTCCTTCTTGCCTGCCTGGAAGGGAAGTTTGGGATATTTACCATGATTCCATTCAGATACTAAACCATGGATGAAAAGTCAGGGTTAAACTGTGATGTTATTTTTTTACTGAACATAAGCAAAAATTAGTAGTAGTACATTTTTCCCCAAAAGATAAATGAAGCTTGCTCTTTCTTGAGAAAGCATTCTTGAACTAGGTTTGAAAGAAAGCCTGTTTCTTTTTTTTTCGTTACTTTTCGAGATCCTGTTACTCCCAGCTTGCTAACTCCTGGCTCTTACAGTGAGACTATAGTCTATATCATCCCTTTATTTGCCACTGGCCTTGGCTTAGACAAAGGGGCTGGCTTGATTATTACTATTGTTTTTTAATCCTATGTACATTTAGCAAGTCTATTGATTTTAATGAGGACTGATTTCAGTTTTTGGGATCCCAGACAGCTTATGGCAGGCATTAGTGCTTTGCAGTGTTAGAATACCCTGGAATATTAAACATAATTTAAATTAAACTGAAGTTGTCAGAATAAATGAATAACTGAATGAGGTATATTTTGTGAAACACCTGGGGGATTTTCTTTCCCTGCTTTTATACTTATTAATTTGCAGAGAGCACTTATCTGCAGTGAGCCTCTGGAGTGTTATTATTCTGCTGCGGGAATACTGGGGGATAACAGCAAATAGTCATCTGTCTTCCTCCTCTTCCCAAAAGCCTCAGTGGTCTCCATTTATAAAATAGGGATGATGGTAGTGGTTGTCTTTCATAAAGGGTCTGTCGAAGAGTTAAGCACTTATATATTGAGTGAAGACACCAAAGATAAGGTGAAAAAGTTGACATTACTTTGCTTTTCGTTGCAGTGCTAAGCATATAGGTGTTACAGACTCCAACCTGTTTGTTCTGTGCTAGAAACGGCATCTCTCTTTTGGGAAGAAGAGGAGGATGGTCAAGCCTTTGTTCCTCCCAGTGCTTTCATTTAATTTCCAGCTCTGCCTGTTACTCTTCAGTTTAACTCTCCAGTTAAATTCAACCTACTTCTTCGATGGGTTTAACTACAGGGTTCTGTCCTCAAATTTACAGAGCACTTTGTCTGTTACAGACTCATGTAGGAGTTTGGTATTATTTTTCTGCCTGATTTTTTTCTTTCTTTTAAGTAATAGTTCTAACTCCTCTTTGTATTTTACCATTTTTCTATTATGAAGAAGAAAACAATTTCCCTCGTCTATAGTTTCAGGTGAGACCTGGGAAGGACCCACATAAATGGGTGAAATGACTGAGCGTGAAAAGCACTCTGGCTGTGTACAAAGAGGTATCTATCTGCTGCAGACCAAATAAGCAAAAAAAAAAAAAAGAAAAAAAAAAGAAAAGGAATTTTTCTCTAATCTCACAGCAGATACTGCAACAGTGTTTTCAAATGACCCAATAGCTGTGTGACAGTATCCCATTAATTTAGGGAAGTGAATTCCTTTGTGTATCTTGGTGATCGTAAGCCTTTAAAGGTATTTTTAATCCCCGTCAGACACCGGTACACTTACTTTGCTTAATAGCTATAGAATTCAGTCTCTTTGAACGCTAAAAAAAAAATCCCATGTTTTCTTAATTAAATGGTAATCCTTAAAACCTTTTCATGCACCTTGCACGTGGATAACGTGTGGTGAATCAGAGAACCTATCACGTGTATAGAGTTATCTGTCAAACAGTACCAAATGCTGAGGGTTTTTATTATCAAAATGTACTGGTTGCAATAGATGGCATTCACAATGTCATTTCACTCTATGCTGAAAGCATTTATAAGACAATACATCATTACTGCTAAATGGGGAACGTGAAGGTATAATTACAGCAGGTAAGCATATGGTGGCACTCCCCGGGGTTGCCTCCCAGGCACTCATTTTGAGAAATCCTGTATAGACTTTGAGATGGTACAGCAACCTTTTCCTCGGAGGGCTCTTCAGGACTTCAAAAGCAGAAGCATGGGAAAGAATATTCAACTGTTGGTCTTAAATTGGAGTCCTATAAAGCAGCAGTCTGCTATGAATCAGCAGGCTTCAGTAAGATTTCAGGATCTAGTCCTTAGATATTTTGCCTTCTTAACCTGAAAATAAAGGTACGTGTATCCAGTAGTCCTGTTTTCTAGCTAATGAGCTGGAAGGGTCTTGTTGGCATCCAGTGGATAGATGATAATAGGCTTTTTGTTTGTACGTTGTCGTACAGGCATGTCTCATCTCTGCCATGAGATACTCCGCTGATGTGCACAAACAGCAACGTCTTATAATTGATTAAAATTATTGTTAAGTATCTTTTGGAAGACAACAGTAGATACGACAAAATGTCCCCGGCTGCCCTGCTGAAGTGATTCGTCATGTGAAGTAAAACAAGATGCATTGCGTTTGACAGAATTGATATTAGGCACAAAGTTTGTGTGTGTGTATATATGCATGCGCATATACATGTGTATAATTGCACGTGGGGTTATATATATATAAATTATACAATTTTTTTGTGTAAATGTCATTGTTCATATTCTCTGTGATTTTTAAATGCAGAAGATGGAACCAGGTTTAGTAATATTTTTGAAACATAACACCTGTTACTATTTTAGAGAACAGCGAGTGTCCTGCAGGAGGGACGGGCACTCAAGTGGTCTTGTACAGAGCAGAACCTGGAGGGAAGCTGATTGTGGTGTTTTGGGTGCTGCCAGTCTGCAGTAGGGCACAAGGATAGGACATGAGGTATGTTTTCAAAATACGAGTTGAAGGAAGGTGGTATACACACTAAAGGGGAAAGCCATCAAGTCATGTGATTTCAAGCAGGAGGCTGCCTGCGTAATTTTGAAAAGTTAAGTAAGTGAAAAGGTGACTAAAAATTTACAATCCGGTTGGATCAGAGGAAAGCAGAGATTGTGAGGGGTTTTTGTACAAAACCTGATACAACTAGTTTGGCTCGACAGGTTTGCCCCATCTGTCACTATATGGGCTTTCAGAGGGTGATTGTGGTTGTTTGATACTCCCTTTTTCAGCTTAACAGTTAATGTTTTAAGGTTTTAAATTTTTTAAGGAATCTAAAGGCTGTAAACTGACTAATGGATAGTCCTGGGACTGGTGCTGAATCATAGTGATGAAATGGATTTTTACAGCTTTTGTGATCAACTTTATTAATGTCAGAGATAAGGTTAGTTCTTATCCTTGCTGTGACTTTCCATTTTCATTATCCATAGCTAATGGAGATTCAGCATCAACAAAGTTTTGTCTGGCAAAGGCAGTTCCCATTGAAAAGTCAATATATGCTCAGGTATTTCATAATATCAGTGCTACTGTTGATATTAATATTACTAATTTATATTATAGGAGTTCAGAAAGGAGGTGATCAAATTTGTGTTTCACAGAATCACAGACTGGTTGAGGTTGGAAGGGACCTGTAGAGGTCATCTGGTCCAATCCACCCATCCAGGCTTAAAAAGCAAGGTAAGAGTTTAGGCAGACATGATTAGAGACATAGACAGGGAAGCAGCACAGTTTCAGTAACTGCCCAGGTCTCCAAACTGGTGTCTGTGGTGGCTCTGCATGCAGTCTCTGCAAGTGGGAACTGCCGCATCTCCCTTATCACTGTGGCATGCAGAACATGAAGCTGGGAAATTGAACCATGTTATCCAACATTCCAATTATATCATCAAATGCTGCAATATTGCTCTGCAATCCTTATTTCAAAGAAGTCTAAACAAGGGATATTTTACTTCGCTGCTTCCTGCTTCTACAGCACCTTGCCAAAGTGCCTGTTTCCCTTCCACAGGCTTCATATGGTGCTTAGCAGAGCCATAGCATCCCTCCTGTCAGAGACCCTCCACACACAGAGCATCTGCTGTCTTTGGCTCCTTCTAGATATCATCTTCTTCCTATCTTGTTTTCATTTACAGTACTTTGGCATCTAAGTTCCCATACGCTGCCCATGCTTTCTCCTGCTCTTTCTGTGAGTTCATCTATGCAGCTGAGTTGGCACAATTTAACATATTGGTGAAGCCGTGGTAATTCTGCAGGCCCTTGGTAATGAAAGGGTCAGCTTAAACTTTCTTGATTAAGTCCCTTTCATAACATAGGTGTAAATGGGTGGGACAGGCAGATACAAGCTTGCTCTTTCCATAAGCCTGGTTTGCTCTAGAAGCTGTTCTCAAGCTTATATAGCCCATCTTTCGCTAAACTGCATTTTCTCATTGTGCCTGGCCTTTTTCCAGCAGCGGTAATTCCAGTGGGAGTTTCTTGGCTCATGCTTGTTGTTCCTTGAGCACCTCTGAATCTTCAGACACGATATGATAGTTGTGTTTAAGCTGCAAACAAAAGAATGAAGAGGAAGACGTGTACGTTTGCAGGATTAAAAGCAGTTAATAACAGTAGTGCTATTATAAAAATTGATTTTTCAGTTCTCAGGAAAAGTATGTCCTGTGCAAATTCACATCAGGCCTTCGAGTAGGTGGAATTATTCAGGACCTGTATGTAGGAGCTTGGGGTCCTTCCCCAACTCTTCCACCTGCAGCGAGTGGGACACGGCAAGCTAAGCCAGCCGCTGCCGAGCGTTCTGTTGCAGCGGAGGTTCTCTATCCCATACCTTGGCATTGCCATTTGTTGGGCTGTTGCTATTCAGGTTAGCAGCATGTAAAACCATCATGATCTTTTATCACCCAAAGATGTGTCGTGGTTTAGGCCAAATCCACCACTGGGGACCCGAGGGACCCCAGACGGGACCGACAGATGCTCCCCTCTACCCCTCTACAAAGAGAGAGGCAGAGGAGGAAAAAGAGACTTAAGAGTTTAGAAGAAACTAAACTACTTTAATGAAGTATTAATAATAAAATAAAAAGAAATAATGAAAAATATATACAAAACCGTATCAAGCTCCCGAGATGACAATCACGTCACCGGCTGGCACTGGGGCAGTCCCAGGCTGGACTCAGTAACGGACGGGAACTGGATTCCGGATCTGGAGTCAGGATTGGGATCACAGGCAGAGAGAGTCCTCCTCAGACGTCGGCCATTGAAGGAAGAGCCCGTGACCCTTTGGTCCCTCAGCTTTTATACTGAGCATGAGGCAGATGGGATGGAATACCCTGTTGGTCAGTTTTGGGTCACCTGTCCTGTCCGCTCCTCCCTGCAGGTGGGACCCCACTATGCTTTTCCGCTTCCGACCCTCCAACGGGGCAAATAACAAAGCCGGTTGGCCTTGGCTGTTATGGCAATAAGTATAAGCAGGAGCCTCTCTGCATCCCATGCCTGGGCATCAGCTGTAAACACAGGTCTTATCACTCTGAGAGAGTGAACACTGTCTGCACAATATGCAGTTAATTTCAGTTGTTAGAAGAGGCCCAGCTAAGAAGCGAAGTTACTGAACAAAATTGGTTCTGTTTTACCTCAAACCAGGACAAGATGAAATGTTAAGGATGGCTTAGCTTGTTTTTCTCATCATCATAATACATATGTTCAAGGCATGTGTCAGAACAGTGAGCTATCTTGGAGAACACTATAGCTGTATTTATAGGGATGAGTGATAGTTTGCAAAAGGAGGGAAGCGTGAAAAAGATTAGAAGACTTGTAAGTTGAGTGGGACACTTTTGTTTTAATCGATATGAAATTTGAGTTAGTATTATACCCTTGGATGTTTTCTGCAAGATGGTGTCTGTCTAAATGGTCCAGCTTCCTGGTTGGTGTTGGCATAGTCTCATATTAATGCAGCTGCCTGGCTTGATAGATGGCACCATGGCCACTCTGCAAGTGTCCGTACCTGAAAAAGTGGACTGACCATTTCTCATCTGAACGTTTCCCCACTTTGAAAGTCAGCTGAGGGACAAGACTCCGTATTCCACGTGTATATATGCTGTAACATATTGCTTTTTGTTTTTTAAATAATTACGCTTTGTCATTCTTGGCCTGGAGAGGACCTTTGTTCATGCACAGCTGCAGAAAAAGAGCATGTAAATCTGTTGAAATTGCCACCATTTTGGATTTCTTCAATATTTAATGATTTGCTTCTTGGCTATTGCACTACTTGCCATTTCCCTTGGTGTTATTTCAGTTGAGTTGAGAAAAAAAGACAGAGGGTTTTGTTATGTCTAGGGACTGATTTTTCTTGGACTGAGTAGTTTGAGTAGTTGGACGGTGATTTCCAAAGCACTGTGCTAGAAAATATTAACAAACCCTTGCAAAGCAGTGCCAGATTACTCTGTTTTTGTTTTCTTAAAAGCAAAAATGTAAATGTTTTCAAGATGTTGAAAGGTACTTCTGAGTTACTTGGATTTATTAATTAATTTTACAAGAATTACAAATTCTTTGTTGGAGTAGACTTGGTAAAACAGGTGGGCTATAGCAGCCCCTTGTGAATGATGGGGGCAATCAAAGCTGTGATGGCACCTTATCGACAGGCA
Organism: Vanellus vanellus; assembly: GCF_965231255.1. Taxonomy (NCBI): domain Eukaryota; kingdom Metazoa; phylum Chordata; class Aves; order Charadriiformes; family Charadriidae; genus Vanellus; species Vanellus vanellus. Next base: position 16,868,112 of record NC_138905.1, read on the forward strand.
TTTTTTTTTTTTTTTTTGATTGAGAGCTACAAAGCCTGACATGGTGGGCTGCTTCTCTGCTGCTGAATGAGCTGACCTAGGAACCTCGATGCATCTGGAATTGTCTATGAGAGTCTGCTTGAAGAGGGGAAATTCCCCTTTTCTTTAAATATTGAATGTCATTGCTTTAAAAAAATACTGACTCTTTAAAGGGGAGGAGGGAGGAAGGTGCTTGGGGGTAATTCAGTTCCTCCGGTACTGTGCATTTTCAGTGTATAGTCAAAGGATTAGTCTGAGGATTCTTAAACGTGGAAATGTTTCATCGTTTTTTTAATGTACAGCAGCTCTTTTTAGACCAAATTTGTAATTTTGACATCCTCAGAAATTATCAATATTAAAATATTTCTGTGTATATCTAACTCAGTTACTTTGTGTGGCTTTGTAATTGTCTGTATTTATTTGCTTTCTAAGATAACAGCACTTGCTTAGAAATTCCGGGGGTACACATGTGCTTTTGTAATTTTCTTTGCCTTTTATAAAATAAACCAGGACTACGCAACTTTGTCACTGAAATTGCATTCTCTGCATGAGCTGCAGTATTCACTGTGGCTGTAAAATATCACAACTTGACCTTTTTCTGCCACATAGGTTTTTTCCTTGTCAGGAAGGAATTATAAAGACCTGTCATCTTGATACATTAGTAGGCAGTTAGGGCTGCACAGGTTGGTATAAAAAATGGGCATACTAAAATAGGTGAACATAAGCAAATATATTTAGTAGTTATCATAATCTATGCAAGTGTTCTTTTAAATTTTTGAGATTAGATTGGTATGCCATAATAAACATGAACGTCATTGACTAGCACCCAGGCTTTGGTAGCTTGGCATTTGGATTTGCAGAATCTAAATTTCCCTGGTTTGTTTTCCCTAGAAATGAAATACATTGTTTATTTAAGCATAAGCAGTAAGCTGCTAGTTGAGAATATGTAACCAGTGCGTGCTATAGGGAACCAGCAGGAATGTCGGGGGCAGAAGGCACCCGTTTATATATATTGGGCTTTAGACATCTATATGCTTTTGTGTGATTATTTATTCTTTGCTTTCTTAACCTTATAGAAACAGCATACTATACATTGCTGCTGACAACTGGCAATTTCTGATTTCCCAGTAGAACTGGATTTTGAGAAGATTTAGATGTGTGAAGTTAAACATGGCTTCCTGAAGCCTTGTCTGTTGGACGTAAATAGGAGTTTCAGCGGGTGTCAGTGGGCCAAGACTTGACATTTATTGTTATTTTCCTACCCTTAAGAAGAAAATGAAAGGTGGCATTGGGAGATCAGACTATTTGGATGATTTTGGTGACTGGAACAGTGCAGTATAATGTATGTTTTGACAGGCAGTTAGCAATTTAATTTAAGAAAGCCTTAAGAAGTGAGGATGCATTAACATTAGTGGTTTAATTTGGATGACGCCTATGCTTTATGAATCTTCATCTCTCCAAGATTCACACCCTTGCTGGGATCTCAGAGTGTGCAGTTCTTTCAGACACAATGAGCCTGGATGAGATGTTGTAGTCCCTAACGGGCAGGCAGAGCAGCGAGCCAGGCTCAGAACCCATGTGTGGGTAGATACTGGGTCCTCAGTACCAGCAGTTTCACTCTGAAGGTCTTCTCCTGCTGCACCATGAGTCTCAGATGGCTGTACTGGTGGGGAAGAGGAGCTTGGGAGGATCTAAATACATGTCTTAGCCAAAGGGAAAGGCCATAACATACAGCTGTAGGCATAATCATTTATGGCTGGTAGTGTCTTAAATGGCTCGAGCACTTTTGCAAGTAGTCAGTTGAACATATTGACCATCCTGGATTATTGGTTTGAAATAAAGTGTTTTATGCTTAGAAAAGAAAAATGTGGGCCACAAAAATTGCTGAGGATAGCATACCTGGGCATTAAGACAACAGGGGGACATTTAAAGCAAGCTGCATTTTGACCAGGAAAACAAAAAAGTGAGCTTTAACATTTTTGATGGTTATTACTGTGTGAAAGCCTACAGGCTGCTAGGTGTTTGAGGGCTTGAATATTCAGTATTTCAGTCAGCACAAATTAAAAGAACAAGATGAAAAGTGCTTTTGCACCATGAACAAAACTACTCATGTGTTTTCTTGAAGATTTATTTAGCTCTCCCTGAGAACATAGGCATACTATCTGTGCTCATTTGATCTCTGTGGAAAATGGTAGAAGGCTTCCTTTTCTTTCCCCCTTTTCCTTTTGCTCAGTTGATTTATTTATGAGCTACTGTTTGTGTGGAATGGTTGATTCGTTTTAGAGAGGAGTGGAAACTTCTGTCAAATGCTCCTGTTGGGTGTAGAGTCATATCCCTGCAACGGGGTGCTAAGGCACTTCAAAGCAGTCGCACGCTGGATAAGACAAAAGTAATACGATAGAGAAGGTTTCGGGCGCTTCAGTGGCAGTGAAATAAAACTGCAAAACCTAAAACCAGGAGGTTGCAAGTGGCACTTGCAACGTGTTAGATGCCATAGATTAGTTCTGTATGACCTTTAGCGGGAGTGAAAACGTATTTGATTTTTGAGCTATCTTTCCCTAGACAGTACACAGAGTGCTAGAATCCTGCATGTTTTGGCAGAAAAAAAGAGAGAGCACAAAGCAACAGCTGAATTTGAAAGCCGGATTTATTTAAATTAAAAATGCAAACCCCATTTCTGGCAGAATACGATTGACCATTGAAAATACAAACAGCCAAGGGAAGCGGAATTCATCTCTCAATGTCTTCCAGTCAAAACTTTAGCCAAGTGCAAGTTATGCCTTGGTTATGCCTGATTTCCCGGGGTAATTGCTGTCAGTCTGTGGCTGCATTATGCAGGAGGTCACACTTGGTATTTGCTATGATCTTTTTTGATTTAAAATCAGAAACTCTAACGTGAGCCAAATTGAAATCAGCGGTGTTCGTATTTGTCTCTCCCTCCACTCACAGGTACTACAGTGCTACCATTTTGCAGATGTCCGGAGTTGAAGACGACAGGCTTGCAATCTGGCTGGCTGCACTGACAGCATTTATAAACTTCATTTTTACTCTGGTGGGAGTCTGGCTCGTTGAAAGAATGGGTCGCCGGAAACTTACACTTGGTAGCTTAACAGGTGAGTGTTTAATTAGTGTATTGTATTTTTCTCCTAATTATTAATAAAATTAAAATAAAATTTCAAGCGCTATTTTTTTCAAAGTACTCCTCTTTAAAACAACAGTGTTGACCCCATCTTCTCCCTGAAATCATACAGCTTTTCAAGACAAGTAGTGTAGTACCACAGCTAAAGGCTGTGAGAGAGGTTTAGCATGTTATTTTTTCAGGTGCAGTTTTTCATTCAAGCTATGTTTGACAATGTTTTTATTTAGCTTTTCAATGCTTTTTTTTTTTTCAGTATAAGGAATCAAATGCTTGGAACTTCACAACTGATCAGTTTTTAAATCTCATGTGTGTATATGTGATATGTAATTTCTGGCTCATTAATGGGAATTCAGAACATATTATCAAGAATTATGCATATCGCATAGCCATTGCAGCACTATTAAAAAAAGTAATGCAGTTCTTTGCATAGTTATCTGAAAAACAATACAGTAAATACCTTACCTGCACGAAGGTGATTTTAATTAGTCTCCTGTATGAGATACTAAAAGACAGAATTCTGGATTTTTACATTTTTTCCAAATATTCAAACACCGTAACTCATCACGTAGCCATCTCTTGGAAGCAGGAAAAGGCAGAGCAAGCAGTCTTGCCTACCCTCAGCCGCGTCCTGCCATTTACCGGTTAAATCCTGCTTGCTCCCATGTTACTTGCTCGTTCTGGCTGGAGCAATCTCTGACCCATACCTCCCTCTGGCTGAACGTCTGAAAGATTCAGATGTTTACAAGAACAGGGTTTGGAAAAGAGAAACCATTCCTGCTCCTCTTGAAATAATGTTCATAAGTGTTTAGCTGGGAGGGTTTAATGTCTCCATATTTTGTTCTGTTGTTGCTGTCAGGGATCCAAACTTCTAGTTAATGCAACACAGCAGAGTGGGAGACCACCTGCCAAGTCGCTGGCCATCTGCAGTTCCCAAGCGATGGGAAGTAATCTACACTCACAGTATTTGAGTGCGTTTATATAGGCAGAACAGTGATGGCACAGTGTCGCATACGGTTTGATACGCAGTTACCCAGATTTGTAAATTAAAACATGCAGTTTGGAGGCAATTTGGTATTTCCGAGTTGTTATAAATCTGTATTTGGTGTATCACCATTTTGATTTGGAGTCGAGAAACTTGAAGAGTTTTTCACAATCTAAGTTCAGAAATGTGGTCATGACAGAGAAGATTGGGAAAGCATGTTCCTCGCATCTTAAAAAAAAAAAAAAAGAACAAAAATCTCAATTTGCTACTTTTATCACAGTCTACCTCCAGATCAGTTAAAATACATCTCCCCTGTAAATTCTTCTATATGTCTCCATCCAGCACCAAGTGTTTCAGAGGGGAAGGACCCAGTTCTGTACCATTCCCTATGCTCTATACCCTTTTTTCCTCTGTGGTAATTGCCTGTTTTCTTGTCTTTCTGCAAGCGGATCTCCTGGCACTGCACTGGTGCTTCTGGTTCTTGGGTGCTGCCTCTCCTTTATGGAATGGAGTATTTGTTATATTTGGCCCTGATACCTCATATGTCTGGCCATCCCCCCAGGAGTTTATTGCTTCTCCGGACCCAGCCGTTTAGGTGTGGTTCCCACCTGGACTTGTCATACAATCACAGAACTCTGCTTTTTGGCTCTGGTTAACATATTCAAAGGTCATACATTTGAAATGTAGGTATAAATATCTCTTAAAAAACATATTAGTCATAAACCAGAGAATAATATAGAAATTAGACATAGAATTAAAGAAGGAGAATAATAGTTATTTGTTTATGCTGTTTGGACACAAAGTAATTGTTTGGTAAAAATATTCTTGGTCCTTCTGTGGTCAGTTGCCAGTCTGCAGCATCACTTCATCCATGCTGCATCGCTTGCTGTGTTCTTTATCAGACAGCCCCTTCGTAAGGAAAACACAAATAGTGACAGTAATGAAATCATATGTAAACTCTCTGTACTATTTAGAATTTTTTTATGTAATGTTTGACACTTTGATTTAGGTAGTGGTGGATATGATGTGTTTTCCTTAGCCAGAGGGCTGTTTAATAAAATGATAATTACTAAATCTGCTGATGGATTTGTTTTCCATGATGAGTTTTCTCATGGGGTAAACTAATATTTTAGTGCTCTACTTTGGTTTGCGTTTCTAAGGTCATTGACTTTCACACCGAGTTATTACTGACTGCTTCTCTGGTCTCTGGAGAAGCCAGGAATGCCCCAGTCTCCCATTACATAAAAAGAAGACAAAACCTTTGCCTGCTGCTGCAAGGGTGTGGGTTTTTTTTTTTGGTAACGGTTAATTGATTTGATGTTTGTTAGATGATAATCTACAAGAATAATCAGTAGGGAGATAGTAACATTAGTATTTTCATTAAAAGGTAACATACTGTAATTTGTTTTTGTAAACTTGTGCAGCTTTTCCTGTTTTCTGAAAACATTTGGGAAGGAACTATTTTGTGTTGAATTTAATTTATCGTTATAATTTTCAAAATATTAGCAAGTTTTGAAAAATTGAGCCTTTCAGATAGATCCAGAAGCATTAGGAAAATTATAATAATCTGCTTCTGAAAAAAAACCTCACCTTTTTAGTTCTCATTACCACAGTTACTGATTCCTCTTAGTTTCCTATTCATTTTATATCTTGGCATCATTTCTTTATCTTTCTTCTGCTCTTTTTCTTCTCATAATGTCTTTCTTCAAAGCTGTTAATTGGGAAACATGCAGGAATTTTGACAAGTGCAGTATCAATTTTATTTGTGTTTTCCTTTTCCCCTTCCAGAAATTGTGAATTTGAAAGCATGGTGATACTCAGGCATTAGACAATTTGTATATCTTTTTGTAACAGAGAAAATCTAAAATATCTTCAGGATATTTCCTTTTCTTTTTTTTTTCTTAGCTAATAATGTGCTGTCGTATGGTTTTGTTCATCACTGTCAAACTTCCCACAGAACGAAAATGTATAATAAACTTCATTTGCCAAGTTTACATATTCAGTACTTTTCCAAAGAAATAAGACATTTGCAGAGGTACTGGAAGTGAGTGGTAGTGTATTTGGTTAGCTTAAAAGACAGACAAAGCATATTTAGAATGAATATAAATAAGATTATAGGCCCTGTCTAAAGATATTTGCTGTCTGGTTTATGGCATTTTGAAAGTACAGTAAATCTAGTGCAATATCCAGCCTGCCCAGAAACCCGGGATTATTAGTGGTACCTACTAGCTATAGCAGTACAAAGCCAAGTACAGAATAAACTGGGATCACATTTTATGGCGGGTAGGTGCTTTCTCTACGTACGGTTTATGATTGAGTTTAAGGTCTTGGTTGCCTCGGTTCAGGTAAACGCGTGGTCCGGTCATCTCCAATACGTGCATATTCATGCCTATTAGTCATGGCTGCTGCACAGACACATTCATGAATAATTTCATTACACAGATCTTGGTACTTAAGATATTATTTATATCTCAGAAAAAGTTTTTCATATGCTTGGTGGGTTTGCCCGCTTTCCTAGCAGGCACAACTCTTGCTTTTCTGTTCAAAAACACCATCAAACCCACCGCTGAAACTGCCAAAACATCTCCTCTGCCCACCAAAAAAACCCAAACCCCAAATAAAAACCAGGCAATGTGTTATTTCTTGAAGATTACCAGAGGACATGTTACGGTTTTTAATGTAGTGGCATTTCTAAAGGCTTGCCAGGTGCATTTCTCAGAAAATTACTTACATGCTTCTAACATACAGAGCAAAGGGGATGATGAGGAGTATTTGGAATTGAATACACCATCCTTCATTTGCCTTCAACCAGTAAGCTGTGTCACTGCACACTTCTAAATGTCTGCTGCCTTCTGGCTGGGATGCGCTTCAGTGGTTTGTGAGTCTGTTTTTGTATGGTAAGGATAATGTTATTAGATCATTAGTAACTAACTCAGAATCATAGAACCATAGAATGGTTTAGGTTGGAAGTGACCTTAAAGATCATGTAGTTCCAACCCCCCTGCCATGGGCAGGGACACCTCCCGCTAGACCAGGTTGCTCAAAGCCCCATCCACCCTGGCCTTGAACACTTCCAGGGATGGGGCCTCCACAACTTCTCTAGGCAAGTGGTTCCAGTGTCTCACCACCCTCACAGTAAAGAATTTCTTCCTAATATCTAATCTAAATCTGCCCTCTTCCAGCGTGAAACCATTACATCTTGTCTTATCACGACACTCCCTGATAAAGAGTCCCTCCCCATCTTCCCTGTAGGCCCCCTTCAGACACTGAAAGGCTGCTATAAGGTCTCCCCGGAGCCAGGTTGAAAAACCCCAGTTCTCTCAGCCTGTCCTCGTAGGAGAGGTGCTTCTATCCTAAAAAATAATGTATTTTTAGATCAGGCTATATATGTTATTTGTGACCTCTCAAATAAAACATGCCACATAAATAGTGAGTGTACAGATAGGCATACAGGGTATTTTATACACCATAGAACTCGATGCCTGGTCAAGTGGCAAGATGCAAAGGTTTTATATGTCTGTGTGGTGAAGTGTATCAGTTTTCATTAAAATGATACAGCATATTGTGTGTGTGACAAATAAGGTAGGAAAACTATGGGTTATGTTCGGGTAGCGGCCTGTTGCCCAAAGTAGGAACCTTTTTTGCCGTCTTCCCTCTTGTCATTTTGCCCAGCTCGTGCACAAGGAATTTGCTGGGGGACACAGGACCAAATAGGTGGAAGGGGGTGGGGTTTCCCAGCAGATGTTACGTGTGCTCTTTGAAACAAGATCAGAAATTGCAGTTGGGCTTTTTGGTGGTGTTTTTATGAAAAGTCAAATTTCTCTCATTTCACAAAGGGAAGTAGAAGCACTGAAAAAGCTGATTCTGTTTTCTGTTTTACAGGAAAGCCTTCAAGTTTGGGTGTAGGAATGGGAAAAAGTATGGCGATTTCAAAGTCACTATTAAATGTTATCTCTATAGCATTATTTTCAGTACCAAAAAGAATATATCCATTCATTTATGCAGTCTTCAATTCCACATATTTAAAAAAAAGTCTCAACCTGTCAATTTAATATCTGGACATTACACCTGATGCACTTGACTTTAACATCTAACCTAATTCAGGATGTGGATGTAGCAAAGGGTATTTGTCTTAGGTTCTCATCACAACTCCTTAGCGAATGCTGTGTGCCTTGCTTTCCCAAGCATAGTTCAGTTCAATAGAGAATTATTTCATGTGCTCTGGAGAAAAGTATCACATTGTTCTTTATCTGTATTTTTAGGTACTGCTGTAGCACTCATTATCCTAGCTTCGGGATTTTTGCTATCAGCTCAGGTCTCGCCAAGAATCACACTTAATCCACCAGATCCTTCACATCAAAACTCTACCTGCACAAAATACAGGTGAGATTTCATGGTCATTCATCCAATCTTCTTGAAGATTGTTTCCAGTTAACTGAGTTTTACAACCTAGTGTGAGTAATAGACAATTGTTCACAAAGTCTAGTACAAGGAACTAACTAGATAGCCAAAGTTAAAATCCTAACTTCCCTCAATAGAGAAAATTAGACTCTTTGTTTAAATGCTCTGAATAATCCTTTGGAGTTTCTTGGACTAAATAAGGTGGGTAAGTGGCAAACTCCACACTTGAGATCTCCTTTGTTATATCACACCTTCTGCAATATATAGTGGACACAAAGTTAGGAATATTTTAAAAGTAATTTTTAAAAATTCTTGCTGTTATTCATCTACTTGTGTATTTGTCATGTATAACAGCTGTAAACTCTTCAAGAAGATGTGTTCCTTGCCTTTTGTTTTCCTGAGTGGAAAAAAAATAATCTTCAGATAATTGCAGACCAATTAACAATTAAAATAAAAGTGATTTTTTTTACCTTTGTTTCTGTAGTGGGTAGAAGATGCATTTTCATGTGCAATGATTGTTTCAAACAACATTACTTTAGGGTGTTAGGAATGTGTCATTTTCTATATTGTGTGGGTTTTATTCACGTGTGAGTGCTCTTATGTTCATTTAGCTGGCAGACTAGAAAATTCTGTATTGAGTGAAGACCAATAAAATGGCTGAAGAAATTCTTATTTATGTTCAAAATTTGTTTTACATGTGTTTGCAATAGAGATAAATACCAAGAAATGAGAGGTACGCTTCTAGTTTCCTAGCAATATTGGCCAGAAATATGACTCATGGCTTTTCATATGCCAGCACGATGTCTTAGGTGAAAGATTCTGAGGATCTGAAGCTTTACAGGACCCTGGGAAGGGGACAAAAGGTCTTCAAAAAAGTGTAAATACATGCTAATAACTGCAACATTAGATACACCAGATATGAGAATCCCTAAATGCAAAAGCTGTATTTTTAGTTGTTTTCTACTGCAAAGTCAACTATATTTTGCAATTTTTGAGATGTGCCTATTTAGCTTTTCCAAATGGCAAGTAATCTGGTTAAAAGATGCAAAGAGGGAAAGAGCCTCCAAGTGCTCTCCTTTCAGAATAAGATAATGTTAATAGCAGGGCAAAGCCTAGGACTTAACTATTTAGAAAGGGTGTCTGGAGAGCACAGATACACCATTTACAGAACTCATTATTTGTTATCTAATAAAGCTAGATGATTATGTAACCTGAAACAGTACAAAATCTGCGTAGAAGAAATATGGTTAATACACCTTAAGAAGAAATAAAAAATTATTCAATGCAGTTTTCAGTTTCCAATTAACCACAGCTAGTCAGGAACGGAATTTAGACTTGCTGTGGCTTGCTCAGTGTGCACTTCTGGGCAAAAGCATGAAAAATTAAAGCAGGTAGTTCTAGTAGAGGCATGTTGTTTCGTGAATTATTGGAACACTTTAATCTGTCATAATTTCTGTTTCTGACATGAAGTGAGCAAAAGCAGATATGATAGAAATTCAAAGGGTCTAGAAAAGGGTCTAGAAAAGAACAACAAAAGAATTGAAATATTTTCATTTGGGAGTATTTTTAAATAGGAGGAGCTCTCAGTTTAAAGATAAAAGTGAATGTATAGAGGGGGATGTGAAATAATGAGCAACATATCAGAAAGCTTTAGTCGCTGATATTTTAATCTTATAGTATACCTTGGTAAAGAGATGCAAAAGCCAGGAGAGTTGAAATTAATATATGTATGCAGTTGCCCACAGATCATGGATTTAGGCTACAGCACCCACTATTTAAAAGGTTTTAAAAAAATAGGCCTTTATATGGTTAATAACAACTCTTACACTTCTGTATCTGAAACCATATTTGGGTTATCAATTTTCATACTTCGAAACATTACCAAACCCTTCTTGCTAGAGCCAGAGGAATATTAGTGTCCATTTTGGGAGGTGATATCAGCCACTGACTCTGTACCAGGAAGCCTCAAAATTCCAGGTGTCTTCAGCCAAAGGAGCAGTAAGTACAAGAAATATTGTTTGCTTTCAGGATGGATCAAGGGAAGAAAAACTTCTTAAACATTTTGTCTCCAGTGATGTCTTCAGAAGAGCTTAGTTTTGGCATGCATTTCTACCAAGCTCTTGTGGCTACACATAAGGAATTCATGTTAATTTCTTCCTTTATCTAAATTATTTCTGGAGGGGATGTCATACAGGCATACATTATATTCGACTTGGAAAAGTGACCGTTCAAGATATGGGCATGCCTGCTTTCTGTGCACGTGGTCAATAAGCTGAATGAAATTTAAAAAACTGTTTTTGTCATGAGAAAGTAGATGGTGACTTCACCATTCCACTCGGGTTAGAAGAACTTCAGCATAACATGTATTGTCATGGAAGAAAGAGGAGGTGGGGACTGCAAACCAAAGGAAAGCTAAAGGCTGGGATGTTTTTTGTGGGGCTCGCCTCTCTCTCCTTTTTGGCCCCAAAGGTGTTCCCCATGGCAGTTAAGGAGTTGGGTCAAAGAGATTCTCAAACTTGAGGATTTGAGAGTAAAAGTCTACTCTGCATAATGCCAGTCTTGCGTATTTTCTGTGCTACTGCAAGATTAATGGCATTAAAGGAGCTGTGCAGATAGCCACCATGTATTGTAGCAAATGTTACTGTAGGAATAGTTACAAATAAGATATCCAATCAAAGTAAAATGAAGCAACTTAATGGCAGTGGTCTCTTTCTGTTTAATCCATATTTTAGCTTGCTTCAATATAACTGCTGGTATCTCATATTGCTTAGCATTGTATCTTGCAAGCCTTGAAGAGGTCTCAGAAAGTTTTGGAAAAGCAAAAGACAGCAGGACTTCAAAAGATCAACGTGCAATGCCATCTCCCTGTAGCCAGCATAACCCCTTTTAAATATGTGTGCCTACACAAACGCAGTTCATAGTCTCCTTCATCTAATGGTGATGCAGTGCTTCTCTGAGGTGAGGTACGCTCAGTCAGAGTCTAAACCTGTTTGCAGCTTTGCCATCTCAGGGTGTAGGGGTGCTTCCTAAATAGAACTTGTATTTGTCTCTGTCAAAGTGTATTTATAAGTTGTAAAATCATCAGTAAAATGTATTTTGTTGGCAAAAGTTTCACTGATACTGTGCAGAGTAAAGATGCTTTTTATGTTTGCAAATCCGCTAGGTAAGTGCGGGTGTCCATTATGGAAGCCTTAGAGCTACCACAAACAGTCTGTTTGTTTGTTGTTCCCTCAGATCTGTATTCCTCTGCACAGATTAATTCCTGCTGCTAGAATAACAATGAAGATAGAACAGACTAGCAGATAAAGAACACAGTCAGTGTCCTGATTCAAAAAAGCACCTTGAATACTATGCTCTGAAAGAGCTGTGCTCTACAGAGAGACATACAGGTTGCTTGTATGTGCTTGCAGAAAACAAACCAATAAGATAAACTGCAAATATCGAGGAAAATACTTTCATTTGGTGTTGTGATGTATAATATTGTAGTTGATCGACAGCCAAAAAAAGAATCCATAAATCAGTGAAAAAAATTGAATGTAATCCTCGATCACAAGGACGTCATGGAAATAACACAAACCCAGCAGGACACCCTGGACACTGAAATTCTCTTTGCCTCCTCACAGGTGGAAGTGGGTGGGTGTCTCACTGAGGAAAGGCAAGGTGAATGCTCATCTGTGCGCCATCCTTAAATCTAACTCCAGTTTCACGCTCAACCTGTGTAAGGTTGTATAGATGTTTGCAGCAGGACCACTTCTCATCTTTGACCGTAATCTCCTCAGCAGCTGTGATCTGTTACTTATCATCAAGGCCACAGGCTCAGGGATAAATTTAGGAGTACAAAACAACATTGTCCCAAAACTTGTAATCTTAAAAATGAAAACGAAAAGATAAGCTAGCTATTCCTATTATTATTCTGACTACTCAAAATTCTGTAGACATGTTCCTGGTTCCGGAAGGAGGTCAAGGTTAGGGCATATGTACTAGCTACTCTACTGCCTTTTCCCAATCTTTAAAGAATCAAAGGTATGACTGTCCCACTCTACCTTTCTCTGGGACATTCACCCACTTCTGGAAAATGACAGTTGTCCCGTTGCCTCGTATTCTTGGTCTTTTTGTCTCATTTCATTCCTGTGTCTGTCTGTCTTACTGCACTTCCTGAGACTTTTTCAGCTGTAGAAGACATAATGTGAACTTAAGACTGCTTAAGCAATATTTTTCACCTCAGTTACTGTATGAAAGTGTTAGCTTTTGTGTTAAGCTTAGGTTAACCCTTATATCCTAGGGAAATGACACCTGTGCGCGAGAACTTTCTCAGGTCCCTTCCTGAACTATTGTCTTCAGAGCTTGATTAAAATAATACAGGTGGTGCCAGCTGTGCTGGGCACACAAGGGCTCTGTTGTTCATCTCTGAATTAGTCACCCTCATGTGGTGTGTAAGTTCACTGTACAAATACACACCACTTGGATGAAGGCACCAATATCTAGTAATCTTATGTAGCAGTTTTACAAGATAGCTAATAGGCAGAAATATATTTGCTTTATGAATAAGCAAAAGTATGTAATTGTGATCAGTCCTTAAAAACCCAGCTAGTACCCAGCTAGTAACTCAGGCTGGGTTTATTGTATTTAATAGCCTTAGGCTGCATGTAGTATGTTAGCTATTGTACTTTATTTTGTTGAGTTGACGCATTGACAATCTGATTTATCTGCAAACTAGACATTGGTATTCTTCATACTGTCACTGTATCATAGAACCACTATTTTTTAAAATATTATTCTTATTTTATGTTTCTAGTGTCAAAGTAACTAAGCTACTGGTCATTCTGCTAACATAAATGGCAATAATAAATATAGTAATGTGTTTCTGCTGTTAAGTTCAGAAAATTATGAGTGCGTAAAGAGATAAACATGTTTGAGAATACTTTTGGCAGCTTTTATGAAATGTAATTAAGATTCTGATAGACAGTTTATGTTGTAGAACTATAAAATGACCTTGACAGTGTGGAAATATATTAAGTAGATAATATAAGGATTTATTGCTTGGTAATAATGTTCCATTTGCTGGCATGTTGCTCCTATCAATCAAAACTTGTAATTTAATTTAAAATCATAAGAGATAGGAAGGAGTATGTCAATTCTGTGTAGTATGCATCTTTAATGTGAATGAGGGAAATCTCCTTTCATCAATTTAAGCACAAAGATCTGGAAAGTGACCTACCTGAACTACGATGTCTGTGAGTGTAATGCAGACCCTGTTAACGGTTCCACTTCCTTTGTCTTTGAATCAAACTCTGCATTACTGAGGGAGCAAGGTGTTATTCATATAGTAACCTGTTAACGCTTCACATCTCCACTAATACTTTTTAAGGCTTTGCTGTTTAACAAAAACTGAAGCAATGTTTAGGGAATTATTTTGTAAAATCTTCTGAAGTGATGGTGTTATGTTTTATATGGTCTGCAGGTTTTAGTCACACAAGGATGATTTTAATCAAGTTTGAATAAGGCTTGTATCTGGTCAGCCCAGAAGCTGGCAGTATAGTATGTATGTGTAGGGTCTCTGTGGAAGAGTAGTTTTAAAAGCAAAGTATTCTATGGAGACGGCCATTATGCTCAAATTAAAGGTACATGTAAGGCAGTTGTTTCTTTATTTATATCTGTGTTGCTCAGTTCCGGTCATAAATCAGGAAGCTGTTGTGTGCTGGGGCTGTATAAATAAATAATAAAAAAAAAAGATCATCAAAGACAAGAAACAATTGATACCTATGTGCAAGTAGATCAGGACACTTTTCATGTGGTGTCAGCATTCCAGCCCAGTCTGCTGTCAGGGTCCTTATAGTAGTAGTGGAGTAGCCATGATGATCTCCAGAGTTAAGCAAAGCAAGGTTTGTAGAGAGTAGTTTCCTTTATAGGACTATGGTAGGTGGGAAAGATGGATGAGCTGTTGGGGTCCTCCCTGGGTCTAAAGCAGAAGTAGCAAACACCAAGAAGCTGAAAACAGTTGCTCTGAGTTTATATAAATTGTGTTACTTAGTTGAGGCATGTGAATCTTTGGAAAAGAGGGTCTAAGGAAAGTTTGAAGAGAGATAATGTATTGATATGTGGCTTGCATATCAGGGACGATAAGGATTGAGTACTGGTCTGGACCTTACCTAGGAAGGAGTCACTGAAGAACAGTCTCAGTGGATTGGATGGAGCAGGAGCCTGATTTAAGATGAGGAAGGGTTGGTCATACTTGAACGTAACTGTGATTTAGATCTGTTGGAATAGCTGCGTGATAAATTACAGAACTGCGGGTAGCGTATGAGTACTGTGGTTATAAATGGTAGCTTTTCCTTATGAACATCACTGAGTGAATACATGTTACCTAACAGACTGCCAGTAGACTGCAGCAAATAAGCTTCTGTCATTTGGTCTCCTATAATAGCAGGAAAGTGCTCTTGAAGTCCAAGTGGGTTTTTCTCATTCTTTGTTAAATATTGTATTTTCTGTGTCCCAGATACAACAGCTTGGAGTGATATCTTGCAGTTACCATGCATTTTAACTACTTAAAGCATCCCTTATAATCTTAGTCAGTGATATTTAATCAGAGTTTAATGTTTAGCTTTTTGAAGCAACACAGGAATCATCAGAAGTATTACAAAATGCTTGATTTCATGCCTGAGGTGCAGTGAAGCATGTGCAAACAGCATATGTCCTCACACACAAGCATCAGACAGTTTTACACAAGGTCCTAGTACCTAACTGAAATGACTGTGTTTAAAAATGAAGTAAGCCATTTATGAGAAAAACCTTCAGCTCTTTAATTGCATAGCTGGCTGGAAGCTGAATGCACCAATGTCCTCATGTGTCAAGAGAGCCGATAAATCTACTGCAATATTTGTCCAAAAGTCCTTATATTTTTGTTGTGTTAAATATCATGGCTGTTTTTCTTGTTTGGATTCATCGGTTGCCTGTGTCCCTTCTTCAGTCCAGTTGGGTAGGCATGCTCTGACTGGTGATCTTCAGCTCAGCTATCCTGGCCATTGTCTTTCAGCTGGAGGAAGAGGCATTCTCCGGCTGTGGATAGGAGAATACAAGCACAGAAGCAAGGAAAGTTTAATTTCAGTCTGTTGTTTTTCTATAAAGAGCTGGAAAGCAACTACACCAGCTAACTACACCAGCTACACCGCATGCTAAGGGAGGTAGAGGATTGTGTGCATAACCAATCTTGAGAGCAAAGAATAAACCTGAGGGCATACCAGGTAGGATGAAAGATCCACCTGGACTAAGATCATATCTCCAGTATGGCAAACAGCAAAGTAGAAAGCAGCACAATCAGAGAGACATTCCTTTCCAGCCTGTGGTGATTTGCAGCTTATGTTCTTTGGGTGGTATGTGCTAATCCTCAGTAGATATTGCAAGACCCTCCTGTCCCTACATCGAGGCTTTCCTGCCTGAGATGTTTTTTTATTGTTTCTACAGTTCTATGAGGAAAAACTTTTACAGCAATATGAATACTTGCATGTTGCAGAGCAGGAGCAGTGGATTCAACAAGCTCACAACTGTGGAATTTATTCTGTGGAGAAGACAGGGCAGGAGCAAAACATCTTGCATGTTGCGAATGTATCAGATTTTCACACATAGATACTTCTTCACATACACAGGCTGATTGTGCAGCATATGCTTAGTGAAGACTGATGAATCCAAAACAAGTAGAAAGAGTCCATCCCCAAGAAACTCCCCTATTTGTGGACATTTTGATACCCTGAGAGGCTGTTCATGCTACCCATGTAGTAGAATATTATGAAATCAGCTGTAACACTCTGGAAAAGAACTACACATTCCATAATATATTATCGAGCTCAGTTTGTATTTCTGTAACTGGATGATAGTAACACATTAATATAGTTTTATAATTGGATAACAGATTACGGAAGGCAAAGTTGAAAGTTTCTTAAAATGTGGCAGAAGTGAGAATTGATGAAATGTTTTGAAAGTAACAATTCAGAAATTGAGGTTCAGCTTGAAAAAGACAAAATAATCTGACAGAAAGAGAAACAGTGCTTGCAGAGCAAGGGCACTGGGCAAAGGTCTTTTACTGTTAAATCACTCAACAAAAATTGGCAAGGTACAATTTGCAGCTCAAATTAAGAGACTCCTGAGAATTGTAGGAAAGTCATTACTTACAAGGTCATTTTACAAATTTAAAGCACAACATATAATGGCAAACCAAATGTAAGTATGGAGTATTCTAAGCAGTGGGGAAGAAGCAGGGGAAGAATCAATTGTGAACTTTTCATTGGCTTCTGAATTTTAGGGAAGCAAACTTCCAGCTGTTCAAGGAGTTAGTCAATAGGACCCCCTGGGAAACTGCCCTCAATGACAAGGGAGCAGAACAGAATTGATATAGATCTTTAAGGATGCTTTCCATAGAGTGCAAGAGCTCTTGATCCCCAGGTGTAAGAAATCAGGAAAGGAAGGAAAGAGACTGGCATGGCTGAGCAGAGACCTGCTGGTCAAACAAAAGGGCAAGAAGGAAATACACAGGCAGTGGAAGGAGGGACGGGCATCCTGGGAAGAGTATAGGGATGCTGCCCGGTTGTGTAGGGATGGCGTTAGGAAGGCTAAGGCACAGCTGGAGCTGAACTTGGCAAGGGATGTAAAGAATAATAATAAGGGCTTCTACAGATGCGTCAACCAGAAAAGGAAGGTCAAAGAAAGCATACACCTCTGATGAGAAAGACTGGCAAACTGGTAACAACAGACAAGGAGCAGGCTGAGGTACTCAACAACTTTTTGCCTTGGTCTTCACTGACAACTCTCTTCCCACACCTCTCGAGTGGATGGACTGCAAGGCAGCAAATGGGCGAGCAAAGTCCCTCCCAATGTAAGAGAAGATCAGGTTCGTGACCACCTGAGGAACCTGAACATACATAAGTCTATGGGACTTGATGAGATGCATCCCAGAGTCCTGAGGTAGTTGCCAAGCCACTCTCCATGATATTTGAAAAGTCATGGCAGACAGGTGAAGTCCCTGGTGACTGGAAAAAGAGAAACCTTTGCACTCATTCTTAAACAGGGTAGAAAGGCGGACCTTGGGAACTACCAATCTGTCCACCTCATTTCTGTGCCTGGGAAGATCATGGAAGAGATATAGAAGCTATGCTAAGGCACATGAAGGACAGGGAGGTGATTCAAGACAGCCAGCATGGCTTCACCAAGGACAAGTCCTGCCTGACCAACCTAGTGGCTTTCTGTGATGGAGAGACTACATCAGTGGACAAGGGAAGAACTATGGATGTTGTCTATCTGGACGTCTGTAAAGCCTTTGACATGGTTCCTCACAACATCCTTCTCTCTAAACTGGAGAGGTATGGATTTGATGGGTAGGCTGTTTGGTGGGTGAGGATTTGGTTGGATGGTCTCATCCAGAGGGTAGTGGTCAACAGCTCAGTGTCCAGATGGAGATCAGTCACAAGGGATGTCCCTCAGGTGTCCGTACTGGGACCAGTACTGTTTAGTATCTTCACGAAATGATGTAGAGAGTGGGATCAAGTGCACCCTCAGCAAGTTTGCAGATGACACCGTGTGGAGTGCAGAGGTTGACACACCTGAGGGAGGGGATTTCATCCAGTGGGACCTGGACAAGCTCAAGAAGTAGGCCTGTGTGAACCTCATGAGATTCAACAAGGTCAAGTGCAGAGTCCTGCACCTGGGTTGGGGCAACCCCTGGTATGAATACAGGGATGAGGGGATTGAGAGCAGCCTTTCCCAGAAGGACTTAGGGGTACTGGTGGATGAAAAACTGGACATGAGCCAACAATGTGCACTCTCAGCCGAAAAAGCCAACTGTATCCTGGGCTGTATCAAAAGAAGCGTGGCCAGCAGGTTGAGGGAGGTGATTCTTCCCTCAGACAACAAGACAATAAGAAGAGATTCTTTCAGTATATTAATAGAAAAAGGAAGACTAGGGAAAATGTAGGCCCACTGATGAATGAGATGTGTGCCCTAGTGGTGGAAGACACAGAGAAGGCAGAGTTACTGAATACCTTCTTTTCTTCAGTCTTCACTGCTAAAGCTGTCCCTCACGAATCCCATACTCTGGAGGCAAGAGGGAAGGTCTGGAGAGAGGAAGATTTTCCCTAAGTTGAGGAGGACCGGGTCAGAGACCACTTGACCAAGCTGGACATCCATAAGTCCATGGGCCCTGACGGGATGCACCCGCGAGTGCTGAGAGAGCTGGCAGATGTTATTGCTAGACCACTCTCCATCATCTTTGAAAGGTCATGGAGAACAGGAGAGGTGCCTGAGGACTGGAGGAAGGCTGACATCACTCCGATCTTCAAAAAAGGCAAGAAGGAGGACCCAGGGAACTACAGACCAGTTAGTCTCACCTCTGTCCCTGGGAAGGTAATGGAGCGACTCATTCTGGATGTCATCTCCAAACACGTTGAGGAACAGGAAGTTATTGGAAGTGGTCAACGTGGATTTACCAAGGGTAAATCATTCTTGACCAGTCTGATACCTTTCTATGATGTTATAACTGGTTGGCTGGATGAGGGGAGAGTCGTGGATGTCATCTACCTCGACTTTAGCAAGGCTTTTGACACTGTCTCCCATAACATCCTCATTAGGAAGCTGAGGAAGTATGGGCTAGATGAGGCGACAGCGAGGTGGATTGAGAGCTGGCTGTGTGACAGAACTCAGAGGGTTGTGATCAGCGGCCCAGAGTCTAGTTGGAGGCCTGTAACCAGTGGTGTCCCCCAGGGGTCAATACTTGGTCCAATCTTGTTCAATATATTCATTAATGACCTGGATGAGGGGACAGAGTGTATCCTCAGCAAGTTCGCTGATGATACCAAACTGGGTGGTGTGGCTGACACCCCAGAGGGCCGTGCTGCCATCCAGCGTGACCTGGACAGGCTGGAGAGCTGGGCAGAGAAGAACCTAATGAGGATCAACAAGAGCAAGTGCAAGGTCCTGCACCTGGGGAGGAAGAATGCTAGGCACCAGTATAGGTTAGGGGCGGACCTGCTGGGAAGTAGCTTGGAGGAGAAGGATCTGGGGGTTCTAGTAGACAGTAAATTACCCATGAGCCAGCAATGTGCCCTTGTTGCCAACAAGGCCAATGGAATCCTGGGCTGCATAGGGAAGAGTGTGGCCAGTAGGTCGAGGGAGGTCATTCTCCCCCTCTGCTCTGCCCTGGTGAGGCCACAACTGGAATACTGTGTCCAGTTTTGGGCTCCCCAGTTCAAGAGGGACAGGGAACTGCTGGAGTGAGTCCAGCGAAGGGCAACTAAGATGATTGAGGGCTTGGAGCATCTGCCTTATGAGGAAAGGCTGAGAGAGCTGGGACTCTTTAGCCTGGAGAAGAGAAGGCTGAGGGGAGACCTTATTATGGCGTACAAGTATCTAAAGGGTGGGTTGAAGGAGGATGGAGCCAGGCTCTTTTCAATGGTTCCCAGTGACAGGACGAGGGGTAATGGGCACAAGTTAGAACACAGGAAGTTCCGTTCAAATACACGGAAAAACTTCTTTACGGTGAGGGTGACAGAGCACTGGCACAGGCTGCCCAGGGAGGTTGTGGAGTCTCCTTCTCTGGAGATTTTCAAGCCCCGCCTGGATGCAGTCCTGAGTAATGTGCTCTAGGCAATCCTGCTTTAGCAGGGGAGTTGGACTAGGTGATCTCTAGAGGTCCCTTCCAACTCTGAAACTCCGTGATTCCATGATTCCCCTCTATTGTGCTCTGGTGAGACCCCATCTGGACTACGGCATCCAGTTCTGGAGCTCTCGGCACGGGAAAGACATGGACCTGTTGGAGGAGGTCCAGAGGACAGCCACAAAAATTATCAGAGGGATGGAACACCTCTCCTATGAAGACAGGCTGAGAGAGTTGGGGTTGTTCAGCCTGGAAAAGAGAAGGCTCTGGGGAGACCATATTGTGGCCTTTCAGTACTTAAAGGGGACTTACAAAAAAGATGGGGACAGACCTTTTAGCAGGGGCTGATGCGATAGTACAAGGGGTAATGGCTTTAAACTGAAAGAGAGTAGATTTAGATTAGATATTAGGAAGAAATTTTCTACCATGAGGTTGGCGAGACACTGGCACAGGTTGCCCAGAGAGGTGGTAGATGCCCCACACTTGGAGACATTCAAGGCCAGGTTCGACAGGGCTCTGAGCATCCTGAGTTTGTTGAAGATGTCCCTCCTCGTGGCAAGGGGGTTGGGCTAGATGACCTTTGAACATCCCTTCCAACCCAAACTATTCTGTGGTTCTATGATCCGGAGGGTCACTTTAGGAGGTCAAAGATTTTATTCAGTCTTTTTAGAGATTGCACTAGAGGCTGTCAAACTACACTGTTAGGTAGTAATTTTAGTATCAAGAAAAATGTGCACAGCTAGCCAATTAATAATTCATCTATATACTTTAAATTCTCTATGAAAGAGGAAGGAATTGTCATCTTTGGGATCAGCCTGTAACCTCAGGAACAGTTAATTGGGCAGGCTGCTCCAGAGCACAGCATCCTCAAAGCTGGTGGTGCATAGGCTGGCAAGAAATTGGTAGCAAGGGACCTTGAAGTTAGTGCTGTCAAGCTTTCTGGACATCAGATATTCCCATTTAGTCTGATGAAGAGGACATAAGAGCATGGAAGCCTTGACTGAGTTGGAAGAATCAAGTTGGGAATTGCAGGTTTGGGGATATCTAGTCTCCTAACGGTCCATCAGTTTGTCAGTAAATGTGGTCTGACAATGAGGCAGGAACCATGAAATCCCATTGCATGGCAGTTCCCAATACACTGAGGGGCCAAGCTACTGAGGCTTTTGTTTTGTAGACTTCATGCCACTGAGCCGCAAAGAAGATGGGCATCTTTGGAGCCTCACATTCCTGGTTGTTGTTATTCTGCTGCATAGGCTGAAGAATCTGAAGTCTAGACGCTTGCCTTGGGTTGTTCAGGAGCCCAGCTGGTAAGCAGAGAGGGAACTAGGCACATTGTAAAACCTTTCTGCTGTAATGTTGCCTGGTTTCATCAAAATCAAATTGCCTCTCTCAGGTATTTCAGTCTTGATGAGCTGTCAGTCCCTGATTGAGAAACGTCCTGCCTGGAAACTGATTCCAAGACACTAGCTCATAACCGTAGCACAGATATAAATATTTCATGGTAAAGTACAGGAAACATACCTCCCATTTATCTTTGGATGCAAATTTCCTTCTTAACATAGACATCCTGGAGTATTCTGGTATAGAGCTTTCAAGGCCATAACTGATCTGTGGTGTAGATTTGAAAGAAGCACCAGTATTTTTATAGATTTATACTCTGACATATATTTGAATATATCTGGCTAGGGCTGATAAGAAGGTACGTTTGAGGACAGGGAGGATATCTGTAGTAGATGCTTACTTGTCAGTATGCAACATAAAAATATTGTGCAAATAATTTCCTGGTATATCGTGTTCTAATTTATTTATATCACTATGAGCATATATGTAAGGATATGTGCTCAATATCAAATTGCTTAAATAATTTTGTTTAGTAAATAGTAGTAGGGTTAGAGTGAGGAAGAGCATAAGCCTGAAAATACTATATATTTTATTTCCATTTTTTTTGAGAGAGAAATTTAGAGTAAACAGGCTCAGCACATGATTTTTTTGGTTGCTTTTAAATTGCTTCTTTAAAAAAAAATCTTCCTTTCTTAGTACGTGCTGCATCTTCAGTGATCATTAGTTTTTAGACTAACTTAGATCATTAGTCAATACAGATACCTTTATTGTGTTACGAAACAGTTGTAATGTGTATATGTTGGAATTTTCGACGGAAAAACCATCGATCTTGATCATGGAAAAAGCGATTACTGTCTACACCATCAATGTCAACATAAAAATTTTATATCAGTGATAAAAAGGGGTACAGAAGAGTGCTAGATGGTCTGAACAGCAACCGCCTCCCCTAAGTCTGCTGGGAGTTAGATTTGAAAGGGCTTTAAGGGTCTTGTATGTTGAATTTCTGGGTTTCCTCTGACATAAATTGGCCTTGTCTCTAAAACCTCAAGTCAAAGCCTGATTGTGTGAACTCACTATATAGCTAATGGCAGAAAATCCTAACCTAAAGGTAAAGGGTTTTAAATATTCGTTATTTCACTTTTCAACCTGAAAGACAAGCTTCAGGAAAGCTGAAGAAAGTAATAATTTTAAATTATTTAAACTGTTAAGAGTAACTATAACCTCTGACAGTTGGCACGACATGAAATCCAGCAGCCTTTATTATGTTGAATGCCAATTGGAAGACACAATTGTGCATACCAAATAAAACCCGAGGACCAGCTGAGTTAACAGGCAGACACCGGAATCAATAACCAAATTTCTTGAGTTTTTTCTGGACTGCTGAATGGGAAGGGAGGAATAAATAAGATACCTTCTGCTTCCCAATTGACTGATTACTGATACCCAACACCATATGAGGAGTTATCTGTAGAGTCAGCCCAGTAGGACAGAACAGACAATGCACGGTTCAGTTCTGTCATTCATCTCACGCCTCGACGTTTGTGAGGACATTGAGGGAAAAGATGAGGCGTCCAGTCCCCATCCTGTCCTCTGCTGGCAACACTATAAAGATGACAGTCATTGCTGCATCTCATTGTCATTCCTCTGCATTCCTGTGTCCTGCTGATGTTCTGGCCGGTGTTGGGTATTTGACGGTATTTCTGCTTGAAGTAAAATGTAAGAAGAACAAATCTAGAGAAACTTTGAATCCTGAAATTTTCCAAAGAGAATTGTTGCCTAAAGACTACTTTAGTATGTTAAATTTTGCACAGGGTGTTCACATTGAATATAATTTGTATAGTTGACTTAAAAATCCACTGGTGCACTTGATATCATGTAGCATTCGGAAATGTCTGCTTTCTATGCCAGGCTGCCATGCTGGCTGTGCTAACACCCTGCGTCTTTTCAGAAATTCATGTTGTTAAAATGTACTTTGACATACAACATAATTTGAGTGGAAGACGTCCTACAATTTGAAAATCATGTGTCAGCATCCTGTTTGATATCATAGGATTCTTTACACTAGAAGATGCTGCATTTTTTTAGTTATTTTTGATATTATTATTATTACATACTTAAACACACTTGTGATTTATAAAATTATTTTTATTCATCTGCAGTCTTCTGTTCCTGTTAACTCTTTTGGTTGCTGCCCATTGCTGTCCTAATATTGATTAACAAAATGTAACTAAGTCTTGCGAATGTAAGATTGGAATTATGCTTTCCTTTCAAAATTGATAATTGCAGAGTTGTTATTTTCTCATTTATCATTGCAAGAGAAGAAATGTTTACTGCAGTTAGATGATTGACTTCTACCTGAATGTTTTGTTTCATCTCTGTTGTAAAAATGTTTTCTGCAGTTTATATCTCTATTTAAAGAGCTGAAGTAATGCAGCTCTCCTAATATAAAAAAAGTCAAAAGCTGTTCAAACCTGAATTTGACCCATCAGTTAAGTAAAAGGAAGGTGTACTTAAAATAGATTTATTTTCTAAAAAGTAGGCAACATGGAAATTTTGCAGTAATTTGACAATTTAGAAAGCACACAATAGCAAAGAGCACAAATTTCTGAAACCTGGGAGAAGTAGGAAAATGCAAATGAATACATTGTTTTTAACACTATCCCACCCCTCTTTTTTGCCATATGAATTGACCTTATTAAACTCTTTAAGAAACATCATGGTAAGAAAAGTGTGAATGACTAGATTTTAAGCATGTACTTTCAGACTTTTTAAATCCATGTAATCTGCTTTACTGATTTAGTTTCTCAGTTACTTTTACTTTTACTTTATACAGTTACTTTTACTTTTTCTTATAATGGTATAATGTTTTAAGCAAATTATTTCTTCATTCACTAAGTCATTGTTATGATACAGATACATGCTCAGAAAGGATTAATTCAGTGGTTTTGTTGTTAGAGGGATATATGTTGAAGCTATTTTGGTCACCTTAATTATACATTTCTAGATGTTACATTTCAAAGTTTAATTTTAATTTCAAATTTCCAGACTTACTCCATGTTTTACAGTTTTTCATTCTCCTATTTTTAATTTCTAAAGTTATCCCTTACAATATATCAGGAGCTTTACTGATGTGAATGTATCTCTGAATCTGAGATGGCTTCCGGGGAAGGTAAACACCTGGGTAGTTTAACCACAGTAGCAACGGTCTTGACCATTTGCAAGATCTGGAGAGCTTGTGGTGGAAGTTTTCAGATAACTTGCACTGCATGAAGGGTTTCGGAATACATTCCTAGCTCACGTGCCCAAATTCCACTCAGTTTGTCCTCAGGGGCAGGTTTTAGACTGACACTTGAGTGGAGTATCTGTAGGGCATTTGGCATCTAGGCTCCCAGTAGTCAGTGGGGATGTGGTCAGTGCAACCAGTGGAGTCTAGAGAACAGTTTTACTGTCTAGTCACTTGAATAGCTTGCAAGATTGCATTGAGGAGACTTTGCCTAAATGTAAGCATCTCTTGCTCTTTGAGACTACGAAGGAAATCTGAGGTATCTAATAGGGATCTGGCAAGTGTGATGCATGGGAATGATCTGTGAGTGCACTGCATACTCCGCAGTGGCAGGTGAAGGGCAGGCAGGTTATTTTGGGGCGCTACATGCCTGTTCATGAATTGGCTCCATTGACATACTGACTCTGTCCATCGAATGTAATGGGAATTCAGGTGCCAAGTTCCCACATGGAGATGCATGCTATCGTGATCTGAGACTGACTCTTATATCTCTGTGTGCCTGTGCCCAAATCCTAGTTCGGTTATTAGGTATGATGTATGATTCTTTCTTTTCAACCCCAATCCGTCTTTTTTTAATTAAAATTCATTCCATGAGTGAATTGTCCTACAGCCTGATCAGATGTCACAGGGAGATTTGCAACTGGGCCACCAAAATGTGGTACAGAAGAAGGTGAAAGCAATCTGTATTAGTTTTGGGGAAGTTTCTATTATCTTGTCTCCAACACTGACAACTTGACTATGTGCATCCCAAGATTGATTAGGAGATGCTGTTGTTTTTGACATGTACAAATGAAAAAAGTGTTGCTTGAGTATTTATTTCTTTCTCTTTCAGTTATTGTAATGGATGTATGTTAGATCCAGACTGTGGTCTCTGCTACAAATTGAATAAATCAAGTGTTGTTGAGTCGTCATGCATTCCTGTTGATAAAGATTCCACAATGAAAGCAGCATGGGGCAGGTATGTCACTTTTCAAGATTTTCTGGTCTTGTGCTGTACCAATGGTCTATTTTATGCTATTGTGAGACCACTTTTGCTTTTACAGAAGATGTTACTCTTAAGATGTTCTGGAAGAAAAAAATAACTTGGTGTTGTCAAAAACGGGCAACTGCATTCTAACAACTCTTCTAAATAAAAGCCTTGACCCTCATGTGTGCAGCCAGTTCAGTGTAGTCTGCCACTTAGAAAGTATGACAAAAGTACACTAGTAATTAGGAAAATTAATTTTCCCCCGATGTCTTCATTTGAGGGGCATATTCCCTAGATACACACTTAAAGCCCTCTGAATTAATTTTCTTTTAAAATGCTTTAATTAAACCACACTTCTAATGTTGGCCTACTAAAGAAACCGGCTTGCTTAGCTGCATAATCTAAAATGATAAAAATCATCAAAAGTTCAGATTGTCAAAAGCATGGTTTGTGGCCACAGATTCCTGTGTTCCTCTGCTTCAAAGCGGCATCGTGCCATATGTTGCACTTGGGGTGTAAAAATATGTGGATTCACAGAAAAGTCCCAATGCAACTGCAAAATACATCACACCTCTTTTTCTTAAGCTGCACAAAGATTCCCTGTGAAGTCAGAGCAATCTTCAAGTTTTCTTAAGTATTGACTGTTCTTAAGGAATGGCTTTATGAGTTGGAACAATGTTCTGTAAGGGTTTTATCAATACTTTAATAATGATTAGGGCTTGGATTAGAGTTTAGAATGGTTCAGTGCCACAAGGGAATTATATAATTACTGCTGATAAAATATGTAATTACTGCTGATAAAACCTCCTTGGCATAATTCATCTATGCCACCCACACGCCATAAACTTAGGAAATATGCAAAGGTTCATGTGGTGGTTTGGACTTTTTTATTTATTTTTTTTTTAACTTTCATGTGTATTTCTCAGAAGTTAAAACCAAGTGCCTTAGTGGCAGTGAGCCATACAGGACAGAGGTTGAAAGGTATGAAAATATCTACTAATTTAAAAATCATTAATTTAAAATGACTCTAAAACTGCCCTCCTTTTGATTTCAGTATTCTTAGAATGTTATGCCTCGTAGTTCATTCCAGGTGCAGAAGAGGGTAGTTTATATTCTTTGTAATCCTAATTTAAAAGCACTGTGATCATTTTAGAGCTACTACTGTTTATTGATATAAATAACTGAAAACTACAAGATCTCATCCCTCTTGCTTGTTTTGCGACTATCTTCAATGGCACATTATACAACATACCTTGCATATTACCTAATATCCTCGTGTGCTCACCAGCACTTGGACTTTCATATTTGTAAGGTCTCTCTGTATTCCAAATTAACATTAATTTCATATATGCTATAGTTTTAAGTGGCATGTCTGTAGTTAGCAAAATCATACTAGCACGCAGGAAGACATAAATGCAAACATAAACTTGTTACGACTAGTTGGTAGATAAAATTAGGCAGTGTTATGGTATAACACGTAGTAAATGTGGGCATCAGTAATCCTTTTATATTCATGATTTCTTCTCACATAGCGCTCCTTGCTGTACAGCCTGTTGGAGCAAATTAGATAGGAAAGAAGAAGTATTTCCTTTCTACACTGCAAAATACAATATTTCCATATTGTACAATAATTCTGTAGCATAAGGACTCTGGTCAAAGTCTTTCAAGAAAAAACGGAATTATTTTAAATTCATTATATTTGTAGTCACTAGAGTGAAGGTCCTGCCTTAAGAAGGAAAACCAATGAAATATCCACATTTCTTTTTCCAAAGATTGTATGTTCATCCCCATTTCTAGTGTTTATTTCATTAATTTCTAATCTTGCCTCCACCTGGTCTCTGTAATCAGGCAGTTTTCTAAAAGCCAGTCGTTCATGCTGTGAAATGTCAGGTGGCACCTTCTGTGCCTTCTGAGCCCTGTGGAAGAGGCAAGCGTTTCACCTCCTCCTCCTCCTCACAGCTGCATGTGTTTCTGCATACTGGTCCAGAGGGAATCCCCATAGATTTGGGCTTCCAAGGGCTCACATTGACGTACCCTCCCAGCACTCCTTCCTCAAATCCTGAGTCTGCTTTCAGCAAAATCGGTCCCACAAAGCCACAGGATTTCCTCTCCAAGTGAGAAGATCACTGCAGTGGAAACGGCGTAGTTACATCCCCAGTTGTGTCTCAGAACAGCGGGAATCATCTGTATCTTTCTGGCAGCACAGGGAGAACCAGTGCCTCGGACAAACTAACAGCACTGGGGAAGAAATGACGCCTGTGCTGATGCTTGAAATTGCATCTCTTTGTTTCACAAAGTTACTTTGTCACACGCTGGATGCACAGTGGCAGTTATTTTAAAAATACACAGCATTTTTATGATTGGAAGCTGGTTTAACAATTTGAAAGATGATTTTGTGATCTATGGACATCTGATAACCATAATTATCACATGCAGCCTCTTTGTAACGCCTGCGTGTTCTGATGGCTTCGTGGCATCCAGCATTGGCTGAATGGGTTTAAACGGCTTAAAACCTCCAGAGTTACACTGACCTCATATGGCCAATTTATTTTGACATTAATTTTGCTGAGGAGAGAAGGAAGACGTGAGCTATTTGTTTGGGATTCGTTGGACCTCAGTTTGCCTGAGTGTTAGGAAAAGCAGCAGCTCTGGCTACCTTGCCTGATGCAGGAGGTTCAGAGGAACGGCTTCTGCTGGGCTCAGATTGATGGTGCCATGCAGAGCATTTCACTGCTGCTGCGACTGCATTTTGTTTATGGTTTTCCTGCTGGAAAACTGGGAGCTGCAGCCATGGAGAGTTGCCTGCGGTCAGATCGCACGATGTGTGCGCAGCCACCGAGCTCTGCAGCCACCTTAACCCTGACTGTCCCCACATTCGCTCAGGGGCTTATCTACTCCTGATGTGTAACCTACCAGCGAGGTGAGAGGTGCTTAGAGGCACCGACAGAGAAGGCCTTGTCATATTTTTTTAAAGCTTTCTGCGGCTGCACAAGCTGACATAGAAACCCTCCTGTTTATATATTTATAGCTTTGCACTGTTCTTCACAATCGATCCCAAGGTGCTTCGATAACACTGATGTAACAGGCAATGTTTTGACTGTTATCATAAAATACTGTAATGTATTTTTGTTTGTGAGAAGTTTCCCCGGTGCCAGCCTGGTGTACGAGACACCACCTTTATGTTTATTGTTAATCATATTTATTCAGTTACGGTATGTTCTACATTGAGAAGTTCTGGGGAGGGGAGGGGAGAAAGCAGAGATTTCAGTCTCCTGTGGCTGCCAGCAAGGCTGTTTATGTTGCTGTGGTTGCCATAGAAACCTAGGGAGACAATTAGAGCGTCCAAATGTTTTTGAAGGAGAATATAGCATTTTGGTTCTTCTGAATACAGGGAACTCTCTGGCCAGCAGTGGCCCTGGGGGAGAGACCATGTAAAAATCAATCTGACCAAATCCAAGCCAGGCCACGAAGCAGCATTGGTAATGCGCAATGGGTACACTTGTAAGATCATAAATGTGAGACAAAGAATAGAGATTTATTTAATTTTTTATTTAATCAGTTACATAAGCCTGACTCTGGTATGGGAGTAGCACAGCAAGGAGCATCCTGCCCAGGGCACCAGCACCATCAGGTGCTTTGCTGCCCTTGCTATTACTGAACCAGTCAACAAAAGCAACAGTCGACACGCAAACCTTGCTGCCTCCAGCTCTGCCCAGGGACGTATAAAGGACGGTTTCAAGACAGTGAGCAAGAATATTCTTAAATTATTTATTTCTAATAAAAGAAGAAGAGCTGTGTCTTCTCTCTCAGTGTGATCTGAGGGTTCTGTGTTGGGACTCTGTTCTCCAAGACTCAGGGAAGTTTCGCATTTGGCAGCAGCACAGAAAGGCTTGCAGTTCTGTTCTCTTCATGAACATCGAATTATAAAATCCCCACGAAACTGATAAAAAGCATTATCTCACTTTTACAGATGGGGATGCAACGGGAAAGTTCTGATATGAAACTCAGGTGGCACGACAGAGGTCACGGGCAGCGTCCGCCTCTCAGCCAGGATTGACTGTGGAGGTGATTGCTTTCCGTTCCGTGCTTTCAGAGCACAAACTGAAACCTAATTTTTCCCCACAATCGCAATTACTCCCAGAGTACTCTCGGAAACCTTGAAACTTCTGTCCATGTAATTGCAATAACCCTAAAGGCCAGCCAAGAATGCTCTAGAAGTAACTTTAAATTGCATTAATATTCTTACAGTTGAAAGAATAACCACACAAGAAAGGAGCTACCAGTAGTGCCTTGACATGACATTAACCTTGACATGAGTATGTTGTCAAGACCACAGCAGGCCCACAACTGCAAGCTAAAAGGCGCTTATGAGTGACTCTGAGCAGTCTCCCTCTGGAGAGAAAGATGTTGACTTTATACAGTAAACAATTATGAAGAAATAATAACATCATCTGCAGATCAGAGGCAAGCCTAGAAGCCATCCTGTCCACAAAATTAGCTGGCAGGTCTCCACAGTCTCCGAAGGAGGACGATTGGGAACAGAAATCTATAAAGGGAGAGGAGCTGAGTGATTTACTTTCTTCAGCCATTTTTATTAACTTCATTAAAGGAACATCTTCCTGCTGCGGGAGTTTAATGCTTCACGGAGAACCCTGCTTTCGTCAATATAAAGAAGCATTCCCCTCTCTAAGGGCATTCATTGCAAAAGCAAGTTCAAGAAGAGCTCTGCGTTTGGGAAGCTCTTCATTTCCCTCTGGCCAGTGCTCTCCTGAGCTCCTTCCCTCGGTGTAAAATTAATGGTGTGTTTTCAGATGCTCAGTAGTGCTGTTATGTGTCACTGTGTGCCTGTTGCTTGGATCCATCAGTTTGCTGAGGACTCTAACTGTATCTCAGAAACCTGTTCCGGGGAAAATTTGGTTTAAATTACCCAGGCAATGTGAGGAAGCAGGTCAGGCGGGCAGTCAAATCCCGGCTCCCAGCTTCAGGAGAGTTTCTACTGCAGGAATGTGCCTAACGACCTTGGCTTTAGACCTTGGCATTCAAGCCTGGATGCTAACTAGATTCCAGTGGTTAAAAAAAAACACCACGAGAGTTCATTAGCTGGATTCTCAGACAACAGCCTGGTTTATGTCCAACGGGGAACATGCCAGTGCCTGTCACAGCCTCAGGAGTATTCTGGGGAGCTTTACATTCATACAGTGCTGCCTGTCGTCTAATGCATAGCAGATGAGACTGTTAAAATGATTAGAATACTTTTTCTTAGTAGCAATGTTAGATTTTTCTAGAAATGTCAGGTTCCTTTTACTGCTTGTAAATAAAGACAGACATAAATAAGTTCATTACACTTGTTTTGCTAGTCGCTGTCTTATAAAGATGCTTGTGCAATGTGACAAGTACATTTGTAAAAAGTTGCTGTGACTGCCTTACTAATGCCAAAAAAATGTGTGTGCGTATTAACATTTTTAAAGACTGAGAATGTATTTTCAGTACGTCATGGGGAACGGGTATCCAGACCTTTCCTGTTACCACGGAAAGGCTAGCACCAGAGCAGCCTTCCAGGAATGAAGTATTCTTCTGTCTGTGGGTAGACATTGCTTGTTTTGTCATGCAGAAGCTATTGGTAGAAGTTTTTATTGCTGAAATGTTGATTTGGAATCTTTCTACAAGGGCCTGCATTGAAAAGCGCTGCTTAATTTAGCAGCAATTAGAGGAGGAAGTAGTATTTCTCTTCCTAAGTCTTCAGAACAATAGATGAAGATTACACATAGGATTCTGGTTCTCACATTTGCAAAGTAGAAAGGTAGTAGAGGGAGTAAATGATACAAGAAAGTAGCAGGATCTACAGAATATTTCCATCTGCGTGTATGTCGGCTGCGCTCAAGAGAGCTGTGGTTATAACAAGGAGTCTTAGAGAAATTTCTTTCTGCACAATATGAGAAATGTTTACTAAATTGACATATTCAGCACTTCAGTAGGAACCAGAATATAGAATTTCCCCCTGCCCCCGGGATCATTTAGGAAAGAAAACCAAAATATATGCAGTTTCAAATAGAATTGAATGCTGATTATCTTCCCCATGGCCAGCAAGTGTGGGAACCTAGAGTAGTCGAGTGGCAGTACGCAATGCTATTTGTCCTATTTGATTAGGAGTATGTACTTCAGCATAATAATATCTAATACATGTTAGTGAGGTGCACAAAAACAGAAATAAGAAAAAGACCTGAAACTGATTACAGTCAGCCTAAAATCTAAGGCACAAGGTCTTTTCTGGGAGGAAGACATTAGACAGTGAAATCCCGGTCTAATGGTTGCACGTACTGGTGTGATTCTGCAGAGCTGGGGAGGTAGAGGAGGAACTTAAGAAATCTCATATGCATATTTTAATGCCATCTCTGCTAACTGGTAAGAGCAAATAGGAAGACTAGAAGGATAAAGTGATGCAGAATATTACGTCCTCAATCGTAGATGAAGCCTGTGTTACTGGTGATGCAGGAGTAGGTAGCGAAATAAGTGCAATTTTAATGTTCTGATCCTTTCAGCTACTCTTTCTGCTCAGATCTTTCAGACATAACGTTTCTAAGTTCTTTTAAAAGGAAATTATTTCACAGTGGTCTTGATAACCATAAGGTCTCTTTAAGCATTTAAAAATGTGGTAAAATCTGTATATGTACTTAAGTAATTTAAATTGAGGGTGGAATTTTTTGTAACTTTAACAGAAGATGCAGTCTCTTAATTTTTTTTTAATGTTCAAAATGTTATTTTATTTTTTACTGAATCTAATGCCTGAAATTCAGGTGCTTTGTATATTGTGTCTGCGTTTTAGGTCTAAAATAATTAGCAGAGCAACATGATAATCTAAACTGAAACTATTTACATTCCTTTAGGGTAATTACTTAAGAATTGCTATTAATAGCTCTAACTCATTATATCTACTCATTATATCTGCCGAACCAATGGCAAATTCTGGATGCTTGAAAGGAAGGACAAAATATACTCCTCATCAGTCCTGTTGTGAAGACAAAATTTATTTGTTGGAGACACCCACCACAAAATAGGGTCTTAAAGCAGGCCTGGTTAGTTTGAGACATTGTTTGTATGTTTGTTTTCTACCTGTTTCTTTGTACTGCACTTTGCTGCTGAACCTTGCTTCCGGATCTTACTCCAAATTACTATTTAAAAGGCATTCCGGTAGAGGGTGATTAAGAGACAGATGCTGACAGCTATTTGGGCTGCTTCAGATGCTGTAGCATTCAGGTAACTGGAATAGAAAAACAAAAGTGGCCCTTGAGCTATAACATTCCTGAATGCTGTTTTTTGTCAGGAAAAATTGTGTTATTTAAATGGAAAACTGAGTCAGCGCTCTTCACTGCTTAAAAGCGGCCGAAGGAAGAAGATGCTGGGGTGTTCAAAATTTGAATTTACATCCTGTTGAGGGAACAACCTTTCTGCTCATTTCAGTCATTCTGTGGTCAGCTGAGATGGGACTAAAATAAACTGATCTTGTTTCCCGTTTAAAAAGCGTGTTTGCTTTTAGATGACGAAGGAGATAGGCAGAAAAGCGAAGGAAAAAAAATGCCATCGTATGTGAGAGAATTAGCAGGGTCTTGTCAGTGTGCTTAGAGTATGTGGGTAATTCCTGCAGCTTTTCTCTCCGTCTCTTACAAAATGTACATTGGAGAAGAGTCTTTTATTGCCCATAGGAGCCTGCTGCTAATTAGCTTCCTCAGCTGCTCATCTTTTTAGGGCTGGATTGAAAGACGTCCGTGCCGCACCAGGGAGTTCTCCCAGGGTGGTATCGCAGCAGGGGCAGAGTATGGCCCCAGTGCTCCCCTCGGCCAAGAGAGTTGGAGTGAGGGGCAGAGGAGGATGCTTCGCCAGAGAGCATGAGCGTGCAGGGAGCTCCTGCTGGGAGAGAGCTGGGCATATGCCCTTCTGCCCTGGAGCCAAAGCAAAAGGAACTGACACGTATGGATACCCACTGAGCGTGTGGATTTTTCTTTTTTTTTTTGAGACAAGAATACTTCCAGTAGTTCTTTTTCACGTATATTCAGTTATTGACTCTGAGGTTCAGATTGAAATAAAAATCCTCGTGAAAATTGTCCCAGCAGATTCCTTTAGGATTTTCTTACACTCTGAAATGAATTTACTAAATTAAAATTTTCTGTTTTGGGGGCGGAAAATATTTTTGAAAGGTGCATGTGGTTGGGGATTTTTATTGATAAAGAACATTCAGCAGGGTTTAACCCAGCCCTTGGTACAGCAGCTTGCACCTTTAACAGCATCCCTAATCCAAATTTTACACAGCTTTATTCCATAATAAGTAACTCTTCAATAATCACATCATCTGATATAGTAAAATTGTGATCTTTTCCCTTCTTAAAAGGATAAAGTTTTCAGAGTATTTTTTTTCTTTTTGAGGGAAAATAAATTAACACATTTCTGCATTAGGGCTGTTGAATAATTCAATATGTTTGATGAGTTTAATTCATATAAATTATTGTATGTGCTGTCAGCATGTGTGGTTCATTTCCTTGAGAATGGAGGCGGTAAGATCAATCCCTCACTGGCACAAGATGAGCTGGAATTATTGATTCATTTGATTTAAAGTTGTGACCTTATTTTAACTCAGCTTGTTGGTTAGGACAGGCTAGGAAATGGGCAGTCTGTTAGATGGCAGGTCGTATTCTGAACTGCAACACTTTGGGTGTTTCTTCTTGCTTGTAGGATGTATAGACTTTCTTTCTTCCTGTAGCTTTCCACAGCTGTCACATTAGCTTTGCATAGATGATAATGAGAGATGAGTTTGAGGCTGTACATGATTATTTAGTTCTTCAGACCTGTGATTCAGAAGATGTATGTTCCCATTTAGCATATTTTCTTGGCAAAATAACTATTGTTAAAAAGCACTTATTTATGTAAAGTTCTTTTTAGTTGTCAGAGGACATGGAAAATAGATGATTACTTTGATTTCTGCTGAGTTCTAGTACTGCCAGATCCTGTACTTTGAGTTTCATGTAACAATGAAGACTTTGGTACCCGATGTTTATCAATGTCATAAACTAGAGACGGCGTAATCGCTTATCATTTCTGTTTTTTATAAAATTTCTTAGATTTGGCATAGGTATTGCACCTGCATGCACAAATCAAAGCAGAGCGACACTCTGTGTTAAGTGCTCACGCTCACAAATCAGGCGTGAAATAATTAGCTTGTTATAAGTGGTCTTAGAGTATTATTTAAATGTCCTTGGGGCTCCATTTTCAGTTATGACGTTAATGATTTCCAGCGAATTTTAGGGCTGACAGCTGAGAAATTTTTCTCTGGATAGCTCTGTTGCTTGATTTAATTCAGGGCCTCCCCAGTGCAGGGTGCGTGGGCAGGGATGCGGTGCTTCATTCCCCTTCTGAAGCACCAGTTTCTCTGAGCTTTTTAGGGCCTGAGCTTTTTAGGGCAGAGCTATTGCCACCTACTGGAATCAGGGAAAAGCTCCGTTTTAAAAATACTCTGCCGTCACCTATTTAAAACAATGAACGTAAGGTCTCAAATTTTTAGTCTGGGTAGATTTCAGTTGTAATGGCAGAAAGACAGCTGCTGGCAATAATTAAAATGTACTATTTGTGTCTAAATTGCTGTTACAGAAATTGAATGTAACAGCTCAGTGCTTCAAATGGAAGGTTATGTTGGCCAAAAGGTTATTGTTAGTCCTAATAAAATACAAACTTTATACTTATGTCAATAACTGCAAATTAAATAGGGCAGGGAAGCGCTAAAAAAGGTATGGTAATACATGTAATACTGATCTGTATTTTAAACTCCTTTTCCTTACAGTTTTTTGTCTCAGGTTCAACAAAAAGAGCAAATTCTGAAAATTATTTTTAAGCCCCCACACTTCACTTTTGATTTCAGTGGAAATTTCAGAAGGGTAAATATTTTGTTTTCTCTTGACTTCCTATTCAAACATGTGGTTGATCCTGATTTTAAGGTTTTATCAGCTCTAGGGAAAATCGTTTCTGCAGTGCCAGTTTGGCAGAGTCTGTAAGACGCAGGGACTGCTGCGTGGCATAACCAGTAAATGAACTGGCTTTAAAATCTCTGCAGTGTGCGGACAGCAGCAGAGCCCGACCCAGGCTGCCCGCCGGGCGCTCTGCTCGCGGGGCAGGCAGCCTTTCGGGGCTGGAACTTGGAGTTATTTGGAAGGTGAATTGTATCAGTAATGCTCACCATTTAGGGCTATGTCTGGTAACTTGTTAGAATTGTGTCAGCGTGTCCCATCTGCGTTTTGAATTCAGGGTTTGCGTGGGATTTGCTTTGTTTTTCTAAATTGAACTATAAAATCGTGCCGTTCTCTACTAAGATTAACTTAGTAGAGTTTTTAAATACCAGGTTTCAACTTAAGAGCGTGTTTTTTACAATACCTTTGCATGTCTAAAACTTCAGGGTAGTTAAAAGCAATAAACTTTTTTCTGTTTCTTTATTTTTTTCTGGAGTGTTTGGAAGCATTCAGAAAAACTAGATTCTAACACTGAAATAAAACCTATTTTGTTTGGACGTTGAACTTCCAGTCAATATTTCTGCTAAGTTACCTTCATCCTGAAGTTACAACAACCTGGATTTCTTTGTCTTTGGTCTTTTTTGACCATGGGCTTAGAATTACTTTTGTAACTCAAGTGATGCTTTTGAGATGCTGATGACATTCTTTGAAAATACTACTGAGACATGGTGAACAGCACAAGCGTCAATAAAGATTACTTGTAGGTGCAAGTACAAATAAGAAGTCTGGATAGAGTGTGTCTTGCTCAGCTTTGGATGGGTAAAATTTTCACCTTGTGCTGTCTTGCAGTTTCTTGACTGATGGAGTAAAAGATGCTGCTTGGTATTGTTACTTATTTGCAGCTGGCCTTTGCCTGTGTTACGTTACGCCAGCAATTCTTGTGCAGGATTCTAGTAATAATACTTTTATTAATATTAAAGTTTTGATGCCTGTTATTGCTGAGCCCTACGCTCAGCCTTTTCCACCAATATTCATTGAGGCAATCTGTCTTCATATACCATCGGAAAGAAGTGTCTCCTGGGAGAATTGATACTTCTGCAGTGAATAGGCAGCTGTTTGATGTTTCTGTTGTAACAAAAGAACTTTACAAGTGCTAATTATTAAGTAAATTAAATGTAAAATCAGGTGAAAAAGCAAATGAGATTAAACATCAGGTAGAGATTTAATTGATAGTAAACTTGCATGAAATTCTAAAATGCTGCATTTGACATCATCATTTTCAGACCAATATGTTTCACTAATCTGATTATTAAATATTCATGCTGCAAGGAGGGACAATTGGAAAGACTGAACGCTTTTAGATCTGGAAAGAGAAGCTAGAAATTCTCCGATTATCCCAGTTCTGCCCAGTAATCTAGTTGGAGGCTGGTGCTCTGTCCTTAAACTCTCAAAAGTGTCAGAGCAGGGATGACCCGGAACTTCCTCGCAAAAATGCTGGGAGCAGCAGAACCGCTCCGGTCCAAGGAAGGACCAGGAGCACTGAGCTACAGAGGGATTTGCGCACAACTGAAATAATTAATATGCTAGTCTGTCACAAATGCTAAATGCCAGTCTATCTTTAACAAAAAAAATACTTGAGAGTCCTATCTTTATGAGCATTTTTGTCCTGAAAGAGCTCGAACAGAATGAAGCCTGCCTGCCTTCAGGCACCTGTGAGTAATAGAGGGTGACCAAATCCATCTGGTTTTTGGTTGAAAGGATCGTGCAGCACAGGTTAGCTCCGGGAGCCCCCCTGGGGTGACTAGTAGCCACCTTCCAGTTAACGCTCATCACTGAGATCCCCCAAAGGTTTATCTGTCAGAAGAAATGGCCAAATTGTTAATGAGCACTCCCTCCTTTCAGAGAAATCAGGGAGGCCAGCAGTGACTGGATGATGGCACGGGTGTGCATGCGTGCTCGTTGCTGAAACTGGTTGTTCCAAAATGGAACTATTTCTGTATAACCACAGAAAAGCCACTAAAAAAGCTGCAAAGGACATTCTGGAGTCACCGGGAGTCCATGAGTCTTTCTCAACCCTGACGGCTGCCGAGAGGGAAATAATAGCTCATTCTGTTTCCAGAATGCCTCTCTGCTACCTTTTTGCTGGTTGTCATGCGGAGATAGCTTTGTGCTCCTGTTTAAAATTGGTGAAATGGCATCTATTTCACGAGCAATTAAATATTCCCAGATGCCATTTGTTGCGAGGGCTTGCCACGTGCCTGCAACCCATGCTGCGGCACGAGATGTTCCTTTTCAGTTCGTGCTTGATTGCTGGGAGCAGAATTGAAGGGAGGATTTGTGGCAGTCGCCAAGGCGCTGGTACCAATAATTCTCTTGTCCCACCAACCACTGTGCCTGCAAGTCACATCATCAAGCCACAGTCCCATCACACATGTCCCATCTCCATCCAGACCTGCACAAGAATACGTGATGCTTCAGGTGCTATAGCAGTGGGTCTTGCCCTCTGCCACATCATGGCATTTTTTCCACTCTGTCTGGTAGAATGCAGCGTTTTTCTTATTTCTTGATACTACTATAGTAGTAAAATATCTGTTGATCGTGACAAAGGCTTCAAAATGTTGGGCAGTATCACCTCCATCTTATTTACCCAAATTTCTAAACATTCTGTGCTGATCCTTGATGAAGTTCTTTGAGTCGATGATGCTTGAAAGAAAGAATTAATGAAAACTACGGCAATTAACTGACTGAAATTTTTCAATGTGAGAATTTGGACCAAACTAACTATTTCTCTGTCTCTTACTGGGTCTTGCTCTTTGTGATGGTTGCCTTAGACTTTTTTAAATACAGCACTGGAACCTGGGAGGCTTCATGACTTGCTGATGGCACTCTACTGGAGCCCATCTCTGTGTCTATAAAGTGGTTGGAGTTCTCATGTACATCAGTAGTTTGGAAGCTACTTTTTTCTTGCTTCTTGAAGCAAGAAACAGTAAAATCTGTCTTAAAAGAGGAAGAAAAGAGTTAAAAGATTTAGGGTTAGTAAAGTTGTTCAAGGACATGAACAAACAACAAAAAAAAGTTTTGTGGTGAGAGTTGAAATTTTAGTGGACCAGCAGGCACAACCTCTTGTAGAGGCACAAAGTTTAGCATCAGGATATGCCTGTCAATAAAAGGGACAAACACAAGGTTTATATGCGTACTAGGAGTATTTCAGTAAGGAATGTCAGCTAGTTTAGTGCTTGTGAAACACTGTGTGGTTATTATTTTTTTTGAGATCAGGGTTTGTGTTCTACAAGTGAAAAAGCAGGAAAAATTACTGAAGGCCTTGGTCTTTAAAATGTCAGTTGTCAGTAATCTATTGGAGTACATCCTTGAGAGGGGGAAAAAAAGGCAGAAATTTTATATTGCCTGCTGTTGCCTTCTGAACCTTATCTGAAACGGTGCACTCTTTCAGTGCTGCTTTTTCGTGCCCTTTATTAGCTTGTAAATACACAGAATGATCTTTAAAGTTGCAAAAATATGTTCCTGTGTCTTCTCGTGAAAACATTTAGCAGATGTGGGCTTTGCTTCTCCTTTAATGTTACCTTGCTGTAACTTTAACCTTGTATGACATCTAGTTCCGGTGAAATGTTCTCTGATATTTTTGAGAAATATTTTCTGCAACTAAATATCAACATATCAAGCTAATAAGTGAGTCATACTTTAAACTGAGAACAAGCTTTTCAGAATATATATATATATATATAAAAAGCTGTCTTTACAAAAAAAAAAGTATCTTTAAACTATTTACTCAGTTTTATGAAGTTTCTATCCAGAAATAAGTACCAGATCGTACTCTTGTTTATTTATCTTATTTGATTCTCCATCTTAGAATTATCACTCACTGTCAGTGTCACTGAATTTTACGGTTTCAAACCTTAAAGTAGTCTTCTGGGAATACATAATAAACCCATTTTTGTCATGGCTTCTTAATTTGAGAATACCACATCTAATTTTTACAGTTATGATTTCAGCCTGTGAACCCCTTAGCTGGATGTTAACCAAGTCATCTTCTGCTGGCTGTTGAGTATAGTCTTAGACTTGGGGATAAATGAATATAGATTGGACTGCTGTGCACTCCGTTTGTGCAGTAATATATTTAGATATTTGAGGCATTTATTTAAATTATTTTCATAAGATGCTTATTTTCTTTAAATATATAAATAAACATTTTTAATAATCCTTTTCCAGAAAACAATGCCAAAAGATCTTTTTTAAGAAAAACAAAACAAAAAAATTATGATCCTTCTGTTCCTTTCTTTTTGTCTCTTTTTCATTACTTTGTTGAAAATTGGGGCAATTTTGAAGTTTTTCACAAAAAAAAATGAAATAAGCTCTACTGCTTCTTTATTTTTCTCACTTGAACAGCTGATTTTGTACTGAGAGTGTTCAACATTAAAAAGAAACACAAAATACCATAATTTTAAACTGTGACCTATTGTCTAATGATTAAAGTAGTTAAAATGATCATAGATAGAAATGCATGAGGGATGGTGATATTCAGCTAGGATGCTTATGCTCAAAACTAATTAAGATTGTGCATTTTGATCAGGTTCTAATTTGAATTCTGCCCATTAAAATTCTGTAGGTATGACTGCTAGTTGTTTGTTAATTGAACAGATGATTATTTTTCATAGTTGTATGACCTCTCACAAGTTTATGCATTATTAATGTAATATTTGAATTATTTATGAATTGGTCATGATTATGAAATCATACAATCTAATTATTACTAGTTAATTTTAATTTGTACTGGGGTAAACCAAGTGTGTCCAGTGAGGATCGGAATTAGGACTAGGATAGGGCACTCTGTAGAGCACAGAGACGTCATGTGTTTCCTGACATTTTTATTACCATCTGGTAGTTTGGAAGAGTAGGAAAAAGCATGGGAAGAAAAATAAGTCACTCTATGTGTAGTGTGATTAAGGTAATTGTATGTCCTATAATGAAAAACAGGTATTTGCTTATTTCTGCTCCCAGTTTTTAAGTATGCTGCAGGTGGGACTGGTGTACATGTGTGCCTAATGGATGCTGTCAGCTGTTGTGAAATCTCAGATAGTTGGGCTTTAACACTAGGTATAAACGTTATTCTGCCTTTTCCTGGTTTGGGTCCACTTCTCAAGGTAAGGAGAGTGCGAAAGACGATGAGAAAAGCTTGTCAGACGCCGTCTTCTAGCAGCAGAGATTTATCTCTCTCCCCTCCTGGTAGATATGATGAAAAGCGAAGCTTGAAACACTTGTGGTGTGACGACAGAGTGGGAAATTGTAGCCAACAGCCTAGAGGTGTCCAGCAGGACTTGGAAGGCACCAGCATAGGGTAAAAGAAGTCTAATGGAGTAGCAGGCTGACCTTTGAGAGGACAGGAACAGGATACAGCAATGTATCCTTCAGGCAGAGGTTCAATCAGAGAACCTTCAGTCTGGAAACAAATCCAAAACTGAACAACTTTCATTGAGAGATTAATCTAATCACACACAAACTGCTTGCTCAGACCCATAGCTAACAAATGTCCTAACTGGCACTGTCAGACAGCTGAGCTTCTTCCTTTGGCAAGAGATGTAGGAACTGTGTTGTCCACCCTTCAGAATCCACTAATATGTGGTTACAAAAATACTGAAACATGCAGAACGGCAGACAGTTAAGAACCTCTTTGACATGATTAATGTTGGAGAACTATTTGTTATGGAGAAAAATTGCTCCTGTTTTCAATCATTTAGTAGTCTGTTGCTCAGTCCATTCAACCTGAATAACAGCTCCCACACTCTATTTATTGGGCAAATTCAGATGCAGTTGCAAAGCTGAAATTTCTGAGTTTGGGAAAATACAAGCGTTTGGATTCAAACTCTCTAAACATTTTTAGCTAAATAATTAATAATGTTAAAAAAATATCTTCATCTGTGACCAGGTGGCCAGGAACAGAGGTAAATCAGAACAGCGTACTAAGTCTCATGCAGGTGTGCATTCTGACATGACTGAGAATCACAGAATCATTTCGGTTGGAAAAGATCCTTAAGATCCAACCATTAACCTAACACTGCCAAGTCCACCAGTAAGCCTTGTCCCCAAGTGCCACATCTGCATGTCTCTTAGGCTTGAGCCTCCAGGGACTCAAGCACTTCCCTGGGCAGCCTGTTCCAATGCTTGACAACCCTTTCAGCGAAGACATTTTTCCCAGTATCCAATCTAAACCTCCCCTGGCGCAACTCGAGGCTGTTTCCTTTCATCCTATCACTTCTGACTTGGGAAGAGACCAACACCCACCTGGCTACAAGCTCCTTTCCGGTAGTTGTAGAGTGATAAGGTCTCCCCTCAGCCTCCTTTTCTCCAGGCTAAACAACCCCAGTTCTCTCAGCTGCTCCTCATAAGACTTGTGCTCCAGACCCCTCACCAGCTTCATTGCCCTTCTCTGGACACGCTTCAGCACCCCGATGTCTTTCTTGTAGTGAGGGGCCCAAAAATGAACACAGTACTCGAGGTGAGGTGACCAGTACCAAGTACAGTGGGACAATCACTTCCCTAGTCCTGCTGGCCACACTATTCCTGTTGGATGCTGTTGGCCTTCTCAGCCACCTGGGCACGCTGCTGGCTCATATTCAGTCAGCTGTCAACCAACACCCCCAGGTCCTTATCTTCCGGGCAGCTTTGCAGCCACTCTTAGAATCATAGAATCATAGAATTGTCTAGGTTGGAGGAGACCCTTGGGATCATCGAGTCCAACCCCAAGCCTGTAGTGCTGCATGGGGTTGCTGTGACCCAAGTGCAGGACCCGGCACTTGGCCTTGTTGAACCTCACACCATTGGCCTCTACCCATCGATCCAGCCTGTCCAGATGCCTCTGCAGAGCCTTCCTACCCTCAAGCAGATCGACAATCCTGCCCAACTTGGTGTTGTCTGCAAACTTACTGAGGGTGCACTCGATCCCCTCGTCCAGATTGTTGATAAAGATGTTAAAGAGAACAGGTCCCAATACTGAGCCCTGGGGAACCCCACTTGTGACCGGCTGCCAACTGGATTTAACTCCATTCGCCATCACTCTTTGGGCCCAGCCATCCAGCCAGTTTTTTACCCAGTGAAGAGTACACCTGTACAAGCATGATGGAAGGCAGTTATGTCTTAGAGATAGGTATTTCTATGAAGTAATTATTTCAGTAAGGTCTTCTGCTTGGGTAAATTAAATATTAAGTAATTTTTTAATTAAATGCTGTGTATGAACTACAGTGAAATATTCCTTGTGATTGATTTTAGGAGATTTTAGCAGTCAGTAGAGTCTCTGTTTCTTTTGTAAGAAAGAAGATAAAAGAGGGATCAGAAGATAACAGCCAGTAAGGGAAAAGATGCTCGGTGTGAATAATTGACAGTTATTTCTATATATTTTACGTGCAGCCTCCAAGCAGATCTGTAAGAAACGCTGATTTAAAAGTAAAACCTTATTAGAAAATCGGTTCTTACCCTACAGCACACAATGAAGAAGGCATCCCTAAACTCTTTGGCTCTGGAATGGGCAAAGCAACCAAGCTTCTGGTTGGTTGGGGGTTGGAACTCGACGATCTTCAAGGTCCTTTCCAACCTAAACCATTCTATAATTCTATGATTCTATGATTTGAATATGTGCTTTCTGTTTCCCAGATGCAGAGTATGAAGTGCCAGTAATTCAGCTTAAGGAGAATAATTTTCCAGTTGGTATTGTTCTAGCCCAAGTAGCTACTACTAAACTTACTTGGCATGGAAAGTGTTGCATAGAGAAAGACACAGGCTTTGTCTCTTCAGTTTAGGATTTTTTGAAATGTTTTTGGCAGCGGCAATTACTATAGCTGTTATCCATTAAAGTGCCCTGGTTTCTGTTCTTTGTGCAGGATATGACCCACAGCTCTATAGGTATAACGGATAGATCCTATAGCAGGGGGCCTCAGCATGATACTGTTTTTCAGTCATGTGCAAATGCATCAGCAATCTGCTGAGGTGCAATTTGCTTTCTTGCATTGAGCTAAACTATTTTTCCAAGTTTTTGAAGTGCGTGCTAATGTTTTAAAAACTCTTTGCCAGTTATAGGAAAAGGCTTCAATGAGTGTCCCAAAACGCTGCTGGTGTTTTTATGGTGTTTTAATGAAGGTTAAGCAACCTCTAGCTGAATATCATGGAATTTTCTGGGTGCATTTTTTCAAGGCTGCGTCTGTTTGTTCTTTTCTGTTTTTTTCAATTGCCATCATATGGCATAAGAAGCTTCATCTGCATATTTTTAGCAACATCTGGTTTAATGGATGAGTTATTTCTCTGTGTAAACTACGAAGTCAAAGCAGTAGATGCAAACTTCTCCAGAGAGGCGTGGAACTACAGTGCATCTTCTCTGAGGCACAGGAGCCAGTAGCTAGGAAACTGTGAGAAAGCTT
Source organism: Vanellus vanellus (assembly GCF_965231255.1). Taxonomy (NCBI): domain Eukaryota; kingdom Metazoa; phylum Chordata; class Aves; order Charadriiformes; family Charadriidae; genus Vanellus; species Vanellus vanellus. Next base: position 16,912,293 of record NC_138905.1, read on the forward strand.
AGGAAATATTGATTCAGGCATTAGTCGAGTTTAAATTAATCTGTTCACCTTCAGGAACGAATTACGCTTTGCTGGATACTTCAGATAGCATCTTACCATATGTATATATAAAAACTAAGCACGGAAAAGAGCAGAGATTTTTCTCTGCTCTACTCTATACTCTGCTATATACTAAACTATACCTTATGGCTTCACTGGTTTCTATGGGTTGTGCTAATATAACTATTTTGAATGTACATGGGTGGATTGGAGAGGCCACATGATGGACAGGATAGAGGCAGATAGAGGAGTAAGTTCTCCTTAGTTACATGTCTGCTACTACTAAATTATCACACAGTTAATCTGGTACCTTGCTAAATTCTGTCCTTTAAGTAATTTAAAGATAGTTAGGGGTCTGTTCAGACAGGTAAATATCTTTAGCAGAAAAAGAGCTTGAAATTGTGAGAACTAACCCAAATGTCAAGGTCCAGATTCTTTCTCAGGATGTGTAATCGCTTGTGGATAAATAATCTTCATTGTTCCCAAACATCTTCCACAAAAAACCTTTCTCAGTCCAAAGAGTAGCTACTCTAAATTATGTGTGTTTTGTCCTCTGTCCTTTCCATGACTGGGCTTCAGGTGAAAAGATGAGTCAATAAGCTTGACATAAATGTATATTATTCAGTTGGATTGGCATGATATAAAAGTCAGCACTCTACACAGGAGACTTTAAAAATCTCTCTAAAGGAGATTTTTTTAAATCCAGTATATTTGTGTTACACTGGAGACTAAATTGGTAAATTGTAGATTATCATCATCTTGATAACCCAGACACAGAAGTCTGGCATAAGAGCAGTCCTTAAGTAGTTTTACTCTTGTTAGAACAAAGAAATGGGGGATTGGTGAAAATGTGAATTAGGTCTAAAATCTTTCTATACCATCAGCACCTGATACTAAATTTTATCTCGGAGGAGAATGTGTAGTTTTGAAATATGTCTGTTCTAACAAGCATTTTAAGGAGACGAATGATCACATTGGTGATTTTCTTTAGAAGTAATTTATTTCCTTAGCCTGATTTGAATTTTGACCTTTTAAGACTTTTGATCTAAATCCATTTAAGCTGCTTCTAAAGGGCTTAAAAGACAATGAGAAGTCAGCAGCTTTCATATTAAAAATATATCAACTGTTCAGAATGAAGCATTTAATTCCCACAAAAGCCATATTTTTAGGGCTACACAGTCCTCACTTTACAGCAAAGCAAAAATTAATGGAAATTTGAGGGGAAAATCAGTTGGATCTCTGACGTGTGCTGCCTCACTTGCCTGTACTGCCGTGTACTGCCTAGCCATTTCCCCATCTGTGGTTTTCAGTGTTGTGCTTGAGAATTATTCTACAGCCACATCGGCTCAAGTATTAGGAAAATTTAGATTGATTATCAAGGAAATGGTCTCATCCTGTTTCGTCCTCTTGTTAGTAGCAATGACATTTTAGACCACTCACAGCAATTCTTCTTCACTTACCTTCTTATATGTGCCATATGAAGGTAATTTAGGGAGGTGGGGAGCAAAGCTTTAGATCTTCTGAACTACAGACAATGTCTGATAAAGGATGGATTCTGTGATTATGAAACCATATAACGCCTGTAATTTAGAAATTCATTGCTGTTCTGATTTATTTCCAGTCAGTTGAATTGTTCGCATCAATTGTTGGAAGGTCAGGTTTTCACTAATTAGAACAGATGTGTGTCTTAAATTATCTGTGGAAGATACATAACAAAAGAAATTCACAGTAAAGATTTTCAATATAGCGCTATGATGTTTTCACTTTGGCAGTAATTTCAGAGGAAATGATACAGTGTGTCTTCACTGTTTATACAGATATGACTATTACGCAGCATATTGGTATTTACAAACTCTTTGCGCTGGTACCTGACCGCATCATTTGTAAGCCTTTACAGGGCATTTTCCTCTGTGCATTTCAGCTTGTGAAGTGATGGGTAGCTGCTCATCTGCTTTCCATCATAGACGCTCCCTTCATGCAGGACAGAATTCAGAATTTTATCTGATAATACATTATACAGTAATTATCAATATATTTTTCAGAAAAATAATAGATCTTGTAGAAATAGTAGTATAGCAGTAGAATTATCACAGTAACAGAGCTTGAACAAATTCAACAAATTCACCCCTTGAAGGGGTGTTATTTTTGAGCGTTCTCAGCACTGCAAGAGGCCAGCAAATACAGGTATCTTTGCTTTTAGTCTGTGTGCCCCGCTGGTTTACTGCTGAAGGATAAGCAAAGCACAGTTTATTACTGCAAGGTTGCTGTTAAGTCTAGTCTCGAGCACTATTTTTCCTGTTTCAATGCACTGAATCTGCTTTCTTGCAACAGAATTTCCTCTCAGTTATGGGCAGACAGCAGAGAATAGATGAGTGGCTACAGCCACAGAAGGCTTTGGAGGCATCTGGTTTTCCTTCGTATCGTTTGTGTTGCACTCTGTCAAAAGTAGGACACATCTGGGGAAGGACGGTAGGGGAAGGAAACGTCCAGACCTCCCAGTGCTTGTATCTGTATGAATCAGCAGGTTGGTTTGCGCTGATGGAGATGGATGCAAGATAATAAACCAAGTACGCCTTTGTTTACAGAAGTGTTCCAGAGAAAGCGTGAGGCTCCTCTCTGAGGAGCTGCCAATCTGGCTGGGTAGAATGGAGAAACCAATTTCAGCGTCAATATGTTTTAGAATGCTAATCAGCTTGTATTCATTACCAAACACCTGCAAATCAAATTAGAGTAACAGTGAAAGAAGAAAATGTGATATTAAAACGGTGTGAAACTGAGCAATCCTGTGATCTTGCAGTGGTGCAGATGCAGAGTGGGCAGCTACGCGGGGCTGAGCAGGAGGTGGCAATGGGATCACCCTGTCTTCAGTAATTAATCTTTCAAACACCATTTCCTTAACGTTAAGGAACTTCCGGTTTAAACATATGGATGGTTTTCCAGCATAGTTCATTCTTCTATACGTCTTGTACCTGGGACACAGCTCAAACCTGATTTACCCCACACACGGTGAGGAGTACATAGAGTGGCAGGGAAGCACCAGGGTGGACACGAACAGGGAATGATCCATGTCTCTCACTCATAATGTAGAAAGAGATGCTGAGCTGAGCCATAAAAGAGCAAAGTGACAGAAGAAGGAATTTGAGGTCATGCTTAGAAGCAAGATGAAGAAGCAGTAAGGGTGGCAGCAGTAGTTTTGCCTGAAAAAGCTGCGTAATGGAAGCTGTTGGTGTCTTAGGCTGATGGGTGCTCCAGGCCAGGCAATAGCTGAGGCCATGAGCCTGTTGTATCCGGGCATGAGGGATACATCTTTGAGAGGGATGTTCAGTTGGCCTGCTTTCTGTGTGTTTTCCACCTCAAGACTGAAGGTGAATTTGTATGCACTGGATGAGATGGGCTTTCTGGGGGAGCTCGACGAGGCAAGGCGGTGGCAGGGAGGAAAGGTGCACGCTGGCACTGGCTGCTTTGCCAGCAGCACGTCAAGGGCAAGCACATCTCTGGGGAGCTCTGGCCCCACTGGGTCAGCTCAAGGGCAAGGTGGAAATGCAAATGTTACCGCTTACTGCCAGTAGGCCAGCGTTAGGGTTTGGATGGGGTTTCAGACATGTGCTTTTCCAGTATTTGTTGGGTTAACCTGCCTCTTTTAATGTATTTGAACTTTGGATTTCCAGTTGTCCTGAAATTGGGTTTGGGACTTCATGGTGATCTCCTGCTTTAAATGCTGTCCTGCTCATACATCCATGCCAACATAAGGAAGATTTCTGCCTCAGGGGCGGTGATGGGTTGGCCATCAGTGCTTGGCACATCCCTGTTCAACCTGGGGGTGGCTGGTCATTTCTTAACAGAAAAGTGTTTTGTTGGAATTTGCTTTTGAAAGTCAACTGCAATGGTGGTAGATCGGCTAAAGCATTTCAGGGTGTCTATTGCTCCACCATCTCACCACTCGTTGCCCAGCTGTCACCTGATGCAGGCATCTTCATTCTGGTTTTCCCACTGTCAAGAGGGTCACATCCTTCACATTAAGCTCTCAGCTGATCTGGAAATTGTAACCCAGGCAGATGTTCAGCTCTCTGTGATTTCTTCTCTTCAAGTAAATGACATTTGCATATGAAAAGGTGGCGTCTGCCTAAGTCTCTTCTGCCAAAAGTACATGGTTTTTCAACTGTAGCAGTTGATGTGGTTGCAGCTGAAAAGTTTCTCTAGTTACAGTTATGACTTCTTGTCCCTTTAAACAAATGCTAAGTTAAAAAAAAATATAACAAAAAATAAAGTTGACAGTATTCCTTAAAAATGTATTATATTGTGTGCAATCAGGTGGGAATACCTGATTTTATACCTATTCCTTGAAATACGTAATTTCCACATAGTCCTTGGAATAGAGATGCTTTTTCTTTCAGTAGATCAGGCACAGTTTACCTCTGGTCTGATTCTTATTTTTACTGTGTAATTAGAAATGGTACTTTCTTCTAAAATACTTCACTGCATAGAAAAGAAAGTATACGCCTCTTTTCCTTATAACTTCACTTGACCTTGGCACACTACATAGGCATTGCTGATTACAGTCAAAGTGTGCAGCATAGAGTTAGTTCATCAATGACGGAAGCACTAACTTCCATTTGACCTTAAATACTTGCATGCAGCATCTTTAGCTCAAAGTCCTGCTGCTGCAGCTCTTTTTGCACTGTGTGATATTCCTGTGAATGGTCTCGTTGGCTTTGGTGTGACCCCTTGCGTAGTAAAGACTATTCATTTGAAGAAGATCTGTAGATACAAGGCAAGTGTTTAAGTTCAAGAATGTTCTGCTCGTTACTCTTCCTAAGACTAGGCTTGGGGAAAAGTACATTTCTGAATGTAGGACTTGGCTCAAAGATCTTGATAAATTAACAGGGATGGAGCTTTTTCATCTTAAGTTTACATTTTTCAGCTTTTTGTAAGACATTATGTGCCATGTTTATGTTGAGATGTCACCCATTTCCCTGAAAATTCTTTAATAGTAAGTTTCATTGTTATTTTTCAGGTGTTCAAATGAAACAGCATTCAAAAAGGAAGATTTGTTCTGGGCATACAATTTCTGCCCCACTCCATACTCCTGGACAGCACTTCTGGGCCTTATTTTATACTTGGTTTTCTTTGCACCTGGTAAGCAAATGTTTGTTTACGCATATAAGTTAAAAAATTGTAAAGGTAAAATGTCAAATAATGAGGCTACATGTTAAACTTACTCTTGAGTCCAGCCATTAAGCTGAGGTTGATCTTTTTTCTTAATTCTTAGGGATGGGTCCTATGCCCTGGACCGTCAATTCTGAAATTTACCCACTTTGGGCTAGAAGCACAGGAAACGCGTGTTCCTCTGGAGTCAACTGGGTTTTCAATGTGCTCGTGTCACTGACATTTCTGCATACGGCTGAATATCTGACGTACTATGGTAAGAAACAGTATGCATCTGTGTGTGCAGTACTACCATTGGTGCACAGATTTTCTCCTGATTCTGGGTCACTCAGTTGGTTTTGCTATGAAATGTCAACTGTGAATGCAGTGTTCTCAACCTACCATGGTTTAGTAAGACTAGAGACCTGATATGACCTGCCTGGATGATAGAGTTTGGACCAGCTTTCATAAGAAACATTTCTTTCTGTCCTTAACTGAGAACCTAGACAGTTGATTAAAACAGGGAAGCTGGAAAAAAAACCTCTTGACTTAGTGAAATACGCTGATTCCCACTTAAGAAGACAGCATCTGCAATTTTTCAGCTTATGATGGCATCCGAGGCCAATATCAGATGGTCCTTGCAGAAATAGCTGTGTCAGATGCTACTGCCCCACTCCCAGCTGTTGATTAAGTCCTGTCTGCTGGAGCCTGCGGAGAGTTTGTCAGATTACTGCTCAGCCACTCCAGTACAAGTAATTTAAATTACATTAAGCTGCTAGGGAGTTGATGTGACCTTCACATCATTACTAGTACAGAGCCTTTCAGCTCTACTTGTCATTCCTTTGAGTCATCAGTCTAGAAACACATGGCAGGTAAATGTTTCTTGGTCTTTTGGTACCTTCTCTGCCCCCCTAGGTAAGGTGGGTGGTGGGGGGAAAGAGCTCTTTCTCTCTGCTGTCTCTGCAGAGGTCTTCTAAGTAATAACTAGGTGTAAGAGTCACAAACATTATTTTAATCCTAACTATTTCTTTTTTGCCAAAGTTTCTTATTCTGAGGGGTTGTCTTAGTGTGTCCTTTGCTGTTTAGACAAACTAAGAAAGTTCTTGCCTTTCGTATCTGCTTTTTTTATTGGATATACAACCACTTCATTGCTGTTTATTTTAATAGCAGAATGACTTGTGCAAAAAAGATGTGTGTTAGCTTCCACAAGAAATGAAATTGCTTTTGTTAATTTACTCCGTTGTGGAGTGATGCAATAAAGCGGCCTTCTCCTACACCCATGGCCCTGCAGCTCGTTATTTTAACGATGCTGCTCCAACCATTGCTTTTATGCTCTCCTTTGATATCTGCAGCCTGCTGCTTCTGCCGCTCTGGAGAGGAGAAGGGACAGGAACTTCTGTAACCGACTGTGCATATTTTTTTACATTGCAGGAGCCTTCTTCCTCTACGCAGGGTTTGCTGCCTTGGGACTGGTTTTCATCTACGGCTGCCTTCCTGAGACTAAAGGGAAAAAACTAGAGGAAATTGAATCTTTGTTTGAAAACAGGCTATGTACATGTGGTATGTCAGATTCTGATGAAGGGAGGTATATCGAGTATATTCGGGTGAAGGGAAGTAATTACCATCTTTCTGACAATGATGCTTCTGATGTGGAATAATTTTCAGCTGCTGATGTATTTAATCATTTAAAAGCCTTCTGGGGGAAAAGCAGCTCTCTGATGACCTCACTGCCCTGCTTCTGGTCTGGTTCTCCTTTCTACTGTCTAGCTAAAAATGCCTTCACGTTCAAAAATGTTCCATTGGGGAGGAAATTCAATATGCCAGTGTTTTCTTGATAACTAAAAGCAATGGCTTCCAAAAGAGACTGAATTCCACGATTATGTGAATTCACCAAGTGTGTATGACACTGCACCATCCCAAGGTATATAGTAGGGTGCGCTGTACCAGATGAATACAGAAGGCCATCCTAGATGGTCAGTGGTTGTCTTTGTCTTCAATACTGACAAAAGATAAAATAATAGAGTAGCTAATCAGAAAGCAGCCAACATCTGTCAGGTTCCCATCCCATAGCAGCCTAGGAAATAGTTCTGCTGTGCAGTACAACGAATGACGAATGCATAAGCTGCTGTAACGGTAGCCATGTAAAAGGTTTAACTGATGAGGAAAATATAAATATCTGCTACATCTATTGGAGGGAATGTTTTCCAAATTTGCCCTAAGAGAATTTCCATTTTTATTTATTTGAGATAACAAGTAGAGAGCTGTACTCACCTGGGTGGAGGTTCACCAGGGTGGCATACGCCTGTGTTACAGCGGGTTGTCTAGCCGCCCCTGCTCTTGAGCACACACTACAGTCGGGAGTTGGTGTTTGTGCAGGAAACTGCCGAAATTAACTACCTGACAGCAGGAAAGCAGAACTACGTATGTGGCCACATGTACAAATGAACTGGTATATATTGCTAGGTGCAATGTAGAGGCTTCAGTTAGTCGGAAAAAAATGATTTTTTTATTTTCCTTTTTTGCATTTGAACGTTTGGGTTCGTGCCTACTTCTGAACACAAAATATCGTTAGCTAAAAGAAAGAAAAGGAGGGGAGAGGTTTTGCGCTGCAAAATGCACAGTGGTCATCCCTCCTGCGCCTTTTGCTTGTGAATAATCATATTGCCTTCAGTTTATCTTCATATGTGCAGAGTAAATGAATCCCAGCACATTTTTCCTTCAAATGCCCTTAGTCAACCAGTGTCTTGCTGGATCTAAAGAGAAATATTAGCAATGGGCAGAAGCCTACATCTCATATTAATTGCCTTACTGAAGCATTGCAAAATTGTCAAGAAAATGTCAGGCACAAAAATCAACTTGGCTGCCTTTAGCCTGGTAATGAAAATATGAATGGTATTTTATTCACCTGCTATGATTGCTTGCCTTGGCAAATTGAATTTTATGCAGCTACATAAAAATATTATAGTTTTTTTTTCCTTGCTCTGTCCTCACTGCTTTAAGTCTTCAGAGATACGAGTTTGAAAGCATCAACAATTCAAATTCTTATCTTTGAAACATTTGCTTCGTGAAAGAATGTGGAATGTGGGCTGCCTCCCATTTAATTGGTAAAAATACATTTATTTTTCATTGAGTAAAGTTTAAAGAAGTTGTTGGGTTCGTTAGCTTTTGTAGACTTGCTTTGTGGGCTTTTCTTGGGTCGAAAGATATTTTGAATGTAGGGTTACTATAAAAACTGAGACTGGACATTGTTACTAAATTATTTTTATTGGATAACACGGGGTTTTGTTGTAAAGAAGTCTGCCATTATGTTATCTGATCTTCTATGGGGGGAGTTCTTACTCTCCAATTATTGACCTTCAGCGACGGGGTGTATTTTTGCATTATTTTCTATTTTACTTCATTAATCAAAGAAATATTTTTGGAAAGAAAGCATTTTAAAGCATCCTTTTGTGACTTGACTGGGGTTAAAAGGAGAAAGCATAGCGGACAGAGGGAATTTCAAATGAATCATTGCAAAGAGTGGCCTGACCTTGAATATCTCCTTGTGCTGCGAGAGGGCTGGATTCTCACACCTTCCATCCTGCCTCCCCTTTAAGCGCACAATATTTTTATGCTTGAAAGCACCAGCTGTTGAAAACGCTCAGGTCTCCAGACCGATCTACCAATGCACCCGCCGCGGGATGTCTCCGTTAGGCTGTCACCTCTTTGAAACCTTCACCGAAGGTGCAGTACTTGAAATGAGAAAAAGGGATACTTGGCACAGATGAGAGCAAAATAGTTTTAAGGGCAAATTGGTTTATTCCTGGAACCAAAAAAAGTGTGTTTGAAGACCCTTATTTGAAACAGTTTTGTTACCCAGGACAGCGTGTGAATAGGTGTGTAACGCCCAACCTTGCCCAGTGCTTGCGTGGTTCGTAGGTTTAAGTGGGTATTTACTGGCTTTTGAGAATAGGGACTTATGGCTCTGATCCCCCCGATACACCTGTGAACACCCCCTTGCTTGGCATGTTTTGCTGGAGCGGGGTGTAGGCCAGGGAGGGTGTCCCTGTGCCAGCACGGTGTCAGTGCTGACCTCGCGCTTCGTTGCACTTGTGTCCAAAGGTAGAGGAAACCACTGCGCTTATTGGGCGTAACCAAAGCAAAGTCACGGGAACGATCGCTGTCACAAGATCAGCCTCTTTTGTTTTACAGGCAGCGCTGGGGCTTTTTAGCAGCAGAAGACCATCTCTCTCTGCCAGCCGTGTTTCACGGACGTTCTCTGAAGTGGCGCTCAGCTGCGTACTGCGCTGGGCTCGTTTTCTCACACAACAGCTTCGATCTTACTGAAAGCACTTTTCGGAAGGTTTGCATCCCATGCCTTTTTTCTCGAGGCAAAACGATTGAAACACGTGCATTTTATTCATTATTGCTACTGGCTGTGACGTTGCGAAATATATCGGCTTCTTTGTTGTCACTCCCCCTTCCCCGCCCACAGAGAGTTGAGTTTAAGTCTTCCTTTTAGGGTTACTTTACACCAAGATAACATTCCATACCTTAGAAACACTGAGCATCACGTGTAATAAAAATGAGATCAAATACTTGAAATTAATCGTCTGCAATTAGGGTTTTATTTTTAGAATCTGTGAACATTTATAATGTATGAAGAAAATCAAAGAAATGTTTCTATTTTGCAGAGATTTTTTATATTTGTGCATATGTTAAGTTTTAAGAGATTTTTGCTAAGGGTAGACTTAGTAACATTCCAAATAAAAGAATAAAAATACAGTGTAGCTGAATAATTTCTTACGACAGGATTTTAATTTATGAAGTAGCATAGATAGTATGTCTAAGCACAATATCGTTTTATTGAAAGCTTTCTGCAGAAAATGTGAAATCGTTTCTTCACAAGGCCTGCACACTTCATTCAGGTATTCTGTGCATCAGGAATGCTAGAGTAAGACTGCTGGTAGAGTTGGGCATGAATTGATTATACGCAACAACTTGAGATATTTTAATTCTGATTAATCTACTGACTCTACATGTTTTTGTCGAAGAGCAAGTAGCAAAGAATAAAATTTAATTCACATTTTGTAGTTTGTTCACCGTGTTGCAAATCTAAAGTGTTGGGGGAGTTAAGATAATTTGCCACTTGTTTCTTCCCCTTGTTTCTTCCCCTTGTCACTTTCTTGATCAAAATCAGATTTTAACGAGAGAAGCAAACCTATTTTGAAAATAGACGTAGAAATGAAGCCAGGTACCAGGACTCGTGTGAGGGCTGACGTTGCATTGCTACACTGCACCTTGGATAGATGGCTGTCATAGATGTTGCTACCTTGGGAGTTGCAGTGACAGCGCTGTCAAAATTTTTGGGACAAGAGAGGATGCATCCCAAGGATCGTTGTTCCAATGCTGACTTACTTTTGCATGAGTGGGTAGATGCAGCATTTCAGTAGTGTAAGGAGTTAGGGTTGGGAGGGGAGAAGAAAGAAATGATGCATGAAAAGCCCCACGAAGTCATGTTTCAGTAGAGAGGGGTGTCATAGCCAAAAGGAGCAGTCTGACTTCTCTCCCATGGGGGAGAAGGATGGTGGGACCAAGGGACGGCGCTTGGTCCTGTGGATGGGAACAGAGGGCTGCAGACTCAGGGGGAAGAAGCACACAAGTGCTCCTCTCCCGTGCGCACGTGGAGGTGAGAACATGGCAACCAAGTTTGCAAAGACAGTACTTTTTTCTTCGGTGAAATCTGTTTTGCCTTTCTTAGTCACTCGGGTTGAGCACTGGGAAGAAGTTTTGACTTTCAGGGGCTGCTGCAGGCCCTGAGCAAGGGTCGTCCCTTCCGTAGCGAGGGTGTTGGGTGCAGTCCCGCAGACGCGCAGTGGGCTGATAAAAGATAGATCCCGTACTTCTCAGCTTTATACCCAACTTTCTACTTCTCGGTGTCAACGCTCTTCTAACGTGGTCTTGAAATTTTACTTGTACTTGCATAAGAGACTTTGTTAGCTGAACATCACTACACGAGAAGGAGGCAGAGCCTTCACAGCATAGAGAGATCTCGGGGTAGAAATCAAGGCAGAAGAGAGAGTTCTGCAAAGCACTTTAAAGAGTGAGATATTTGTGCACTTTTTTTCTGAGAGAGTCAAGCTAACCAAACCCATTCCTCTGCATTGGGAAGAAAACCGAGCTTTGTGTACCAGGCCAGAAGCAGATAATGCCACAATATGTGCTTTATGGCAAAATGTGTTTTTATTGCGGGTAACATTTACAGCTTACATGTAGCTGCTGCCTATAAAGTGACTCAATTGTTCTCTGGATTTTAACAAGTCACATTTTTGTGCAAAAATCTTAGTGGTTTTCTATCGACCTTCATCGCCTTGTGTACAGTACAGTTAAGCATAATCCACAAAGTGGTCTAGGTTGTGGCAGTGTTACAAATGTCAGCACAGTAAAATCTAGGTGAACATTGTTAAAGAAATATTGTTGTTTGTGATACTGGGGGTTAAAACTCCTTAAAGGCAACTATATATAGATTTTAAAAGTCTGAAAAAAATGGCAGTTCTTATCTATTTTGTGTATGTTTTCATATAGAGGAGGAGTTTTTTATGTGCCAGTACCCATCACTGTAGTGTTTTGTAAATGGATGTTAATGGTGTTCCAGAGTTCTGTATATGAGAATACACTTTAGCCACAATGACCTGTTAGTGTGAACCAGCAGCATGTTTTTAATCTTACTCACACCTCTCGTCAGAGGTGCTCACGCGTCGGCTTCAGTAGAGCTCACTCACGCCAGGGGAAGTTTGACCAGCATCAGGCCTCAAGAATACAGATTTCATCTAAATCCCCGCTTTTTCACACTGTCCCTAGATGGTATGTTACATGTGAATGATCTGGCACGTGTAATTGTAATCCTTCAGCTCCGGTTCAGTTACAGTCCTTGATTCTGTTGAGATACAGTTGGTCAAAATTCGGTTTGGCCTTTCAACGCATTTATATAAATACGGGGCTCACTGATTAATTATGAGTATTGTCCACCTGTTTCTAAAGGAAACATCAGTTTCTGAAGTGCTAAAATAAAGGCAAATTTCTCTTGCTGCCTTAAACATTACATAGACTTCGGAGAGGACTTGAATGTATGACCATCATCGTGACTTCTGCAGGAGAAACGTCATAGATCCTCAGCAGGTGTGAAATGAGATGGTTTCGTGGTGCTGGGATGCTGCGTTACACCGCGGGCCCTGCCGTCTGTTTGAATTTTACCTGTTCGAGTAGTCCCCATGAAATCGATAGGATTATTCCTATGCTTGAAATCCTCCATGTGCGTAGTGTCCTGCTGGTCCAGGGCAGCACTGGGAAAGCGGCACGAGTCACATCTCCGCTTTCCATCAGGAATCTCACACCCCTACAAAACCGTTAACCGGATCTTTCTGTGACAAATTCTGTGTAGAATATTTGAGACATAATTGGAGACCAAATTGAGAGTAATACTTCTGTGTTGAGTAATACCATGCACGTGGCGCCATCGGGCATACTCTAATCCCGGGGCACCTGTTACAGTATTCAGTACAAAACAGGTTTTGGCAAAACTAATTGTTCGGTTGTCCAAGTTATTTCTTAACCATGTCAAACATGTGCCATTTCCTTTTGCAACCAGTCAAGCCTATAATGTATGAAAGTGTTGTACATTTTCTGAAACTTAAGTGATGTAAAATTATTTAACTGACTTCTGTTCTGATTGCTTTAATGAAGTTTGGTCTTTACATAAAAATAAATATCTTCAAAGAATTGTCAGTGCCAGAAGTGTAAATGAACAAAATAAAAGGTGAGATACTTAATTACAGAATCTTTCTCAAGGTTTTCTTTGTTTGGGTATTCTGGTCGCCTTTAGGGTTGTAAAATTGCATTGCTCAGCAAAACGAGCCAAAATAGCCCCTGGGCTCACCGGAAATAAGTGAAGGGTAAGAATAACTTTGAATATGATCTTAATATGATATGCTTCAAACCAGAGAGCGTTTCTGTGATGATGGCACACTGGACAAGTGTCCCTTCCTTCCTGGAGGATTTGTTTGAAGACTTGAACACAGCTACGCAGAGCTGCTTACTGTCCCAGTGTCACCCCGTGGGTTTTCAGTGTCCCCTGCCCACACACAGACCGGTTTTGTGACAGCAATTTGTACCTTCAGATGTGATTATCGACTGGGGAAAGGGCAGAAGTTGCGATTTTCTAATGGGGAAATGTCCTAACTCTGTGTGTGTTATTAAGAAAATTGCTTAAACCAGTTTGATGATTACCAAGGAGCAGCAGGACCGTGGCCGTGCTGTGCCGGGGACTGCCCTGGCTGTGCTCCCACTGCGGCAGAGGAACCGCACCCGCGAGACCGAGTGGAAATTGGTCCTGTTACCTCCACCTACCGCAGGTACCGCGATCGAATCCTGGCGAGATCCGGAGTTGCCTCAGACAGAGCTGTAGCCTTTTGGCCCGGGGTGCAGGGAGATGGCAGCCGGCGGCAGGACAGCTGCCGGGAGATGCTGGCAGCCGGAGACTGCTCGGTGAACCTGTAGCTGTGGCGGCGCGTATCTCCGGGGGGCGGAGAGAGGAAGCTAATCATTGTGCCCTGACAGGCTGTGTTTTTAGGTTTCTGGCTGATAGTGCTTATAAAGGTGATGAGTGGCTGCGGTTCAGATTACTTGTCACTAAAACCACATGGCAGCTTTGTGGGATAATGAAAAGCTGGTGGCTCTGCTGTCAAACACTCCATTTTTTTGCCTTCTCCCATTTCCCTCTGCTCCAGCTACTATCACAAAGCAACTACTGATGGATTGATTTCTGCCGAACGGATTCTGCCATCTGCAGAACTGAACTGCAGGCAGTAGCAGTACTTGCTCCTAAATCTTTGTGAGCATTTTCAGGACCAGATCCCGCAGGCATCACGGCTGGGTGTTACTGCATCCGAACCAAAGTCCTTCGTACAGTGCTGGGCGGCCTTTGCTTTGTGCGTGGCGCGAAGTGCTGCCTTTCAAGGCTGCTACAGTTCGTAGGAAGTAGGTGGGGAAGTTAAAGGTAAGCTTAAAAAAAAAAAAAAGTCCATTTTTCTCTGATCTCGGTGGTCCCCTGCTGAGTTGTGCTGGGCTGGTTGAAGAGACCTGGCGGTGATCATCCCCTGAGCTGGTGTCCCTCCTGCCGCCCCTGCCCATGCAGAGCTCCCTGCACGAACGTACTTGGGCTCTTCAGCTGCTGCGGTTTCACTTCCAACACATTCGTTTGACCCAAAATGAATGGCATCTCAACCCTTCTCCTGATGGAGAGATTATAGCGGCCTTACAGTACCTAAAGGGGGCCCACAGGAAAGGCGGGGAAGGACTCTTCATCAGTGAGTGTCATGATAGGACAAGGGGCAATGGTTTCAGACTGAAAGAGGGTAGATTTAGATTAGATATTAAAATTCTTCACTATGAGGGTGGTGAGACAGTGGCACAGGTTGCCCAGAGAAGTTGTGGAAGCTCCATCCTTGGAGGCGTTCAAGGCCAGGGTGGATGGGGCTTTGAGCAACCTGGTCTAGTGGGAGGTGTCCCTGCCTATGGCAGGGAGGTTGGAACTACATGATCTTTAATGTCCCTTCCAACTCTAACCAGTCTGATTCTACAATTAATGCATTCAACCCATCAAGCAACCAGCTGAAATCTGTGGGGAAAGAGTCCTGTGCATTTGCCATAAGCAGTTCCACCTCTCTCGTGGTGGGGCTGTTCATGAGCTGGTCTCCAGGGCAGGTCTTCACTCATTTGTTTAACATATGTAACCTACCTGGTACTCGTGTGTGTGTGTGTAATTAATTGAGAAGCTCTACACAGAGCTGAAATTTGGAAAGTTTTTGCCTTTTGAGGCTAGCTGCAGAACTACCAGAAATATTTTCTGCATCTTGATTTTGACAGGAAAAAAAGGCAACAAATCCCCTCTGAGACCTCAGGAGGGAGGTGGAGGGTTTGGTTAAATGGTTTTATAGGAGATCTTTGGGTCCGGGTTTCAGGAGGATGCAAAGATCCATCTGTTTTTCAAATGAGCGAGACCTCAGCCTTGGCTAGCACACTCTGATTTTTGGGTACTGTGATATCCCATGAAAGCTCTAATAGAACCTGTTATGCTGAAAAGCAAAGCAGGCTGTCTTATACAGAGCAGTAAGTTGTGTATTGTACGAAGGACGAAAGGGGAGCACGCATCCCAGGTGACCTGCCCATGGTCTTATAAGACGTTAAGACCATCACCACACAGGGATGGACTTAGGTGCATCTTATTACAAGCAGAAAAGGAGCCAGGGAAATGAAAAACTTCCAAGCGACCCCTATTCTGTGGATTATTCTTCAGAAGATCATGTTGAGTACAGAGATCTGCGCAAGGATGCAGGAGTTGCACACGGTGTAAGGAGAGGAGAAGCTGCAGCACACTGGTGCCGGGCAGCACCTCCCTTGGAGGGGGCTCAGATGGGAGAAGGAAAAATTAAGGATGTGCCCTTGCCCCCCTTTCAGCAAAGTGGTGCCCACATGCCCATCCTTGTTGGAAAGAGAGTTTGTGCACTTGCTTAAATTTCATCAAAGGTGGCGAAAGGGGGATGGAGAGGTGAGGTCCATGGCTGAAGGAGCAGTGAGGGTTTTGGGTCCCATCAGGGAGGTGGTTGGAGACGCACGAGCAGTTTGAGGGCAGATGGGGCTGGATTAACTAAACTCCATAATGAAAGTGATGTATGGAACGGAAATTGGATCAGATTGCTGAGGAAACACGTGCAGAAGGAGCAAGGAGCAAATCCCTTGGAGGGGCCGGAGGAAGAAAGCACGGAATAAGGTCTGGGGGACAGTTAGTGAGGGAGAGTGTGGGGACATGGTGCCTCTGCCACACCACTGCATGGTGACAGGGGACAGCATCAAGCCGTCCTGGGTGGAGGGAAGCAAAGATGGAAGATGGGCACTGTGCTGAACATGCAGCAGCTTCTGCATGAGCACCTCAGCATGGATTGTCATGCCTGAGCAAGTCAGGACACAGTGCTGCTTTCCAGAGCCTGTCCCTCTGGGCCGATTGGGCACAAAGTGAGAAGAGAGCCGGGATGTCTCACCCTGCAGACCAGCGAGGTGTGCTCGCTGTCCCCTCCTTCCCCTCTGAGGGCAGGAGGATGGGTACTGGGCACTGTCACCCTCTGGTAGATCAACCACATCGGAGTCCTTTAGTGCCTGTATTTGCTCCCTGTGGTGCCACCTCTACGCAGAAATGGGCACAAGTTAGAACACAGGAAATTCCATTCAAATACACGGCAAAACTTCTTCACGGTGAGGGTGACAGAGCAGTGGCACAGGCTGCCCAGGGAGGTTGTGGAGTCCTCTTCTCTGGAGATTTTCAAGCCCCGCCTGGATGCAGTCCTGAGTAATGTGCTCTGGGCAATCCTGCTTTAGCAGGGGAGTTGGGCTAGGTGATCTCGAGATGTCCCTTCCAACTCTGAAAATTCTGTGATTCTGTGAAATTGGTTTCCCTTTTGATCTTTTGTTAAACAGATCGAATGATCTAAATCCCTCTCTAAAAGGTGGTGGTTTTTTCCCAGGATCTTAGGTATTCATAGGTTTGTTCTTCAATTATTACTTTTTTTTTTTTTTTTTTTTTTAACATTTCTTTGGCACTGCACTGCAGTTTGTTCACTGCTTGATCCATCAAAAGCACAAATATATGAAGACTTAACCCCGGTTCCCATGCCCAGCTCCCTGTCCCCGGCTGCGTTTGCCACCGCGCTCCAGACCAAGCCCAGCTCTGCCGGCACATCCTGCCCTTCTTCTTAACAGGGCGCCCTCACGCTTGTGGACATTAAGGTGCATTTTGTTTAAATGGACCCAATTGCTGATCATTTGCTTGTAGCCGCTGTCAGCGTCGCTCCTCACCATCTCCCTCATTTTGTGTTACTGGTGTAGTTCATCATTGCCCCCAGGTCCTTCATGAAAGGGTCCTCCTGTCCCCTAAGGAAGAAGTCCCCACCAGGCACCCTGTGCAAAGCAAAGCTCTTCCCCAGCTGCTGCAGTGGTCATGGGGGCCCTGAGGGAGGAGCACGGTGAAGCTCCTGGAGCGTGAGAGGGGGCAGCAGCACCCCAGCAGTGTGACACAGGCTCCCAGCATGCCCAGAAGCCCCAGTGAGGGTCATGGACTGGGCTGGTTCAGACTCCACCAGGCAAAGCATGGGTGCTGAACAGGCAGCCGTAGCACAGCTGACCTGTGTCTGTTCTAGTCCTGTTCTCCAAAACTGTATGGGGGTTTGTATGACAATGCTCAGGGGTGATGCCCGCCCCACCTGACCTGTCTTACATGTGTCTCTGGTCCCCTTGGACAGTGTGGTGGCATTTGCAGCCTTCCCACTCCCACAGCTCTTCCTCCTTCTCTCAGCCATTTCCATAACTAAGGCTGGTGAGATCCCAATGTCCTCAGCCAGCTGTCACCAAATCCCGCGTTCAGGTTGTCCTTCTGAAGCCTTCACTCAGCATCAGTGTAGTTGTGGAAGGGGAGGTTGTCAGCAGCCCTGTAACATGCCATCCTGCAAACACCAGATGATGTCTCCGTCCCCAAAGTGGCAGTCATGGCCTGCAGTGGGTGGCCCAGTCCCTGCTGGAAAGTCATGCTTCGGAGTAAGCCTTGCTGTGAAATTGGTGCTTGTTTTAGTCTTCTCATAGCGCGATGGCATCAAACCCTGTCTGACAGCTCCTGATGAGCTCCTTCGGTTTGTCCAGGATGTCTGATAAGGCGGTGTGCCCTGTTACTGTACTGTCACAAGATGTGACTGCAGTCAGAGCCAGTCTCTGATGCTACGTGGCTTCCCCCATGCTCTCCCTGTTGTTTGGGGTACCCACAGCCCCCAGGTTGACTGGGGGGCAGAGGGGGAGGTGGCTGCCTCATGCAGCATTGGAACGAAGCTGGTGCTGGTGCTGGTGTCCCGGCTGCTCTCCTCTCACGGACTGCTAAAAGTGATGGAAAAAATTAAGAGCAAGCAAAGTTTTTGTAAGGTGGGTGGTGGCTGACTGCCACACTCAGCCTGGTACCAGCCGAGATGAAGCTTTTACGTCAGCTCTATATGTCAAGTTTCATTGTGGTGGGTGGGATTCACAGAGAGACACTGAGGGCATCGAGACCCCCCCAGGTCCCTGGTGGGAGAGCAATCAGTGCCCGTTGTTAGCCCAACCCTGAGGCGCTGCTGCAGGGCTGCTGCAGACAAGGCGCTGCGGCTGTGGCACTTGCGGACCAGCTGGTGTTGGGGTAAAACACTGCTGCTCTCCACTGCTGCAGGGAAACGTGGGTGAGTGGAGGCAGGAGATATGCTCCGAGGAGGTCGGACAGACTACCTGGCATGGTTTGTTCCCCCATCCCCAGCCCACATGTGTGGTGACAGTGGCCAAAACCTGGAGCACCCTGCTCCGACTGGCCCTGCTCCGAGTGGGGCTCCAACTGGACAAGCTCCAGAGATCCCCACTGGCTTCAGCTGGTCTGGGGTTCCCCAAAAATTCCTGTGTTTGCAGGGAGCACAACTTCTCTGGAGAGAAAATCTCCTTACAGACCTCCTGCTTCCTGAGAATTACTCCAGCCAGGGGAACAGAGCAAATCTTCTGCAACATGACGTATTGGTTTGTCCCGTGAATGGCCACAGTTCTGGGTCCTTTGGCCCGGCCAGCCCCCGTGTGCTGAGCGTGACACAGCGGCAGTAAATCACAGCCCTCTCTCTCCAAGCCTGCACAAACGCAGTTGATTTGGAAATGTTTTATTGCAGCTCTATTAAATAATACAACAGCCGTCTCACAGCCTCCTGCCTTATCTTCACTGACTCTCCACCCCTCCATCGTTTGCCCCAGGATTCCCCATCGCCTCACATGCAGCCGATGTATCAGCATCCCCTGCAACCATCTGCCTGCCACGCATGAGATCACTGCGAGCTGCTCTCTCTGTTGGGTTTCACACCCAGAGAGCTGCAGCACCGAGAGCGAGCACCGTCGAGGCGCAGGGTGTGAATTTGCAGCAGTGCGGCTAGGGGAGAGGGGGAGCAGGCAGTATTCGGCTCCCGGAGGTATGAGAACTTGTTGGAGTTGAACGTCACCAGCCCTGGAGAAGCCAGCTCTGATTCGGCTAACTGGGACTGTCACCTCTGACACATCAGAGGCTGTCAGTGAGAAGGGGCTGAAGAAGTGTTGCAGGAAGGTCATTCAGTTTTGTGGGGACAGATGAGGTGTTGGATGCAGAGAGTTGAATATTTTTTCCAGGAAACGTCGTCCTTCCTGAATCTGCTCTCTGCTAACACCCTTAAAAAGCCAATTCACAAACACCTGAGAAATAATGACTTGTATGAAGATTTAAGCTTCTCATTTCCCACAACGATAATCCTTCACAAAAATGAAATAAGTATTTCTACAAAGTTTGTGGAGGCTCTTGGCATAATTACAACCACCAATAAACTGCCCCATTAATGAAACAAAACTTCTGTCTGTGCTTGCCCAGAAAATTTTGCCCGAATCTTTACTTTGCAAGTTAATGTAATTAGAGCTGATTTTATAGGAAAAAAAGGTTAACAGGTGCATGTTAAAACTGCTTCCGCCTGAAGCTTAGGGTAACACTTTCAGGGAGATATTCTTTCTTTCCATCTATATTTAGAAGCATTTGTGTACCAATGCTAAACCAATGCTCCCAGTTTTTGGTTATTTACAGGTACCCCTCTGTCCTTTTCCCCAGCAAAACTCAACTGGTAACTGATTCTCAGCAAACACAGTTAAAAACATATACACTGCTCTGGCCTCCCCAGAGGCTTAGCACGCTTCCCACAAGATTAACGTGGATGAACGAGGAGCACCTCTGCCTATGCCATTGCCTCGGAGAAAGCTGGTGGTGCCCACGTGTGTATAGTGGGATGATGGTCATTACTGCAGGTTACAAGTACCGGTGTCTTAAATAGTGCCGGCTACTGAAATATCAGCTGAAGAAAGCACGATTTGAGGCTACCACTGAGAGAGAGGAGGTTCCTATTAAACCAAAGTCAGCTCTTCCCAAAAGTCACAAAAAAAAAAAAAAAAAAAGCAGGTGAAAGAAAACACCTGAGCAGAGGGGGAGACTGGCACTGAGATAAGGAGGAAGCACAATTCTCTTCTAATGCAATAATAGTAATGTAAATACTTTAAAATAATTCTCCAGTAGCTAAAAAGAGCATGCTGCCCTATTTATCATCATTGCCAGCACACATACCACTACAAAGATCGTTTTCTTTCTTCTGATTGCTTTGCAATTACAGGTAAAATTTGTAACGTAATTGGATTTTATGCGCTCTCATCCAAGGGCTTTGGAACATGATTATCTGTGGTGATTGACACATCCCAAGTGGTGAATTATTGCATTAGAGATATGTACGCAGCTCCTACTGACAGCCAGTCAGAAAATGCATGTCTGGCACTGAGCTGTGTAATTCCAGTCCTTACTGGGAAATGGTGCCATCTAGGCTGAAACCTGGCTGGAACCAGACGTATTTTGAGAGCTTCTATATTAGCGGCTGAAGTGAAAACAAGCTATACCCACTGAAAGGCTCTCAACTGTGAGAGGCAGTAGAGGAAACTTCCTGAAGAGGAATTGTTTATTTTGAAACGCCTACACATATGTGTCCGTATGGTGCAACCAGCTCTCTTTCCCCACTTCTCACCTGTGCTCTTTGTCCAGTAGGTTCACAGGAACCAACTGGGAGTCTGTTCTGCTCGGGGGCCGGCTCTGTGGATCAGGAGTATCGGCCTGAACATGGGTAGCGTGCTTCACTGTAAAACAAAATAAAATGCAGAAGTCCCAGCAACGATGCCACTCTCACAGAAATCAGGAGTACAACTTCCATTGTAGTTTAATGGCAGTTTCCCTCGGGTTGGGTGACCTCAGCATCTCTCTACGCACAGCCACCAGAGACATCTCTGGCCCTGTGGCAATTTTACATCTGCCAGTTTAATAAAAAAACCTCAAATCTAAAGTATACAGCGCCAGAGCTTTTCACTGTAACGTGCCCTTCTCCGGCTGCTGCTGTGCTATATTGCAGGAGGCTGGCAGACCAAACGAGGCCGAGCAGCTCGGCCGTGGGGAGAGCCGTGAAGCAGGACACGTGATGCTGAAGAGGCTGACAGGTACGTACCGGGTAGGGGGTGTTGCTGGGAAAATGCACATCTTAGCGATGGCCTAATTCAGGCTGGCACGGGCTGCTGCTGGTGGGGCACAATCTGAATGGGCTTCATAACGCTGAGCGAACAACCCTGCTTTACAAACCACGGGTAATGGCTGAGCTTTCAGCAAATCACAGCTGTTATTCAAAAAAATTATAGCTTTTGTGAAGAAGACGAACACTGCAGTTTCAGATAAAAAAATTACTAGGGAGCTTGCTTTGACAATAAATTGAGACAACCTAAAAAAGAAAATCTGCTTATGTCAAGCCTTAAGAAGTGGGCAGTGGATTGGCTAAATGATAGTTACACATTTCAGAAGTCTGGCTGTGTGAACCACTTCCCATGTATGCAATTCATATATATAAAAAACAACGCCATTTTCTTCCAAGCACGGAAAAGTCCACTGAAATTTCTGAGACACTATTTTTAAAATGGCATAGCCATAAATCCCCAAAAGCTAGCAGAAAACACAGCTACTAGTTTGACGATGAGAATGGAGATAAAGAATGACAATGGGTCTCATCAGGGCTGGGTGACACACATCCCTTCATCTGCAAAACCTTTTCTTGCAAAATGTAGAAATAAAAGAAACCGACCTGGTGGGAATAAGAGCAGCAAATTTTAACAGCTGTGTCCCAAAGGAGGAAGCACAACATACCGACCACATAAAAGCTAATCTTCTGCACTGTTTCAGGCATGGTCTCCAGCATAGGTTTTGCCCAAGCGCGGTTTGTTATGAGCAGGACCCCTGACACCAGCGTACACACAAACACACTTTCATATATATATACACGCACACACACATATATAACACATATCAATACATATAAATAAGTAAAAGTGTATGGATATATAACTAGAAGATGTCAGTAACTGAGTCTCCCTGCACCCTTAACTAGGAATTTTTTTAGAGAAAAAGAATATAACCTAGAAACAATATTATGAGAAACTTTTATTCGTTGTGATTTGTAGCTTCACACAAATACCGAAATGCAGAGGAAAGCATTTCAGATTTTCAATCTGCAGGCAAAATATAGAAACACAGAAAAGATTTCTCAGTATTAACAGCAAGAGAATGCATCAATGGGTCTGCTATGGAAGGAAGATTAAGCCTTGGTTATTTGTGGTTTTTTTTTGTACAAATTAATATTTTTTTTTTAAATTACTTTTTATTCTCTGTGTGCAGATGTGCATTTTTTCTTGTTTCCCATTTTTATATTTAGTACAAAAATATGGCAAAAACTAGTTTGCCTGTTAAAATGGATAAGAATCAGACAATAGTTCTGAACTTAGAGCCACGCCAAATATGTTTTGAAGTGAAGCAGAATCTTCCCACTACTTTCAAGAGAAGCAAATTTAATCCCAAACTAGAGAATGCTATGAATACATGGTGGGAAAGCCAATCTAATTCCTAAGGTTTATATTTACCGAGCTATTGTAAAAACCTATGTTAACAGTTGGAGACCTATAGAACTCCATAGTTGAAGACAGTAGTAGGTGGATAGCAATCCACAGTTAGTAATAATTTAAACCAAACAGCAAAAAAATATTTTGTCTAACCAGGCTAGAAAAATCAAAATATGCCAATTAAATGAAACATACTGAGAACAGGACAAAACTTCTGTATTCCTTACGTGCCATTCTAGTTTGTCACTGCTTGTCTCTCTCCTTCATTTTATCAATGTAGTTGAGCACCTCTAGAGTCCTTCTGCCAGCCAAACTCAGATACTCGGCTTCAGAAGAAAACGCCGCTATTCCCACAGGCTGCAGCACCTCATGCGCTGGCATTTTGTGCCCTCCAGTGGTTCCTGTGGCGCTGGGAGGAGAGAGCCCCCCTGGGCTGCGGGCAGAGGGCAGGGAGCTCCCACAGCTGCACACCCGCATGGTGCCACACTGGGTAGCAACATCCACTTTCTCTACTTCTGTAACAGAGCTCTCAGTCTGCGACCAAACGTCACACCTGGTACTGAGAGTAACATGCTCTCTTTTAAGGGCAAGGTGTGATGAGCTGCCCTCAGATGGGGCGGTATGGTTTTTATTTTCCTCCTCTGTGGCACATGAAATAGAGTCTTTCTCCTGAAGATGTTTTCCTTCTCTAGTCAAAATACTGCTTGGCTGGAGAGGCACGGTTCTGGTGTGAGAGGTCTTGGGGGGCTCTGTACTTGCTGAGGCTGGGATGAGGTTGGCATCCTCTGTCTTCAAGGACCGTTCATTCAGATATTCCTTCTTTTTGGCTGTGTCTTCCTCTTCAGACTGTTTGAACAGAATTGTGTGAATGCAACGGTCTAAACAGTTCAATAACTAAGGACTAAGTTAATGACTAACTAATAGCTAAGTTCACGAAATAAACAGAAAGGCCAGAACTGTCTGGCTTTGGTTGTTTGGGGTTTTTTTCAGTCTTTCTCCAGGGGTGTATTCCCAGCCTCTGTTGAAGAGAAGGTGGGTAAGGCAGACCTTCACTCTCACACAGTATTTATTTTCTTACACTGTGGCATTTTTGTTTGAGAATGGCTGAAGACACACAGTGTGTCAAATCCTCCTGCCTTACAGGCATGTAATGTAAGGCAGCTATACATCCAGGAAGGGAGGAGAAGCTTGCTTAGCATCTTCCCACTGCCGTGTTACTGTCAAAAGACCAGACAACATGTCTGTTGAAGTACTTAGGAATATTTACAGCTAATAATTTCTTATCTTCCTCACACATGAAGTTGCCTTGCACAAAACAAAACCATAAATAAGATTCCAGCTACATCCACCCTTAGATGCACTCAGGCATACAGATATTATTCAAATGAAGCCCTGCAAACCCATAAAGGGACAGTACTCACCGTGTCGGGACTAGAGCTGAAACAGCTCTCTGTCTGCCTTGGAGAGTAACTGGGAGACTGGCTGCTGAGTGATGACTCCACATCTGGAAAATGAGATGAAAAGGAAAGAAAGGTTACTCCCCCCAAATTCCCCAAGCATCCAACTCTCAAGTACAGCATGTAGAATTAAACGTTACTACTTAAGATGAAGTTTTAAATACTGTTTAAAGAATAAAGTGTTAGTGAAGTCAGTCTAGTTCTTGGCAATAGCTAATTCTTCTCTCAGGACAACACAGAAAGAGTGAGATGGGTGCCTCAAAGCTTCAGCTGTGCCATTGATCAGCAGCCTGCACAGGCAGCAGAACTGTTCTACCCAGAAAGAGGAAGGACTCTGCAGACCCAGAGCCAGGGAGAGAAGGGAGCAAACTCCCTGCACACATTGGCTGCCATACAAGTTACATGTTTTTCTCTTGGAGGCCCTTGGGAGCTTTTCTGCTCTGAAATACAGCCAGCACAGCTGACTCCCACAGCTCCTGAGGGAGCAAAAAGGATGTGGGATCTCCCGCTGATTCCCCTCACTCTGTCCATGTGTGGAACCACAGCATATAGTCTAGTGGAAGAGAATAAAGACTAGTAAAGACTAGTAAAGATTAGTAAAGTTTAGATCAGTAAAATGGCACATGTCAAACACCTAATGAAGATACTCATTAATAGAGAAAACATGTCCAAGATTTTTTCCAGCCAACAGAGATCTGCAGGAATAGAAAGAAAGAAAATTACTGCAATTTACTTGGCATTTTACTATGTGGTGATGTTGGTAAACTTGAGTTGTGGTGTTCAGATTAATATTCTTGACCTCTCTTGTGCATTTATTTATATTTTCTTTTAGCAGTTACCCCTACTTTCAGAGCTGGCTTTTCAGTCTATAGGACAACTTTGGAGGAAATCGGACAATGAAAAATATGTGTGTAATAATCATCAGAGAGAAGCTAACCTGAATTTATCTCTTCAAGGAAAAGAAAATACAAATTAGTTACCTGGTAGTGCTAGTCTTCTTTATACAGTGCTGTATGAATCAAACATACAAGCCCTCATCATATGTAACATCCTAAAAAGATCAAAAGACTTCTCCCTGGCTTTAAAAGTAACAGTTGCAGTTTCACATGTAGAGAAAAATCTGATTTTTTACTTAATAATGTATAAATGGTACTAACCCTTCTCCATCTTGTGAAGATTTGAACTCACTCCAAACTTACACTCTTTTTCTTGTGCTGTTGTGAACTTTGAAAAATAAATAAGTGTTAATAGTGAGGGTTCAGGTGGATTAGCACCTCAGGTTAAGCAAGGAACATTCCATTGATGTATTACATAAAGGAGTCACTGCACTGTAGTCAAATTATTTTAAGAGGTACAAACCCCCTGACCAATACTGTATGTACTTGGGTGACTTCTATGGTCAAAATATCTACAAGATTCTTTACATGTATACTGACAAAAAGCTTCTTTATCATACTAAAGTGTTCTGCATATAGTGTCTGGGCACGGCCTGCGGAATCTGATCCTAAAGGTTAATGGGTAACTTACACAATTTATTTCAGGCATCATCTTAGGTGTGAATCAAATCATGTAAATTATGGACTTGAAAGGGCTATCTATCTGAACCAATTAACAGAAGCTGTTCTTTCTGTATTCCCTATATAAACCATGAAGGAAAGGAAGCTTCCACAGAAGTTAATTCAGAAAAGCTAAATTCAGTTTCTAACTGTTATGGACATTCCTTCTCCATTTCAATGAATGGTGCAAACAGTAGGTTTGACAAAAAATATGTCTCTATAAAAAGCTACCTGTTCAAATCCAAAGAGCTGTTTCTGTCTCCAGGTGGATTCTTTCACAGCCTTGTCGTCACTGAAGGGTGCAAACACAGATTTCTCTGGTAAGTGATTTCACCTCCTGTACTTTCATTTTCTTTCTGAATTAAAGTCATTACTGGTGACTTTTTTGTCTTCAATTTTTATTTTGTCTTCAGTAACCATGAAATGCTTACCACTATTGAGATCATTGAACTTATTTCTGAACCTGAGATTTAACACCAAGAATCTGTTTTTTGCAACCTTCACTTCTCTTGAAATGCAAAATGTAATATGAGAGATGAGAGAAGATAGCGCTGCTTTGTAAAACAACAGGTGTAACAGATCAGAGTTCTTGATAAAACCATCTTTTGTAAAACATGGGGCACTCACATATGCTAACTTTAGTCCAGGGAAGACATTAACTTCCTCTGTAGTCAGTGGAAGGAGATAGAG
The DNA here is from genome assembly GCF_965231255.1 of Vanellus vanellus. Lineage (NCBI taxonomy): Eukaryota > Metazoa > Chordata > Aves > Charadriiformes > Charadriidae > Vanellus > Vanellus vanellus. The sequence goes on from NC_138905.1 coordinate 16,938,748, forward strand.
TCTTTTAGAGGGCCAGTCAGAGCAACAGCTTAACTTCAGGGACTCAAAACTGTCCCATGAAGCAGTCTATGTACTTACTGTAGGCAGATGAACAATGGTATAAAGGGCTTACATGTAAATAATTTTATTCACATTATTCACTACTATTTTCACTGGGAAAACTTGGGTCCTCAGTAATAATGTTTAGAATATTGCCTTCACGGCCCTTTACCCAGATTTCTCCAATTCAGCAAGGTCTCTGCAGTTATCACTAGTTAATAGATTGATAATTTGTATGGCACTCACCTTTTTTTTCTTGAATATTTCTGCACATTCTCCTTTAAGTTAATCTGCTGATCATGGTGATAAGCAAATGTCTCTAAAATAAAAAAGTAAACCTTGATTTTAAAATGCAATATCATCAATGCAATTTGAAAATAAATACTTTGTCAACTTTTAAAAATATTTTCGTAATTGGATTTAAAACTAAATTACTGCATTCTGAAGATTCATGACATGGTTTTGGTCAGGGCAGACCCATCCGTGGTTAGGAAAACATATATCTTTAAAATGAGAATAAAAACTAGAATATATGTCCTTAATATATTGACACTCACCAATTTTTTCAAGGTTTGCAGGTTTTTCTTTGTTTTCAGAGGGTATGAAGTAGTGTTGTTGGTCGTGACAGTCCTGCAGGTAGGTTTTATGAAGTCCACTGCTTTTCTTGTAGCTTGCACTTGAGGCATTGTTACTTTTAAGTAAAACCTGTTCTGGAGCTGTGAAAATGCCTTCAAGGTTTCTGTCTACAGAACTTCTTTTTGCATTGATTGCAGGATAAGCCTCTCTAGTATCATAAGGATAATTTCTGTTGCTCATTTGATTTCTATCATCAGGATCAATGGAAAAAATAGCAGTACTGCTTTGGTTAACAAAAGGATTAAAATGCTTTGTGGAAAGATTATTATGGATTGGTTGGCTCTCATCTTCAAACAGTGCCAGAAAGGAACAATCTTGGGGAGCTTTCAGTGCTGCAGTTTCTTTCATAACATCAAACAATGGTTCTTTTACTCCTTCAGTGTTTTCTGATTCGTTACTGGTCATTATCACTGGATTTTTCCTGGCAGAATTCATATAGTCTAGCCTGGGGGTGAGGGGCGGGGGGTTGTTAGAAAAGAAAAAACAGTTTGCTCAGTAGGTAAATAAGCAAACTACCAACTGCTAACGCAACAAATTATGATAACTTGATGGTAAAAATCTCAAAGACTTTACTGCTCATCCCACTTGCTTTTGTCCCAAATGTAAATTATTGCAACTGAAAAAGTGTCCTGTATTTTATTTCAACTTTGCAGTAAGGTTGATTTAAAAAGGGTTCTGTTTCATGATGTCTCCACGAATACCAAGACATGGAGCACATCCTCCTGAGTAAGGAACTGTGATTTATAAAATCAGCCACAGTATGTCACTGCTGCTCCACCAGCTGACCAAAGAAGTCCAGTCTGGGGGAAAAGAAAAAAAAAAAAGGAAAAGAGGAAGACAGCTTCTTCTGTTCATAAAAATAGTTTGTTCTTCAAGACTACAGTTCTCTCTTTTACTGAAAGCCCATAATACACTGTGTCTACTGCTTAATTCTGGTCTCTTAGCAAGTGACTTCCATTTGTACTTGAGGTCAGTAATCCTAATTCAGCACAGAATTTTTCTATTCCACAGTCAGGAGGCCAGTCAGACATTTTGTTTTGCCCATACTTCCTTACCCTATTTCTGATAGTAGTGGTTTTGAAGATGTTATCATGCATTATTAGCACGAAAGCTATCATACTTTCATTTATTTGGCTCTTAATCTAACATTTTCACTGCTTTTTTTCTAGGCTCGATCTGCCAACTGACCTTTCAGAAAATTCAAGCAAAAGGTTGAGAGGCTTCTGAAGCACAGAGATGTGGCAAAGAAGGTCATTCAAAAAAATGCCCTTTCTTTAAAAAGTTTTGAGAAATGTCATCAAAAGAACTTGAAAACTGAAGTGTAGTACAGAAAACTCTACTGGAGAAAAATTCTGTAATTTTTTGATCAGCTTACAGAAACCTCCCCACAACAGTTTAGAAGGCTAAACACACTAGAATTTCTTTCTGGAGAAACTTGGATAGATCTACGTGAGGAAGACAAAACCATTTTTTGAGGCAATTCAGAGGCTCCTTCTTCACTCCAGCTGAACATTTTGTAATGCTAAGTGTAAGTTAATAGTAGATGAGGAAATAAGTAATCTAAATTTTTTAGTTAATATTTAATGATCTTGAGATCATGTTACAGCTCTCAGATGTATGCACATTGATTACGTCATTAGTATGTAACAATTACATTAAACAATTGTATAATTTTATACTTTACTTTTCACATACAGTGAAAGAAACTCCCTTTCCAGGAGAACTGCCAACTCCTGAGGTATAAAAATTTATGGCTACACTGGATGAAACAAAACAAGGACAATACAAAGAAATGGATTTGAAGAACAGTTGGAAAAGAGATGTTGTGAGTGAACTGTGAACGGGTAGAGGACTAAGGGAGGTGCCATAAGAAGATGAGTGCAGGCCTGAAGGCCTGTGGAGAAATGAAAGGGGAGATGTAGGCGGGGTAAGGTTAGGTAGGGCTTTAACATAAAGGTATTCATTGGGAATTCACTAAGATGTACAGCAAGGTGAATGTTATCCTCATTTTAGGTTTTGCTGGAGAAAACCGAGAGAAGCTAGGAGAAAAGAGAAAGACAAAGTTAAGGTGGCTAAGACTGGAAGCTGATGTGGTCAGTGAGCTTATCAGTCACTTGACTCCCCAGGCAAACAGGCTGTAGGTACTTCAGGAACAGCAATATAACATATGGCCTTTTATGGCTCTATCCAGCCAAAGCTAGAGACTGGTAGGACCCTGCAACCAGACAGCAGACTTACAGAATAAAAAGAGTAAAGGAAGATTAGCCCTGTAAGAGCCCTAGATCCAAGGCAAGAGCCCCTGGAAAGAAACTGAAATAAAATGTTCAGTATAACAGTCTGGCCCTAAACTCTCTGTGATGTAAAAGATTTTTAATCAGCACATAGAAAAATAAATATATTCTAGATTTCCATCCATTCTTTTAAAAACAAAGCATATATTCTCATAAAAGTATAACTGAACCAATCCTTAAAAAAAAAAAAAAAAAAAGCTATAGCTGGAGCGCATATGAAAAAGAAAGAAAGAAAATGCTTTGTTCCTGGAATCCCAAATGTAAACAGTGTAGGTGGAGAAGTTTCTCAATTGCTACAGCATCAAGGTCATCCGAAAAGCTCTTGCAACAGTGACCAGAACTAATGAGAGCTGGGGCAGCTACCCTCCCTGTGGCCTCTTAGTAAATCCGTGCTTCTCACTCGGGATAAATTCACTAACACCATCATGTTTGTGACATTGGGAAAAACAGATCATGGTTCCAAAAGCCTACCTAAAATCCACATTTTGCTGCCTTTTACTTTAAGCAAATTTAATTAAGCAAATTTAAATAGCTTGGTATGTTCAGTCTTGCCATTCAATTTCAATATCTAATTGAAAAGCACCAAAAATCAGTGAAAAATCAAGTAGCAATAAGCTTCAGATTATCTTAGTATTTTCCTTTCTTAAACTTGACTGTTATTTCTCTCTTTAATGTGAAAACATTGCCTACCTATGCAATGGCTTAAATAGTTCCTGAGACACTGTATCAGACTTCCTGAAAATACAGTGTCTTGGATATTTCGTAATCCAAGGGTCTTGATCAGAACTATTTCCTGGCTGAGAAAACAGTAGAATCTGTCAAAGTCTGAACATATGTAATAGTTATAGCATTTAAAACATTAAAGTTCGATTTGCAAATAATATATGTGTTTTCCCACTGGTTTTACTTCTTTTTATCTTTACAGTAGAAGCTCAAACCTCCTTACAGCCTGAGCTCTGTATAACTCATATTTTTCCCTATTTGCATATCACTGTTAATATTCTAAATGTCCTTTTAGCACCCCATCCTCCCATTGTATGACCAAGCTTGATAGCCTGTAACAAGCTCAAGTTCCACTGAAGATCACATAATCAATCATAGAAAGCTGTTGTCTGGAAGGCATCTCAAGAGGTATCTAGTCCAACAACCTCAAAGCGGGGCCAGATTCAAGGTTAGGCCAGATTAGTCAGGATTGTTCAGGACTGAGATTCCACAACCTGTTTGTATGGCCTCCTCTGGTGCTTAGCTACTTTTGCGACAATATTTTTTTCCTATACAAACAGAATTTCCATTGTTGAAACTTGTGACCTTTACTTCTTGAAATTTCACTGTGTACCTCTGGCTCTGTCCTGTCTGTAACTCTGTTTAGACCATGGAAGACAGCAGTTAGTTCACCCCACACCCCCGTAGCTTTCTCTTTCCCGAGCCCTTTTCATGCTCAAGTACTTGCTGATCAAAAAGCCCTCTTCGCTCAGTCTCTCCACATTCATCAAGAACTCCAATACCCTAAACAATTTCTGTGTCCTTTCATTGGTCTTGCTACAGTTTGTTGATCTCTCTCTTGTACTGGAGGTCCCAAAACTGGACATGGTATTTCAAATGTGTTCTCACATATGCTGCTCAGAGGGAAATAATCACTTGCCTTTCACTGCTGGCTATGCTTTTTCTAATATAGCCCTCTATGTAGTTGGCCTTCAGTGCTACAGGGGTGCACTGCTGACTCATGTACAACTTGTTGTCCACCAGCACCCTCAGGTCCTTCTCTGCAAAATTGCTGCCTACTTAGTCAGTCCCCACCTGCACTGATGTAGGGGGTTATTTCTTCCAAGGTACAGGGCTTTGTATTTCTCTGTGAAGTTGGCCTTCTGCTTGTCAAGATTCCTCTGAGTAGCAGCCCTGCTACTTGTAATGATCACTCCGCTAATTTGGTGTTCTGCATGAACCTGCTGAGATGCTGAGGGTGCATTCTGTCCTATTGTCCAACTCTCTAATGAAAATGTATGAGACTCGGTATTAATCTCTGGGGATCCCTGCCATTACTGACCTGTTGCCAATTAGAATTTAGCCCACAGACAACTGCTTTGACCATGATGGTAACAGCCAGTTTTTTACATATCTTATTGTCCACTCATCTGGGTCATACTTCCCCACTTTGGCTACTAGGACCCCCTGGGAAACCTCGTCAAAAGCCTTCCTAAAGTTGGGTAAATAACATCTGCTGCTGTCCCTTATTCATAGAGCTCGCTATTTCATCACAGAAGGCAAACAGGTTCATCAGGCACAGTATGGCCTTGGTAAATCTATGCTGGCTGTTCCCAGTGACTTTCTTGTTCTTCGTGTACCTTGGAATTGCCTCTGGGAGGTCTAGTCCTGTAATCCTTTCAGAGACAGAGACAAGATGATCCTTTACCAGATCATGCTTATGTTTTTGCAGATGGGCATAACATTTGCGTATTTCTTGTCAATGAGACACTTTCCTGGTCACTACAGTCTTTCAAAGATGATAGACATCTGCCCTGCAGTGGTGTCGTCCAACTCCCTCAATATACTTGGATGCTCCCTGTCCAGTCCCATGTATTTCTTTATGTCCAGGTTGCTAAGGATTCCCTAATTTGATCCTTCACTCCTGTTTTGTACGACTGTCTCCCAAACTCTCTACTGAGTTTGAAGATGTGCCAGAGAGCAAAGTTTGTCAGAAAAGCCTGAAGTAAAGTAGGTCTTGAGTGCCTCAGACTTTTCCGTGTCCTTTGTCAATAGGTCATCAACTCTGTTTAGCAGTCGACAGCATTTTCCTTGGTTTCCTTTTGCTGCTCATATACCTGTAGAAGTCCTCCTTGCTGCCCTTCTCAATCCTTTTGAGTTTCAGCTCTGGCCATCCTAATGCAACTCGTCTAAGCTCAGGGGATGCTTCTGTATTCTCCCTGGGTAGCCCACCCTTCCTTCCACACTTCCTTTTTGCATTTGAGTTCAGTCAGGAGTTCCCTCGTTCAGCCAAATTGGCCTCCAGGACCTACTCGCTCTCTTGCACATTGAGGTGGACTGTTTGAAAACATCTTTCTTGGGCTCCTTTGTCCTTCAGGTCAGCTTTCTGTGGGTTTCTGCCTACTCATTCCCTGAACAACTCAACATCTCCCCTTCTGAAGCTCAAGACTTTAAAATACCACTGGTGATACACATAGAATTTGTTTTATTATTTTCAATAAACAATATATTTTCTAAAAATAAAGCATATTATGAGACCCCCCTTATATTTGCTATTACTTTTCTAAGGATGCTTCTTTTAAGAACCCCAAAGTTAACAAAATGTAAAAAATAATAACATGCATCAGGACAAATAACTTTCAATCATTCCTTAAACTTAACTTGAGCTAAACGGCAGGCTTTTCTCAATCCTTTTAAGAGCATTGAGAATTCTGTAAGAACTATGTTACTCAATGAGACACTGCATGATTACAAATTAGGTCATGGTGATCACCTGGTATCGTATGATACCCAGTTATACTAATTGTACATTTAAGAAAGCTGTATTTATACCTGTAAAACATTTCAGCTTTCTTTAACCAACTTTACAAGCCAGAGACAAAAGAAAGCCAGCGGTATGTGACTAACTCTCTTTCTGCAGATATCAACAATACTGAGAGGTCAGTGAACAAAAGCTCAAGTTAAGCATATCTCATAACAATAAAAGAAATATATTTACATATATGGAATATTCATTGCCACCAACCCACAAGAAATGTTGATCATTCATAATTATTTTCACCATTACACTAATCCTACACCCCAAATAAATGAAAGTTAGTCTAAAATAATTCTGCGGAAATTACAAAACATTAATCAAACCTGGGTTTGCAGCTTCTCTTCATAGGACTGTTCCCAAGTGTTGCTCATTAGGTTTGTGTTGAAATTTTCCTCTGAAAATTGTGTACAGTTAGAGGACCAAAAACCAGAAGAGGACAATGGACAGGCACTAAAAGCTCTTGCTGTATTGTCTTCATGTTCCATAGCAGAGTCAGCATACATGAATTCTGTTACTGGTGATAACTAGACAAAATACAGCAAAGAGACATTTAATTTATCTAAAACTGTTTTGATGCAAGCATAAAGCTAAAAGTAATCAAATGTTTCGGTATCTTATACATCTCTGCACATATACCACATCCAAGAGAAAATTCTCATGTATTCTGATATGATTTTTCACAAAAACGTAAGGTAATGAGGGCTAATTTTAGGGAAACACATAAGTACCTACTTAAGTTGAAGCATGCACACAAATGATATCCTGAGGAGAGATGAGTATAAATACATTGTTAGCTTTAGGCGTGTAGGTAAATGATTTGCTGACTTGGTTCCTAAGTAGTAAAATGAAAAATAATTTACTCCATTGAGGAGAGGTCTCCAGCATGTTGTGATAACAACAATGTTATCTCAAGCAGATCAGAACACAAGGAGATATTTGAAGGCAAAACTCATGAAATGTCACTGTATCCACAGCTACATGGAAGTAGTGCCTGTAATCCATCTTATCCAGTGAAGGTAGCATGAAATACTAATGGAGTGCAGAAACCTTGTACGTTGCACAAAATCTTTGTATGACGAAAACTGTAAGTTTCCAGAAAGCTGAAAATTATGACTTTTATAGCTACTCTTTATAAAGTAGATAAATCTTAATTACTTAAATTGGATATACTTCAACTTATGAAGGTATTAAAAACAGTTCTTTGCAACATACAGGCCTTACACTTTATTTTTTGACCCATATATTAAATTATCTTTCGGTGTATGCACACTGCATTATCATGTGTTTTGATGAACTGATGTAAATATGTCCATACAAGTGGAAGTTGAGGAGAAACTTCGCTATCATTATGAACCGTTATTTCTGGCCACGCTAAATCTGAAATATGTCCTCTCTTTCCTCAAGAAACAGATGAGAGTCATAAGGGAAGGCTGACTTAATGTGATATCTGAAAAGTAGTAGGAGCTTATGGTAATTTTGGCTGAAACACATTAGGCAGTTAAACTTTTAACCCATACTAAGTAAATCTTCCTGACTCAAAAGAAAGGAAATTCTAACACTAGAAAAACATTTGTCTTTCTCACTCTAGCAAAACATGCTTTGGCAACATGAATGGGCCAAGAATATACAGAACAATACTGTGCAAACATCTTTTCCTTAGAGTCCTATCTGATATGAGCAGCAGGAGTCAGTGAAGCTGTATAATCAAGCAAGTCTGAGTAACCTAAACTAAGTGTCTTCTAACATGTTTACTAACTTCCTTTTTTTTTTTTTTTTGGTTGGTTGGCTTTTTACACAACAGTGGAACGGGTCATAAAAAAGAGCTTAAATTCCATCTAGAGAATGTTTTTCACTGTAACCTCAATAAGTGTATGAAATTCTCAGTTGCATCCGCTGAGACTTGTACTTAAGTTCCTCTGAAAGACTCACTTCTGTCTATGCTTCTCATGTTTCATATTTAAAATTCTGCATATTGTTTTTACTTTACATGCCATTGGCCTCAGTCTCTTTCTCATAATCTCTGTCCTTTGTGACTAGTATAGAGCACAGATATTCTGAAGTGTTTTGGAAAATGCCTAAAACAAGGTGAGCCTTTCAAGAAATATGTAAGAAATAGTAGGAATATAAAATATGACTGACAAATAACATACCAATATAGCCTTAAAGGGGAAGACTTCACATGTTTCAGCATCCATAGATTTGGTAACTTTTTGACAAATCACTTACAAATACATTCATTGCCACACGTTTTTAGCTTTACATCAGTGAGAACAATGAACTTACTTACATTATGCTGGTATTTTACTTTCTCTGAGAGATGCTGCCTTCTGCTGTCCAATACTTGCTTTTGTAACCTTGTAAAATGAATAAAAACAGCCTATGAAATACAAGATATAAGATCTATAAGATTAAAAACATTCTAACTATTAATTTCAAAATAATTTAAGGATATTTTTCCACACATCTTAAAAATGCCTGATTCTTAAGCAGTTATGAGCAGCCAGTGTGTGAGTCAGTCACTTTAGGGTGCCTAAAGTTGGATGGGAAAACAGCATAAGAAGAAAATGCTGTTTGAAATGTAAGTAGAAATGCTGTTCTGTGAGATAAACTTAGTGCATGTACCTGACATGAGTAAAGAAACATTATTTTTGTTTAAATCTCTCATCTTCATGTACAGTTTTTATTTAGAATACATTTGTTTACTCTTTCATAGTAAGGGTATCACTGGAATGCCAGGACTGATAGCAAAATTTCATCATCTTAGAATGGTATATTTATGTTTACTTAATACCCCAAATATAAGACCATCACGCAGACCTTCATTATAGCTTAACTACTGCCCACTTTATACAAGTACCTGTTCTGGATGTCGTCTAAGTTTGACATATGTTGTGTACGTAGTGGTGATGTGGGAAGCTCTATGTTGTGCCTCTGAACAGGTATTTTTACATCTTCAGTGATATCAACGTGGACTGGCTTCCTCATGTTCTCTGCAATGAAAGTATTTGCAATATCAGCACTGGGCTTGGAGAAAGTTTTGAGCTTCCTGAATTTTCATTAGAATACAAAAGGTGTTGGTTTAGGTTTCTTAATCCATTTGAAGTCATATATTTTGCTTTCTCTGTTAACTAACAATGCAAGAGCTCTATTCTAAATGGCATTATAGTATGAAATTATTTATGGTCAGCTGCTGTGTGTAGACAGGCTCTGTTGCCCTCCTCAGTCACTTTCTAATCTTCCTGATCATAGTACAACAAATCCTCCACAATCTGGTCACAGAGGGTAACAGTTAGGGCTAAAGTTGTAGAGATGGGGGGTTTTTTGGAGCTTAATGATGGATTTTAAGAAAGAGACTCTGGGTAGAACTGACTGGAATACAAACGGAACCATTCAATGGCAAAGGGAAAAATAAATGGATATAGGGTAAAATTAATGGATGGAATGAGGAAGGTACATAAGTCTACCAGGCTTTAAAGGTGAAGTAGGCAGTAGCCAAGGTTACTTGATTCCTCTTATGTCCTGACTTTTTATTCAATCATTATTTCTGTATTTACTTACAATTTTTTATTTAAAAAATGAAACAACACTTATTTGAGCATTAAGGTATAAGTGGAAGAACAAGAACTAAAATATAGCAGTAATATTTAAGGATAACTGATTCTGTTAACTGTGAAGTCAGAACACCGTTACACTTAAACTTACCAGTGTTGTCTTTTTTGTTTGATATCTGGTTAACAACATACAGATTGAGGAGATCTAAACTGACTGCTGAACTTTTAGGAGATGATATTCCCAGAAGCTTCATTTTTGATTTAAGTTTCCTCTTTTCAAAGAATTCCTAAATTTTTTGAAAGAGAGAATAAGGTTTTGACAGAAGCTTCAACAACACATCAGCAGCATATAATTCTTAGTAAACAATTCCTAATAATAAAAGCGCATGATTAAATGTCTCTGAATGCTCACACCCTGTCTACTGTTATTTAGTTTATATGTATTGCCTTGAAAAAGACTGCAAGTATAACTTGGTCATATTAAAAATAAACCACTGGCCTCTTGATGCCAAAAATTTAGTCCTTAAACAGTCAGGCCTCAAACTTTGTGTATGATCATTAAAAATATTTCTTTGCAATAAAAGACATACCAAAATACTGCAAGGAAAAAATCTTAGAAAAATTTAAACTTGGGCTTTCTAGGCAGCTTATAAAATAGTAGGCAACTAAATCAGCAAGATTACATACACATGACCATCAATAATGACACAGAGTTCATTGTTCTCCAAATTTGTCTTTCTCAACATAGAAAATAGTCTTGTGACAAAAAAAAAAAAAAAAAGAGAAAAAAAATAAAGAAGAAAAATCTCTAAGACTGGGACTTTGAAAGGCTTTTTGTTGCAAGGAACAAAACCAGATATGACTGACACTTTGAATGTATCAGGCAGATAATTCTGGAAAATTTAGGAAATAAAAATCTCCATTTTGTAGGAGACCATTAATAATCATCCTAAAATCATTAGCATCAAGCACAGCAGATGAATAAATCAAAAGAGTAAGGTGGGTTTTTTTTAATTACAAGAAGGATATTGATAAAAAGGCTATGCCTAAACAGAAAATAGCATTAGCTTTTCTTCTGAAATGTAATTCCTCTTGCGATTGCAGGTTGCATGTAACTAACATATCCACCATGTTTGTTGGTAACTATTTTCCAGTATAATTTATTATATATCAATCTTCAGCTTTCTAGGATGTTATCATCTACGGAAAATACCTGTTCTTCAGTTAAGAAGAATATCTGCAGTAAGGGAAATTCAGCCTGTGTACAAATCAACACTTCAAAATTCATATTGCTTTGGAGACCATACCCCCTAATTATATCCATGTCCCTTCGATGTCCCAGATAATTTCTTCCCATCACCTCTAAATTACTAAATTACTATTAATTGTGTAATGGCAATTACAAAATTACCACTGTGTTTAGTAATTTAGTATTAAATTACTAAAACCAATCCTGCCTTGGATTCTTTCCTGTTTTCTCTCCTCCACTGAAAAAAATTACATAGTTATAACATAAATGATGTGGCTTAGACCAATAAATCCTTGAGTAAACAGATTTTGAGAACTCAGAGGCCTCCAGGAGACTGGGAAAGCAATGGGGGCAACAAGCTGCTGGTTGCCCCCACATTCCCTTCGGTAAAGGTTTTCATTTCACAGGTTGTCTCCGTACTGTCAGCCTGTGTTTCCTCCTCCTGTATATGCCAGCGCATCTGCTCTGGGCATTGGGGAGTACCAGCTTCAGTGGTGGAGCTTCCGTATACTGTCTCTTTTTTCTCAGCTCCTGAGGAGGAAACTGATTTCTTTTACTATGGTTATAACTATCTTTTCTTACTGTTTTCTCTTTCCTCTTTGAAATGTCTTCTCTGTGGCAGAGATAAATTTGATTCTATTATTTCACTTTCAGATTCAAAATCCAAATAAGCTGCCCTACTTTTACAAATGCCAGAATAAAGTACTTCAATGAGCCTAACATTCTTTTATGTAGTCCAGAAAAACAGCTGTGTATATACCTGTTAGGCTAGCTGACCACGTGCTTGTCACTGTGAGGCTTCAAGCAATTCTGTCCGTCAGCACATACCAGCAAAATATAGTAAAGAAGTAATTCAGTAAAACTTAAATTGGGCACATGCATTCATTCATACCTTCATCTAATCTCTCCTCTTCCTGCTGGAATTCAGCGTGGTAAACCTAGAACTTCTGCCCTAAAAGTTACATGCAGTCAAGCAAACACTTTACAAGCGTTACACTACAGTTTTGAGTCCCACTCCAAACGCTTTGAAAGTTTTTCCTAAGTGGATCAACTAAAGCATTTATATAACAATATAAAACCCAAGATGGCTATAACTGTTTACCTTTTGCTTTCTCCTTTCCTGCTTTAATACAATTCTGCTCCTGAAAGATGCAAATAATTGTTGTTTTAATTGTAAGAGTATCATCTTGAGTCATGGCTTGAATTTCACACCAATGGTATTGAGAATTTAGGACACAAGTATGTTCATTCTTTTCTGTTTTGTCGTGTTATGTTATAATGGATTAAACCTTCAGGTAGTAAAGTTAACGTATGTCTGCTGAAGTCGCTTAGACTGATCCTAGTTTACTCAAGTAGGGATAGGGCCACATTCTATCTTAGGGCTACCAAATACATTGAATATTCAAGAAGGAAAACCTTTTAGACATTTGACCTGTAATGCAACATTTTCATCAAATCTTAATTTCTTAAAACTTTACAAGAAATCTTTGTCAATATAATAATGTCTCCTAATTTTCTTTGCGATGCTGCAACATAGTTACAAACCATGCTAGCAAAGGAAACAAAGGAGCACAGTACAAGTTTCTACCTTTTGGGATTTTACAGAATATTGTGAACATTTTGTAAAAAAAGTAAGAAAAATAGATTGTCACCGCAAGTTTTATTGAGCTGCTGTTGTTTGTGCAATATAGGAGACAGTTATACCTTAAAATACATATCTTATGTCTTAAACATAGTCTTAAATGAATTGCCTACAGGACACAGTGGCTAAAATTGGAGCTCTGGGTCACCGGTACGAGCAGGGTGAGCATGGCTGCAGTCCTTACGTCAGTAAGATTAGGACTTTTTTTTGGGTTAGAAATATGGAATATCCCCTTGGAACCACCTTTTTTTTTTTTTTTTTTTTTTAACACTGTGAACCCTTAGAACACACTTTAGAACACACCTTCTAAACATGTGCACATAACATTTACTCTTGCAGTGGATAGAAGCCCCAGTAATGGATAGGTTGTCTGACACCTAAAATGCAAATCCCAGACTCACCTGAGGAATCCTGACAGATAATTAACAGCAGCAGAAAGCAGCAGGTTGATCTATTTGCTGAGTGCAATACTCCTACACTCTGCTTTTTCTTACAGACAGAATAGTATGATAGACAGGCATTTAGGACAAAGTTGGGGTTGCTTTTGGTGTTCTTTTTTTCAAACTGAAGCTCTCTCTTCCCCCTGTTTCATATAGGCGACTTTCAGAAACCTCATTTTGCTGGGAAGACTTCCAGATGGGTAAGGCATTATTTTAGTTTTATTCTGCATAGAGTCAGCATGATTATAAAGCTGTGTTTAGCAAAGCTACTTGCAAAATCTGTGGGGTTTAAATGTGTAGTAGCCAGGCAGATGGCACAGCACCTAAAGAAACTGAATGTTATCATTTTTTTTTATGTTACAACTCAGTTGGTGCTTATTTTACTATTTCAGTGAATCTAAGTAACTATACATCTTTTTCTCCAAATGGTAATCACTGCTATTTGTAAGGGTGTGAAGAAAGGCCCAGGTGGGAGAGTCTCACCCAGCCCCAGCCTGTGGAGACATATTAGGCCCAAACGTGCCCCCCCCCCGTCTGGTGTGGGGGGCATCGGCATCTCCTCATGTGCTCTGCTTCAGGAGGGGACAGCGGGGCTGGTCTGTGAGGGGACACCGGGCCCGAATCACACATTGTGGCCCTGCCATTCTGTGAGGGGACACCTGGGCTGTCACACACACCATGGCTGTGGCCAGTCTGTGAGAGGACACCAGGGCTGTCACACACACCATAGCTGTGCCTGGTCTGTGAGGGGCACTGGTGCCTAGTCACACACACCATGGCTGTGCCTGGTCTGTGAGGGGACACTGGCTCAGCATGGAGCCATTTCTGGCAGCCTTTGAAGAGTTTTACTCACCGGCTGCCGCCAACCCAGTTCATTTTCTGCCACCGAGGAATGAGGGAGGACTGCCGTGTGTGGTGCTGGGGGTGGAGCGGGGAGGCAATCGCAACCACAGGGGTGGTTTGCCACCTGCCAGCAGGACCTCAGGACCCTCCTGCAGGGCCTCCTCCTCCCTGGGAGCACCAGGACAGCTGCTCTCCATGCCTCCAGGCTGCCCAGTGCAGGCAGAAAAGAGGCAGAGGGTGGTACAGGGGCAGGAGAAGGATGCAGAAAGCCAAGCGGGGCAGGCTGATGGGGAGGAGGCAATACTCCGGCTGCAGCCACCGTTTCTCTACCACTGGCGTTTCCATACAGGCTGCTGCCAGAGGCCATGGCCCTTTTGCAAGGGATTCACAAGCGTCTTGCTCTCCCAGGTGCATCAAATTCACAGTTATTGGAGTGGCTTACACAGCTCTTGATGTTTTGTCTTTCAGGCCCAGCTTATGGTGTCGTTGCTACAATTGCCATCATTTTTAAGGCAAAAGAGAAGCACTTTCTTCCCCATCCTGCTCTTCCTCAGGTATTTTTTGGGCAATGGGGGAACCAAGGAGCATTTTGTACTAGTAGCCATCATTGCCTTTGGAGCAGCCTGATGAGCTTTTGCATGTAAATAGTGACAAACCCTGGAGGACGGATGCAGAACTGCGGGTGCTCCCTGTGCTCCAGGGGCATCTCTGCAGCGACACAGCTCCCCTTGATCCCTTCTCTCTGACTCGCTGCCATCGCTGCAGCCACTGAAGGCACCCGTTTACAAAACAACCATTAAAATTCTATTTAAATCTTTTTCTACAGTGTTTCCTTACTGAGTTATCTTTCATCTACTGTTTTTCAGGTTACCAATGCTTGATCACCATTAGCACAACAACGTGGAGAGTGCTCAGATCAGATATTAGGAGCCTAATATTAAAACCAAACCAAGTTTTTTTCTTTCTAATACTTTTAATTTTGCTAGGGTGTGTATAGAATCCACAGGTAGAACATTATAAAAGTGAAAAGATCTGCTTCTCTAAAATATCACCAATTCAATTGAATAAACGTATTGGACAGAATGTTTTACTGTTGTGATAGTCCCTGTATTTCTAATTAGTATGCATAATTGCTTCTTGTAACAACACTAGAACAAAATCTTCATAGAAAAAAAAATTCTATATTTTAAGTGTGTGCCTCTACAGCTAATATGACAGATGATAGACTGAAAGATTATTTAACTCCTTTCATTACTTGAAATAATCCTTTTTATTTTGTTTACCCTTCCATCTAGTGTAAATGTTTAACTTGTTAATACTATGTCTGAGAAGTAGTTTCAGGCATGACATAATCCAATCTCTTTTACTTTTGTTTTTACAACATGTGATATTTTCTGTACTGCCCTTACTCTTACTCTTCCACAGCATTATCTGGATTTAAAGGAAAAGACTGCACTTTTCTTTATGTGTGATATATTGAATCTGGTAGTTAGCAGTAGGTTGTAGAACCCAGGAAAAGTGACATAGCAGCTTCAATTAACTATTTTCAACATAAGAAATCTTCCCCTCCTCTAATTATTTTCTGTAGATAAAGCTAAAACACCTTTCAAAGGGTCATAAAATAAAGAATTAGTTCATTCTTTGATGAAGGCAAAGTACACAATGAAATAAGACCTGAGATGCATATCACTCTAGATTTCCAGTGTCTAAATATTGCACTTTTGACTGTCAACATTTGAAAACTTTGAAATAATTGATTTGCATTTCTGAGTGATGTCATACTTTCAAAGAATTGCAGGACATTATTATTAATTTTTAAAAGGTCATGAGAATGGGTTTCATGGAGCTTAGTTGCTTCTCTGGGAAGTGAAGTAAGTATAGAACAAGGAGGCTTCCTCTGCGCGTTAGAAACTGAAGTTTAAAGAAGAAAAAAGCCTTGAAGATTTCCCTTTTTTGTAACTTTGTAACAACCACTCTTCAGAATAATTACATCTCTTGTTCCCTTGTTAAGAAAGTATTATACAGGATCTTCTTCAGAATAGTTTTCCTACTGTTGCTAAAATAACTGTTGAAGCTGTAGTCCTTCAGCACTTGAGTTTTCCCCTCCGACATGCTGCTTCATTATCAGATCAGCTCTAGAAAGAAGAGACGAAGCAAAGCAGTCCAAAGCAGTGCAATATCTGTCCGACCTAAGACTGCGTTTCTCCATGAAGGCTGGTGTTGAAATGTTGACTATGCAACTTTTGGCACCCAGCTTTGAGTAAGTCCTCACAGAACTCATATAATCAAAGAAGAGAGAGAGGCGTCATCTGACAGGTGACTCAGAGCACCTAAGTTAGGCTCCTACTCTGCACCCCAGGAAGCAGCTAGGTTAGATAATGGAAATTGCATGAAGTGAAAGTGTGTGCTGCTGTCTGCAGCACTATTGTACCCTGAAGATTTGACTACCCTTCTTTCCCTCAGCAGGACAGTCTTTCCCTTGAGTGAACTGACGCTGCTTATGTAAAATCTTATACTCACTGGAGACAGTGAGAGATAAAGAGAGAGAAGATGTATTTCCAAATAATTTCTTAGAACTAACTGCAAATGGTTCTCATGTTTCTTAATTAGTCTTCCATTGTAATATTACTTCCCAGCAAGTGTCCCCCTCTAATGTTCATTATAACAAAAGAAGGGATTACTAGAGCAGATGAATGTGTAGTAAAAAAAAAAAACTCTTGAGGATTCTCACAGTTGGGTTTAAATATTTTACAATATTACCATTTTTTAAAATGTGTTAATTTAATATATTTTAACTTTTTTTGCCCAAAATGTTTGATCTTGATATCTAGCATTAGGGAAATAAATACATTTTTAGATAACTATGCAAAAGATGCAGAGTAACTGAAATGCTTTTGAATCCTCTGTTCAGGGTGGGAATTTCTGGTACTTTTAAATACCAGGCTGCGCTTATTTCAGTCCCTAAATAGTGACCTAATGCTAGGAATGTATGCCTGAAAAAAAAAAAAAAAAAAGAGTCTGTTCCAAGTGAAAGCTTTTGTTTGGCAAACTCAGTGCTTAAAACTTTGTTTACAGAGTTGCATGGTCTTCTCCCCGTCAATGCTCCTCTGCCCATTCCCTTCCTTGAAAGCCCAGCTTATGAAGAAATAAAGTAACACTATCCTTGTGGTGTTTTTTACTAACCTGGTTGGTGGTTTAGCCCTAAAAGAGTTCCTTTTGAAAGATTTCTGCGATATTGCAAAGTCATGACAGAGTCTGAGAAGGTTTCAAACAGGAGACAAAACTTGTTTTAAAAACAAAGTTTCCCCTTGAAAAAGTAGTTCCTCTTGAAAGACCAAACTCCCTTTCTATTAATTCGACTAAAAGTCCTTCCTCCATTCACCTTTATGGGGTCTTTTTTTATTTACTCTAAAGGCATTAGTTCAAAGAATTCTAGCAATTGCAAAAAGTCCAAGTATTTTTGTATTTTACTACAAAACACTAATCTTCAGCCAAACTTCTAAAGAAAAACACAGTGGTTTTCCTTATGCGCATGTATGAAGTCAGCATTAGATTAGAAAAATGACAGTAAATTGCTACGTGAGATTTGTAGCATTCATTTGGTGTTTGTAAGATATTGGAGGAGTGCAACACAGACTGGAAGAATATGTGTTGAGAGTGAAAATCAAACCCAGTTTAAACACTTAGAGCATATATTGAAATCAATGACTAGCCATGAACACAATAGAAGATCAGGTTGGGTCCTGCTGTATTTGAAATAGTGTGACGAGAGACCATCTCTTCTGGTGTTTCTCCTGACAGGCGCTCCTTGCTGAGCTGGGTTCATTACACCAGGTTTGAAGGAGTTAGGAGTGAGCGTAAATAGAAAAGGATAATGCCATTAGACCAAAGACTAGATAGTAAAGAGCCTAGATCGTTTCCAAACATAGCAAACCAGGCACTTCAGAGAGAAACACATAATCTACGTGGGTTGAAATTCAAAGCCCAGCTGGGAAAAGCATGGGATTGGGTCTACACATCAGACCACCAGCCAGGACAGTATCACTGACAACAGTATATTCACACTTTGCTATATGAAGCAGAGTTTATATTCTTAGATGGTATTATCTAGATGGAATTATTTTTCACAGAATGAGCCCTCAAGACAAAGTGCAGTCCTTGGCTTGATGGAGAATAATGCACAAGGCCTGGTTCAGAATCTCACGCTGGAATCCCCACTTTATAAAACCAGCATTTCTCCAAAGAGCAACAAAGACCAAATTCTATAGTTGTGCTAAACTCCAGTAAGGGAACAATGTGAGGCTTGTTAAAAACAAATTAGGAGAGGGAGCTAAAAGAATTAAATACTTACATGTGACTAGGAGAAAGCTGAAGGATATCAGATTGAAGCAAAGAGACAGTGTGAACCATAGAAAAAAGCTATACTGCATTCAAAAGAAGATAACAGAAAGGGACACGAACTTTGATAAACATATAGATACAATTAGATAGGCCAAAAAGAATTTGGTAAACAACTAGGCAAAGGAACCAAACTACTAAATCATTCATCTTACACATCAACCAGGGGCAAAAGGCTACTAGAATGTCTACAGGGCCAGTTGATGACCAAGGTACAACATGAGCGCTCAGAGGAGACATGGATGTTACAGAAAAGATGTTAGGTTTCTTGCATCATTATTCATTGATGAGGAAACTGGGGAAGACTTTCTGTGGGAATCCTTTCTGGAGAACTCAGCAGAGATTCTGTTCAAAGTGAAAATAACAGTAGATGAGGTCAAAATCAATTTACCAAGACAGAATGAACACTAACAGCACCAAGACAATACGGTATTCACTGAAGAGTTGTACAATGCAGTAGTGCCGAAAGGACCACTTAAAACGTCCTTGGTTTTGGAAACCAGAGGATAGCAAATGTGACACAATTTAAAAAAAAAAAAAGTTTATGTGGCAATCCAGAAAGTCTACTTCAGTAACACAAATAATAGGGGGAACCATAACATAGGTGAGCATGTGAGGAGCCAGCACGGCTTCTGCAGATGGAAGTGCTGCCTCATAAGCATGTAGAAAAGAGTGATTGCTGTAGTCTTGATGGATTTAATTGAGGCTGTTGACAACATCTGTTACTGAAGGTTTTAAGGAAACTAAGAAGCCATGAAATAGAAGGGAAGGTCCCGCCATTGGCTAAAATACAAGAGAGAGCAGAGACAATATTTAGTTCTTGCATCCCTGCGCTCAGGGGCTAGGGGTGGATATGGAATAGTGGCTGACAAAATCATGGGTGGTATGGGAAAGTTGTGTGTGTGGGGAGGAGAGAGAGCGTGCTCCGTTGTTGAATGCCTCTTCCAGAACAGGCATAGGTGGCCATGAAGCGGAGCTTGTGGGAGCCAGCGTCAAAGCAAGCAGAAAGGAGTGGTTCATCATGTATGGGATGGCAGATCTGAAGAACTGCTTGCCAAAGGATGTTGTTATTTCTGTAAGAGTTTACAAGAGTTCAAGAGAGACTGGACAAGCACTTGTAAAAGTGGAATATTTCATAGAAAAAACTCTCAGTCTTATAAAATTCTTACAGCTGAATATGGCCACAGGTTGGGAAAGTATGAAGCTACAGCAGGGGAGTCAGCATTGTATGTAATTCCAATTCTTTTTCTTCCTTGGGTACCTGCTTAGAGCTATTGTTAGAGACAGAATACTGTGCTAGGTGGGGAACTGGCCTGAACTAGTTTGCTTATTCTTAATATTTAGAAGTCTTCCAAATAAGAGTTAATGAATACATTGCAGCAGATGATCTTTTTGTTGTCATACTTACCAGCTGTAACCCCTCAAATAAATTCTTGCGGCATGACAAAAGGATAGAAGCAGATCTAGTGTTTGGGTGCATGAGCAGGATAGACTATTTTTGCAGATTTATTCCTGCCTGCATTTTGCCGAGTAGAGCACTGGCTCTGCTGCAGGCAGTGCCAATATAACCATTGCTAATGGATACCAGCTACTTGATTTTACCACTTAGACCTGTACTATTGCAATTGGCATGTAGCTTGTTTAAGTGTTTAAAATGCAGTTGAACAAAGGATTAATAAGGTAATGATGTTAGCATTTTCTTCAGATGATCTGAGAATAGAAACCTTTACAGATTTAAAGCAAAACCTGAAAAATATAAGTAACATATTTGAGACTTCTGAAGGCATAAAATAGACACATGCTTCCCACAGTTGTATTTTTCTGGAATTGCTGGGTTCAGCTGAGTTATCTGTATGGAATAAGAAATAAATTTGACAAGAGAAACAAGTTTTAAAAAATACAGATATGAAAGCTTTTAAGTATTAAAGCCTAAATATAAAAGTGTAATTCTTTGCCTGAGATCATTAGTCAGCAGTTCACTGTGGTTGGAGCAGCTGACACTGACGTTCTCTATCCTTGTCCTTTTCCCTCTCCCTCTCTCTCTGTAAAGGGAAAACAACTTGTTTTCACTTCTTTCTAGAGCTATATTCTGTCTAGAATCACGATGTTCTCAGAAGTCAGAACTGTTTGTGATCAGTCTCCTATTGATTGTACCATCACTCAGACTACTGAAATCCTTTACAGATAAATTATCATAACCTACAAGACATGCAGGATCTAAATATACAGAAGACAGAATAAGAGAAAGAGGAGTACCGGTGCAGGAATGTCCCCCATTTACACCATCTCTGTGGTGCCTACGCTCAGGAGCCACACAACGGAGCAGGACCTTCCCATTTCCCCTCTCCTCTCTACCCTCTTGCTGTAACATATCTCTGCCTAGGCTGGATACCATACAGCCTCATTAGGACCAAAACAGCTGGAACCAACTGCTTGGTAGGATCAGGCCAGTCTCACCACACTGACACTTCTTCGTCAAGCTTCCACACCTGTCACCTTAAAACCGAAGCTTCTTGCTTGCCTTAGATCTCCAGATCCTAAATGAATTACAGTGTCTGGATATTCTACTGAGGTCTACGGCTTCTCTAAACTAGGCAGAAGCAGCAGACAATTTCTGTTGCCGTGAATTTGAAATCAAAGGTCAGATACCTTATCACCCTTTTCTGATGAAAAGGTCTAATTTGTCATTGGTTTGCCTTGATGTTGCAAACTAATTCTGTGGGTGTATTTCTGTACTTATGTAAGTGATTACATTAAAGTCAATAGAAACTTTGGAAATACTTCAGAGTAAGGTATTTACTTGAATAAGGGCTTGTATGATCATCCTCTATTGAATTTGTCTCAAATCGAGGCCTACTATTCCCACACCAGTTTGTAAACAGACAGCTCAAAATTCCTATCTTACCATACTACAGTACATCATATTTCAGAAATTACTTACAGTTCAGTATTAGTATGTAACTGAAAACAATGGGCACCGTGTGGGTTCGTATTTTACATATTTCACATATACTGCATCTGCATACAGTTACGTATTTTATGCATGATATGCATGTATTTAAATGTTAAATATCCCAAATAGCAGTGATACAAAAGGCGTAATTTATTTTTCAGTCACTTTATTTTTTATTTTGTATGTCTTTATGGCACAGTGGATAACTCTGCAAGCAGTGAGGAAATTTTTCTGCAAAGATTGCTATCGCAGCCTTTGGACTCTGTGTTAGGAGCATGTAAGACACCAGGTAAGTAGTCTTTTGCTTCGAAACGTGCACATTTTATTTTTTCAAACTTTACATCAAAAGGTTTTAAAAATGATTGTTGAGTGAAAGCTGACTGATCTCACTCACATAACCTGCATGTTCCAATTCCGCTATCTCCATCGCAGTCACAAAGTTGCACAAGGACAAAGCGCTGGAGCGGGAGCCAGTGGGCATATAATAGAAGAGAAAAAAGAGGTGTCAGTGTTGCCATGATTACACTCAGGTTCCTACATGCTCAAACATTCATGGAGTTAAGTCAGCCTGATGTTCATTGTTTCTATTTCTGCTTTGTGGTTGTATCCAAGCACAAACCATTTCAATAGACAGTGATTCTGTTACTTCAGTCATCAGAGAAGCACTGTTTGGATAATAATTTTATTTTTGTAGTTGGGAGCAGAATTATGGCATTTCGTTCTGCTGGAATATTGACTTACAATAGTTAAAAATTACTACAGAATATCAAATATTATAAAAATAGGATAAGCTCCTCTTATTCTTCCTCCTCAGTTACTGGCTCCTCAATTCAGAAAATGCACAGAAGTCATTTTAATGAGTTTGATGAAAACCAACCATATGACTTAAAAACAATCATTTGGCACTAAAAAAGAAACGTATCTGGTTCTCCTCAAGAGAGGATAAACCCCAAAATATTCTGGTTCTAATATCAACATCCCCCCAACCCTGCAGCCTCAGTTACTTGTACTTATTTGACTGCACTCATCTGCAAAAGTTTATTAAAATAAAGCCAATAGAAATTGTGGAGACAACAGAGCACTGAACACTGCACCAATATTACTGCAGCTTTGGTAATTATTTTTCCACTAATATTGAGAAATTTTATTATGACTGAATGTAGTAAAATTACTCCCTTCACCACCAAACAAAAAAAATCTACCACCTAAGGCCATGTTCCACAAAGAGGGGTTTGTGCATGGATTACAGAGCAGGACTATGGCAGAGCAAAACTCTCGAGGCAGCAAGAACAGAAAAAAGGGTGTATTTAAAACAACAGTTTAGGCTTTTCGCCATACCTTCAAAGGAAGAAAATACATTACTTTTATTGACTAAAACACTGCATGGTGAGATTTGCTTTACTTTAATGTTCCCACAGATCTGACTGCAGGGGGCAGGGGTACATCTGCACTCACCGCCAAGTCACCAAAAGCTTCAGTCCTCCAGGATCTTGTGAAGTGAAAGGTCAGCAGATACGCGGAACTGAAAGAGAGCCGTGAACTTTCGCCTTGGTAAGAAAATGCTAAAGTAATGGAATATTGCAAATAACTGTGGTTTGGCTAAATCTAAAAGTATTCTGTGATACACACAAGCCAGAATGGGCAGTATCCAACTGGAGATCATGATTAAAAAATAACAAACCCCAAGCAAAGCAATTTCTCAGTCAGTGTATCTTGTCAGCGTCTGTGTGGGCTGAAAAACCTTTCTATTTTACCGACAAAATAATTTGCAGTGAAACCAGGCCTACCTACTAAGTAAAAATCAGCTGTACTGCTCTAGGTCAGATTTTAACATTTCCCTAGCTTTGAGTTGTGTATTAAACAAAAACAAAACCAAAACTAAAACCAAAAACAAATCATAGAAGGCCCTCTATCCAGACCTTTAGCCTGTCCTCACTGGCAGAAAGTCTCCTAAGCTCCAAGATTACCCCACATCTCCTCTACTGCCCAACCGACTGTGGACACAATTAGTGGAATCTCAGTGAGAAATAGATCTTACTCGTTGTTGCCTTGCTGGTCTTGGCTCACTGGGCTTTTTGGAAGGCACGTGGATGTTTTGGTAAGTGGTGCCTGATTTTTAAAAGCAAAGTGCTCTCTCTCTCAAATCAAAAGCATTATTTCTTCATCCTGAAGCTCGTGTTCCTAGCTCAACATCATCCTTGCACTCTGTCCAAAGGGGGCTGTTTATAACAGCAATGTGACTTGATTTAACTCTGTGTATGCCGAGTTTTGGCAAGATGGGTGGCCTCGCTCTCCATTTCTAGGGCAAGGCTGGGCTCCTCAGCTCTCTTCTAAATGCGTAATAACACAATTATTCAAATCTGCTTTTACACACACATCCTCAACTAGTGCTTTATCATATACCAACTGATGCAGTTACCTTATTACTTCATTTTCAAAGCGTGAAAATTATTTTTTAAGTACTCTCACGTCCCCTGTGATTTCAAATACAATACCTTTCCCAAACAAGTGAAGAAGTTAGGAATGAGAAATGGGGGAGCGAGAAGAAGAAAGCAGCAGGGCAGCTGCCTTTGCTGTCAATTCCTTTGTGCAAATCTGGCCTGGTTTTGCTGCAGGCACCGTGCGAATCGGTCGGGCTTGTTTTTGTCTAATAACGCTGCACCAGCACAATACCGGTTTCCTTTTGACCAGAGGACAGGAAATAAATTACGCCTATTTTGAAAGCGCTGTCCCGGAGACGCCGTGCTGCCGTCCGCCCGTGTCCTCCCCTCCGCCGCCGCCCGGCCAGATTTCCGAGCCCAGGCTGCCCCGCAGCCACCGGCTCCCACCGCTCGCCGCCCTCGCCCGCTGCTCGCCCCGCACCGGGCGCGTCCCCGTGCCCCCCTCCCCCCCCCCCCGCCATGCCGTTACCGCCCCCCGCCGCGGGGGAGGGCTCGGGCGGGCGCTGGGGGTGACGCGGTACCCCGCCGTCGCCGTCGCCGTCCGTTCGTCCGTCCGTCGTTCTCCCCCCCGCCCCGCTGGCGGGGCCGTGGCCGGAGGCGGTGCCTGCTCCGCAGGGCAGGCGGAAGGAAAGGGCCGGCCGCAGCCTGAGGCGAGCTACCGGGCCGAGCTGCGGGGACCCGCCGCGCAGCCGGCCCGAGCTGCGGAGGATCAACCGGGGCCGAGCTGCCGGGGACCCGCTGTCAACCCGGGGCCGAGCGCCGGGGGGACCCGCTCTGCCGGGGCCGGGGGAGCCGGGCGGGAGCCGGACCGCTGCCGGTGCCACCCCGCGCCGCGCAGCCAATGGTGGTCGGAGGGGCGGGCTGCGCGGCGCCGGGCTGCGTTGTGCAACGCGCCGGGCTTTGAAGGCAACCATCACCCCTGGGAGGCAGCGCTCGTTCGGCATCTGTCACCGCAGGGCGGCCGGCGGCGAGCCGGGGCCACCCCCGGCGGCCCGATGAAGACCCGGCGGGGCCGACCTTCCCGCCGGGCATGAGCCGCCGCCGCCGCCGCTAGGACCGGCGCGAAGCGGTGCCCCCGGCCGGGCAGGATGACCCACATGCTGCATGCGGCGGCCCGGCGGGTGCAATGGAGCAGGGCGAGCGCTGCGAAGAGGGCTGCGTGCCTGCTGGCCGCGGCGTACGGGCTCAAAATCCTCTACCCCGTCGTCCGCAGGCGCATGAAGCGGGGCTGCAGAGGCGGCTCGCAGGATGCCGGCCGGGCTGAAGGGGGCCGGCAGGCGCCGCAGGGCGCCGGCAGCCGGGGCAGAGCCTCCCCGGCCGTCAACGCAGAATTTTTCAAGCAGCTGCTGGAACTTCGCAAGCTGTTCTTTCCAAAGCTGGTGAGCGCCGAGCTGGGCTTGCTCTGCCTCCACTCGGTCGCTCTGGTTTCCCGGACCTTCCTCTCCATCTATGTGGCCGCCCTCGATGGGAAGATTGTGAAAAGCATCGTGGAAAAAAAGCCCAGGAGCTTTGTCTTCAAATTAATCAAATGGCTGATGATTGCAATCCCGGCCACTTTTGTGAACAGCACCATACGGTACCTGGAGTGCAAGCTGGCCCTCGCCTTCCGCACGCGCCTGGTGGATCACGCCTATGAGACCTACTTTGCCAACCAGACTTACTACAGAGTGATCAGCATGGACGGGCGGCTGGCCAACCCTGACCAGTCCCTCACCGAGGACATCATGATGTTCTCACAATCCGTGGCACATCTCTACTCCAACCTCACCAAGCCCATCCTGGATGTTGTGCTCACCTCCTACACCCTCATCCGCACAGCGCGGTCCCGGGGGGCTAACCCCATTGGGCCCACGCTCCTGGCTGGGCTCGTCGTCTACGCTACGGCCCGCGTGCTCAAAGCCTGCTCTCCCAAGTTTGGCAAGCTGGTGGCTGAGGAGGCACACAAGAAGGGCTATCTGCGCTTCATGCATTCTCGCATCATTGCCAACGTGGAAGAGATCGCCTTTTACCGAGGGCACAAGGTAAGGAAGAGAGAAATCCAAGGGCTGTTGGGATTGCCTTTGCAATGCCGGAGCCGACCCACGCTTCCCCTGCTGCCCTCCCCGAGCACTTTGGGCCGCTCTGACATTTAAACCTGTTTACAGCTAGCACTTCCCGTTTCCTAGGAAAATGCAGTCTCACAGGCAGTGTCTGGGGGGAGTGGACCGTAGTTCCCTTGTGCTCTAAGAGGGTTCCTGTTTTGCAGCTGGATCCTATGCTTTTCTAGAAAGCTAATCTCTGTTTTCACCCCACCCAGTCCATTCCACCTAACTCTTCCAGGCTTTTTTTTTTTTTCCACCCATGTTTATGAACTGCCAGATGTAATGCTGCAGAAATAGCAGCCAGGGCACACCAGAAAGTCTCAGGGAAGACTCTGTGATAGCACAGAGAGCACTACAACCTTTGACACTCTTTTACATAGCTAAGCAAAGATGTAGTCATCAGAGCCTTAAAATAGCTTAAGTACAGTACTTCAGCAGTCACAGTTACATAAACTAATGGCTTGTTTTAAAGCCACCTTATTAAGGAACTCTTAATATTTTTATTAGGAGTGAATTTTGGCTGCAACACCTTTCAAACACGATTTGGAAAAACAAAAGTTGTTTCATGTAAGGTGAAAATGAAAGCTGGAAACCAGCCTGAAGTATTACTCTTTCTGTCCAAGCAATGATTATATAATGCAAATGGTTTATTTTGGTAGAAGCAATCGTTCTCAAAAGCTGCCTATAGTAATGTTTTAAGTGCAGCTAAATTAAACATTTTTTCAATTCCCAAATATACTGGCTTGAACTGAATGCATTATATCATATTGACTTGTCTTTGACTTGTTAGACCTCTTGGGATAGTTCTCTCTTCCTCCGGACTGCTTGCAAAACCAGGCAGCATTGCATTTGAGGGATCGGCTCTGCAACTTTAAGTCATTGGAGATAATTGATCCCCAAATGCTTTCCGATATAAGGAGTTTCAGTTGCTGTGAAACACTACAGCTGCAGCTTCATTAGAAGGATGTGCAATCAATCTTGTTTTGGTTGTTAGAATCAGCTGTTGTGACTGTCTTGTATGTTGTTCTTGTATATATCAGAGATCTTAAAAAAGCTGAAAACCTGCCAATGTGCTATTGAGAGAGCGGTGTAAATAAGAACCAGGTCCACTGACTTCCATAAAGCTGTGGGCTTTTGCTGTGAGACTGCAGCACTGTGAAAATGAAGTGCCACACAGCAGATGTGACTCGGAAGTCACAGCTCTGGGTACCCAAGTATTTCATGCCTGTATGTGAAGGTATCTTGTATGACGTGCATCTTTGTTGCACTGTATAAATGTTTTATTTTTTTAACTCTAGGTAGAAATGAAACAACTGCAGAAAAGCTACAAGGCTTTGGCAGATCAAATGAATCTCATTTTGTCCAAACGTTTATGGTACATCATGATAGAGCAGTTCCTGATGAAGTATGTCTGGAGTAGCTGTGGTATGATTATGGTCGCTGTGCCCATCATCACTGCAACGGGATTTGCAGATGGCGGTAATACCATTTTTTTTACTTAATTTCTAAATGTTTCTTTAAAGTTACCTCCTCTAAAGACTGTACTTCCCCATGGATGCCATTCATATTTATTATTCACAGCGTTTATTACAACATCTATGTCTTGTATGTAACTTTCAAGCATAGCAAGTCAGCTGAGGAAAGAGCAATGCAAATGATCCAACTTTGAACATAAGGTTGATAAACAGCATGAATTCAGGACTTAGAGTATCGTCATGTCACATGAGATTATAATGATAATTGCACTCCTTATTCACTAGCCACTGTTGGGATGGCATGCTGATTTTTGCAGCATCTCCTGCCACTTTACAACATGATACCATTAACTTTCCTGGAGTGCTTATCTCTTCTTTCCATGAATCACTGTGTAATTATAGGTAATTATTCTCTTATGTGTTGACCTGTTAGGAACCACTGTTTTTTCCTGACTCCCTGGGAGAAAAGAAGGTGAAATTCAAATTCCAGGCTTGGATGGTGTCATTTTTGACATCCAGTCACAGCTTTCCAGGAAGTGAAACAAGACTCAAAGTAGTGTTGTTCTTGCAGATGCTATTAGAAAAAGGAAAAAAAAAAGAAAAAGAGCAGAAAGCAAAGTAATTAAGGAGGGGTAGTGAAAGCCAAGTGGGGAAGTTTGCCTCAACAGGCTTCATTATGTGCAATTAGAACCATAGAATATATTACAAATTCCATAGAATTCTTTAAGCACAGATCCTACAATGTCTGCGGAAGGAATAGTTCTAAGTTGGGTACAGTTAATCGGGAATGAGTGCATTCTTTTCCATGCAGGTCTTGGTAGTTATGTTCCAAATCAGAGCTGTGCAGCTGGACAAGCTTTGTTCGAGCTGTAGGATGACTTCGTGCAGCCCCCACATGGTTTAGCTTACTTGCAGTTTGTGTCGGTACGCGACTGGGTGTTCAGCTGTCTGAGCCGCTGCCCATCACATGGCTCAGGAGGGCACTATATCAGGACCCTGGCTCCCATCCTGGTAACAGCTTCAAAAATATCAGGAGGTCCTATTCCAAACAAAAGAGTTTGTACACAACCATTTCACCTCACAGTGGAGGTTATCAGCACAACAGAAAAAGTGATGAGTCTCTGCTAAGATGGGAATGAGTACAGTCAAGAAAAATATCGTTTAAACACACATTGTAAATATCTCCTTGGTATTACAGCATGAATATAAAAAAGACTCATATTTGTGCTAAACTAAAAAACATTCCTTCTACTCATGAGTATTCTTTTGATAAATACTTTTCAAATGTGGGAGAAAAGAAAGATGTAGCAGTGGCTCATGTTGTAAAGCAGAATATTTGCCACCAGCAACATAAAACATTAAAGCATAAGGCTTGTTATGAAGACCTGAGGCATGTCATAATGATGGATCACAAACATAATACTGACAAATCAACACTGTCAGGACCAGTTCGAAGTATAACAGGTATTCAAAGAATCAAGCAGACCTGAACTTACCATTGACCTGCTTGGGAAAACAGTGCTCTGTTGCCTCAGCAGGTCAGATGCCAGTTTGTTCATCCCTGAAGTAAGAGATAGTGGATTTATTACTTTAGGATAAATCACCAGAATCAGGAATCTGCAAAATACTGGTACCATGACCAGATCTAAGACTAAAGGTGTAAAGCAACAGATTTTGTACACTTCTTCAGGGACAAAAAAAAAAAGTAGAACAAAAAAATAATCCTGCAATAAAAAGAAAAAAGATTCTTCTCTAACGGTGATATTTCTGACTGAAATTTGTTAATTCTGTTACATATTTCAGGGAAGAAAGTAACTGGCAAAGCCAAGATTCCCATGTGATAATATAAAAAGAATGAGAAATGTTAAATGATTGGTGTTCCAAATGTTGCGTCTCTCATCAGTTTGTGGAAAGTAACTATTTTTGGAAGCAAGACTTTGATTTCTCTATACGCAGCGAACACTTATCTTTGTTTATAAAACAAGTATGACTATCAATTACAGAAATGAAGATGAAAAGGGAAAATTTAGATTCTGTATGAAACAGAGACAGGCTGTCTGCCCTGCTTCGACGCACCGCTTCTTCAAACACAGGAGGCCAGCTGTGTGAAAAATGTAAAAAAAAGTAATCTTGGTGGGTTAGGCATGTAATAGAAGAGCTTGAGTTTTGGGACAGTGAAATGCTTGTAATTTCTGTATAATTTTATTTTTTCAAATACTTCTAAAATGATGGATGCAGTGGCTTGTGGAGATGCTCCCGGCTCTTGCTGGCTGAGCTAGCCTGGGTGCTGGAAGCAGCCGTCAATAAATTCTGAGTTTACATACAGGAGGAATGCTGCATTAGTGTAGTGAAACCATACCTGATTCCTAAATGATTTAATTGTGGCGGTCCTATATATCAGTGATTCAGATGTAATTATGTAGGGATACCTTTATGAATGTGTAAATGAAAACAAAATAACATTTAGATTTAACTAATAAAACCAGAAAGATACATCTGACAGAAATCTACATACTGCATGTAGGTTTCTAGACACCAGATTTCTAGAATCTGATCTTGTCAGGGAAGTGAAACAGTTACTCATCAAGCAAAAAAATATTGTTTATATTGTTTGCTATACTCTTGCATTACTTGACTTAGCCCATAAAATTTACAGTTGCATTACACCTGCGGGGAATTCCTCCTAGATTTTCTTGACCATCAGCACTGTGCAAACATCACAGAGGACGTTAATAACAATTGCTAATACAGGAGTAGCCTCACTGGATCCACCTGTTACCCTGACTAGCCTGATGCTTAGCAGCAGCTTAGCTTAAAAAAGAAACTTTAGAAAAACTTGACAAAAGAAAAAAAATAATATCCATACCCCATTCTGCAACAGACTTAAGCAATATATAAAGGTGTGTATATAAAGTTATGTGATGCAGAAAACCCTTGAGGCCTTTAATTCCAAATGTTGTACGTGAAAAATCTTTGAGTGGTTTAGTACACATTGTTGTCTTCTTTTTGTGGATGCAACTATTAACACTGAAACAACATTCAGTCTTAAAATATTCAGCCACTTCTTTTTAAATCTTTATTCCGTCAAGAAGCAAACATTGCAAGTTGACCATGCTGTATAGGTCTGTAGGTTACATGGTAGCAAGAGTATATGTAGTATATGTTCAATGTAAACGTATTTATTTCTCACATATCTTCTATAATTTCTGCTGCTGTTTTCTCCTTGCCTGTTGCTGCTGACATGTTCTTATGAGACAACTGCTTTCTTTGGAGCAAGAGTTTTCTTGCTAATTGGATGCAATGTCATAAACAAAGCATCGCAACTTTGTTCTGGGTTCAGATGAAGAGAGAAACTGTGTTGTGAGGGAGAAGTATCCTACTTAAACTGTGCCTTTGATAATAAAGGAGCTTATTGCTTTCTTATAGAAATATAATCATCTTGCCAAATTTCCATCAATATGAATGTTTCCTTTTACATGAAGTCAGTAAATAAGAAAGGGTGGAATAATTGCTGAAGAAGTAAAAATGCTATTAAAAATTTATTTTAGATCATTGCTTAGGTTTCACTTTTTTTCTTATTTTGAAAAAATTAGGTTGAATAATGGTATATTAAAAGGAAAATTATGTAGACAAATAGTGTAAAAGAATAGGATGCTTTGCATAAGAAGATTAATTCCATATACTCCCACTTATTCCTTGTTACCAAGCTATCTGTGCTAGTTACATTCATTAGTTAATTCTTCCTGAAGGGTTGTCTTTGTAGAATTAACTTTTTCCTAATTTAAAAGCTGTTCTGTAATGGCTCATGTTCTAATCGTAATTTAATTTGTAGAGATAATTTTCAGAAGAATGTTTTAAGAGAACTCTCTTCTTCTTTTTAGAATTGGAAGATGGCCAGAAACAGGCAATGGTTAGTGAAAGAACAGAAGCTTTTACTACATCCCGAAACTTGCTGATCTCTGGAGCAGATGCCATTGAAAGGATTATGTCTTCATACAAAGAGGTACTGTACATCTGTCATACACGAAAAAGAAGAGAAAAAAAAAAGTAAACCAGAATTTACATTTAATATAAAATGTTTTTAAAAAGTGCAATTTTAAAGGCAAATTCTATTGCAACTAAATCCATGGAGATCTTTGAACTGATCGTTTGATCTTTAGAGTTAAGTCCTCAGAGTCTAAAGTGCACAGCTGCCAGCATGGTGCAACATGTAAATATAATTTTGAATACCTGTGTTCAGGTGCCATCAGAGAGCAATAGACGTTCCTGGAATGTGAATGAAAAAGGTTCAAATTCTGCCTCTGTTTGGAGCACAGGCCTGAATTCAGGCTGTCTGCCTCCAATTTGTTGGGACTCTTCTGTTGTAAGTGTCATGTTTTATATGAAACACAAAGAGATTGAATACTTATTTCCTGGCCACCTAAACTGTAGGGCTATTTTCAGTATCCTGTGAACCTGTTAAATTGTAAGTAATTTTGCAAAGTAGGGAAATTTTAGCCGGAAAAAATCCACTTTGGGACAGCGGATAGTCTAGAAGTATGGGGTGTTCATCTGGAAGATCAGAGATGTTGTTTCAGGTTTTTACCCAAATTCCAGTAAAGTTGGGCTTTCATCTGTGGTCTTTCTTGGGGGTTTCTCTAGGTGCTGGCTGTTAAGCAAAAGAAAAGCGAGGCAGCGCTGTTATTCTTCTCAGCATTTCCTTCTGAGTGTTGGTTCTGCATTTGTTTAGTTGGGTTTTTGCTCATCGCTTTGGTGAGGATGCTTTTTCCCAGTGCAGTGCGAGGAAGCACGCATTAGCTAGACAGCTAATCAAAGACTATGGATTCCTTACTTGGAATCCATCCATAATAGCTACAGCTTTGTAAATTGGAGGAGGAGGAGTAGTTTGGCGCCTTCAGATATGGACTATGACAAAGACAGAGTCTGTGCTTTTTTCAGAAGGAGTTCTTCTAATGGACTGTGATTTTGACCTATGCTTCTGTAGCTGTTCCCCTGCTTGGCCTCTGCTCTAAAGATACTGCCAGAAAACCTGATGTAATTTCTATTTATTTTTTTTTTTCAACATTTAAGTCTTTTATATAATGTACATGGGGACTTGCAAACATTGTGGTTTTATCTTTGGGAAACAGAAATACCCACAAAGTAGTAGGAACAACTGAACAAGCTCACTTTTTTTATAACATGGTGAGATTTTAATCCAGACAGCATAAGATCAAAGACCAGTTGCATGAATTTCCGTCTTAATTTTACATTTATACTTCTCTTCAAGAGATGCTGTGGTACTTTAACCACACGATCATTCGCATCTCATGATTCAGGCAGTTTGCAAAGGACAGTGTACTGCAATCCACTTCAAGCGGTAGTGAAGCTCCAGTTCTTACCCACCCGATCCACCAACGCAGCCTCCTTACAGTCAATGTAATTCACCGTGCAGATGAGGTGGGCTCAACTTTTCTTTGCAGGTCAATAGTTTAGATGGTAGTATTTTGTGTTTTGACAAAGCCAGTTTGTAGGGTCATGGTTTAGAAACGTACTACAAGTTATGTTTCTTCTGGGGCACTGTTGGTACAAGTTCCATTCATCACGTGCAGGATTCTTTCCATCAAATGCCACTGACAATGCTGTGTGGAGCACTCAGTCCTGGCACGAGATCGTGCTGAAATTGCTAGAAAGACTCCAGTATGGAGAATGATGTTACAGGTCCTATGTGTTACCTATTGCCTTGAGTGCTGTTAGCCCCATAATTTTAACAGCTGTTAATACGATTACCAATAATGCAAAACAACGTGCGACTGATGGAGTTGAGTGATTACTCTTTTTAACTGAGTTTTTTGACATGTTGTATACTTGTTAACTTCCAGTGGAGTGATGGCCATGTGGCCAGAACTAGCACTCACTTCTGAATCTGGCACAAATAGTGAAATTTATAGAGGATTTTATTTTGGAATTATGTGTGCCATAGCAGGTGAACTCAATCATGGGGCATACGTGTTTAACCACAGCAAGCTAATGCTTTTATAGTCTTCAACTCATTTTCTTGCTATTCTTGTCTTGCTCTCTGCATTTATTATAAAAATTCAGCCTTTAAAAAACATCGAATAATATATTTATAATAAGATGCCTGGGTTTTATTCTTTGCTGCCTGCAGATGAAGGCAGTTCTTTGGGAGCTCTTGGTGGTGTTGCTGCCCAGAAATAGGAAGTTACCAGGTCCAGAGGTCTGTTGTTTCTGTCTTCATCACGTGGAAACTGTGACAAAAGGACCAAAAAAAAGGAGAAAGCCTTTTAAGAGACCTCACCATCTTAAAAATGCCCAGTTCTGATCCAAGCTGTCAGATTTAGCTCTGGTACTCTAGCATGCAGTTGACAGAAGAGTAATTTCTTTTTCACACCGTATTTTAGATTAGGATGCCCTGGTGCTGCCTGTTTTACACAGAAAAGCACACCTTTCCCACAGGAGGTTTCAGGAATACAGACAAGTAAACATAAATAATTATAGATGCCAGTTCTTTTCACTTCTGTGGACCTTTATTTTGCTGGCAAATGCAGAGATTCTGTTTTTCCCTTGTATCTAGGCTCTCTATTTTCAGATATGCTAATAGCTATTCTCTGCTGGTTGAAGACTCTACTGATGCACGGAAAAGAGCAGTCCCTGCAACCTCCTCATTTACTGGAGTTATCATAGCTTACATTGGCTGAAAGCTGTCCCCTTAAACCGTCTCTGTCTGCTGGCTGGTAGGAGCTGTGGGTGGCATATGGCTTAGCACAGGATCTCAAAGAATGCAAATTGATAGGCGTCGAAAGATGCACCATTGATCCTTCCAGAGTAACATCTGAGAAGCACTGACTCAAAATAACTGGGAATGTTTTTCATGAATCTTTGGCCAAACTTTTCATTTATAGAATTTGTGAAGTGTAAGTGAAATGAGGCATTTCTTGTTTCTCAGGTCACTGAGCTAGCAGGCTACACCGCCCGTGTCTACAACATGTTTGCAGTCTTTGATGAGGTAAAGAGAGGCATCTACAAAAGAACTGCCGTTATTCAAGGGTCTGAAAACAACAGCAAGAATGAAGATAAAGCAGAATTACACATCGATGGGCCCTTAGAAATCAAAGGTAATTAATACATATTTGTATGTATTTTCCTGTGTGTGGGGCCGGTGCAGTGGGACAGGAGGTGACCAGAGGTTTAGTTTCTACAACAAATCAGCCTCTCAGCCTTAATACCCCAGAGACTGTGTTGCCTTCCATTTTAACCTCCTGCTATTTTGTAACTCTGTGCTTACGCGGTGCTTTTCTAATACACAAAATGGCTCAAATATTTTCTGTGAAAACTTTCAATGAAAAAAGCATTTCAACTATACTATTATTGGTGACAGTGGTATTATTATAATTACATGGACAGTGCCTGCTTTCCTCAGACAGTTAATTTTTTTCAGAAAACCGAGAGTAACTTTTTCATCTTCAAACACCATATTATTTTTTGGGGGGTAGAAGGGAAAGACAGACTGGTTCAGTAGTTTTTGATTAAAACACTACTTTGTTTTCAGTGACTAAAAATCAGGCTGTGCTCATTTTTTCATAATTTAGTGGGAATTTTCAACTGAAAATGGGCTGACAACTTTACCTTTCCCCTCACCTCTCAAATGATCTGATCGATATATACCTTATCCCTCCCATTCCTATTGTGTATCTTTCTGGTGCCACTATTTTTCTGTCTCCACAGGATTTTCTGTGTGCATCCATTTCTTATCATGCTCCATTATGTGCCACCTCTCTCTTCCCCTTGTGCCCAGCTTCTCTCTGAGGTACATAAAGGCAGCTTTTGCAATGGGCTTTTCCCAATTTTCCCAACAGATCCCTTCCACTTCTCCCCTCTGTGGTGTTAAAAAGCCTCATTCCCTCCCTTTGGCCTCTGAGAACTTAAACCTTGGTAAGGTTGAAGGCACCACAGCGCTCTTTGTGAAATAACTTCTTTCAACAATTTCAACAGTGCTGCCCTTCAGCACAGATTTCTTAAAGGTCCTCTGACAAGGTTCTTCATAACAAACAGCCTGATGCGGCGCGGTGGATAGCTGTGGAAATAGCTGATGTCTTAATCTTGTAGATCTTGCTAATATTTGACTGACATTAAAAGAAATGGCATTTTGTAACTGTTTCATTTTGTCATGTACAAGAGAAAAGGTTTATAGTTCCTGGAGCAACAAAGTAATTTGGGGGCCCTTTTTAGATATAACTGTTTTTAAACACAAACCCAAATACAGTTCAGATATGCAAGCATGCTGTTCACATTCCCATTTGGTCTAGTATACTTATATCTCACTCCTTTTTTCTCTGCAGCCTTTTCCCAAGATTTGATTCCACTACCGTCGCACATTTCATCCAGCCTGAATTCCTCCTAAGTCGCGGTGGCTAGGGTTTGCTCCTGAGCGGTTGTAGGCTCTCGGAGGCAGCTAGCCAATATCAAGCATTGTGCACAAGGACTTAAGGAGAATTTAGGCCAGATGAATCTAGGCCACAGGCTCCACAGTTTTTATGACAAGTCCCATTATAATACTGTTTTTCCTTCTTTCGTTTGGTGTTGATACTTCAGAAATCCCTGCAGAGTAGATTTGTATGTGGATAAAAGTACACGTGCTGACATATGTTTATGTGTCTGCATTGTTAGAAAAGAAAAATCTTAATATTCAGCTTCCCCAAAGGCTTTTTCAACACATGCTACTTATTTCCTTTTAAAACATCAAATATAAGTTTAAGTAACTAAGGGATGTCTGTACTGTGCCTTACTGTGCCTTGCATTTACTGTTGTCAATAAGAACATTGTGAAAATATGAAGAGTATTCAAATATTTTTAACAGATAGCAATATTGTCATATACATAGTGTACCTAATAATTCAGAATTTTAAAGATGAAATATGATTTTATACATCTTGTACAAATACTGTCAAATTGTATTTCTGATTACACGTAAAAATGCTTTTAAAGCATCCTAAAGTTGCAATCAAACACTGCAAAGTTAGGAAACGAGAAGTAAGTTTACTTAATACTTACTTAGCTTACTATTTTCTATCATAGATTTATTTTAACTAGAATTTCTCCACTGTATCCAAGTGCTTCAAAAACATGAATGAATTTTGCAGAATTTGCTTAAGATTGCGAAGGATAATTTTCTGTGGAGACATTTCTTTGTTCAGATTAGTGTAAGTTATAAAATAAGCGCTTCTAATACAAAGAGAAATCTCTGTCCTTTGCATCTTGTCTGTAAAGGCAATTTCTGATATTTGTCTAGGAGCCCAGCTGTTTGGGTTCATCAGAGAAGCCTATTAACAGGCAACTGAGAAGGTAGAGTTGGTTTCATTTTTTTACTCTTCCCAGAAAAATTTATTTCTAAGTTCTTGTGTTACAGAGTATCCGAATGTCCGGTTGAGATTGTATATTTAAATTTGCCAGAAATCCAAATAGTAAGTGTAGCTACTGCAGTGAAATATGTTATATGGGTTTCTGTAAATACTTACAAGACACGTTTCAAAAAGAGATGGAAGCAAGCCATCAAATGTTTTCTCCTTTGCTCTCGTTGCTGGAGGAGACTGAACTGGGCTCAGAGTTTCAGAGCTGGTAGTGAAAGCAGATTCCATTTTCTAATGAAGTCCTCAACAGAAGGTAAACTGGTCTGCCTGTGGCTAAGGCTGTCCTTGAACTTTTTTACTGGTTGATATTTACCATCTATTTAAAACTAAATACAATAAATACAGGTAGGATGTGAATAAACATATCTTTATATATCTACATAATAGATATAATAATATTATAAAATAATAGTTTATCTAATATAACAATTATTAATATTGTATTATATATAATATAATAATTATAATAATTATATGATATAATAATATTATAAAATAATAATTCCTATATCTTTATATATCTATATCTTTATATATATCTTTAATGATATATTTATGATGCATATTGTGCATTATATTTATGATGAAATTTGGGATTCATTGCAGACTATTGGCTACAGCTGACAGTGTCTTTCTGCCTAGCTAAGATTTATTATCTAGATTTTCCACTAGGGGAACCTGGAGCACATAAAAGAGTTGTTTGAAGCTCACCAATTCATACTTCCCAGCTGTACACAGAGACTGTCACATATCATTGCTTAATGGAAGGTTTCACAAACTCTAATTATTATCTTGTTTGTTTGTTTGTTTCTAGGGAAAGTTATTGATGTTGATCATGGAATTATTTGTGAAAATGTTCCTATTATTACTCCGAATGGCGATGTGGTGGTTTCCAGACTAAACTTCAAAGTAAGATGATATGCAAGAATCTTCTGATTGTTGCCATCACATTAACATAAACAGCACAGAATTCATGTACCTTATGTTAAGTACTTGGAGGAGCATATGGATAAAAGGGGAAGTCCAGAAAGGTAGGCATAGTAGCTCAATAGAGGCAGACATATGTAGTTTATCCTGCTCAAAGAAAGAGAAGAGAGGATTTCTGGTGCTGTTGCCAGGTCAAAAAAATGACCTGAGATTTTCAAAGGTGTGTATGGGAGTCTGCATCCATCTTTACTTAATTTCATTGAAATTGGGATGCTTTACTCACATAGGCTCCTTTAAAAGTCTGAGATCACAGCAACAGTGAAAAAATTGAGTCCGTAGTTTTGCTTGATCACCACAAAGAGCAGTACTAACTGATAGTTGACAGCATAGTTCACAAGCCCAACCGTGGAGTCTTTACTCAGTAAAAACTTGTGTTGTTTTTAAAAAGCTATTCCAGATGCCACTCGGTACCTGCTCACAATTTTAATGGATGACCTTTACTGAATTACTGCCATATATATCCTCATCTCATGTTCCAGTGCAGATGTTATTATTTTTAAAAATAGTTGTCAGAACACTAACATGAATAATTCCAGCAGGTCCTTTAATTTAGCTAAAGCGGAATGTTCCTCTTGCCACCTCTGTTGGTATAGGAATTAGCAACTAGGGTGACAGGGTCCTAGCTATGGCAGAACTTGCAATGGCTTCAGTGTAGGAATTTCACATTTGTAAAATTACAACTTCATGGTTAAGGAGGCAGATTTATTCATTTGGCTCAAGAGACAAAACCAACAGTAAATACAACATAGCCAATATGTTTATTTAAAGCACAGACAATGACATTATGATTATGCATAAATATACACTCATATACACAGGGTAATATTCAAATGAATAAAAACAAGTGCATCACCGCCAAAATAACACTGGTAATTAAGCAGGAAAGGGCAACATGAAGTAAATTTTCCAAATCATTTGATTGGGCTCCCATAGTTTAAATTAATATCACTGGTGGGCATAGCGCTGCTCTGTATGCTGTTAACACCTTTGGACCTAATCTGCGTCAAAATAATTGATTCCGACTGTGGTGTATTGACATTGTGACATAATCAGTGTAGTTTATAGAAATACTCAGACATTGTAGAAATTATTTTTATTATTTCAGACCACATACTATATCTATGCCACTGTTTCCAGGATAGTTGCATAAACACGTGCAGGTAGCTAATGAAATGGGTTGATAATTTGGTATAAATGCTCACCTAACTCCCTCTAGGGGTCTTAGACTGTCTTGTGTCATATATACTGCATAGCAACATCTTTGCATTTTCATTGCTATTGTAGGTCCAGGAGGGGATGAATCTTTTAATCACTGGACCCAATGGCTGTGGAAAGAGTTCGCTCTTCAGAATTTTAAGTGGTTTGTGGCCTGTGTATGAAGGAGTCCTCTACAAACCCCCTCCACAGCACATGTTTTATATACCACAAAGGTATGTGTTTTGGTCAGGGTAATACTTTTTTTCTGGCTGCATGAATTTTGACCCTGCTTCTCTCATTTTCAATCCGTGATATGTACAGGTAAGTTAAAAGGTGGTAAGCACAACCTTAGCTGTGTGGAGAGTGCTAAAAAAGAAGATCCCTTCTTGTTGGTGATGCAAATCTTCAGTCATTGGAGAAGGCTCACATACACTCGTGGTGGTGCCTATGCTCCCCTGATGGCTAAAGTCCCAGATGACTGGGATCATGGAAACAGACTAGAATCAGAAAGAAATCTGAAACAGATCTAATAGATCTTAATTCTTATTTCACTTTAGAACCAAAGATCAAAACAAGTAAGAGTGTTCTGGTTCCTAAATGTTGAATTGTTGAAAATAATTTTCAAAACTTCAACTTTTACACTGGAAACCCAGAATCCAATGCAATATTAACTGCAAATTGCCTTTTTTATAATCTGTGCTCATTTCACTAAGGGAAACATGGCTTTTTTGTGCTTCATTTGTATTCTGCCTTGCTGTTGGACTCTCAGAACATAATTTAATGCAATTGATTCTAGAATATCTCCTTAGAGACTTCTAACTAGGTTGTTTAGCAAAAGCAAAATCAAACACTAAGAATCTTTGGTTTCTGCAGTTCATTTCTTCCCATGGGCAAAAGTAGTATTCATGGTACAGTTTGTAGTCTTGTTTAAAAAGTACAAGAAAATATTAACTGATGAGTAGATTTTCCTTGCTGCAGGTGTAGGTAACAAAGAACATTTATCTGTAATTTTTCAAATATGTATAATGTATTGCTAGCCATTGTCATTTTTCTGAGCCACTCGACGGTTTCATTCAGGAGTTTGGAGCAAAATGCTTTATTGAATGTTTTTCAAAACAATATTTCAGAATTCCCATTGTGGGGGACATTCTTAAAATAAATTTTATTCTTAGGCAGAACAAAAGCCATTCTGATTTTTTTTTCTTGCAGAATATCTTGAGTTTCAGCCATTTCTGTCTTCTGTGTGATCCTAGCCACTTCTCAGATCAACGTCTGAGGCTGTCTTGCCTACAGCCCTTCCCCTTTACTTATGTCCGCTTTACTCTGTGAAAGCAATCAGACTCACATTGTGTTCAGGCAGATTTGCCAAGGCGCTGGTTGAGGGGGCTGAATCACATCTGCTGGGTTTTCATTTCCGTAAACATTGTTCTTTCTTTGTTTCCCCTAACTTTGCAGTGCAGGGGGATTTTGTCCAGCAGACCTCTTCTTTGCAACATTGCAGAACTTTTGGTCAGAAACTGATACTCAGCCAGTGTCTTTGCAGCCCTCTGTGACCAAAGCCTTGTAGGGATTGGCATATCATCTTTGCAATGTGCCGTGAAGGTGTCACTCATATGTTGTCCGTCCTAATAGCATGCCCCATGAGAAAGGGTGCTGCTATGGTGTTTTCAGGACATCTAAGTGATGTTGCGATGGCTCGGCTCTGTGGCTCTGTGTGAGCTCTGCCCTCCTGGAGGGTTTTGTAGGCAGAACAGAGGTATTCCCTTTCCAAGGGACAGAGCAGTGTCTGGGTAAATGCAGCAACAGTAGGTGACTGAGAGGGCTCTTCTGCAAAAGTGCTACACCTTGATTGTGGCTGAAGATTTTGAAGTCTACTTTAGGGGACCGTTCAGCTGTGTCTGTATGGATTCTGTAGGCTCGGAACTGTGGCTGTCACTTGGAAGTGTCTTGTATTTGGAAAGGGACTGTGAGACTGAGTCTTGTAGGGATTTAGGGGTGAATGTGGCTGAAGGTGTTCATATAGGGCAGCAGTCAACCAGATTTGTTTGTTAGGATGTCCTTGAGGATCCTGAGTTGCTTTTTTGCCCAATGTATTTGTTCTTTGGGTTTACAGAGTCTTAGATGAATATCTGAGACACTAAGAATGACTTGAAGGAGATTCAGTTTTAAATTGAAGTTTATACATTTCTGGACCAGATTTGCAACAGATCTGCTGGTAAGCCCCTCATGGGCTTTTGTGTGGATTGCCATATGTGGTCCAGGAATTTTTTTTCTGCCTGTATTCCACTTCTGAGTGTTTTAACAGTTCATTTATTTATGGCCAAAATAAATTACACATTCAGTTCAGTTTTTTTGTCTGTCCCTAAATCTACAATGCATTTAGAATTTCTGTGGTGGTTTGTAAATTCTTCTGACGTCCTAAAATTAAAGCATCTTGTTTTGGAAGGTCCTGCTGGTGCAACCATTTTGTTTATTAAGCCTGTGTAAAATGCTGGTTGGTCA
Organism: Vanellus vanellus; assembly: GCF_965231255.1. Classification (NCBI taxonomy): domain Eukaryota; kingdom Metazoa; phylum Chordata; class Aves; order Charadriiformes; family Charadriidae; genus Vanellus; species Vanellus vanellus. The sequence continues at coordinate 16,980,400 of NC_138905.1, forward strand.
GGATTACCTTCTGTTTGTTTATTTTTTTTTAGACATAATTCTAAAATTGCAGACTGGAAAAGATGATGCCCTGCCTACATTTCATCATGTATATATTTCAGCATAATGTTAGGGAAAATTTAGGTTCTGAACTGAGAGGATTTGGGAGGTGGTTAAGATAGTATCACCTGGATTCAACCTACCTCGCTCTTTCTTTTCAGCAGTAGGACCAGTTGTTTCAGCAGTAGGACCAGTTGTTCCTTGAGTTCCCCGACCCCTGAGCTAGAATACAGGGATGGGGAGCAGAATGAAGCCCCTGTAATCCAAAGGGAAATGGTGAGGGACCTGCTTCAGCACCTGGAGGTGCACAAATCTATATGGCCGGATGGGATCCATCCAAGGGTACTGAAGGAGCTGGCGGAAGTGCTCACCAGGCCACTGCATCATTTATGAACAGTCCTGGATAACCGGGGAGGTCCCAGCTGACTGGAGGTTGGCAAATGTGACACCCATCCATAAGAAGGGCCGGAAGGAGGATCCAGGGAACTACAGGCCAGTCAGTCTGACATCGGTGCCTGGGAAGGTCATGGAGCAGATCATCCTCAGTGCCATCACACGGCACATGCAAGAGAACAGGGTGATCAGGCCCAGTCAGCATGGGTTTGTGAAAGGCAGGTCATGCCTGTCAAACCTGATCTCCTTCTATGACAAGGTGACCCACTTAGTGGACGAGGGAAAAGCTGTGGATGTTATCTACCTGGATTTTTGCAAAGCTTTTGACACCGTTTCCCATAGCATTCTCCTGGAGAAACTGGCTGCTCATTGCCTGGACAGGTGTACTCTTCGCTGGGTAAAAAACTGGCTGGATGGCCGTACCCAGAGAGTGGTGGTAAATGGAGTTAAATCCAGTTGGTGTCCAGTCACAAGTGGTGTCCCCCAGGGATCAGTGCTGGGGCCCTTTCTCTTTAATATCTTTATCAATGATCTGGATGAGGGGATCGAATGCACCCTCAGTAAGTTCGCAGACGACACTAAACTGGGGGGGCGTGTTGATCTGCTTGAAGGTAGATTGGCTCTGCAGAGGGATCTGGACAGGCTGGACAGATGGGCTGAGGCCAATGGTATGAGGTTCAACAAGGCCAAGTGTCAGGTCCTGCACTTGGGTCACAACAACCCCATGCAGCGCTACAGACTGGGGGCGGAGTGGCTCGAAAGCTGCCTGGCAGAAAAGGACCTGGGGGTGTTGGTGGACAGCCGGCTGAGCATGAGCCAGCAGTGTGCCCAGGCAGCCAAGAAGGCCAACACCATCCTGGCCTGCATGAGGAATAGTGTGGTGAGCCGGACTAGGGAAGTGATCATCCCCCTGCATGCAGCACTGGTGAGGCCTCACCTCGAGTACTGTGTTCAGTTTTGGGCCCCTCACTACAAGAAGGACATTGAGGTGTTGGAGCGTGTCCAGAGAAGGGCTACAAAGCTGGTGAAGGGTCTGGAGGACAAACCTTATGAGGAACGACTGAGGGATCTGGGGTTGTTTAGCCTGGAGAAGAGGAGGCTGAGGGGAGACCTTATCACCCTCTACAACTACCTGAAAGGAGGTTTTAGAGAGATGGGAGCTGACCTCTTCTCCCTGGTGACAAGTGATAGGACAAGAGGAAGCGGGTTCAAGTTATGTCAGGGCAGGTTTAGACTGGATATTAGGAAGCACTTTTTCACTGAAAGGGTTATTAAACATTGGAATAGGCTGCCCAGAGAGGTGGTGGATTCACCATCCCTGGAGGTGTTTAAGAAAAGGGTAGATGAGGTGCTTAGGGACATGGTTTAGAAGTGGTGGTGTTTTTATCAGGGTAGGTTAACAGTTGGACTTGATGATCTTAAAGGTCCCTTCCAACCTCACTAATTCTATGATTCTATGATTCATTTGGTGGGTAGGTGAAAACTGTGGTATAGAAGAAGGCTCTTGAATTGGTGCATGTCTGTCAGAGCAGTGAATTAGAATGACATCATTGTGTTTAAGTGTATATATTATGTCTCTGGTCTAAGAACATGGGAGATGGCTCTCCAGGAGTGGACACAGTTACCATTGAGCCTGGCAAGAGCTGACTCCTGCATCCCTGCGGCTGAATTTAATTCTGCCTCAGCCCTCTTTGAATCAAATGTAGGAACCTCATCCGCACACAGTGAATGGTGAAGAATACATTGACTACTAAGTAACACAATACTCCACAGTAAATAGAAGCTCAGTGAAAAGATTATTTTTTCATCTCTGTTTGTAATGGTCCAGCATAGTATTCCAGAAATGCGTGGGAAATCATGTGTCTTTGCTGAGTTCAAAAGCTACACACAAAAGTACAATTTATTACAAAGTGAATTGTCTCATTGTATACTCCAAATTTCATCAGCACTGCAAACACTTTGTAGTTAGCTTTACTTAACAGTATGTAGACTTTAAAACAGAGCCTTAAGAGTCCCTATCTTTTTATCTTTTTGGATTGCTTAGCATCATTATACTGCCTTTTTTAGATTTTACCTCTGCAAGTCATTGTGAGATTACTTTTTTTCCCCCTTATTTAGGGACAGGCCATGCAGAACTTGTCCTTAATCAGTCACAGTTCTGGCAGAAGCTGGTGGGACAAACTGCCTTTTTGGGGGACAGGGAAAGAGAAGCCCAGGGATTTCTGTGAGTGTGGCTCTGCTACTGTCCATGACAGGCTTGTGAAAGAGGAGGATGGGAAGAAGAGAGGGAGGCTTTAAGAGGTTTTAAGCAGTCCAGCATCATATTGGTGCCAGAGGAAGCTTGTTTTCAAGAATTTATCAGTGCTAGGAACTGGTCACAGCTCAACAAGTTGTCACATCTCATTGAAGCCTCAGTAATTGGCAGAGTGTGTGCTCTTACCTGCTCCTCTACTTCTCTGTCCCTCTTTTGCAAAGTAAAATGAATTTGTGTTAACCACCTCTTTACATTCCTCTTTTAATTAAGTGGTCAAGAAGGTAGCATGAGGGAAAAAATAAATGCCTGTGGGTGCTCTAGTGGGTAAGGAATCATGATTCAAATCAGAATTCAGAAACATAATTTTAAATAATAAATAATTAACAAAAATATGTAGTAGGTAGCATGAGTACTGTTGCTAAAGATATAACCACACAGTGTATATGTAGCACTTAAGGAATTAAAGAAGCAGTCAATATTTTCATAGTACATCAACAGTGTATCTGAAGGTAGTCTGATTTCTCCAGACTGTGCCCTGTTCCTATTCTGTTGGTCTTAAATGTGGGAGGAGGCTCCATCTCTGTGGAATTGATGAGCTTTAGCATATAATTCCTCCTAACATTTACTCCAGCTCTTCTTGATCTCCAGTGAGAAGTTTCAGCTTTTTCAGGTGTAAAGAAACACAGATTCTGCTCTCATTTCCTTAGTTCTCCCCCATTTGATACAAATGCCAGCAGAATTGCACACCTACATACTTGCAGGTTACCTAGACAACGCCACAGGAAGATTCCTCAATGTCTCTGCACTGTAAAGCTGCAGTAAAGCTGTAATCACCACTGGGTTATTGATATAAATGATTAATAAATTTCTTCCAGCTGTGTCTTACTGCCTTATTTGCATGGAGTAACGTCTCATGCAGTATCTGTTAGTTCCATAACTTTCTATCACGAGTCTCGAGTCTTCCTAGCACAGCACATATCTAAAACGTCCATCAGCATTTTCTCTATCTTTCTTGAGGACTGATTCACATTCGTAGAGTTAGGAGTGAATCTTAATCCACTGTGCTTCTTTCTTCTGGTCCATTGTTACTGTTTTTTCTTTCCAGCTTGCTTCTACTGTAATTTGGGTATTTTTGTGAGAGGTGCATGTTCCTCCAGCAGTGTGCATACTTTGTCTGGAATTCTGTGTGCCATTCTAGTAGAAGACCAACCCTGACCACTTTCTCAGTGGTCACAGGGGTGGTGTAATTCTTTATTCTCTCTCTCTTTCTATTTCTCATTCAAGTAGATCTCTAATATTGTTTTCCTTTAACAGCAGGCTTGTCAGATGCTAAAATGGAGACAACGAAAGATGCACTAGTATCAAATTTTGTTTGTTCTTAATCATTTAAAATTGATATACCTATATCTTGCTGTCTTCTTAATACTAGGACAGTATGGAACATAACAGTTTAAAAGGTTTATCTGGCCCTCCTAACTGTTTGGTTTTGTACGCATCTGCTCTGTTTCTGGTATTTTATCTGGGGTTCCTTTACAAGTCTTTTTCTGTCTGGCGTTTTTCCTTCTGTATTCTAAAAATATCCTTGGCCACTAAACAAAACTGCATCAGCTACAAAGATATATTTCCTCTCCTTAGCTCTATTGAGCAATGCAAATGTCTGATGTGATTTGCCTCAAGTAGTCCAAGGATATTTATCATGTGGATGAAACTGAACAAGAATATTTCAGTTCTAAATGATATAAATAATAAAGTGATAAAATAAAAGTAATTTTGACATTATAAGCCCATGACAGTTTGAAGATTATAGTGTGATTGAAATGTTATCTTAAGCATGGAGGTAGTTAGTAGTGGCCACTCACTAAAATGGGGTTGTTTCCTATGACAATTCTTGATTACCTAAACAATTTAATCTTGCAAAATCTTTGTGTTTCCTTTCAGACACCCTGTATTATTTATGAAAGTACGTGCATATGTAGTGTGTATTTATATGGTTCTTCTGTATTAGACTACTTGTTAGCGTGTGGTCTGTTAGAGAAGTAGCCCAGGTGAAGTGCTGTGCAAATATGCCTATGCAAGTTCTTTTGCCTCATCTCATTTACATTGGCTCAGATGTCTCTGTGCTATGTTGTATTTTGCACATCCTAATTTCTCATCAGCTCATACTGCTCTGTCTTTAACTATGATCCCTTTAGTTGGGTCTGCTGGAGTTAAACTGTGCTCTGCACATGCCAACACAATTGTCAATTGCCCTTCAGCATTTTGCTGATGGTACACCACCACATTGACTTGTTCCTTCAGTATTTTGCCATCAGTTTATGTCATGCTACATAGATATCTACTCCCTTGCATACTGCATCTATTTGTCATACTTATTGTTATCAAGTTCATGGCACTCCTTTTAAATATGTTTATTTCCAAAGTTCACCACTTATCTGACAGATGAGAAAAATGTCTGTGGTAGATAATGTTAACATGAAACATAACATAACATACTTCAATTACGCGTGCTATTTTGATATGTGTTTGCTTTAACAAATTGGCTGCTACTTTGTATCTTCTTTTTTCTTTTTTGAAATGAATTCTATGAATCAATTCAAGAGAGGTTAACTGAATATTCTGCTGTTCATTAAGAAGTGTGGCCTTGCATCTGAGAGGGCTGTTAGGCTATCTCCTCAGCCAGGGGACAGCTTTTCCCATTTCATCTTGCTGGGACTCATATAGAAATGCTTGCACTTCTCCTTCCTGATTCAAGGAAGTCCTGTCTTGTCTCACCTAGAATAGAAATGTTCTTGTCCTGCTGCCCTGTAGGATAGCTGAAGTTTTGTCTGCCAGGATCACTGGGAAACCTTTCCATTTCCACTGAAGGCTCACTCACAGCTGTAAAGTTCGAAGGTTTTTAATTAGGTCTATGTGCTGAGTGATCACAGGTGATGACAGTACGTGCTGGTAGCACATTGTGAACAAGATTCACCTATGCTGATAGTCAGAAGTGGAAAATGGCTTTATGGATTAGCTGCTATTCCCTCTCAAGCCATGCAATGTGCCTCCCTTACCGGCCAGATACAAGAGTCGGCTAATTAAAGCACAGCTTACAAGTCTTTTCTGTTATTAGGCAAAGAGTTGCAGAAATCCCAGACTGAAGGCTTTAGTCAGCTTTCTGCATTGGGGTTTAGTTTAGATTTAAAATGTATTTATATAAATCCAACACTAGTCTTAAAGGCTGCAGCTGAACTGATGTTTGTTAAGGACTTCAACGGGCTCTAGGGTTTTGGTCCCTCAATCCCTTCAGACTGGGGGCCTGTCTGGAGCAAGCTGTTGCTCTGGAAGATACCAAGGTAACTTAACGTGGGTGAGGAATTGAGTTGAGTTGATGCATACTCAACTTTTATTCCATTTGGAGACTAGTGCATTTCCTAGTGGACGGTTGTCTGAAGCACAGAAGCCAGTACCACACCTGATACAAAGACCCTTGTTGACAAGTTTGAATCTCCAGGGAAGTCCAGGCTTGATTTAATACGGAGATTTCAGTATCGTCTGTTACCTACTGGTGGTCTTTTCAGTTGAAGCAGTTTTTATTATCACCACCTTCTGTATAGATGGATGGAGCGATGTCATTCTCCAGACTCATGGAGTTGGCTCACTTACAGCACAATGCAGTCACTTAACTTGGTGCAAGCCAAGTCCCTTTTATTTGTGATCCGTAAAAGAACTTAAACATTCAGAGGATTAAGATCCATTCGGTAACTCATTGCATTCCTAGCAAGTCACAGATGCACAGTGGTACAATGTTAACGTACTGTCAGCTGCATGGCTGATTAAATACCGTGATACGTATGCAACTAAAAGGTGCAATCCATTCTTATAATCAAAGCAGTATCCCTCCTGTTTTGAATATTGCTTCAGTACTAAGCACATAAATCTTGTTTTGGCTCCTGCACAAAAGTGGATGTCACTAATATGCAGAACCTCCTCCATTTACGTTCTTTTGAGACGTTTTCGTCAATGTTAGAGAAGAGCTAAGTTTTTGTCTGCGAGGATACCCAGCTGCAGGAATATTTCTACTGGGATCTCTGGCAATCAGTTGCTCTGTGTTTTGTAACGTATTTTGGACACCTTGTTCTTGCCAGCCTAGCTTGCAGTGCTACCACCCTCCACTTGCTTCTTTTGATGGGATCTTGAATATCAAAAGTCCTCATTCAGCACTGATAATTACATGTCGTCTGTACCGCCTTTCCAGGCATCCGTGTTTGTGCCAGAGTGTTTATGGAACTTCATTTAAAAGCTGGGAAAACTAGGCTTTGAATTTTTTTTTAAGTACATTGTCAGGTTAAGCTTGATAAACATTTTATAAATATGAAGTCATTAAAGAGATTATAAGAACGGAGTATTTATAGGATATTTATATGGCTGGTATTTATAGGATCCATGCAGCAAAGCAACTGGCAATCTATTTAATCTGTGCTAGGTTCATTTTGCTCAGGCAAACAGCTCACTTGGCTTTAAAGTTTAGTTTTGGTAGCACTGCCAGGGAAACAGATTCACCTACAGGTTAACTGAGATCGCTGTGTAACTTAGCAGCGGTATGGACAAACTTGCTTGCTAGGGAGTAATCTGGTGGTTGCATGTACGTGACCTAGTTTCTGCAGAGAAGTGCCGTTACTGTGTCCAGCTTGAGCAGTTACCTCCAGCGTAGTGCCCGACATTGCAACTGTGCAACAAAGGGTCTCTGGCAGATGAACAGAATCGCAAATGTTTACTATTTCAATAATATTTTACCTAGGAATGTCAAAAAGCATGTTTCAAATGCCTTATGCATATCAAATTATGAGAAGCAATTTGGCTACATAACACTGGGAAGCACTGGGAAAAATAAACTACAAAACCTGCCTGACAAAAAGCTTGATATGAAAAGACTGAAAGGATGCTGTTTTTTGTGGGAGAACAACTGAAAGCTCTAATAATGACTGTATCATCTTCCCTGGGAAGAAGTCCTTTTCCTCCTTCTTACTACAATTTTCAATCAGAAACTCTCATTACAGTGCCCTATGCTTTTAAATATCCACATAGAAGACATATCCAGCACCTTCCTCTTGAGGAGAAGGTGGTAGTCTTTCCCATGCACTCTGGCTCTGCCTTTTGCCTGCCCTTGTGTGGTGGGCTCCAGAACTGTGTCCCAGCTCCTAGGTAAACTGGACCTTCAGCCCTCTCCCAGCCTCTCCATGGTCTGCTCACTCGGACTTATTTCTTAGGGTCTAGTGCTGTGTTCATGGAATCACGGAGTTTTCAGAGTTGGAAGGGACCTCTAGGGATCATCTAGTCCAACTCCCGTGCTAAAGCAGGATTGCCTAGAGCAGAGCACATTACTCAGAACTGCATCCAGGTGCGTCTTGAAAATCTCCAGATAAGGGGACTCCACAACCTCCCTGGGCAGCCTGTTCCAGTGCTCTGTCACCCTCACCGTAAAAAAGTAAAAAAGTTTTTTTCACCGTAAAAAAGTGTATTTGAACGGAACTTTCTATGTTCCAACTTGTGCCCATTGCCCCTCGTCCTGTCACTGAGAACCACTGAAAAGAGTCTGGTTCCATCCTTCTTCAACCCACCCTTTAGATACTTGTACGCCATAATAAGGTCTCCCCTCAGCCTTCTCTTCTCCAGGCTAAAGAGTCCCAGCTCTCTCAGCCTTTCCTCATAAGGGAGGTGCTCCAATCCCTCAATCATCTTAGCTGCCCTATGCTGGACTCTCTCCAGCAGTTCCCTGTCCCTCTTGAACTGGGGAGCCCCGAACTGGACACAGTATTCCAGTTGTGGCCTCACCAGTGCAGAGTAGAGGGGGAGAATGACCTCCCTCGACCTACTGGCCATGCTCTTCCCTATGCAGCCCAGGATTCCATTGAACTTTTTGGCATCAAGGGCACATTGCTGGCTCATGGATAATTTGCTATCTACTAGGACACCACTGGTTACAGGCCTCCAACTAGACTCTGTGCCGCTGATCACAACCCTCTGAGTTCTGTCCCGCAGCCAACTCTCAATCCACCTCACTGTCACCTCATCTAGCGCATACTTCCTCAGCTTCCTAATGAGGATGTTATGGGAGACAGTGTCAAAAGCCTTGCTAAAGTCGAGGTAGATGACATCTACAGCTCATCCAGCCGACCAGTTACAACATCATAGAAGGCTATCAGATTGGTCAAGCATGATTTACCCTTGGTAAATCCATGTTGACCACTTCCAATAACTTCCTGTTCCTCAACATGTTTGGAGATGACATCCAGAATGAGTCGCTCCATTACCTTCCCAGGGACAGAGGTGAGACTAACCGGTCTGTAGTTCCCTGGGTCCTCCTTCTTGCCTTTTTTGAAGATTGGAGTGATGTCAGCCTTCCTCCAGTCCTCAGGCACCTCTCCTGTTCTCCATGACCTTTCAAAGATGATGGAGAGTGGTCTAGCAATAACATCCGCCAGCTCTCTCAGCACTCGCGGGTGCATCCCGTCAGGACCCATGGACTTGTGAATGTCCAGCTTGGCCAAGTGCTCTCAGACCCAGTCCTCCTCAACTGAGTGAAAATCTTCCTCTCTCCAGACCTTCCCCTTTGCCTCCAGGGTTTGGGATTCATGAGGGACAGCTTTAGCAGTGAAGACTGAAGAAAAGAAGGCATTCAGTAACTCTGCCTTCTCTGTGTCCTCCACCACTAGGGCACACGTCTCATTCACCAGTGGGCCTACATTTTCCCTAGTCTTCCTTTTTCTATTGATATACTGAAAGAATCTCTTCTTATTGTCTTTAACTGCAGTGGCCAAGCTGAGTTCTGATTGAGCTTTGGCCCTTCTAATTTTCCCCCTACATAGCTTTGTTATATCTTGATAGTCCTCATAAGTTGCCAACCCCCTTTTCCAGAGAATGTAAACTTTCCTTTTTTTTCCTGAGGTCCAGTCAAAACTCTCTATTTAGCCAGGCTGGTCTTCTTCCCCGTCAACTTGTTTTTCGGGACATGGGTATGGCCTTCTCCTGTGCTTCTAAGAGTACCTGCTTGAAGTATGCCCAGCCTTCTTGGGCACCTTTGCTCTTCAAAACTGCCTCCCAAGGGACACTCTCGACCATGCTCCTAAACAGGCTAAAGTCTGCCCTTTGGAAGTCCAAGGTGGCAGCAGGCTGCCTGCAGGCTGAGGATTTCACCTTCTGTCCCTCCTCCAACTCACTGTGGTTTCCAAGGTAAATGTAAGTTTTATTCAGCATGGTCATTCTCTTCTGTGTTTCTTGGAGACAATGCAGTATTCACTAGTAACTACCCATCTTCCCGAGAGAGTATTAGCTATTTTTGTATACAAGTGTTCAAGCCCCACACCCAACAAGTTAAAACAATAAACTGTCAACTCATGCACCAAAGGTAGAATTTTTCTATGTTCATTTAGGCAACTAGAAGTTAGACATCCTTGTGTGAGCTTTATGAGTGAACTGTCTACCTCCAGAGAGCTATTCACTGTTGAAGTGCGCCAATGAAAGTGTTCATTGTCAATCCCAGTAAGAAAGGTATTTGAACTCTGTAATTCAAATTCCTTTTATTAGAGACAAGGAATAAGCTGATAGCATAGATAATCACAAAATGACAGAATGGTTGAGGTTGGAAGGGTCCTCTGGAGGTCATCTGGTCCAACTCCTGTCCTCAAGCAGGGCTGCCTAGAGCTGTTTGCCCAGGGCCATGGCCAGACGGCTTTTGAATATCTCCAAGGATGGAGACTCCACAACCTCTCTTGGAGGAACACACAACTTGTTCCAGTGCTTGATCACCCTCACAGTGAAAAATTGTTTCCTGATGCTCAGATGGCATCTCCTATGTTTCAGTTTGTGCCCATTGGCTCTGGTCCTGTCACTGGGCGCCACTGAGAAGAGCCTGGCTCCACCTTCTTTGCACCCTTCCTTCAGGTGTTTATGTACCTTGATGAGATCCCCCTGAGCCTTCTCTCCTCCAGGCTGAACAGTCCCTGCTCTCTCAGCCTTTCCTCATAGGAGAGATGCTCCAGTCTTTGTGGCACTTACATCCCATCAAATGCTGGGAACCCAGTGTTGCGCAGCATCAGATGGACCTCTAGTCACAGCATGGCATGCTGCACTGATCCCATTTGTGCTAAGGTTCGTTGGCATTACGGTCTATAGCACTCTGATAGGATTTTCTTAGAAGTAAACAATTCCATTTATCATTTCTACTGTCAAGCAAAAGGATGTTAGCATGAGAACACGCTGCTTCACTTCAAGATAAAGACAAGGACACACAGGTGGCATAATTGCCGATGCCAAGTGGGAGCTGCCTGCAGGCTCCTCTGTTATGATTAGCCGGCAAAGTTTATCCTGCAGCCAAGTGATAAGTGCAGCACAGCACAGGTCTGAAGGCCAATTTATATATGCAGCACAGCCCAACGTGGTGCAGCAAAGTATAGCACAGGCCTGTGCCCACTCAGGTCAACTGTTACACGGGTCACTAACTCCTCAATACACAATAGTCTTCCAGTTCAGACCGCTGCAGCTGTTCATCCTGTGTCCTAGGACAAACATCTAAGACACGAGACCTACTGGAGATACCAGTTGACTAGAGGACTCCACTGACTCCAAAGAGAGCCTGGAGTAACTAACTCAGACTTGGATGAGTAACTTTTAGGTGAGACGACTCTCTCCTGTGAATAATGCTGAGTAGTCCCCAGGGCACTGGATTTTCAGTTCTTTGGCTTTGAGTCATTTATTATGTCATGGTCTCATGGGAGCATGTAGCAGGTGGGTTTCTTTCTGCATGTGTGCACTAGCCTAGGTTAGATGGGAGCATGTCTTTCCCAAGAGGAAAGGCTTTTCCAGACTTGTTTATCTGCCTAGCATTTGGCATTAATTATACCATATCAATTTCAGTTTCTGCTAGAGATGACTACAGCTCCCTTGTGGCCCCTTCAGGTATCTATAACGCTTATAAAATGGCTATAACAGTGTTCCATATATCCATATATGTGGTGGAACTCTGTATTCTGCACTGTCATGTTCTGTCCTGTGTAATGCAAAGTGTTTCACAGAGGATTAGGGAGTGAAGTCAGTGCAGCGTGTGACTTCCCACGTGTTGGCAGGGTGTCTCACTGGTGACACACCATTGCTCTAGTACTACTGGCATATTCATATCCCAGTGCACGCAAAAAATATTGCCACAGACAGCTAAGCATTGTAGAAACCCAGAGCAAAATCAGCCTCTGCTCTAGAAGCCTCACTGTCTACACTTCTTCTCTGTGAAGTAAAGGTGTCACTTCTCATCTGCAAAACTGTGAATAATTTGGGATCTTTCTAAAAGAGGGAAATTGCCTTGCTCATTGTGTTACATTGCTGTGATAAAAGTCAGAAACACCTCTTAGGCTGCGGTATGCCTGGTGGGGCTGGCAAGCTAGATTCTTGTCCAGAACAGCTCTTTGTTCTTTCTTCAATTAATTGATCTTTGTGACCATCGATCCAAATAATCCTTTTATCGTCAGGACTGCCAGAGGTATGAAAAGACTGGGCCTGCAAAAATTGGATGTTTAAGAAAAGGAGAGTATTTTTCCTTCGTTTGTCTGGCTGGTTGATTTGATTCATTGCAGGAGGTATAATTATTTCAGATTGCATTAGCTGCTTGTATTTTGTAGAGATTGTCTGTGTTTGGGGTTTTTTTTAAATTCTACATGCGTTCCTGTGTTCTTTCTGTTGTCTCTGCCTATCACAATATACAAATAGACTGAACTGTATAATTTTGAGAATTGTTCACCTTAAGCTTTTATGCCATCTGACCAGTTCTAGTTATATTGTAAGTGATCTTGGTTATGGTGAATAAGTAAATCATGAGATAAGATGATACCTGAGTATGAATAGCGCTTTAAATTAAGGCTGCTCTTCCCTCTCTGGTTATTTTTCCTCCCAGATTATTTTCTTACAGAGATGCGTATAACTTCTTTGCAAAGAAAGCCACAGAGTGATTAGGGTGATTTTTTCAGTCTTTGATATCAGATTCTAATTATATGCCTTGAGAATTCAGTCTTTCATACTGTGCATTTCATTTCCTGTTAATTATGTTAATGGCTATAAGCTGATTACATTCCACTCTGGTAACTGATCTATCTGAAATATTTAGAGGATGTTCATGGCTAGTTCTGTATAAGTGGAGTGGAGAGTTCAGTGTAGGGTATTTTAAAGAGAGATCAATTATTTATATCTTTAGAAGCGTTGCTGAAACTTTAGCTGGTCCTAAAATCCCTTGAACTAGATGCAGTGCAATAAACTGAGCCTGTTGCTTTTTTAACATTTTGCTAAATACTATTTTATTTATTTTTTAACTCTTTGGTGATACCACCTTCTGTGTGAGAGTAGTGGATACAGCACTACTCAGAAAGAATTTAATTCACATTCATTCGAGACATTTTATTTTCTCAAAGTTGTAGTGGTGGTGCCATCATTAGTTTTTTTGCTGTTTATTTTACTAATGTCATCAAAGAACTATTAGGAATCCAGATCACTTTACTTAGTGGAGGTTGGCATTTCTGGAGCATCACTGTTGATCAAGCTTTGCTGCTGTTGAAAACCATGGAGTTTTTACTATTGACCTAATCCGGAGCATGGCAAGAACTGGAGTTCTGCTGAGGTGATTCCAACTGAGGTATTACACCGCCTAAAAATTAGGATCTTGGCACCAGCAAGGTGATGGGAAGTTCTAAATATAGGTGGATTCCCTAGACAGTCGGGCAGAGATTTAGGGCTTTTGGAAAATTATCCAAAACACTTGTGTGGTAGGTAAAGGGAGCCACCTAGAGTTAATCCATAGGAATCTCCAAATATAAATATGTCTGAACTCTTGCTTAAGTTTAGGTGCCAAACTGAGAGCTAAACATTAAACCTCTTTATCTATATTAAGCCCTCTCCTGAGAGCAGGCACCTAAGTAAGATTAGAACCCCCTTTAATATGTTTTTACAATGCTACTGAAGGGTTAGGATAGTTACTGCATTTTATATTAAAGAGCATTAGGGAAAAAAAGGATAACATAAATAATATACAGCACAGGGATTGGTACTTAAATCTCTCTCCTTCCAGTTGAGGACTCTGACTGGTTTAGTATATAATTAGGCTCTTTCAATAACTCTCTTTTCAGAGACATGATTCCTGCCTCTTAGCAGCAGTTTCCTTGCTTTGGTGGGAAGATTAGAAGGTGCCCTCCCTTTGACTCCTCTTTAGCCTGGATTCCAGCCTAGAAAAATGGGAATCTGATGCCCTGCAAGCTGAGAAGAACTTAGCCTGAACCCAGTTCTTGGAAGAGATTTGCTAACCGTTAGCTTGTCATACACCCCCTCTAGTAGCTGTAGTGTTTTGTGCTGGACTTCAAACTCTTGCTTTCATATTCCATGCTGTACTGGACCATTCTGGGGAATTAGACAGCATTTGGGCACATCTGTAGACATGAGCTGTGCCCTTAGCTTTCTGGACCAGAGGTTCTTCAGTGCAAACACCGACTCCTTAAGATCTTCCAGGTTTCCTGGGAAGATACCTCCATGGCTGGAGCTTGGGCTGCAGCATCTTCTTCTTGAATAGAGGTGCCTAAATTTGGAATACATTTTATTTTAGATGTCAAAGCAAGCATTCTGGATTGCACTCTGAAACCATCCCAATCTCCTTTGAAAGTCCAAGCTGCAAATTATCTGAAATGGAGAATCCCAGGTGTAGTGTTGCCCTTTCTCTCCTATTTGGGTACATTAGAGAGGCATCTGGTCAGCCAGAGACAGAAACTTAAAAGGTGGGTCAGTCAAGAGTTTACAGTTGCATTACACATAATTTTCTAGAAGATAAAGCTTTTCCCACATAACTTTGCATAGCTGTGAGAATAATAGTGCAATAATAACTGCAAACACAGTTGGACAGCAAATGGCAAGTCAGGTCACAGAATCACGGAATCACGGAATTTTCAGAGTTGGAAGGGACCTCTAGAGATCACCTAGCCCAACTCCCCTGCTAAAGCAGGATTGCCCAGAGCACATTACTCAGGACTGCATCCAGGCGGGTCTTGAAAATCTCCGGAGAAGGGGACTCCACAACCTCCCTGGGCAGCCTGTGCCAGTGCTCTGTCACCCTCACCATAAAGAAGTGTTTCCGTGTATTTGAACGGAACTTCCTGTGTTCTAACTTGTGCCCATTACCCCTCGTCCTGTCACTGGGAACCATTGAAAAGAGCCTGGCTCCATCCTCCTTCAGCCCACCCTTTAGATACTTGTACGCCATAATAAGGTCTCCCCTCAGCCTTCTCTTCTCCAGGTCCTGATTGTTCTGTCTGGGGCTTGCATATGGGTTCCAGGATCACAAGCCACATGTTTTTGAACTTTACCTTCCATGAGGAAGTGTTAATCGTAGCCTTTGCCAAGGAAGGTGAGGTGAGCTTTAGACTGTACCTGGAAGTAGTTCCTTGGGCACTTACGTTGGACTAATATCCCTTAACTTCTGATGCCAGCCACTTAATTAAGATATATTTTTGATCCCCTTCTTATTCCAGGGGGGCTTATACTTAAGACTGACCATCCAGCTTTCTTTATAGACTCTCAAAGTGCATGTTGATTAGTTGCTGTAATTCTTTAAAATATTATGGATGTCAGAACAGGTTATCAGTTCTGCCAGCACAATTTATTTTGCATGTAAGATGAAAACACCTTTGAATACATTTGGGAAGTATTTGTAAACATTTCAAGTGGATACGGCCTGTTCTGATTTTGGAACCTAAATTTCTTTACATCTAAGCAAGTCATCTTCCTTAACTTGCTGCCCAAGAGTGAAGCCCTCTGCTCTTCAAAGACATCGGTGAATTAAGAGATGTTAGTACTGCCTGGTTACAGTGTGCAGTGTTAATCTACCCTCCCTTTGCATTATACTTCCCTCTTTAAGCCTAACAGCTTCGACATGTAAGTTCTCTTTGATTGGATAGTGATTGGTATGTACTCCAATATGTTTTGTAGCACTTACCCCCTTCTCCCTCCCCAAAGCTAACAGCAATAAAGAGCAACACTTCCCTTTCCTCCCTTCTCTAATATTTTGCCAACATTGTACACAATGTCATGTGTCAGTAGGACACTGGGGAATTGTCCATACCACAGGCTTCAAACTGCAGCATGCCTTCTTTAAAGCCTGCACTGCGAGGGGGAAGCCATAAGCCTTAGCAATGATGGCTTGTGACACCAGAATGAAGTTACAACTCTGCAAAGTGAAGCGCGAAGTGCACCAAACAGAGATTGATGATGCCATAAAACCATCAAACTGACTGAAAAAAGATCAGTTTATGAGAACTGAAAGTGTCCCTTCCAATAAATGCCTTGAAATTCCAGAAAACCGGACAAAAATCAGTAAGTTTCCTTAGCTTTCTGGAGCTTTGGTACGAAAGCTTTAAAAAAGTACTACTGATCTTAAATCCTGTCTCTCAGAAACAGTATAGGAATCATTTTTCAGAGAGCAGAGAAAGAAAGAAAACAATTGCAGAGCTATTAAATCAAAGACATGACCTGTATACGGCAGAGGAGTTGCTTTTGGAGTCTCTAGGAGTGCTTTCGTTGAGACTGGAACCCAGACACGCTGGCTGAAAGGAAAAACTCCATCAGAAATCAATTAAGTCCAGTTAAACTCAAGTATTACTTCGGGATAAAAAGACTGTTTTTGTTTTTTGAACTGCTGAAAATGTAATGAAAACCGTATTTTAACAAGGAGCTTACTGGCAAAGCCAAAATTTCACTGTTGCTGTATCCAGTTACCCAAACTTCTTACTATTTAAATGTCTTGCTATAACACACATGTAACCTCGACTACAATAACATCTGATGTTTAACAGGTTTTAGTGTATCTGACTTTGTGGTGCCCATGGTATGTAAGGAAGTTAGTGTCTTCAAGTTACAGATAGAGAAATGTGGTTTAGTATGAGATTATGAGAGTATGAGTTAGATGAGAACTCATCTAACTTTAGCACTTTAGACGTTAGATAACTAAGTTGGTTTTCTGGGCTCTGTCCCCCATTGAGGGAGTAGACACCCCCAGGAGACAATCCATCCCTACCCTAAAATAAATGGGATGAACCAGCCACAGAGGTGCCTCTCTTTGTTGTCAAGAGTTGCACCCCCAAACGAGACATCTCATGCCAATTAAGATGAAGTGTCCCTTCAGGGATGTGAGTGGCTCCCTACAGGATGGGGGAAGCAGAATGTGCTCTCCCACCTTCCGGGACAGGCCCATAACCATAATCCATGTTTTCTCTCTGCTAGTTAGTCAGTAATTGATGGGGTTTGCTATTCCACTGCAGGCTGGGCTTTTCTTTAATTTTTACAAAGTAGGTGGGGAGAGGCGTGCACGGTAGTACTGCTGTGTTTAGATGGGAGGCCACAAGGAAAATCCAGTTGTACCAGAAAGCGGTGCTGGTGACTCAATAAACGGCATGGCAACAAGTGTCTTGGTGTGGTGCTTCTGAGCATTGCCTTCCCGGTTGTGCTGCAGGTTAAATCTCAGAGCTGCTAGTCATTACAGGATCATACTTCACAAGAGCAGAGTATTAAACCCCAGACAAATTATATGATAGGTAACTCTGTCCTCCTGGCCCTTACCTGCAGTTTCACCCAAATTACGCAGTCTTATGCACAACCTGAGCTCAACTTTTGTGAGCCCAGGTGGAGTTGCTGTTCTTCTGTCCCAGAGATGGCAGCAGTCTGGAGCAAGTGAAGTGATTTCTACATATGCAAAAAGTAAAGCACTTTGGGATTTTATATGGAGATCACTATGGAAATGTAATATAGCATTATTTCATGAAGTTACATAATTTTTAGAGTTGAAATTTTGCAATATCCACATTAATGTAAATGGTTCACTGCACTTGATGCTCGTGTTCATGCAGCAGCCCAGAGCGGTACTCTTCCCACATTAAGCACAAAGCAGAACAATAAGCAAAGAGGAGCAGCAATGCTTGTGTCTGACTTGTGGTTCTGGTTTTGCTTCATCTGGGAGATGACCAAATATTTGTAAGTGGTTCAGATCCCCTGCCCTTCCCACCCTCACCCAGCTGGTGCTGAAAGTAGTTTAACTACGGGCGGGTACAGACAGTTCACCATGGATGTCTGCAGCACTAAAACCAATGCAGCTGATGCCAGCTTGAATGTGACTGTCAGTTCGCGTTGCAGCTTTAGTTCTGTAATTCTACATCTGTTGCATTATGAATCCTTTCAAATTACTCTGTGGTGTATTTTAGGGACTCTCAGAATAACAATGGGTAGATCCACCCCTTCTGCAGAGACACATCCAAGGGAAGGGAAGAAATCATCTAAGGTATTAACGCATCTCTGTCAGGGAAAGCCTCAAATGCATGGGTGAAACCTTCTCACCACGCAGGTCCAGAGCTCTTCAGGCTGACCCCTCGTCAACATGCTGTGAAGTTGTTGGAAGCAGTTCTCTGTGACAAGAGCAAGCTGCCTGGAAGCCTCCTCGTTGCTGGCCCAATTTTAACTGCTCCTCTCTGTCATCCTCCCCTGGCACCACAGCTTTAATAAGACTAGTATTGTTTGGCAGATGAACCCAGAGGGAGATAGTGTAACTCTTGGCACAGAAAGCAGGGCAGAGTCTGGAGCCTGACAGTTCTTTGGTTCAGACCTTCCTCTGCAAACTCTAAATCTCACAGATCATTCCCGGGTGTTTCCATCTTCCAGGGGCTATCAGCACCGTCTGTGGGACAGGATGGATATTTGTCCTTCGCAAGAAATCCCTAGAATAAGAGCAGCAAAAGAGATGGTCAAATACACATCTTAGTTGCCTTTGCTATTCCAGCCTGAGCGGCCTGCTATCTTTCAGAGAGCTGTAAAACTTTGTTTAGAGACTTAGGAGGATTTTTGGGGCCTGTGCTGTACTGGAGGCTGGGCACACCTCATGACATTGTGGAGACTGTCCATAGCCATTCCGGGGACACGGCCGTGACTGAGGACTCTGGCTCCAAAGCGGAGGCAGCTTGTTTTAGTAAGATGGATGGTATTACCTGGTCTGGGAATGTGGTGATTCAGAATGTGTTTCACATACAGCTCAGCCTTGTGCTTGGCAAAGGTAAGCTGATGCTGGGAGGTTTAAGCTGATCGGCTTCTCTAATGTATGCCTTTTTGCAATTCAGAAGTGTTACACTGGCTTCTAAAGCCAGCTAAGTTATGCCCAGGCCCAGTTCTGCAGTCTAGAATGGCCCTGTACAAAGGAGGCTTTTGGTGCTCTCCTGCCTGACTTGGGTGTCTCCTGCTGCACCATGCAAGTCTTTCACAGTCTGAGCTGCAATGTTTTTGTTACAATTTGCTCTTAACATGTGAGTGTTTAATTCGATTTCTAAATCTCTAAGCATACCAAACCTTGAATACAGCGTAGAGTTTCCCTGATTCTGAGTGAAATCATTCAGAATGGGCTATGAAGTAGATGTTTATTCTGCCCGATCTGTCATTTTGTTTTCATGCTAATACTACCCCTGTTGCTATGCTATAATCGGCTGTTATGGAAACAATACCTTGTCCCTAGGGTAACTTTAGAAAAACATTCACCCACAATGCACCCACAGATAAATCCAGTTTTAGCAACATGGTGTTTAAAGCATTATAATATGCTCATAGAGCATCATCAAGATGCGCTCGCTTGGAGCCAGCTCCAGATTACCGGTTTCTCTGTATTGTTTCTCAGGCCCTACATGTCCATTGGAACGCTACGTGATCAAGTCATCTATCCAGACTCAGTGGACGACATGCATGAGAAAGGCTACCAAGATCAGGATCTGGAGAGTATCCTGCATATGGTTCATCTGTACCACATAGTTCAAAGAGAAGGAGGTAAATTGTATATTTTCGTAAAAAGGTTTACAAAATCAGTTCCTCATGTGTGTGTCTTAGTGTGACTGAACTTTACTTACTGAACTGGCAAAACTGGATCCAGACATTTTGTGGTTGTGGGAGCTGCACAGTCACATGGCTGTTGCTCCTGGTGCTAACAGAGGGAGAAGAGCTAAGTGCTCCTCTCCTCCCCAGTAAATCCTTGCCGAAGCTGAACATCCTTGTTCTCTTGTAATAGCCAGTCTTTTCATGATATTGTGAGATCAGCGACCTTCTTTCTTTTTCTTAGAAAATGTGACCTGCCTTAAAACCTTGTAATGTCACTGACTACATCAACTCAAAAGCATGTGAATGAAAGGAGAGTCAGGTCTGCTTTCACCTCCCTGGTTTGTGTGATCAGCAGGACTATGTGCCATAGGAAAGAGTGTCTGATACCACAGCACCAGGGTGAACAAGTTAAAAATAACCAAACGACACTGGCTGGCAGTAGAGCGTTGCCATATACGACTTGCTGGTTTAGTTGCCATTTGTTCTCAGTGTTGTTTGTCCTAAGAGTAGGGGACAGTGTAAATACACTGGCATAGTAAATGTCAAGATTCTAAAGGCTTTTCTTGTGTCTAAGGAAGTGGAGCATTTCATGGCGCTTTTTTTGGCATAGCAATAATTTTCATCCTTTTGTTCCCACCAGCCACTAATCTCTAGTTTAAATTTCCTCCCCATCATTATGCTTTTAAAACAGATGTAGGACAGAAGGAGGATCTTCAAACCCTTTTAAGGAGATGATGTTGGCAGTTCTTTTTGACAGGGTACTTCGGGTCCATTGCCTTGTAATGTGTGTGCTTGGTGTCTCTCAGGATCATTCTGACAATAGAAAGTAGTTCTTCAGCCATTGGGAATACCAAGGCAATGTCTAAATTCCCATTCCTGGAGGGCAGCCTGTTGCTCTGTTCAAAGGCTGAAAGTGTATTTTGTTTTTGAAGTATGCATGGACTGGTGTCTTTTCTGTGCACTTTGGAGTGGGGAGTGGTAATCATTTACAGCAGCAATTGTATACCTACAAATTCGTAATATTATTCAGATCTGATACTATGACACAAGAATTGAAAAAGTGGGCAGAGCGCTAAACTCAGTGACCGGAATAATTGCAGAGAAGGCCTCTACTCCCTACACTGACATTATAACTATTCCTGTTAGTATTCCTGAGTCACTTCACTAGGTGAAGTGCCCAGATTGCAGAAGAACAAGCAGATGTGTTGGAATGGGGAGCTGGAAAAGAAGGAGGAGTTAAATTGTCAGTGGCAAGAAGCCACTGTGGAGTGTGCATTCATAGCGTGCTGGTACTTGTAGATGTACTGAACAACACATGACCCTCAGTGGCCAAAACCATATCCCCAGCAGCCTCAGAAGGCACGTCATTGTGGTTTATAACCCTGCAGCTGCAGCATGGAACTGATGATGGGGCAGTTACTGTGCTCCACATACGAGGTGCTGTTGGCTAGGGTCAGGGTTCTGTGTCGCCAAACTGAAAACACCCAGGTTTGGATCCGTCTTGCTCTACTTTCTGTGCCAAAGGACAGTAGTCCTCTTTTACTGCTGACACCATTCTTGCTCGTCTGCCTGTCAGACTGTGCATGTGAGACACACACAATCTATGAAAAAGTGTAGACGATGTTGTTAATGTTCACTGGTGCTCTATTGAAACTCCACTCATGATAAGGGCACACTGTGTGAAAGTCTGCCCAAACAAACAAACATTAAAAAAAAAAACAGTCTTAGGTACTTTGCGAGCTAAAATGACAGAAGTGGGCAAAGCCGGAAAACAGGAAGAGATTACCACATACCAGGAAGTTTTTAGGACCATAATACACTTACTTGTTCCTTTTTCTCCTTGAGCATTTGCAGGAGACAAGTGCCAAGGTAGGAGCAGAGAGGAAATCCGTGACGTATGATTTGACACGTTATGTGGATTTCATTTACTTACATATTCTTTAGAGCTCCCTCAGTCTGGGACAAAGACTCATATTCTGGTTTTTGAACCAGAAAGACAGAGAAATACTTCTTGAAAGTGAACAATTGAAATTTTTGTTTATACATAGCTGAATGTTGGGGGGTTTTATTCCAATTTTTATTTAATTCTTTTACTTAAAATCAGATGTTTAAACTAAAATGATTTCTATTAAAAATGAAACTTTTTTTCTTTGCAAAGTAACAAAAAATCCCATATAAAGCTTGTAGAACAAGGGATTTGCCTCAACTGCTTTGATGGTTGACAAACACTGGCATTTTCCAATAGAAAAAAGTTTTGCTGAAAAATTTCTATCAAGTTTCTAATGATATATTATATGCACTTTTTGAAAATGTACAACATCTGAAAAAAAAAATCAATGAAACCATTTTTAGTTACTCAGATTCTTGTGGATATATGGGACATGTCCATGCTATTTTGAACCGTTTCCATAAACTGTCCATTCTAAGAATGGAGCTAACTATCTGCCCATCATTAAGTTATAGAAATCTAATATAATTCTTCAGTATTTTTTTCTGTAGATCCTCTTCTCCTTCAGAGCCTTACCTCTCTTCCCTTTTCACCTATCCCCTGCAGTATTAAGCCTCTACCGGACAGCAGGGTCCTTAGGGCATGTCCCTGTTGTGCTTTAATTGACCACGAATGTCATGTGTGTATAATACGATGCTCTGCAGTTTTGTGTTCTGCTCCCTGTGGGCAGTTATGAAAAAGCTAGATGGAGCCAGAAGTGCGCAACTCTGACTCAGTTTATTTGTCCTGGTGTAACTTTATTGTCTTTAGATGAATTACTTCCACATTGCATCAGTACAAGGGTCACCAGATTCCAAGTGTAAAGTAGCCGACAAGAGCCTGACATTGTTCTTGTTGCTGCCAATGGCAGAAATTCCTCTCTTTTTCTAGCGATAAGGTTTGACCCAGTTAGAAGTAAATAGAATGGTTACAAGAATAAGTAGCCCAGTTTGGCATTTAGTGTCTGTGTTACCCTCATGAAACTTTTTTCAGGCGGTAGCAACAGAATACATCAAAACCACTGAAACCACCAAAATAACATCTCCTCCCCACCGCCACCATTCCAGATGTCCCTGAGCCCAAGCCCTAGAAGAACCCAGCGCAATGGCTGTTGTCAGTAGCCCTCCTTGCTGCTGGGGGCGGAATTTCCTTCCCACTGAGGCCCACGCTGATGTTTTTCTCGCCTGCTGGATATTAGAGGGATGCCATTTTGCTACTTACTTTTATATTATCTAGTAAGGTGCCCTATCAACACCTGCAAAGTTGCTAGCTCTACCAGAACAATAATTTCATACAAAATGAGGATAGCAAAGAAGGTTCTATTCAGCATGGGTGGTGAAAAGGTGTGTCCAGAAATCATGGGTAATCACGTGGAGATGTGCAAGGGATATAGATAAAGTGGTTCCTTTCTGACCTGCTTTGAAAATCTGTGTCTATTTAGCAAGTGCCAGTGGTGAGCAGCCTTAGGCTGCTGATAGCCTGTCGCATGAGAGGAGCCGTGAGTACGTGTAGCAGCACGCTGGATGCATGGCCGGGCCTGGCAGCTTGGGGCTGGTGACATTACTGAACAAGTTCAACCTGTTTATGGTTTCTCAGCACCCCTGATTATAATTATTCTGCATTATTTTGCACACTTGTCATATCTTTGGGTCTTGTCCAGGGAACCTTTGTGCTAGGCCATGCAAAACACACAACCAGCACATTTCCTCTCTCTGGGATTTTTTTCATCTGATCATTTTAGCTCTGGGTTTGCTTTTGTTACTGGTATGAGCAGGAACTCTGGAGTGCTCTGATGGTTTTTCCAGCGGCTCTGAAATCCAGAGACACAAATCCCTGCAGTGTCACGCTGAGCTGAGGCTCACACCATCAAAGAGATGGTCTCTTTGTTCCTTCCTCAGCTAAGGCTTGTCCTTGCATATTCATCCTGCTCAGCACCCGCCCTCTCTTCCATTTTGACAACTGCCTGGGGACGTGCGCTGTGCAAGAAGCCTCCGTGTTCAAAAACCCACCAGGGGTGGACTCTCTGGCTGTAGTGTGCTGTAGTAGCCTTTCTCCTGTCATGAAGCTGTAACACTCCAGTCCATGTCTGAGGAGCTGCATTGGAATGTAGATCTGGAAAAAGAATTTTTAAGTGTATATTTTTATGGCAACTGAATGCTCTGTCTTGCATGAAAGTTGGAGGATTCACAAGGGTACAGAGCGCTACAGGCCCAAGATATAATCCTATTTTGGCAAATTCAGATTGCTTTTTCTTCCAGAAAATTGAGGTAAAAGGAATTATAAAAGAAGCCATGCAAAAAAAATGAAATGCTGCTATCATAAGGCTATCACTAGTTTCTGCTGACAGCTCTATGTATTTCTACTGCTGTTACTCTGCCCAGCACATGGCACATGTTCTTTGCCTTACTGGTGGCAAAAGGCATTTCTGTGACATCCAGTGTTCATCACATCTACATCATACCATGTGCAATCAAAGGCTTCGTGTAACAAGAAGCTGGGCGAGGAATCTGGACGCTGATAGCCAGGGTTGTTTGTACCTACTGAGAGGTTTGTGCTGCGTTCATGGGCAAGCCATTTCATTTCTTCATTTGTAAAGTGGATGTAGCTATGGGCGATGTAAGCCACTGACTTGGCTGATATTTTCAGAACAATAATGACCTTCACTGAACTGTGTCCCGTCAGCAGGAAGAAAAGAGAAACAAGTAGGTGCATTATTATCAATGTGCAATAGGGAATCAGTTTATTGTGAGTTACAGTGCCTAAGTCTTCAGAGAAGATTATTCAGACATTAGAAAATAATTTTTAAAAAGGATAATATTAAAATGGATCCTTCCTTATCTGTTGTTTGAGACATTCCAAGTGGCAGATAGGAGAGTTCAGGGAGGGAGCTAGGTAGGAGGAGACAAAATGCACTTCTAATATTCAGTTAGAATGTAAGTTGAAGTGACCACAGATATACTGGTAAATGGAGGCTAAATCTTACACCTTTAAGGGAAATAATAGAGTGATTTTGCTCATAAGATGCTGCTGCTTCTTGAACTTTGTTCCCTTTTTGTCCTTTAATAAGCCTTTATAAACCAGCTCATCTGGAAGAAACTGTATGAGCGCAGGCACTGCTTCCCCAGGCACGTGTGCATGCACCCCCACACCCACACCCGATTTCAGATCCAGATCCCAGGAGCTTGTCTATGTTCTCAGCTTAGAAATAATAGAATATAAGCAGCAGCCTGAATGTTGCCTTCAGAAACGTAGCTGTTTCTGTGGCTTTCATGAAGGACCGTTCCCATCCCTTGCCCCTGCAACCCTTTGCCAAAAAGGAGCACTCCAAGCATTTTACAGTCTTTTTTGGAAGCTGAGGGTGTTGATGGAACATCACTCCAGCTCTCTGTGTGGTCCCAGCACTGGGACTGCTCAGCAGCAGCAGCCTCTGTGTATCTATTTCCTTTACCAGAATTCATCCAAATGGTGGTTCAGTTAATCATTACACAGCTCCGTCTTTGCTAGGAGCCCGCTGAGAGAAAGCACTGCATGTGCTCCACAGGGTGGGGGTGCACACCGTGATCCTTCAACACGAATGGAAGGAAATGAAGGAAAAACAATAGGATGACTAAAGGTGATGTATTTCTGGTGTGTGCATGCCTGGTTTTTAAATCTAGCTATAGACACATATATTTAAAAAACATGACATTATATTTTACAATTTTATGTAGAGAAAATTCTTAGAATTCAGTCTCTAGCATTATCAATTCCTGTTTTCAGTTACTCAACCTCTCACCAGGTGCTTCACTGAGGGTTTTTTCAGACCTACCAAGCCTTGGTGTAGCAGCCTGGCAGAGCACTCCCCAGTCTCCTGCACCGTCACAAGCCCCACTCATCTCACCTTTGGCCAGGTGTCAGAAATGGCACAGCCCACCCTCCTCGCTTGACCTTATTTATAGTCTTTTCTAGCAAATGTTTATTTTCAGGTGGGCAGTGGCAGAAAAGGGTGTTGGGTTGTGTTGTTAATTTTTAAGTTACAGTGCTGGGCTGCTTTGGAAAAATGTTCTCTTCCTTACTCGGCCCCGTTCCAGCTGCCCGTCTCATGAATAGGTGATCTATTGAGGCAAATGCCTTACCAGATTTTTTTTTACTCTCCCTTTTCAAAACTCATCTATTTTGCTAATCTATCCGTCAGGATTGTTTGATTGAAAACTTACTTTCAGTAGGGTAATTTGGTGTTTGAAGTTTTTCATTAGTGGGAATGAATCATGCCAGAGTACTCACAGAAACACCAGTCTGCCAAGAGATCGCAGATAAAATGCATCATGCTCCCATTGCCTGGGTCTGAAAGTGATGAAGAAAAAAATCAGTTAGAGGTCGTGCAGCAAATTAAAGAAAGATACACAGTGTTACAACGGTTGTGGGTCATTTCTAAATACAAGGTAGCGGGAAGTTCCTAGAGAAAACCCTCCTGTCCGTATGCAGTTTTGTCTGTCAGCTGCTTGTCTGTGTGCACAGAATGCACCCCGTGTCTGCATCGGTGTTTCTGTTGAGTTTGCTGACAGTTCCTCTTTGCCTCCAGTAGTGAGTGGAGTCTGGCACTGCTCTTTATGATTTTTACACTTCATTTCTTTGAATTTGTTTGTAAATTTCCACTCACACCTTTCAAGAAGGAATAGCAAATTGTTCTATAAAACAAACATGACAGAAAAAAAAATATTAGTTATACACAGGTAAGAGGTGCTTTTTCGAAAAGATGGTAAGTAAAGTTTTTTGACAATACTTACATGACCAAGAAGGTTAAATTCCACTTTCAAAATTGATATCGGGACATTTTTCCAACTGAGTGCCAGTGGAAAGGCATTGAGGTATTTCAGAAAATGTGATCCAGAATCCTGAGCTGTCTCTTCAGCAATGGAAATAGTCTTTATGATTTTAGTTGCGGATTTTAGAGATGTTGCAAGTGAAGATGCATTTCCTTCATAAGTTTACATTGTCCTGATGTGTTTTGGTTGCATTTTTTTAAAAGGCTGGGATGCCATCATGGATTGGAAAGATGTCTTATCAGGAGGGGAAAAACAAAGGATGGGCATGGCTCGGATGTTTTACCATAAGTAAGCGTTTTGATTTGTTCTTTAAGTAGCATCTGAAAATGAGGAAGAGTTTTGGAGATTTGCTGTAATAGTTTGAGCAGTAGTAGACTATAATCATGCAATATGCAGTACTGCTAGATGGTTGCATAGGACCACAGACCTTGTCATTTATTCATACAAGCTCTGCTTTTAGTTTGGGCAATGCTTTGTACTTAAGCTTTGCTTTTGGCAGCATAGCATTACATTTTACGTATGTTCCTTTCTTTAACATCTGAGGCACAAGCATCTTCCCTGCATCTGTCCTACAAATATTGCAGAAGTCTGATGGACTATTGCAGAGGCTATGGGAATTTAAAAGCCAAGCTCCAAAACTTTTGGGGTTCGGAGACTGCAAGCACTACAAAAGCAGCCCTGTCCTTGCAGAGCAGTGTATAGAAAGTTTCTGAGTTGGCTGTGGTTACTGCATGGCTTGGTGACGGGACAGAATAAAACTAAGTCAAACTAGAACACAGAAGTTAGATCACTGTGTACTCAGATGGACCAGGAAATAAACCCCATTTTTCCTGGAAGCCGGGTCTGCACCTGAATGATGTATGGAAAGTTTATGTTGTTGCTAGCCAGCTTCCAGCTGTAGATGAGAGACAGCTGTCTTGCAAAAATTGCTCTCTACTTTCTGTTATTCTTTCAATTAAACTTTGTACATAGGAATACTGTCTAAAACATAGAAGAGTAATGTTCTCTATCTGCTTTTGAAAGGCCAAAATATGCATTGCTGGACGAGTGCACAAGTGCTGTAAGCATTGATGTTGAAGGAAAGATATTCCAAGCTGCAAAAGCTGCTGGGATATCCCTGCTTTCTATAACACACAGACCTTCTCTTTGGTAAGTATGTTCAGGGATTTATAACGGTCCTTGCTTTTAGCTTTCTGACAGGCAGTGGATTAGCCTTTATTCTTTGTAGCAGGGCAGCTGTTTAATCAATATCTACTGCACTTTTTAAGATAACTTGTCTACAATAATAGCGATGTAAATGCATTTAGCATTGATTTTTTTCATTCTTTGACACATATTTTTTCCTCCCTCTTGTTTTTTTTTAAATGTGTTTCAGTTTTAACTAGTAATAGCAACATGCGGGTATCTAAGAGGCAATTAATTAGCCCCACACACCACAGCCACAACAGATATCACCAGATTATTCTGTAAAGGTGACAAGATAGATGAGCTGTCCTGGGGAAGTTTACCAGTGCTTGGGAGAAGATGGGGAGAAGATGGGAAGCATGGCAAGTGGTTAAAGTACTCTTTGTCCTTCCATAGGAATAATACATCTGTTGTTTTAACTTCAGTTGTGTCCTCTGTCTGCAGGGTTCGTTATCTTTCAAAATTTGATTGTCTATTAAAAAAAGAAATACTGGAATTCTGAGAAACATAATTCTAATGAGGGATTACTAAGTGTGGAAGGGTCCCTCAAGGGAAATAAATGTAGTTACTGAATACATAAAACAATGAAATACTTTAAAGGGCAAAAAGAGATGAAGAAGGTGGAAGCTGACGTTATCAGAGACTTTTTGTTCTGAAGTCCTTGATCTCTACTGTCAGATTGTTTGCTTAAACTGATGACAAAAATCCATTACCAGTCTGTTGCCTCAAATGAAAGAAATTATACTGGCGTCTGCTTCTCTAAGAATGGTTTCCCCAGCATTCCTCCTTCCTCTGTGGAGGAGGTGACAGTGGAAATGGCTTTTGTTGGATTGGGACCTAAATGTTACGAAAAAATGCGTATTCTGATAGGAAAAAAAAAGTGACATAGGCGTTTGTTTTTAAAACAATTTGAATTACACTTAAAAAAATATTTACATTTTTTAAAGTTTAGCATTATTTTAAAACCACCGCTCAAGAAAACAGGTATTTGAGAGCATCTCACCTATAAATAATGATGACGCAGAGGGAAGTTCTGCAAAAGAACTTGTGAGAAAGATCTTTTGAGTTCAGATTCCTACCGACATTTATTGTTTCCTAGTACTAGTGCTGTTCAGGAAGGTTTGGGATTCTTCTTGCAACCTCCATATTATTACTGAAATTATCAGAAATCTGGTGATTTTGGGGGTTCTGGAGAAGTAAACAGAAGTGCTGAGTATTCAGAAATAAGCATTAAATGCCTTTAACTTAGCTATGCTTCTGCAGGAACTGCACTGCGTAGACAAAAACTGGGTTCACATGCTATTTTCTCCTTCTGAAGATTATACCAGGGAATATTTGCTCTTTTAATCAAAATATTGGCTACTTTCCTAGATCACAAACATTGGACATCTCAACCATCTATCTTAGCTTCCTGATTTTTTGGGCGTTTTGGTGGAGGGAAAATAGAGGGATAGGTTAAGCATTTGGTGTCACAAAGAATAATATGCAAGAAGTGGTGAATGTAAGCCTGGAGCTGAATCTCTTTTGAGTCCCATGTCATAAGCTATTGAGTTTATTAAACTGTCACATTCCCTCGATTGGATTTATAATCACTGTTTTATGATGTGTCTCATCTTCTATAATTTACAGTGATAAATTACCCAGTCATACCAGGAGCTCTGAGGGAACTCTCTGCTCTTCCTCTTGCACCTCCTGATAAATGTCTTGTCAGGTCTTGACAAAGTCCATATGTACACCTTTGAATATTTTCAGTGCACACACCCTGAAACTCACTGAAAGATCTGTGACTCCTACACTGACTTTTTTTTTCTGGCCCCTTGTAAACTGAACCGTGTTTTAGGACTGGAGGTTTCTTTAGTCAGCCTTATAAGATGGAGGGGAACAAACTGCGGTGTAATTCAAACAAACTGGAGTTCTATCAGGAGCATCAGGTGCACCGTGCCCGCCTGAATGTATTTTCTGCTAAGGAAGTAAAATGTCTCTCAGATAGCGAGGTAAATAAAATAAACTGGGACTAGCATTCCTGGGGGACAAGGGAACTTCATCTGCTGCTGCTTTTCAAGCTCCTGGAGAAGGCGTCTGGTGGTATTGCAGTGAAGGCAACTGCAGTCACAGACAATGTTTCTAAGAGGGAGGCAGAAAAAGGGAGGCCACCACCTTGGCCAGGGACAGCAGGTGATGAGGGATCCCTCCACAGCGCTGCTGCCCACTCCTACCAGCATCAGTGCTGGTGAGGGCCTCAGGGAGCACGGCTGTGTGGGCTGCTCGAGGGCAATGACTGCCCCAGCTGGGGAGCCCGCACTGGTGCTGATAGCCTACAGCTGGCACCTTGAGGCTGAACTTCACTAGATGGGCTGGGGAGGTTCTGGTGACAGGCTTTGAAATACCCAAATCCCTTACAAAAGAGTGTCCTGGGATTATGAGTCACTGAAAACAGTCTGAGAGGAACATTGAAAAGAGGCACAGGCATCCAAATCTGCGTGCAAAAAGGAACCATCTGTTCTTGAGCCATTGCTAATGTTTTAATTTGTATTGCAGGAAGTACCACACTCACTTGCTGCAGTTTGACGGACAAGGTGGCTGGCGTTTCGAGCAGTTGGACACCGCGATCCGTTTATCACTGAGTGAGGAAAAACAGAGACTGGAATCCCAACTTGCAGGCATTCCTAAAATGCAGCAGAGACTGAATGAACTGTGTAAAATCTTGGGAGAAGACTCAGTGCTTAAAACAATGGACAAAGAGGAATAAATAATTTATGTTTTATGTTTTTAAAAGTATTTTTTTAGTTAAAAGCATTACAAAATCAGCCATTATCCTTTGCATGCATTGTGATAGAGGCTTAGAGCATAGAGAAACACAGCCAGCAGAAAATAATGCTCTGAATGCTCTGTAAGACTTTAGCGTTTTAGTATTAAGGAAGAAAGTGCTTGAACTGTGAAAAGAAAATAAGCAAGTGCACAGAGTATAAGATTAGTCATTGCAGCTTAGGTTAATTCCTAGTGAAAGCCCGATTCACTGCAAAAAACTACCAAG
Source organism: Vanellus vanellus (assembly GCF_965231255.1). Classification (NCBI taxonomy): domain Eukaryota; kingdom Metazoa; phylum Chordata; class Aves; order Charadriiformes; family Charadriidae; genus Vanellus; species Vanellus vanellus. Next base: position 17,010,999 of record NC_138905.1, read on the forward strand.
ACACTTAAGTTTTGTAGGTGAACTTTTGCCTGAGACTTGGCCTGCGGAATGTGCTCTTGTACCAGGTCACTGTGTGCGTATGACATGCCTGCTACGCAGAGCAAACCTGGCATGAAACTCAGGCATGGAGCACGGCAGAGGCAGCATCTGGGTGAGTATGCAGATGCATGCAAAAATCTCATTTGGGTATAAGAAACATTCTTTCGGCCCATGTAAAACCAAACTCCTGTTCTACTGCTAAATCGCGTACGCTCCTTTACCTGCGTTTCCATAGGAAATAACGTAATAGGCTGACCAGAAGACAACTGTCTGAGCAACCCACTGCCCTCGTGACAGAGAAGCAGGGATAGAGCTAAACATGTAATATACTTGTGCTGTACTTTATGCCATTATGCATAGCTTCAGAGGCTCTTTGCCCTTCATGATACATCAATTCCTTTGGGAGATTATTTATGTTCCCTATTTAGTAACTTCTGGTGGGGGGGATGGAGCACTGGGCCTGGCATCAAGTGATTCAGTTGTCGCTTGACTAAGTCATTCATCTGCTCCATAGGTCTGATCCGGCCAGTGTCCTTCTCTGACCCAGTTCCTCCGTCGCTAAAATCACAATATAGGCACTTGTTTGTTCCGTGAGATGCTTTGTGACTGGAAGGACTGTAGGAGAGAAAAATGTCAGTTTCTAGCAATACACGGAATTCTCAGGCATGGCTGTCCTGCCAATTAAAATGCTCAGCACTTACAAAGGTCTGTGAAAAGTTAGAGCATTTTGTAACCACTAATTAATATGCCTGCCATATTTTGGTAGAGTGGCTGAACACTGCCCTCCCAGTGAGCAAACGCAGCAGTTAACAGCTTTGCTTTCAGATGCACTCACTGATCGTCCCATTTGCTTTTCAGTTCAGTAGGAACCTGGTCCCCAGTCAGTCAGAAGGTGCTTTAAACAGAAACCCCAAAGACAGTGCTGGCCTGAGTGCCTTGCCGGAGGCAAAACCCGGTGAATTAGAAATAAAGATTTGAATGGATTTAAGAGCTCCCGATCTGCTCTCTCTGACTGCAAGTGCACAGCAAATAGGCAGCTCAGGAGTGAAGGTCAGGAGGGGTAAGAGGCTTTGCAGATGGGTAAATGAGCCTTAGCCAATATGTAGCAATCCTGAAGTTTGTTGGTTCTTTTTTTCCTAGAAGTGTGATTCCTTAGAAGATTTCTGTCTGGTGTGCTTGGTATGAGAGCAGCAATGCATAAGCTGTTAAGAACTATTAAGAGAGGAGAAATATTTTGGGGGTATTTGCTGAGCTGGGAATGTTTGAGCACCCTGAAGTTAATATAAACTGTTTCCTTTTTCTGATCACTTTGAGAACAAGGGGAACGTGACTTAACTCTGTCTGCCAAATCCCAGTCCAGTGCGCTAACCATTCGCCCATCTACTTTCTCGCTGTGTGCTCGTCTTGCTGCTTGGTGTGGCACTTGCACCAGAAAATGGAGTAAGTCTTCTCCCTGTCCTGCTCTTCCAGAGTCTGTGGCTTGAATGTAACCCTGTAACTTGTCCTGGTGACAACAGTTTGTTCCTCTCATTAGTTTTCTCTGTAGAGTCCCCTGGGACATCTCACTGACACAGAAAGGAATGCTCTTGGGAACCTTTGAAAGGGATGAGAAATTAAGATTCAAGATAATAAGATGTTGTGTTGCAAAGTGCAGACTGGAGGTCACTGCTGCGGTGGATGACATGTACATGCATTTTAATTTGTAAGTGTCTCTGCTTGTCCCTCTCCCTGAAGGGTAGCTTTCCTCCTTCTCATCTTCAAAGAAAAAATCAGAACTGCTAAGGAAAAAAAGAAGTCAGCCAAGAATCTGTTCTCAGTGAGCATAAATGAGATGACTGATGATCGTAAAGCCTTGCATATTTCTGAGTTATGTTTCTCTAAGATGGTCATCAATCAGGCACACACCGTACGCATGCCCTTGTCCCAGCTGCAGCGTATCCTCTTCCTGGCGCAAAGCAGCCACAAAGCCACCTTTCCACAAGCCTCTCCTGAGGCAGGACCTGAGGTGGAGGAAGGGGCGTTAGTGTTCCTCACCCCTCCATTAAGCACTTTACTGTGTGGCTGGGAGCTAAACCAGGGTTGTCCAGTCCCTGAATGAGGAGGACACTGAGAAGTGCTGAGCAATTGGCCCAATTCGGCGCAGCTCCAGCTATGGCCCTGCACGCTCCCAGCCTCCCACCAAAGCTCCGCCATGGTGCTTGGCTTGTTGGGAGCCATTATGGGCAAGTGCAGTGCCTGAAATCTGCTGTACCGCCTCGCAGAGATCCAAGCTGGGCATCCCTCACGACACAACAGAAACACTTCTTCTGAGGAAACCATGTTCAGAAGAACAAAGTTTGTTTGCTGTTTTTTTAAATGAGATTATGCATAAAACATACAAAAGATACATACATTACTGATGAAATTTTAATGAAAACTGAAATCACACCAGGATCAATGTAATAGTATTTTCCTTGAAGTTTGTTATATATTTCTTGGATCCAGTAATAGACTTAACCATTCCCATTCAGTAATACAGCATAAAATATCCTAACATCTCACTCAGCTATTTACATTCTTGTAGGCATGACAAGAACATTAGAGGCTGGTATGAGAAGAAACCCTTCTCTAAATAGGAATTTTCTGAGTAATACCGAGACAGTTTTAGAAGGATTTTCTGTACCGGTGGCTCATTATTTTTAAATTTAGTTTTGTGGCTGGAAGAGAAGCTGCCCTGGAGATTTTCTCTGCAAACTTTCTGAGTTGTTCCAAGGGCTAATTGAGATGGGAGTTTCCAGGTCTGTTTCTGGAGAGTTTTACCTCTGGCGTAACACAGGGCATGAGCCAGCTCATTTTGTGCTGCTTCGGATCTAGCCGGGAAAGCAAGAGCAGAGGTGGAGGCTCCCTGCTCAGGGAATGGCTCAGGGAATGGCTCAGGGAATGGCTCACGGAGACGCTGTTCTGGAGCCGAGGCATGGGGAGCGCTTGGCCCTTGCAGTGCAAGAGAGTCAGAGGAGGGCAGGATGCCTTGGTGGAATCCTTTTTCATGGTGCAATGAGAGCTGCTCATCAATGTCCACTGCCTTTCTGGTGTTCAGGGGCAGTGACTCCGCGGGAGGTGAGGAAGGGACGTTTTGGCCTTCCTTCTGCCTGTCATATCTAGCTGGAGGTAGCCAGACCCAGCTCCTTGTGTCATGGCATCTGTGCATTCAGGGCTGGATGCTGCGAAGCCTCCTATGAGCACCCTCGCATCCCCCAGGACTCAGCACAGACTGATCTTGCCTGGGTCTGCGTCCTAGAGGACTACAGATGCTGAGCAAAATTCATACCAGTCTCAGGTGTGGAGTATCTGTACAATAAAAATATGAAGTATCCACATCAGTTCATTCAGATAATGTTGGGATTTTTTTGCAAGAATATTCATAACGGGAGGAAACATTTCTTTGTGCATGGGATTTCAGTATTTAACCTAGGAGGAGTTTGTTTTTCACTTAGTTTTGGGACCAGACTCATTCCTGTTTTAGACTTGGAAGCCCTCCTTCTGCAGGGGTAGAAAACCCCACATGTCTTGTAAAGGAGTTTTTTGAGGCCAGTGGGATTTGTATTTGAGTGAGGAATGAAGGACCGGGTGTTCAGTGGGATGATTTTGGGAAAATTGCAATAAAAATTATATCCTAAAGCAAATGAACACATCTACAATCCCCTCAATATGACTGAACGGTGATCATGCATGTCAAAGTCAAGTTTACGAGCCTGTGATCAGAGATTTCAATCGTATATAGAATGAAATCCCCCTGCTGAGCTGTTCATGAAGCTTAAGAGAACTGAACTGCTAATTGAATGTGTCTTTGTTTTGTTTATGTTTGATATTAATGCCTTTTAAGAGCAGACAATTTATAAAGCAATAAATTATGCTTTACAGTTGTAATTTATTCCAACCTCAAATAAAACATGTTGCATTTACTTTGAGTTCACAGTGTTCTGTATGAATCATTCACACAGCAGTCAGGACCTGCCTGCGTGTGCTCAGGGAGCCCCTTCCCATCCCTCGTTTCTGTGATGGGGTAGGAAAGCTTGGGGTGGATGTTGTGTGTTTGCAAGGTAAAACAAATGTTTCGTTGCTCGATCAGGCTGGCGTCAAAGGCTGCTGTGAGGTTTTCTCCCGCCCATCCACTTCAGTATGGACCTGATTCTTGACAGGAAGGTGACAAAAGCTGCCACCACTTGCTGGGGAGCTCTGCAGGGAGGGTGAGCACCGAGCTATCTGCCAGAGGATGGTGTCAGTAGTGCAAGATCAGGTGGTCTCAGCAGCATCACTCCCAAAGGTTGTTGTTATGTTCTTTATAAGATAAAGTTATGTAAAAACATCAATGTCACAAATATCACAAGCAAGTTCCCATGTTTGCCTAAAAAAGGAGAGGGTTGTTTTCTTAGGGACTAAGATAAAAAATAGTCTCATTAGCTCTTCAGACTACCGGGAGCATGAGGACATCGGTTGACCCAGAGCTGGCTTGAGTCTAGCACCTTCCCAGCTGCGTGGCAGGGGACAGTGAGGTACCATGTGGTGGTACAGGACCTCAATTATGCAGTTGAGGAGCCCATGGTGGTGGTGGTCGCTTAAGAACTAGATCCTTATGAGTGACTAAAGGCCCGTCCCCTGTGCCTCCCTTCCAGCTACTGCAGCCCCTCAGAGGGAGAGCACCAACAGAGAGCAAACCAGGATGCGAGCCATGAGAAATGCATTTTGGGGCATCTGTGGGGCACTGTAGGACCACACTAGGGCTCATGCATCAGACCAGGAGGAGACAAGCTCTATTGAATTGGGGAAGGTGAGCTGAGAGCTGCGAGGTTGCACTTGAGTTTCACTTTTCTTGGTAAGACATGCTTTGGTGTCTGCTCTTTGGAGAGCATTCCTGATTTCTGACCAGGCCACCAGAGGACTGGCGCCATGAGTTTGCTGTGAAGTGCTGGAGCCCTAAGCCTCTGCCCAAGGTTTAAGTATTCCCAGAGGAGATGGGACAGCAAGGCTCGTATCACGGGAGCAAAATGGACTCAGGAAATATTCAGAACAGCGGTGTTCAAAGGCTTCCCACAGCTGAAATTTTCTGGTAAGTGGGGAATATCTGGAAGAACACCTTATGCTGTCTCTCTATAGCCTTATTTCTGATTATGGCTCATTCTGCAGCACCTGCTTTGTATTTTTTAAATTAGTGTCTTTAACCTCATGTAAACGAGACCATCTACAAGAAGGTAACAGTATCGTATTAAAATAATGCACCCACCCAGTGCAAGTTTGATGTGTATGAACAATCTGGTTTTAACCAGGTAATTCAAAAAGGGAGAAAGAGATTGTGATGGTGGCTGATCCAGGGCTGAGGAGCCAGCTGGGTCCTGGGGCTCAGCCCCCAGTGAGAAACCAGGCCAGGATGAGGGCTGGGAAAAAACAGTCCAAGAGAGCCCATGGGAGGAGCTGTGTGTTGGAAAAAGGGAATGATGAAACCTGTCTTGGACATAACTATGCAACGGCACATTACTTTTCTTCTGTTGTCATCAAACATATAGAGAAAAGCTGGCCCTGACACAGCATTTATGCATTTGTAGGGCAACATGAACAACAAAAGAAACAAAAATGTTCATTTATTCATCAATTTTAGCATGAAAATTGTCATAGAAGTTATTTAGATTGAAATGTCTTTGACACTGAGTTTATATTTGTTGTGCTTCAGAGACACATTTCAAATAGATGAGATTCATGATGCTTTTCATAAAGATTTGGGTCTTTGGGAAGCAGAAATTATTTTCACCACGAACGATAAGCAAATTATTGAAGCAAACCCAAACTATTTAATACCGAAAACAAGCCAGAAAAAATGCACTGATTCTCTAATAGTCTTGTCCTCTGTATCTTAGTTCAAATGTTTTTCTCCTCAATGATAGCACACTATGCTATAAATACATGAAGTTTATTAGAGACTTCTCTACCAGCTGGTGTTTCCTGTGACGGTGTGTTTGGAGATCTCTATCTTTGTTATAAGCATTGCACTAGGTCTTCCTTCCCACTCTTTTATCCCACTTTCTGTCCCCGTTGGGATGGGAGCAGTGCTGAGGCATCCAGGTGCTAGTGCCCTCCTTCCCGGGAAACGTACGGCAGAAATGTGTGTGTGAGCAGAAGTCCCCGAGGATCCCATGGCCAGAGGATCCCATGGCCAGACCCTGCGAATGTTTTTTATAGGTAGTCAGCAAACACCTTTAGGAAAATTCTTAAGAAATAATATCGGCACAGCTGAAATGATCAGTAGCTAGCAAGGTACAAATGCAAGGCACTGAAGTGCAGCAACCAGTAGTGATAAAGCTGGGCTTTGCCCACAGTAATGGGACATTCTTGCACTGAGCAAACATTTCCCGGTATCAGTTTATACCTGCAATGCCAGGGTGGTTTAAAAGTTATAGCGCTTATACTTGTGAAAAACAAATAATCCTCGTTTAACCCCAGCAAATGGTCATCAGAAGCACACAGCTGCTTTTCATAATGTTCTTTGGAGTATTTCTAGGTAACCCATAAATATAATAAATTCTTAAATAATGACATCCCTTGTCTGAGCTCTGCTATTCAACCAAAAATCCCTTTATATCTGGTATGAAATGGCAGCCACAGAAACAAAATTATGAGAATCCCCATTTCCTTCCTAGTGCAAAATGAGCGTACAAGGAGGTGCTAGCCCTTGCTGGCCTATTTTTATACTGTAATCACGTTACAGAGAATTCAACCCCTGTCTAATCGCTAATCTTCACTTATACATGTGCCATATGGCTTGTTGCTGAGCATCAGAGGATGAGGACTCTGTTTATTAGACTCTTGTTGATTACATTGTTATGGGTGAAAAAAAAGAATGATTAATGCATTTCATGCCAAGATGAAAGCGGAGGCAAAGCATTCCGGCCTGGGAGAATGACTGCGCTTCCTTTGTAAGGACTTACTTCCAGGGACGTCTGAAGGGAGGTTCAATCCCTCTTTCAAGTCATGGGCTGAAAACTGCTTGTCTGAGAGAGGTTTTAATTAACAACCAGGAAAAAACCCCAAGAAAACAGTGGCATCGTCAGTTTTAAAGGTATTAAAAAATGTCTGCTAGATGTTCCCTTAATCACTCCGATCTGGCTTTGTCAATCTCCCGTTACCTGCTCGCCCTGTTCTGATGCTGGGCTGCTCCACGAGGACGGAGCCATGCTGGTGAGGGCTGCGTGTCCCAGCTCCCCACGGGACACCACCGAAGCGGCTGCTCCTCCAGCCCACCGAGTGCCTCTGGGAAACCCGAGGTTATTGCACCAGCATGGGCTCCAACCTCTCCAAACCCCTTCCACTCCAACCAAGGATTAGTGACTAAAAAGCAGTCTTCTCTCTCTCTGCCTGTCAAAGTTTCCAGTGGACTTCTCAGGGGCTCATTAAAGAGAAACCAGACCAGATGGGCCAAAGCATGCCCTTACCTAGGACATAGTTCAGGGGTGTATCATCACATCCCTGCCTAGCCCTCCATCAAGTGCAAGGCCATGTTCAAAGCGTTTTAGTTTGTTTTGTTTAAGCCATGCTTGAAGATGTATGTTTACTTCTAAAGGCTAATTCAGAGCCTTACACTACTGCAAGAGGCATAAATGAGATGCAGAAGTTGGAAGCAGACAAATTCAGGCTTGAATGAAGCCAGGACAGGTTTTGCTTCTGATGGGTCCTAGGGTGCTCCAGCAGAAAATGCCTGTGTGGCACAGGGCGTTGTTCGATGGCATCTGTGGCTTGTGTTAGGCAGTGCCAAACCAGCCCCTCCTGGCCAACGGGTAATTATGAAAGCAGGAACTCCAGTGCTGCTGGAGTCAACAGGGCTGCAGCACCTCGTGCTTCCACGGGCAGCTCAGCCAGCATGCAGAGAAAAGCCGCCTGTGAGTTTGGGAAGAAAAGACAGAAGACCTGGAGCCATGAAGGACAAGTCTCTCCAGCTCTTCTCCTGCATTTGTAGGTGGGCAAGTACAGACAGACCCAAGCTGCCCTGCCCTGGCACCCATGAAAGCATGTTTAGCCAGCACTGCCCACCTCAAAAAGACATTTCTTCAGGCAGGAGCTGCCCTGCATCACCCAGTGCCAGGCTGAACATGACGCTGGGCTGCCTCCAGATCACAGCAGGCTCCTGTCATGACAGCCTGGAGCATGGGCAGAAGACCTCTGCTGTCTGCATCCACCTCCCCAAAGAGGTCTTAAACTGGCCATAATCTGTGTTGGTGCTCTAATCCCATCTGACTGTCATGATCTTCTCAAGTTTTTTTCAGATTTCTTGTGGGTGGAGGGGGAAGAGGCAGAGCTGCACACTCCCCCAAAGAATGAGGCATGTGTGAGCAGAAACTTTGCTTTGTTGCACTTGAAGCTGAGTCCTCATCCACAGTGGGCTCGGGTGGGGGCAAGAACACATCTCTGCCCCATGCCATGGAAATCTTACCGTCTTAGAGTTTTACTGCAAATGCATTTCACCAGCTTGCAGGAATACTTAAGAGCTGGGGGAGCTCTTCGTCCCCTATGTCTTGCTTCATTTACCTCAATTGGTTTCTCCTGCAGTTGGCTGAGCACCAGATTCAGGCACAAGCGCACAAGATTTTCTGCAGTCTTACAGGCTCAGATTTCCTGTTCCACATGTAATGCTAAGCCCCAGGAATCCTGTTTGGAAAGTGTTGCTAGCACTCCAGTCTGGTGGGCTTCTGGCAGGAAAGAAAGGTCACGCCAAGTTGAACACCACGTTGAGTAGTGGAGCCAAATTTGCTGCTGAAATGCAGGGCATGTCAGGGAAACTGAACAAAACAAATGTTTGGTCCGTGAAGCTTAGAGTCACGAGGCATCTCTAGCTGTTCTTAAAAGGTTTCCTTAATGACACTGATTAGATTATTAGAGAGGAACTTGCAAGAACCCACGTTACTGCTGAGTGTGCAGAGTCCTATCAGTGTAGTGTTGCCAAGGTTTGCTCCCGTGCCAGCTTGCTCCCTTCGCAGAATAGCTAGGGGAATTTTATTGGCAAGCATCCCCTGGAAAGGTTATTGATAGTGAGTGTGTTCTGATGATGACATATGCAACTCCTTTTGCTAAGAAATTTTGCTAAGAATTTGCGGGCTAAGAAATTGCCATTACCTTTAGGCACAACACGGCATAATATAGAATCATAGAATCATAGAATGGTTGAGGTTGGAAAGGACCTTGAAGATCATCGAGTTCCAACCCCCCTGCCATAGGCAGGGACACCTCCCACTAGACCAAGGTTGCCCAAGGCCACGTCCAGCCTGGCCTTGAACACCTCCAGGGATGGGGCCTCAACAACCTCTCTGGGCAACCTGTGCCGGTGCCTCACCACCCACAAAGTGAAAAACTTCTTCCTAATGTTTAATCTGAACCTGCCCTCTTCTAGTTGAAAGCCATTCCCCCTCGTCCTATCGCTACATGCCCTAGGAAAAAGACCTTCCCCAGCTCTCCTGTAGGCCCCCTTTAGGTACTGGAAGGCCTCAATAAGGTCTCCCTGGAGCCTTCTCTTCACGCTGAACAGCCCCAACTCTTTCAGCCTCTCCTCCTAGGAGAGGTGCTCCAGCCCTCGGATCATCCTTGTGGTTCTCCTCTGGACACGCTCCAGCAGGTCCATGTCCTTCTTATGTTGAGGACTCCAGAGCTTGATGAAAGTGACTGCATTCATGACCCTTAATGTTATGAAGGCACTTAAAGGTGTGTTTCATATGAATATAATTTTAAGGTACATAGCAGCTCTTGTGAATGACTGACTGCAATACACTGTGGAATATATAATTGGTGAGAGTTGAAGTCAAAATTGTTCACAGAGCCTAAATTCCTTCCCAAATTCTTTTCCCCATTGTTTGCATGCTGCGTTACTTAATTGGAGGAGATCTGCATCCTGATCAGCGTTGCTATGGGCAGGACTCAGTAACCACGGCATTTCCCAAGACTTTCATGACTTTACCTCTGTGAGGCTGATGTTTTACTAGCCAAATACTCATCCGCCGCACTTAGGAAGCCTTCAGTGAAGATGACGTAAGCTTTTCAGGTGTAGATGAAAGCTGAATTGAATTTGGCCTTTAGTTATGCCTTGTTGTGTAGGAATGACATAACTGACAAGCTGAGGGGGAAAATTATTGGGAAAAAAATGAAACACGTCTAAATTTCCTTCCAGTTAATTCCAGCACTTGAACCGGTGCTGTCTGCCTTCACAGAAACCAGCTGTAGTAGGCTGGGAAGCGCTCTCACGTTGCCTAGGGCATAGCTTTGATCAAACAACCTCGGCTTGCCTCTCACAAAGCTTTCTGCATGTACCTGATATGGGATCCTGCCTGAGATAATGAATCATGATGTGTTTAAAAGAAATTACAGGATTCACGTCAAACTCTGCCTCTAATCCACACCAGCACCTTGATCATTCCTCCTGTGTGCAGTGCGGCAGGGCAGCAACAGTGCCCGGCATTCCCTCATGGGCTGAGCACCCGCAAATGTAGGTCACTGCCATCTGGGAGGCAGAATCAATATTTCAGGGTGCATTGCTCCCTCTAGCTTGCGAGTTTAATTGAAGGGGTAGAAGAGCTAAAATTAATTTTTAAACAACCTGACTGGAGGGCAAAAATCATCTTAATTAAATCTCATTCACTCTTCCTCTGATCCAGCAGGCAGATGATGCTTCCCTCCTGCACTTTGAAGAGGTTAGTCCACAGAGGCTTCCAGAGAAAGCAGATCTGAGACTGTCAGAGCTCATTTTCAGAGACGTTTCCACTGCAGGAATCACTGACACTGCCTGCCTGTCTGTGGACTGGAGAACTTGAAGACAACAAACAGATTAGAGGATGTCTTCCCAACCCTATCCTTCTACGGTGAAATAAGGGAATCAGATTTGGAAATTGGAAATTTGGAAAATTTTATTTTTCCCCTTGTGCTTCTATTTATTCACTGAGTTTTAAGCACAATTACTTACATCCCAGACTGGCGTTCTCAAGAATTGGTGCTGGGGAAGGTCCCCAGGACTGGGGGCTGTCACACAAGGCTGACAGTACCTGGTTGGCATACGCACCCACGGCACCGCTTTGCATTTGGCTTTGCCCGTGGTTCATATTTTCAGGCTTTAGTCTCTGGCTGTGAAGTTAGAAACAGATTGCTTTTATGTATTCTATTTTTTAAAAAGGTTGTGGCCTTGTCCTCTTTACTTACCTCCGCAGAAGTCGAGTTCTGGGAGCAAGGGGACAGAGACGGAAGGAATTTAACTGTTAGGAGATTTGTAATAAAAAAAAGGAGAATTGCCTTTGCTGAGAAAACAGCATAGTCCCTCTGGCTCCTTTCAGCTTCAATGTTTGTTCTGTATTGCAAACACAGCTGCCAGCCTGGCTTCCCCAAATGCCACCTCCTCTTGGCCCCAGCAGAGGCCAGCAGCAGTAGTGGGGTGCCCTTCTGCAGGGCTTCTGGGTGAGGAAACCTTGCTGATGCACCCTGCCACTCTGCCAAAGCCCCCTGCCATGGCGGGAACGACGGGGAAAGGAGGAATACATTCATTCCTACCTCATGCTGATGAGGGGAGGTTAAAGGCTCGGAGGCTGAAAGGGCAGCTGCACATCAGAGGAGAGAAAAGCGAGTGGTGTGGCAGAGGAAAGGGAAAGCCGTGGCGGATGGAAGCCAGGGAATGCTTCCCCTCTGGGGGCAGCAGCAACTTGCTTTTGAAGACCAGAAGCAGCGCATCTTTGAAGTTTGTTTCAAGCTGCGTACATAAGAGCTCTGGGGGTGTTCACATAACAGAGATGCCTGGCAGTGGTGCCAGGGATTGTGCAAGGGCTGCCATGAAGTCAACCAAGGATGAGACTAAGGAGCCGCTCCCCAGCTAGAGCAGAGGGGTGGGACTGCCAGCCAGGGACCCACTCCCTAACCGACAGCAAGGGTGAGGTGGAACAGCTGGAAAACCACTCCTCCCACTGCAGAGAGACCTCATTCCCACCCCAGGAGAGCATGCCCACAGCCAGGGGAGTTGCTGCCCACCTCTAGCAAATCGTTAAAACCAGGCTGACTTCAAGCCTCTGGGCCACAGGATGTTAACCAGCATTGTATGGGCCAAAGGTAGTTTAAATGCTGCTTTTTTAACCCATTTGTAGAACATTTTTAAACCCCTGGTCCTTATGGGATACCAGATGCCTTCAGGAACCTCTGCCCACATGCACCCATAGCCACGGGAATGCCTTTCTGGCACGCTATGGTTTCTCTATCTGGATACCAGCATTTCCAGCATCCTCCTGTCACGCCAGAAGACACTTGTCCCAGGCCACCCACCTCGGTCCAGTGATAAGTGTGATGAGCATGTGGGGCACAAGGACAGACTGCGAAGGCCACCTAATGCTTTGTGTCTGGCATACGGTGACATGAGTACCCACAGCAGCCAGCTCCCCATCGCCCTGAGGAAAGGACTCTGTCCCTCCCCAGAGTAGGAGAATAGCCAAACCAGCTGGCTGTTGTGTGGCTGAGACACAAAGCAGTGTGTCAAGGCTGTTGGTGGATCACCAACCAGTTCTCATGGACATGAAATTACTCTTTATTTCCACCGTAATGCAGATTTTTGAGAGCTATTGTTATGCCTCATGAGGATGCAGCACCACTCAACATTGCCAGAACTTGAGTAACACTCACGTACATCTTTAGGTATGTATGTCCCCTGGTGATTATCAAACATGTGTCCTGAATGTGATGGCAAGATCGGAATGTCGCTAAACTGCTGGTTGCTGCAGCCTGGGAAATATGTGGGTAAAGTTTTATGGTGTTTGTACCTTTTTGGCATAGCCTTCTCTCTGTATCCAGTAGACACTGCCTTGACACGGCTGTCAAGGCATGACACATATATTGCATAAATAAATGTGGAAAATATGTTTTCTGAGGAGCACGGCTGCACGTGCCACAGCCAGCTGGACCTACGAGTTACAGAACGTGACGCAATGTTTCCCTGCCTGTTCCTACTGAGAGATATTTCAGTACCATTTCCCTGGTGATTCAAAACCTGTTCCTTCATGCTTCAAAACTAGGTGCTACGTGCTGGGGACGACTTGCACAATCTGTTTCCAATGACAGAGTTCAAACATTTCTGATACTGACATGAAGAAGAATGGAGCAAGGTTTCACGTTTGCTAATGCCACACCTCCAGCAGCTTTGCTTAAAAATAGTGATAATTTTGCAAAACAACAAATATTGGATTATTATGTTTGTGTTTCTGGTTTCTGAGCCTTTAGGATATGGCTAATCTAAATTTTCCTATTTTCTTTGTGAATATGAGTGCTGGATACTTTCTTATTAATCTTGCAGAATTATGGGTGTGCAGGAGCTTGGACTTTATGGAAAACATCAGATCTTTGAAATTCCTGATAAAATTTCAGGAACTGGCAAAACTGATGTTATATAAAACAAATATTTTTTTTTCTTTATCTACGTTACCTAACAAAACAAAACAGGAAGATTTTTTTTTTCTTTTATGTGTATACTTTTGAACTCAGTCAAGCCTGGAAAATTTTAGTCCTCCCAGAAAAGATTTCACAAGATTTTATTAGTAACTAAAAAGGGGTTTGTATCATAGTACATAGATCATAGTATTTGCCACCCAACAATCAATTTATAAAACATGCTGGGTAACAGAAGATAGCTCAGCACGTGGCTGACGAGACTAACTCGGGTTAAGGTTCAGATTCATTTGAAATAACATGATCCATAGGTTAAAAGAAATACTGTAAGTAATAGATCAGTTAGCTAGAAAATATACAGGAAGGCCTGTATAATTAAGGATGATTAACTGAGCATTCTAGAGAAATATATCTGGCTATGCTGAAGACTGAACAGTGAATTAGATGATAGTGGAGGATATTAACATGTTTTAGTACGTAGCTGGATTCTGGGTCTACAGGCCTTAGGCACAACTCATTTATTATTCTTCTTACCTCCCAACTTAGGGGTTAGAGGGAAAAGGCAGCACAAAGTCTTTCATGGCAAATCCTCTCTCTCCAATAAAATGGCTGCCCACAGAGGCTGCCTGGCCAAGGCGAGGCAGGAATTGCCTCCTAAATTAAAAGCAGTATTATCTCAATTCCTTTGGTTTCTACTCAACTTCAGACCAAACTTTCCACGGATCTCAAGAGGGTTTGCTGGATGAACGAGCTGCTGCACCGACTTTAATCTATGTCTGAGTGGTTTAGCTTGAGTCTGAAAGACAGTTCAGAAGCTGCATGGACAGGTACCCGTAGTGGACAATTATATAAAAATTTGCCTGTAGGGAAAGTTTCCTATAATCCCAGTTCTTCATTACGTGGCTTGGACTTTGTTATGCGAAGGGTTTATTTATCATTTTTAATTATCACTTTGCATTGCAAAGTACAAGCCACTAGCACAACTCGGCTGCTTGTACAACTGAGGAGCACCTTGCACAAGGACACAGAAATATTTCGGTCTCTTCTGAATGTGATGGTGGGGTTTGGTCTGATGGGAACTCATGGCAGGGAGTTTCACAGCTCAGCTGGAACTGCATGTACATCATACACTTCAGCTTGAACAAAAAGGAAAGCGAGGAAAGACTTTGTCCCACGGTTCATCAAGCAGTAAAATCTGGTCACTGTTTTACCAGGTAAATAGCCTAATTCAGAGCACAAAAACTGACTTAAGGTCTTAAATCTAAAAATCTTAACTCCGGTAGTGAAAGATACAAAAGTTGAGATCAGTCTGGAAATCCTCTGTATACAGCCCCGAGCTTTCTTTGTGTCCTGCCCCCATCTAGCACCGGAGCTAACCGCTGCATAGGTAGCAGGTTGGATTTACTGCATTTTGCTTTGTCAGCAAGGAGCACAAATAGCAACCATATCAAGTTCTCAGACCAATTTCCAAATCACTCCTATATCAACCTAATTGGGAAATCAGACTGAGCAGATCTATGCAGATCTATGCAGAAAAAAGTAAATAGGAAGACTAATACATATTTGTCAATATATGTTCCCTATATATTTTAGTCCTGTGCCTATAATTATAATCAGTTACCTCCTGTTTTGGCTTGAGCAACAGCACAGATTTCCATTCAGGTGAGCTCACTCTACCAGCACGATTAACTCATTGCTTTAGTTTTTGATGGCATCATCATTTAAAAATCTTTTTGTGTTTTGTAGCCTTCAGGATGCCTTCATGAAAGACTTCCATAGCAGAATAATGTAAGGGCTAAACTGAACTACGGTGATGGCTCAAAATCTGCAAGATGGGCACTTTTCCCTGCCCAAACAGGAAAACAAGGATTTATTAGATGTCTGCTAAAAATGAGTGACAGTGTATATCTGTATCTGCATTAATATTACTCTAATTTGTAAGCTTTAATGTTTCTGTGTTTGCTGTAAGGAGGACCCATGGTTAATTAATCCAAAAGCTATGGAGCACACTATCAATGCTGCAGGAGGTACAATATGTCACTTTTTAGAGTTTTAAACCAGGAGAGTTTTCTGCACAGGCCTCCCATACAGCGGGTTTGGAAGCCGTGCTTGGGCAACAGCACCTCTCAAGCCATTGCTCAAGCCAATGAGAACCAGCTTGTTCAAGGTGTGCCTTACACACACCCTGTTCTGCTATATAATTCATGGTAATTATATGCTCATTGAAAACACAGAACAAAACCTTAACTAGGAACAAATAGACAGTCTGGGGAAAAAAAAAAATCTTTGGTCTGTAACAGTTTGTAAACAGATGCCATTTGTTTGCTCCTGCAGAAGCTGTGGTTGAAGCACAGATGGACTCCTGCTTCTTGCCTGCAACTAGCCTCACCCTTGCCGAACTTTCCTGAGAGCCGGCATGGTGCCAAGGTGTGGGAAAAGAAAGAGGTCTCCCAGGGAAACCTAACCCTCCCAAGCTGGCACTAACACAGTTGTAATTTTTAAGAAGTGGGGGGTTGCTTCCCTAGACCCTGGCAACACCTCTGGTTTGACGTGTGGAACAAGCAGGTGAAGGAGGCTTGAACAGCTGCCAGGCAGAGCTGAGCGGGGCTCGCCCTCTCCTTGTGCTGGTGTACAGGGAGCCCAGCACCACTCAGTTTGAAGGGTAGGGTTGGCGACTTCTGCTTCCTTTTAAAACAAAAACCCAAAGTGCCAGATTGGGGATGGCAGAGCAGCAGGCCCGTGGTGCTGTCAGGGATCTTACCTGCTGCTAGGTGCCATGGCTACACACTCTCCTCCTTGCATAAGGCCATAAATGTGACCTTTATGCAGTTGCCAGAGTCTCTTATTGCTCCTGGTTTAGTCATAGTGAAGCATAAAGTTGCTTTGAATTGCTGGGTTTGGTTTTATTTCTCAGGAGTTTGTTTCCTAAGGAGCAAAAGCGTGGACTCATAACCCTCCCAGTTAGAAGTACACAGGCTATTTAATTTCATGTAGTTGCAATACCGTATTTTTAACAATTAGTCCCTACTAATTAGTTAATTACACTGTCACTAGTGTAGCTATGAATAGATGTTAACTTCTATTGCTCAGTGCGGTGACAGAATTAAACCCACGTACAACAACATAACACTCCCTACAGACTCTCCCACGCTCCCCACGGTTGTTACTACAGAAAAGATGCAAAAACAAAGACAGCCTTTTCCAAACTATTTTATATCATGACATCATTTTGAAATTATACCCCTGAAAGAGCCCCAATGACACTCACTGGTGACCTACAGTAATCAGTGCAGCCTCAGCCCCTGAGGTTGGCGTTTCTTGGACACAGTGGGGCCACGTTGTGTCTTCAGCAGTCCCCCAGCCCAGCTGGGGATGGTCAGCCCTGCACAGCTCCTGGATCGCTGCAGTATCAGCTCTTGGGAGCCCCTTTGTGTGTGCTTGTGGAGGGAGCGGTGCGTCGTTGGGAGCATGGTACGGCGTACCGGGCTGGTGGTCCCCACGAACCAGAACTGATGCACACAGCTACAGCGAACAGGCCTATGTATGCATGCTCAGATGAACATGTATCCATGTGCTACCACGTTTTTCTTTCCGAGCCATGGGGTCTTGGTATAACGAGCATGTCCTTCATATGATAGTACACATCTGTTTTCAAGGGACTGGGAGGAGAAAGCCCCTTCACCTGCTGAGGTCTGTAGGTGGTGCAGACGAGACTTTCATCCCAAGATGCACAGAGAGGAAGCTCTACAGTGGTTTTACTTCTCCACCACAAGCAGCTGAGACCTGCCCAGTAGGATGGGGAACTAGCATGACTACAGATGTCCTGAATCAGGCTTTTTTGTCAGCCTCCATGTTGGTGTCCCATGGAGGCCCAGCAGGAGCTGGGCATGGTCCTGCCACACCTCCAGCAGAGGTGAGCAGTTGCCAGACCCACAGCCTTTGCAGCTACACTGATAACAGTCCGCACCCCTGTAACTTTTAGGGGGAATTAAAGCCCTGCAGCCACGTGGCCTTCAAAATGTTAATGCGCACCAACCACATATCACACACCGGCACAGTGGTTATTTTGTAAGTTCCCAGACTTTGTATCACTCTTATTCAATGGCCTATGCATATATGCACATATATAAACTCATAAACAAATTCTGCTGTCTTTTCCTGGTAAAGGGCATAAACCTGTAAGAATAAATCAAGATCCCACTCACTTAAAAAAAACAACCAACCAAACCCAAACCCAAACAACAAAACATTCCTATAAAGAAAAACATCCAAAACAAGTCACCCGATGGTTTACAAAGGAAAATAATATCCCAAGTAAGAAATGGTCGTAAGTGGGTGGCAGTATTTGCAACAGTGAAGCTACAGATACAATATGGCAGAAACAGCCGCAGGTAATCCAGAGCATTTCTTTTCAGTTGAAGAACATGCTTTGTGAAGACTGCCTGATAGGGCAAAAATGTAGAAGGATTATAAAGGACAGAAATAAAAAGCTCTATGGACTAAATTATGTTTTGCAAATCAGAGGATGTGGAAGGAATTTGAATAGCTGAGTTTCATCGTCTTCCAGTTCAAATGAGTGGTGCAATGCTGAATAATTTCAAGGGGAGAAGGAATAATTCTATTATAAGGGAAATTTAATCTTGGCATGGTAGCATGGTGTCACTGAAGATCAGTCAGGAAACTCACAAAACTAAATGGAGTAAGATATTTAAATGACATTTTACTGTAGATATTTTTATGTAAATTGACCCACATAACCAATGCTACATGTATCTTCAAGTCTGGAGCTATTTAAATAATACATACTGATAGCTGATGCAGAATCATTCTAAGTTGATTTACCTGTTTCTTCCCTTCTTTTGAAATGTTAATTACATTGTGACAGAAAACTTGGTGCTGTGAGACAAAGTGGAAGGGTTTCAGGACCAAATATATGAACACTACCATTATGTGGACTGATAATCAGAAGAAAACAAAGACAACAGTAGTGGATTTTAATCATAAATGCTGAAAAATAATTAAGGTTTCACATGATGTATCTTCATGATAATGAAGGCAAGTCTTATGGAATGCAATCTTTTCTTTGAAGACCTCCCCCCTCAAAAAACAAAACAAAACAAAACAACAAACCACCAAAACAACAGGCAAACAGACAAAATAGTGTACAGCTTTCACATTTGTACGACAGGCTTGAAAATTTGACGTGAGTGTAGAATCAAAAGATAAAAGCAATGAATCCCTCGGGTTTTAAAAGTGCAAGTATTTGGAGTTTGGTTGTCTGGTTTCTTAAGCCTGTCCTGTAAGTGTTGATTAATTTTCAGTCCGGTGAAAGCAGTGAGGTTTATCTGTGAAGCACATAACTCCACTGGGTGAGTAAGGGGAGCAGAATCTGGCCTGAATGAATCAGACAAATAACCATAATTATGTTAACCAGGTGCCTAAGGCATTACCTTAGTGTGCACAAAACTCTGAGAGATGTTGAGCTCTTGATGAATCAGCTACTCTTATCGGGAGCTGGGATGCTCCTTCCTGCTAAGGATTAATTCCTCTGTGGCTGGATAAACTGTGGGAAAACGCTAAAATCAAGACATGCAGAAGCTAGAGCATGTGGAGACAACTCAGCATCAGCAAATAGCATCCAGCACTAGGTGGTGCTCTTTTCTATACTAAATGACTGTTCAATGCTTGTGAGAGGAACGGGCTTTTTTACGACACTGTGCCCTTTTTGTTACAGTAGGACTTCACTCAAAGAACAGAAAAGTCATAAGCAAAAATGCAAAGTAAGCCAGAGTGCTTTCCTGTGCTGGTTAGTCATCACTCGTAACATATATATCAGGTCATGTAGCCCATTCCTGTGAGTGCTCACTGCTGTTGCTCCTGGTCCTTTTTTCCCCAGTGCTATTTGCAGTGTCCCAGTGGTGAGGGATTTCTTACTTCCCTAAAAAGATTCTCTTGGATCCATACATAGGTCACTGTAATGAAATTTATTCTTTAGATCCTCTATGTTCCCTTTACTTTTGTATTCTTCTCAATCACAGTATGTGTTCCACCCCAAGTCATTCTTCATTCATTCCCTCCACATATTTCTATTCTTTAATTATGTGCTCTGCAGCTGTTAGTCAGGGATACATACATACATAATAAGTTATTTAAAGTCTTTTTCCTTTGTATATCAGTCTATCAGTCATTACGGGTCTTCCTCATTCCTGTTATTTTTCTGTAAACAGCCTCGAATTCATCAATGCTTTTCTTAACAAAGCCTCATAAAAATCTTTGCCAAGATCTACATTTTCCATGAAAAGCCAGATGATGAGATAATAACTTTGATAGTTATGAAAATATCTAGAATTATCTCCTAATACAGAATGACTCAGTGATAACAAGTGGTAAATGAAATTTAGAGCACAAAGACAGAGGAGAAAATGGTCTTTCATTTTGCGGGGAAAAAAAAAAAATATTCATTATTGCCATACAGGAAGATGTTAGATGGTGGATAACAAATGTCCAGCTCAGTGCCTGTCAAGCAGACAAACACAGTGGCAGGACTTACTTGCAAAAGGACTAGGGAAAACAGAGAACATCCTTGTGCTAGGTTAAGAATCCATGGTGAAGCCTAATCTTGAGTGCAGCTTCCAGTTCAGCTGCCTGATCTCAGGCAAGTTGTACAGAGCTGGAAGTGGTCTAGAGAAGGGCGGTAGAAGTGCTTAGAAATGGTTTGAGGAGAAATCAAGTGGAGTTAGAGCCTTCAGCTGGAAAAAGAGACATCTGCAAAGTCATGGCTAGTTTGCTGTCCACTCTTCCTTTCAGTGTCACCCCTGAAATTAAGGAATATCTGTTCCTTAAAGTGCATGAAGCACTTTTTGGAGAGTGAGCCCCTTTGGTGCTAACCCAAAAAATTATCAAACTCATATTGTAGTAACAGAATCTTCTGTCTTCTTCCATCTATATTTTTCTGAGCCTCAGTGAATGGTTTGTTAAAGCCAGTTCCCTTTTGTTCTTTATAACTCCCTTCCAAGTCCACCATGCTTGTTGCTGGCCCCTTTGGTGAGAGCAGCACCACTTAGGACTTAACCCGTTAGAACAGAAGAAACTCCCTGCTGGGTCAGACCAACAGTCACAAATGCTATGGCTGCCCAGCACTGGTAATGGCACTGGGGTAGCTGCACAGGTGCTGGCCTGATCTGCCTTGATCAAGCCACAAGTTTTGAAGGTTCCAGCAGACCTTGCAAGGTCCCTCAGGGTCCCATCACAGTGTTACATGAGACAGGGCAGGCAGATCCAAATAGAAGAGTCTGAAGAGTGACAATCGGAAATGCGGTTCAGGGAGAGCACGTGTACTTGGCCTCTTCCTCTGGTCCAGTCTCCTAAGATCACAGTCATTGGAACTGCCTGTTCCTTTCATTATCTGTTAATAGAGGCATTGTTCACAAATCTTGTCTAATCCTTTTTTTATGCCTGCTAATAGTCTGCTTCCCCTACCTCCTGTGGCAATGAATTCCGGAAGTTCATTACCCGCCACGCAAAGAAGTGCTCTTTCATTTCAGGAGCAAACTATATCTACACTCCCCATCCATAAATACAAATTTACATAAGATTCAGCCTGTCACTGTTATGAGCATTATCCTTTGGCTTAAGTGTTCCCAAATGATACATACACAATAAGTGGTATGAAAACAACTTCAAATAAATAATAAGGGAAACAACGCTCATTTTGTTGTATTTTTCTGGGGGAAGATGAGGAATGGTTGTTTAGCCATAGCTGCTACCCAGACAAGTGAACGCCTCTTGTCTGCCTACGTGTAGCCCAGCACAGACCTGGAAGTGTGTGTTTTCTCGTGGGAAGGGGAGGAGAGGCTTACAGCCTGCCAGAGAGCGTGGCGCAGTGGCCCTGGCTGCTGCTGCCACGGTACAGCACACGGCACAGCAGCGGTCCTTCTACAAATTCTGTTTGGGAACTCCTGTGTCTCACATCTCCTAGCTTGTTACATCACCGTTTCCACTACACTTTTTATTTCATGAGTCTGTGTGACAGTGCCAAGCCAGCCTGCACACAGAGAGTAAAGCAAATCATGCCATGCTTAATCTACAGCTGTCAACCCTTAATTTATAAATTCCATGATGGTATCAAAATAAAGACTCTCAGTTTTGTTTTGCGAGACCTATTCTTTACCCACCCAACCCTCTGTTATGCAGATTACTCTCCACCCACTCGCTCTTCCCCAAGCTCCAGTGCTGTCTGTGGCTTGTGGTCCCAGTATTGTTTAGGTAATTAGTCATGTCTTCACCCACCTTCCATCCTTATTTTTTTGTTATTACTATTTATTGTTTTTATTGCAGTAATGCCTAAGGACGCCAATTAGGAAATTGGACCTCATCATAAAAAACTGTACAACAAGCTCTAACCCAGAGAACTCACCACGTGGGGCTTAGGCACACTGTGGCTAGTGAGTATGTACACAAGTGGGAGGAAGCCTGCGAGAACAACACAGGAAGACAAGGTCTTTACACAATCATAAAAATGGTCACTGACTAATCTCTACTAATAGTCACTAGCAGGGTCTGCAGGGAAACAGAAAATTTCCTGGCCTTGTTGGAGCTAATTTCATCTGTGTATTTTACCAGTGATGGAGAACGTAGAATTTATTTGATCTGGAATCTGCTTGCATTTTCGCACTTGTTGTTTAAATACATTAAGTCATTTGTTTCTATCTTATCTAGGGCAGATTGACAAGGCTGCCCAGAGGAGGCTGCCCTGCGACTGCTAATGCTGTATTCACCATATGCATGCAGGACACTCATTATTCAGTACCTTTCCAAGGCTGAACCAAAAATTGAAAGCAAGGTGGTGATGGGGGAAGGGCAAAGGACAGAGGAAGGATGAGGATACTACTGGGAGGGACATTATGAAAAATCCATCATGTTGGGTAACTGTATCCTTAAGGCAAAATTTGTGTTGTGCAACTACGACACATTCAAGTCTGAACAGCTGGTTCTGGTGAGAGGCAGCAGAAATGAATTTCCCGTGCAGCTTTTGTATTAATAATTCATCTCATTAAGGTGTGGTCTAATAGTGTTTGCACAGGCACAAGAGTCAGCCCTAATACTGTTTCTGACAACCATTTCTTCTACAGGCACCTACGATTCTCATGTCCTTCGTGCCTCAATTTCCCCATGCAAGAAAGGGGAAGAGCCATACTTACTCTGGTTCAGATCTGTAAAACAGTTGGCCTACTACTCTGTTCCTTTGGAGATAGTTTGTAGTCTTTTGCAATAGCATGAAGAAAGTATAACATTCAGTCATCCTGATCTAGTAGTATTTTTGGTTTATTTCAAGGCACTAGTGAATCAGGCCCAAGGATCGGGTTTAGAAGCCCAAGTTTCAGACCCACAGGACCAAGTCCTTTGCAAAAAACTGCAAGACCTGGCTACACCTCAAGAGATATTTAATAAACCAAAACAACTATAAGGTCTTGACCTACTAAAACTCGAGTTATTTTCTTCTTCATACTGTGCTACATTTGAATAGTGTTATCATAAATGTTTAAACTAAATGACATTATTGTCCAGGCTACTTTCTGATCTTTTTTCCCCTCATCTCCATTATTTATCACAGAATCATGGAATGGTTGAGGTTGGAAAGAATCTTGAAGATAATCGAGTTCCAACACCCCTGCCATAGGCAGGGACACCTCCCACTAGACCACGTCCAGCCTGGCCTTGAACACCTCCAGGGATGGGGCCTCAACAACCTCTCTGGGCAAGTTTACCACCCTCAAAGTGAAAAACTTCTTCCTAATGTTTAATCTGAACCTGCCCTCTTCTAGTTGAAAGCCATTCCCCCTCATCCTATCGCTACATGCCCTAGTAAAAAGACCTTCCCCAGCTCTCCTGTAGGCCCACTTTAGGTACTGGAAGGCCTCAATAAGATCTCCCTGGAGCCTTCTCTTCTCCAGGCTGAACAGCCCCAACTCTTTCAGCCTCTCCTCATAGGAGAGGTGCTCCAGCCCTCGGATCATCCTCGTGGCTCTCCTCTGGACATGCTCCAGCAGGTCCATGTCCTTCTTATGCTGGGGACTCCAGAGCTGGATGCAGTACTCCAGGTGGGGTCTCACGGGAGCGGAGTAGAGGGGCAGAATCACCTCCTTTGACCTGCTGGCCACACTTCTTTTGATGCAGCCCAGGATACAGTTGGCCGCCTGGGCTGCAATCGCACACTGCTGGCTCATGTTGAGCTTCTCGTCAATCAGCACCCCCGGGTCCTTCTCCTCAGGGCTGCGCTCCAGCCATTCCCCGCCCAGCCTGTATCTGTGCTTGGGATTGCTCCAACCCAGATGTAGGACCTTGCACTTGGCCTTGTTGAACTGCATGAGGTTGGCGTGGGTCCACCTCTCCAGCCTGTCAAGCTCCCTCTGAATGGCATCCCTCCCCTCCAGCGTGTCTACCTCACCAAACATCTTGGTATCATCAGCAAACTTGCTGAGGGTGCACTCGACCCCACTGTCCATGTCACTGACAAAGATGTTGAACAATACAGGTCCCAGTACCAGAGGAACGCCACTCGTCACTGCTCTCTACTTGGTCATTGAGCTGTTGACCGCAACACTTTGAGTGTGATCATCCAGCCAGTTCTTTATCCACCGAGTGGTCCATTTGTCGAATCCATGTCTCTTCAATTTAAAGACCAGGATACCATGTGGGACAGTGTCAAACGCTTTGCACAAGTCAAAGTAGATGACATCAGTTGATCTTCCCTTGTCCACTGCTGCTGTAACCCCTTTGTAGAAGGCCACTGAATTTGTCAAGCATGACTTGCCCTTGGTGAAGCCATGCTGGCTGTCACCAATCACCTCCTTGTTTTCGATGTGCATCAGCAGAGTTTCCAGGAGGATCTGCTCCATGATCTTGCCAGGCACAGAAGTGAGACTGACTGGCCTGTAGTTCCCTGGGTCTTCCTTGTTTCCCTTTTTGAAAATAGGGGTTATGTTTCCCCTTTTCCAGTTGGCAGGAACCTCGCCAGACTGCCACGACTTCTCAAATATGATGGCTAGTGGCTTAGCGACTTGATCTGCCAGTTCCCTCAGGACCTGCGGATGCATCTTGTCAGGTCCCATGGACTTGTGCACCTTCAGATTCCTCAGGTGGTCTCGTACTTGATCTTCACCTACAGTGGGCAGTTCTCCATTTTCCCAGTCCTCGTCTTGATGCATTCTGCATCAAGGCTAGTGTGGCTGCAGTCCTTGCCAGTGAAGACTGAGGCAAAAAAGTCATTCAGTACCTCAGCTCTGTCTCTGTCTCTGAAGAATTTATATTGTTCCTGTAATTCCTGGAGGAACTTCCCATTGCTAGGGTAAATTTGCAAGATTTTACTGCAAAACATCTGGTTGCAACTTTCAGTGAACCAACAAATTCTTAAAACACAGTGACAAAAAAGATATGCTGATCCTTAGTGTATATCCACTGATTTGAGTCATGAGTCTGTTAAGGTCGTGCAGGGGTGGTTTTCCCCAGAGATGTGTTTTAGCCTTGTTCTCTTTCTTGTGTTTTCTTCTAGCCTGGCAGCACTGGTTTAGTGGAGATCTAACATATATGTGTACTACATGGGATATAATACAATGTGCATATTTATATAAAAATGTTTATCCTGATATAATCATCTTAGTGTAGATGGCAGTTACAGTAATACAAATTACATCAGTCCTTAGTCCCAGAAAAAAGATAAATAAGTGTATGGGTATAAGCACATTTTTGTCATATAAAACAAACATTCTGAGCTGCCAGGAGCAGAGGAAAGCTACTGCTTTGTTAACAGGGATATAGTTCACACAGTACAATTTTTGTGTGTAAAAAGCATTGGTACAGAAAGAAATTCTTTCTTTCTTCATCAAGTGTAGTGGTGGAGCTAGCAGCTCTGTTGCCATTGAATCCTCTGCTCAGCTCTAGATACGATCCCTTAATCATGTGTTTCCTTTCATCATATTTTCTCCTTTCATTCATTTTCTGGAAGGTAGATGGAAAAAACCCGTCTCTTTTCTCCTCATGTTGGAGCTGCCTGGTTCTGCTTTTCCTTTTGTGCTACCAGCTCCTGAGACAACCCTATAGAGCTGTTGCTTGGCTTTGGCTCCAGAGATCCCTCTTCCTTCTCCACCCTGTCCTTCCTGGTTTCTCTACCATCTTCTCTCCACAGTCATCTGTACCAAACCAGCCTGTTTCCTTTCCTTATCTGGTGTTATTCTGATTATATAAGCATCAATGTGCACTCCTTTCTTCATTCTCAACTTCAAAATTACCTTCCCCCATTCTGTCACGAGCCAAGTGATAATTTCCTTCAGCAGCCTGATTTCTTTTCCACAGTTATTGGAAGCAAAGGCTCCCGTGTTGTACTTTTTAGCTTGCCAGTTTAGAGTGGCTTAACAATTTTCTTTCCTCATTGTTATTTATTCAAAAGTCTCAGTGAGTGATGGGGAGAAAATGGAAAGCTTTTGAAACGTCTTTTATAAGCTTGACTGCTTTCCAAGACCCTGCAGTTGAAATAAGAAGCCAGAGAGAAAACAAAAAACTACTTCTAGGTGGTCTTGAAAACCAAGATGTAACAGTTTTAGAAGTTTAGTTTAGTTTGTAGCGAAGGTCTTTCAAAAGATGACTATGGAAAAGCCATATTGTGTAAGCCCGAGACACCATATAGAAAATGCAAACAGAAGTTTTACATTGCCAGGTAGAAACCTGGAAGTACTGCATATGTTAATGTTGGAGAATTTAGTGCTTATTAGATAAAATAGAGTGATTAATGCTGACGAGTGAATGTTGCTGACTTAATTTCCATCAGCAACATCTCACAAACCCCAGTTCCAAAGGAGTCCAGTTACCCTTCCTGTGTCAGAAGATACTGGAACACAAGCAGTTATTGAATCATACAGCTCACAGAATTAAACCAGACCTGGGCAAGGAGAAAACTATAGAGGAAATCTGTGATCACTTACATGAGCCAAAATCTCTACATTTTTCAGACTGTCATATGAATGGATATGATAAAAATTTTTCTCATTAGAATGTATATATTATATCATATTTGCATATACATTTCGGCTTCATGGTGTGTCATTCCAAAATCACTGAATAAACTGTGGCTTGTATGTGGCTAAAAAGAGTTTATTTGATATATACATTCAAGAAAACAATAGTCACTAATGAGATGATATACCAGCTGTTTATTTCATGTGTGTGTATCTGATAAAACAGCATGAATGATGCAGATGATGAGGTCTAATGACCTTCAGAACAAGGTATCAATAGTGTTCTTCCATAGCACTTGAACATTTCATGTTCTGCTGCCTGTATCTGAAAGAATAGCTGCCTTCCATAATGGTGGGCTGACTGCTTAACTTGACAAAACCTACTAATTTTGCTTGAACCCTCCTACCAGTCATGGTGCAATTGGTCTAATTGATACAGATTAATCAGAAATTAGTGATTTCTTATATTATTGCCTGTCTCAATGAAACAGTGTCACCTCAACTAAGCAGCAGAAAAAGCACTAGAGAACATCACAACTGTATAATGAATTTCAGGCTGTTACCTGATAAGGTTTTGTACAGTGAAATCTTAAATAAAAGATCATTATCAAACCATTATGCGATAGACCATCACGGTTACAAATTGCCTCAACGTCAGTATCTTCTAACACTGTTCTGTTATTTCCATCCACAGAGTCTTGTCTCTGAGCTGAATGATACTTACAGCAGGTCAAAGAAATAGGCAACCTTAGCATGGCCCTAACTAACAAGTTGAACCCTTGATTAAGTTGGCTTCTTTAGCACTGGTAAATTACTACAGTTGAAAATTTTGAAGTGAGGGCTCTACTATTTTAAGTGGTCTATTTTAATTAGATCATTTCAAAATCATCTGGTACGGCATCAACAAGGCCTAAACATCGTGTCTGCAAACACTTGCAGGGCTCTGACTCCTGAGTGGAGTCAGCTTGGCTCATTCAGGTTGTGTACAGCTCAGTGATTTTAAGCAGCTTCTGATGCTTAAAGGAACTCTATGGGCAGCTTCACCATCTGTGCAGGGTACGCATGTGTGTATCTGTCAGTCACCCTTCCAAACGCAAGTCTTTGTTTGGTTGTCCCAGTGGATGAAGCTCATGGTGCTGAGTCATATGGCAGGAGAATGGAGGAGGTGAAAGTGCAACAGCCATCACCCGGGACGGCTGCCAGGGAGGGATGTTCCTAGCAGTCCTCCTCTAAGCACAGAGCAGGGACCAGAGCTGTGAACTCCCTTCCTGCTCCCCAGCCTTGCATTTTGTCCTCTCTCTGGGAACCTCTGCAGTTGATTGAGGGTGACCAGAGGTGGTTGGTAGCTGTGGTGTTGGAGCCACAGGAAAGATGGAGTGCTCTACTGCAGGTTCGACCTGTAGGCATGCTGACTGAGGAGCATGAGGAGAGGTGACCTTCTGGGAAACCTCATTCATTAGCTGTGAGTTTTTACAAATCTGTAAATGTTACAATACAGTTTATTAAAGATAATCAAGATGTTGGCAATACGGTTACGTACTTAGACACTGAAAGAAAGGGAGTGACTATGCCCTTATTTATTCAAGTTAATCTTTCAATGAGATGAATAGGATGCTGGAGAGCAGAGGTCAACCACATTATAAGAAATGAAAAACGGAAGAATTGATTTAAGTTTCCTGGGGCATCCCAGTTAACAGTATAGCAGACTGCTTGTTTACATTGGATGAGTTGGGAAAAACTAAAATAAAACAGTTTATTTCAACAAAAGTATTGTATGCTTTCTGGAAATGGGGAACACAGAGGAAAATCTGCTATCAAAGAAATAGGACCTTTGTCTTTTTCCTGTTTTACATCTGAATGGTCACAAACCAGCCAATTTGCATGAGACATGGCAAGAAGCTAAATGTAACTTGCTGTATCAATTTCAGAGGAGTCTGGCACTGGAGTGAAATATTTAAGATAGAAAATACGTGTGTCATACCGTAGGATTGAAATAACCATAAATTAGAAGAGAATAGTTTTACTATATACCAAAATGTATGACTTCCTGTTTAATCCCAATGTGGATAACAAATCTTCGGCATTAAGGTCCCAAACCTGTAAATACCAACCCATCTGTACACATAAAGCTAAGCTCAGGAGGACTTCTGCCAGATTTTTAGCTGTCACCTTCATTTTCAATCTGGAAGACAGAGGGCTGGATGTGATCAGGCTGAGGCAAATGCCTAGGGGCACACAAGGGCTGGAAAAGAGATGGCCCTGGCAAGATCTAGAGTATGATCCTGGGTCTGAGCAGCCAGGACTGAGAAAGTCCCAGGCAGCTCCTGTGGCTACTACTCCCTGCTGGGTTTTCAGCACAGCTCACACGGTGGAGAACTGGAGGCACTGACTTAGCAGGATTTTATACGTGTGCTCAGGGTGACGTGGATGAGCTTTGCTGTACTGGGGCCTACCCAGCAAAAGAAGCTGCATGGAATAAATGCAGGTGGATAATGCCAAGGTACAAATTGGGCTTCAGTGTGTTTGCTACATTAACCTTGTAGCTGTGTCAGCAGAAAAAAATGCATTGGATACATTTGGATAAGAAAGTATCCAAGTTACTGAAGCTATTACAGTGAAAGCATAGCGACCTTGCCTTTTCCCTATTTGCTTAAGCTGTACTGGTAGCTTGAGTTCTAAATCTGGTGTAAATAAACTATGACAACCTAATTATGCCACAGGATCCCACTCACTGTAGATGGGCTGCAGGTATTTTTAAATAGCTACTACAATACAGGCAGATGTACCACAGTCACGAGTGTTTAAGTCTCCAGTAGCTGGAAATGTCCTAAACTATCAGCCTTCTGTCACTTTCATTTTGAGGCTATTTTGTATGAATGCCAACACAATTCACCTACAGGAGCCTTTTCATTATCTGCTATCTTGCCGACTCTATAATATATTGTGAAAAAAGGAGAAATGAAGCATCTGGCCCATGGCATTAAATAGAGAATTGGGATCCAGGAAGTCCAGGGAAATGCAGGCTTTCTGCTGCCTGTACCAGACTCCCTCGTGGCCTCAGACTGAACTGTCCGTGCCTGATTTTTCTGCCTTTCAGATAAATATTACCACAGTATACCTCAGTGATATGCTACATAGCTTAAGTCCGCCATAATTTCAAATGCTGTCGGAGCTTTGTATGATGGTGCTGTGCAATTCAGAAGCAAGCAGAAGACCATCATTTTGTATAGCAACTTCCAGGTGGGCCATTTTCCAGAAACAATCAGATTTCTAAATGAATAGAGGAAAATAGAAAAGATGATAGATAAAATAACTATGAGAAACATGCAGAGTAACAATAATACAGCCAATTTCTTCTGAGAAGGAGGGACTTGCCTTCTGAGAGAGCTGGGACATGGCTGGAGGCCCCATCGTGCCGGCAGCCCTCACCTGCCCATCTCTGACAGAGGTCGGAGCCTGGGCGTGAACAGCCTTTGCTATCAGAAGCAAAACAACTTGCGCTGCAAGGTTTTTAGCATATCATTACAAATTCAAACCCGGGCCTATTCTGATGGAAAATTTTCCTTAGGAATGTGAATTGTTTTGGGCAAAATAACTGGGCTTGTTTCCTGGCAGGGATACTATTTGCATCAAAAATTAATGTCATCCGCCCACTCAGTTTCCAACTGAAAACCAGGCGTTTCATTAGCGAGGTGAGAACAGTGATGCCTGGCTAGAGCAGGCAACAAACCTGCCTGGTACAGCCAGAAAAATGGCAGCGCTGCGTGCTCACGCAGGCGTGAGGGCGGTGACGACCATGCAGGGCCCAGCGAGGAACGAGGAACAACGAGGCCATTGCATTCCCGCTCAGGAGAGGAAAGAGGGTGGAAGAGCAAAAAAAAACCAGCCCCGAGAGGGGGTTAAGCTCCTATTTCCCATCGGGGAGGCCTGGAAAGCTGTGCACAGGGCCTTTGTGTGAGGCCATGCACGCGTGTGTGCAAGAGGCACCGCCCATGTTGGTAGCCGGAGTGGGGAGCTGTGGGGGGACGAGCTGTGCACGTGGAGCACTGCGGTGTGGGCGCACGAGTGCCGTGCCCATGTAGCGCTGGGGGAAGAGCCGCCTGCGAGCCAGGCACCACGAATGGCGTCGCGTGTGCCCATGGCCACCAGCGTGCGGGTGTGTGTGCAAGAGGTGTGTGCGGGGCTGTGTGTGGAGGGCAAGTGCCACACGTGTGTGGAAAGATGTGTGTGCAAGGGGGGTGTGTGTGGGAAGAGCTGTGTGTGAGGAGTGTGCGTCCAAACAAAAGGGGTGTGTGTGGAGAGGGTGTGTGTGTGGCGGGGTGGTGTATGTGTGGAGAGGCGTGTGTGTGTGGAGAAGCGGGTGTGTGGAGAGAGGGGGGTTTGTGGAGAGGGATTGTGTGTATGGAGAGGGCTGTGTGTGTGGAGGGTGTGTGTGTGTGTGTGGAGGGGTTGTGCGTGAGGGGGATGCGTGTGGAGTGAGAGTGTGCGTGTGGAGAGGGGTGTGTGTGGAGTGGTGTCTGTGTGGAGAGGGGTGTGTGTGTGGAGAGGGATGTGTGTGCAGGGAGGGGTGCGTGTGGAGAGAGATGTGTATGTGGAGAGAGGGGTGTGCATGGACAGGGGGGTTTGCAGGGGGGCTGTGTGTGTGTGGAGAGGATGTGTGTGTGGAGGGGTGTGTGTGTGTGTGGAGGCGGGGTGTGTGCGAGGGGATGCGTGTGTGTGGAGACGGGCGTATGTGCACAGGGGGTGCATGTGCGTGTGAAGAACTGTGTGTGTGGGGGGCTGTGGCGGGGACCGCACGCCCGCGTGTGAGGAGAGGCCCGTGAGGCGAGCGCCCTGCCGCCCGCCGTGCCCGCGCCGCCGGCGGCTGCCCGGGGCGGGGCCTGCTGACGCATTGCGGCTGGAGCGGGCGCGGGGCGGCCGGGGCGGGGGAGCCGGACCCCGGGGGGGCGGGAGGCCGGTGCCCGGGGCCCGTCCCTCAGCCCGCCGGCGGGCTGACTGACAGCGCTCCCCGTCCAGGGACTGGAAGGGCCGGAGCGGGGCGGGGGGTAGGAGGAGGAGCGGCACGAACCGCCCTGCGCTGCCGCGGCTCCTACCTATTCATTCAGGCACCTAAAATGGCTGGAGAGAGGCGGTGGCGGAGCAGAAGGAGGAGGTGAGGGGGGGGGGGAGCCGCGGCAGTGCCCCCACCTCCTCCCCGGCGGGCCCCTCCTCGGCCCGGCAGCGCTCCCCGCTCCCGCAAAGGCTCGCGGCCGCCCCTCGCCTGCCCCCCGGCACCATGTCGGCCGGCCAGGACGAGAGCTCGGTGCGGGTGGCGGTCAGGTAAGCGGCGGCGCCACCTCTCCTGCGGGGGCCGAGGAGGGCGGGCGGGCGGGCGGCAGAGGAGGGGGCGGGGGGAGAGCAGTCCCCGCGGGCTATCACGCCACGGGTGACCGCGGCCGTGCCCGCGGGCGGTGCGCGGTCCCCACCCGCGGGGACAGGGACAGCAGCGGGGGATATCTTCCCTGCAGAACGTGTGTCGCCTCGGCTCCTGCTGAGCCTCTTTTTCCTTGCAGCAGTTGGAAATAGTCAAAAGAGAAGGAAAAAAAAAAAAAAACACCCCAAACCAAACCCTTTCTGAGGTCTTTCTCAGTCATTTCTCTAATTTTCAGCAATGACCCTAAAAATATTCCAAGTAATTATAGCCCGGCGCTGCAAGTGCTTACTCATGGGGGCAAAGCAGTCCCTTGACTGCGGCGATGCTGTTTGCATCACGGAGCTTTGCGAGCGTGGATGCTGGCAGACTGATATTTTTAGAAGGGTAAAAAGGCTTTTATCCCACGGAGGCTGTGTCTAACCTTACACACCGGGAGGGATGAACTTCCATGAGGCTGCTCACAGTAAATTAGAATGGGTATATGTAAAAGTCATAATGGGAGTGGAGCTTGTATCATTTTAAAACATCAGCTAATTCAAATTACTCTTTTATCAGAGATAAAAATCTGTTGTTCATCAGTGAACTCCTGGCTCTTCTTGGTTTTCTATGTGAAGATATTATTTTATTGTTTGAAGAACTTCCAGATTAGCCCACGGATGCCTTCATTTTCGAGATGTCTTTGTGTGATTCAAACATGAGGAGAAAAAAAAATATATATACGTGCACGTATATATAGGCACATACATATTTTAATTTTGATTGTGATGCTGAATGATGGTGTATTTCTTTCCTTTAAATAAGTTTCTTTATATTATATGTTGGCACGCTTGGAGTATTATGCCACAAGAAATCAGACTTTAGGGGAAGGTCTGTATCTACTAATGGGTCCTTGGAACCATCACGTACATCTCACTTTGGTACATAATTCAAGGGTTGTGCAGGAAGAAAAAGGGGTGAATCGTTTTTTCGCTGAAGGGTGTAGTAATAGCAATGTTACTGCATGGTCTTGTTGGTATGTTAGTGTAGGGGGAACGGTTCAATAACATTTTCAGTAAACAGGGAAACACCGCCCCTGCATGATAACGTGGGGTGTATGCTGCAGTTGTTCATCAAAGTCTACTTGATAATTGCAGTAGAATTTTCTATGGGGAGAGATGCTTTTGTGAGTGTTGTTATCCATTGAAGCATTTCTCACATAAAGTACAGGGAGGTATTATTCCAAAGCATAATTAGGCTGTATTTTTTAAAAGGAAAATATGAGATAGGTGTGATCTGAAAAATAGGGTGTGTTACAGGTTTACAGACTGCTGTCTCATTTGAAGAAAATATTAAATATGTTCTGAGCCAAAAAAAATAGTGATGTAGAAGTTCATTTACAAACATAGGTTTGTTGCAGCTGGAAATTAAATAAAATGTACTGGTTCAAATATGTTTATAGTTGTAGGTGTGTGATAAATACATTAGAAGTAATATATGGCAAAGAATGTGTAAGAATGAATTAAAATCACCCAGCTGTAGCTCTTGAAAACAAATCCCTAATGTTACGATGCATATTTCTGTAATATAATTGTCTAAATAACATCTTATGTCTGAGCTCAGTTCACTAGTAATGAAGAATTGCATTTTTTCTCCTGTCTGCTTTCTTCCTTTTGGCAGATTAACTATTCATGTAAAAGATTTCTCCCTCTCTGCTTAGCAATCATGAACAGAAGCATGCATAATTTTTTCTTTTCTACCAGTAGTTCTCTGTAGATGGTTTTCTATTATTTCTGCTTGTGTATTTTGCAAGACTAGTTGAATTATAGGACTGTGCAACTCGCTGCTTATCTGTGCCATGCTGTACTGTGCATTAGGAATACTACATTCTGTTTCCTTGTTGGTTGTGTTCTTCAGCTCTTTTGAGTAACTAGAGCTTAGTTCAATGATTATTTCCTCTGTTGTGATGAATTAGTCGTTGGTTTTGTGTGTGTTTTCTGAATAAGGCTTGCTCTACAACAGGACCAGCTTTCAGTTTGCAGCCCCTGTGGTAGTAACCGAAGTAAGATACTACAAAAGCATATTGCAGTGAACTTACTGCAAAACTGAATTTGCTTAAACTTTAAACATGGGTTATGGAATAGACATCACTGAAATTGTTTAGCGAATTATTTTTTTCAGAACCTGGTTATCTCACTTAATTGTATACAACAGGATTCAAAAATACTTCATTCTTTCCAATTAGCACCACCTTTAAGCTATCATCTTGTGTGCTAATCGCTCCCCGTTTTCTTTAGTGTAATAATGGATTTGTGAACGATGAGCTAAATACTGCGGTTTAGTGAAGCATGAAAGCTGAAAATAGTTTGGCAGATAATCCAGTTGCTAATGTTAAATTCCCCAATTAAGAAAAAAAAAAATTCTTTCTCTATTGTCAACCACCACTGAAAGACTTCTGGAATTACAAATTTGATGATGGTGTGCAACTTCAACAAAGAGCTTTGCTCTGTGTGTGATTGTGTATAGTGTCTGTTTTCAGATGAATTCGGAGGGCCCCCGTGATAGTTACCTAAACAGATGGATGGTGTTTCTTCTAACTGTGGAAAATTATCGTTTTTGTAAATCTAATATTACCATCTTGCTTTTATATAAATCTTTTCAGTATATGGAAGCTAACTTTTCCTGAGGAGGCTATGAAATGGTATAAACATCATAGTTCATGCTTCTGGAACCAGGACCACAAAAAGGATATAGGTTATAGTTCCTAATTCTTGTGTGTCTTGCCACTTTAGTGGTGTCCGCAGCCAAAATATGGCATGTAAGCTTCTTGCATGCTGGGTAGATGAAGTTCTCGCTTAAGGCTGAGATACTGACACAGACCACTGGCTACTGAGTATTGTGTTTTAGAAAGTCATTGTATAAGCTATCCAGGGACTGGATGGGGTCACTGCAGTCAGTGCCCATAACCGTTAGGTCAGAGTTACACTTACTTTTACCAGCCAAACCTGAGCTGTGTCATAGGAATTGGAATAGCTCCAACTGGAGAGGTAACAGTTAGTGCCTATTCTCACTCTGTATGGCTTGGAGCTGTAGGGTTAGGACATCCTAGCAGTGATGATCTAAGAAGACAAGAAAGTTTAACTTAGGTCCTTTGCATTTTTTTGATACATGTTAAACAAGGGAACTCTCGGACAGCAGTAATGTTTGGATAGAACTCACCAGAATGCATGGAGAACTACTAATTGATAAAGCATGGAAGGATGTCTGTTATTTGGATCCTGTTATGGAGAAGACACAACAATGTAGAATGTTGAAGTAAACATCTATCTACTAGTCTTCCAAAGGAGGAAGGTGGCCTTGATTCACTCTTAGTGGAGGTCTCAGATATACTGAACATACTGTATGAAAACAGAAGAAGAAATAATTAAGAACAATGTGAAAAGATGAATAGCTGTGGAAGCTGACCAGTAGTCTGGAAAAACAAGATGATCACTTGGACATGCTTGTGTGACACCTCAGGTGGAGTGAACAATAACAGGGCATGAAGTGACAGTTGGTGAAGCTAAAGGAAGTGAAGTAGGGCTTTGGCATTGGCATATTGTCATTGTGAAAGATGGAGCCCAGTTAAAACTGTGCTAATGGGCAGAATTCAAAGAACCAGGGTAGAGAGGAGTTAGGGGATGGTGTTTTATAATCAGATGTGTTTAACATCATTGAGCAGTCAAGAGCAGAGCTGTGAAAGTTTCAATTTTTCACCGTCCTTGGTATGTTTGTGTAGATGTGCCTTCTTCCCTACTTTGGTAAGAGTACCGCACTACTACTGCTTCAGCTGCTGAGATTGGAATCTGTTCTGTGTTTCAGAGGAAAGCAAAGAAGGGAACTATCGCTCCCTTCCTCCTCACATGTGTAGAGGCTGTGGGGTCCAGCCACCCAGCTCTTCCCTGAATCATCTAAAAAGTTTCCTTCTCGTACCTGGCCTGGGTGTCTGCAATACATTGTCACACTGCTTTACGGAGGTGAAATGTTGATGTTTGCCAAGTATGGAAATTATGTGTGCAAAATGCAATGGATCTACTGGGATCCATTTCTAATAACAGTGGGAGTAGCAAGTGCAGCTGATGAATTAAAAAGACCCAGCTTCTGCTTCTGGTATTCCAAAAGAGAGATGAAGTCCTTTAGAAAAACATATTGATTACTAAATCAATTTAGGAACAGAGATTTTTGCAACTAATCAATCTGCTTGTGGCATGAAATCAGGATACAGTGCTAACTTTTGATAAGGCAAAGGGGATATGTTCATCCCTTGTAACCTTAGCCTTCTACTGCAAGGGTTTGTTATGGGAACACTGGTTTTCTTCTTTTTGTACTGCCAGTTCTTGAACTATGTGACTAGTTGGACCTCTTCAGCACTTTTTTTCCTTTGCTAACTTCTGTGTGGTTTTTTTTTTTCCTCCCCATACAGAATCTGCTGTTTGTTGTTGTTGTGCCTCCATGTATATTTTCATCTTTTGTATTCCTCTTTTTCAGCTTTTATTTCTAATAGCTTTTACACTGAACTTGTTCTCCTCTGTGCTAGATCCAGCTAGTGTTAAATACATTAGAAAAGGAGCAGCTGAGTGGAAGGAACCTGTCTTTTTGATAGGTGTGTTTTGAAGCACTTTGGCTGTTGAAATTAATTTTCTTTCTTGGGCTGCTGTTCTGCAAACACTTACAGCTGTGTTTGAGCTTCCTACCATGAATAGATCCTCAAATGTCAGATGAATGGCCATGTATGCTGTGGTACATATCACAAGCTTTGGAGGGCAGAGGTACTCATTTCGTGCTTCCCATACAGCGCTAATTATTCTCATAAATCATTCTGTAACTAGATAGACAACAGCAATAAATTACAGTACCATCCATTGGCTCCTTAAAATTAAAAAAAGTTTTCCTTTTACTAGACAGTAGTTATTATCCATCTGTAATCACGTGAAGCTGTGAAACATTTGAGGGGAAAATGTCTCAAAGTAACTGCATTCATGAAGTTTAGCTGTCTGTTGGTATGTCCCACCAAAGATGAAAAAAATTGTTCAACAGTATTAAATAGTAATGTTTTGGGGACATTGGGTGTTGGGAAATAACTCTTTTGGAGAAAGAGTCTGTTAGTGGAAAGCTACAAAAGAGATCTTGTTTTTAGAAAGCTCATGTTTCATATCTTTTGTTAGTTTTTATGTTTCTCTTTGCTCCTTGACTTAAACAAACATTCCCTTGTCCTTCCCTGAAACTTTACTCTACCCCATCCACATGTTTTGCATTTTTGCTGGGGAAAAAAAAGACATGGCACCATCTGCTGCTGAATTAATTCAGGTTTCATCATATCTAACTTGATCATCCGTAACTGATATTGCTTGGGGCAGGCTGAAATGTGTGATCTTGCTTTCTAGGAAATAAACTTCCCTTTCCTTAAGTCATGTGATGTAAACACAAACTCATTCTTTGAGGGAGGGGAAAGAAATCCTAGTCAGACATTTCCCTTGATGTCATGTATTCTTTGCCAAAAGATGGATATGTCTTGAATTTAAGAAGAAAAAGCAATGAGTGGTGTGCATGAGTGGTCTGTTCATGCTTGTGGATGATTATATGTCTAACTTGGCATTTCCCAAAGTTTGTAGAAGACTTGGGAGTTTACTTTGCTTTGAAAATCCATCGAGTTAGTCACTGACTTCCATTTAATGGTGTTTTCTTTACTACTTATTTTCTGTGGAGAATTAGGATTTATATTGTTGGCCTAGACATTCCTTTATTACTAAACTCAAGGCTTCACGTTTTCAGTTTTTCTGTGTGACTTCTGTAAGTTCTACTGCAGTAGCTGAATGGTCTTTGTGCTTGGGATCAAGGGAGCCTTGCTCCCTCCCTCTGCTTTCCTTTTATTTGCTTTAAGCGTTTTATAGATTGCCCTTGCTGTGCACTCAGAGATGGCTGCTGGAAATCTTGCTTTCATGTTCTGTCGCATGATTACTGCTACGGAAATAGTCATTTTACGTGCATTTTTTTCTGTTAAAGGAAAAGATTCAGTATCCTACTGTATCAGCTGCTGCTGGAGCAGAGAATTTTTTGTTGTGCTAATATTATTCCTACGTAGAATACTTGCAAGAAGTTAAAAGTATAATTTGAACTGGTGAACAAAAAAGTTTAATTAGAAATCAAACCAGACCTGAACAAGTCCAGCAAGAGTAACTACATGAGCTGTGCATTTTTCTTGTCCTCTTTCTCCTCTCCTCTAAAATTGTTTTAAATCTTTGTTAATTTTCTTCCTGTCCTTCCTCCTGTTTTTGTAACTCTCCATGTCTATTTCTACTTTTCCCTGGTGAAACTTTTCTGGAATAAATGTGTCTGCTCCAGTGTGACTAAAGGCAGAAATGCAGCCTGATTTTTTTCAAACGTGTTTTCTTGTTTGATGTGTTTACCATAGCAACAAGATGCAAATGAAGAATGGTGAAAGGATTTTAAGGTCAGCGTCACTGTGAGTTTGATGCATAGAGAAGGTCTATTCTATATGTATTTTAAAAATAAAATAAACTGCTGATTCAGAGCTAACAATTGATTAGTGTAAAAATATTTCCTGGGTAGACTCTGTATGGAAATAAGGAGTGAGTACCATCTGGTTCTTTATTTTTGTTAGTATCCTCAACAGATTTGGTAAAGTTGGCCACTGCTGAAATAATTCATTTTTGTTTAAAGAACACTTTTTTATAATCAGCTGACAACTGCTAGGCTTGCTGTTTGGGACAATGGACTCTTTAAGGATCTTTAGGTCTTTATGTCATTCACTTTTGTTAGGTAGACTTATCCCTTCAGCCTGTTTACTATGGAGTTTCAACACAGAAAGCTGAGAGCAACAAAACTTAGTAAAGGGTTATGATAGTATTGTTCTACTATACACAGCAATTCATATGTATTCAAGTTGAATAGTACGTTTCCATTGTTAGATTTAAAAATGGATTAAAGGATTTGTTGTCTCGCTAATTTTCAGTGTCTCACTGGTGGTTCTTGCATTCATGCTGTTACAGGAACTCTGCATGCTTCAGTTGGTTAGCGAATACCTAACTCTTTGCAGGACATTTTGGATTTAATGTAGTTTCTCCATACTTGCTCTTAAATACTCGAGGATTCTTGAAGTGCTTTCTCTTGTACACTGTAGCTTTGAAGGACACTTATTTTCCTTTCATTTATGTTCATCGTAATTGATCCTTTAAAAACGTGAATAAAACATGATTCTGAAGGTGGGTAAGAGTCAAAGGACTGTGGCGTGCTGTAGCCTGATGGTTTAACTACTACAGCTGAACACGTGGAAGGTTATAGCTAATAGGACTGGACAGAAAATGTTTCTTTTTTGTAAGACATCTCAAATGGAAGAGTTTGATCAAAGAGTCTTCTCTGTTTACCTGGTCTAATCTCACTCAGGGTCTTGAACATCTTGAACATGTCTTCCACATCCTGGGTTAATGCTTCAACCACTTGGTTACTGTCTTTGTTTAAGCCCGTGTGTTTTTTCATTATTTTCATTGACTATTTTTTTCCCCTCCCATTTCTAACCATGGTAGATGTGTTTTGCTTAACACTGCTAAAACAAAAAAAACAAAGAGGGCATTTTAAGCTGAAAAGCTGTATAGCTTTGGAGTATTAATGTCAGTCAGGAGACTATATTGAAGTATGTGAATTGTTAGCAATGTTGATTAAAGGGTTATGCAAGTCATCAGTAATAGTTTAAAACAAAAGAAAGAATATCCTCTGGAAATATATTGCAAATAATGAAATATAGTCTTGCACAATTCTGAGGTCGCTAGCAAGCCTGCTAAGAAATGTCTCGTGCAGTATAACCCTTTGTATTGTGTAGACCATAGGAACCCAGGTAAGCCACTTTCTTTGAAGCATTTGGTACTGTGAGACTGCATCTTCTTGGAATAAAGTGTTAGCAAGGTAGATTGAATTAAATAAGATGCCTGTCTATATAACCTATTAAAAATACTGAAAATTAAGAAGTTACTTATCTAATTAACTTTGTTTTTCAAAGCCAGTATTTCTTAGCATTCATGTTGTTGGACTTTTCTTCCCTTTAGCATGGGACTAATTGGGAGATGAGTCCTGAGACCTTTGGTGGCACTCTGAGTAGCGCATTATCCAAAGATCTTGGAGTTGCTAATTTCTCACTCAATAGTATTGATTAAATATATTTGCCAACTGCAGCTGTGCTTCTGTCTTAGTTTGTGCTTGATTCTGTCCTAGGACAGAATCTCTATGTCCCTATCTCCACCCTTATGAGGATATGAGAGGGCTATGAGTGTAGGTAGTCAACCTTTTGTCTTTTTTTTTAATACTGTTTTTCTGCTCTTCCCTCCCCATGCTCCACTGGTGCTTTGTGTATTATCATCTCAGAATTATGTCATAAACTCCTCAGGCCAAAGATGTAGCTTCAAAGTATAGTAAACACTTATGGTGTGATATAAATAATACATGATGTAGTATCATGAGAAAAGCAACTGCTATTAAAACACCTGAGTTTTCAGTAGCTTACCTTCTATGAATAGTGTTACAATTAAAAATTCTGTTTTGCTAAAGCGTGTATATGGCTTTGTTTCTCCCTTCTGCCACCATTTGCTTCTGTGTGAAGAGGAAAAAAAAATTATGCCTGTACCAGACACTTTGATCTGTAGGAGATAGCTGACTACTTTTTTTTTCTTTTTTTTTTCTACCTGCCAAACAAACCATACTTTGCTTCAGTTTTCACTCTACGTAAGTTGTCCAGGTAAGGTTTGTTTCACTCCCTGGTCTCAAATGCGTTCCTTTTGAAGTCTGGTCTTTAATTTCATGAAATCATTATTTTCAGGCTCTGGCTCTGTAACGTGATGCCTTTGATATTTTTTTTTTTTTTTTAAGATGACTTATCTATACACATTACTTTGCAGACTAGGGATATTGATACTGTCTGAACATCTCCTCTATTTTCTTTTCCTAGTTATATCATGTGTGTGAATAACTGGTATGTTTAGGAAAACTTGATTTGTTTTATGAGCAAACTGCTTGAAACACATTAAAGACCAGAAAAATATTTTCATGTTGGGTTAAAGGGGAGTAAATATCTGAATATATATTTTTCTAGACATGATAGAAGAGAGAAGGATTCCACTTTTAACAATGTTTGAAGCGGTAGGAAATCAGAGAGAAGGCCACCTCTTCAATCTATATCACTTAAAGCATGGCTTGCGCTTCTGTCTAATCTAATCAATCAGCCCATCAC
The DNA here is from genome assembly GCF_965231255.1 of Vanellus vanellus. Taxonomy (NCBI): domain Eukaryota; kingdom Metazoa; phylum Chordata; class Aves; order Charadriiformes; family Charadriidae; genus Vanellus; species Vanellus vanellus. The sequence goes on from NC_138905.1 coordinate 17,052,133, forward strand.
TCAAACAATAAAATTGCCATTTTGATCTTCACTAGCAGAACTTTGAGTTCAGCAAAAGTGGATTGATGTTCAGTGAGCTCTAAAAATGAGATTTGAGATAGGGCTGAACTGGTATTGACAGGCAAACTATTTGACAATTAAACATCAGTATAATTAAAAGTCACTTTTTCTTTCTTTTGTACGCCCAAAAGCTTCAGACTTTGGGGTTTTGTTTGTGTGGGGTTTTGTTGTTATTGTTTTGTGGGTGTCCCTTTTTTGTTCTTTTTCTTTTTCTTCCCCACACAGTCCCCAAAGTGATATACATTGGCTGGTCGTCTAGTTAGCCCACTGTCTTGGCTCCGCATTTTAAAGCGTAGCTGTAGATATATTTCATTATCGTTGTTAGCAAAGCTTTTGAGGAACAGATGGACTTTTCATTGTTCTCTAAATGTCAACAAGTAAAGCCTTGGTAGGCCTTAAAGAGGAAGAAACATTACACAGCTCAGAGCTTCAGATGAAAGTCCTTTGTTCTGTGCTTGCAGCCCTGAAAGCAGGGCTGGCCCATGCCAGGCCAACGCTTCTGTTGACTTTTTTTTTTTTTTTTTTTTTTTTTTTTTTAACTCTTAAGACTGCTGTATGCTGTGATGTTTCTTTGGGAAGAGAGGACTTGCATAAAATGGTGGTGGCCTACATCTTGGATGATACTTGACTGAAAATAAAGGGCCAGTCCACTCTCTGCTGCTACTGTAGGCAAGAATTCAAGTGATAAGGAATAATGCATAACAATTAATCGTGAAACAGCAGTGTGGTATTGTAGGAAAAGAAGAAAATTAGTGTATATAGAAATTGAAGTTTTTATATAAGGTGCAAAGTAATCCATACCCTTTGTTCATTACTGCTAATGTCTTGGCTGGCATCTAGTGTTAAGTTTTGGGTGCTGTGTTTCAAGAAAAACGCGGAATTGAAAAGAGAAGGGAAATGACTTTGTCTAGAAAATGTGACCAGTTCCATAGCGTGAGGTATGAGGAATGAAGATTGCCAAGAGACACGTCTTGAAATGCCTAGGGTCAAGTGCAAAGTAGAAGAGAAGGAATTGTTCTTCATGTTCAAGGTGAAATGAGTAAAAGGTAATAGGCTTAAATTAGAGTAAGAAAAGTAAAAGATAGGAAGAAAATATTTTTCTATTGTAAGGATCGATGGCCTGGAACAATTTGTCTGTGAAGATGTGGAATTGCCCATATAGGAGACTTTTATAAACAGTTCAAACTGATAACTGCCAGGTACGTTTTGGACATAGTTGACAGTATTTTGGTCCAGAAAGGTAGAGTGGAGGAATAAACTCTATGGTCTTTCCATCTCTTTTCCATCCCACTTATCTGTAATTCTGTGAAGCTGCATGTTGAGTGCCAGGACTTGAGTTCAGCACAGTTGAATGATCCCATTCAGGCATCAGAATGCGTTTACAGGAGTGTGAAAATGCCCGCATGGACAGTAAAGCCTTACAGATTTGGAAGGCTAAGCTTAGACTAATTCAAGTTTGAAGGGACATCAGGAAGTCATCTGATCCAACCTCCCTTTCAAAGCAGGGTCAAAACTAAATTCAGGCAAGGCTGTTCAAGGCTCTAGCAAGTTAGGTCTTGTAAAAACCTCTGAGGTTGGAGAGTCCTCAGTCTCTGGGCAACCAATACCTGGCTGTCCTAATGAGCAAAATTTTTTCCTTATGCCAAGTTGGGAAGTCTCTTGCTTTGGTTTTATGACCACTGCCTCTTGTCCTCCTGATGTGAACCTCAGTAAGGAGGTAAGGGTGTTGAAGAGCTCTGTGCCTGTGATCTGTTGGAAAGGGTGAGAGATGGGGGACAGCTCCAGCAAAGGGTTGCAACCTCTTCTCTAGATGAGTTCTGAATATGATAGAGCAGGTTCTTGGGGGACTGAAAGTCATCCAGTGGTGCTGGTGATATGGCTGCTATTAGGAGGCAATGTGTTGCAAGCAAACACTGCATGAAGTACTGGAAGCTTTTGTTTGTTTGCATGGTTTCTATATTCTTTCAGTTCTAAAATCTATTTCTCCCCCTCATCCAACCCCTCCCTACCTGTCTTGAAGACTATTTCATGGTACATGTGATGTTGCTGCTGTCAAGGAATTTTGAGTGTGATTCAGTTATGGGTAAAAATCTGCTTTCCTCTTCTCCCAGCAGGAATGTGTGGCAGTCACCTTCTGCCTGCATTTTCTTTGCCATACTTTAAGCTCACTTATTCTTTTGGCCAAGCTGACTAATGAGAATAATTAACCTCCAGCACTGTTTAACGTTTCTGTGCTTTTCAGATGTTCATGCTCTCCTCAGCCATCTCAATCGTGTCTGTTTCCCTGTTCCCCCTGGGCAGTTCATGTTTCAGTCTTTCAGTTCTTCTGGCTTGTTCAAACAATATCTTCTGTAAGTCAGAAAGAAATGCAGACAAGTGTCAGTGGTTTATCACATGAAGCACATGATAATCTTGTGAATATAACCCAAAGCATCAGTTACTTATCTCGGAACAGTTTCTTATGACTTCTTGGAAATGAGTTATAATTTGCATTATCAGTTTTTCCATTGAAAAATGGATTTTAAAGTTGTATTTATTTCTTTGGGTTTGTGTGTACATATAATGTGTGTGGAGCACTGGACAAAGTTAACATTCAGCTTGGTTTGTATTGTTGGATGTCTGCCTAGTGTCTGTGTAAGAGTTGTCTGGTTGAAGTTCAATCTGTTTAAAAGAGAGGAATGTATTGGGGGACTGAGGAAAGTGCTTCAAAGCTCATGAGATCTGCATCTCTTGATACGTGCTTTTGACTTCTCAGATTGCAGCTAGGAAATGCTACTGACTTCCGAGTTTTATCAGATTTGTCAAGGGAATTTGACTAATTGTAGTCTAACTGAACAACTGACTGCTTTTTTTTAGATGTGTATTCTGTTGTTTATGCATGAATTTTTCATCTTAAGATAAAAGTTCTTTTGGGCAAAGCTATAGGTCTAATCAAGGAATATCCAGTGGGGCAGAACACTTGTAACATACTGCACTGTTTTAGTGAAAATTGCTCTTCTGTTTTGTTGCCTCTTTGGTATAGAAGGGGATGGTCTCTCCAGCACAGCAATGTGTGTGAGAGGTCCTCTCCTTTGCTCAGAATTCATATGAATTGGCATTGTGTTATTTTTCCATTCTGATAACAAAAAATAAACTGTAGGATCCTGACTGTTAACCAACTTTCTGTTCAAAATAGCAACAGTGCTACAATTTTAATTTAGTGTATCAATGCATTAAATGTTGTAGTGATAGTAACTGTATTTCAAATGCTAAATTTGTAAACTTGTTTTTCTTGAGTCATTTGCTGTTTTGTGTAGGGGTTTTGGTTTGGTTCTTCCTTGTCAGCTAATAATGCTTTGGCCATTTAGTCGTCCTGCATTTCTGCAAGGTCTGCTTCTGAATGCCAGGTCCTTCAGAATGGCTCTGGGGGTGGCATTCAAGTACTCAAACCCAATCAGTTTGATGCATGATTTTAAGTAATGTTGTAACCCAAGGTTTCAGGTATTAATGAGTTCAACACGTTGTAAGGCCTTTTACCTCTGAGTCACTTTACTTTTCAAGTGCAATATATAAATTATTGAGGCTTATTTTCCCTATCTGTTTGTCCTTTGAGGCTGAAAGCTCTGTCTCTAGAGATCTTAACCATAGATGAGGGAAATGCCAGAAAGAAAACTGCTAGGCTAAAACAGAGATATAGGTATATTAATATGTGAGCATTAGTGTTGGTTGATGTAAAGTGATACCAGATGGATAACTTATAAGATACTGCTGGGAGAAATAGCTGAAACAGATTTCTGCATGTAAGGGATCTGCCTCTCTGCGGCAGTCATTACCAGTACTGAGAGTTCTCTGGATATGCTGCTACCTGTTGAGGTGGATGATGCCATGTACTCTATATACACCAGTATCCCCACTTCTGTATACCAGCATGAGCAAATCTCTGGCTAGGAGACACTGGCCACTTCACTCCCAAAGTTGGAAATACTTAAATAATCTGTGTGACTTGTTTTAGTTTTTTTTTTTTTTTCTTCAGTATAGGGCTAAGCTACAAAGTCTTGGACATCTGCTGCTGTTTATAGCATCAGCTCTGGTGTTGGAGTATCAGTGATCCCATCTTCTGAGTATTCATTTAGTATTTAATGTGCTGGGGAGATTTCTATTGCTTATTGATCTAGGTACAATTGGAGCACAAAGGTAGGGGATATCTTCAGTTACTTTGCAAATAGCTGAAAAGTTTTGTTCCCAAAGGAAACAGACTTTCAAAGCTCTCCTTTTCTTCCCCACAGCCAGGTAGAAATGGTAAAAGGGTGTAGACCCAGGGACTTTCCAGTTTTATTTTGAAGTCTGAAATGTTCAAGGACAGCCAGAGCCTTTTTACTTCTAATCCACAAATCTTTCTGGGTATCCTTATTATGTGCCATTATACTGGAGTTGTTCAGTTCAGTGTGCTTGTGACTAATGCAAAAATCATAGGAGAGCTACAGATTGCACAAGGACCTCTCTTATGTGGGTTGTAGGCTTTTGTTTTTTAAAAAGGAAAAACATTTTTTTGTCAGGTTTTTCTCACTTCTTTGAGTCCTGCTCTAATGTGTTTACTTCAAACTGTTAGCCAAGGTAAGTGACAAAGGCCTTCAAATATGAAATTTTATTTTATTAAAAAAACAAACAAAAAAAAAACCAAAAAACCAAACAACCCAAACCAGAGCAAGAATTGCCAGAGGTACTGCAGCTAACAGTTCCTGCTGTGACAGCAGGTTTTAGGTGGAGTGTCACTGTTGTACTATTTTCCAGCTGCTGAGTCTTTGTGTTGCTCCTTTTTTTGCTGCCTTTGCCAACACTGCTCTTGTAGATTAGAGGTCCTGAACAACCTGAATGTGTTGCTTTGCAATGGCTGCCTGGGAAGACAAAGCTGAAATCTTGTTACTCTGAACTGAAAACTGTTTGTGACACCTCCAGATTAGGATAATGATGGGTAGTATAGAAAAGACACAAGCGACTATGTACACTTTTGATCCATTCTGATGCTGATAAGATTATCTGATGTGTTGTGTAACACCAGTCCACTGGATTTGATTAAGAATCCAATTATGTGTTTAGTTTAAAAACATGATTGTATGTGAAGTGCAACCAGTCCCGACCTCAAACTACAAGAGGCAGGGAAATCCTCTCCTTTCATTAGTTCCAGGTAATCCTGCTCCCTGTCCTGAATCTGTCACTCAGTTATAGTTTGAATTGGTCTTGTTCCCATTCTTCAGCTACTGGTTCTTAATTCTGTGGTCTAGAAATGGTTAACTCTGGTAAGTATAGTTGGGAAATAAGCTATTTGTAGTTTCCTATGGGCCCTGCTAATTTTTCATGTGATGAGGCTTACATAAGGGATGCATTGCAGTTGCACTTCATTTGATGACAGAGCTCTGTGTTTCTGTGTAAACAGAAGTCAAGTGATAAGGCATGGGCAAGCAAAGTCTATAGTTGAAACCAGGGGGAAAACAAACTTTTCCAGGAGGATCTTAAGGTGGTACTATCTGCTTAACTGTCATGTTTCTTTTAAAGAAAGAAAAACCCCTGACAGTATTTTATTTAAGAAGATATCTTCTTAAATAAATATATTTAAAGAAATGAAAGAGCCTTCATTGCTAATATTGTTCCTTGCTTTAGCATTTCTTCAGATTTAGTGGTGAAATCAGTTAAGTCGTACAATTAAAATTTTGTGTAGCAGGAGTTAGCAAAACATTGAAATTTAAAACAGCACAGAGATCTTTCTCTTTAGCTTTGACACTGAAATAGTAAAAGCTGACTTGTGGAAGAATTAGAAGTACCTGTTTAGAGAAAACTGGAAATTCTAGAAAAAATAAATAGTATTGATCTACTAACACCCCTTTAAGACCTTGCTTAATACTTCTGGGCAATTTTGTGTTGAATGCCAGTTAGCTTAAGAAGTTTTGTGCAAATATTCAACTTTTCTTTCTAAATATGTTACCTTGTCGTATGCTGGCGTAAACAGCCTCCTACCTCTTCTCCCCATCCCCCAATTACTTTCTGTGGTGTTAAAGGAAATTATTTCAAGTGGAAACAAGGTTGGCCAAAACACTAGAGCTTTGTTATTGCTATATGATATTTTGGGGGGGCTTTTTTATTTGAGGTTTACTGTGAAAGTAGTGATAGTATGTGGTTGAAGCTGAGGGCAGCAATGGAGTGAAAGTCATGCGTGTATATTGGTGTGGGAGGCAGCTGCCTGGTTCATAGCAGTTGGTGATGCAGAGTTTGTAGCTTGTGTCTTCTGACTTCTTGATGCTGGTGAGGAAACAGTCTGAAACAGCTTTAATGTTACACATTAATACATGGATATATCTGTCTGTAGCTTTTAATAAATTCATGACCCTTTATGAAAGCTTTATATAAGCCTTAGCATAAGAACCTCCCTGGCCTTTAGGCACTACCAGTATGCCATTACAGCATTAATTTGTGTGAAGTCATAGTTTTCTATTTGCTGGCAAAGTTTATTGTTAGCTTAGGTATTGATCCTGGAAAACCTTATATGCATCTGCCCTGGGTAGGTCTCATATAAGCCAAAGGAACTCCTACGTTGCCTGATGCTAAGTGCTCAGAGTAATAAGGTATTTGGCCACAAGTCTTGTAACAGGTGCCATAGTCATCTTGGTTTTACTGTAGTCCTGGTATGTTACTTACAGTTACTGTAAGCTTAAATCTCTAAGGCAATTTGGAATAGTTTATATAAGAATACTTTTTTTGAAAGCAACTGTGCTACCTCCAGTGCATGAGGGACTATGAACTCTTATGCAGACAAACCACAAGTGATTTGCATTGATGATTTCTGAGAGCAGCTGTGAAATGCCTGATTTAGAAGTATTATATGCCAAGAAGAGCTGATTTAATTCAGTCAAGACAAAGAAATGGGTTTTGACCATGACCAAGCTTGTCAGGACAGAGTTTTCTTTCTGTCCCCAAGGAGCTGCAGCCAAGTGTTCAATAGACACAAGTGGTCCCAGGATCAGGTGTTGCCGCTTTGTGTGTGCCGGAGCTGAGGGAGGCTGGCAGAGCAGTGCCCAGCGGCTGTACGCCAAAGAGGAGAATTGTTCCAGAAACAGAGGCAGAGCTTCCCATGCCTGTAATGTAAAACTGAGAGAACTGCTTTTAATTTGTGTGAGCTATCTTGCTGTATGATTTATCCTTCTTTTTTTTTTTTTTTTTTTTTTTCCTTTTTTAAATGACTTTGCACTAATAGTTTTGGAGTTCTGGTTGGATTTGTAATCTAATCAGGGAACCTGAGCCCTACTGAAAAATTAAGCCTACAGCTAGAATGTGAAGCAGAAAGTACTTTTGCTGTTACACCACCATAGATATAGGTTGTTTAAAGCAGATACAAGTAGCAAGGAAGTAGCTAGTTCTTGCTAGATTTTATTCACTGTGTGTCATGAGTTAACTATGTAGTTGAGTTGTGAACCTGTCGGTTTACATTGTGGTGCATTACCAGAGTACACTTCTTTCATGGACGTGCTCTGTCCTGGAGCTAAAATTTTGCTGCAATGGTATTACCGGTATTATTTTTATTAGTGATCATTCCAAACTGTAGGCTTGCTAGTGCAGTGAGGTCTGCATGCTAGTAGCAATTAAACCTGGAGAATGATTGTATTTCCACACTGAATTGGCTCAGCCTAGTCAACAAGGACTTTCTACCTGCCTGGAGTAGAAGCTCAAGTGTTAGACAATCAGGCAGTCTTTTCCATTTCATATGTTACCAAAGGTCAAGAATATGAAATTAGCCCATACTTTCCTCATGAGGTATCACAGCGTGCTCTTTCACTTTCTGTTAGGTTAAAATCTCCAGTGATATGTTGGATATTATAGTCAATAAGTTTTGTGGATAATTTTAACTGTTAACGGAGAACTATAGAAGTAACATTGAAGCTTCACATCTTTAACTTTAGTCAGGTGATAAGTATCAGTCTATCAGATTCTAAATGGTGATTTTGGTTTTGTTTTGTTTTGTGTGTGTGTTTTTTTTTTTTTTTTTTGACTTAAGCCATTCTCTAATATGTTTCTTCGTCTTTACATAAAGGATGTTATTCTCTGCTGGCAGTGGGGAAATTTAATACTATAAGTGATGTGGAAGAAGCCGTAGTGGCTGCAGCTTTTTGCCCAACATAATTATCTTTGCCCAAATCAAACAAATAAGAAGTTGAAATATTCCAATTATTCATCTATGTAGTAAAATATGAAAATATTTAGAAAAAAATTCTGGTTTATCAGCCAGGAAGTTATTTTCCATGCAGTATGTATGTTTAGGCAGGGGTCTTCATTTTAATCAAATTCTCAATTTTCTGCCAGAACCATTTTATTAAACCATTTTATTAAAAAAGCTGGTTTCTGCAAACTTGTTTTGCTAGTCAGCTGTCACTAGTCCCTTTCTTTTCACTTCTCTTGTTATTTAAGCTCCAATTATTTCAGCTTTCCACTGGTATTTCCATATAAATGCTAAATATTCTCTCATTTACAAAAATATTTTTTTTTTTTTTTCCTGTCTTATCTCCACCACATCTGACAATCAGCCTGCAGTTAGCAGAACAAAGGATTATTGCCTGCTGATAATCTAAGTCTTGCACCTGGTTGAAACCTCATGGGGACTGTTGTTAGAATCAGTACCAAGAGACTTGCAAACCTCTCAACTCTTGGGGTGGGCTGGAGAACAGATGGGGGTGGAGTTTGGGGACTGTCAGTTTATATTTGCCTAAAATGCTTGCTTGCAACAAAGGAGCATCCAGCATTGTACTGAGCAATCAATTTGGAGCATGACTCAGCGTTGAAAAATGCTACCTACTGAATTTCTATCATAGTTTACTGAATTGCCCTGACTTTTAACTAACTGCTTAGAGGCCTTCTTTTTAAAGCATCATCTGAAGCCAACAAAGAGCAGCGAGGTGGTCAAGTCTTTGCAGAGCAGCTGAATACAGTGTCACTGCATAGGAACAAAAGGATGGAAAAAATAATCTTTAATTTTTGATGCTGTTGCTGCTAATGTGGATGTTTTTTCAGCCTTGCAAATAGGATGGATAGACATGAAGGACAGAATTATAACTGGGGACTGACATTCAAACATATAAAAATGTGTAGCTGAACCAGAAGGACTGAAGAACATGGATAATGTTGTTCCTTTCTGTTTTGCAAGTATTAAAACAGATAGTACTAAATAAAGCAAGTGGGTTATTTTCTCTTACCACACAGTTAGGATTTACTAGCTCAGAGCTTTCAGTCACTGCTTGAACAGTCTACCTTCTGTTTTGAAACAGTGCAACTTCTGTTCAGTAGAAACAGTCAACAATAAATATGAAGAAATTTTCTGTAGTTTGCTTTGGAACTTGGTGGATCGGGTGTTATGGATACAGCACTTTTTTTTTTACAAGGAGTGGCAGAAAAGTCATACAGTGGTTTTTGTTCTAAGAATGTTGCACTGAAAATTAACAGAGTGAAGGCACTATTCAGAGCAGATTACTGAAACGCTGTTTTCAGCTGTCTTGTCCCATTGTGAAATGTCTGGTTGTTATTTTAGTAGTGTTAGCTAAGCAGTCATTTCAGTAATGATTAATGACAACTTATAATTTTCTTTTAACTGACCTGATCCTCCTTTTCTTTTGTGGTATTATTTAACTGTAATTATTTGGGAAATGGCTTGTAGCTTCAGCTATAATAAGTATGTTGGTAACTTTTTGTTTGTTTTGAGTTAAATGAAGTTGGTGAAATGTAATTCTTGTACATGCAGCTTATAAGTGTAAAGCAAACAACTGCCCTAGATGTAAGAATATATAACTGGGAAGATAAATTCACTCTATGGAGGTGAAAGAAATGAAAACAATTTTCAGAGCTACAGTAGTCTTGGCATGAACATGTGGTGATTTTAGGACTGTAGCTCTAAGGGCTGGGAGAGTAAGTGTGTGTGTGCCTGGCTGTTCGCGAAAAGGAAAGGGAAAGCTGGGTAAGGGAGGCAATAATTAAGAGTTCTTTGCTGTAGACATAGGAAACACTTAACTTTGTTTAAAAACAATAGAGAACCTCTTTTTAAAAATTAGGCTATTTTGAAGAAGTAGTGAACTTTTAGAATACACATACATTTAACTGTTAAGAGGAAGCAAGTGTTGGCATGACTGACAGGTTTTTGGTCATCTGGATAATCTTGCATTACATCAGTGTGTTTTCTCTCCTATCCGAAAAATTATTTTCCTGCAGTGAATAAACATTGGTTTGTTTGCTTATTTCTGAATATACTTGTGGTACTTATTATTGATTTCCCTATAGGTACTGGTAACTTGGAATGTGGGGAAGTTCTGGAATGTATGTACTTATTCTTAAAATATTTCACTTAATTGCACGAAATAATTTTCTTTTAAAGTTATTCCTTTGGCTTTACAGGTAAAACAGATTTATTTATGGTGGTGTGCAGAAATAGTGCAGTTGCTCTGCAAGAGTGTTCAGCTTTTGAACCAGAAAGCCACTGTCAACTCTGTGCCTTTAATTGAAAATACTATGCGGGCATTATTAGTTCATTTGTTGGTGTACTGTGATGCTGTGGGCAATGTTTTTGAAACCAGCTGTCTTTCTTACAAAAGTGTGTTTTTAAAGTAAAGTTTGACTCTTGTAATTATACACTAGTTACAGGTGCACTTTTATAGAGAATTGACACTGTCCACGTTTGCTATGAGCGGCATACTTTTTATGGGCTTGGTGTGTTTGGATGTGTTAGGCTGATTGGACCCTGGCTTACAAGAGGTACCTGAATTACCCCTAAATCCCTGAATTCTAAGTGTGACTGAGTTTAGGTTTGCAGATGCTCAGACTAGTTTTATGGTAGGGTTTTTTTTGCCCTTTTTTAAATTCCTTCCTCTTTTCCCCCTTACACCTAAATAAATGTTATTCTGTAATTTGGTAAAGCAGCAGTGCCTACAGTATTTTGAGGGGTTGGATAGCCCATATTCACCACACTACTTTTGACAGTACTGTTTTATCTCAGCTGAATTCTTGCACCCTAAAATTTCTGGAAACAAAATGTCTCTAAAATACTGGCAGCACTTGTCATCATGACTCATGACTACGCTGCTGAGCTGTGCATTCTTCAACAAGCTTTCCTTAAACTCTCTTTGATTAAATTTTTTCATCTTAAGTTACATATAATGACATTTGTTTAGCAGATTTAATCTCTGTTAAGCATTCAGTCATATAGCATAAAGATGCTACAGAAGGTGTATTCCTTTTCCTGATACTGTCCTAATTACATAATTAATAGCAGGCTCTGGTAAGCTTTACCAGTGGTGTGAGTCAGTCACTCCTTACAACTACACGCTCCAGAGCAGGAATGAAGGGAGCTGCTAACTTATGTGTTAAAGCTAAATTTTGGAGGATAACCCCCACAATTTGCAAAAGAAATACAGGGTGCCACGCTCTTTCTTTTCAGTGCAGGAATTGCTTTCTTCACGAATCCTTGTCCACAGATACACTTGATTGCCTAATTGACCTCTTTGTATCCATGAGTGCAGTAATTGTAGACGCTGGTCTGAGGATGCACCAAAAGACCTTTCTTTCCTCTTTTCCTTTTGAATTTGTGACCTCTATGTTCCTTTAAGCACTGTGACTGTCAGGTGCTACTACCATAAATTTTTCATAACAACAATCTTTAGTAGTCTTCAGTATTGTTAGTGCCAGTGATGGATGTGAAACAACACAAATGAAATTGTGTTTCATAATTCTGTGCATGAGCTTATCAGTCATAAGAGTGAAAACATATTTTTTTCAATAGAAACCTTAAACTTCCAAGAAGCAAGTGCACTTATGTGAAAGAGACAGATTTAATGTGCAGTTTAAGGCAGTCCTTCTGTTCTTGAGTTGTTTCTTGGATATTGAACTTTGTACATGAACATATCCAGAGCACAGCCATCAAACTGCAGACTGGTTGAACCCTCTGGGGAAACCACAGTTTTGGTGACACGGAGCAGTCACGCAAACCCAGAGCCACAGATGGCTCTGCTTCCTTGTGGTAAACTTTTGGGTTACATATTTCTTGTTCCTGCATTTTCTATCTTGGCTCTGAAGGCGCTTCTTTGATTTCTGATTGGCCTTTTGGAGATGGTAGGTTTCCCAGACTGCCTGGGGAAGGGACCTGTCCTTCATGCCTGAACCAGGTGTTTGGGATGTCTCTGCTGTTCTGCTGACTGTGGGGTGATGTCCAGAAGTGCAGTGTAAGCAGACTAACAACCTGAAAGTGTACGTGGGGTTTTTTTTTTTAGAAGACTAGAAGCTACATCTCAAAATAAAAACTGAAATGAGCTAGCACCTTCTTGAGTTCCTTTTTGTTCTTTTTAAAAAAGGTGAAAATTTTCAGGGTTAATCCTTATAGGACTAGGCTGTGAGTAACTCGAATATTTCAGGGTATGTCCACACATTTGGTACAATGTGGTGTCCAGACCTTGAGCTAATGCTGACCGCATTATTAGTACAGCTGAGCACTGTGTTCCACTGCACTGTAACAGTGGAGATACTTATTCATGCTTCTTACTCTCTAAAATGACTTGTTCACACTCCCTAATGAGGAGAGGCAGCCTCTCCAGACTAATTCGCTACATGGAGATCAGGTGTCTGTAGTCCCTTTCAGCACTGGAATATGTTTCACCCATGACTGCTGGGACCAAGGTCTCTATTCTGCGAATTTATTTCATGATATAGAAGTGCCTGCATTCCTGTATGGTATGAGATTAATTTTGAACTTCAGTTTTAGGAAGGCCTAACTCCTTGTTTCATTTCTTGCTCATAAACCATAAATATTTCAAGTCTTAATTCATAAATTAAACTTTGCTGCATTTGCTTAGATCTCATTTTCTCAAAGATACTGTACTATTATTTGTCTTCTAGCTTTCTCAGAGTGAGGCATAACACTAAATGTTCACAAAAAAACAAGGCAAGTAGTACAATTCTAAAAAATACTGTTTGTCTTAGAAATGTCATTTCCAATACCAGTTCTAATCAAATTGCACTTGGATTTGGAGGTGTGCCAGTTCTGTGCTTGGCAGGCACGTGGAAGCTTATGGTAGTGCTGCTTTTCCATCACAGCTGACCTTGTCTTGAACTAGAAATAATCAAAGCCTGTACAAATCCTGTAACACAGTCCCCCCTTCTCTCTATCAAGAGTCAAATTGTTCTCGAAAGCTGTGGATTTCTTCACTCACTAGAGAGTAAATTAGTCCAGGAGAAATTACAAGAAGGAGGTTTGGATGAAAGCGTTCATTCATGTTATAAGGAAAGATGTTGGAGGTCCACTAGATCTGCTGGAGGGTCTTTAGCCGTTCTCTGGGAGACAGAGACAGGGAAGGGAGCGTGTGGAGCAGTAGGTCTGTGTGAGGGCAGGCTTGGGCCTTTTGCCTCCCTGTGTTTTCTTTTCTTGGCAAAAGGACGGGGCTGTGCCTGTCAGTGTGAGGATGCCATCTGCACTGCATGGCCTGCTAGGCTGTTACAGAATTGTACAAGAATTAATATGAAATCATACTGCTAAACTGTTTTCTGGCTAGCCATAGTGGCTGCCCGGAGACACAGCTATTGTATGGCACGTCAGGAACCAAGTGGAAGCAGCAGCCTGTGAAACTGCCTCAGCCTGGCACTGCGAATGTAATTCCCAGCATCAACAGTTAATGGGTAGATGAGCTGGTCAGACGCAAGCTGCTGAAAAGGGTAATTGTTTTATGAAATTAAATTTGTTTTTAAAAATAAAAAACAGTAGCTGTAGAAGGAGGAGAGCTGAACAAATCTAGTTACAGCAGTGATATATTTCCTCACTTAATTTAATTCCAGTTTTCCATTTGCTGCCTTCTCATTACATGCAAACTGGAAGTGACAGTTTGCAGCACTGAAACAAAGGATTCTGCATGTGTATTTTTGAACAGCAATTTTTTCTTTGCAATAAAATAAGCTACTGAAAATGTAAAATCTCGGAGCCCATTTGGCAATTAAGTGGCTGATTTTTCTGGGTGTTTTAAGCTAAGGGCTTAGTGGTCCTGTTTAAAGGCTATGCATGGATTGAAGGGATGCCGATACCTTTTTATCAGTATCTTCATAGGCCTCTGGAGTAAAATCTGGACCACATAGATCCCACTCTAGCTTCTGCCACAGTCCTTAATGCATTTTAAGTCCAAGAGCTATCCAGGAAGTTTTATTCTCTGGCGTTGCCAAGCTTGTGTCAATACACCTACTTGATGTGCCTGAAAGTTTCCTGGTGTCTAAAGGCAAGCACTGGTATATGTGCAAAACATCTGCTTCGCTTGTTCTTGCCCAGGGAGCTGGTGCAAGTATGGGGTGAGTAACACCTGAACTCTGCCTAGTTTCTGTGGGCTCTGGGCACACACAACACCTGCTGGCAGTGCTGAGCTCAGTCTAGACCGTGGCAGCCATGGCAACTTTGGAGAAACATTGATGGGAGCGGTGCCCAAATCTTACGTAAGAGTGATTGAGTTACAGTTGCAGTGCACTGGTACTCATTGCCCTGGCTGTGCCCATGCCTCTCGGAGGAGAAACAGGTTCACAGGGTGGGAGCTGACCCATGGCAGGGGGGAAAGACCTAGCAATGTGCTGGGTGGCCAGTTGCCACAGCTCGGCTGCTGAGCAGTCTTGTGTAATTGCTGTAACTTGCGTGCCTTTAATTTCGTGTCCTTTTTACATCTTAACACCAGTATGTATAATACTAATGATCAATATCTTTAATATGAAATTGTACCATTAACTGATACCACTGAATACTAATGATTAAGGCACCCAGAAGCTGAGTTAGTCCTTCTGCAGAAGTGGTGCTGTTGCAAAGGTACCCTGGATTTGTCTTGCACTTTGTTTGCTTTTGTTTATAAGGGTGGCTTTTATTCCATTATTCATTCAGTTGTTAAAGTATTTTATGAAGGCTGTTTTTTCTGACTTTGTAGGCACCTGAAACAAATGGATTTCACCCTGAAGGCCTTCAAGGGCTACTGATAGTACAGTGTGTTTATGGCTTGCTTGAGACAACTGCCTCGCTGGCACTTAAAAAGAAAAGCAGGCAACAAATCATTTGGACTTTACCTGGAGTTTACTGTAACAGTGTAGGGGGTTGTTTTGATGCTAACCTTAAGGAGAGGTTGCTATATGGTATTATCTGTGGGCATTGGGTTTGAATTTAATTTGTAAATTGGTTCATTCTGAAGTGGAGTTAAAAACAATAATTATGATATTTTTTCAGAAGGAGTAGGGCTGGAAGGTGAAGTATTAACTTGTAGTACTTTTACCCTGCTTTTTAACTCCAGAAACACACACACACATACCCTACCCCAAGTTTTCATAACAAAAAAGTGTAAAAGAGTATTAAATCAGTTCTCAGACTTTTCATACTTGTTTTGCTGGCCACCATAAATGTCTTTGGAAATGCTGAGAAGGACATTGTAAAACTATATCTGTACTAAAGGTTGCTGAATGATAACTCAACAAATTTGAGCGTTTTCTTTACCTGTAGGTGTTATTTAGTGCCACAGACTGTGTTGCCACAGGCAGCAGAGGTGCAGGTGCCATTGTGCTGAGATGTGCTGGTGGTAGAACAGAAACTCTTAATGGGTGATGGTTGCTGGTATGAGCCAAAAGGCTTTTTCCGGTGTCCTTATTGCTGTCTTAAGAAGAGGTTGACCTGGTATTAGTCATATGTCAGCCTCTTTCATATTCTTAAACCTCATTGAGAGGTAAAGAGTTAATATAGGAATCACCTATTTCAGATGAATGCATTCAGATGCTATAGTTGTGGTCTCATTTGGAGGTGTTGATAATCATAGAAGCAAGCAAGCTTCCAATGTGCACTAGCAAAAATAATGAAAAATTTATGCAAGCAGAAGTACTAGGTTTCTGTTGGATGAAATCTGTTTAGCTTTCTTTACTCCCTTCCTCCTTGTTGTCAAGGAGTATGTTTAATGGGAGTGGTTTGATGAGCGTAAATGTAATGGAATAGAAAGAAGAGGGAATCATGATGCCAAAGTAATGGCAGGAAGCTGTTTTTTTTTTTTTTTTTTTTTTTTCTGGTTTTGGAGAGCTTTTGTTTGTTTCTACACTTCATTAAATGTGTTATTACGTGCTCTTGGATTTAATATTTCACATACCCACATGTGAAACAATTGTGATGTTTAATAGGTTCGGTGTAGTGAGAGGAGTGTTGGAGAGTCTTGGGTTTACAGGTTAACTTGTTTCCTGCTCAGCACTGCATGTGGTTTGAGTGATGTTTGAATTTGTTTTTCTGAGCAAGGTGAACGCAGTCCTTTCCCCACAGCAGAGTTTAAGGAAAAATAACTTTACATGGGACTTCATAGTCATGTTTTCTTCTTTCCAACACTCAGCTTCTGGCTTGTTACTACTATCTGTAAGATTAATTTGTGATTTATTTATTTTTTCCTCCCATAAAACGAGAATAACTTGGTGCTTTGCCCTTTTTAGGTCACTTAGCTATTGCTATTCTGTACAGGTGCTGAGAAGTTATATGGTAAATGTTGTGATAATTACCCTTTGTTAGAGTAATATTTGCAATACTTCACATGGAGATGCAAAATAAAAAATTCACTAGTCTCATTTTGTTTAGTATAGGAAATGAGATTGAGAGATTGCTTGATCATAGATGAATGGAGATTCTGGGGAAAAATTAGATAAAGTGGAGGTTCTTAAATAAACAAAGATATAAAATTGTTCAGTAGCTGAAAGGGGATGTGTATGTATATCTATCTATACCCTTATATAGCCATATATGTCTAAATAATATATATTTAAATGACTGGGACTGTTTTCCATCCCTAGAAATAAACTAAGATAGGACGTTTTTCAAAGGGATATTAAGATGTTACCTAGTTTAAACAGGAATAAATTCTGGGAAGTCTGATGTCTTAACACAGGGTATTGACCCCATGATAGCTGTAGTCCCTGAACTGTATTATGAGCCTGTTCCAGCTGACAATATTTTTAGCAGAAACATTGTGCAGCTATTCTACTGAGATTAGTTCCAGTACAATACAATGCATTACTGTGCCACCACTGGCTATTTTAGCGCTCCCTAATTAGACAGATTGTCCCAGTGTGCTGAGGCAGAATAGATTTAGGGGATTAAGTTTCATGTGTGTGGCCTGGAGGTTCTGCAAAGTACATGTAAACAAGAGTTGGGTGTGTTCGTGCTTTGGCGAGGAGGAGAGGGAAGGATGCAAGGCAAAATGTTGTTTGGGAACTTGCCACATCTAAGAAGATGTGATTGGAAATAGGTAGAAAACACCTGATTGTATACAATTAAGAGAGTAGCCTGAAAAACAGGTGAGATGGGGCCATGTAGAAGACTAAATGGGTGAAGTCAAATTGGTCCCAGAGAAAAATCCCAGTGGCAGACTGCCAGGCTGGGAACTGGGCAAGGAGAGATGACCAAAATGAACTCTTTCACATTTTAAAACATGGGTGCTGCCTGCTTTGCTGACAGAAGTGACCACATTAAGACATGACAGTGGGAAAGGCTTGACTGTAAGCAGAAGGAAAAATCACTTTTCCAATTGATGTGGGGGGTGGAGAAGGAATTGTTCCTATAGTCACTGCTGGAGCAGAATCTGACTTGCAGGAGGAGTATTCCACCCCAGACCACATGTACAGCGCAAATAGTAAGACTTTGAGAGCCATGAGGTTCAGCCAATCCATTCACACTTTTCATAAGTGGCCAGAAATCAGGTTGAAGGTGAGGCATTTGTTGCTTACTCATTAAGATCATCACATTAGCTTGGTGCTAAACTAATCAAGAGACCTATGTAGACTTCAGAGCATGAAGTATCCCTTGAGCAGACCTCAGGCTGAGTGATGAAGATCTCTTTTCTGCACATCCTTTTTGGGGAAGATGTCTTTCAAACCCAATGCAGCCATGATCTCTGATTGCTGCCTCCCAGCTCTGTGGCAGTGTAAAAGCAATTACAAAACGAGAAGGGAGTCTGTCTTTGGGCTGAAGCCTTCCTGATGTGGCATGTCTTGCTTCAATTTTCCTTTGTGCTGCATACGTGCTGTTGAAATGCTACTTTTTCTTAGTGCTGCCTTCAGATTTAGTGGTAAGTAAGGGAGGAAGAACACCATTGCTGCCGGGTCTCTGGATGTTGTGTTTCAACCCAGGGGAAGTGATTGAGCAGGTAACAAGCTGCTAGTAGTGACACAGATTTCCATCAGCTCAGCTGGTCTCTGGAATGGCATCTTGCTGTGGCCTGATTATGGTCATACATAATGCACTTGAAGCTTGGTGTTGTCCTGGGTTTTATAGCAGCAGGGCACTCAGAGATGCTGCAAGGCAGGGAGCTAGCTGGGAAGATTCTCATGGGAAGTATCCCAGGCCGACAATGAAACTGTTCACTTGACAGTCCTGTCATCACTGTAATAATTATCATGCAAATTATTGATATTTTAGGCATGCTGTTCCTCTTTGTGGTCACTCTGAGCCTTTACTTAGTAGGAGAAAGTAGAAAATTATTCGGCACCTGTCATAATTGCATCAACTCCTCAGCACACAAAATTAATTTTGAACTTTTTTAAAAAAACAGAATTAAAATATGTGAAGAAAAACTGGTGTGTGTGGTGTGTGTGTGTGTGTTTTTTTTTTTTTTTTCAGTTGTCAACCTTCCTTCTTTAAGTCAGTGCTAAAAGCCTTTTAGAACTGGGGAGGAAGTTGGGTTTTTGGGATGCACAAAAGGTTACTTAATTTTGAAAATGTGTTTTCCATCTTGATTTTTTTAGAAAAGGTCTTTCTAAGCTTTTTGTACTAGAAAACAATGGGAGAAGTACCTCTGGAGCTTTAGAAGCCCCGTTTAGAAGAGTTCATGCTTGTAAGAACAATTGATTGCCTTTGTGCTGTCTGCACTGGACTAGTGAAAGAATAAGAGTGCTTAGTCTTAAAAAGAAGCTTGCCCTCTGATTGACTTCATGGCATTAAAATGAGGCAGTGGAATAACCTACCAAGTTGGCATTTAATAAACATTAAGTGTTATAGAGGCAGCATGCTACAAAGCGTGATGGGCAGAATGTTCAATTTTTCCAGTTGTATAGAGTGCTTCTAGGAAAGGCATATGATTGATTTCTCTCTGAAGACTTCCTAGGTAGGTAGGAAGACTACCTAGAAGTCTCTGAATACTACCTAGAAATAAAAGCTATTTTATTATAAAATGTTCATTTGTCTAGAAAATAACTTTATTACAAGCTTAGGTATGTGTTCATCAAATTTTGTGTTTAGTGGACACAGGTGCTATTGGATCAAATTGTTAGTGAAGGAGCTATGTAACTCCTGACTTATTTTTAGTGTTCTTATTTCACTTAAGGGGAAAAAACCTTATGATAATTATTATGTTATTAGAGAGAAAATCTCTGACCTATATTACACACTCTATGTCGTTAAATGCAAATACTGTTTGTAGAATATTTGTACCTATTTTACACATCATATAATTGTTCTTTTTAATGATACTCCTCAAAGGTTTGTTTAATTTCCACTTCAGACTAGAGGGTATGCTGGCAAGGGCAGTACCTCCTGATCATAAATGAATTTTCCGTAAAGTAATTAGTGTGCAGAAAACCTTACAAATAAATTATGGTTGTTCTCTAGTGTCACACAGTAGGATATAATGAAACCCTTGGAATAAAAATTCTGAAAAATACTCCTGACAGTGATGCACACCCCTGGGTGAAAAACTTGTAATCTGCAATAAAAAGAAGATACGTCATGCTCTGTGTGATTTTTTTTTTTTTTTATTAAATTTTTTTTTTTACAGGATATTTCTCTCTTGAACTAAAGTATATGTGTGCTGATATAATTTGAATTAGTCTGCAGTAGTCCACTCAGAGTTGTTGGATGCTAGCGCTCTCTGCATCAGCAAGCATTGGCATGGTTGTAGTAGATCAGCAGGTCTCTTTGGGCCCTTATGTTTCCATTAGTTTTTGGAACAAGTTTCATGTGTTTGGAGTGGAGCATTTTGGCTTAGTTTCCTCTGAAAGGGGTGTAATTTGTGCACACTGAAACTGGTCTGTGATCCAGACCAACATGTGGTAAGTGAAGATGTTGGGGGAAGTTGCTTCAAGACAGCACAGCTATTCCAAACCAAACACTAATGTAGAGGTGACCCTTAGAGCATGGAAATCGAAATGAATAGGTGCCTTTAAAGTATACTCTGTGAATACAGATCTTCAACTTTGACATTGTGTAACTGAAAGTAGCCACACTGAGGTAAATATAGGTACCTGAAGTTTGATATAAATAGAGAATCTATATTAAATATTCCATTATTTTTTGTATGTAGCTGTACTGCTGTTTTGTCACCCTTATATATAGTCTTATTTGTCCCTTGTTTTTTAAGCTGCACGTTTGGTTTTTTTTTTGTTGTTATGTACTTTTTTTTTTTATTTGGTGCTGCTTTGAGAAATTGGAAACACCTTTTTAAAAATATTCTTTTAAACAAATTATTAGCTAATTACAGCTATATGTTATGTTGGCCAAAGTTTTTCTACTTAGTAGTTAACCATTAAGCCAATTGAATCACAAACTTTCACTATCTTCTTTAGTTGCGGAGCTAGTACATTAATTCAATTTTGACAAGACTGCAAGAATATTATGAATGCAGAGGAATTAATACAATTATAGAATATAAGGAGTCTGAGATGGCTGTGTTCTATGAAGTAGTTCAGAAACTGAACAAATAAAAATAAAAGCTGAAATCTGTCTCTGTGGAAATAATAAGGAATAAGACCTTTAATAATAAGGAATAAATACCTTTAGAACTTGTTAGAAATTGTTCTTTTTATTTTCTTCAGAAGGTATGCTGCTTCACTGAAAGCAAACATTTCACAGAAGTATTCTGGCTGTGACAAAGCTTCTTTCCTGTCAAAGGAAAAGCAGAAATGTGAGCCTTCTCCTTGCACTCATAGCAAGGAGGCTTCAATTTAAGATTATTATGTAGGCTTTGGGGGTCCTTGCTCCCAAATGACTGCTTAAACTATCCTCTTTTTTTCATATTTCTGTTGCTATTAAAAAAAAAAAAAATTACGATGAAATCAAACCTTCCAGTTTTATTAGATTTCTTCATGTTTTCAAAGACTGAAACAAATCATGCAAGTTAATTTTTGGTAATGCATGATACAGAAACATTCAGGTTTCTAAGCAAGTTGTCAAACTGAAGTGGTAGGTACACCTTCAGGGAAGGTAATATCATTTGCATGAAGGGTTTTATGAGTGGCGTTCTGATACAGTCAGTGGCTCAGACAGCTGGAAGCTTCCTGGCTTGATGAAAAATTCTAATTTGTCAGTAAGGAATTCTTTTCAGATCTCTTATTTACATTGTCTGTATGCCCCTCTTTCTGACTATGAGAATTTCTAATAGTTCTTTTTGTCTCTTCCAAAACAGAATTAGACCACAGCTAGCCAAAGAGAAGATTGAAGGATGCCATATTTGTACATCTGTCACACCTGGTGAACCTCAAGTGTTCTTGGGAAAAGATAAGGCCTTCACTTTTGATTATGTGTTTAACATTGACTCCCAGCAAGAAGAGATCTATGTACAGTGCATAGAAAAACTGATCGAAGGTTGCTTTGAAGGCTATAATGCCACTGTCTTTGCTTATGGCCAAGTAAGCTTTACAATTTTATTTTAAGGTATTTGTTTTGGAATAAACAGTTTCTTGTAACTGATCTTCCTCTTAAATTTTGGAATGCATGAACCTGTTTTTTGATGTTTTGGTTTTATTTTAAATGAGAGATCCTGTAGGAGACTGTTTAGGAGGCTATATAGATTCTATGCAGAATGGCAAGTGAAACACAGAAAATATGTACATGCAGTAGGTCTGAATTAACAATAATACTGAAAATAGCATGAGTCCATATAATTCCTGAATTCACCCCAATGCAGCAATACAAATAAGTGACTTAATCAGTTGATATATAGCTAGAGGTTGTGCTGAGACTCTTTTCTGAGCAATTATCCGTCCCTCTGCATTTTCAGATGCTTTTGGGAACAGGAGCTTTTTAAAAAATAATCCTGAGGAACTTCAGGCCACATTGTTTGTTTGTGGACAAAACATAGAGATCAGATTCCAAAGTCAGAGAGCTTGTCATAGAGAACACACCCTCTCAGTACACTGGGCACACATTTTACTTCTCAAAGCCGAAACATCATTGAGCATCATTGAGTGTAGAGAATGCGTTATTGTCTTCTGAAGATTCCTTTAGGAATTGATTGCATAAAATTTGGTCTTGGATGCTGAATTTCACCACTGTTAAATGTCATATCTCAAGTTAGCTAGGTGAAGTCTAGTCCTAGTGAAACAAAGCAGTTTGCAGATCCAGTTTAGTAGATTATGTTCAACTGCATGATACTATCTTTGTCTTAGACTTGACCCACTAATTGAGTGAAAACACAACATTACCTTGTCTTCTAGAGGACTTCACACTTAATTAAGCTCCTTTCCTAGTGAAGGTGCAGCTTGTATTCTTCAGTGCTGTCTATAAATTGAGAACAATGGTAATATTCTCCCTGAGATATTCAGACATCATAATTAAGGGAGTCATTTGATCTAATTCAGTAAAGAATTGCAAATGCAGCTTCTACCTTCAAAATACATGCTTTAATTAACAGTCTTTGTTGAAAACATTAACTATTCTTTTGACCTCAGAGATGATAGCTCAAGGCTGATGTAAGCAGCTTAGGGGAAGCTTGTAGGGGAAAGGTTATAAAAGATTGAACTGGTCCCTGTCGTCTTGTATGTGATCTGTGAATAAACAGTAGAGTTTGTCCAACTGCTGTTTACCCATTTTTTCAAAATGGCCTGTTATTGTGCATGTTAATATTGTAAAGATGACAAACTGACTTACTGGTCACTATCTAGCACTAGTGTTTGTTCACAAACTGCATTTGTCTGTGATTTGGTACTATTAACATGTTCTAGTCACTAATTTTTCAATTTAGACAGGTGCTGGCAAAACATACACCATGGGCACTGGATTTGATGTCAACATAACAGAAGAGGAACAAGGCATTATATCACGTGCTGTTAAGCATCTTTTCAGATGTATTGAAGAAAAAAAACAGGCTGCTATTAAACAAGGACTTCCACCACCAGATTTTAAAGTGAATGCACAGTTCTTAGAGGTAAATATGATCTGTGCTTGTGTATGTAACTTCATGTGTTTTTTTTGTTGTTGTTTTTAGAAAGCCAAGTAAACGTTTCTCTGGTTGCTACTTCTGCATTCTTTTCCCACAAGATGTTTTGAATTAATCTTCAAGATTTCAAAAGGAAACTTTGAGGAATTTGCTTCAGCTTTTCAATTTATGAAAAAGAGTCTTTTTATCTTATTCCAATTATTTTAGTATTTTCCTTTACAGCATTATTTTGAAGTGTAGAAATAGTTGTATTAGACATAATTTATCCCTTTCTGCACCACATATTTGTTTGTGGGGCCTGTTGCTCTTGCCTGTTTGTAATTCTTTACAAAACCTTAAAGCAAGAAACTGTTTAAAAAAAAAAAAAAAAAAATCAATTGTACTTTGTGCCTTTGTATAGTGACCATGCTTTGCCTGCTTTTGTCACTTTGCCATAGATTTATTTAGCTTTCAAAATCTGTTCAGGAGACTTGTTATATGAAGAAGAAACCTAGCATAAAAAACCCCAAACCTTTCTGTGATCCCCAAAGATTTAGAATTGGGCTTCTGTGTCACTGTTCCCTCTTTCATTAGACCCAGAGAAAACCTGAGTCAGTGCATGGAAAAACTGTTCCTGTTGTGTTTTCTTGTAGACACAGCTACTGGTAAGAGAGGCCATAAGACCTGTGATCTTTCTGACCTGCAGCAGCTGTTGGTTTAAGTCTTGCAGCTTTTGTGCAGTCTCCTACCCATGGAACTATTTTTTTTTTTTTTTTTTTTTTTACAATTGATTTGGGCGTAACATATTTACATTCACTACAAAGCTTCAAAATTTGATACTTTAAGCACATGGAGAGAAAGAATCAATTTAAGGAAGAGCAGGTGTAAATGCATATTACTTATTTCAGTATTTGCAGCTTTACATTATCTACTTTGGGGGGGGAAAAACCCACTTTCATATTACCCAAGAGAAAGCTGTTGGTTTTATTACTACTGAAGTAAACTAGGTCTTTTAGTCATATGTTCCTAAATTGTTTTAAAGATTAACAAGCTGGCATTAGTTTTGCATAGGTTTGTCACTGCTAACCTTAAGCAGAGCTTTTTGTTGCTCTGGCTAATGTTTGCCTAGAAAGAGTCTAGGCTTGAGCGCAGGCTGTGGGAATGCTGTATTCTTCTGTTTTCTCTGTTTGAACATTGGGGATCTGCAGCTTCATTTCTGCTTAGGCAGCTGCAACAGTAGTAGCGTAAGGAGTAGTAACCAGTGTAGTTTCTGAAGGCCTTATTTTTTTTTTGGCATAACATTACAAATGTGACTGAGAGACCCAAAATACAGAGCAGTAATTGAATATTATGGTGATAATGCTGTACAGAATTGCAGATGTTACAACATATTTCGGATGAAACGTACATATTAAAACTTATTTATCTAATTTGGAAAAAGGTTAAATGATGTATATAATAGTTTCTCCCTTAACAAAATGTCACTTCTTTTGGTGATTTTTATTTTTTTTTTTTTTTTTTTAATTTTACTGAGGCTAAGTTAGAGCTCTCCCAGAAAGAGCTTTTTCTCATTAGTTACAGATTATATACTACTCTATCATAAAGTATCCTGTTCCTCCCATCCTATCTACCATTAGGGCTGGATTACATAATCAATAATTTAGTTGTTGAACAAGTTGAAGCAGCGTTTTATTTTGGAATAACTTTTAAGTCTGACAGCTGGATAACTATTGGGAACAATGACTGCTTGCTACTTGCTTGATTTTCATTAGTTTGCTGCAGTCTGCCTCTCAACTCCTTGCTTTCCTGCTAACTTTTCCAAAAGAGAGGCATATGCAGTGCGATGCAATTGTAGATGCATTATCAGGATCCTCTAAGTTGTAGCGTTTGTTTGCACTTAGCAAGGTAAAATATTAGTAAGAATGCTCCTACTTAGAATATTTATGCATGATTAAATATAATTCCTTTTTAATATGTAAAGAATTAAAAACATCACATTCACAAATCCTGAGCCTTTTCAGATGGATTTTCACTTGTGATAGGAGAAAGCCTCTTGCTTTCAGTGTATGAGCACGTACATTGGGTGAATACAGATCTATTGCAGTGGTTCTTTGGCTTTTACCTAGTGACTTTCATCGGGGATTTAATCAGTTTGGCCTATGGTCTGCTGAAATGAATTGGTATAACCAAATTGAAGACATCAGAACTGTTCCAGTATACATCAGTAGAGACCTAAGCCATAAGATTCCCAGTGGGATGCTGCTTTTTCTGTTTTGGTTTTTTTTTTTGTTTGTTTGTTTGTTTGTTTTTTTGGATGTTTGCCTTGATATCTTCAATTGGATTTAAACACCTTTCCTAAACCCCAGAACATTCCTATGAAATGATAATCCATTTCCTGTAACACTGATAACTGCATAGTAATTTCTCATGTCTTTGCTGGTTCTCATGTCATTTACTGACCTAAAAGTCTGACTTACTTAATGATACTGAGTTGAAAACCACTAAATGTACATGTACTTACCTTCAGGAGGCCCAGTGAAGCAGACAGAAAACATTAAGCAGCCTGAAACATGTGGTAAATAGCTGCTGTTGCTCATATGATTGCACCTGAAAGTTGTAACTAAATCTGAGGCACCAAAGTGTAGGTATTGTATGGAGGAAAGTACAAAAGCCCTGCTCAAGAAACCATGACATAGTATTTTTGGCCTGCTGGTTGATGTCTTTAATAAGCAGCTTGCACAAAAACTATTATATGTTAAATTCCTTCCAGCACAGGAACAGTTTATCTACATGAGAGACATAGAATTATTAAGGTGTCAGAGAGGAGATGAGAAAAGGTGTGATAGCAGGGAGAGCAAGTGGAGTGAGTTTGCAGTGTTTGGAGAAGGGTGCAGCCAACTGAATCAACAAAACAAAAGCCAAGCCCAAGGTCAAACCTGAAGACAGAAGGTGCCTGCCACAGAAGCCACCGCTGCAGTTGTTCTGCGGGCACTGAGTGCCTCTGCTTCCCTGGTCCTACCAAAGAATTTTCTCTGAGATCTGAAGATGTGGAGGAAGTTACTGCTGCTTCTGCTCAAGGCCAGGTGTTCTTGCTCGTGGCAGGGGTTTGGAACTAGATGATCGTTAATGTCCCTTCCAACTCAAACCATTCTATGATTCTTTGGAAAGCATAATAGTAAGGAGGGCAGATGACTTAATTTGCAGCTGCTCTGTGTATCATCCTATTGTCCTTGTAAGTTTGGGTTCTTCACACCATCCTTTTTTGAGAGCCTTGGCATTTGGATTTTTAGAACCTTCGGTATGTGCCATGCACAGATTTGTTAGTCTTTGGAGGAATTCCTAAAGTAATATACACTTTTTTTGTCTCTCTTTTTTTCTCCTCTCTTCAGCTTTACAATGAAGAAATTCTTGATCTGTTTGATACCACACGCGATATTGATGCAAAGAATAAAAAATCAAATATTAAAATACATGAAGATTCAACAGGAGGAATTTATACAGTGGGTGTTACAACCCGAACTGTGAACGGAGAATCGGAGGTGAGCATTGAAAATAAATTTCTCTGTAGCATACTAAGTGCTTTTTAAAAATGTTCTTTCTTTGTTTTGATAGGCAGTTAAAAAAAAAAAAAAAAAAGTAGTTATGCTTGCTAACATTTGTATCTCAGACAATTTAGGTGTAAAGTTTAGCTGAAATGTTAATTTTCTTTATTTTCAGTCAATTTAAATCTGATAAGTGTCTGATATTAAGTGCATACCACTTTCACTTAATGCTAGAAACAGACTTTTGCTAATAGTATAGTTCAGCTGCGAGAGAAAATTTAGGCAAGTGTAATTCTAATCTCCTAAATCTTATATATGTTATTTTTCCTGTGACAGGAAAGGTTTTCATGATGACTGATATGATGTAAATTGCCATTTGTAAGTGTCTGTGTATTGCAAATCTGAATACAAGTGTTATTGTACTGTACAGTTTTGAAAAAAGTACAAAAATTGTCCATTTTTGGCACAGGTGAATGGAAGGAAGATTGGTGTGTTACTACCAGGGGACATTAAAAAGAGGGGTACAAAGATTTAAGTGTTTTCTTTCAGAAACCACAAAAAACCCTTTTAGTTTGCTTATTTAAAAATCTTTGTGCTTTTGGCATATAGGAACTGAAATAATAGCAAAGAGAAAAAGCTTATTTATATCCAAAACAGTAAGAGTTACAGGAACACTCTTTATTTAAACTGCAAGCAATGCAATGTAGTTCTTGTCTGTTTTCTAGATGATGCAGTGCTTGAAGCTGGGGGCTTTGTCTCGGACCACTGCCAGCACTCAGATGAATGTTCAGAGCTCACGGTCGCATGCAATCTTTACTATACACTTATGTCAAACCAGAGTCTGTCCTGCATTTAACACTGTACGTATCTTTGCTGTTATTAAACTTCACTTTAGTAACCATTTTTCAAAATGTGAATATGGTTTTGGCAGTCACTGCTATTTGAATTGCACTTAGTAAAGATGCTACAGTCATAATCATGCTCGATGAATTTGCTAAGCATTATAATAATTTGATTTAATCTGTGCATATGTAACCATCCTCTAGCCAGAGGCAACAATAAACTGCAGTCTCTTACATGAACCTGCTCATTCTCCGCTAGCATTTTCTTCAGTATTTCATTGCAACATACACAAGTAAGAAAGTTAAAATGTAATTTGTCTTTAATTGGGAAAGCATTTTTAAGTGTCTCAGTAGTTATCGGGTTTAAGCTTGCAGTCACCTAACTGAAAATGCTTGGCTATTCCAGAGTAAGTTTTGATATCGAACAAGCAGCAAGCAGAAAAGTATTCGACTCTGAAGCTTAGCATATTTATTTCAAATAGATATATACTTGGGGTTCACATGTGTTGTTAAGTCCATGCACTTAACCTGAAATTTAAACCATGAATA
Organism: Vanellus vanellus; assembly: GCF_965231255.1. Classification (NCBI taxonomy): domain Eukaryota; kingdom Metazoa; phylum Chordata; class Aves; order Charadriiformes; family Charadriidae; genus Vanellus; species Vanellus vanellus. Next base: position 17,080,285 of record NC_138905.1, read on the forward strand.
TACATGGGGCTGTTCTGTAGAAGATTTTTTTTTTTTCATGTGAATGTTCAGTTGTTAGTTGCTGTTGGTGTATCTTGTAAAGAGAATTCTGATTTAATCCATACAACTGAAAACTGCAGTAGTTTCAGTGGGACTTATATGCTGATACATTTGGAGTAATCAAATTTATAAATATTTTAGTGAACTCCTAAGTACCTGGCTAGGATTTTTTTACACATAGAAATCACATTTTTAAGCATGTGGAACAGTGAACTGGATTTGTAATGCAGGGGGGCAGGGCTTGCTTTTTAACACTACAAATAATCATTTGCAGGCAAAATGAGGGTCACTCCCTGGTCCTTTGTGGTATGTATAACTGCTTTATACCAGTTAAAAACACTTCTTCCTGCTTTCCATGCTGAAGCTGTGGACCTGGTGGTGTGGGCAGCTGTCTGTCTTCTCACTGTGAGGGGCTGGCATCACACTCAGATGCCAGACAGGGTACTTTGGTCACTGCATAATGACATTGTATGCTCGGAGGTTTTGTTGAAAACTGTCTAAGTAGCTGGAAAGTGGGAGAACTCATCAGGGAGCCTTGTTTCCTACGGGCTGTCAGCACAGCAATCCCCCTGCGCTGGTGCGCTTGCAGCCATTCCCACCAGCTGAGCCACCCGCAGGACTCCTGCCTGGCCCTGCCTGTTTTTTTTTAACAGAAGCTTGTGTTAGTGTAATAGGTGGCCACCTTCTGCCTTGTGTCAAAATGTGTTTTGCTCCTTCTTTTTTAGGAGATATGAACAAGATAATTTGACTGTCTGGAGCAGGACATTGCTAGATCCTGAATCCGAAGACAGCACCCTCTTCTTTCGCTGCAGTATTTAGGAGAGTAGAGATTAGACCTGACGTTGGCCTCTGAATGCTCCCAGAATATAAATTAATATGGGCCCTTATTGGATGGCCAGGAGAGATGCAGCTCAAATTTCTGTTGTTGCTGCCATCTGTAGACAACAGTTTTGTGAGACTTTTGTTACTAGGGCAACACAGTTCCAGGGATGACGATGTCGGCTCTGTGCCTGTCTCTCTGTACATGGTCCTGGTGCCCAGGGTGGGCAGGCAGCCAGGGCTCCAGTGCACAGCCACGCTGCTCCTCGCACTGTGTTTGCACCGTCCATGCTTCTCCGAAGTTTCTGGATGCACGTTTTATGTACTAAATAAGTGAGAGAAAGGAGGTGTTAATCATTACTTTGAGGGCTGAGAAAGAGAGGGTGATCCACCAGCAACTAAATGTCAAAATAGCTGAAAAGGTGTCACAGTCCAGTCTCATGGAAGTGGCACGATTCCTGGTGTCTTCTGAAACTGCTACAAAAGGAGATCGCTTAAGAACTGTGAAGTGTTTAATTACTGTGAGAACAGTTTGGTCTGCAGCCACACATTTGCCCCTTGCAGTAGCCGAGGGAGCTGTGGGCTAGCCAAGTAAGGAAGTAAAGATTATTGCCACAGAATACCCGAGTTTGTTTTTTTTTGTTTGTTTGTTTTTTTTTTTTTAAGAAAAAAACAAAACAATCCATGCTTACTGTGATAGAATATTCCTAATAAAGCCTGTAGATAGGGCTGTGTGAATATAAGTCAAGTATACACTTGATATATGCCTATTACATGCTGCCATGGCAAGTACGTAGGAATTGCCCTGCAATGGGTGTCTTAGCAGGAAGGTCAGGAGCCGAGTGATCTAAAGATTTTTCTCATTCAGTGTTGCTTCCATGGCAGCATCTCAAACTACACTTGGAGTAAAATACATCTCCACAGTATAAGGTACAGCTGTACTAACTGACAGAAAAAAAACCCTTGTGATTATCTAATGAAAAAGGATCATATTACTGCTGTACTTCAGGATGTGAAGTGGAAAGAGGTTGAGGGTTCAGTACCTGCTTGTAGCACAGTGTGTTCCTGGGCAGACTCTCTGCACTGGTGGAAGTGTGCATCAAGTGCTGGTCGTTAAAACTTACTTGGGAGGGAAAGAAAAACTCTTTCTCCCTTGTTCCCTCTGCTGTCCTTATTTCCTGGTCAAGTCAGAAGTGCTGGTGGAGTACTGGCTGCTGGGAATACAGACTTAAAAAAACAATTCCTAAAATAAAGCTGAAGAATCATGCCACAAGGAAGATGATGATGGGGATTAGAGAGGTGTGAAAAGAAAGTATCTTCCAGTTATTTGGCAGGCTTATGAACTGATGATGTATGATGTATCATTACTTTTCTAAAAATCAGTTTCCTTTGACAATTGATTTAAGACTTGCATTCCAGGAGAGATACACATTTTGTTGCCCAACTTGCTGATGGGTTTTGTGTTTTTAACATATGTATTCTTCCCTGCCTTGAAACAATTGTAGCCCATATTTAGAAGTAATTGGTATATTGGTATTCATGTGTATCTAGAGCTGGGTCTTCAAGAATATATGTTAGTGGATATGACTGAAATAGGACAGTTTTTTTGAGAGATGTTGATGTTGTCATAAGAGAATGAGTAATAAGGAAGGAGATGGACATGACAAACAGGTAGTCTTGTAAATAATTGTTGACTGAACTTTGCAGTAGACAAATTTTAATGTGAAAGATCTTACCAAGCTTTATGGGTTGTTCTTTATTTCAGGATAATGCCACAGATAATAGGATGATATCTGAATCAGAGATGAATGAATTTGAAACTCTTACTGCGAAGTTCCATTTTGTTGATCTAGCAGGATCTGAGAGGTTAAAGCGAACAGGAGCTACAGGGGAAAGAGCAAAAGAAGGCATTTCCATCAACTGTGGACTAGTAAGACTATTACAATTTGTTTACATAGGCTGTTGGTACCATGTTCTTTTCCTTCTTGGATGGATTGTTTTTAGTAATCCCTAAAGTAGAAATGCCGTATGTGCAGAACAAGGACGGTAGCGTCAGACATAGCAGCATATATTGATTCTTACTGGGTTCTGGTTTGCTAACATTTTCTTAGTTATTCTAGACCCTAACTAGCATATTATAGTACTTCTAACTGTGGTGATATACAATTAGTTACTCTAAACTTCTAAAAGATAGAGACATTACTTTAACTTTTTTATTTTTATTTTTTATTCTGCCAAGACCCAGACAATTGGAGAACATTACAAGCAGTTTGCAAGGAGTACAGGCGTGTAAAACATGGATGATGAAAAAGTTTGATCAATAAATGGTGGTTCTTTGTTATAACTATGAAATGTAATGTAAAACAACCCTAAGCAAAACACTTCTAAGCAGAAATATGATTTTTAACTTATAGCATCACTTTATATTTTTTCTGGTCTGTGTACTGGCTCTCTATGCAGTTTTTTAATGAACTGTGTGAAGTGTTTTGTTTAATTATGACTACACTGAAAAGTAGAGCTAGTGATTGTCAGTGGTGATTTGTATTTTCATGCCTTTGTTTTGAGCTACTGGGCAGTGTGGAGGCTCTGTGCAATTCTCTTTTAAAGACTCAAAAATACATATTTATTTTATATGTGAAAACATGCCTCTCTTTTCCGGTCTAGTGTATAGTACCAGAGGTATTCTGCAACTAGAACTTAGTGATTCTCTTGCCATCGTGACAGTGTTTATTTTCTGTAGATATTCTGGTTATATTATATGGAAGAGAAAGTGAGTTCAGTTCAATTTCATCATTGATTTAAGCACAGAGCCAAAAGAAATTTGGGGGTTTAGATGAAATAGACATATCCTTAACAAATAGGATACAAAATGCATGAAGGTGAAAATCAGTGAGATAAAAGTAATATTTTATGTGATCACAAAACTCTCATTTGCCATGAATTCCAGCCCTCAATTTTGGGAAATAGATTGAAAGTGATTTAAACACCTTTCAAAACAGTCACAGAATGTGGCATATGTGCAGTTCTTCAACTGCTGGATGCAGTAAGACCATTTCAAGACTATGAACTGGCTGTACAGGGTGCCATCTAGAGGAATGTTCTTTAATTTAGCATATGAATAATCTGATTAAAGTACGTGCAGTTGCACATTAAAAATAATTTTACAGCCAAATGTTAGGTTGCTTATAAACACGAATTAGACCCTTTCTTAGCAATGAAATAGGGTAGCCATGGGCTACATAGTTTCAAGCCCTAAATGCTAAAATCTTCGTCAGACATTCCTTATTTCATATCTTTAAAGGTAGTAAACTCTGTTTTTTTTATATTTATTCACTGTATCTTATTTTAAATCTAGCATAAAGCAGTTTGATAAAATTAATTTTAAAACGAATATAGCTACTGCTAGAAGCAGAGTTTAGTTTTACTAATCATCCAAAGTAAATGTTTGTTACATGAAGTAGTTCTAACTTCGGTGTGTGAATGACATCAATAGACAGTGCACACAAATTGTGCTAAGATATTTTTTATTATGTTAACTTCTATGAGCATATTCATTTCTTCACAATATTCAGGTGTCAGTTTATAGCTTTTTTTAAAAAAAAATAAAACTACTCAGGAATGGATTCTAACTTGTGCGTTACATGATTTGATGTTTTATAGCTGGCACTTGGCAATGTAATAAGTGCACTGGGAGACAAAAGTAAGAAGGCAACTCACGTACCATACAGAGATTCAAAGCTTACAAGGCTACTTCAAGACTCTCTTGGGGGAAACAGGTATGAAAACTAGAACATTTTGTGTATTTCATTGTGAATGAACATGAATGAGTACAAAATCTTCAGAAAGTAAAATAACCATTAAACAATGATAAAAATAGCCACTCTTTTTGTTGGAGGGAGGTTCTGAAGATAAGTTACTGTTATGATAGAAAATGCTTGCAATGCAAGGAAAAGATTTTAAAGAGGCTTTTTGCATCGTTCTTTTCAGTGCTATTGTAGCTTTACTAGGCATGATGCTGCGAGTTACTTAGAAGTTACCATTTCCAGGACAAGTCCTTTCCATGAAGACATCATTAGCTTATAGACAGCATAAATGGTAAACTTTGTTATTGTGCTACAGCCTTATTAATTATAGCATAGTTTAAACTTCTGATGAGTTTCTTGTTCAGAGATTATTTGTTGTTACTTTTTTTAATGTTGTCTAATTGCTCTGAAAGCCATGTGTAGGAGCTTGGAGTCAGCTTACTGCAGACGCTGCCATCTTTTGTAAAGGTTGGATATCTTAGGTGCATATGTCCAGTTATGTGATGTTGGATTAGAGCCCAATAAAAACAAACTGCTGTATCACTAGAATTGTTTGTATGAACCTGTTCTGTATACCTACTGCACAGGTAAGGAAGAGAGGCTTTGGCCTCTGGAAGCTTTGTCTAAGCAAACATCAACAAATTTGTTAAAGTGCAAATTAACAGGTACAAATATCAAAGGGGGTATAGTTGAGTATGTTTCAGCTCTTATTCATGTATTTAATCCAATATTGTTGACTGCTATTTTTAGGAGGGCAAGAAGTTTTTTGGGTATTTCACAAAGGAATAGGGAAAAGTGGAAGAGAGTTTTTAAGTCGTAGCTCTGCTCTTCAGAGAGAGAACTTCAGCAACACCTTGCAGCACTGCAGTACGCGGAAAAGCAAAGAGCCAGACAAAACAAGTAAAATAAAGGCTAGAATTTTCAGAAGTGCTTAAGGGAGGAGGAAACTTGACAATTGTGGGGAAAAAAAAATCAGCAGAAATCAAGAGCATAGCTCTTCTAAGCTATTTCTGGAAATAACTACAAATTGACTAAATCTTATATCACACTAGCCAATGAGCATTTTTTTCAAACACTTCTAAAATTGCACTTTTGTTGAAATATTGACGCTAAAATATTTTCCTATTTTTTAGCTCCACTGCTCCCCCTCCTGTTCTTCAGGAGAAATGGCAGTTCAGTGTACAATAGATAGCAAATGCTGTCCCAAAGCATTTACGAGGGTATTTAGATATATTCTGCTGTCTGTTTCTGACTGATGTTAAATTTGTGGACAACCCCTGCAACCACCACCTCTTTTTATTTATGTAATCATAGAATTGTAGAATTGTTTGAGTTGGAAAGGACCTTTAAAAGTCACCTAGTCTGACCCCCCTGCAATGATCAAGGATGTCTTAAAGTTGCTCAGGTTGCTCGGAGCCCAGTCCAACTTGACTTTGAGTTTTCCAGGGATGGGGCATCTACCACCTTTCTGGGCAACCTGTTCCAGTGTTTCACCACGCTCATTGTAAAAGAATTTCTTCCTTACATCTAGCCTAAATCTACCTTCTTTAAGTTTAAAACCATTACCCCTTGTCCTATCACAACAGACACTGCTAAAAAGTTTGTCCCCATCTTTCCTGTAGGTCCCCTTTAAGTACTGAAAGGCTGCAACAAGGTCTCCCCAGAGCCTTCTCTTCTCCAGGCTGAACAACCCCAAGTCTCTAAGCCTGTCCTCATAGGAGAGGTGCTCCAGCCCTCTGATCATCTTTGTGGCCGTCCTCTGGACCCACTCCAACAGGTCCATGTCTTTCCTGTGCTGAGAGCTCCAGAAATGGATGCAGTACTCCAGGTGGGGTCTCACCAGAGCAGAGTAGAGGGGCAGAACCACCTCCCTTGACCTGCTGGCAATGCTTCTTTTGATGTAGCCCAGGATGCAGTTGGCCCTCTGGGCTGAGTGCACATTGTCAGCTCATGTCCAGCGCTTCATTCATTGGTACCCCAAAATCCTCCTCAGGGCTGCTCTCAATCCCTTCATCCCCCAGCCTGTCTTGATACCAAGAGTTGCCCTGACCCAGGTGCCGGACCCTGTGCTTGGCCTTGTTAAACCTTTTGAGGTTCACAGGGGTCTACTTCTTGAGCTTGCCCAGGTGATGTATATGCTGAGACATGTCAAATTAGCAGTTTGCTGTTAATGAAGAGTGATACATCTTAACACAATTTGAATAACTTCTTAGCCACGCTTCAGCAACCAAAAAGTGTGGGATCGCTAAATATTAATAAATACGCAGGTTTTTTTTCTTATGGGAAATCAGATTATTAGATTTCTGTTAGCCTGTTTGCATAGCTTTCCAAATTCCACGCCAGGTATTACAGTTTGCATTGTTGTTTCTCTCTTGCAAATACTTAAAATATTTACTGGTAGTGGTTCAGGTTAGATTGCAGTGAGTCCTGTGTTAATGATGATGCAAGCATTGAATCACCATACTATTCTCACCATAATGCTGATTTGGAATATAATGCTGTAACAGTTCTGAAACAGCATTTAAATATCAATCTTTCTTGAATTATTCAAATAAGAAAATGGAGTATTTGTGGTTTTGGAAAGGATTTTTATAAGGTATAATATGAAAAAATAAATCTTTAATAACTTCTGGGGGAGCAATTTAAAGAAGTGGCAAAACAATGAGAGTAAAACAAAACAAACAAACCTGTGTTTTTTTAAAACCTCTTCTGTTATGCAATTCAAATAGGAAAGTGGAGTTCAAGTTGTTCAGTTTTCAAGACAGACACCTAGCAGAACCAGTCTTCACAGAATCACAGAATTATCAGAGTTGGAAGGGACCTCTAGAGATCATCTAGTCCAACCGCCCTGCTAAAGCAGGATTGCCCAGAGCACATTACTCAGGACTGCATCCAGGCGGGTCTTGAAAATCTCCAGAGAAGGGGACTCCACAACCTCCCTGGGCAGCCTGTGCCAGTGCTCTGTCACCCTCACTGTGAAGAAGTTTTTCCGTGTATTTGAACAGAACTTCCTATGTTCTAACTTGTGCCCATTACCCCTTGTCCTGTTAGTTGGAACCATTGAAAAGAGCCTGGCTCCATCCTCCTTCAACCCACCCTTTAGATACTTGTATGCCATAATAAGGTCTCCCCTCAGCCTTCTCTTCTCCAGGCTAAAGAGTCCCAGCTCTCTCAGCCTTTCCTCATAAGGCAGATGCTCCAAGCCCCTAATCATCTTAGTTGCCCTTCGCTGGACTCGCTCCAGCAGTTCCCTGTCCCTCTTGAACTGGGGAGCCCAAAACTGGACACAGTATTCCAGTTGTGGCCTCACCAGTGCAGAGTAGAGGGGGAGAATGACCTCCCTTGACCTACTGGCCACACTCTTCCCTATGCAGCCCAGGATTCCATTGGCCTTTTTAGCGACAAGGGCACATTGCTGGGCCATGGGTAATTTACTGTCTACCACAACCCCCAGATCCTTCTCCTCCGAGCTACTTCCCAGCAGGTCCGTCCCTAACCTATACTGGTGCCTAGCATTCTTCCTCCCCAGGTGCAGGACCTTGCACTTGGTTTTGTTGAACCTCATGAGGTTCTTCTCTGCCCAGCTCTCCAGCCTGTCCAGGTCACGCTGGATGGCAGCACGGCCCTCTGGGGTGTCAGCCACCCCACCCAGTTTGGTATCATCAGCGAACTTGCTGAGGATGCACTCTGTCCCCTCATCCAGGTCATTAATGAATATATTAAACAAAATTGGACCGAGTATTGACCCCTGGGGGACACCACTGGTTACAGGCCTCCAACTAGACTCTGTGCCGCTGATCACAACCCTCTGAGTTCTGTCCCGCAGCCAACTCTCAATCCACCTCATTGTCACCTCATCTAGCCCATACTTCCTCAGCTTCCTAATGAGGATGTCATGGGAGACAGTGTCAAAAGCCTTGCTAAAGTCAAGGTAGATGACATCCACGACTTTCCCCTCATCCAGCCAACCAGTTATAACATCAAAGAAAGCTATCAGGTTGGTCAAGCATGATTTACCTTTGGTAAATCCATGTTGACCACTTCCAATAACTTCCTGTTCCTCAACATGTTTGGAGATGACATCCAGAATGAGTCGCTCCATTACCTTCCCAGGGACAGAGGTTAGACTAACTGGTCTGTAGTTCCCTGGGTCCTCCTTCTTGCCTTTTTTGAGTGATGTCAGCCTTCCTCCAGTCCTCAGGCACCTCTCCTGTTCTCCATGACCTTTCAAAGATGATGGAGAGTGGTCTAGCAATAACATCCGCCAGCTCTCTCAGCACTCGCGGGTGCATGCCATCAGGGCCCATGGACTTGTGAATGTCCAGCTTGGCCAAGTGGTCTCTGACCCGGTCCTCCTCAACTGAGGGAAAATCTTCCTCTCTCCAGACCTTCCCCTTTGCCTCCAGAGTATGGGATTCATGAGGGACAGCTTTAGCAGTGAAGACCAAAGAAAAGAAGGCATTCAGTAACTCTGCCTTCTCTGTGTCCTCCACCACTAGGGCACATGTCTCATTCACCAGTGGGCCTACATTTTCCCTAGTCTTCCTTTTTCTATTGATATACTCAAAGAATCTCTTCTTATTATCTTTAACTGCAGTGGCCAAGCTGAGTTCTGATTGAGCTTTGGCCCTTCTCATTTTCCCCCTACATAGCTTTGTTATATCTTGATAGTCCTCATAAGTTGCCAACCCCCTTTTCCAGAGAATGTAAACTTTCCTTTTTTTCCTGAGGTCCAGCCAAAGCTCTCTATTTAGCCAGGCTGGTCGTCTTCCCCGTCTGCTTGTTTTTCAAGACAAGGGGATGGACTTCTCCTGCACTTTTAAGAGCACCTGCTTGAAGTATGCCCAGCCTTCTTGGGCACCTTTGCTCTTCAAAACTGCCTCCCAAGGGACACTCTAGACCATGCTCCTAAACAGGCTAAAGTCTGCCCTTCGGAAATCCAAGGTGGCAGTTCTGCTGGCTCCCCGCCTTACGTGATCAAGAATTGAAAATTCTATCTTTTCGTGATCACTCTGCCCAAGGCGACCTCCAACCTTTACATCCCCCACAAGACCTTCTCTGTTAACAAACAGTAGGTCCAGTAGGGCACTTCCCCTAGTTGGTTCCTTCACCAGCTGTGTTAGGAAGTTGTTTTCCACACACTCCAGGAACCTGGTCTTCTGAGATTTAGAAAAGTAATCACACTCTCAGTGGAAAGCACAAGTAGTCCTGATGTCAAAATTAAAAATTTTGTTCCTAATCTCACATATTTTATCTTGAGGACTAAATTCCAACAGTTTGGGGAACTGACACAAAGGTATGCAGGAGGTCTGAGGAAGAACTGCTGAAAGTGAATCTTCCTTCTATCCTCAGGCTAGATACTCTTTCCAGTGTAGCTTCCTACTGTGTATGGTGAAGGTAATTGTTTGCTTCACAAAGGGTTGAAGGGATTAATTTGTTTGTCTCGGTCTGAAAGGATGGAAAATGAAGATCAGAATCTGATCTGCCTAATGCAGATGTTGCTCCATTGCCCTGGAGACAGTGCATTCTTCCTGATGCAACCGCCTAAGCTTTAACGTACAACAGGGAAGCAAATTCCTCCAAACCTGGAGGTGAGGACTCAGTCCATCAAATATAGGTGTTTCCTCCTATCTGTTGAGGATTTAGGCCATGTAGGCACCTCCAGAGTATGATCTACAGCTGGAACACTGGTTCTGACCCCTCTAGGCTGTTTTCATCTCATGTGAAATGAGAATGTGCTTGAAGGAGAGGGAGGGGAGACCCCAGTTCCTCCATCTGCCTGTTGAATGATAAAATCACTTGGTTGGAGTGAAGATTTTTCTGCCTTTTTCTGCTTTTGTCCCACTGGTTCTTGCTGGTCTGTCTGCTCAATCTTTCATTTGGAGCAGGGAGTTATGTTCTCACCCTACATATCCCATGATGGGATGGCTAAAGGGTGTTGTAGGAACCTGAAAGGAAGATGTTTGTTCATAGCCCTCTTGGGCCTAGAGCTCAGGTCCTGATGCTTTTTGTGGAAGTGCTCTAAGCGGTGGTGGTATGAAACACGGAATAAATAGTTATAGCCAGATGTACTAAGGGTAAGTATTAGCTTTTGGGCTCCTGTTGGAGGACAGGAGATAACTTGCAGTGGAGAATTTAGGCGGGTTGCATCTTGGTAGAACCCAAGGTAGACCAGAATTACCTTAGGCGGTTGTGTGTGTATGCATGGACAGCTAAGATGAGCATTCAGGCAATTTCAGATTAAGTAGGTAGGAACCTCAGGAATTAATGAGAGTAGGCAGTCCTGACTACTGCGTGATTCAAATCACTGTCTAGGACTTTAAGTTGATCTTAAGGACTCAGTTTACGTTAAATCTCAGTTTATGTATGATTAGAGAAACTGAATATAATTTGAAAAACATTTATAGGAACACCAATTAATTGCTTTTATAATTTTACATGTAGAACAATTAATGATCTAGCATCTCCTATGCTATACTGGGGTGATACGAGATGTAACAATGCTGAACTTTGTGGTTGACAGTCTTCTACTGTGAGTTAGATAGAGGAATGTTTTCACAGGTGTTATGAAGTCACTATTCTTGTTTCACTGTCTACCTGAAGGCTTGTTAGCTTCTCTCTACTGTTTTTGTTCTTGATGTGTAGTGCTGACCTATGTTTGTAATTTGCAGTCAAACACTCATGATAGCGTGTGTGAGCCCTTCAGATCGAGACTTCATGGAAACCTTGAACACATTAAAGTATGCCAACCGGGCACGGAACATCAAGAACAAGGTGATGGTTAATCAGGATAGGGCTAGCCAACAAATAAATGCGTTGCGCAGTGAGATTACACGGCTACAGATGGAACTCATGGAATACAAAACGGTAAGCTTGTCATCTTAGGACTACTTCTGCTTTAAAATACTTGTAGTTCTACAGCTTGTTTTTCTGTTTGCTACTTCTACTTTAGACACTAAAATAATCTGAATAGCAACCTATGGGGGTTGGACTAGATGATCTCCAGAGGTCCCTTCCAACCCTGACTATTCTGTGATTCTGTGAACCTTAACTTAAACACTTCTAATTCCAGTGATTACCAAATGTTTTTAGAAGACCTGGATGGCATCCCCAGAGAAAAGATACATCAATGAATACCAATCAGATCAACAGATGCTGCATGCTATTTGTTTTTTAAAAGGCAAAAATTGACCTGGTCATGCTCAGCAATGAGAAATAGTCACTTCTAAAGCAAAAATGACCAGAATTTAGATTGGAGCATAAATGAATGTGAACAGTTGTTGGGTATTGCTCTTAAAAACTTACCAGACAGCTAAAACAATTTGTGTTTTTAAAAATACATTTTAAATTATATAAGCTGAATACTTATACTACACAATGCCCGCTTCTTTCTGAAATTTTTAACAAATAATGTTTTCAGCCATAACTGTGGTTGTCAAATCAGGATACTATCTCAAGGATAACAAATGAGGAGGATGCTGTTTGGCAAAGAATTCTCTTCTCATTTCTTAACGTCTTCAAGAGCTTGTATTTCAGACTAAGATGGAATTACATAGCACCCAAATGCTAAGGTGTTGGCCAGACATCAATCTTTTGAAAACTGTCTACTTATCCATTGTTTTACACTTTTTGAGAGAAGATTATCTTTTGCTATGAGTATCTATTTGGAATTTCAAGTAATTTGTGGATTGGTTTACCAAGTTAAAAACTTGTCATGTGTAGGTCAGCCTTTACTAGTAATAAAATATATTTACTTTCTTAAGGGTAAAAGGATTATAGACGAAGAAGGTGTTGAAAGCATCAATGACATGTTTCATGAAAATGCGATGCTGCAAACAGAAAACAACAACCTGCGTGTTAGAATTAAAGCAATGCAAGAGACTATTGATGCACTGAGAGCCAGAATAACGCAACTTATGAGTGATCAGGCCAACCAAGTGCTAGCTAGAGCAGGTATGCTGCGGGTGTGTTGTGTGGGTGTGTAAATGGCTTAATAAGTTCATGAACTTAAATCAGTTATTTGTTTCTGCTTCATGGGTCCCTTGAAATGAAGTGATGACTTTGCAACAGCAACGTAGGACCTGCTTTGGCAGGGATAGGCCCCCATCTAATTCTGTTTCTGGAGACTTCTATTAATAGAAATAGTTTGGTACCCCAAATTGACCATTCATTTAGGACTACGAGCAACATTAAATGTGAAATAATACCTTTGGATAGGAATTACTTGTATGCTTAGATTTATGTGGACTTAAATATTTTGCTTTGCATGAGGACCTGGACACAGATGAATGAATGTTGGCTTGCTTTTACCCTCATAGAATAATCAACCAATTGACTTACCATGACTGTATTGTTCTTTTTGTGCACTGTTTGTCAGGTTATTTTTCATTTATGGTCCATGCATTGTTAAAAGGTGCCAATATGGAAAATAAATGAGATGGAAAAAGTTACTTGTAATAATCCTGATCATATGACAGAGGAACCAAAAAACTTAATGCTGTGGAAGGAGGAAATATATTTCACAAATCAGATAAGATCTAAACATGTAGCCCATATGACCGTTTCTCTTTCCTGGTACCTTATGCCTAGTAGCTGTATTCAGATATTTATACTGTTACCATCCTTACTCAATTTTTTCCTCTTCCCATCATCTTCCCCCCTTTCTCTTTGTCCTTCAAAGGAGAAGGAAATGAAGAAATTAGCAACATGATTCATAATTATATCAAGGAAATTGAAGATCTCAGGTATTTGCATAATATGTATTTCAACAATTTTTATTTAAAAAATAAAGATACTAGAAGTGTTAGCAAGTAAATACTTCTGCTGTTTTCCTGTGTGGGGATAACTTTAGGGCAGTGGTCCTTCAGCTTCTAAGACCATCTGGTGTTGCTCTTAGCTACAAAAAATTAAAATGTTAAAGATGAAGCTGACAATAGAAATGAAAGTAAGATGCTGTGTAAAGAATGATAACTTGATATTGTTCCACAAAGGACAGCAAAACTAGGAATGATTGGTTTATAACTTCATAAACTTGTATATAAATGGTAGTACTGAGAAATTACTTGTTAAAATGTGGAGTTTAAAAAAAAAAAAAGGTATCTGCTTTCTTCTTAAATGAAAAAAGTATTTAATATTTCAGATATTTTTATTTCTCAATTTTTTTTTTTCCATCACACACCTCCAAGAAATAATCTGGCCTATTCCCAGTTAGTATTAAAACTTTGTGGAGCTTTTGTGTAATGTGTATATACATACACCATGTGCAGATATATATATATCTGTATCTATATCTGTGTGTATATTTATACAGACATTTATATTTGCATGTATTCTCTCTAGGGTATATGATATATGTACGATATACATAACTGTTGTGTAAAAATAGTCTCATCAAGGGATTTACTACACTTGTATTTTGTGAGACTTCACCTTGGTTTGTAGTTTCTTTTTAAACTGAAGGTAATGCATTGCAGTTACGGATGCTAAAGAGTATACCTCATATCTCATGCATTAGTAATACTTGTGATTCATGGTCTACAATTCTTCCTTTTTATTTTTAAGAGCAAAATTATTAGAAAGTGAAGCAGTGAATGAAAATCTTCGACGCAACTTGTCAAGAGCTTCAACAAGATCCACATACTTTGGTGGACCATCAGCATTTTCTGCTTCTATGCTTTCTTCAGATAAAGAGACGATGGAAATTCTAGATATAGCCAAGAAAGATCTAGAAAAGCTGAAAAAAAAAGAAAAGAAAAAGAAAAAGAGGTGGTGTATGAATTATAATGCTGTTTGTTTTCTCTTTATTAGTAAAGAGGTGTATTTTTTTTAACCACTGAGAATTTAAATTTCATTTGCTCTTGCTGTGTGGGTTTGTATCCTAAACTGCTGTTCCTTCAAACCCTTTTACACATTGAAGTTATTGGTGTTTTTCTTTTGTATCTTTTCTTCCAATGAATTATCCAGTATTTGTAGAATGGATGTTATTGTTGTAATGAATTTTTCTATGTAATTATGTACAATGGTAAAAGCACAGGTGTTCTCCATAAATTTTGCTATTTTTAAAATGCATCTGAAACTCAAAAGAAGTTTTTGAAAACAAAAATCAAACTTTTTTCTACCTTATATCAAAACTGAAACAGCTTTTTGAAGAAAAGATATTCTGAATAGCTGGGAATTCTTTGGTAGCTCTTGGAATGGCTTCTTTTGCTTTATCTTCTGCTTTCATGAATATTTCTAATTTGAGGCTTCCTAATTCTCTGCAACATCATGTTTTTGTTGGTTTTTGCTGTCCAACTTCTCATCTACTAAAATGCTCATAGACATTGATATAAATGCCTGTTCAGACAGCAGTTAGTACAGCAACGATCTATTTGTGTACTCAGAGACTTTGATTCCATCGGAGATCTTTCCCTTTTCCTTGAAATTTTCCACGCTTCTAATCTATTCCTCTTTCTAGTAATTGCCCTTCAGACTTCTTCAAGTTAAAACTAAAACAGTATAAGCCTGAAATATAGTTGAAATATAAAGTAGATTTGAGTTAGTGGTGTCTGCAGTTTGAGATCCTATATCTGTAAATCCATTCACCACACAAACATCTGATACTTGTAGAGAACACTCATTTTAATAACTAGTTTCTTCCCTTGCATATCATTTTTTCGGGAAACTCTTACACTTTTATGGGGATTTTGATAGATTTTGTGTCTTATGTTTGCAGGGGAGGATGGAAATATTAAATTAAATCAACATAATGTTCTGGAATCTATTTAGCCACACACTTCAATATGTTCTTTAACTGTAAACGCAAGAATGAAGAGATTTGATGCTGTGTGTTTCGACATGTTTTAAAATCAAGCATGCATTTAAATACATGCTTAGGTAGAGCACTGATTGTTAGGTTGGGGCCTGGGTATTAGGTAGCAGACAGGATTGTGACCCAACAACAGATACAGGTTGCTAGATATATTGAGTAATATCTCTTATTGTAGGAGATAACTTTAAAAAAACATTTGGAAGTTTTACCCTACATACACTAGTAAGTAAAACACATGGTTGTTAATTTTTTCTTTTTTTTCTTTTTTTCTGAAAGAAGCTTCTGCATCCAGTTATACTTGCACCAGGACAATAACCTTGTCCCTGCTTCTGGGTCAGACCACTTGGCTGTCCCATTCACTACTTTAGCACAAACTATTTTTGAGATCAGCTTTTTTATCCTAGCATTATAGAATTAGAGAACCATAGAAAAATATAAGTTGGAAGAGACTTCTTGATGGTCCAATATCCATCTTAAAGTGGGTCTTGTGTTCTATAGAATGGGATCATACTCTTCAAAATGCTGGTAAGGTTTGAATCTACCTACTGGCCCATCTGCAGACTGCTTTGTAATAAATATTTGTAAATTTCTAAGGTGTGCGTTAGGAGAAAAAATTCTTAAAATCTGAGAAATGTTAGAATTTCAGGGATTATGCATATAGCCATACTTGTTACCTGCAGAGTGCTTCTATCTAATTAAAGAATTGCAAAGTCAGTGTTTGGGATATGTCACTGTAAATTTTTATTCTATTGGAATTTCAGGAATTGGCAATGGGTATGCTAATGTATTGCAAAGAGGCAATTTTCCCTGCAGTTTGGTAGGGATTCTTTGCTCTACTTCTGTCTTCTACAGGCATTTAGCTGCTTTTACTATACTATTTCTTTTTAGGGTTGCTGTTCTTTTAATGTTGTCTAACTAGCATTTTCCTATTAAAATGGGACCTGTAAGCCTAGTTGCTAGTTCTGCCCCATCTGCTACCTTTCCTGATCTGTTTGTATGCTGGTTAGGGGTCAGTATGATGAAAGGTGCATAATTTTAAGTACATGCAACTTCTCTAAATTGTTGTGAGCTAGCCTGAAGATCTAAGAGCCAGTTTCTGAATGGGCAGCAGGTATGTACTGCTGTATGTCTGTAGCCTTTAATAAGCGTCTGACATAAACTTTGTCAGGACCAGTTTACACAGTAGTAGTGTTTTGGCTGCTGAAATACTGAGACGCTTGATTCAAGTGTCCCACAGTGAGACCTACTCACCAGAAGCCCCAGAGCAAACCTCTCATGTCCCTTTCGATTGTTAGTCAGCCTTATGCACCCGGTAACATTTTTGACTGCTGTCTTTTGATTTCCTTAACCTTTATTAAACTAAATTAGTGATAAAATTGCATGGAGTTCTGCATGTTAGCTCCTAGCTGATACTGAAGGAAGATGGCAGGCAGTATAAGGTGAAAAGGCAGTAAACGCTCTTGCTCAAAACTTGTTCATAATGGAAACATGAGGAATATCACTAGTTGTTGAAATTTAAGCCATCTTTACACTGATATGTCATGCAGACAATTCTTTACATCCACGCTTGTTCAAGAGGAAAAACTACAAGTAAAACTACTAACATTTTGTCCATCTCATTGCTTCTGATGCATATTTTTTGTTAATTTAATAACAAGCAATCATTGGCATGTACTTTTTTGAATCCCAGAAAAATAAACTGAAGTTTTCTGCTTTTTATTTAAAAACAAACAACAAAACCCCAAACAACAAAAAAATGCAGTTTGAATATTTTATATGGATTATATTCAGAATATGTGATTTAGAATATTAGTACTAAAATTTTCTTCTTATTATTTTATATTACAATAAAACTAGTGCATTTTTTTTTTGTGATAGATTCCTGAGGTTATAACTTTGGTTCAATGGCAGTAGTTCTTGCAGTCTTTGGTATTTTACTTGCCAGTTTTAAGTAGCAAAGAGGAGAAAACTTTTGCAAGAACTAAGTGATTTTTGGAATTCATATTAGAAAAAAAACTCTCAAAGTGAAATATGTTGTCTATATCTAAAACGTCTTCCTTAGTGTAACTTGATTTTTGCAATTGTTGACAGTGACAGATTAGTTAACCTACAAGTGCTGCTTCTTTGTTTTCTATTTACTTTCCAACTGTGCAAAATGTATTGCCTTTTTACTACTTGTTGTCTCTTGATGGTATCTTTTAAAATTTCATTTTAAACTCCACAAGCTCATATATCATTTTTTTACCTTCTTATCACTTTTGCTTTTCACTGTCTGTTTTGTCCTTCATTGGCTTGGCCTTCCAATACTGTACCTCGTGCTTTTGAAGGCTACAGAAACTTGAGGAAAGCAGTCAAGAAGAAAGAAGGTTGGAATATTTCCCAGGTTTTTAATTACCTGTCATTGCAATTAACTGGTTGTCATACATGAAAAGAAGTTGGGCAGATCCATAGATACTTCAAGAGTAGTTCGTTTGGCTTTTCAAAATTATTTCCTGTGTTTTGACTTTCAACAAGTGTTTTAACTGGAAGAAACCTCTGTTGTGGAATTGAGGTTGACTCTGGGATTGCACGGTGTTGAGCAAGTGTTTGTGGGGAGGTGGTGCCTTTGGGAATTGCTACAGAATTAAGTAGATTTCTTTCTTGCCTGGCCTGTATGGAATGAAAGGCAGGAGGAAGGTGTGGTAGCTCATACGGTATGAGATGTGTAGAGGCAGTATATGACAGTAATAATTTTGGCATGTGAGATCAAGAAGGTCTTGGACCTTCACACCTCAGTTAAGTCGTCATCTTTTATTTTTGAAAGCATGTGACTGAATGCTTGACTGTTCCTTCCATTCAGTTTTAGCCAAAGCAGCAGATAAAGAAGTTAATCAGAGAGCAGTTGAGGGCTCTAAAAAGAGAAATATACTGTCATTAAAAATGAAAGTAATGGAGCTTTTATGTTTCAGCTGTCTACTTTGATCCCCCAAAAACCCCACTTAATCCATGTAGGTGATGTGAATTCACAGATCAGTAGGACACAAATTAAGCAGTACAGTTCTGCCTGGGAGACCTGTTGGCTCTCCTTCCTCCTGTCTGTCCCCTTTATCGGGCAGAACACAAATTCCTTGCAGTGGTAAGCTATGTGCTGTGTGCAGGCAGAAGGGAAAATGGGGATTTGCTTCAATATGTATGAAGATTGCAGCTAGGATCTGTTATCATTTAGTCTTATTAACCAACATAAAACAGAACACATGGGCTGAATGAGATGAGAATCTGTGGAAATAAGATCGCATGGCTCAGTGTTCCCTGTTTGGCATTTCTTTTTCTGTACAAATCTGGTTGGGCTTTTTCCTTCCAGCCTCCCCAGCTGCTGTGTGGATTCAGATGGTCTAAGCAAAAGCTTTCTGCCTTGCGCATGGTCAGCTGTAGCTGGATTTGGTTTCACTGGTGATGAGTGGGGCAGAAGGAACCAGTTAGCACTGAACAGGCTAAAAAATAGTGTAACACAAAATTGTGTCTGCACAGAAGCACTTTGTTACGGAACTGGCTCTCTTCAGGGTAGACATCTGTTTTAAAAGTGGCTTTTAGGTGTCACTTGCCAAATTATAGTGTCTCGAATCTACTGAACATTTCTTGTCACTGCACTGAGTATTGGATTTGTCTGTTAAACCTCGAGCCTGAGCTCGTTTTGGTGTCAGTGGAGAAAGATATACATTTCTAGTTACCGTGCCTGATCAGTGACAGCACTTAACTTGCCAAACTTTTATGCAGCTGTTAGGTGAAGTGGATTCCATACTATGCAATCCTAATCACGTTTTTTTTGTTATTACCCCCTACAGTGTCTAGCCCTGTTCTATCACGATTTCCCATCTATTGGGGATGGCTTGGATTTTGCACATGGAGTGCTAGAGGGACTGACATTTGGTCCATGACAATTTGCAGAGTGTCACTGATTTTTGAATTTTACATTTGCGTGTGACGTCTCAAATATGTACTTAAAAACATTAAAACTTGTCCTAATGGCTAATATGCCAAACCTTTAAAACAAAACCACAAAACCCCTGCTGTAATTTGCATAAGCCATCACGACAGTTCAGGTTGTCAAGAGAGGAAAGAATAAATGGATACTTGGCTTTTAAATAAGTTTTGAACCATAGTCTGAAAAACAAAACCATGGACATATACTAAAATGTAATCTTAATAGTTTCTTTTTGAGCTGGACAGTTCTATTGCAAAAAAGTCAGTATTTCTTGACTCTTTTTGGTTTTGTATCAATGCCTATTTTGAGCATTCCCTTGATGTCAAAGTAGATAACTGATCAAAAGAGTAGTTATAGTATGATAAATTAGGATAATGTTTAAGACATACATAAATTTTCAGATGGTTATAAGCACAATAGCCTCTGTTATAGCTTGAGAGTGTAGTAATATCTGTAATGTATGTTGTACCTGCACACAATGTTCTTTGTTTTGTAAAAGCTGTTCTGGGTACACTGCAACTTCCATGCAAAATGAGTACTGCTGTAATATATGGAGATGTGTATTCCGATTGTCCTCGTTGTGCAATATGCCCTAAACCAATGTGCTAATAATTAATATTATTTTGCAAGCTAAGATTAAGAGTAATTAAGCATTATTTTGTTTTCTGCGGGAGATTGGAAGTTGTGTTTTACCCATGCCCAACACCTGTACTTTTGTCTAACTACACTTTGGGTTTCATCTTTATTTGGAATTACAACTTACTGATTTGGGGGATGGGAAACACATGTGTCATGTTCGGGTTTGCCATTTCAATTTGTGAATATTTTGTGTCTGTGCCTCTTCTGCTAGTGTTAAAGAGGATAACACAGATAACGAGCAGGAGAGGAGAGATGAAAAAGGTGCTTCGGAGAGAGAGAATAATGAATTGGAAGCAGTAAGTATTAGAAGTGTTTGGCTTCTTTGTTCATTGCCTGTTTAAAGATTTACAACATTATAGGAAGGAGATTAGGAATGGGCCAGGTGAATACTGTGGCTTCACAGTGATAGTCACCAAGTGATTGGGAGATGGAAAAGTGTGGATGTGCTTCAACATTCTATTTTGTACATTTTGTAGGAGGAAATTCAGGAAGTGAGCGATCATGAGGATGAAGAAGAGGAAGATGATGAGGATGAAGATGACATGGAAGTTGTTGAAAGCTCAGATGAATCAGATTCTGACTCTGATGAAAAAGGTGATGTCACTGCAACGTTTTGTAGAATTTTATGCGTACTATCTGTCATTCCTTGGGTTGTGGTAGGCAAGATAGCATGCTGTCAACCCACTGTCCATAATTGTCTGTGGATTGTATGTCCAGTGAATTCTTTTTTTTTTTTTTTTTTTTATGCTGCTAAAACATATGCTGTAATATACATCTGATGAAGTGTCCCTGTGCTGGCTTTAAAATTGACCAGAGGCCATCAGGTGTATGATAACACATTTCTTCCTTAGTTAGAATATCCAAAGTGTAAGGTCTAAGTACTGGGTTATTTTTATGTCTCGAGACTAATCACCAAGGTGATAGCTCCCATTCACCTATTTTGGAAATGGGTAGAATTTAATTTTGAAAGGCTGGAAGTCCTTCAGCTGCCTTCATTTTCAGAGACTGTGGCTTTATGTAGAAGCGTTAAGTGCTGGTTTACAAGTGGTATGTGACTTAGGATTGCTAGATTCAGAGAGAGCTTCAACAGCAATTCTGTCATGTGAGTCAGGCCAAATGGGCAAACCAAGCCTGTTGGTTCCTTCTTATTTTAGAGTCACACTACCATTAGCAGGAGTTGCAGAATCTGAAAAAAAAAAATCTTCAAATGACATCTTTATTCTGGAGCACATAATCTTAAGCCAAAAAAGGATGTAATTGACTAAAGAAATTAATTAAACTTTTATAAGCTTATCATGTGGGTTAGTCCTTTTTCCTTCTACTTTCCTTATTCCTTTCACCATTCCACTTCCACAATTGAGGTGGCTCCTCTCTTCTCAGAATTTTGACTGTGTTTTTCTAAGAGCTAGAAAAAGGAAAGCCTCCCCTTGGAGTCTGCCAGCAGTCAAGTTTTCCCTTTATAATCTGCTGGGTTTATGAAAGACAGTTACTGTCCAGCCCTGAGATATGACTGAAGTCTCACTGCCTGTGCATATTGCTGATGTTAAGATTTAAATGTGAGGAATTTCAACATGTAGGCAAATGTGATCCGATGAGAGATATATTTCCCTACGTCTTTCCCAGTTCTAGAATAGGGACAGTGTTTAAGGAGGCAACTTTATCATTAATTGCAGATAATAGTTTCACTTGCTACATTGTGCTTTGTGTAGAATTCTCCTATGCACCACTTATATGTTAGAAAATGACCCTAACGTTGCAGGGGGTATCTATAGTTATGTGATCCTTGCTGTTCCTTTAACAGAAGTCTTAATTTTTAAATTCTCAAATCTTTATTTTAGAAAATTATCAAGCTGATTTGGCAAATATCACCTGTGAAATAGCCATTAAGCAGAAACTGATAGATGAGCTAGAGAACAGCCAGCGAAGGTTGCAGACACTGAAAAAACAATATGAAGAGAAACTAATGATGCTACAACATAAGATTCGAGACACACAGCTTGAAAGAGATCAAGTTCTTCAGAACTTGGGTAAGAAGTGCAAAATCATTTAAATATAGATGTTGTGTAAGATATTCAAACTGAATTGTTTGCTACTTTCCTCACTTCTTTTTTCAAATATCATGAGAAATTGCAGAGAACATAAGTAGGTTTGTACCCATAATGCCAATGAATTATACTTTACTCATCTACTTTCTACCAGAATTGAGAGACCTTTTTTTTTTACAAAGATGCTGCTGCTAACAGGTATTTAGTTTTGTTGAATAAGCATTTTCAGTTTTCTAGGAGCTCTTATTTTAACATAATTCCTGAATTAAAAGTACTTTCCCACTCGTCTTTATCCACTTTTGATTTGCACAAAAATAAGATCAGTGGCCTTGCAGAGGTGTTTTACTGACCAAACTTTTTGAACAAGTTAATCATATTGAGATGAAAAACTAACTCTGGCTCGGGAAGTCCTAAGCCATAAAGAGATGAACTTGGGGAGAGTACTGGGAGGGGAGTGTTTTGTTTGTTTCTTTCTTTTTAAAAATATACTATGTGTACTTTATAGTTATAGTTATATACTTTATATGCTTTTGCTGTTCCCTTATTGTTCCTTAGACCTTCCTGTTTGATCAGTGCTGGAAAAGGGATACTGGGCTTGATGGCTCTTGGGACTGTTGTTATGATCTTGGTGCACGTATCTGTGAACAAGCATGTGTGTATCTGTGTCTTCATGTACTCAGATATTTGTCTAGTGCAAAAAAATCAGAAGGAAAGTGCTAATACTTGATCTCTTATCCAAGAAGACAGATAAGGTGGAAAGTTCGAAGCGGTGCAGGTGACAGGAGTTAGAGCCAAATGAAAATTTTCAAAGATATTACAGATAATACTAAAAGCAGAGGAAGCAGTCATTTGCTGTGGCTAGCAAAGTGAAAATATCCTGAACAAAAGCAGATTAAGAACTCCCTTTTGCTCTAGGTTCTGTAGAGACCTATTCAGAAGAAAAGGCAAAAAAAATCAAGTCAGAATATGAAAAGAAACTCCAAGCCATGAATAAAGAACTGCAGAGACTTCAAACAGCGCAAAAGGAACATGCACGATTGCTTAAAAATCAGTCTCAGTATGAAAAGCAACTGAAGAAATTGCAGCAGGAGGTGACAGAGATGAAGAAAACCAAGGTATGTTTCAGTTTATTAAAGTGCTGTACAATGAGTATTTTACCGAAAAATGGGTTGAAAACTCTTATTGCTGTCAGCTGCTCAAAGTTCTGAAAACAGAAATCTATGAAGACTAGGTTATTCCTGGGGGAGAGGGGTGGCTTTTAGGCTTAGTGAACAGGAATTACAGTATCAAACATTAAGAAGCTTGCACTGATTATTGGCTGTTACTCAGCACTGAGTGAAGAAGACACATTAGGTGGAGGGGGTAAATTGCTAAAAGCATGTAATATACTGGAAGATGCCAATTTGAAGAAGAAACTATATGAGTGGGGGCAGGGAACAGCACTTGAGCATAAACAGCTTTTCTAAGTGATGACCTCTTTACAGGTTCGCTTAATGAAACAAATGAAAGAAGAGCAGGAGAAAGCTAGAATGACTGAATCTAGAAGAAACAGAGAGATTGCACAGCTTAAAAAGGAGCAGCGCAAACGAGAGGTGATTGACATATAAAGAACTTTCATTTGGAATAAGCATGTATAATTATGAAGTGCATCTGCTTGCAGGCACACACCATGTGTATATACATTCACTGAGGCAGTCATGTACCTGTATATTTTCACCAGTTGAAATGCACATAATTTAGTTTGACTTCTTTGATAATTCAGTTCCAAGCTTCAGATAAGTGCAACAGAAAATAGGAGGCTTATTGAATATGTATATCAGTATTGTTTTATTAGCGAATCTTCACAAAACTGTTACTACCATCTTGCCTGCATTCAAGTGTTCTTTATGATAGAGAATTGATATAGTGAAAGACTTATTTTTCATTCTGCATTACAAAGAGTAAGAAACAATTGTGACTTGACCTCTTCATGTCACAACAGTTTTGCAAACTTGTATTAATGTGTAAAGGTCTTTTTTTTATACAGTACAGTCCTTGTAGCAGATAATAGAAAAAATATCATGTGCTGCTTGTACTTCTTTACAGCATCAGCTCAAGCTTCTGGAAGCTCAGAAAAGAAATCAAGAAGTTATCTTACGTCGCAAAACTGAAGAGGTATTGTGATAAAACAGTAATGCATCTTTGAAAACAGAATGATATTGTGTTGCTGTAACTTAGAATGCAGTTTTGGGGAGAGGTAATTGTATCTCTACGCTCTGTTTCAGGTTACAGCCCTTCGTCGGCAAGTAAGACCTCTGTCTGATAAAGTGGCAGGAAAAGTAAGTCGGAAGCTGAGCCTGCCTGAGCATCCTATACAGGAAGCAAGTTCTAGCTCATCAGTCGAGCATGATGGCTCAAGAACAGCAGCACAGCAGAAGCTGAGAATTCCTGTTGCAAGGGTTCAAGCATTATCTGTAACTGCAACAAATGGAACAGGGTAAGGATTAAAACTGTTTAGTACTCTCTTAAGAGAACTGAAAATTGCATGGACTTTCTAGCAGATAATCTTGTGATGATATGTATTCTAGTAGTTGTTATTTTTCAAACTGCTGTTATGTAATGCTCCTAAAATCGGCATTTTGCATTATCAAATGCAATTTGAGCTTTGTGGGTTTAAGACCATATGGAATAACATAAAATGGCATTAAAGAACCCCCAAAATTTCAAAATTCAGTTAATCTGCTCCTAAAGAGAAATTCCCTTGGTAGTCCAATGCCTGCAGTGTTCTTAAAAAAAAAAAAAAAAAAAACCAAAAAAAACCACAAAAATCATGTGGCAAAACACAATTTAATGTATTAGTTTTACTGGTGGTCTTCCACTGTGGTTTGAAACAGATTCCCTTGTTAAATAGGGAACAACTCTTAAGTGGCATTTGATTTCAATGGTGCATCATACAAGATGCCACAGTGTTTGATAGTTGCTTTTCAAATGCAATATATTAGAATGCAGTAGAGTTCAGGGCTGGGTGCAGGTAGTTGCCTGGTGCAATGAAAAACTGCAAGAAATTTTTGAGTTGTCCATGAAAATTATTCTGAGCTGATCATTTCCACATCCAAATGTGCAATTGGACTACTTTACACTTAGCTGTATGTTTCTCTTGAATTTATCACAGAAAGAAATACCAGCGGAAACCAATGACAAGCAGAGTTTACTCCTCAAAGGCAGCCAGGATGAAGTGGCAGTTACTTGAACGCAGAGTGACTGATATCATTATGCAGAGGATGACCATTTCCAATATGGAGGCAGATATGAACAGGTTACTTACGGTGGGTGATCTATTACACACTGTTGGTGGCATCATCATATTAAATAGAGAGAGAGTAGTACATTTACGTTTTCTGTAAATTAATTGCTGTTATGGTGGCATAGGCAAAGTGATTGGAATCCATTGCAGTCAATGAAGACGTTCTAAACAACTCCAGTGAGCATTTGGACCATGGGATTGCTGTGCTTGAAAAGAAATAAAAAGCACGTTAATGGAATCATGGGCAAATCTATTAATATATTCCCCTGTATAACTTTATCCTGTAGAAATCATGATATGTTAAGGTATAACATGGAAAGGAAAACAGAACAAAAAGGTGCTTAAATGCCCTAAGTGTTTACTAATTCCTTTTTATGTAATATTATGTCTTTGGGGAAAATAGCAACGTGAAGAACTTACAAAAAGGAGAGAGAAGCTTTCAAAGAAAAGGGAGAAGCTCATCAAGGATGGTGGTGGCAGTGAAGCAGATAGAAATGTCCAAAACATAAATGAAGAGATGGAATCACTAACTGCAAATATAGACTACATTAATGACAGCATTTCTGACTGCCAAGCAAACATTATGCAGATGGAAGAAGCAAAGGTAGGTCAAATATTAATGCAAAAATGGTAAAATGGAGAAAAGAAAAAACTGTGTTAGCCTTGAAAATGTTCTCATTTAGAAACGAATTTTGTTTTGGCTGTATAATTATTGAACCAGGAAGTAAAAATTGGTGAAAACTGAGGTGAAGTCTGAAATGAAGAATGTTTATGTAACTGAGCTTTCAGATCTGAGTTTTAGTATCAATAACATAATGCAAGTTTAATTGCAAAGCATTTAAATGTCAAAGCTGATGCTTTCTATTTTGCTGGCATTAAATTAATATAATTCTTGGGACTGAAGGCTAACAGCTTGTATCATCTTCCTGCAGCTGTTGATATGCTTCCACTCCCTTGTATTGTTTTTGTATGCTTTAAATATATTTAAGTATTTTTGTATGTAAGGATTTATATAAATTCTTTATATTGCATTTTAGTATATTTTCAATATTTTAGTATACTTTCAATTATGGAATAGTGGCTTTATAACTAAAGAGCCTTTTCAGGCCCAGTTGCTTGTTTAGGGTTGATTTTTTCAGATAGTAACTTAGTAAAGAGAAATTGTCTATTACGATTGATATAGAAATTTAAATATTACCAAAAGCAGTGAAATCCAAATATGAAAACTCATATAATGTGCATCGTACCTTACATGATCTAGCAGGAAGACTCTACCATGTATAATTTCCTAGGTCTCTTGGCACATGGTAGCATGAAGTCTGAACTCTAATACTTACCAGTACTTTTAGATTTTTATATACCAGTATTTTATAGTTCTTGCTACCAGAGGAAGAACTCAGTGCTTGAGTTCTTCCTCTGCCACCTTGGGCTAATCTGTGCTTTAATGCAGTTACATTGCCAGCAGCTTTTACTATTTTACTCACATCAGGGTTTTTTGACTTTGGACAACATGGTGCAAGGTTACAGGACTTTAACAGTACAAAGAAGTAGTGAACACAAAAGGTTTAATAATTCTTAAGGGTACCTGAGTTCTTAATACTGACTGAGAATAATTAGAAGAAAAATGCAGAAAAGACTAGGGGGAGAAGTCTTCAGATGCATGAAGGCTGCAGAGAGTGAAGAAGTGTGCTTACTTCTGCATCCACTGTGAATACCTTGGCTTGTAGGAAGAAGGGATCTAAATTGGAGGTTGATAAGTGTTTTGTAATACGAAAGGAACTGAAGCACTGGAAGAGACTGGGATGGCTGCAGACTCTGTATTGTGGGATGTTTTGAGAATAGTTTGGAAAAAAATGTCAGATGTGGTTTAGAGGTACCAAGGGGATGAACTGGGGCACATTGCAGCATCTTCATGGTTTCTATTTTCTATGATCACTGTAGTGAATTTAGAGGAAAATGCATTTTTAATTATTTTTTTATCTGACTGTTTTTGTTGTTGCACACTTTAGGAAGAAGGAGAGACCTTGGATGTAACAGCAGTGATTAATGCTTGCACTTTGACAGAAGCTCGATATTTGCTTGATCACTTCCTCACAATGGGTATCAATAAGGTAATGTGTTAAGTGAAATATGTGTATGCCAGGACTATGCCATGTGCCAGGACTATGCCATGTGCCAGGACCAGAGCTGTCCTGACATAAAGACTAACTAATGTGAATTCATACCTGTGAAAAGTAAGCCAGACAAACAAAAGTAAGCCATTGACCAAAGAAGTTGGTCCATGCTACCGAGTCACCCTGGTTCTCAGTGTGAATGCCCTTGACATCCATTGTCCCCTTCAATCTGTTGCCTGTTTTTCAATCCCTAGTAGACCTTGCTTCACAGCTACTCATGTTATTCTTATAAGAGCACTAGGTTTTCCTAATCAAATAAATAATGTCCTTCTGTGTTTTTAAACAAGCTCCAGAATGCTCAGGATCTTTTTTAAAGACTGGCTCAGCCACTTCCTTAAAAATATGAGTGCCTAAAATACATCAATGTGTAGCATACTTGAGTCAGACTTCTACTTTTGAATAGAGCATTATGGGCTTTTTCTGAAAGCCTTGGAGTAATATTTTCAAAATTAGTATTTGGCAGTTTATAACCCTGTGTACACATGTATCATATGCTCTTGCTGCTGCTTTTCTTTCTGTTTGGAGGCCATACTCACTGTTGTTGAATCAAATGAAAGATTTCAAGGCTATGGAAATGGGCTTTGAGTTAGTCCCACTGACCAGTTCTCTGTTCTCTTTCATTTTTGATTACCTGCATAGTGATGAATCAAGAAAGCTTGTGTGTTTTTTTTTTTTTTTTAAAAAAAAAAAAAAAAGGAAAATTCCCATAATCACATTGGCTTCTGCAAATTTCAGTCTTTTGATTCTTTTCTTTTTCTTTTTTTCAGCCCTTGGGTGGGTTGAATGGATATTTGATTCCTTGCAGCAGAGTTAATATGAGAGAAGTGCCTTTGACTTACTCTGTTAACAATTTCTCCTTGTCGTGATAAAAAGTTCCGTTACAAGAAGGTGTTCCTTCTCTTTGTGATAAGTAATTATCATGTAGAAAAACTGAAGGTATACTTTCTTACAAAATTGGTCATGCCTGCTGTCTCTTCTGTTGTTTGTTCCCACATGCATACTATGTCTATTGATATGTTGGTTTAGTTCATGATAGAATCTAACATGTAAGTCTATAGTACTACAATTCTTTCCCAAGTGCTAGCACTCAAAGTCCTCTGTTGTCCTACAAGTCTTTAAGAAGATGTGTTGTACCTTCATTTTTCCCTACTGTTTCTTCTATCTGGAAACTATTCTTTGTAAATTTCCTTGGCTAAGTTTTCTGCAACTAAAAAATTCCTGCTAAACCATAGGTCTAGGGAACTTGACTTAGAATGGATTCCCTCTTAAGTTAGGCCTTAGCAGAAGCTGAAAGTTCACTGGGTGATTCTGTAGCAAAGATTACTGTTCTGTGGTTGGTTTGTGTTTTGTGGTGTTTTTTATTATTATTATTTGTTTTTTCCCTTACTGTTTATTATATAGTATCACAGGTAATCATTAAAAAAAAGTACTTATTTGTGAAAAATAGAGGTGTTGATTTTTTTTCGGATGCTGCTTGCTACTCTTAAATAAATGCAAGGAATCTATGAATTGTGTTTGGGAGTCGCATCCAACTTAGTCACTAGATGCATATTTGCCATGCAGAGTCTGAGGAACACAAGTAAAATGAGTGCTTAATAAGTCCCTTAAAAAAAAAAAGTCCTTTAGTTGATGTGTGATCGGTTGACGCCTGATCTTTAGGATGTGAGATGAAGGTTACACCTTGTTTGGTTTTGTAGTTTTCAAAAAGTTTTTGGCAATTCTTACTTTGTAACAAAAGAGTTATGATAAAGCATTTGTCATCTTTTTCTTTCCTTCTCTCTCCTAGGGTCTCCAAGCAGCTCAGAAAGAAGCTCAGATTAAAGTTCTTGAGGGACGCCTTAAGCAGACAGAAATTACTAGTGCTACTCAAAACCAACTGCTGTTTCATATGCTAAAAGAAAAAGCTGAGTTAAATCCTGAACTTGATGCCTTGCTGGGTCATGCTTTGCAAGGTAACTTGTCATCTTGTATTCTAAATAGTCAGCTGCATGTCACGTTTGCCTTTCATGCATGCTGTACTGGGCATTCTAGGCTATTTCTTTTCTGAATAGATGCTGTATTTTAACATCTTAAACTCTATTTCACAATTGATGTGCATGTATGTAATTTTTAAATATATTCCCTTGGCAGTGAAATGTAGGAAAGAAAAAATTTTTTTTTTATTACTGAGACTTTTTAAATTCAAATAATCTGCTTGTTACTTTTACAAAAGAGTATGCATTTACAATTTGGTATGATTTTAACTTCTGAGTGTGAAATTCTAAATATGCAATCCTGTTCAATCATCATAGGTTAGTGATTTTGAAAGTGGCATTGTATGTCTGTTACGGCATCTATTCTACTTCTCATGAGATGATATTAAGAAAAATGTAGACTACATTTGGGTACTTTTGTTTTATTTCTTTTTATAAATGGATATGTTTTGATTGGAGTGTTGCTTTTGTTTCCTTGTTGCTGTTATTTACACAGACCTAGATAGCATACCGTTGGGTAAGTATGTTTAGCTTTCTGTGTACTGTACAGCTGCATGAGTTACTAATTCATTCATGTTCACTAACTGGTGCATCTTAGAATTTGTGAGTTTGTGAAGTTTGCATGAACTATTCTGTAAATGTACTCATTATCATGAGCTTACAGAGCACTTCTTCCTGTCTGAAATCACGTGTAGCCCTCATGTTAGATTTGTCAGATAAGGAACACAGTAAGCAGAGCTGTGTTTCAAATTCATGACTTACTGCTTACGAACCTATAGTACATTCAGACTACATAAAGCTATTTCATGTTATACTACTGCTGTAGCTGTGACAAATTCTGCTCAGCTTTTTAGGTCTGAAAGAAGTAATTCTTAACGTGCAGGTCATTTGACCTTTTGCAGATAGCTTATTTTGTAATGTAATTATTTTAAAGAATGCAGATTATATCTCACTTTTTCAATTGGGCTTAGTTACTGACTTCACTGATTTTGGGGAGATGAGTCTTTTCTTGTTGCTTTTAAATGATTCACAAATACATTACACTTTTTTCCCCCTCCCTTGCTCCTAGCCACGAAATGGGTTATGTTTGAAACTTGGAAAAAAATATTCCTGGTGTCAGTAACAATTCCTTTTGTATTGTCTTGTATTACTTCTAATCCCATTATGCTGTCCTGTGCTAATTTGCATAGGCATCTGGAACATTTCAAAAGCACAAAACTGCCTGAAATTGCATAGATCATCATCTGGTGTAAATTGGTGAGAGCTTTGCCAGCTTGTGACAGGTGACACCTGAAGATCTGTGCCAGGGCATTTTGTTCGTATGGCCAATACTTATTCAGGAACCCCAGTGGTTATTAATATCACCGCATATCTAAAATAGACCCTTAATGTGTGTGCATGTGTGTGTGCTCACTGCTGTTGAAGTGAGAGCAATGCTTCTCCAGTCAGGAAGTTAGCATTGCATTTTCTTTATATCCGGACAGGCTTTTACTTACTAACAGCATCTGGAGCAGTGAAAAGACACTTATTAAATGCATTGAAACAGTAGCTCTATCGTGACAATTTTTGTAGAGTGTATCACATTAAAGAAGCTTTTTAACACTTCGCATGCATGAACTGGGCCTTTTAAAACACGTGAGCCACTCAGGACTATGTTAACATTTTGTAGGAAGAAAACTGCACTGTGGGTGTATCTTGGCTGAATATGCCACACTAACCTCAGTCCACACTGAAATCCAAACTGTTGATAGTCTGTGTTTTGTAGATTGCTAGTGGCTAAATCTTTTGAGCTGTAAGGAGTTCAGACACTGTGATAGTGAGGCTTCAAGGCTGGGACTGCCAGCTGGTCAACGGGGACTTTGGCGGTGACATGATTCCTGGGGGTGGAAGTGTGGGTGACATCAGGTCCTGAGACCAATTTCACCAGACTGCTTAATAGCTCAGTGGCAGTACCCAGCCAGCCCCATCCCAGGCAGAGGGGTTGCAGCTCTAGGGTGCTTGTCATCAGCTGCTTGTGAACTGTTCCCTTGATGTCTGCTTTCAGCTCTGATATCTTCAGAAGTTCTTAGCCATTTGAACATACTTGGCTTGAAGAAGTTTGGGTATTCCCCAATGTAGTTGCACAGCTGCATTCAAGCATGGATTTAAGAAAAGGGTGCAGTCTGCAGCAAAGCACATCACGGGGTCAGGTTTTGACCCTCAGAATAGGTTTTGAATCTACACCTACCTTGTGTGTGGACGAACTAGCTGCCATTCACTATCCCATCTGCTCTTGTGAAGAGTTAACATGACCACAAACTTGAGTCCTGAAGCATTACTGGAGTGACTCCTTTTCTGAAGAATTGTGGGAGCTGCTTTTCCTTCCCACCTGTGACATCTGGACATTCATGGATGTGGCTCACAGCCAAGTATATGTAGATCTTGATGGGGCTGATCAAACATCACTTCCTCTGGATGAGCTGTGCTGCTGTACTGCATTGTACTGATACTGTCCAGTTGCCTCTGCGTAAGGATGAAGACAAGTCATCAGAAAAGCTCTCCACTATTCTTCAATCATTGGTTTATTAGCAGTCATCTCTGCTGCTCCTTGCAAGCAGTACTGCCTTTACTAACTTTATTGCTCTGTTCATCTCTGCTTGCTCAGGACTTCTTGCAGAATCTTGCTCTTCTGCCTCTTCTCATTTCTTTTTGTTGATTCTGTGTGCTGGTTTCTACCTGGGGGCTTCCTGTAGTCTTCCTGTGCAGAGTTGCAGACAATCTGAAGAAAAATATCCATACGCGTCAGGTCACATGAGTGTGAGCCTATAAATAAAATCCCATTTTTGTAGCCATCCCATACTTTCTACTTTGTTACCAGTAAAAGTTGATCTCAAGTTCTTTATGAGAAGGGGATACAGTAACATCACCCTAATATGAATCTTACATTTAATAAAAATGCATTTTATTTATGCTGTTTTTGTGCCTTGCTAGAAGGAGCAGTACTCTAGATCCCCACTTCTGCAGAAGACATAGAATAATAACGTGTCTAGAAAAGGTATAATGTGGGCTCAAATCCAGGATGGAACAAAAAAAATGTTGAGTGCTATTCCTGTGACCCTGCTTTCTTCATAATACTGCTGTATGTCTGATAGTTAGGGTCACATTGTTAAAACTAATACAGCAGTTGAGTGCATTTTGAATTGCATTGTTTGTGTTGATGCTGGATTGATGTATGGTTTTTGATTTTTTCAGGAAACATTTTTAGATGTAGCATACACAAGAAGGCAGCATTTTCCTTTCCTTTTCTTTTCTTCCTTCCTTCTCAGAATTCAACTGAACACTGTATCTTTCCTCCCTTTCTCCAAAGCATGAACTTGCACTTAAAACATATACATGGACAAACCTATTTTAATATGGGTACCAAATATATTGGTTCTATACATTACAAATGGTATCTGCTTTCTGGCAGATATTAAGTAAATAAACTTAGTCTCTCTCATAATAAAGAGATGTAACGGAATTTCAGGAATATGTTAAAAAATAAGGGACTTTACTTGCAGGAATATATTACCTATGTCCTTAAACTATGCTTAAAATGTATTACTGGAATAATACGTAAGTTATCAGATTTGGTTTCCCAACAGTTTGGAATTGATTTTACATATACCCTGGACTGGCTGCCTCAGCTTAATGTTTTGTACCGTTTGCATGCAGACATATTAATCTGATGTTTGACAGTGTTACTGTGTGACATGCATGCTGGTTTTGTCTTTTGTGAACAAGTTTGTGTACACATTTTAC
The DNA here is from genome assembly GCF_965231255.1 of Vanellus vanellus. Classification (NCBI taxonomy): domain Eukaryota; kingdom Metazoa; phylum Chordata; class Aves; order Charadriiformes; family Charadriidae; genus Vanellus; species Vanellus vanellus. The sequence goes on from NC_138905.1 coordinate 17,113,611, forward strand.
TTCAGGAGCATTTCTACTGAAATGCTTCATTTTACAATCAACTTCAGTACAATTAATTTCTTTGTAGGAAGCAGTTCTAAATTATTAAATGGTGGCATCATCCTGTTTTGAAAACTAAATGCTTACATACTAATAAAGTGCTTGCTTCTTGTCAGCCCAAATGGTGCCATTCCATAGAAGTTAAAAATAGTTGGTGTTTTTTTTTTTTTTTTTTTATTATAACCAGGCTGATTCTGTCTTGGAGCAAGAAGATTACAAAGTAAAAAAAAGGAGGAAGAGACATCCTTACTGTCCCTTTACTTACCTCCTGTCTCTTCCATGTCTTGCAGTTAATTTCCTTTGCTTCATCTTCTTCCAGATTTCCTTCTAGAATTTATTTCTGGTTTTCTAACATCCCCGTTGCTCTGCTGCAATAAATAGAAGACCTCATTTGGCACAGTATGCCTAGGTGTATGATTTATTTAGATCGTGTGAAAGAAAACTTAGAGACACCACGAAAATCCAATGGGAACCAGCAAGCAAATAGTCAAGATACTTTGAAAATCCCTGCCTTTCATATGGTGTTCATCTACGTTCAACATTGTCTCATCTATTTTGTATAGCACTTAAAACCTGCGCATCCTGCTGTAGATGGATAGACTAACATTATTCCTTTGGAAATTTTCTAGAAAATTTGGAAGATAGTACTGATGAGGATGCCCCATTGCATAGTCCTGGGACAGAAGGAAGGTGAGCAATCTTTGTTAACCAGTAACTGGATCTGGTTCTAGAAAAATTACTGTCACTTCCTCTCTTTGTAACGCATTATGTATCTATTAGATGATACCTCTGACACTGTTTTGTTCAACTTTGCCCAGCATTTCAGAAAAAAAATCAAATAATGATACGCATTCTGCAAAAATACGACTATTTTCTTTCTAACTGTGATGCAATTTTCTTTTAGTTCATTATCTTCAGATCTTTTGAAGCTTTGTGGTGAAGTCAAACCCAAAAGCAAGGTAGGCTGTACAATGGTGATGATGATAATTCCTACTTTAATGGCATCTTCTGGGGAACGCTCTTGCTCTAGAAACATTAATGAACAAAGACATACAAAAGGTGAACTGACATATTGTTCATGGGATTTGTATGTAATATGCTTTTGTCTGATAATCCTCTCTGAGAAGCAATGATAACAATATACTTTTTCAATATTTTGTGGTTGAATTTTTACATTTTCAGAAAGAGAGATATTCTTCCAATTACTAGCATTCCAAACTGGAGTAGATTTGCAGTTTTGTATTGCAGTTTCATCACATCTAACATGTGTGATCAGATTTTAAAGAATGAATGTGTTGCACAAAGCCTGGCTTCTTTGTGAGGTTTTCTGTTTTCAAATTGTTGAAATGCTGAGTGAATCTTGAGTCACGTTGGCTTAAACTGTTTTTGAAGTCACATTAAGTAAGAAGGAGAGGTTTTTATAACAGAAGCATCAATGTAAGAAGTCATGCCAATATAATTATAGCTATTTAAATTCACACTTTGCTTTATTCCTCTCTGCACTATAACATTTCATTTGGATAAAACTTAGGAAAATAATACTGTACTCCTGTAGTAATGACAGGCACTTGTAGCTCGTTGAAAGGATATCCTTGGAAACCAGTTACCAAATCAGTGTTTCATGCTGTTGAATTTGACTTGCCTCCTCTGAAATTGTTGCCAAAGAGTAGAGGTGAGCTCCTTGATTTAGTTTCCAAAGGTAGTTGCCAAGTGAATTGAGGGGGATGCTAATTACCAGCTAACGATAAGCTTAAATGTAGCACTTTTGACATGTACCATGGAATGTTTAAGTCACAACTCGGTTTTTATTTGTCTCTAGGCCCGCCGGAGGACCACTACCCAGATGGAATTACTATATGCAGACAGCAGCGATTTAGTCTCTGACATTAGTGCTGCAGACTCTACTTTGGCTGGCCCTCTTGCATCAGTTGCAGAAACCCAGGAAAGTGGGATGGCTGCTGACACAAATGATACTTCTGCTAGGGACAGAGAGTTTATCCCCCCACCATCTGGCTTACCTTCTAAGATAGGCAGCATGTAAGTTGGGCCATGCTGTACTAATTATCTTTTGCTTTTAAAAAATGCATGTTGCCAATTTCTTGTAATCTATTAGTTTAACTTTACAAAGGAGGTTGATATGCTTGAAGCTTACTAAATAATACTGACAAAGCTCCTCCTTCTTTTCTACCATCACCACTTCAGAAAGTATAAATGCACTGTTGTAAGTAACATGTTTCACACTGAAGATATAAGTTCTGTTAAGTTGCTTTGTCATAGTAAAATTATTATAGCCTTGTTTCTAAGTAGTGGGAAAAACCCATCTAGTACCTTGGATACTTTGCTTTATTAGTGCTATGGGAAATGCACATTCTAGGGAGGTAGTGAGAATCTGCTTAGAACATTAGAGAGGGAGAAAATAACCAAAACCCCTACACCCCAAAACCTAACCCCAAAACTTTACATAATGTAGTAATAGTATCTGTATATGGTCCTAACTATGAGGTAAAATCTTTCTGTAAGTCATCTTGTGTGGACCGTGCTTAAAATGAAAATATCTACACAATAATAAAGTATGCAAGCGTAAAGTTGAAAGAAACATGTTGGATATTATGAATCCTTAAAAATACTTTCTATTTGCTGGCTGCAATTACCTGCAGAACAGTTTTACCAACTGAAAGTATCACTTGATGCCAAATAGAACTAAACCCACTATTTTTGTCTTTGGGACCAGCAGGTCTCTCACATATGCTCTCGGGTTTTTTTGGTGGTTTTTTTTTTTTTTTTTTTTTTTTTTCATTTTCTCTTGCTGTTCTTTTTATATCTGCCAATATCACTGTTGGTTATTAGCCATTTACTGCTAGAGACCTTTTTCTTGGCTTTTTAGGTGCTAGCTCCTATATTGCACAAACTCATGGGTAAACTGAATGCGCTTGCCATGTTCAGTGATATGAAAAAAAACTGTGTCCCATAGCTATCTTCATGTTACAGATTCTGAAATTATGCATCTTTCACTATCCATCTGTCCCATTTGCATAATACTTTTTCAGCAGTCTCCATCTAATGTACGTTTGCAACGCGTATTATTTTTACTATGTATTTCTAGCATGTGCTTGATGTGGCAATCATGAATAGTAAAACACTGCTGACAGCAATTATTAACCCATGCTGATGGCTTCAGTGCATTTTACAAGTAGAATCTGCTTGGAAAGAATGCTCTTGGCGGTGAGGATAGGTGGAGAAACCCACTTGTTTCAGCAGTTAGAGTGAGATCACTAGAGACTCTTGAAGCTTCAAGATTTAAAACATCAAGTGTTATAACCTGGCATCCAGGACTCAGGTAATACCAGCTTTTGCCTCACTCCATCTTCTAAAACATATCCATTTATGAAAGTGAGCCAGCAACGAGGCAAAACAAGATTTTCACTAAACTGCATTCTGTGAGCATTAGTTATGGGCTGTCAGTAAACCAATTCAGTCAGCAGTAGACCTCACATACGTTTTGTTATGGATCATGTTTTAGCAGATAAGTGATTGAAAATTCCCACAATCAGTCTGCAGTGGCTTCCTTACTGTAACTGAGATGCTTTTTCAAGACTAGAAGTCAGTATATTTTAAACAGTATAACTGTTTTTCCTGGTCACTGGTCATTGTTGAAGAAAGGTTGTCTTTGTGAGCTGTCTGGCTGTCCTATATGGACCTGTAGTCCCGTCATATATCTTGTAATAAAATACATTCTTCGGGAGCAGACTGTGGTCTTATCGGCAATAAACATTATCTCCCTTGTGCCACTTAAGTGACATTCAGGGATGTAGAAGCAGTAACAGTGATCCATTCTCTGGAAGTGACAGAAATTAATTATATGCTTAGGTGCAGATTTAGGTGTCTGCACGTGTACAAACTGCTCCACTCTGGAAACCCCTCGGTTTTCTCAGATCTGTGGTGATTCAGAGAAGCATCTAAATGCATGCGGGCCACAGTTAATTTGGTTGTAATTCTGTTTGCAAAGATGGCTAGTGCCATTGTCCTTCGACTCATCTACAGCAGCCTCTTTGGAGTAGGGTGGTCTCCTGTAGGTCTTGTGCCAGCTCTGTTCAGCTGTCTGATATCCGAGGAAATCTAAAAGGGCACTGGAAACCTGTAATTAGGTGTGTGTCTTGCCCCTTTTCATTCAGATCGTCGACATCATGCAACTGTGTTTTATGTCTATGTTTAGGAACTTCATTCCAGTGAGACTGCTGCATTTTTATAATCCCTGCACTTCCAGGCTTTAAAAAAGAATTTATAATATGATCATGCTCTTTATACCATCTTCTGATGATGTGCCACTGTGGAGTCAAATATGGAAGACTTGCGGGGCAGGTAAAGAGTGAGCAAGAGGTAGCTGGCTCCATGTCTGAGTATGCAGGATCCTGGTGTGAGGCAGAGGAACTTGGGTTCCAGTTTCTGGTGTGGTTTATTTAATGTGGTAGCTGTACAGCAGACACATAGGCAACTGTGGCAGTTGAGACTATAAGCCAAGTTTGTCATCCTTGCAGAAAGATCTAGCTATCAGGCTGATCACAGGATTTGCCTTGTGACCCCAGGACTTTTGCATTCCTAAATGCTTATTGGTCCATCAAAAAGAGAGGGAGGGAGTGTGTCCTGTTCCACCTGTTTTTGTCCTTTGCGGAGTATGCCTAGAGGTAAGGGAGCCCTGCAGAGAAATGGGTGCTCTGGCCTTGAAGAGAGAATTGAACCCACCTTCCCCTTCTTTTTGTGTGCTTTAACTGCTAGGCTTTTGTGCAAAACCAGACAGGTTACTACTTGTCCTCCTTTTCCTGTCTTTTGAAGAGCCTGGAGGAACTCTAGGGTCTCCGCACAACTCTTGGCACTAGGTCCTACAGGTAGGACCTTCACCTTCCAATTAGGGCTTGTGTTCAGTGTGCATCTGATCACTTGAGACAGTTGGTCTCAGCTACTTGAGTCAAGTAGCCGATCTTGGTTGTGCTCTCATTGGAAAACTGTGTTATTCTGCATGCAAGTTCCTGGATGGATTTTATACAGCACAGACTTCCTTTCAAGGGAAACTGGTACAGCTTTTCTCATGTAGAGAAGTTGCAGCTATGTAAATCCAGAGCCTGTAGAGCTCCGAGACCAGATGCTAGTAACTGTGTTAAGCAGGTGGCCTGCCAAACGGACTTTGTCTGCTTAATAAAATTGTGTGGCACAAAAGCACTTTCAGAATCTGCTTTCTCTCTTTTAGTAAGTGTTTCTGGTCCCTATTTTAGTAGAAATAACTTCTAAACACACACACAAAAAGATAAATCATAGCAAACGTTGCTTTTCTGATGGCCCAGCTAGTGGGAAATGGGAATTCAGGAGATTGGAGACCATCCAGATTCCCTTCTTGTTTTTTTTAATCTGACTGTGGTGAAATGATGACATTTGGGTGTCAGCATTAATGTTGCACTCCTGATCTTTTAGCTATTTTTAATGGGGAGTAAAAGATTGGGAGAAAGACCACAGTGACTGTGAATTGGAATTATTTCAGAGAAAGAACTAGAGAGACAAAGGGCTGAAAAGCAAGGAAGAAGGGAAGGGGGGACAAAAAGAAGCAATGTTATAATAGTCAGGCTGTCAATGGGAAATACTTTTCCTCACTTCCTAATTCTGAATTTGATATTGAAATATGAATATGTTAATGCAGAGTTTAATTAATACCTAAGAGTCATCGAGATTTCTCTGTTCTTCATGTCTGTAAGTGGTCTATTGTAGATGAAAGATGTGGAATCTGAAAGTTTAGATCTTAGTCAGATCTTCCATCTTTTCCATGGTCTTAATTTGAGGTGCGTACTCTGCTGTATTTCTCTTAGTCAGTCTATTTTATTATTGAATCAGTTGATCTCCTTTCCATATTCACTATCTGGCTCTTCATATGTTGATGAACTGTGAAATTTAATAAACTTGGTGTATTTTTATATTAAAACGTGAGAACACATTTTGAGTCTGTAGAGTCAAGAGGGATAATAATAGATTAAGCACATTCTGAAATTTGAAATCTGAGTGGGAGAATGACAGGTAATGTAAAAAAAGCAACTTTGTAGAGGGCCTTAAAGTAAGATAATGATTCTTCTTGCTTTAGTTCTAGACAACCATCTCTGTCAGAGAAGAAGATACCTGAGCCTTCACCTTTAGCAAAGAGAAAAACCTATGAGAAAACAATCGAAAAGACAAAGGCAAAAGAACAGAAACTGTAAGATTCTTTTAAATTTATTTTCTCTGAAATAATTTAAAACTGCATATATTTTCTTGAAAAACAAATCTTTGTATTTCTTTAATTCTAGGACCATTTTTATTGTTAGCAGTGAAATTATTCACTGCTCAAATTCTTGGGGGGTGGGGTGGTGGTGGTGGTGTTTTTTTCCAGAGTATTTTTCTGTACAAAATAACTTGGGAGCAGAGCCCCCAAATAATGTCCTTTGGAACATTTGCAGATGACTTTTTTTTTTTTTTTTAACCTAAGTCATCAATTTCTCTAAGAAATTGGAGTTTTGCGAGAATGTCTTCATTTTACATATGTGTGTTTTCTGCCTGGAGCTTTCACTTTCACATAAACTTTGAATGTTGTGCCAACTTGCACTCTGCAGCAGTTTGTATTCTTAAGTTTATTATCTTCTGTGGGAAACATCTGTAGCGAGCATTATAATTTTATTTATTTGCTTAAGAAAAGAGCATCTAACATTTGAGGCATGTTGAATTTAACTTCTCTAACCATTCATAACCCGTTAAAGAAGATGTTCTTTTTTTCTTGTAGCTCAGATTCTGGAGCCCCAGAGGCTAGTCTGTCACCTCCTACTTCCCCACCAAGCCGGCCCCGTAATGAAATGAATGTTTTTAGTCGTCTTACTGTTTCTCAGGGAAACACATCAGTTCAGCAGGATAAGTAAGTCACAGAGGGAAGCCTCAGCCCCCAACCAGGGAATTGCGAAGTGCAATTAGTGTAGTATCTATTGGATATTTTGCCTTTCTCCTGCAAGACAGGAGGAGACATTTCTTGTGTTTTCATGTAGTTTTCAAAGAAAATATTTTAAACTTCCATGGAACCATTGTAAAAATTCAAGAAAAGCAATTTCCTGCTGAACCTCATTTCCTGTTTTCTAGTCTATGTCTGGTATTTGTAGTTTTAAACCCCAAATAGAAAAGAACAGTAGAATTCTTAGGTGTATGTGAACTTGTGTGTGTGTTTACACTTGAAAGTAGGATTTAGCTGGCAATTTAGGAAATAGTGCTTTTGACAGTTATTCGGTTACTCCAGCATTGCTCCAAGTGCTGTCACAACAGCAGCCCAGAGGATGGGATATTGAAATGGCTAGAACACAGTTGTTCAGGGATTATCCGATTTATTGAACAGACTGATTTAGGAGGTGATCTGGAGGGGCAGGTGAAATTCATACCTCATTTAGAAGAAGTAGAGCTCAGTTTCCTGGCATGTTAGGCCTCTGTTCCTGTAGGAGCCTTACTCCAAATTGCAGTGGGTTTCACTTGAGCAGAATCTTTATTGCAGGTTTCACTACAGATACTAGTGCCATGCAGCGCTTATGAACCACAACTCAAACTCAGAATAAACCTTTAGTTCTGACTGTAGCAAGACAAGAAATTGCTCATCTGTCTATGCTATTTTTTTATAAAACTTTGGGTTTTTTCAGTGGTCTACAGAATAACGAAGCAGTAGCTTGCAAGGCTTTCAGTATTTTAACTGTGCTTGTAACTTCTTTATCTTAGCTATGTTATCTGTATCTTATTGCTAACTCCCACCTAACCTTTTTCATTTTCTCTGGACTGACTTTGAAGTCAAATTGAAACTGCTGAATCTGTTTGATTTGAGTTGAAAATGAAGGACATCTTAAGACATACTGCAAATGTTCACGTCTGGGGGGATATTTTTCTTGTTTTATGTCTTCTTGTTTTTTATTTTTAAACATTTTTGAAAATAAGAAGTGAAGGATTTTAAATTTAGGATTGCTTGCAAATTGCTGTTCTTATTTCAGTGGGCTATCAATACGTTTAATATTGATACTTTTACGATTAACACTTTACATGTTTCTTCTACACTTAAAAGGTTTCTGAACGTCAATGCCTGTTTTCTTTTTGATATTTTCAAAAGCACTATGTTCTGGAGGTTAAATTACGTACCCATCTTTTTTTACTTCATTGCCTTCACTTCTGTAAAAAAGAAAAAAGCTGGGGAAATAAGAAATGGATCAGTTTGTATTACTCAGCTTCTTGGGTTGAGACAGTCTACCATATAACTTGCTGCTGAGAGTGTTATTTAAGGTTTATTATTATTCTTCCCCCCATTATTGCAAGTTTAAAGGATACCCTGAGCAATGCTGCATACTGTATGTGGATTTGCATTGCTTTTCTGAATTGGACTTGCTGCTGTTTGTTCTTCTCATGTGGGGGCTTTACTTTGCTGATACCTATATTCTTTCTCCTCACAATTCCACCACTGTTGATTGTAGGTCTGATGAAAGTGATTCCTCTCTGTCGGAGGTACACAGGTACTCTCTCTTTCTCTTTTCTGTTTTCTTGGCCTCTCTCACTGAAGTTATTCCAGTTCTTAGGAAATTTCATTTTGCTGCATGCGTTTTCCTGATACTTGTGCACTGTATATCTTTTATTTTTGCCAGAAGTTTTAAAATCTGAAATTTTGGTCAAGCATGTCTCCCTTTTCCTTTTTTAGGGTGTTCTTATTGTTGAGCATGTCAGGTTTTTTCTTTTTAAATGAAGTATGATATAAGCCTTTTCTTAGATGTATTCTTTCTCTTTGTTTTCTTTAAAAAAAAAAAAGCAGACATTTTCTTAGGTTTTATATGCTTCTGTCATTTTTTTTTTCAGTTGTATGCTTTGGTCAGTAAAACTTAAATCCCAGTGTAAATAAAAATTAGTAGGTTTTTCGCTACATCTTTCTGACAGAATGCACAGTGGCTTAAGAGATGGAGGAAATGTCCCTGCTCCTGTTGGATTTGGTACTCGGTGAAAATTAATTTATCAAGAGAAGGGCAGTCAAAGGTCTAATAATAATGTGATATTGACTTTGTCTGGTCATTGTAGCAGTTGTAGCATTTTTTTGTCTGTAGATTTGGTAGATAAACAGATCCAGGACATGTATTTTACATGGCTTTTCAAGGGAATGAGTGGGTGAGAACTGCAGTAGGAATAACTCAGTCTAGAGACAGCAGGATCCACTGGGGAATACTACAGAGAAAACTGTATTAGGTTTGCGTGATGTTAGGAAACAAAAGCATAAAGACCTAAATTAATAATAATAATAATAATAAAGTAAATTGTTCCTATATTCTTTGAAACATAAAAAGGTGCAGATTGAAAGGTGAATGCCTTTCCAAAATGAGAAATTTAATGTCAAACAGTTTAAGGCAATGTTAATATTAGTAAAATCTGTAAAAGGATTGTGGAGGAGTAATGAATTATATGAACGAAGATGTTCTGAGCAGTAAAAATGTATAAAATACTTTCTAAGACTGTACTAGATAAACCAGCTAATTGTCACAAAGTTAGATTGTATCAGAAAGGACTTTTTCCTCTGTGTGGCAAGCTTCTGGGCAATATTATGGAATTTTTACATTTTCCTAAAACATCTGACAGAATTTTTTTGAGAGATAGAGCTATGGCTTAGTTCCTTTTTCTCACAGTTATGTGTATAATCCCCATAAGAACACAACAGTGAGTCTTAACTGCAAGCTGGTTAGGTCACAGCATTATGTTCCATGTTTGTGTGCGTTACCTTGAGGCTTTTCTACACTTCACAGAAATCAGCAGGGTCCGTGTGCGTGAGGTTGTATGCATGGGATTTTAAACTGCTAATAACTTTTGATGAACTGTGATTTTGTTGTTTGTTTGTTTTTTGTTTTCTTTCTTCCTTTCAGGCTGAATGAGTCTTTTGGCATCACCACAGAACTAGATACAAATCCCCAGGAAGATTCCTCTGGGGCATCTGTACTCCAACCATACTCCCTTTTAGTCTTAGTACAAGTGTGGCGTTGGGTACAGGGTGCAGTAGGAACCACACTTAGGCATGCAAGTTAGAAGCAGTTCTCCAAGCCTGTCCATAGAAGGCAGTTGATATGAAACGCCTGTTAAGTTTGGAAATGGTAGTGTACACTACACTTGCTCCATTTTTCAGAGATGCAATTGAGACTAACTAGACTTTTATGCAGTTTGCAGCCTTAAGGTTGGTCCTACGAATCCAGGAGCTTTAAGCATCCTGGTTCTTTCAGCATTATGCAGACTTTCCCATATACCCAATACTCAGCATCTTGTGTTTTTCCTTTTTTTTTTTTTTTTTGTATGTGATTTCCTTTAACTGATAGTATAGAGTTGACACTTGTTGAAGCTAAACAGTAAAAATCCTTACTAGTTTATGAAAGGCATTCAGCTGTTCTGCCCGTGTAGGAAAATGAGATTTTTTTTTTTTTTTCCCCCCTATATTTAAGTAAATTATTTTAATTTGTGTCTATTACTATGCCCAACTCATATTCTCTTTTTTTCTTTAGGGGGATAATTAACCCATACCCTGCTTCAAAATGCATCAGATCGTCCCCGCTTCAGTGTATGTATACAGCTGAAGGACATACCAAGGCTGTGCTTTGTGTTGACGCGACTGATGATCTTCTCTTTACTGGATCTAAAGGTTTGGCAAGCTCCATGCATCCTTGCTGCCTACAGAGGCTGCTTTGACAACTTGGGGTATTGTGAAATTCTCAGTTTGCGCTTACTGCTGTAAACGCATTGGAAAAGTGTGAGGATCCATTTTGCAACATAAGCTGAAGAAGGATTTACAGTAATTATCTACAGGTTTATAATTCCAATGGGTAGTATTTGGCTGTTTATTTGTAGTGGAAAAAGTAACTCTCAAGAATAACATTAACATTTGTTGAGTGATATGATGGAACCAATTATGGAAACGCACACATGATGTGCAATGCAAAGTAATAGCCTCAGGGTAGGGCAAATCTTTGGCTGTGCTACCTACAGACTTTGAATAGATTCTTCTGCCATAGTTAATTATTTGAGCAGAGCTAGGGTTATTTTCTGCCGCCTCTGTGCACCTCGTCCTGGCCCTTGTGGCTGTAAGAGTTGTATGGCTGTTGTGAGAGGGGCTAGATCTCGTAATCACTCAGTTCCCTACTGGATGGCACAGCCACTCTATGAACTTTTCAAGTTGGTAGAAATACTGCTTTTGAAGAAAGGTATGCTTTATGTGGTTATTCTACTACCTGGCTGTTAAACATATCAGGACACATTCTTACAGTGAATTGATGAACTTTTGGCCTAATAAGTTTTAAGCCAACATTTCAGCATTTGTGCAAAAAGGATACAAGTGCAAAAAGGATGTATTTTTAGCTTCTGTAAATGCTGCTTGGTTAATTTGTATTGAGGTTTTAAATTTAGTGGCTATGTGGAGGAAAAAAAATAGTTTCAATTTTTTTTTTTACAGATTTGTGGTTTAAACGTTTTGCTTGTTTTTAACATAGGGGTGCTTGTAGATGTTGTAAATATTTGCACTTTCTTGTCATATGCTAGCTTCCCATATTTATGGAAGAATTTTTGTTGTCTATATTTTTGGAGAGGAAAACTTTACAAAGTGTACTTGTACTCAAGAGTACAAGAGTGTAGACAGCAGTTTAATTAAAGTTAAACCTTTTGGAAATTGTTGCTGAAACAGAAAGCCTGAGGGCACTAATAGCCATAACACTAGCAGACAGTGCCAATTCAGGAATTGCCAATAAGCTTTCCGGTGCCTTGTGGATATTGGACTGGGATTTTTAAAGTGGCTGACAAGTTCCTGGTATACTTACTTTCTTCATACTCTTATAAACACTGCCTACACATGAAATTTTCTCATCATTCTCTCAGTACTTATTCCAGTAAAAATGTACTTCTAAAATATAAGGAATGATACAGACATGGTGCAACAAGGAGACTTTCCTGTGTGGACTCCATTTGTGTTGCAAAAGTCTTGAACTTGTAGGCATCTGGGCCTTTAGTACACAAAAGGTTGCAGTATTTAAATTCTTTTGCTACTGAATGAAAACTGTAACTAAAGCACTTAAACTGTGATTTTCAGAGGCTGCTAAAGCAAGAAATGGTTTGGATCGCTTCTCGTCTTCATAACTTTGTTGCGGCTGTCAGTCCCCTGTCATGCTGAGGCTCAAAGCCCCTCCTGAACTGTGCTTGATGAAGAATCCTTGAATTAAAAATTGAGCCGTTCTCTTGATCTGTCATCATTCAGACTTTACAGCCTTCAAACTGTTTGACAGTTTGGGCTTGACATGGGATTTTATCATTTTAAAATGCTTTGGGACCTAATATGCATATCTTCTACACAATATTTAATGATTAACCTTGCTTAGTTTTGGTGATGGTAGATGATGCCCATGCGTACACTACAAAAACAGAATAATTAAATAGGTCTTTAAAAATGCCTACCAAAACAGAGGGTTATATATGAGTGTGAATGAATGTATGGACTTTTAAAAATAAATTGAGTTTTGGAAAAACATGTTTTCTGTGGTGTTTCTTTAGTGGGTTTTGTTTGTTTAATTTTTTTTTTCTCTTTTTGCTTGTCTTTCTTTAGATCGTACCTGTAAAGTCTGGAATCTGGTAACTGGACAAGAGATTATGTCTCTGGGTGGTCATCCAAATAATGTTGTTTCTATAAAGTATTGCAACTACACTAGCCTGGTCTTCACAGTCTCAACCTCCTATATCAAGGTGTGGGACATCAGAGATTCTGCTAAGTGTATTCGGACTTTGACGTAAGTATACTAAACCTTGAATGTGAAGAGTCTAAATGAATCTTACCTTTAAATAAAAATAAATAAATATTAGATTTAATTCAATAGTTCAGCACAGTGTAATTTAAGTACACTCTTTGGGGCTGGAGGCTTTCTCTGTGTTCAGGCTAAGTCACCGTAGGGCATTGGTAATATATGGAAACACAAACCAATTTGCCTTCATGCCTATAGTGTTTTATCAAATGTTCAATATTCATAATTCGCTTATTATGAATGCATAATAAGGGAGTCTGCTTTCCTGTGTGTTGTTTTTTTTTTTTTTTTTCCTCCTTCCTCTCTGTACTAAGGTCTTCAGGCCAGGCAATGCCTGGCGATGTGTGTTCAGGAAGTACTAACAGAACAGTCACTATCCCAGCTGGAGAGAACCAGATCAATCAGATTGCACTAAATCCAACTGGCACATTCCTCTATGCGGCTGCTGGAAACTCAGTGAGGATGTGGGATCTGAAAAGGTACTGAATACCAGCAGAAGAGAATGTTCTTTAGGTGGTTACATGTGCATACGAAGTTAACAAAGTGTTTCCTGTTTATGGTAATGTCCATAACCTAGGCAAAATATGGTAAAGATATGGATCAACTAATCCATGCTGTGGTGGTTACTGAGATAATGGAGGAGCTCACAATCTCCTCATGTGTTAAGGTTACAGTAAAACATTTCAGTAAAAATGACTGGAAAAATCGTAGAATCATTGAATAGTTTGTGTTGGGAAGAACCTTTAAAGGTCATCTAGTCCAATGTCCCTGCAATAAGCAGGGACATCTTCAACTAGATCGGTTGCTCAGAGCCCCATCCAGCCTGACCTTGAATGTGGCCAGGGATGGGGCATCTGCCACCTCTCTGGGAAACTGACTAGTAATTGTTGATGAGATGATGAAAGCCAACTGATGTAATGTGATATAATATGGGGTATGATAGCCACACTATAATAGCACTTTTCCAAATAGAACCTGCACCCAAAGAGTGTGTTCAAAATAGAGTATACTTTAAGGGGTCTGATTTGTCTTTACTTTTAAATTTTTTTTAATTCTTATTTTGCATAAATAGAAGCTTTTGTTTACATTTAACATAGATTTAACATTTAAACATGGGTATGTATGAGCAATGGAGTATATGTAACCATGGGATGAATAGTGAAGACATGGGGAAAATAAAAAGGTCCATTCTGGCAGAAACTGCGCTGTAGACTGTATAGGATATATGAAAAAATAAAAAATCCTCATTTCTTCTCTTATTCTTAAAGATTTCAGTCTACAGGAAAGCTAACTGGTCACCAGGGTCCTGTTATGTGCCTTACTGTAGACAGAATTTCTAATGGACAAGATCTTATTGTCACTGGTTCCAAGGATCATTATATAAAGGTAAACCGTTAGTATCTGCTTATTTATTTTAACTCTTCACATCAGCATGGGATGCAGGCTTCAGCAGAAGTAACTCACATCTCCATATCTGATAGCCAAAATGGAAATTCTTTCATCAGTTATGGATTATGAATCATGTTCAGTCTTAATAAACTTCAATGCTATTTTCATTTGGATGATTGTCTATAGTTAAAATTTTTCCCAGTTTCCAATTCCCTTCCCAGTAAGGTGGACATCAGGTGTGTGAAGTCTTGGAGAAATATTCATAACACCTACTCTTAAGTAACATTTAGCTCTTGAAAGTATCTTAAGTCAGTGCCTCTGTTTTGGAGTACAGACTTCATTTCCTCAGCAGAGACACTTTGTGTGTTCCCACAGAAAAGAGTGGGGTCTAGCCCAGGCTCTTGCTCAAGTATTGCTGGAGTTCTGGAGGGGGGAAGAAGAGAAATCAGCATATCTCAGCCAACGTGCCCAGTCTGTTTGGTGTATTCATTAGCACACAGGTTGCTCTGCATTGTGATTAATTCACTCAAGGATAGGGAGTCTATTTTTTGGGGGGATGGGTGTGTCTGTGTTTTTCTTTCCCTTTATCTGTTTTCGCACCTCAGCCGGGTGGTATTTGAACTCACAAGCTCCTGTTTCTCAGGAGTATGCCCAAACCACCAGACTATGGAAACTATACATAATCTTCCCCATAAAGCTGACCCTCACACTGCAAAGAACATGTGATTCATGAGGCCAAAAAGAGAATGTGCAAGATACTCTAGCTTTTTGTGACGGGATGCCCTTCGCTCTGGTCTTTATACTTCTTGCACACTTGAAAAAGTGTATAAACACATCTGGGAGTGGAGCAGGAACCAGAAACCAAGTGAGCTTTCTCACTGAGCTGGGCTTTCGCTTTTTGACATTATCCTGCAATTCTTGGATGCTTGGCTGTGCACTGGGCCAGTCTTGGAAGACTGCCTGAGAGGTGGGTGCGTAGCTTGATGGGTCCACGGATTTGAATCCTATAAGCAGTCCATGTGGTTAGAGACCAGAAGATTCTTAGGCAGTAGGGCAACAGAGATGAGGCACTGGAATATTTACTTCTCTGCACAGTTCAGAATGTTGGGTTAGTTAAGGGCTACCATCCTAGCACAGTAATGAGTGTAGGACTTCAGTAGGGACAACAGGATGTGATCATGTAATGCAAGTTTATCATGCTACCAACTCATGTCACAAGCAAGGAGATGAAAGGGCTTTTGGAAAACAGATCTGTCAACAGTCAGAAGTTTTTTCTGCCATTCTTGTGTGCTCCCTTGCTGTGGGCAGGCTACATAAATCCTTACGAAGCTGCCTGCTTCTTGACATACACTGCTAGAATATCCAGGGATATTTGGCCATGAGTGTATGCTGCCGAGTAGTGGCTGTTCTTCAAGGTGAGGGCATGCATAAATTGTCAAGCCACCTTGGATAGTACAAATGATCTGTATGTGCATGGTGAGTGCAGCAGCTCGGGATTTCTCAGTGCCTCTCCATGTGGGTAGGCCCACTAGGGGTAGTAGGTCTGGTCACAGATATGGCTTTCCCCTGCTGCAGGAAACTTTTGTCAACTAAGCCAGGAATATTAGTCACTGCTGTCTAAGTCCCTAATTTTTCTGGTGTATCATTGACCTCTTTTGTTACAATTGGAACCGATGCGTGCTAATTGAATGCTGTAACTTAAAATACCTTTAACTCACTTCAGGTATGCTTTTACGCTACCAAGCCGTCCCTTTTTTACTGCCAAGCTTATTCATTTTAAAAGGTCAATGAAGAGCAAATAATAGGGGATGAAGTCTGACATTTGCTTGTGAAACAGAGGTAGTGGTTCAAAAAGTTATGTCTCATCTGTTCCTCCTCAGCTCAGTCTAACTGGGTGAGTTCTGGCTTGCTACAATGCATAATGAAACCGGGTTACTTACGCTGCTTGTCTAGGGACAAAGAGCTGATGGGGTGGATTATGCCTTAAATTGCTAAAACGACCTCACTTGAAGAATCTGTTTTAAGCCCCCATTCTTGGAGCACAGGCAAGGAGAGACGTGTGTCTAGTCCATGGAAACCATCAGCATGTAATGATATATAACCCTTGCCAACAGAAAAATAAATTGATGTGTCTTCCTGCAGCTGCCTGTACAATTCTCCCAGTGTGAGATGTTTCCCATACTCACAAGCTCTGTTTCTCTGGCCCCACAGTACATATATCGGCTTTTCCTTGTGAAGGTACTGTGTATTTCATAACCAAGTAGTAGCACTTCTTCCCAGAGCAGTCTTCTCTGAAGTCAGTGAAGCATTCCTGCTTCAGGCAAGAGGTAGAAGAGGAGAAAGGAGTTGTTCTGGTAGATAAATTCTGTCAAATACATGTCATGATACAGTGGCCTGTAATAAGACTTTCTACGTTTTCCCTGTGAAGTTTTTCACAGCAATGTCTTCCAAGATGGTTAGATGGCAGATAATTTTGCTTAACGTCTTTGATCATTTATTTATTAATTTTAGATGTTCGATGTGACTGAAGGGGCTCTTGGAAGTGTAAGTCCTACACACAATTTTGAACCTCCTCATTATGATGGCATTGAAGCACTTGCTATTATGGGAGACAACCTTTTTAGTGGATCCAGAGATAATGGAATTAAGAAATGGGATTTGGCTCAAAAAGACCTTCTTCAGGTAATGGAAAAAAATCATGCAGCTAATGTGACAGTCATGCTGTAGAACTGTTTTCAGGCTGTGTAAATGTTCAGGATCATGCAATGACTATTCACTTAGATACTGAGGTTTTTAATAGGGAAGGCACACAGCACTGATTAAGAAAGAAATCGATAATGTACTTGATCTCTTACACTAGGAGCGCAGTTGCTTTTCTTTTCAATGTATGTAGCATCAGGGAATTCTGATGATGTGGTTAGCCCTCTATTTTAGCTCTGAGTCTGTGGAGTTTGGGGGTTTGGTATTTGGTTTTGGTTTTTTTTTTTTTGCTTCAGAATGAAGGCAGTGCCTACCTCCTCTATGATTGGAAATCATTCTTGTCATTGACAAGTTGGTAAATTTTGGACTGGGAACCCATTAATGGCAAACAATGCTTTAGATCAGGCTACAGAATATGTTCTTCTGAAGAGGGTTGACAACCTACTTCGCTCCACCCAGCCTTTTTGCTAAAAAGCTTACTCCTTAGATCTCCATTCATCTTGTTATACAATGCATATGTAGCTAGTGTATACAACACACACATAATAATCTGTTTGCTGTTAGAACATATTTGCTGTAAGATATTATTGTTTAAAAAAAGGGGAGGTGGGCAAAAAAGGGCCTTAAATCCAGGGAAAATTTGAAGTTCATTGTAGTTTGTCTGACATGGACAGCTTTGATTTTTGGCTACTTGCTATAAGCCAGTCTGTTCTCTTAAGTCTTATGAGAGGTTGTTGAAGTAGAGATACAATTATTTAATTTGAGACTGCGTGAGAAATGGAGGATGACCTCATTAAAGTTGTAAGAAGCATCTTCACTGTTGCATTGTAGGCTCATTAAAATATTATAATGTGCATTTTTACTGTTGCAATTAATTTAACAACAGAAAGAATACAGGGGCAAGGGGTGAAGTAGTATGGAACAGTAGACTAGTTGTATTCCTTTTCTTATTTTCCTTTTGGGGTATGTGCATTTTGTTATTTCTGTACTTCATCTTCCCCTCTTTGTTTGTTGCTTTTCAAAGTAGAACTTAAGCATAAAATCATAGAATTGTTGAGGTTGGAAGGGACCTTTAAGATCTAGTTCGACCATCAGCCAAACAATGCCAAAACCACTGCTAAACCATGTCCCTAAGCACCACATCTCCCTGTCTTTTAAATGCCTCCAGAGATGGCGACTCCACCACTTCCCTGGGCAGCCTGTTCCAATGCCTGAGAACCCTTTCGGTGAAGAACTTTTTCCTAATATCTATCCTAAACCTCCCCTGGCATAACTTGAGGCCATTTCCTCTTGTCCTATCACTTGTTATTTGGGAGAAGAGACAGACCCCCACCTGGCTACAACCTCCTTTCATTTAGTTGTAGAGAGTGATAAGGTCTCCCTTCAGCCTCCTCTTCTCCAGGCTAAACAATCCCAGTTCCTTCAGGTGCTCCTCATATGACTTGTTCTCCAGACCCCTCACCAGCTTTGTTGCCCTTCTCTGAACACGCCCCAGCACCTCAATGTCTGTCTTGGAGTGAGGGGCCCAAAACTGAACACAGTACTTGAGATGGGGCCTCACCAGTGCCGACTAGAGGAGAACAATCACTTCGCTAGTCCTGCTGGCCACACTATTCCTGATACAGGCCAGGATGCTGTTGGCCTTCCTGGCTGCCTAGGCACACTGCTGGCTCATATTCAGCTGGCTGCTGACCAACACCCCCAGGTCCTTTTCTGCCAGGCAGCTTTGCAGCCACTCTTCCCCAAGCCTGTAGTGCTGCATGGGGTTAAAAATGATGTTGCATATGTTGCATCCTTTTTTTTTTTTTTTTTTTTTTTCTTTTTCTATTAAATGTGCATTTTTCAAGGAGTTGACACTAAAGCATTTGGCAAAACAACATAAATTTTTATTCACTGCCTTTTTAGGGATCGAAGAAAAATGCTTTTACTTTTGGTAATCATGGTTTCATGCAGGGTAAACGGGCCACTGGCAGTCACACAGTGCAAAGTTTGCCTGCTGATCCAAGCAAGGCCAACTTTGTAGTCAGGTTTGGTTACTCACGGCCTTGCCCAGCTGAGTTTTCAAAATCTCCAAGGTCACACATTGCACAGGTGCTCTGGGTGGCCCATTGCAAGCCTTTAAGCTACTCTTCTGTGAATTCCACCCCCCCTCGACCTCCCCATATCCAGTCAGAATTTATATTGTTGCAACTTTCTTTTGGTGTGTACTCTTGATTGTTTTTTGGGGGGGAGGCAGAAAACCCACCCAGAAAACAGGGCTGGGCTGCTTTAAAGTATAACACTTCACAGAGGTCCTGATTTGGCACACCTGTGTTGAACAAGATTGTTCCTCTAAAGTTGATGAAAAACACTTAACAAACATGCTATTCAAAAGAATTCAGACATCTACTTCACTTGGTGCTATACAAGCCACAAAATGCTTCTGTGACAAAATTCAGACTTGTAAGAACAACACACGCACACTCCCCCTACTCTCCCCTAGTTTCATTAAGTGCTGCAGGACCAGAACACCAGTGTTGCGATAGCAGTGTATGTTATAGGTATAATATATAAATATATCTATAGATACAATATATAAAGTCCAAGATAATCCTAGAAAGCTGAATGTCCTCCATAATATGAGAAAGGCAGCAAACCAAAGCAGTTCCTACCAAACTGAACTGGAGAAGAGCCACTCTTTGTCCCCTGATAAGACAGTAAACTTGGGCTATTATTTCCCTAGTGTAGGTATCAAATGGATGTTGTTCTCACTTGCTCTGTGCGGCATTTTGCTTTCTGAATTAGCAGTAAAGTGCTAGTGTCCTTCCTCAATAAAGAATTAATGTATTTTCATTAAGTGCTTCATCACAAAAACAATTTATAAAATGTAATGGGAAAAGAAATGAGGAAGGCAAATATAGAAACAGTTTCTGTCTCCCTGGTGTATTTTTTGAGCAGTATTTTGGATTTTCTTTTTGTGTTTTACAACTTTACAGACGGACTTCAAACATATATGGAGACCATATGTTGAAATATGCATTCAAATATGCATTTGAACATATGCAGATTTAACATTAGCCTAAATTAATTTCTATTTCAAGTCAGGTCAGTTGTGCATATTGAATTTTCTTTTTGTTTTCCTCATGGAAGATAGCACCCTCCTTGCCCTAAAGGAGGAGAAGCCATAGGGCTGGGATATACCCAGTGTCATATAGCAAATCTGCTGCAGGACAGAAGTCAGGCTTAGAACTTGGGATTTTTCCACTTCTGTGCACGTTCCTCTTAAAGTTTTTGCAGCCTTGTGAGACTTGCCTACCTTCTCTTTTTCAGCAAGTTCCTAATGCTCATAAAGACTGGGTGTGTGCTCTTGGCCCGGTACCTGGTACTCCGGTTCTGCTCAGTGGCTGCAGAGGAGGCACCCTCAAGCTCTGGAATGTGGATACCTTTGCGCCCATTGGGGAGATGAAGGGACATGACAGCCCTATAAATGCAATCTGCACCAACTCCAGCCATATTTTCACAGCAGCAGAGTGAGTTTTTCTTCGTGACTCTTTCTTTTTGGTCTAGCTCCCGCTAGAATTCTTTCCATGCAATCGTATTTAGGAGATCTTCGGTTGTGTAACTCACTTCATAGCAAGCATGGGAAGACCTAAATGCTAATAATTGCCCTAAATGCTAATAATCCACTGCAGTGAACCCCAAAAGGGGTCCATGCATACCAGGGGGGGCACAACGTGATCCATTGGGCCACAGGAAGAAAATATTAGAACTTCAGTAGTACATGTATATAATTTATAAATGAATAAATATATATGGGGGGGGCTCAAAAATTTAGTGATGGGGTGCATGATCAAAAGAGTTTGGAGACCACTGATCTACAGGGTGGCAGGGAGAATTTAGACTTCATATTGACTCATGGTTCTGTGCTTTTTTTACTTATAGCCTGACACCCCTTGTGCAAACAGAGCATGTTTCAGGTCCTGTTTTGATTTAACCTGTTAAACTTTTCACGCTTTTTTTTTTTTTTAATGAGAGGAAGTAGTCTTGTCCTATTTAATTTGTATCTCTAATTGTGTAGTAGACTGGCTGTTTGTGCATGGTCTGCTGAATTGCAAATAGTTACATGGTGGAAGCTCTTCTCTGATGCCAGTCTGCTTAAGCCTATTACCATTAGCTGTATTTTAAAAAATTAAGTAATAGCAGAGTAGGATTTTACTTTCCTTAGACATGATCTTTATACTTGCCTAGATGGTTAAAGCTAGTAGCCAGTGCTGTGATAAGGTTAGAGGATCTTAAATGTACATCTTAGATTACAAAGTCTCCTAGAGGTGGAATGACCCTTGCAAATCCATTAGGAAATCTTATTTTGCTAACAATGCCTTTCTGAATAAGACACCCAAGCTTTTAAGAAAGCTCTCCCCAGTTTCTCTCCCTCCCCAGTTACCCAGCTCTAATACTGCTTTATGTTTTTCAGTGACCGGACTGTGAGGATCTGGAAAGCTCGAAATGTAATAGATGGACAGATCTCAGATACAGGAGATGCAAGTGAAGATCTTGCCAGTAATTGAAATGATGGGGATAAATGAATATATTGATGAATTTGAGGTGCACTCTATGCAGTTTGCATGCTTATTAGGCTAACACTGATGACTGGAATGAACTGACAAATAAGAGTGAACTCTTCTACTAGACCTGCTGTCCTTAAAATACGTACTGTATTTAAGAAAAAAAATAACCTCTTGGTAACATGCTTGTGTCTCAATGGTCACATAAATATGTCTATGTATTATGGCTTAATTTGTGTGCATATGTAACACTTGCAGTTTAAATTAACTGGAAATCAGTCTTCTCTAATGACCATCTCAAAGTTATAACCTGGAATATATAACAAAAGTGCTCTGCTGTATTTCACTCATAAGTATGATCTGCTGTTTTGTATTTTACAGTAGCAGGGGAATGATGTCGTCCCAGTAATAAGCCTTTGATTACGACAAGCAGTTTCAAGATTCTAAAGGTCACTTACGCTGTGGTGTTAGGAAAGTGAAGTGAATAAAAGACGGGGGGAAGCTGTTAATGACACATCTATCTGACATGGCTGTATTCCGCTAACAGCGAATGCCATGATTTGTGTTTATGTTAGCATATAATCCTTGTTGACCAAAGTTGTGCAGCTATGTATACTCTGTGCTCAGGACTAGAACTCAAATGCTCATAAATTGGTATGTTTTATTAGTGTTTTGCCTATATTCTGTAATGACAGATGTCACGACAGAAATATATCTTAATCTATTTTTCTTATGGATTTGTTTCTATCATCTCACATTTTCTTTTTTAAAGCAAAATGTCTTTCCTTTTTACCTAATTTTATATGCTGCTAAATGTATTTTAAATACACTGTTTTGCAAACCTTGGCAGTTACTTTGAGAACTGAACCACATGTATTGGAAAAAGCTATGTAAATAGATGGTTGTACAAAGAAAATATCTTATCTTGTGCCTGTATGACTTTTAAAGCTCTTAGAGTGTGGATATTGAGGGAGGATGTATAATTTACCCAACTGCTCTGAATATTAATTTGTAAATTCTGCAAATTTTAAAAATTTATGTAGATTCAGATACAGTGTTTGGATATTGAGGTTTTTTTGGTTTGTTTGTTTGTTTTCCAGAAAATATCAGTCTGTAAATTATAGCTTATGTAGGTAACACTTAAATAAAGATGTGAATGTGAACTTCTCTTTGCCTTTTTCATCATACTTCCTTATAAAAAATTCATGTCCCTTGCAGGGGCCCAAATATAAAATGCACAATTTTACACAATGCAGTAGAATAGCTTGCTGAGAACTACAGCCTATAGCTTGTTCTGGTATCCCACGTCTGTTCTCGTTGGCCATTATTTGTGTTTTGATAGTACTTGGGAACCCTGGTAGGATTCCCTCATACTAAGTATGGTACAGACTTAAAATGAAGCAGATGGCTCCTGTTCCTAAGAGATGACAGTTCTTACCTTATTACATATGGTCTGTCAAACAAAGAAAAGTTCTGATGCCTCTCACTGATCTTAAAGGAATTACTCCTTCTCAGCTCAGCTTGAAAGGAGATGAAAACGCATACTGCTCGTGATTTGAGGTTATGGATTTATTCCAAGTTTTGGCAGAAAGGAGGAATGATACATATTATGAAGAAACAATGTATAGATTAGTTAAAATAAACAGCAGCAATACCAATTAGTGTTTATCTCTCATGCTTTTTGACTGCTCAAGGGGTGTACACGCGTAAGATTTGGGACCATATCACAACTTTGAGCAAAACTCCCAGTGGAGGGTGGATTTACGTGCGAGACTTGTGTGCGAAGCTTTGTGTGCCAGGCTCCACAAATGACGCCGACAGCTTGGTGACCCCTGGTTTTGGAGCAGAACAGTCACAGCTGTCACCTGGGAACTCTGGGGAGTTGTGGTTTTTTAGTGTGAGTTTGTGTAAGGTTCATATGAATATTTCCTTCAGCAACTGCAGGACAAAAGTCCTTACAAACCCAGGAAATGATGACCTGCTGTCAGGCTGCTCTGCTTTGACAGACCATATGGTGAGGGGCTGTCGTGGCAGCAGGCTCAATTGCAGATGCTTCTCTCTGGCGATGCTTGACGGCACAGACATTTTGTTTTATGAAGGTATCTCCTGATAGGCACCAATATAACTTAAATAATGTGTGTATAGAAAGATTTTTTTTTTTTTTTTTTTTTTTTTCCCATCCAGGAAGACATTCCATCCAAACCAGATCTTACCATAGAACACAGCTTTACTCTGAAAGTTCTTGCCATCAAGTGACTAAGAAAATTGTCATTTTGTAAAACTCACAGTAACCGTGTCTTGTTTTAATGGAGAATTCTTCAACTGTTTGTTTTTCTCCAAACTTTTCATGTGTACTATAAAACTACATATGTAACAAAAAGTAATATGAAATTGGAAAAATGTAAGTACTGGTTTCTGACTGTCTAAAGATGTTTCTTTAAAAAAAAAAAAAAAAAAAAGGTGGTCCCTGAATGAATTTTTGTAAGAATTCTAAGTTGTCCTGGGAAAATCATGTTCTCTCTCAAAGTTAGAATTCCACATCCCATCTTATCTGCTTAGATACATTCTTAAATATGGGCAAGGTCATGTGTTACAATTAATCTCATGTAAGATATGAATGCTGAGAAAATATTTGCAATGTTTCTTATTACATTTCGGAACAAATGCTTATCATGCCCCTGCCTTGTATAAAAGGCTCCCCGCTGCCCGCAGCAGTTGGTGTTGGGCCATGGAGAGGATGAGGAGCCTGTGTTTCTGGGCTGTCGTGCTGGCAGGTAAATGTGTGGTATTTGTATTTTGTCATAGGCTTGAAAGCAAGATCTAAATGTGATAACAACAGAAGAGCTATTAGGGGAGGAGATCTTTTTACATGGAAAAGGAGAGAACAGGCATGGCTTTAACTCCACCTGAGGTGACTCTGTGGGGAAGACAACAGAGCTGGCTTGTTTAGAAATATATCCCAGTCAGCTCTTGGGCACCAGCATAGACACACTGGAGCCATTCAGCTGCTGAAAGTTACTCTCTGCTTGGCTAGTTTGTTTGCTGTGATTTTTACCCCAGTATACCAGAGGTTAATTCAGTCCAGAATCTAATAAAGGGGAGAATACATCATCTTATGTTGCTAGATAAAGGAAGAGGGAACAGCTGCAGCAAACGCCTTTTGAAATGTATGGATGAACCCCACATGTAAAGACTAATACTATTAAATTAAAAGGTGTGCGGTAATACTTTAATTCCTTGCTTTTGCTTTATTACAGCATTTTCTAATCTAATTTCACAAATTGAAGTCAAGGTTTAAAAAAAAAATCAATGGGGATAATTTTTCACGTATATCTTTCAAACTACTTTGCTTTAGTTTCTGTTCCCATGGAAATTATCATGGCAAAGCAGCAAGTAGCCATAGCTGTTGCTATATTCAACTGCTCGTTTGCATTTCATCTTCTATGTGTGTTTGCAGACAGGGGCCATAAATGCAGTGAGAATGATGCAGAGATTTTAAAATTAAAAGGTTTTTAAGAAGTAGGGAAGGAAAATTTCATCTTCCCACTTGCTACTATCCCATTTGTACTATAATGGAAGTAAATCCAGAAACAAGGAATCAGTGGGGTTGCAGCCTTGTTCAGCTGCTCATACCTGCAGGTGCTTGTTTTCCAAATTTGCTGGAAAATTTCATCTTCGCATTGATGGAGGGGGAGGAAATGTCTTGGCTCCTACTGGGGCAATTTTTTTCCCCTGTGAACTAGCTTTTTCATTCACAATATCCTGCTTATGAAGTATTTTGAAAGTATTATACAAATGATTTGATAAAAGTCTCTTGTGAACCTATGCTACGTAAGATGACGCTGAATTAAGATTCTGCTGTAGTACATTCAGTCATACTCTGATTTCAGCAGTGAACGCACTGATGCTGCATTTGACTCCCATTAGAAAAAAAAAACAAAAAACTAAATGAAATGTGATGAGTTTACTCTATTTTGTGCTTTGTCTGCCAAGGTGTTCACTCAAATGTACAAGCCACGTCAGCACACAGCTGCTGTACACAGAAGCCACACGTTGACTGCAGAGGTGGCACTTGATACGGCAGTTTTTTAAGCCTCTGCGGTTGCACAGGTTTAAGGACCTCAGGATCCAGAGGGCTGCAGGAAGCCTTTGGAATCCTTCCGCCTCCCTCAATAAGCAGCAGTAGTATTCAGTGCCCAGTGGCACAAAGGCAAGGCAGTTATTTCCATGGGACTTGCAGTCTGTCTGTCTTTCCCACACCTGCAGCAGTGACCTGGTAGGGAAAGGCAGGGATTTCCCTACCCAGCCCAGTCTTCAGCGTTTCATTAGACCATTGATGAATTCTCTCTCATTTCTGCTCCAAGAAGAAATAATTTAGGGATAGCAGAGGGATGTTCATATTCCTATTATGCTTTTGATGAAAAAGAGGATCAGAATTTAGGGCTTTCCCATGCGAAAGATCAGGGGAGGTAAATGCTGGACAGAAAGCAGCCAGCCTGTGGGGCACGGCTGTCCGCCCCAAAAACCGAAGGTGGAAGCCAAGCCTGCCTGTCTGGCAGCTGCTGAAGGTTAACAGGATTTCTCACCTGTTAATTCCTGCCTCTAGAAGGTGATAGAGCTGTTGTGGCAGAGAGGATAATGCTCCTCACAACCTGGGAGCCTCAGACCTGGGTGTCAGATACTGCTGCATCGAAAGGAAGATGAGAGTTTTCTAAAAAGACAAATGTAGATGGCACTCAGCTCCTGTTTTTCTGCGTTTCCCATCCCCTACTTGGAAATCAGCTCTGGCATCTCAGCATGATGGCTTTTTCTGGCGAATCTACAGTTTTATTCTGTAACTTTTCCCAGTATACATAATTATTGCTTGTGCACATCTGCTTGTAAAGTTCTTTATATGAAGAAGCTCAGCCTGCATCAGCAATCACATTTTAAGCTTTCAAGCGCACAACAGTCCACATGAAAAAACATTTAAAACAGAGGTATTAGTCATTTTATGGAAAAGAGCAATTATCGTTCAAGTAGATTTAATCTTTGAATATTGCTGTAATGACTAAAATGACATCAGCTAACTTCAAAATAAGTATGCTGCCTGTGGTACGCCTGCTCTCTTTAAGGATATTTGATAACAGAGTGTTTTCTCAGCGTGGCAGGGAGCTGGTCTCGGGGTCCCCCTGCTCTCAGGAGGCTCTCTCCACACAGGGGAACCACAGGGCTCGACCTGCAGCTGCAAAAAGGAAAAGATTCAGCACCTCACTAAGGTTTTTGTCAGGATGATTCTGCGAATGACTCATTTGTGCCTTTTCTTTTACTGCTGGCATCTTCCCTTTACTCATAACGTCATAACCTGTATTAACGCAAACTACTAATACTACTTATATGTAGTAGTCATACAGTATAGAAATGAAAAGCAATCCAAACATATATAAAATAGTATTTTTGTATTTATATATATTGTACAGGTGCATGCTGATTTCACATATTTGTATCTATATGTATATCTAACCTCTGTGTATAACATCAGAGAGAATAACTATGCTGAGAACGTAGCGTTTTAATATCGATAACAGTTTTAGTCCTTCCCGAAGCTGACGTCCCGTTCAGGTAGCCTGACGTGTTGCTCTCGCGCCTCACCAGCAGGTTCGTTAGCCTGCTATTTAACTTTCCGTGCGTATTTGAAGCAAGTCATGCTTCAGCTGAGCACCAGCAGCTCTGAGCACCGAACGATCCAGACGCACTGCCTCAGCTTGTAAAAGAAACCGGTTGTTCTTGTCTCAGTCGTGAGCAGGGACGGGACGTTGCTCTGCTGTCATCTCAGTCAAAAGAATCATGTGTATTAGCCCCACAATGGGGAAGAAAACGCAACAACAAAAAAAGGATAACTACAGAACATGGCATTGGGGGGGGGGGTTAACGTGGTTCTTTGCTGCTCTGACTGCTTTTTGCCCATGTCCAGCCCTGGGCGGGTGCCTGGGCACAGGTCAGGATGAGCAGTGCGCCGGCGCCATGGCGGTGCAGAAGCGCATCGACTGCCACCCCCAGCCGGGCGCCAGCCAGGAGGTCTGCGAGGCGCGGGGCTGCAGCTGGTGCCCCACCGACGTGCCCAACGCTCCCTGGTGCTTTTTCCCCGAGGACACCCCCTACGGCTACTCCCTGGGTGGGAACACCGAGAAGACAGCCACAGGCTGGAAGTAAGTGTACACAGCTCCTTCGGTGCTGCGGTCCGGCACTGCACAGTGACCACCACTGCTAGCCCTGGGGGCAGCTCAACAGAGACCTTCCCAAGCCGCTTGTGAGCTGAGCACGTGGTAGCGAAGCAGCTACCACATACATAACTTGTCCATTATCCTCCTTGCGGTAGTGAGGAGGATAATGGACATCTTTTCCTGCGTATAAGCCACGCAGAGCTGGGTCCGGTGGTCACACCATGCTGCTGGTGAGGAAACCATGTGCAGGCACGGGGTGGTCCCTCTGTCCCACCCTGGGAGCTGTGTCCCAGGAGACCACGAGGTCTCCTCGCTTCACCAGCACTTTTTTTATCCATTAACGGCAAGGAGAGCCTAAGCTAACCTCAGAGATTCTCTCTTTTGATAAGTCGATGATTTATTGTTGAAGAGCTGAGGTAGAATAGCAGAGTTGCTCCCCTCGGCCGCACCAGGGTGGTCACAGGCAGTGATCGGTTGTGGTGGGCACCAAGGCCTGTTTCTGCCACAGGGTAACACTGAACAAGCGCCAGGCCTTGTCCCTCTTTGGAAATGACATTTCCCCAGTTGTCTTGGAAGTGGAGTTCCAGACGAAGGACAGACTCCGGTTCAGGGTGAGTATTTGTTGGGGGGGCTAAATCATTTAACCAAAGCAACAGACGCTAACGAATGGGCTAACCTGCCGCCTCCTTGCCTTGCTTTAGCTCTACGACCCCAACAGAAAGCGGTTTGAAGTCCCACTCAAGATCGACTCCCCCGGGGTTACCGCTGAGGAGGCCAACTATGACGTTGAGTTTTCAGATGACTCCTCACACTTCAAGATCAAGAGGAAAAGCACTGGCACTGTGCTGTGAGTACCAGATGTCATTTGTGTCGCTTTTCACAGAAATTAAGCGTGATGGGGCGAGCACTGTCTCCTTACACCCTATTGCTTGTGTCTGTGTGACACAGGCTCAAGCATAAACTGGATGTGGCATAAATACAGATTTATGCCTTATCCCTGGAAAACACTCATTATTGATAGGATGCGCCTGTATAACAGACAATTATCTATGTGTGTGTATGAAAGGTTATTCAGCAAGACAAATAACTTCTGAGGCTACGATTTCCTGTCTTGGGACACTAGCAGACTCAACTCTTGAAAGCACTGAACTAAGATTTCTGAAATTTGGAGTGTTTTAGAGAGTTGAGCACCAACTCGCCTGACACTCTCCAAGAGGTAGGCCTGGGAAACTAAAGCTCAAAGCCACAGAGTCCATCAGTCTCTAACTTCCACTGAAATCAGCGGAAGGCATTTGTGGGTCTAGTTCCTCACTGCAAAAATACCAGGTGTATTCTCAATCTGGTATTGTAAGTTTAACTTCAGCAAAAGCTCCCCTCACCAGCAAATGTCATCAGGTGTCATAATTTCCTGTTTTCTTGCCTTCCACCGACACATCTCTAGTGTGTAATGCTACTTAACGAGAGAGTCCCAATCAAGGTGTGCTCCTGCCAGTTGCATTCAGGGATGCTACAGCGTGGCCTTAGCAGCTGTCTCTGGCTGTCTGCAGTGACAAATGACAGTGTTACAGACCGCTCCAGGTTTTCGCTGCTTGACTCAGGCAAGCGAAGCAGATGCACAGAATACAGAAATATGGGTACTGTTCGCATCAGGCTACAGTTGCATCTATATTGGCATTTTAATTCAGATCAACAGAGTGTTTGATGTAAATCTCCTGATTGTACCCACCTCTTGTGCGTTGGCTGACCTTGCAGTGGTCCTGAGGAGCACGGATTAGGTCCCTTCCGCATGACCTTACCGAGAGGTGTGCTTTCACACTCAATGCGATCCGGCTGCTAATGGGCTGCTTCAGAGCAAGCCCCCGACGCGTGTGCGGCCGCTGGGTCCTCAGCACCAGCTCTGCCCGTCTTGCACCCCACCGCTAATGCAAGCACATTCCCAGAAGGTCATTGGGATCCAAGTGGTTCATTGCATGCATTAGAAAATCTACCCCCAAATCAAGAAATTAACAAATTTCCCCTTTCCAAGAAACTCTTTGTTAAACAGACTCAAAATATAAGCATTATCTTGCAAATGGTGTAAGGATGGCTTGGCATGTGTGATGCAAGTAAGACAATACAGCCTCTAGAATGGTTCGAGTCTTCAGAGGGAACCACTGCACTCGGTTTTTAATTAGTTGCCCATCCTTTTAAATTACAATCTTGTGGCATCTCTTTTCGTACACGTCACAGCCAATTCTGTGAAGTTTTCTTTTTGCAGGCTATTGTAAATGAATATATTATGCATTACTCCGATAACAAAAATAATTTAATTCCTCGTTAGACTTAACAGCTTTTTGAAAACAGTGGGCTTACGTTAAAGGCCCAATTTTCTTCTCTTTGTAATAAGAGATTTTTGTAAAGACTCATTAATTGGAACGGTGATGTAAGAGGCGAATGCATAATGAGACCCGGCGAGCGGCTAGCTCATGGCCCGTCCCCATTCAGTCCTTCCCATCTTCACCCAAACCTCGAGGGTTTAGGCTGGGTTAGTCAGGGCATGCTCAAATTTGGGATGTCCCAGGGAAGGGAAGGGGCACGCCGTGAAGCAGAGGCAGGGTTTGATCAGCTGAGCTGCCAAAGGCGACCACAGCGAGAGGCAGAGGAGCACACGTTGGTCCCCGCTGAGCAGGTTTCCAGGAGGGCACATTCACCGGCCTGCCATGGGCTGGAGAAGCCTCCTCCATACCCTCGGCAGCGGAGCACCCCTTGTCCCCCAAAATCTGCGCTCAGCAGTGGTGCAGGCGTGGGGTTGAGCAGCAATGTGCTGCAGAGCCCGGGGAGGTAGAGGGCAGTCGTGGTTAGCGGCATCGGCGCAGCGCTCGGCTGCGATGCTCTACTGTGGAGCATCGTCGCTGGAAAAGAGTACGCTGCCCCCGGGCAGGTAAAGGAGTTCTGAAACCCAACCGACCCCAAAAAGAGGAAACTCTGGGTGAATACAACACACACTTAATGGGGTCTTTATCCTGCAAACAATGGCAGGGCTGCTGCTAAGGGATTCTTATCAGCAGAGACACGGGATTTTGCATGTAGGAAGGGAAATTATATGTTCCCAGGAATTCTAGTTTCATGTGAAATGGCACAGCCGGTACTTATAGACTGAAGGATCACATCCTGGCAGGGAGCTGTTCCTCTCACAGCTGAATCACATTTGGAGTTAAATTCCCCATGTGAGGAGCAAAAATGCTTCCCTTTCCTTTGCTTGCCTGCTTGGCCCGTCCGAGTGAGCGAATGCAGATGCTCAGGGGTACCTCCGCAGCCTGACTTAGAGGGATTTGCAGCCTCCTTAGCCACCAGAGGAGCAGTGCAGATGGAAATGTTCTTTCAAAACAGGAAAGCAGGTTATACATCCTGACCTAAAAGCTATGGGCAGCTGCATTTTCGCGACAGGGGAGGATGAACCCTCAGCAAGCAGCGTTACAGGAGCATCCCCACCAGTGACTGCACTGGCTGGCTGGGTCCGGGGGAGTGCTGGTGGCATCTGGCATGATAAGTAGCTTTTCATGTTAGTTCAACCTGCCCAAAGGCACGTTTGGACCCACGGGAGGTGGGCCTGAGCCTGCTCCACAGCTGCAGCAAGGGCTCAGCAGGAACTGCTGCAGAGCATCTTTGTCATTGCCTTGTCCCCCGTCCCTTTCCCAGGCGCAGTGTACAGAGAA
Organism: Vanellus vanellus; assembly: GCF_965231255.1. Taxonomy (NCBI): domain Eukaryota; kingdom Metazoa; phylum Chordata; class Aves; order Charadriiformes; family Charadriidae; genus Vanellus; species Vanellus vanellus. Next base: position 17,145,011 of record NC_138905.1, read on the forward strand.
GGTGCTAAACCCCAAATCTTTTCCTTTGGGCTCACTCCAGAGGTGGGAGCTGCTTCTCTCCAGGACACCCAGCGTGCCCATGGCCGGGTGTTGAGCTGCAGAGCTGGCAGCCTCCGCGGCTGTGCCAGGTCAGGGCAGGCTGTGTGGGCAAGTGTCCCTGAGAAACAGGCAAGCACGCAACACCTGGGGGGCCTTTGGTCTCCTATTTTAAGATGTGAACAGCCATGGCCTTGCTGTCTCAATGAACAGCTGAATCAATCATTAATCTTCATGAGCACACAAATATTGCTGAGAACAGTTGATGTGTGCAAATAAGACCTCGACAGGTGCTGCGGTTGCACTCCCCAGGTGTCAGTGGATAATAACTAGTATCTACACCAAACCAGGTCCAGGTGCTCTGCTGGACCTTTCTGATATCCCTGAGGAAGGCTTTCCCATTGTAAAGCAATCCCAGCGGCTCAGAAATCTGTTTTACATGATGCTCCTTATCCTTCACCAGCAGCTTTGCACCCTTGGATCACCCACCCCCCCCAAAAAGCCCCAAATCCCTCACGATGCCCAATGTGCTGTGGCACAGCTGACCCAGTCCACGCGGGGAGGGAGCCGCCTGTCCCGAGCAGAGATACAGTATGGATTTGGGTTGCTCTTTGAAAGTCTACTCTCGTATTTCTCTCCCCTCCTCTCCGTGGTGCAGTCCACCCCGCCGTCGGTGTCTCTGCGCTCTGCGCCGCAGACTTTGCAGTGACGGGGTAGCTGATGGCAGGCTCCTGTCCGCCTGCTTGATATAAAGCCCCGTCCCAGCTCTGCCACTCGTGCGCACAAAGCCTCTTCGTCATGAACCATGATTTAATACCGTCTTGGAAACGTTGCAGGGGAGAGGCAGCGGAGACTTTGAGATGTTCCTGAATGTGCTTTACAGGAGTTTCTCCTGCTCGCTGTGCACAGGGAGCCTTTGCCGTAGCCGAGCTACTAAAGCACCCGCTCAGGGTGGGCAGGACAAACTCAGGGCTCCGTGTAATCACAATAACAGGGGAGAGGAATGAATTATGTGAGGGGAGAGCCATTAACAGCTGATTGCAAACCTCACGCGGAGCCAGGAGCAAGAATAAAAGGCCGAGTCCTGCTACATTTTCAGCTTGCTCCAAGGTAATCAGGAGACAGCCGCTGCTCCGCCTCCATGGGGCGAAAATTAGACAGGGTCATGCAGGGAAATGATCCAGGCGCTGCTGGGGGCTCCGGGACCAGGAGCTCTGGGGCTCCCTCCCTTTCTCCTCCCAGTAATGCCTCTTGGCTTCCTCCCTCTTACCTCGCTCCTCCTCCACTGCTGTCCTTTTCTCTGTCCCGTCCAGTCCTTCCTGCTCCTGCCCCTCTTCTTCACCCTCTCCTGTGCTCCTGCTGTTTCATCGGCGGCTGGGGAAGGTCTTTCACCCATGGGGTAAAGAGATGCCACCTCCATGTATTCACTGGTGAAGTGCCAAGGAGGTCGGATGAGAGCTGGGGTAGGCAGAGCTCCCATACAGATGTCAGGTATTTTCCATTTTGCCAGGGATGTAACCCAAACCTGCAGCTGTTTCAAGGCTCCAAGCCTTAGATCTGAACCACCAGGGACAGGGACTGGGGCCTGGGTCTCCCACCCCAGAGGGGAAGTTCCCAAACTGCCAGCCTCATCGAGGCTGTGGGGAACCTCTCCCTCCTCCTGTGGTGCTGGGAAAATACCTGTTTTGGCAAATCAGCATGATCAGTGGCAAAAGGTTTTGTCAAGAAATTTGTAATTGGCTTTAGTTTAATAAATCCTCGCTTGTGCTATCCCAGCTGATCTTGCAGCTCTACTGGGAAACTGGCCCATCGTTGGCCAGGGACCTACAGAAATAAAAACAGGAGAGAAAATATTGGGCTGTAAAAAGGCAGGCGAGGGAGCAAAACAGAGCCTCTGCATTATTTAGTGGCACACGCTCTCAGGTTGAGTACTGTTCTCCCTTCTGCCACTAACAGCAGCAACCACTGGAGGAGGCAGTATCAAGTGGGAGCATGAAGGCTTCAAGAAAGCGTAGATTTCCTCAAGAACAGAGAATAGAAGGCTGGGAACTGTTTGCTTTAAGGCAGCAATAAATAACAGAGACATCCTCGTTTTGTAGCGTGTGATTGCTCTGTGGGACTCGTTGCCCCAGGGCAGTACTGACATGGGAGGCTTAGCAGGATACACATTCACACATAATAAAAAAATCATCTGTAGGGGGGGAAAAAACCCCAACTATTTTTGTCTCCATGTTTCACAACACAAGCTAATTCTATGAAAACAGCCAGAAACTTCCTCCATAAGCAGATTATTGCAAGACTGGCTCTGAGTGACATCTTATGCCTTCCTCTGCGATATCTGGCCTGGGCCATTGCTGGAGACAGGCTGCAGAGGGATGGACTATTGATTTGATTCTCCACTTTAATATCCGTTCTCCAACTGACTTTTCTTTCATGATGTCATACGAATAATAGAAGGCAGAACGTTTTTCCTGAGACAGATAAGTGCTCCTCTCTCTCTATTAAGAGTTTGGAATACCTCGTTTTCTATCACACTTGGGAAGATAGGGCACAAATAACCGAAATCTAATCAAGATTTTCCCTAATTTCCAAAAAGGCTGCTGCAGAGTTCAGCTGCCTTTTTTATTGATTGTGGTAGTAAGCACAGACGCCACTTACCATGAAGACGTTTTACATAGGCAAGGCTATTAGAGTGATTTATAATGTTATTGTCTTAAACTGCAATTTTGCTGAAAGCAACAGGAACAAATTGTGTGCATCATGGGTAGCTTGGGTTTGCTCCTAGTTTGTAAGAACCATTATTTTAGTCCTCTAATCATTGAGATTTATGTTATGTAGGCGAGAAGTATTGCAGGTATATCACTTATCCAAGTGTTTTTCAGAACAAAAATGAAGCATTATATATCCAGCCACTTGTAGGAGATGCCCTGATACCATGACGATGAATACAGTAGAAGTAGAGCAGAACTGTGTCAATAACTGTAAATATACCCCGCAATTCTTTCTTTTAAAATGTCACTTTTGTGGAAAATCTGTTGGTTGCTGGTGCTGACTTTCTCCTCCTACTTGAGAAATCAACTTAAAAGTAAGATAAGCATATAAAATTCCTTGTTGGTGTGCCTTCTGCAGGCCAGTGGTGCCTGGGCTTGCCCCAAGACTTACAGCTAATAAGGAGTGCGGCTGTTGTGAGACATTGGAAATATTTTTCAGCAATTTGAGAGCAATGAAAAATGATGGAGACCTGGGATCCCGGTGTTCCCCAGCAGCTCAAGTGGAGTGACTTAGAGGCCAAGTATATTTGAGTTTCTTCTGAAAATAGGGCCTACACTCCTCAGTCCCTGAGGAGTGCTTTACTGCTTTACAGGCAGCCTGTGCATCCAGCGATAGCCTGTGCCCTCTGAAAAGCTAGGCCAAAGCTCTGCCACGAGGCTTAGACCCACTTTTCTGATAGGCATGTGAAGTTTCCACCTGAATTTGCACACAGATAATATATACGCTGTGCGCCCTTTCACAAGGCTATGTTCCCAAATGGTCTGGAGGCCAAGAAAAGCAGATGTTAGAGAGGACATTTTCTCCAAGCAACTGAGTGGGACAGGTGTTCACACCTTAAAGTAATGAGCTCATTTCTCTTGGATTCATTGCAACAAGGAGAAAAAAAAAACCCTCTCCCAACCTAAAATGATTTTTGAGTGTCCAGATAATGTATGATGCATATCTTAATGATGTATCATATGTGTCCCAAGTCTCCTCATTCCGGAGTTTTTATAAGATCACCTTTACAAGTGTCACCAGCTGCTTGCTCATGGCAGGCGAGTCAGCGCTCCAAGCTGTTGCACACACTGCGGTTATTGGTCTCCAATAAACTTCAACAGAGCGAAGTCATTTAACCAGGTAAACCATCATGTCCAGTTCGTATTACAAGGGACTGACGACTGCACTTCTGAAAACCATTTTATTTTGCCTTTTAGTCATCCCCCTCGAACATCGTGGCAACATTAGTCATAAACTACACCTTCAACATGAACAAGATGTTTTATCTATCTGCCTACCCACCTTCCTTTAATACCGCTTCCCTGGTCCGCGGCAGTTACGTTTCGTCCTGGTGGCCTGAGGGCTGACCGCTGGATGCGAGACTGGTTCACTTGCTGGCCTGAAATGTTAATTTTCACACAGATTTTTTCAATCCTGAATCATCAGGGTTTTTTATTTCCTGATGTGAGGTTAAAAATTAGAGAGGTTTACTCTTGAGTGTAGTGCGTGGTGTTTGGAAGAAAATACTAGCTTTTATCAAGTCAGACTTTCAGGACAGGCAACTGTTAGCAGGCGATGGGCCAGGCAGACGTGGGGAGCCCAGTTTGTATTTCCACAGGCAGGAGTGTTCCCACCACAGAGGCACTAAAGGGTTAGGACTTTCAGCAGTGAACCTGAGTGCAGCTATTATCTCTCATGCAAAGAAAAGGCTTCTCGTCTTCACTGGCTTTGCCATGTCTAACTGCAGGCAGGGGTTGAATTTTTGACAGTGAAAAACTGCTCAGCTGTATTTTTAGATTTTTTAGTTTTTTAGATCCCTTCTGTTGTCCATCACAGCGCTGTTATGGTTTGTAAGACTGTTGGAGGAGAACATGCAAACTCCTGCACATGTGGTGTCATTTTATGCTCTCTCCTGTTTTGTTCCTTCTATCTGCTTTAAACCAGCAGGAGGGGAGGTGGGAGAAATATAATATTTTCTTTTATTGTCTCGAAGTGTTTAAGAAATGACAGATTTTTTTTTTTTTTTTTCATTTAAATGATTGCTCTTTGCCAACACAACACAAGCAAACACATAAAGTAACACAACAGCTTACCACCGTGTGCTGCAGAGCACAAGGGCAGCCACTTGGGAGAGGAGGTGGAGGGAGGTGCCAGGGGAAAACCCGTCCGTGCTTTCCTTCAGATGGAGAAGACATAATGGTGCCTGGGAAAAAAAGGAGAAAGTCATTACCAGATTTTTTTATGTCATAGTTAATGCTATATTTAGCATGTGGCAGTTCTGGCGAGAGGAGATCTAGCAGAAGCTGAGGCCGCTGGAGCGCGGGGGCTGGCAGCAGGGCACGGGGAGCTGCGCTGTGGGGATTGATGGCCCCGGGAGCCGAGACATGCAGGGGTGCAGAGGTGGGTGGTGTTTGGCGATGCCATGCAGACACTGAGCGTGTGACAGTGGCCTGAGGGAATGCATGAGGCATAAACCCCTTTCTCCGTGACATGTACAGGTTTGTTGGGGCAGGGGGGTTGTTCCTAGGGTTGTGGTTTGCACCATGCCAGTGACCTTCCTGGGCAAGGACAGGACTTGCTGAGCAGAAGGAGAGCTTTTAATGCCATGGTAACACTAATTGCTCTCATGGTGGGAAATGTCAGTGCTGTAATGTGGGTACCATCAACGCACAAAGCCTCACGTCCTCTGGACAGATATCATGAAGTGTGCTCAATGAGTTGGGACAGGTATTTAAGATCTTCCAAAGCATTTCCCCTCTGGCATCCTTTGCTTTTTGCATAACCCCATGGTCTGCTCAGAGCAGTGACCCTGCCTGCCTTGGCACAGAGCAGTGCTACATGACGGCACTCCTTCGGATAGCAATATAGCTCCAGAGCCCATCCCCATTCCTACGCTGCAGCAGCCTCTTGCAGAAAGGCCCCTGTTTGCCAAGGGCTGCATCAGAATCTCAGGGATATTTTGTGTGGATTAACCTTCTTATAAGAAAATAACCTTATTCAGTACTGAATGTAGGTGGAGGAGATGTTGGAAGGGAGGGAGGGTTGCTGCTGGCAAACAACCAAATCAAGACCTAAATACAGTTTCTTACTTTTCCTGCTTGTAAGAAAGGGCAAATAGACTTTTTCAAAAATATATAGACCCTTCAGTACATGTGCTTGACTTAGGACTTGTCTAGGACACTTTAGGGGCAGAGTGTTCCTGCCTTTTGCATGGAGAGGTAGGAGGGTGCCTTGGATCTGCCTCTGGGCATCCCTGTGAATGGTTGCCCTTACTTCCATTGAGCCGGCAACGTGCCCTTGTGGCCAAAAAGGCCACATTAAAATGGGGTGCATTAAATGTGCCAGCAGGTCGAGGGAGGTCATCCTCCCCCTTTACTCTGCCCTGGTGAGGCCACATCTGGAGTACTGTGTCCAGTTCTGGGCTCCCCAGTTCAAGAAAGAGAGGGAACTGCTGGAGAGAGTCCAGCGGAGGGCTACAAAGGTGATCAAGGGACTGGAGCACCTCTCTTATGAGGAAAGGCTGAGAGACCTGGGTCTGTTTAGCCTGGAGAAGAGAAGACAGAGAGGGGATCTCCTCAATGCTTAGCAATATTTAAAGGGTAGATGTCAAAAGGATGGGGCCAGACTTTCTTCAGTGGTGCCCAGTGACAGGACAAGGGGCAACAGACACAAACTGGGACACAGGAAATTCCATCTCAACACAAAGAAAAACTTCTTTACTTTGAGGGTGGCAAAGCACTGGCACAGGCTGCCCAGAGAGGTTGTGGAGTCTCCTTCTCTGGAGATACTTAAAACCTGCCTGGATGCATTCCTGTGCAACCTGCTGTAGCTGAACCTGTTTTGGCAGGAGGGTTGGACTAGATGATCTCTGAAGGTCCCTTCCAATCCCTATCATTCTGTGATTCCTGGTGGGGAGAGCAAAGTTGTCTGATGCCGGCATGGTGGGAGCAGCGGTGTTGTCCCAGCAGCAGGGACTTGTCCCCAAAGAGCAGTGCCAGTGATGTGAGTGGCAGCCAGGTCTCATCAGAGAGTGTTCCCCTCGCAGGCGTAGCGCTGGTCCCCAAACGACACAGCCTGTCTTCCACTTCTCTGATTTACTGGTCAATTTGATCAATCATTTAATTTTGTCAAAATCATTAACAAAAGACCATTAAAAGGAGAGTTATGCCACTTCTACACTCTATGGCTTTGGCTCATTTATTTTAATTAGCTGTAACAAATTCATGGTTAAACAAGGCTCGAGAGGGTGCTTTCTAAATGTGATGCTCATGGCATACACAACACCATTAACAAAACACTTCTCCACAGCTTGACTATGTTCTCCCCCATCTAGCTTGCAGCTCATTATAGCATTAGGGATAGGAAACAGAATGTAACACCTAATTGAAATGTGAGCCCATGTCCACAGATGATTCAATAGGAATAAAGGCATTAAGCTGACGAGAGAAGCAGGAGAGAGTCATCACAATATAAACATCTAATTCAAGCAGAGTCTGGAGGAAGCTATACCTCTGCTTTAGGTGCCTGCATAAAGTCGGGAGTAACAAGAGCATTCAGGTCCTGATCTAGCAAAGCATTAAAGAGTGAAAACTGATAACAACTAAATGTCTGTTGTTTTCATTACAGATTCTGAACCCCACTGCGTAATAACAATTTTTAGCCTGCCCCGTTGGTTGTCATAGAAATAGCACAAGCAACCACTTATTTTGGTAATAGGGTTATAGATAGTGTCTTCTGTTATTTCAGTTGTTCTTTTCAAAATTATACTGGTGCATTTTATTGTATATGTCGATGAGATGACTGCAGCCATTGCAAGATTAATTTAATGTGTTAGGTTAAGCATGTTAGAGGCATGCATAGAATTTAATGTTTTTTTAATATTGTTATTCTCCAAAATACAGAAAAAGTATAAATAGCCAGATGTGAACTTAAAATTATGCATACCAAAGATAACTAAACTAATCATGTCTCCCTCTATTTGTCACAGGTGGGACAGTCCCCTGGTTGATCTGTTTTTCTCCAACCAGTATCTTCAGATCACAACTGCTGTGCCATCCACTTCGGTGTACGGGTTTGGTGAGCAGGAGCACCTGTCCTTCAAACACAACATGGACTTCGTTACCTATGGCATGTTCTCCAGGGATCAGGCACCAACGGTAATTCACTTCATGCAACACTTTGCCCTAACTTGTTGTAAAAGGAGGTGGCAAGGTAGAGCTTTGCTGAGGGAGAACCTCTGCCTATATGGTAACACTGCTAATGTGAATCAATGGCAAACATGGAATGTCACAGGTTTTTCAGGTGTCATAAGTTTTAATTAACTGGCAAAATCATGAGTCATTTTGAGGGGACTTTGGAACCTTTCATCAGAAGCTTTCTCATCGTGCAGTAAGAGTTCAGAAAAAAGTATTTTTTCTGCCAAGATCCTGTTTCAGGAAATCATTTGATTTCATGCTTAGATCAATCTCTGTTCATCCAAACAAGCTGGCCTTCAGCAGGAAACATTAGATGTTTGGCTAAACTGGGGTCAGTGGTTGATGAGTTTATTTTAACTAGCAAAGCAGTTCTTACCCATGCCATTTTGGAGGGTTTGGCAGAATATGGAAGGTTTAACTGAGAGAGACTAAAAAGTTCCATCGTGATGAGACAGAAAAAAAACAATTTTATCAATTTGACTTCACACTAGTTTAGATGAAAAAATCCCCAGCCTTTCAAAACAAGTCTCTAAGTATGAATGAATTTGTTTCCTTGTCATTGCATATGTATCTAGCTGGCAAAAAATATGAAAAGTAGCAAAGTCAAGCCATTCTTAATGTGCTGTTTATGTTTCAGCCATTTGCCAACCTCTATGGAGTTCACCCTTTCTACATGTGTGTAGAAGCTGACTCCAATGCCCACGGTGTTCTCCTTCTGAACTCCAATGCACAAGGTAAAAAGATATATGGATTCCCTATAGGACTGCATATAGAAAGATGGTAAATTAGTAAATACAAAAATCTGTTTTATTTATTGCTTTTTCAATGTGGTACAAATATGAGTGACTGTTCCATAACTGAGGTTCCAGGAATTACTATAAAGTTTTCAAAGGGATTTCATTAGAATGACTGTTTAACAAGGTAAGGTATTTTCAGTGAAAATACACGATTAATTTATTCTTTTTTAAATAGAGGCGCATACAGGAAAAGGAGAAGGTGGAAGAAATTTCCTCTGGGATGGGAATAACTGAATCAAATCAATTTAAGTTAGTCCTATATTCTGTCTGTGAAGCATAGTTTTGTGCGTTGCCATGGTCACCCTACTGTACTAATCCAGTAGTATAATTTCAGAAAAGGGGAATCTTCACTCAGTCTATAAAATCAGTTTCCCCTGGCAGGCAATGACTTCCAATAAGAAGATTAAAATAGCATAGAGGAGCCCTAAACACAAGCTTGTGGTTCCTTTTTATATAAATGAAACTGAGAAAATGGATCTGTGCAATCTACTCTGTGTGGGTTTCTGTGATTTATTGCTGCACAATGCCAATCTGAAAGTGGACATTACAGAAACACTGGGCAACTGCTAGCCTATGTACAGGTCGTGTTTGCTCATCCAGTTGTACCCACAAGGCATCAGGTAGTGACCTGAACATGTTGCCTCAAACTGCCTGACCACTTCAGGGCCGACCAAAAGTTAAAGCCTGTTATTAAGGGCATTGTCCAAATGCCTCTTCAACACTGACAGGTCTGGGGCATCGACCACCTCTCTGGGAAGCCTGTTCCAGTGTTTGACCACCCTCTCAGTAAAGAAATGCTTCCTAATGTCCAGTCTAAACCTCACAGCACAGCTTTGAACCATTCCCATGCATAGTGCAGAGCTGGTTTGTACTGAGAACCTGTTTTTTTCTTTTCAGATGTTTCTCTGAGTCCAAACCCATCCTTAACTTTCCGCACTATTGGAGGGATCCTCGACTTCTACGTCTTCCTTGGACCCACTCCCGAGAACGTAGTTCAGCAATACACAGAGGTTAGTAGAAAGGTCCATATGGCACATGGAGCAGTATCTTACAATGAACAGTATCAAGAGCAGAACGTGTGTCACAGGGATGCAATGATTAGAAAGACATTTGTCCAAGCTTACTCTTCTCTGGGCCGTGATAGCTTTACAGTCTTCACTACATGACTGGAACTGTGTTTTGACACTGTGGATAGAGAAAACGAAGTAGGCAGAGAACAGATGGGAATGTTTGGGAACTTTACGTCCGCTGGACTTTCAGAGATTTTGAATGAACTTCAAAGGCTTCAAGCTTTTATTTGCTGGTGGAATTGTCTGTTGATTTCGGAGCTGTCAGCCTGTTTTTATTAATGAAAACCCATGTAATTGCACTGGAGAGCATAGATGTGGAAAAACCATATTTACTGCTGTCTCACAGAGCATAACTACTTGCTTTCCAATTGCCCGGTGTTTTCCAAAGAACTGAGGGTACACATGCAAATAGCTATTTTGGGAGTGTGCATGCAATTCTTATCCAGTGAGGGCTGCCTGGGAAAAAGTGGCAGGTAACGTATTCTTCCTGGCCACCAAATGCCAAGTGATGTGTTAACCGAGCACTTGCGCAGAAAATTGCCACTTCAGAACCAAGCTCTGTGCATAAAGAAACCAGCGCCAAGCCTAAAGTGTGGAGCAAAGCTGAGATGGGGCATGTCACTGTGAGAAGGGAGACTCGCGCGTGTGGACCCTGAGGATGAAGCTGCAACCGGAGGTGCCGAGCAGCCTGCGGTAGGGCATGCTGGAGCGGGGCAGCCGGAGCTCGCAGTGAGATGTGCATGTGCTCTGCCTTCCCCTCCACCACCCCACCAAGGGGCCTGAGCTCAGATTTTCAGCAAATAGCTTGTTTCCCCTGGCTTTTTAAAGCCTCTGTATCATATGCTTGCCACCTTTTCAGGTGCCTGAAACAGGAACAGAAATATTGTGCTTTGGACTGAGGGAAAAAGAGTATTTAGCCCTGAAGGAAAGTGTTGCTGGGTTCTGTTTTGGTGAGAGAAGGGAGAAGAAGCCTCACTCGTGGTGTCATTTTGGGGAGGCTGGGCTCTGCTAGACCTTCCTTTTCCAAGCAGAGGTTCAGGTGGTGCTTCCCAAAGAGGTAGGAGGCTGCTGGTGCCCCTCAGCATCCCGGAGCAGGAGTGACTGCTCTGTGGCTTAGAGGTTTCCAGCTCCCTCTGCGCATCCTCCCCACCAGCAACCTCTGACCCTGGAGCCACAGACCAACCAGAAAACTGGGTTTTGAACTTACACATTAGCAATCAAACAAACAAACAAAAAAACAACCCAAAGAAAGAAAGAAAAAGTAAAGCGACTCTCCCCCCTAGCCACAGCTGTGATCCCTGCGATGAAAGCATCTATTTCAAGGGAGTCACTGCCTCGGTGCGATGGAGATTAGAGCCATCCCTGTTTCTTTTCAAAAAGTCTTTCATTGGTGTTTGAAGGCAGCGTTTCTGTGGCTCAGCAGGCGGCCAGCAGCTGAAAATAAAATGAGAGAGTTCTCACTCCCCAGCTGATGGGTACTGGCAGCTCACTTTCCACCCCTGCCTCTCTGGAAACGGAGCTGGAGTGAAGAAAACAAGGTAAAGGGGAGAACCGGTGGGCGTCTCCTAACTAGACATGTCACATGCCAGGACAAAAATTCCCCTGTTCTGTATTCTTCGAGCTTGCGCTCGGCTCTCTAGGGAATCTTAAAGAATGCATGGTAGCAATTTCATAGTGAAATAATAACTTCTTCAGTAAACATCCTGAAATTCCCAGATCGCAAATGTTACAATTACTATGTTATTAGTCTCTAGGGTAATGATTTGGCTTTTATGTACAAGATATGTGGGAAGGTGAAGGAGACAGAAAAGACTTTATTTTTCAGTTGTGTTTTCTGTCACACCGAGAGGACTCTCCTGCATGGTCATTGTCATGCCCCAGGGAAGAAGAGAGGGTGGAAAGGACCACTGTGACCTATGTCTGCAAGGCACAGCTCAGCACCATCCCTCATCTCTCTTGGCTGTTTGTGTGGGTCTCCTCTGGGAAGTTGTGTTTTGGGAGCTCCTGGCTGCAGGGAACTCTGGTGGGGCCAGGTTGCCCTGCTGCAACGAGCTCCTTGGGGGAATGGCACCCATCTCCTGCCTGTGCAAGCATCTGCCCAAAATCACTGCATGCAGCTTTCTGCAGGGATCTCCCATGGCATCCTCTCCAGGATGTCCCCCGTGGGGTGGCAGTGAGGCCTGGTGCCAGCTGCTGCGTGCCCGTTGAGAGCAAGGGAGCTGTGTCCAGAGCGAAGTGCTCCACACCTTTCTTGATCATTTTGTGCTGTTGCCTTCAGTGCCACTTCAAGACCTGGGCAACCCCCCCGGGCCCCCGCCGTGCTTGTTTCTGTGAACGATTTAGGAGCTTAGATCTGCTCACTGCTTTTATGCAGCTCCCTCCAAACCAGTGAGTTAGGACAGCTTTGTAACAAAGCTCTTTACTGGGTCTCTGGAGCACATAAGCTTTCCCCGTGCACCTCTCCAGGTTGCTGCCAGCACCCAGGGGTGGCCCATGGGCTCTTGCCCCGAGCCGGTGCTGCGTGGCCAACTGGGGCTGTGCTGGGAGCAGAGGTCCCTGCGTGGTGAACAGGAATGATTGCAGCTGCCCTTCCAGGACCACCAGCCTCTCTGTGCATCCTTGGGGTGAGGACAGGTGTCAGTGAAAGCCGTGGTGGCCCTGGGTACCAGCCCGGCCCAGGCTAATCTGCTTTAAATGGGCTCCAAGGGTGATGCAAGGAGTGGGAAGGGAGAAGAGGGCTGAATGACAGTACCTCTGTCTCCCCTGCTGTGTCCCACATGGAACAGAGGTGGGCGATAGGCCATGTGCTGGGCATCGTGCAGTGGGAAGGAGAATTCTCCATCCTGATTCTTCTGCTCCCTGCTGTCCCTAAACCCAGCTGCGAGGAGCTCTGCTCCTGGCACATCAGAGGTGGTCCTGCCACAGCTATATATACATATTTGACAGCAATCACACTTTTCTCCTACTACAGAAGAAGTCCAGTGTGCAGAACAGTTATATAACACAAATCTCACTTTTTTTTATATGGAAAATGCCTCGGTTTGCAGGAGGATGGGAAAAAGCAGTAATAAGCTAAAGAGCTCAGCCATTGAGCTGAGCTTGGCTGAGGCTCTACAGCCAGACCTAACACCAGACCACCATTGCCAAGTCCACTGGTGGCCTTTCAGGACAGGGTAACAGTGCGCAGCAGTAGGATATGAGCTTCATAACAATACACTCAGGAACGCTGTAGTTCAACAAATGGACATTTAACAGCTGTTGAGTGGAGTGAAGGCTGTGAATTTGTTATTTTATCACAAACTAGCCGATGACAAGCTTTAAGAGAGCATACCATGTCTCCTAATTCTGTTTTGAGAGCAAATTGCTGGTTTACTTCCTCCTTACAGAACCATAGGATAGTTCTGGGTGGAAGGGACCTCAGGAGGTCTCTAGTCCAGCCTCTGATTTGAGAGGTAACATGGGAACCTGCTTGTACCTGCAGTATCACAGATGATTGAGTGAGAGTCTTGTAATTGAATTAATGAGTTCTTCAAGAAAGACTAAGCAGCTGGTAAGTGTTTGTGCAGCAAAGAACAAGGTTTGAAGACCTGGGCATTGGAAGTCCTTACAATTTTTAGACTCCTGAGGTTATGAGAATCTTCTTAATGGTTCAGCAGTTGCAGTACCTTTCTTCTTGCTCTCCTAAAACAAAATTCAGCTTCTGTGCATAGACTTGAGTGAAGGTTACTCCCTACCTGACTAGGTGCCCACAGCACTCACCTGCATGTCTCAGCCACAGGAGATGAGCTGGATACAGATGTCTGGGCCATAGGAGCACCTGTGTAATTTAGCCATTGTGTGATTATCCAAACACCCTGTTTCTGTGTCTAAATGTAGAGCATTACCCCACTTGGATTTTTATAGTTTCCTCCTACAGCTCTTCCTTAAAGAAAGGAAGTCTAAGCAAATATCAAGCTTCAAGAGGCATTTTGCATGGCTAATTAGGGTGCAAGATTAGCAGTCTTTCATGTTGAGCCCCTGTACCTGCATTGCTGGAGATCTCAGCTCCTTTGTAAGCATGGGAAGGAGTATCTCTCTCTACGGCCTCTATGGTGTATAGGGCATAACTCTTCAGCCATCTCTCTCACATGAAAATCTTTGGTTACAGTGCTAATAGAATAGGATCCTGACTTACTATATGGCATTTATAACTTAGTTGATATCCTTGATGCTTATAGTAGTAATGGTATTTGTCCCATAACCCAACACAGGGAAAGTGAATACAGATCACCTGCTCCCTGGGCACAGATTTTAGCTGATAGATATGCGTGTTTTCACTGAACTTTGTTCTTACTGCAAAATGTTTCCAGGGTACCTCCTAGATTCATCGTCCCTCAGGTGCATCTGAAAAAAGTGAAAAAAAATTACATAAAGCCAAGTTATGTAAACCTGGAAAAACTAACAGTGAATTTATTAAACAGCACTAGGAGTTATTTAAGAACCGAGTGCAGGAGGAATTGTGGAACAGAAAATAGGATCTATTTTTTTTTCCGCTTCTGCACTACCCTATCTTCCCCCCTTTTTTTTTTTCTCAGTTTGGGTACCCCATATGTTTGCTGTTTCTGCATTTCTCATGTTTTCCTCCCTCGGTTCCCCTGCCATACCTCATTTACCTTTTCTGATTCGATGGGAGTCAATTCTGCCAAGCAGGCTTTCTCTGCCTTCTGCATTTTATGATCATTTGTATGCAGAATGCAATCTATATGAATTAACTAGATCCTAAATATATATCAATCCAACATGAGTTTTCAGGTTTGCAAAATTACATCCCTGCCTCTGCTGATCCATCTGCGAGTAGGTACCATATGTCAGTTACTTTATCAGGAAGCTTCAGGGGGATCCATTAGAGAGAGTCCGCAGCATAATTAGAAAAAAAGAACATTTGTTTTCCCAGCTGCCCTGTTTTCATCCTTCCTCTTCAAATGTTCTGCTGATTTCAATTAAGCTCACCATAGATGCGCCAGCCTGGTGAACCTGGGGAACTAATTGCTTTAAAACTTAATATCTTGCTCACAAGGTGGATTTTCTTCAGTTGGTTCAGCTGTAATCCCAAATTTCTCAAGGGATGCTGTCGCAAAATACTGCCTTGCCATGGGGCAGCTCTGCTGTCCACAGTTGAGACAACACTGTCACATAAGGGCAAGCAGCTGAACCTCAGCAAACCCCAGTGCTGGGGACATGCCTTTTGGGAAGGACCTTGGCCAGCATGCTGGTGGTTACAGCCCCACCTCCAGCCCCACTGGCATCCACCTCAGAGCATCATAGGACACGGGGGGCAGAAGTATTCCCCCACTCAGCTCTTGAACCGTGTTGTATTGGTGATGTCCTCCCCAGCCAGGAGTGAGCCGGGTTACCACAGGACCTGGAGCAGGGCTGCCCAGTGGTTCCTGCTGCCTCTGCCCAGGCTGCTGACCTCCGTGGCGGTTCCCGTTTCCCAGCCCGCTCAAGGAGAGGCAGCGGATGCCACACAGGCACCCTGCCAAGGCACCGGGCTCTGCCTTCAGCCACAGGATGAATATTTATCAGCTGGTTTTCCCTCTTCCTCTTGTCCAAGGGGAGAAGGCTGTGCACAAAACATTCTATTTCATTAAGGGAGTTCTTTTGTTTTGGTCTGTCTTTTTAACCTTGTTTGTAGAGGTCACTCTCTGTTTACAGTAGAGAAAGCAAGGGCAAAATGTGCATCTGCTTTAGGAGCACAAAGTGGTGGGGCTCATGGAGCTCATCTTGCAGCGTTAGCTGGTCTAAAACAAGTTCTGCTGCCTCCTCAGATGAATTTATCCTTAATATGGTGAGTGCAGTTGCGACAGAGAAGCAGACTTCTTGCCCTGAGGCTTGCCATGCTCTGCTGGACACCACGGTGCTGGCTCACAGGGTGTCTAAGAGGTAGTCCTGAGCCATCGTGCCCTATTCAGCTCTCCATGGGAAGCCCCAGCAGAGCTTAAAACATGGTCTGGGGGATCAGGTGTGCCCACATAAGCTGGAAATAACTAATGACACGTGTAACCAGATGAGACTGCACCATGGTGGCAACAGCGTCTCTGCCCACCAGGTTCACCCTGCATGGCAGGAGGCCACCTTTGTCTGCCCAGGGCCTCTCCCAGCACACAGCTGTGTGCAGTGAAGGCGAAGTGCAGCTGGGCCAGGAGCACGCTGCTGGTAGCTGCTCTTGCTTCCTCCGCAGGGCTTAGCCTCCAGCTAAGTTGGAGATGAAGTCGGTGTTGAGGAGGGTGAAGAGAGTTAAGTCTGGTGGAATGGGACAAGTAGCAGGCGTCTGGGGCAGCTGTGCTGCTCAGCCGGAGCAGCCCTCCTGGAGGCACTCAAACCATTAACCTCACCAGTTGTTCTGGCCTCCTCCTGCTTTTTCTTAGGTGAGCTAGCAGCATCCCAACAAGCAAAAGCACATTGCGTAGCCAAATTTGTAATGCTTAGTGCTTAAAGTTCACCTGTCTGTCCACAAGCCATTCTCATTTGGAATGAATTTACCCTGTGTGTTCTCCCAGCTCGGGTGCATTAAAACATCCTCTGCTTTTCCCCGCTTCTCTCCTGCATCTGTTTTTCTGTCCGGTGCAGTTTGCACATCCCACCAGCTCTAGCATCCGTGACGTATTTTAGAACAATTTCAAGTTCAGCATTGTTTTCCCAGGTCAGACTCTGACTGGAGAAAATCCCATAGGGAGATGTGCCTTTATGCATTGCGATCTCCAGAGAGCTTAGCAATGGAATAGATACAGAGAGCCCGGAGTGCCCTGTTTTATTTAATTAAAGTACATGGGGTTCAGCTGCCAATATGCAAGTTTTGTTTTTTTTCACTTCTTAGCCTAATTACCTAACTATGGAGGTCCATAAGGAAATAAGGGAGGAACAGTTATTTAGCCAAAGGGAGTCAATACCTGCAACTGATTAAATAAGTCATGGTGCTCACTAGCTACTTGATTTCCATGTATTGCCTGCAAGGAAGTTAGAAATACAGAACAAAGGTTAATTTCGTGGGATCTAACCGTTTAAAACTGGAGTAAGGAGTTCAAGAGATGTCCCCCAGAAAACACCAGTGTGTACTAATGCGGCAACACCAGATTTCAGCTTATTTCTAGAACAGACACATCGTGGTTTCTCGCTGCTCGTCCCAGGTTGCCAGAGCAGCTCTCACCGGGGGAAGCAGAGCAGGAGGCCTCGCTCCCCTGTGCTCTCAATCGAGTTTCCTCATGCAATTTACAGCTGGGTTATGTAGAGCCAGTGGAAATCAAATATTTATAAAATCATATTTAACTCATTACCTCATGTTTCAGTTGAGAATTTCGGGACCAAACAGTAACTGACTTTGAAGAGGTTTGTCAATGCCTGGCAACACAATGCTGTGGGCCGGCAATAAGAGCAGTCAGTCATAAGTAACTGTATTTCATCAGGATGGTGTGTAAATATAATTAAAACTTCAGAGAGCTCAAATAAACATCAGACTCTTGATGAGTTAGTTCAGCTGGATGCAGCAAGAGAAATTAGCAAAGCTGAAGTTGCTGTGTAGCGTTGGAGATTTACCTGCTGTTGACCAAAGGGTTTGTGGACTTGGCTCAGGTCAGGCGTTGTGAGGCTCCACGCTGGGTTTCTGCCGGCATGTGCCATGTAAGGCAACACACATGCTACTGTGTGAAGGCTGAGACCTCAGCGAGACCCTCATTTAACTTTAGTCTGGATTTTATACACCGTGTCTTCCACTGTGGTGTTCTTACAAGCGATGCTCGGTGTGGGTGTCACTCAGAGCTTCTGCTAAGGACAAGGGTCCACCAGGAGAAGCACTTTTTTGAAGCCAAGCACGCTGTCCAGCGAGCTGTTCTGAGACAGGAAAGGGTACTTCATGGGTGGGTGATACCTGTGCCCTGACCTTTGTGGCTTAAATGAGCTGGGAGCCTCTCCCGGTGTTTCAGAATAACTTCTCTTCATCTCACCCTTTGCATTTCTATATTCCTCATTCCTGCTGTAGGCCATTGGACGCCCACACATGCCTGCCTACTGGTCTCTTGGATTTCATCTCTCCCGATGGGGTTATGGCAACATCGAAGTTTTAAAGAAAACTGTCGATCGCATGCACTACTATGATATCCCTTATGTAAGTACAAATTTTTCACCGTGTATGCTAATTTTGCAATCCAAAGTGAGATGAATAAAATTATAATAGGGGAAAAGTGATTATCTTATGAAGAGAATTGTAGAATAAAAGTATGTTCATAATCTTAGGTAGTGGTTTTGCATGTAATATCTTTATAATGCTTAAAAGAACATTTAAAGTGGGCTTTGAACATGAGGTTTAAGTGCTGCTCTTGGCTGCATAGCAGGTGATTCTGGATTTACTGTTATGTAGTACGAGGCACTAGCATTTAAAAAAAAAAATTATGGTACTTCTGATGCATACCGCTGCCAAACAGTTGCTGAACTAGGACTCCTACATTTCCATTTTGTCCATTGCTACCACGTAAGCTTATAGGAGTTGAATTTAGCCTGACAATTATTTATAATTATTATAGCAAATTTCTTAGGTTTCATTTCATACGTTGGTTACCTTTTAGAAATACAGTTGCATACATTCTGATTTTCCATATCAAATACTTCAATCATAGAAGTGTTTGGGTTGGAAGGGACCTTTAAAGGTCATCTAGTCCAACCCCCTGCAATGACCAGGGATATCTTCAACTAGATTAGGTTTCTCAGAGCCTCTTTGAATGTTTCCAGGGACGGAGCAGCTACCACCTCTCTGGGCCAGTGTTTCACCAACCTCATCACCAAAAAATTCTTCCTTATATCTAGTCTGAATCTACCCTCTTTTAGTTTAAAGCCTCTACCCCACGTCCTATCACAATAGGCCCTGCTAAAAGTTTGTCCCCATCTTTCTTATAAATCCCCTTTAAGTATTGAAAGGCTGCAATAAGGTCTCCCTGAAGCCTTCTCTTCTCCAGGCTGAACAACCCCAACTCTCTCAGCCTGTCCTCATAGGAGAGGTGTTCCAGCCCTCTGATCATTTTCGTGGCCCTCCTCTGGACCTGCTCCAACAGGTCCATGTCTTTTCTGTGCTGAGGAGTCCAGAGCTGAATGCAGTACTCATGTAATGTTTACCTTAAAAATGTGCAGGATGTCCAACATTTTGATATTGACTACATGGAACGTCGCATGGACTTTACCTATGACAAAGTGAATTATGCAGGTCTGCCGGAGTACCTCCAACAGCTGAAGAAGGAAGGAATGCACAATGTCGTGATTCTGGTAAATTAACAATGATGTTGCTAATTATTTCTCCATTTATCAGAACTATTTGCAGCATAGTGTTCATAGCAGTATCTGGGTGCTAATGCACACATGTTATTGTAGCAGATTTTCCATTTTTGTCATTTGTTGAGAAGAGCTGAAGAACAATTGTTCACAGATTTCATATTTAAATTTGTTGCATTTATCAGATATCTGTATACCACACCATCTCTATACTATAACATAAATTCTCTTTCACCTTTTCCCACTCAGTTATGAGAAATTTTGCCTCTGTTCAGGGCTGAGTTGAGATAAGATTGCTTTAATGTAATTATTTTCCTGAAAAAAAAAAACACGAATGAGTTTAATATGCACACAAAAATAGCAGAATAGTGGAAAAAAATCTACTCATTATCACTCTGGAGTGCTAGTAGCTACAGTTCACATTACCTTATATTTACTTTTCATCTAAATTAATGTAAGAGAAGTTTGTTTGCATGAAAATTGGTGGGAAAAGTATGTTGAACCCATAACCAAAACTGATGTATGACCCAATGAAAGAATTTGGGCAGAAGTTAAAATTGAAAATTTCCATCTTTTCCCATCAATTTTTCCAACAAAATTGCTGCTTCTCTCCAGCAAGTTCCCATACATGTCCTTGCACTGGAATTACTTTTTCTCACAGTGGCTAAGTGAATGCCAATGATGGCAAGGAAATTGGATGCCAGAAATTAAAGAAAAATCCTTGAAAGATGCCTAGGACTTGTCCCAGCATGGGCTGGGGCATCCACACCACCTGGGAAGGATCGGGGTGGGAAGGCTCAGGAGTGCCGAGACCTGGAGCAGCGCAAGTGGGTGTGAAACATCACCACAGAGAAGAGAGGTGTAATTTGTTCTCTGTAAGCACTAAGGACAGGATAAGAAGAAAAATGCTTCAAATTGCAGCAGAAAAGATTTAAGGTAGCCATTAGGATAAAGCTGCCTGTCTGCAAGGCGAGCCAGGCAGGCTGGCTGCCTGGGGCCAGGGGTCCCTCCCGGGGCTCATGTTGCCAACAGGTCCCGCAGATGCATCAGGGACGGCTCAGGCTGCGCTGACCCACAGGGGAAAGAGGAGGAGGAGGAGACAGTCCCACAGTCCCTCTCAGGACTTTTTGCTGTCATTGCAGTCTTCTATTTTTCAGCCTAAATGGTCAGCTTACGCCTTTCATTTGGGTTCTACTATTCTTATTTACCTCAAACTGCCAGTCTCTCATCCCACTACTTTCTTTCTTGTTATACTTATCTGAGCAAGCATATTTTCCATCAGCCTTTTTTGCTAGGCTAGCATTTTATTCTCTTTTTATCAGGGGAGGTCTTCATATTCTCAGTGTAGTAGCTCTCCCCCAAATGTGCCCCAGTTTGAATTCATTTGCCTGTGTAGCAGATAACCGGATTTCACAGCGCTCCAGGTGATGCCCCCGCAGTGTTTGGAGAATGGCAGAAATATTTCTTTCTTTCTGCTAACAATTATCTTGTATTACAAAACCCTGCATCGCATTTACCTACATCTATTGGTGGCTCATACTCATAAAGAGACCAGTTAATCCAGCTGAATCGTAATGGACTAATTATAAGGCACTAATGTCGACAGGCTTTAAGTTGATCCTGTCTTTTTAAAATAAGAGCCGGGTTCCTCATCTTGTCATGGAAGTCCTGTCAAAGGCTTGTGGGAAGGGAAGAGAGACTGAATAGCAGAGTCCTAAATTGTGGGACAGTTCCTCTTTCACTTGTGGTAGTGTATCAGATGTTTACCACAGTCAAGACAACTGACAGTTACTGCAGTTTCCTCATCTAAAAATCGCATTATCTTGTCAAAGAGATAGATTAAGCCAGAAGTGCCTCCCTGCCCTTAGTTTTTCCTCCATAATTTGTTGCAAAGTCTGGCATATCATGGAGGATGGACTAGTCAGCACCACAGATACCAATATCAGTGTTTTCTTTTTAAAATACAGTTATGAGGTTTGCTGTTCTTTAGTCTTGTGGTTGTTTTTTTTTTTTGTAGTTTCATTAAAAATACCTGCTCTGTATTACTACGCTAATCTTCACTTTTTTTGTACTATAATTTCATTTGCTTCCGGGAATCTCAAACAAAACTACACAGCCCAAGTGATCAATTACATATTGATAATGGAAATAGCAGTCTACATAGTGAGCACTATTTGCATACATTTCCATGAAGGTCCCAGTTCTTCTGCAGCTTTAAATCATGAGAAGCTCCAGGGTGCAGCAGTGAAAACAATTTCCATCAGTGGAAGTCTAAGGCACAGAGTTTAAACAGTAGCAGATTACTAAGTCACTCTGATGGAGCGCAACTTCAAGATGAAAATAGACCAAAATTAACCGGATACATCATTGTAAATAACTAACCAAGTAGTAGATGAGCACACGAGCTGTCAGGACTGAGTGCTCTTTCCAGCTATTAGGCATTTTAGGCTCCCCGTATCCTCAATACTGCTCTAAAAATTATCTAATCTCTTCCAGCTGTAACATTAAATACCACCTGCCTATTTATTGGTTTATCTCAAAAAAAGTTTGCGAGACATGAATATATCAGCTAAATACTGTGAGTTTGGGGTAGCTCTTCCCATGCATACTCTTGCCCTTCAGTAAACACACGGTAGTCACCTCTTTTTCATCAAAGTTAGGATACCTCCAGTTGTTTTGCACTTGCTGCTGGGTAAGGAGCCACAGGCAAGCAGTCACAGTTTAGTGGTTGAGCTACGCTACCTTCTTACTGGTGAGTTTAACTTCAACAACATTTTTAAAGCCCTTTCAGTTTCTCAGATGGTGCATGCTAGAGCAGGGCGAGGAGCTGTTGCTTTATAAATCTAAATTCATCTTAGGCAGATGGAAGGAATATAACAACAATTCTTAATTCGTGCAATGAGCTAATGGGAATCCAGATAGGAAGCCCTTCTTTCCTCCTTCCACTAACCTGTGATTAAGGGCTGTCTTCTGCTCTGGTTCTTTAGAGAAGCTTGTGAAAAAGAACAAAAGCTGATTCAGTTTGTCCTTCATTTTTTAAAAGCTCATGGGAAGTACAGGTTGCACTGGTAATGAAGTTTTCTGTTTTCACTTTATTATAGCTGCCGATATTTCTGTCAAACTGACTGTTAGCGTTCTTTAGTGATGTAAAGCATTCCCATAAGTTGAGTTAGGAGCTGGAACAGTATGACGGGTTTCGCTCCCAAGTGAGAGCAAAGCCATGCTAACTGCAATCAAGGCAAGTGTAATCCAGTTAGATACCGAAAGAATAATTTTCTATTTAGATTCCCTTTGGGTAGCGACAGTAATGAGTGAGTTCCCCAAGAGTAGCAGATTGTTGCCTCCCTCGTGATGATTTCAGCAAATGGGCTCTGATTGCAGTCACTTGGTGTCATGTAAAACCTCTAGTAAATGGATTTTGGGGAGACGGGTTGAGTCCTCCTCACCTCAGACCGCTATGGTCACAAGCAAAGTGCAGATCCTAACAGCCAGCAGTATTAACACCAGTAACCTGCCTGAGGACAGGACCCTGAACTTGGCTGTGCCACCACCGCTGGGGTGGCTGGTGCCTCACCATCAGGAGATCCAGTCCCCATGCTTGCATCCAATGCCGAGAGCCCTCTGTGCCTGTGGTCACCTTGATAGTAGCAAGGCCCCATTATCGGAGTCTCTAAATGCAGTCCTTCAGCACTTCTCTCTCCTGATCTCTTTCAGAGGCCACCTCTATTTTACGGAAATTTTGTCTAAGAGTGTCAGTACTCGGTCATCATTATTGCGCTGAATAATGTGCATGCTTCAGCTGAGTCAGAACAAATACATTCTTTAGAAACAAAGAAAGAAGTTCTAAAAGTAACAATGACAACAATGTAAAATGACAAACATCATTACTGAAGAGGAGCTTTAATGAAAGACCTTGCATACCTTCCATTAAATCACACTAAAAATAGGAACAGCTAGGAATGACATGAGTGACAAATTACTTAAAAGTCAATAGCAACATACTTGTGATTCAAAATAACGCTTGATAACTTTAACATTTTAAAGTCCAGCTCTATGAGCTGTGGAGGCTAAAATTTCCAGAGATGAGTTTTTATGGATCTGTGTCAAAATCTATGTTTGGGGCTCATAGGTGGAAGTGTATTGGTCTGGATAAGTGGTGGGTTCCCCCAGGTCTCGGGGAATTAAGGATGCTCAGCACCTGCTCTCCAAGAGCTGCTAAAAAGATGAGTTAGGGAAGATTTAACAGACATGAACTTCCTCCCCGGCAAACAACCTGTGAATGCACGGGAGGGTTTTGTTCTCTTTAGGACGATACTAAACCTGCATAATATATTAGATTTATGCACTGGAATAACCTTTCAGCTGAAGGAAACCAGAAGTTTGGATTAGGAGTAGCTAATTAAGATGACTCCTTCCAGCCTTCAAGTCCCTTGAGAGACATCTTTTCCACAATTATAAGATAATTATTGCAGATGGACAGTTTTCTCTTTTCCAAAGCTGAACTATTAAACAAGTTAAAAATGTAATGGACACTTATACTCTTTATGAAGGTGACGCTGGAGCTAGATAGCTAAAATTGAACAGAATTTTACACTTAAGGTAGGGATTTAGCAGGGGCTTTTGTTTTTGAGGCAAGGAAGAATATACTTTCCTCACTAAGTCTATAGCTATCAGAGTATTTACAAGTAAATCAGGCAAATAATTTAGATATTACAATGAGCTTTAAAATATGCCTTTGAAGAAATTTAACGTTTGGGAGCAGATTTTTTTTTGTTCTTAAGAAGTTTACTATTTAGACTTCTATCACATTTTAATTAAAGCTTGCTTATATTATTGCACAAGCTATAAATGAATGAAAGAATTGTTTCAGTGGTGTTTTTCTCCATTGTGTTTCGTAACTGAAAGGTTTTGCCTTAAGCAGAACCTGAGGGAGTAATATTTTCTTAGAGAAAAGTAAAGAATTCCCTTCCTCTAGAATGACTGCAATCTTCCTCTGTTCTAAAAAACACAAAGCAGATAGCTGCTCCCAATTAGGGACATATTGCAAAGCGCATTATCTCCTTTTAGTCCCAGTTGACTGCTGAGCAGAGTTGAATAGTATGTCTTCATTCACTGGCATCTCAAAGTATTCCTAACTTTATTACTTACTGACGTAGGGGGCCACCATCTTTCCCAGGAGCACATTAGGCTCCCTTTCCATGAGCTTGGTGGTTACAGACGGCCATCCTGAGGCAGAGAAGCTGGTGGTGTCAATGCCACTGGCAGCAATGGGAGATGGTGACCACCCCAAGCAGCGAAAGGGGCAGCAAGGACGAGCTATGGGGTGTAAAATGCTGTGGTCTTCATGCCTGGGGGGAACAGAGATGTATGGCCCCGCAGGCATGCGTGAGTTGGGTTACTCTGCACCAGACTGGCATAAAACATCATTGTCTGCCGTTGGATCTGAAGGGAGGGCTGGCGGGGTCCTTTTGAGGTTGCATGCGTCCCAGCGTCAAGCCCCTTGAGAAGTTTTAGTTCTCTCAGCACTGAGCAGCTGATGCTGAGGCAGCTGGAATGAGGATTGCCTTGGAGGAAACCCAGAGGTGTCGAAGTGTGGGAATGCCCAGCGTGGCACCCCAGTCTGCCAAGCGGGGACTTTGGCAGGAGGGAAAGTAAGATCTAGTGCCTCTCTAAAACCATTTGAACATAGAATGTCTCATAAAAAATAAACGTGATGTTATTTAATAATTTCACATCACTTTTGCCTTATACAAGAAATGCTCACAACACATCTTTAATGACTTTTCCTAAATCATTATGTGCTCTCAACTCTTATTAAATTTTAATGCTGTTTTCTTCCAAAATTATTGCAATCTGCATTAAGAACATCATCCAGATTTTTCCAAAATATACAAATAGAAAAGTAATTGTTACCTTTGGGATTTCAATAATGGAAATGTAATCACTGTTTTCAGGACCCTTTCATAACAAAGGACGAAGAACCGGGCACTTACAGGCCTTATGATCTCGGAGAGGAAATGGGAGTCTGGGTGAACAACTCCGATGGCGTGACTCCTGCTGTTGGAAAGGTTAATCTATTAAATTCTCTCATGCATTTGGTATAGTACTGCTTCTAAGTGATAAAGCGGCTGTGTAACAGAAATGAGAAGATAACCGGTCGTTATGTCTGTGAACTCTAGGCCTGGCCCCCCGGAGAATCAGTGTTTCCTGACTACACCAACCCCAGGACAGTTGAGTGGTGGACCCAGCTGTGTCTGGAGTTTAAGGATGTCCTTGACTACGATGGGATCTGGATTGTATGTCTCATTATATTTGCCCTCCCTTCTTTTAAAAAAAGAAAATGAGGCTTTTGACACATGTCTTACTCTCTTTATTACAGGATATGAATGAACCATCCAACTTCTTAAGAGGCCAGTATCCTGGATGTGCTGTTAATGACATCAATAACCCTCCTTACATTCCTAGTAAGTAAAGTTTCCTTGATAATATATAGATTTTTTAATCTTGGATAGGTTATTTATAGGTTATTTATTAGAAAAAAAATCTGTCCTTCATTTTCCGTCTTTCCCTGCCTGTTCTGTGTGTTCAGTTACATATTTTTTCAGGAGTCCGTTGGCTCAGCTTTGGTGGAGTATCAAACATAAGCCACTTTCCTCTGTCACTGGGGCTACCTTGTAACAGGACTAGAAAAATGGCGTTCCCTGCCATTCTCTGAGCAACTGGTCTGCATCAGAAAAAGGACCAGACACCCATATACTGTAACTCAGCTACAGATTCATGGAAGGAGTAACCCTTCTGCCTTACCATCGCCACTGCTAGTCCCAGGGATGGGCCTTTTCCACTAACCATGACAAGGACGATGGCATCTCCCTGATGCCTTAATTCAATACCTTTTCCTTCTCTTAGGAAAGAAATTTTCATTGCCTTACTGGAAATGGGCTAAAAATAAGTTTAAAAATGCACAAGCCCATGGGAGACTGATAGGAATGGGACCACCTCTTTCAGTAGCCGAGTTAATGACATGCTCATTCTTCCCCAGGAAGCCATGAGTACTTACAATTAGTGCCAATGGTCCTGGCAATTAATCCAGCCAACATTTCCCTAGGAAAGTCCGGCTGCCCAAGCAATGTTAATATGCAGCAGGAAGTTGATACATAAATGAGTTATTGACAGTGAAGTATTGGAAATGTCCCCTTTTTCCCTTCAGGCTGTTATGCTGTCATGTGAATTATTCATTTTATTTATTAAATCTCATTTCTTTTCACTCCGGATGCAAGAGGAACATAAACATAACAAAAGCATGACAAAATATTATAAAAAGATTGTAAATTATTGAAATCAGAAGCAGAGCTTCTAATTATGATTTTGGTGTTTGCTCCCTTTGCGGGGAAACCGCTGGTTGTAACTGTTGTATACTCGCCCTGTGGGTCTTGTCATTGACCAAAGCCCAGGAACTGATGAGACCTTTCCACCTTTGCTTTAAGCTACCTCCACTTTTGTCAGCATTGAGACATGCAAAAAAAAAGGTGTGAGACTTTGGGGAAGATGGCCAAAACAGCAGAGTTCCCTTTACCCTTACAAATAAAGGACTGAGGGATGGACTCATAAAGAGGTTTCTGAGCCACGAAGCTGAGCTTTGCGACAACTAGTGTTGAATTCTGAGCCGTTACAGAGGATTCGGACTTAGAGACCTAGATGTCTACATGACATGTAAGGACAATGAGTGATGCTGAAGACAGGAGCGTTCTGAGCCCGGTTTCTCTTCCTGACTTGCTCCTTTTGGTGCACGTATGCACCTACTTCTGCTTGCGACTCACAGTGCCGGTCTCCCTTCTGCAGACAGGAGCCTAAGGCGTTTTTTCCAAGGTGTAGGAGATCTGCTTTCAACGAATGCTTAAGGACTTTCTTTTATATTCTACTTTATGACAACCCTGTGCATGCCCTTGGCTGTCTAAGCCCTTGACTGTGTAGGTGTGAGGTAGGACCCAAGCTGCTTAGTCCAACAAGACATTAAGACCTTCGTGGGGTTGGCAGGGTTTTGGGGACTCCCTGTTGTCTTAGGTGACTGAATCTGTGCAAGTCCCAGTCTCAGTGCCTCGGGCTTTTTGTCCATGTAGCCTTCAGCCTCCTTATCTAAATTATAACCACAATTACATGTAACCGTGGTTTGAACTTCTGAAACCAGATGTCCTTCAAATCAATTTTCTATAAAACACTTTATACTGAAGATTAATGTGCAATTGTACGATAATCAGTATTACTGAGGCAGAATACAAAATACTCAGACTGAGAATGAAGCATGAAAATATGACTCATGCAAAAGAATTTTCTTTCATATCCCACCTTGATTTTATGGGGCTAATAATTAAGTGCCACTGGGACATTAAGTGTGACTTTTCCCAGAACCTTAGTGTCTTCTTCAAAGGCTTATCAGTCAAAGTTACTTGGAAATTGCCAATAAATTAAGTTATTTCTGATGCAGATCAGCCACACTGTCTAAAAATCCAAACGCAAAGATTCCAGCTGTGGTGGCACAGCAGAGCAGAGAGGCTAATGGGGTTTCAGGTACAGAGAAATGCACTTTGTAGTAATGAACTGCAAACATACACTAAAGTGCAATTAGGCAGTGAGATTGCTTGCTCACGGAGGAATATTTACAATAATGGGTGCACCTAATTAGGCACGCAAAAGAAGAATTTTTTTTTTAATAGGATTTTAAAACATTTTCAACTCCATCTCTAAAAATAAATATGTTGTATAAACGAAATATCCAACCTGCCCAGTTTCTGCAGAACTTCACATGGCATTTTCATGGAGGTTACCTGCAGAGGATGAGAATCGCATTTCCTGCACCAAACGGGCTTTGCCAGCATCTCCTTAATATGGGATGAAAGACCAGGCAGCCTCTGTGCAGCTAATTTGTGTCTCATATTGCTTCCCCTTGGCTCAGCTAAACCGGTGCTGTGCCAGTGACATCAGGGCTACCCCTGACTATTACTGAAGGAAAAAAGCTACTGCTGAAGGAAAAAAGGCTTCACTGCCTGTGACCTGCTGATAGAAAGTTACTGGATAATCCATCCACATGTGAATATACCCATTATAATCTATCCTTGCTCTCTTCTGTGCAGCGTATTGGGCCGTAGCTGATGACATCCTATGGACTGCTGCACCTCATGCTTTTTCCTCCCCTGCACACCTCTGACACTCCCCACTCATTGCTCCCAGTGCTGCTCGGGGCCGTGCCATCAGTCCTGCTGTCCTTCAGCCCTAGATGCCTCAGGGGAAGAGAGGGGCCAGAGATGAGCTTAGGTGTGAATTTTGCCACACTAGGGCAGAATTGTGCCGCCTACCTACATCTGCAGCTGAGTGACATGCAAACTGAGGTCTCGTGATTTCACACAACCATACGAGTTCCCGGGGCACCTGAATTTCTGCTTTTGTTTATTTTCCTCTTGCAATTTTTTTGCTCTCAAGTAAAATTTGTCACTATGTAAAAGAATATGTAGGCAGGTTCTTAATTTCAGCAATGCAGAAATTTTCTTTCTGGCTGTTACTTACTGAATATATGATATCTGTACCGATATTTTGAATAATTGGACACAAAACTTGAAATTAATTAGCAGTGCTTACTCAGTCCTCTCTCCCTCCTGATGACACATGTGCCTGTCTGCACGCAGGTACTCGTGGCTACGCGCTAACCTCTCATCAGTGCAGGTCTGGCACTTCTTCAGCTGTTCTTCTTCCCAAGTCCTTTGGTGTTCTCACCCCTAAATGAGTAGAAATATGAAGTGATTTGAATTGTGATGTATATAATTATATAATGTTTTGTATCATTCTCAGCCATTTCTGATCGTTCCCTGGCGCAAAAGACATTGTGTCCCGACTCCAAGACGTACCTTGGAGAGCATTACAACACCCACTCTCTCTTTGGCTGGTCACAGACAGAACCAACTTTCAAGTAAGTTTTCTAAGTACTTCCAAGCAGATTTCAGGTGATTGAAATACATTTTAAAAGTCACTGATGTTACCTGGGAAATCTGTAATAGAATCTAGTAAGAAAGAGCCCCATGCTTCATTTTACCATTTGTCATTTAGTAAGAAGTTTCAAGAAAAGAGAATCTTGGAAGAAGAGACAGAATCTTTTCCAATTTTACTTTTCTTAGCTAAAACCAGGATCTACTTATAGGGCCTAACTCTTCAGGTGCTGCTTTTGTATAACTAGAGCAAGATGTTCCTGTCCTCTGCTAAAGCTGCTCACGTGCAGCTGCTGCAGAAGCAGCCTTGTGTGGCGTCAGGGGATTTTTTCCATCCCTTCATTACTGTGGCCCAAGCAGAGGAATTTCTGTCGCTGCCAGTGAAGGAGCTGAACCTTGCAGCTCCCCCGGCTGCTTCTGGAGCTGCCTCTCGGTCCTGGCAGGCAGCGTTTGCATTTTGGCGTGGGGCTCAGTTGGTCTGGGAGGGCAGAGATGCTGTTGGCTAATGTAAAATGAATTTTGCAGCTGGGAAGCACTCAAAACTACCTTACACAGGCAGACTGTTGCTGTGAAGCTGGAGTGACAGTGGAAAGCTAGCTGTTGGATTAAATCAAATGGGCAAATCATGCCTTTTCCGGCGGAGATTGAGCTAAAACACGGAGAAGTTTAATACTGCAATGTAAAGGCCAAAGCAGGGGTCCTTGTTCTCGCTTATTTAGCACTCGTTTTCTGCAGTTGTATTGTGATAGCATCCAGAGGACATGGCTAAGTGAGCCTACTTACGGTGCTGATGCACTTGTATTTTACACGCCAAGCCTGGGGGAAGGGAAGCACCGGGTAAAAGCCAGAAGCAGTTTGCCAGCTCTTGTGGGCCTGGCTGAAGAGCAGTCCAGCTTTTGAGAGAAGGAGCAGCAAGCCCTCAAACCCATGACCCCGCTGGCCACCCAGCCCAGCTAGGACACATGGGGCTTAGCATGGCTTTTGGGGCCCTACGCCCCAATCTCAGCAAAGATCCTCCCATCACTGGTGTCTCCACTGGGATTTGTCCTCTGCACGCTCAGGTCTACATAACCATACACTGTCTTGGCAACACTGTTTGAATAGCGATTTTGGACTTGCCTATCTTCTTGAGCTGTTGGGTTTTGTTTTTTTTTTTTTTTTAGTTTTATTCAGATCTGTGCCAGCAAAGCCAATTGCTTGAGGCAAACCTTGTGATTTTAGCAGGAAAACTCCATGTGCCGGCACATCTCTCCCAGCCCCTGCAGCGTGCACGCTGCCCCGGCCACGCTAACCCAGACCAACGCTGTTGGGACGGTTACTGCTGCATGACTCCTTGCAGCCTCCCCCAAGGCTGTGAACCTTCCCCCTTCCTGCAGCGCTTGCTTCCAGGGCTCCTTCCAAAAGAAACACGTATTTTGCTCAGCCAAATGTAGAGAGTCCTTCAAGGCTGGAGGACACCACCAAAAGCATAAGCAGAAGCTGGATTCGCTGCAAAGCTGGGAAACTTTGGTGAAGGATTTTTCATGCGTATTCATTTGGGTTTCTCAAACACATTTATTTTCAAGGCTGGTTGTATACTGTTTCTGCCTTCGCTCTTCACAAATAATATACTAAATTAAATTACCGACAGGAATGTTTAGCAAACCAGCATCACTTGCAGGATATTGGCTGAAAACAAATGACAAGTTCATAATCGTATAAAAAACAATTCTAAGAATTATTCTAATGCAGCCAGAGAATAGGAAATGTGTCATCTGACCCATGTCAAATGGCTTGAATTTGGATACATGAACTGGCAGCAATCGGCTTGTGCATAGCTTAACGCCAAGAGTTATTTGCACATGATATTCTGTAAATAATTTCAATCAACAAATGCATTTGACAACATTAGGACCTGCTCAGTGATGGTTCGCAATAGACTGAAATTTATTCAATGAATTACTTGTTGTGAATTGTTTATGCAGCTCTGGGTCATAGCTGAGTTGATCTGATGTAGTCCTCGTTAGCACCTGCATTTGCAAATGGAGCCAAAGACTTGTGCTGCACAACCAGCAGAGAGGACTCACGCTCCAGACATCCATGAAATGGCTCCAAAATGCCATTTATACAGAGCACATGGAGTCTTGTGCAGTTGCGTGGCCCAGCAGTGCTCCTACAACCCAGAATCAGCAGGTCTCTCACGGTTCAAGAATTGCGCCTCTTGCTGCACATGGCCCGTAAGGTTAATACGTTTAGGCTTGAATGAAAGTTGTTGGGTTTTTTGCTTCAGAAACAAACGTTGAAGCATTTTAAAGGCTCCGTGCTGTTACAGAACCAGTACCTAATATTGGCCATTATGAATACGGATGAAAGCGCTCTTGATCAAATCTCATTAAGGAAAGGGAGAAGGAGGTGGATGGTGAACATGATTAATACTTCATTCTAGGATTTCCCAGAGAATCTAAGTTGTGTTGCCCAAATCGTATTAAAGCAGAGCTGAATTTGAGTTCCTACAGTATAAATTGCTGCAATATGTAATTACATACAGAGCTTATCCGCTGTTGAGGAATTTTGTAACAGATTTGTTAATAAGGCATATTGCACTTCCTTGATTTTCTGGTGATGTAGCAAAGTTATTTTCAAAAGGCAAGGAAAAATTCATTACACCACTAATTCTGTAATGAAACCTCATATATCAAGCAGTGACAGGAAACCAGAGGAAATACTACAAGGATGGAATGACATTTTGAATGATTACATTTTTGCTTTCTATATTGATTATTTCTTTTCTTAAATGCTCAGCCATTGTTTAGGTATATATTTATTTTTTTTTACTTGTAATTCCAGAATATTAGAACTTTATTTGCCAATACAAATCTTTAAATAAATCCTATATTGAAAAAAATATGTATTACACAGTTGTTTAGGAACCTGTAGGACACTAAATTAAATGTTCTAATACAGAAAGGAAATTATGTTTCACTTTTTCAGTTTGAGACACTGTTGAGAATAAATTAAACATAAATTATTTTTTAGGAAGACTAAAAATACCTGAAACAAATTGCTTTGTGGATCAGATAGATTTTAGATTTTCATGTTGGCCACTGAGTAAAACCTCCCATTATTTTCTTGCATTTCTTCGCAGTGTTGTACAGCAGGCAACCGGAAAGCGAGCGTTTGTCTTGAGCCGGTCTACATTTGTTGGCAGCGGGAAGCATGGGGGTCACTGGCTGGGTGACAACTTCTCTCAGTGGAAGGACATGCACTTGTCAATCATTGGAGTTCTGGAATTCAACCTCTTTGGCATGCCCTATGTAAGTCCGGTGTCCTTCAGGCAGTTGCTGGCTCATACACAATATCACTTTAAATTAACTCAACTGTTTTCTGAAATAAGCTGCTTGAGACGGCCAGCAGTAACGGCCTCCACAGCAAAAGGAATTGCAGATTAAAAAAAGCTAAATGTCATCAATCTTGGCTGGTTGAAGAGAAACAAAAATAGCACTGCTAGATTCAGATTAAATCACTGCATGCCATCCAAACCCGATCTCTTTATATTATGTATTCTATCATTGAGGTCCCTCCATGTATTTCTGGTTTTGTAAGCTGAGCTGGAGAATTTGTAGAATTACTGAAATACGGTCAGATCTTCCACAGTGATGTTAATGCTCTAGGACCCAGTCCTGGAAAAATTTGTATCATTATGGAGCATTCTTATAAAGTCATCAGAAATAGGTACCTCTTTTCAAAAATTATTTTTATTAACAAACTTCTGTAGTTTCTCATTTTTGGGCCTCGGTCACACTCACAAGCACTTCTCCAATGATTTTATTTTTTATTTAGATCGGTGCTGATATCTGTGGGTTTAACTATAACACTACCTACGAACTCTGCTTGCGCTGGATGCAGCTTGGCTCTTTCTATCCATTTTCCAGAAACCACAATGCAGAAGGAAATATGGTAAGTAAACAGTTACCCAAAGCTGTGATCTATGGTTACAGTAATGACGATGGTGATTTGTACTGCTTTCTCAGAAATTAACCTGCCATTCTCGGGTAAACTGGAGTGGCGGGTGAAAAGGAGTGCTCCACTGAGAGCAGGAATTACACGGTGAAGAGTAAATTTTTCCCATCCGTAACATAAAGATGACATAGAAACATTGAAAAATACGTAGTATCTAACATCCAAAAGCCATGCAGAAATGTGTACTGTGTACTTTGAATGAGAGAAAATGGTCTTCCCATGCTGCTGGTAAGATTCGTTCCCTCCATCTTTTACCTGCTGAAGCCCAGGTTTTATTTAAGAGCCAGTGGGTGTCAGCACATCTTCCTACTCCCTTGTTCACTTCAATTTCTGTTTCTGTACTTCTGTAACTAGAATAGGTATTGCAGGAAGGGGAGTGAGGGTGTTATACACCATCCTTACTGTTCAAAAGCAAGTTTCAGACAAATGTCACAGTTAGAAACCCCAGACAAACATGCGAGAACTCAAAGGAGAGCCAGCAATAGCGACAGCATTATCAGCCAAGATGCAACAAAGACTAAAAAAGGCCAATGAGCCCACGAGAAGGATTAAAAAATGGAGTCTCCGTCCAGACCCATGCCCTGGCTTTGACTTATTGTAAAGTCCTTTCAAGACTTGTCACAGACAGAAAGAAGTATCAGGTTGTTTCTAACTATGGACAGTTTGAAGGTCTTGCAGCCTTTGTAGGTACACTGTTTATCTGCAACCGCGATGAAATGGTTCTGCTAGTTCAATAAATGTAAGGTTGTTTTCTTCTGTAAACTGATCCATGCAGTGCCGGAGCTCAGGTTATTAGCTAACCTTCAGTTTTCTTCAAAGTTGCATTATCCAAATGTTGCAACATTTATACCCCCAGAAAGACCTCTGTCTCCGCAGGAAAGTATTATGGACATTCAGCAACTGGGCAAATGCAGGACTAACAAGCTCTAGTGCTGTCATTAAGAGGGTCAGGAACTACCCTGTAGATCCCTGAGATATGCCAAGATATTTCTCTCCGGGAGAACAAATGTCTGTGAGGTGTTAGCTGCTGCTGTTGATAAATATTTTCTATTTACCTCTCCACTAAAATTAGAGGTACCTTATCTATATATGTTTTCTTGGCCCTTTGGGCATGCAAATGGAGACTGACCTGGGTGAGCGGGTATTAATCACATATGCGCAATTTAATAAGCAGGAAAAGAGCAAAAGGTCTCTGTGACAGGAGCTGCAACTCAGTGTTGAGTGAATGACAGAAGTAACAGAAGATACATTTGGTTTTCTTGGATTACTTAAATCCATTTAAAACATTGCATTCACTGAAAGAAATGAACAAGGCATTTTGGGTGACTCAGCCTCACCTAAGGAGTCTCACTGTTTTTTTCTGAACTTTGGCAGTATTTGTACAGTGTCAGAATACTGGTAAAAATATAGTGCAATTTTTGAAATAATAGATGGATGCTCCAGAGCTTAGAGCCAGCAGGGAATATTATCAGTGACTAATTCTGATGTAAACATAATAATGGAGAAATTTAACTTAAATATTGAGTTTAATTAATATTAAGTTAGTGTTAAAATAAAATCTTAAATATCCACTTTGCCTAATCCATTGGGGGTTTCAAATGGTTTAATTAATACTTTTCCTGCCTGAAAAGCAATAGATAATATAAAAAGCTTTGTTACTTCTGTTCCTTTTATGTTTCATTATCCTTGGAATTCATCATACTTTCTTCAATTTTAATGAGAAAACTGAGTATTATGGGAAAATTTTGTGAAGGAGGAAAGGAGCCATGTGACTTGTTAGCTGACTCAGTTTAGTACTGGAGAAGGTCGGACAGGAGGAATTAAAGGCGATGTAGCTCTTTCCTGTATCAGCACTGCCCCGAGCTGCGTGCTCTGCATCCCATCGCAGGGGAGAGATGAGGTTGCCTTGAAGCAGATCAGAAGCAGCCAACGAGTGTAGACAGATTGCTTAAACCTGCCCTCTTGATGGTGGGACCCAGCATGCGTGCTCTCTCTCCCAGGAG
The DNA here is from genome assembly GCF_965231255.1 of Vanellus vanellus. NCBI lineage: Eukaryota > Metazoa > Chordata > Aves > Charadriiformes > Charadriidae > Vanellus > Vanellus vanellus. Next base: position 17,180,130 of record NC_138905.1, read on the forward strand.
AGCGTCGTTGGCAGCGAGATGAGGGCACTGCTGATGCAAGGACATCTCTGCATCCTAAAATGGTGGGCACAGGAGGAGAAATCAAGTTTCTTTGTATGGATGAAATGTTTTCCCCACTGCACACAGTGGCTTCGGTCACTCCTGTTCGCTTCAGCAGGGCCAAGAATTTACTCTTACTTTTAAACAGATTTGCCTTCATGTTCCTGACCAACGTAATTATGCTTTTGCCTTTGTTTTGTAGATTATCAGTCTTCCCTTTTTCCTGTGTTTCACCTTCTCTGACCCAGAGGGCTTGCGTCTCCAGGATAAATTAATTTCTAGAGACAGGGTGTCCGTTCCCAAGCGCAGACATGAAGCCCCAGCTCCCCTCCCGTCACGAGGTTAGGGGCGGTTGCAGATGGCTCACACACACCGCAGTGGGGCCTGATGCCTCTGAATTCACTGCAATTTTTCACATCGGAAAATTTTATACAAATTTGAGTTCGGTGATAATGGGTGTTTTTCTTAATACATCTTCCAGTTTGCAAATCGGTGCCTTTTCTTACTTAAACATTCACTTTTGTAGCATTACGTCAGCCACAGCTCTCCTTAGGTTGCACACAGGTTCTCTGTTGGATTTGCAGTCCCCAGTTATAATGCTCAGTTCAAATCAAAGCTTTTCCTTAACAGGAACAAGACCCAGCAGTGTTCGGAGATGAGTTTGCCAAGATAGCTCGTGCTACACTTCGGATCAGATACTCACTGCTGCCATACCTATACACCTTGTTCTTCGAGTCTCATCTTCACGGAAACACAGTGGCACGGTCACTGATGCACGAGTGAGTTTGGACTCTCTCTTTTTTATCGTATTTTACTCACAAAAGTGGTTGAGCTATGTATAAACTAGTTGATATTTGTTTGAGAATAGTCACAGTAGTATTACTGCTTGCACTCTCTTAAAAAGGACAGTTTTATAATGAAATCTAATCAGATTATATGCACAAAAATAACTCTTAATATATGCAATGGATTTGCATTAAAATATAACCTATATTTGTTTCCAGTGGAAAAAAAAATAAGCAAGAAGAATTTGGAAAAATTCTTGTCTTAGGCAAATACGCATTTCTTTTCTATTTTAAAAATAGGAATCACATACCTGTAGTTTCTATGTTTGAATTAAATCTGTGAAATCTGTATTCTGATCCAGAATGTCAAGAAGGCCTCATACAGAGAAGTCTCCATTTTCCAATCATCCACAGCATTTGCATTTTCCAATTTAGCACTTGCATCTGCATTCTATGTATGAAACCTACATCTGTGTCCACAAATTACACGGAGAAAACAGAGATAGAGATGTTCGAGTGTAGAAGCAGGTGCAAACCCGAGATTAATAAATACAGACTGAAAAACATTTGGAAAATGTGACCTCAGATTTTTGGAACAACCCATTTTTTTCTGTTTGGAAGAAGCAGGAATCAAAGCGAGGTTTACTTTCCCTCTCAGCATCTTTTAATTAGCTTTTCACCTGGTTTTGGTAAATTTTCTGCTTCAGAATGCCTTATGCGAAGACTTGAGCCAAAGGAGTGCAAATAATACATATGAAAGGCTACTGCCCAAAGCTCTGACACAATTTAGTCTCATTGGTGCAGGCTACGTCCTGGACTGTTTAATGTTCTTTTTCCCTTTAGGTTAAAAACATTTTGGTTAAAGGGTAAGGCATTTTTTGCAAATTAAACTGAGATTACACTAAAGTGCAGACCATTTGAATATGGAAAGGATATGAACAAAACCTGTTTTGCCTACTCACTGTAATGGCTAACTGATAAATTTTAAAAGCAGTATACTCCCCCTTCCTACTATGCTACCTTATTTAACTGCGTTACATTAAGGAGAAGTTTCACAGGTACTCATGTCTTACAAGGGGCTATATGCTATTTCCAGTATTTATTTTAGCTCTATTTTCACTTAATGAGATTTGTGTTAATATTGGAAATGGCCGGATTCATGTTGGCATTAATATTAGCTAATCTCTGCTAATACAGTTACTTCAGCGATGTTAAAGCTGCCTTTCTGATTGTTCCTAGCACACTTGTACTCCATGTGGGCCATATCTACATTAGCAAATTTCCAAATTTGCTTTGGTTTGAATTGTAGAGCAGTCTCAGATGCACCAGCGGAGGCTCCCATCAGGTGAAACTGAGCTGAAAGGTGCGCTCCAGCCATTGATGGGAGTTTAGTCAGTGGGACCAGACTGGGATTAACTAGGAAATAAACCCTCTAGAGGGCATGTAGGGAGTGTAGGCATCAGGAGATCAGCACAAACTGTTTCACCACCCAGGTCCTGTCCTAGTGGGCACACCACTTGCTAATGTTGTCATAGCTAGATCCTAAAATGACTTAAAAGTGTTTCTTACTATTATTAGTTAATTCTGGTTACTATTGTTACTTAATGAGTATTTCTTACTATTTCTAATTAACATTAATTGGTTTAGTGGGTCTGCTCAAGAAGAGAAAGTGACCCAGATGCTAACAGGAGGAGAAATGTGAGGTTCAGAGAAAGAGAGAACTGAAACAGAATTCTCGATGTACGGATGATGGAATTTTACATCAAACCTTTCCCTTACTTGTAACAAATACAAAGGAGAGCTAAAAAAACTGCACTCGTTTTTCAGGTGGAGCTGTTATGAGTCCACAAGCCTCACCGCGATAACAACTCTGCCTGGGCAGGGAGTCTCCAAGCAATAGCTATTTCATGTGGTCATTTCAGATTTTTCATTTCATTTCAAATGTGTAGGTGCTCATTTCAAATAACAAAGAAGAACAACGTCCCAGTAGATTCCTATAAGCATTTTAGGTGCTTCAGAGGCTTTCACTCGGTGAAACAGAGGTGCCAGGAGCTCAGCTCTCCAAAAAGACTGGGAGGTGGTAATCCATTACTTGAAGGGGAAGCTCTGCTTAATGGCTAAACAGGGGAAAAATAAGACAGAAGAGAGGCCAGCATCTAACCATAGGAAGCATGTAGATGATATTAAGCACCTTTCATAGATCACAGATGCGGCATAATGGCTTATATTTTCAAAATGGGAAAATTCCTTTGTTTGCTGAATTTGTGCTGGTGGTTGCTACCTTTGCAAGAGAAAATAGTGCTGAGTTAGACGGTGAGACTCTTGTTTCCACGTGCAAATCAGATCGACTTCTCTTTTGTCATAATTTCTTGATGAGCTTTTTCTCCTGAAATCTCCCACAACAAAGTATATTGAATCAGTATTGTAATTTTATTACGGCAAAATTAAAAATACAAAGAAGCTATTAAGATGACAACAAAAACTAATGCTTTATATTTCAAAAACTTTAAGACAAGGTAATTCATCAAAACCCACCCCATTTTAAATATTTACAAAGCATTATGTCAAAATGTAATAATGACCGAGATTAAGTGTCCAAAAGAGCTGCTGTTTTTGACAGAAAAGAAACTCTGAATCAATTGAGGTTTCTTTCAGGGAGAGCCTGAGGCATGCCTTCAAGAACATTATTTCCTGAGTTCCATGTACTCCCCTAAACTTGCAATGTTTTAGAAATCCAAACACAGAATAGATGTCTTTTTATTGCCAAGGTGGTTTTGCTCATTTGGGGTAATTTCTATAAGTCTGGGCTGGGTGCAGTGTGTGCCTATGCCCTGAGCAGGCAGGGTGTCAGAAGAGGACACCGACACCGAGCCACTCTGCTCCAGCCAGCGTACGGCAGAAACCTGTCTTTAGATGGGGGCAGCCACAAAGTCGGTTAAACAGACACAGTAAATACATTTTTAAACAAATAATTCGCATGTCCTTAGAGAATAATACGTTCATATGCAACAGCCAGTGTGAATTTGTCAAAACCGAATGATGGTAAACCAGCCCGGTTGCCACCTGTGACAAGGCAGCAGAGCTGCTGGATGGGAAAGGGGGCAGAGGAGCAGGAGAAAGCAGGAGGTACAAGGTACCTTGATTTTAGGAGGGCTTGGGACACACTCTACGTGATATTCTTATAAGCTACCTGGGGAACAAGGATCCGTTTATGAATTTCCTCAGAGATAGGCTTACAAATGATTGAAAGCCTATTTAAATTCTCAAGGATTTTATGCCAGATGAGTGGAGGTTCCTGAGATGGGGAGGATCTCTCCTCTTTGCCAGGTGCTATTCAATATTTTCATTAGAATAGAGATCTCTTCCCAAGCTGGCAGGTGATGCCAGGCAAACGGGACTGTAAGTACTCCAAAGGACATGATCAGAATCCAAAATTATTTTAATGCATTGAATAAAATGGGCTGAATTCCATAAGTTTTCATCCATTCAGGAAAGGCAGCTAAAAAGCGCAGTATGTATGAATGTTGCTTTTTGTTGGTCCTGCAAAAGATTTCTAATGTAAATCTGTGAAAGGTGCAGGAAGCCAAATCCAAGGATTTTCACAAATGCTTTAGATCCTAGAGCACAGTGTTATTCCTCTGTGTTCCCTCTTCTGGTCCTGGCCCCTCTCCTGCTCTTTGGCTCCCTCGATGAAGTCTCAACCCACTGGAGAGAAATTAAGTTTGCTGTTTTCCCACTGAAAAGAAATCAGCTCCAGCATTTTGTGAGGGTTCTGGTCTGCTCCAGTATGGTAGGTGCTACTGTAACTTCTGAATCTCTGTCCAGCTTTTGGCATTCCCTCAACCAAGAAAAATATTTGGTGATGTTGAAGGATGTCTTGAGGAAGCAGATTCCTTGTCACAGTGAGTAATTTCAAAATATTCTGCAAGTTCTATAAAAATATGAATTAACACTGTGTATCTCACTTTCAACACTAGATTTACCTCCGATCAGCAGACTCATGGAATAGATACTGCCTTCCTTTGGGGACCTGCTTTTATGATTGCTCCAGTTCTTCAAGAGGCAAGTACTGTAATTAAAAAATGCCATCATACTGGAATCAAAGAAACGAACCGCGCTTAAGGCATTGGATGACATTCAGGGCATGTTTGCTCAATATCCACCCATTTCTTCCCTCTGCTGTCAAAGCTCGCAGAACGCATTTCTGAGCAGCACAGACAGTGCAGAGCTGCCCGGTGCTTGACGTGGGAGGATGAAAGTGAGGGCACGGCATTTCCCTGCTACTCCAAGCGCCGAGTGGATGTAAACAGGCTGGATGCCGCCCCTCGTGTGCTCCTGTTATTGTGCTGACGGCTCCTTCCAAGGACACACAGAGAGCAGTAATTGTCGAGCTAGAAAGAAACGTGCAGATATTAAAGCAAGCTGGTTTCCATATTACCACTCACCCACAGCGATTTGGAACTGCAGCGTCTCGAGGGCTGCGATAGGAGTATCCCAGCGTCACAGGCAAACACAGTCATTACGGAAATGGTAATGACAATGCTAGCCGCTAATATGACAGGTTTTAAAAAGCAGCATTTTCCTATGGCTGTGCAGGGCATGGCGCTGGGGTCAGGGCTCTCACTGCTTGGCTGGAGCAAGGGGGGGTTTCTCTCCTTGCCCCACCACTGACTGCTCTCTGCACTGGTACGACATGTCTGAGCAAAGCTAAATATTTGCATGTGCCAGGTCCTGCACTTGGGCCACAATAACCCCATGCAGCGCTACAGGCTTGGGGAAGTGTGGCTGGAAAGCTGCCTGGCAGAAAGAGACCTGGGGGTTCTAATTGACAAGCGGCTGAATATGAGCCAGCAGTGTGCCCAGGTGGCCAAGAAAGCCAACGGCATCCTGGCTTGTATTAGAAATAGCGTGGCCAGCAGAAGTAGGGAGGTGATTGTGCCCCTCTACTCAGCACTGGTGAGGCCACACCTCGAGTATTGTGTCATCGAGTATTGAGTTTTGGGCACCTCAATACAAGAGAGATATCGAGGTGCTGGAGCGAGTGCAGAGGAGGGCAACGAAGCTGGTGAAGGGCCTAGCAAACAAATCATATGAAGAGCGGTTGAAGGAGCTGGGACTGTTTAGTTTGAGGAGGAGGAGGCTGAGAGGAGACCTCATCACTCTCTACAACTATTTGAAAGGACGCTGTAGAGAGGTTGGTGCTGGTCTCTTCTCACAGGTAATTAATGACAGAACAAGAGGGAATGGCTTCAGGCTCCAACAGGGTAGATTTAGACTGAACATTAGGAAAGAATTTTTCACAGAAAGAGTGGTCGGGCATTGGAATAGACTGCCCAGGGCAGTGGTTGAGTCACCATCCCTGGATGTGTTTAAGAGACGTTTAGATGTGGTGTTGGGGGATATGGTGTAGGGGAGAACTTTGTAGAGTAGGGTAGATGGTTGGACTCGATGATCCCAAGGGTCTCTTCCAACATAGACAATTCTATGATTCTATGCTGCCAGAATAGCTAATTAGCCAGAATAGCTAATACATGTTCTAGACCTTGCTGATGATCAAATATATAAACAGGCCAGTGTTAGCCACATTTCTTTAACCAGCCCTTGTGCCTCTGTGAATTTAAAATGAAATTCTTATTCTGCATCTGACATTCTAACTCCACTGAGGCACTTCGTTCATCGGTCCTTCATCTTCAGACTACCCCGGTTTCTAATAGCTGATGACTAACAAGGAGATTTCACAGGGCCTCAGACCAGCAAGATGATGAAAGATGTGAGAGAAACCTTCCCAGAAAGAGAGGGTGACAAGCCAGGGGTGGCTTCCTGCAAAGAAATGCATGAAAGGGAACATTGTACAGATGTATAAAATGATAATGGTTCAAGAAAAGGGGTTCCTAATGTTTTTGGGGGGACTAGAGCACAAAAGGAAGGGAGGAGGCCTGTGCCCTGATGAGGGAAGCAGAGCTTTGGAAGTAATACATTGCTGGGTCTTGTGGTGGGAGAGAGGTGGCAACCAGGGCTTGTAGCAGCTAGCAGGGCAGGGGGCAGAGGTGGGCTGTAAGCCCCTCACCACGGCATTGCGGGCCACCAGCGCCTGTGTGAAACTGCAGCATGGCACCCACTTGTTTAGAGAAGATGGATCACAGACAGCTTTCCCTTTGGGTCAGGAACAGCTTTCCCTTTGCTCCTTGTGTCCCAGGGTGTGAGCAAGTGAGACAGCCATCAGAATTAAAACGGGGAACTGCCTTACACACTGGCTTGTTATTTAGGGAGTCTTGAAGACAAGGCTCATCATGATTCAGATAGTGGTTACACACTTCTTTGCAGACCAGAATATCCCAGGTTGTCATAATAATGCAGAGAAAGTATGGAGAGAGGAGCATCTTGACTTTATAGGGTTTTTCCTTCAACTTTGCAAGGCACTTTATAGCTTAAGCCTACCTTTATTTGTTAAACAGCTAGCAATATCTAAACAGACATAGCAAACTACGCCAGCCTTCCGTACTGCAGCACTGGGACACTTTGCCTGAAACACCAAGCGCTGCCCACTGTGGGAGACAGCCCACAGGACAAGACAAATTTCCAGTTTAGCAATTTTTGTTATTCTAATGTGAGCTTTGCATACTTTCATAAATCAGTTACTTCTTACTCCTCCTATTGGTTTATATATATATATATCTATATGTAAAATCACTAAAATGTCAAATGGTAACTTTGCCTTAACTCTTCTCCACCTTTAGTTTTCATGCTCCACCTGCTCCCTGGGGTAGACCTTGGGGGTAAACCATAATTCTGCAAAGGGGCAGACATCTATGTTGAAAATCAAAATTAATCTGCTTGTGAGAATAAGCAATTCACGACAAAAAAGGAAGTATTTTTTGATTCCAACTTTTGCTGGAGTTATTCATTCAAAGTGCCTTTAGTGTGATTTTATCCCTGCAGCAATATGATACAACCCATGCTGCAAAACAAAGTACAGCAATTGTGCAATTAGCAGCACATTATTTATTATTATTTACCTGCAATTTTAAATTGTTGCCAAGAATACAAATATCTGTGTATCCTCCTTGCCAGACCTTACTCTCCGTCTGTTTCTGCAAGAGGAACGGTGCAAGAGGCACTGAGCAGTGGTGTCCCCCCACTCCAGCATCAGATGTGAAGTCCTGTCTTGCAAAGGCTGCCGTGGACCTCACTGGGATTGCTCAGACGTTACAGGAGTGCACCTAGGCCAGTTATATTCGCAAGACATAGAGCTATGTACTAGACTGAACTAATCATATAACATTGACTCATCCCACGGAATGGCAGTAAAACCCCCCCCAAATAGGATAGGATCCTCTGTTTAGCATTATAGATTAGCCAGCATTAGTCCACTGCTATCATAATAACTCAGCCATAATACCCAAGATTTGATGTTATTAGAATATTCAGCATACATCTCTCCATGCGCAAATATAATAAAGCTAATGTAATATCAGAAATGCAAAAAGAAAAAAAACTTTAATCACTTTATAACAATTACAGGGAGCAAGATCTGTGGATGTATACTTCCCTGAAGCTCAATGGTTTGACTACTATACCGTATGTATTTTTAAGATTTTGTTTCTTACATTTTTTACATAATTTGAAATGGTACATTTCCTGCAAAATAACTTTTAGCAATGTTCAGCAGTATTTTTACCTCAGCATCTGTGTTTAAGAAAACTAGAGCACACAAAGTCTACACCAGCCTAGCTGGGAGAGTAAATTACACAGCTTTCAGTTGCATTTTATTTTCTATTTTTGGTTTGTAGAGCTCTAAGACACAGAGAACTGAATTTTCAAGAGCAGCCTAGAAATTCATGAAACTGCTAAGATTTCTCCCCCCCTCCCCAGCCTTTATCATATGTTTTAATTCTTGAACTGATACACTTCCCTGCACAGAAACCTGAGTCGCACTCCTGAGAACATGCTGCAAACCGTTTTGTGCATGCAGTTCTGCACATGCAACACTTTTGACGAAAGGCAGATTTAGAGAGCAGGATGAGGCTCCCCTCCGAAAGATGCTTCCAAGAGATGCAGAACAATCTGCTCTGTGGAAAATGCCAGCCTCTTCTCGTTTCGGGGACTACAGGTTTTCACCTTTCGAACACCATCCCCACTACTGCATTTCCAAAAGCGCTCAGTTTCAACCCAACTACGCTGTGCTGCAATCTGCAGGATCAGACCGGTGTTGGCTTCAGCAGGAGTAGTTAGGCTGATGCTGAGAGCTTTCGCAAATGTGAGCCCAGGAGCATCAGGCTGTAGTTAACTATCCGGAGGGACGCTGGCAGAGGACCGGGCAGGACAGAAATGCTCTCAGAGCAAATTCAGACTTATTTTTAAAGGACTTAGGTCATTTTCAGCATTTGGGTGGTGTTCTTCCTGTTATGTACTCTGTACGTAAGCCTTGCCTACACCTGGTTTTGAGGCACTAAACCAGAAACAGAAAAGAATGGTGCAGAGAACTTAATGCTGGTTGTCTGCACATATACGAATTTCACTCATTGAACGCTGTAATTACCTTTTGAAAGGGGAACACTTGTCCATAAAAGAGAAGAAAATCTACGGTTTACGTTCCCAAATGATTATGAATCACTTACCTTAAACTGAAATGTGAAAGGCGCCATATGCATAAAAAGGGGAAGCAAAAGTTTCTTTTCCTTTTTGCTTAGAGTCCTGATGAGGATTTTTTTTTTCTTTTCACAGCATATGGAATAATGATACCATTTTTAAAGACGATTTGCTGTCTTTCATTCATGATGGTTCTATCTCATGCATATGCATAACTGCAAGGGCTAGATCCTCTTTCATGATAAAAAAGGAACTGGAATAATACCGCTGGAATCCGCTTTTTTGTTTGATTTTCACTGATGTAATTGAGATGTAAATGTACCCCTTGGTCTCTTTTTCAGTTCTATATTGTCACAATGTATAGTGCCTGGATTTGCGTTTTTTTTGTTTTTTTTTTTTTTTTAACTGCATTAATTTTTGCGGTAGGGTCAAAAAGTGCCAAGTACATGGAGCAAGAAATATGCTACTGTGGCTGCCCCGTTGAGCAAGATCCCTCTGTTCATCCGTGGAGGCTACATCCTGCCAGAACAGGCACCAGCCACGACTACAACTAAGAGGTACTGTCATCTATGTTCGTCACTAAACAACCACAGTGCGGGTCAGACCCACAGACAGCCAAAAAAGCAATCAAAAGAAAATGCAGAAGTGAGGCTATCTGCAGCTCCCAGCTGCCATCCCAGGTGATAAGCACAGTATTTTTATCCCACTATTTGCTTCATTGCACTAGGAGAAGTAACCCCAGAGATGACCCACGTCATCGTTTGCACAGCTGAAACCTACTCCTGGCTCTGTGGTTACGCTCAGAAAAGCTTTTGCACCTCTTACTGCTGCGCTGACCTGCTGTCAGTCATTCAAAGTGATTCAAAGTGTCAGTCATTCCTCATGTGCAAGGGGAAAATGCAAAACCTCTCCTTGGATGAATTTATCAAATCATAGAATCATAGACTGGTTAGAGTTGGAAGGGACCTTAAAGATCATCTAGTTCCAACACCCCTGCCATGGGCAGGGACATCTTCCACTAGACCAGGTTGCTCAAAGCCCCATCCAGCCTGGCCTTGAACACCTCCAGGGATGGGGCCTCAACAACTTCTCTGGGCAAGCTGTGCCAGTGCCTCACCACCCTCACAGTACATAATTTCTTCCTAATATCTAATATAGATCTACCCTCTTTCAGTTTAAAACCATTACACCTTGTCCTATCATGACTCTCATTGATAAAGAGTCCCTCCCCATCTTTCCTGTAGGTCCCCTTTAGGTACTGGAAGGCCACAATAAGGTCTCCCCGGAGCGTTCTTTTCTTCAGGCTGAACAGCCCCAACTCTCTCAGCCTGTCCTCATAGGTGCTCCAGCCCTGAGATCATCTTCTTGGCCTTCCTTTGGACCCGCTCCAACAGGTCCATGCCCTTCTTATGTTGGGGGCCCCAGAGCTGGACACAGCACTCCAGGTGGGGTCTCATGAGAGTGAAGTAGAGGGGCTGAATCACCTCCCTCGACTTGCTGGCAATGCTTCTTTTGAGTGCTATGGGCAAGGTGGAAAAGCTCAAATCTCTTTTGAGGAAAATTATTTCCCTGTGCCAATGGATAATATACTGGTCTCAAGTCTGAACCATGCTCAGAAGCTGATGTGAGTAGGGAAGGAAAGGAACAGCACTGTGCAGCAACTAATCCAAACCACAGTAAGGTATCACTGGTGACCAGTTGCCTCCCAGACTGGCCAGTTATCAGACATTAAGGCCATTAAAGAAGTGTAAACTTGTCCACACAAGCACTCAGACGGTGGGAATTTTACTCTTCAGTGGTACAAGGCAAGGCAAAGTTTTCATCATCACTTCAGGAGCCCCTTTGGTGATTGTAATTCTGTCGTGGCCTTTTCTCTAACCTTAAAGTTGGAGTTAATTGTGTTCACAAGTTTTTGTTAAATAACTTGGAAGGGACAGTGCCCACAAATTTTCACCAACACTTCTCGATGTGTTTGTCAACAGCCGTCTGAACCCGTTTGGGCTCATTATTGCCCTGGATGAACAAGGAGAAGCTTCCGGGTCTCTCTTCTGGGATGATGGTGATTCAATCGGTAAGCCTGGTCCCCTGCTGTAAAGTGGTGTCTGTATACAGGGCTTTCCTCAGGCTGCCTTTTCGGCGGTGTCATGGCACTGACTCCTGCTAGAAATAGCTGGAGAACTGACCCTAAGATGAATGTTAGAAATGTGAAAAGCAGATTGCTCTTGGAGTCAGCATTTCAATATGAAAAAGGTGCGACACTGTGAACAGCTGGTCTGCTAGAGAGGACAATCGCTTGTGTCGTATTCCCCTGAGAAGACTAGAAGAAGAGATTAAATAGCCTACAAATCATCTTAGTCTAATATTAGCCGCTTGTTACAATTAATGTGAACTGCTTATGGATTTTGCTCCTTGTTTTGATACCAATCCTTCTTGCTCTGTGTTTTGACAGATACTATTGAAAAGGAGAACTACTTCTTGGCTAAATATACGTACAGCAAAGTAAGTAGCAACATACAAGGTACCTACGTACATACAGGCAGCTGTATTTTAGTGTAACCATTGTAAGGTGTTGATGTCTAACTTTTCTCTGGAAAGCTTTCTTCTAACAGCTCAGCCTTTAAACCTGGTAAGCTACCTAATGTTTTAATTTACAGACAGCTATAAAATAATCCAACTATGATGCTTCCGTTCTGTGTTTGCTTCATTGAGTATCATAGTGTCACATCATTAATGTCCCTGCTGTATTGTAAATCTGAAAATCCACTTTTTCAGCTCAGATTTTTTTTTTTTTCTCCTGACTTGCAACTTCTGGGGACAAGGGACCTTTTCCTTGTCTTCCTCCTGGGAACACTTTCAGTCTGATGGGTGGGAGAAGGCTACATTCCTCTCTTCAGGATATGCCAGCAACTTTTTAACTTTGATCACTCAAAGTTTTTATTTTGTAACCCAGAGATTTATGTATTCTCACTTCTTTAGCTTGTTTCCTTGTCTGACAGCACAGAGATTGCTCCCATGGTCAGTCTCCCGTGGAGCGATTCAGCATGCTATTGGCAACCCACTGTGCTGATCAGATGCTCCATGCAGTGCAGGAATACATTAGCTCAGGGTCAGTGCATTAATGCCTTTCACACAGCGCTCACTTCTGTGCAGACATGTCCTGAGAAAGCTCAATATAAGAACCCAACAGTCTAGGCTTCAACTGAGACAAATAATATAAAATAAATCTACTGGAAGCTCATGAAGTATATGATAGTAAGTTGTGGGAGTTATTGTAAAAAAACCTTAACCTACTTCAATAATCTATACAGATCATATTTTGTCTACAATTCTTTTGGTAAGAAATAGGATATTGTATGTAGACTGCTGCATGATTTTGGTCTTCAGCTGGCTGAATATGAACCAGCAGTGTGCCCAGGTGGCCAAGAAGGCCAACAGCATCCTGGCCTGTATCAGGAATAGTGTGGCCAGCAGGACTAGGGAAGTGATTGTTCCCCTCTACTTGGCACTGGTGAGGCCCCATCTCAAGTACTGTGTTCAGTTTTGGGCCCCTCACTCCAAGAAAGACATTGAGGTGCTGGAGCATGTCCAGTGAAGGGCAATGAAGCTGGTGAAGGGTCTGGAGCACAAGTCTTATGAGGAGCGGCTGAGGGAACTGGGGTTGTTTAGCCTGGAGAAAAGGAGGCTGAAGGGAGACTTTATCACTCTCTACAACTAAATGAAAGGAGGGTGTATCCAGGTGTGGGTTGGTCTCTTTTCCCAAGTTAGAAGTGATGAGAGGAAATGGCCTCAAGTTATGCCAGGGGAGCTTTAGATTAGATATTATGAAAAAATTCTTTACCAAAAGGTTGTCAGGCACTGGAACAGGCTGCTCAGGGAAGTGATGAAGTTGCCACCCCTGGAGGTATTTAAAAGACGTGTAGATGTGGCGCACAGGGACATGGTTTAGTGGTGGACTTGGCTGTGTTAGGCTTACAGTTGGACCTGATGATCTTAAGGGTCTTTTCCAACCAAAATGATCCTATGATTTTATGATCTTTGTGTCATCCATTTCTAAAAGATCCAAAGTAGTCTACAGAAAATATTCAAAAGCATAAAACTGTGTTAAGCCCTATTATGACATTGCTCTTAGAATGTATGTCTTCCAGGAGCAAGAGCAAGTCAAGGTAAGCCAATGGGTTTTATTATGTAGTGTTGTGTATTTGTGAGATAATTTCCTGGAACTAATAACACATGTCTAGACTTTAAATTTAATTTTTCATTTATTTTCTTCTTGATTTACCAAGGAAAAAAAATCTTCTTCAAAAAAAAGGATATTTCAACAGTAAAACAGAAGAAAAATCACTTTGGCTTTCTGTAGTCTGTGTATAGTAATTTATTTCAGGAAGGCTAAAGAAAAACAACATTTTATATTAAATTCTGATCTGTGCAAATTAGATTGTTGGTTCACTGGCACTTCCATTTCTCATTGCTCGTATTTGACTTCTGCCTGTAAATCCATGACTGAAGTCCCTATCTGCATTCCAATAATCTCTAATGTTGATTTTTTATTATGTGTTTATAAAGAAAACAAGCCATCTCAAATAGCAAATTGTAGAAGTATGACAAATATATGAAAGTCTTGGTATTTGTTGCACATTTCTATATTCTTAAAAAAATTGCGGGTGAATAATTTAATCACACCTAGTTTTAGGAGAACACACAAGTTTTGCTCCTTAAGAGATTTACTGATAAGGTGTGACATTACAGCATTTACTCTGAATCCAGCACAGAGTGTTGAGCAAGTAACAGCTACAGGATTAGACCCTCTCATTTATATTTTTATTTAAAGAACCCGGAAGTATAAAGAAGAATTCAAGACTAGTGCAGGCACTTAAGTGTCAGCAAATGATCCAAGCTGCCTGCTCTCTGGTACTGTCTCGCAGTGGTTGGTATTTTAATTCACTTGACACCGCCATTTCGACACGCATAATGGCTAAGTGCCCCAAGTCAAAGTGCCCCAAGTCAAAGTCCCCCATATATTAAGCCTACCAGTCTAGAAAAATACATGAGCCAGATGTAAAAGATCTGCTGTACTTCAGGGATGAGCAGGGAGAGCCATAAACTCTGCCTCCACCCCAGAGGTGGCAGGTAAGGCAGATGTGTTCAGACTGTACCAAGTGAGCCCAGACTGCACTAAAGGGATGGTGATGGGAAGGCTTGCTCAAGGAAACGGGAGCTTATCAGGAAGAAATTATTCACTATGAGGGTGGTGAGACACTGGCACAGGTTGCCCAGAGAAGTTGTTGAGGCCCCATCCCTGGAGGTGTTCAAGGCCAGGCTGGATGGGGCTTTGAGCAACCTGGTCTAGTGGGAGGTGTCCCTGCCTATGGCAGGGGATTGGAACCAGAGGTCTTTCCAACCTTTCCAAGGTCTTTCCAAGGACCTTTCCAACCTAAACCATTCTATGATCTATGATACACTAGCCACTAGGTAACTGAATAGCCTGAAAGCAATTTCCTCCTAAAACTGACCAAATTTTCACAGGGAAAATAGGGGGGGAGGGAGAGGGAAGGTGAAGTTCATAGGACCAGAGCAAGACAGTAAGAAAGAAAACCCATGGCTTTGCTGCTCAGAAGTGCAGCAGGAAGTCCTGGCTTCTGGTCTTGGATCCAGGAATTATTTTTGCTCTGCATTTATGGGACATTGACTGATATCCATAAGTTCCCTCCCTCTGACGAGAACTCGGGACCTTCCTGGGCAATTGCTTTAACCACTAGATGCTTGGGGAGGAAAGGGTCACTCATTACCCTGGACCATCACCTCCCCATCTCCCCAGGACCTTCAGTTCTAGACCTTGGTCAGAGGGACAGTGGTGTCGACTGCAGAGTCCTGGCTCAGGGCCTCAGAGCTTGATTGCAACCTTATTTATTAACACAGCTGTAATCACTGAGCTCAGCATCCCACTGATCTTACTGGGTCTATGTGGCCACCTTGAACTAGCTGTCCTGCTTAGCCGCACCTGAGACAGCAATAAATGACCACAGGGAGGTGGTCTCTCTATACTGAACCTCCCTCTATGCTGGAGCTCTGCCAATGGGGAGGAGACACCACACATATGTAATCTAAGAAATGCTCCAGAGGCTTTTAGAGGCCTCTCCTCATTTGCTCCATAATAGCCAACATTCCTTATTTAGGCAATTTAAATCAGTGTGCTGGGGATTAGCATTTATTTTTAGTACGGATGCCTGAAATAAGAAGTCTAAGCACAGCCCTAAGTTACAAATACTGTGATCTAGCTTCTGCTCCCCTCCTACCAGCCACCATTGAAATAACATAAGCTAATTTATGCAAAAGGTTCCATCATGGGTTTCTCCTTGGCATATTTTTAAAAAGTCATGATTGCATAGCAATTCCTCATTTCCTGAGCAGTGTAATTCATCTTTATTTCCTTAACAACTTTGATCACATAACAAATGCAATGATTCCTCTTCATTGCTTGTATGGGAAATTACTGCCACTGGTGATCCAAATGAATTTGTTTAACAACTTTCTGTGTCCTCTTGGTACATCCCCAAATACAGGTTATACAGTAAATTAGAAGTAAAACAAACAAAGCTCTATGGACATATGGTGTTCCTTCAGTGTCCTTAAAGCTGGGACATATGTAACAGATTTCTAGCAGGAGCTGTGGAGGTGTGGAACAAAAAATAGGGGCAAAATATTTAGCAGCTGATGTTTGTGAAGATGTTAATGGTTTAAAGCAATTAGTTTGGGATGTTAATTAAAACTGCCTTAAGGTCACTAACTGAATCTCTGTATCTGGATTCTGGCTTTGTATATGCCATTGTACACTGTAAATGGGTACAAGAACCAAATTTGCATTGATTGCAAGAAAAAAAAACATGTCCAAGAAGATTCCAAATGAATGTTGTGTCTTACTTTCTTAGTTTGTAATCACACATGAAACCTTTCTTACATGAAAATTAATGTAGCTATTGTTTTTCCTTTACGATCTCAGACTTTAATGTCTACATTGCAAGACATTCTATATGTTCATTGGCAAAGATGAGACCACAACAGTAACAGTGCGCAATAAGTCACCTCTATAGAGTTGTCGTGGCCCTAATATTTTCTCTATGGCTTTTTCCAGGGACACCTGAAGACAGAAATAGTTAAGAATGGCTACCGAGGGGCTGACACTCTGAAGTACAACAAAATTACGATTCTTGGCCTGAACCTGAGACCTCATGCTGTTGCTCTGAATGGAAGAGCCATTCGCGGAGACGCTTTCTCTTATGAGCTGAGTGGGGTAAGAGCTGCACTGAGCAATTACAAAAAACCTTAGGGAAAAGGGGATAATCAAGGAAGAGTTTCTCATCCACACCCCTTTACATTTCCAAGTATAACCAAGCACCAATTATTGATACAACGGTTGGAGTTTTAGGGGGGAAAAAAAGCAAAAGTGAAAGCTGTTTTCAGAAACTTTAATCTTTGCTATTACAGATATGTTCTCTTTTACTTAATGTCTGCCACTTAGACAAGTTTTTAAACTAATGAAATAAAGAAAAGAAGATACAGCTCCACAAACCGGGAGAAATGTTAGCAGTTTTATGGGTACTATTATCATTCTGATAAAATGAGAAAACTTGTCAAAGTTATTTATCAGCTGCTGACTAGAAGTGGTGGAGACCTTTTCTCACAATTACTTAGTGGCCAAAAATGATTGCAGCGTAGGTGGCTCTAGTGAGTGTCTCCCTACCTTCAGAGCAGGGAAGGGCAAATCTCTGCTGTACTTTTGTGTTCCTAAGGGAACTATCACTACAGTGAGACAACAGTTACAGTTTCAGCATCTTAAAGTGTCCAACCTCAGTGTCCCAGATCAAAATGCATGACTTGCTTGTGCAGTGCTCCTCCAGCACCAACAAGGAGACACCCAGAGGGGACAGACACCCCTTATAAAGAGCCGTAATAACCTCTGTGGTCCCAGTTTCCTTTTCCACAGAAGAACATACAGCAATGCTGAGTAAATTTCCTTTGCTCTGGTCACTTGTCCCATTTTTGTCACCAGCCACCAGGCTGAAGTGGGTCGCGCACACTTTGTACGAAATGTGGTACTCACATCTCAGCACTGGTCTGCATCTAGGGAACTCCCAGTACTAACACTATAAGACTCCACTAACTCGTCGTTCAAAGATAGCTGAGGCAACAAGCAATGCATGTCACGTCTTATGTTACTCTCCCCACTTGGCTTAATGATTTAGGTTTATTTGTAACCAAAGTGTGATCCCTCTTATATGCACCTCATTTTAACATTTATTTTATTGGAGGAATCTGTAAAGGAAGAAAATTGCTGAGAACAAATTTCTGCCTTGGAGAATCGTAAAAAACTCACTTTCAAAGACGATGTCATAAATAAGTGTAATCAGTATTGCCTCAAGGGAAGAAATTGTTTAACAGCCAAACTGCCTCTAAGCAAGATGAAAGCAACATAAATGTGGCAGGGTAAAGAAAACACTCTGTTAAGATGTGCTTGAAGGCACCAATCACAGAAATCCAAGAGATAACTGAATACTAACAGCATCCCATAAAAAGATGATTAAGAAAGACTAAAAAGCTTGTCACAAAAGTATCATTTAAAAATTGATTTAAGTGCAAAAGATGATCTCAGTGACTTACGAACTACTTCAAACAACAGAGAAAAAGCCAACAAGCTGCTGTAGTGGGGAAGGTCCAAAACTGCACAAAAATTACATTATTTAAACCAGCTAAATATATTCCTCTCACAGTTCTAAGAGATTCAGTCAAACCTCTCCCACCATCACAGTACAGGTGTTTTAATGCCATTACCTAGAATCCTCTCATGTTTGACTCTACTGAAAAAAAAGCACTAGCAGTTTGGGTTTATATCTTGAAAACTTACAATCCATGTAATTAAGAAAATAACAAAATCCAAAGGGCAAATTTGCCACATTCGCAGAGGCTTAATGAGATTACATACTGTATAATAGTTTAACAAGTACAAAGACCGTACTGTTTGAAGGGATGTAGTAGAAAGTAACTTCTACCATATTGGTTTTGCTTTACAGAAAGCAAATTTGCCTAAAAGCGGTGCTTAAGTGCATAATTGAGACATAGTTATTTGTATTTAAATAGAAGCAGCTTGCTTATTAATAAGCCACTTCTTTCTCTCTGATTCACACAGGGCTACCCTGATCTGACATTCGTAATATTGCAGAACCTTCCTATTATTAGGAGTCTCTTATCTGTTCCCCCCCCTTCCCCCCCTCCCCAAGTATCATACCCTCAGAGCCACAGGAGCTGCATTGTAACTGCAGCAGGGATGTTGGAAGAGTGCTTCTGTTGACCAGGCTTGTGCTGACAACAAGATGACCCGGGCATAGGGAGGTTCTCCTTTTGCTTCCACTTGCATCCCCTGCAGGGAGGTTCCCAGTGTCTGTAGTTCCCAATGTGCACGCAGTAGTGCAGTCGGGAGCAGCCTTTCCGGCTGCCGGGCACTTTTGGGTTAGTGTTTGGATGGGGTTGCAGTATTTTTGTCTTGATCTGGCCCTGTATTTGAATAAAAGGCAAATTGTTCGAGAAGTGGAATTCCTACTAGAGAACTGTTTCTGATGAAAGATGAAAACATTGCATACTTTGAAGAAGTGATCTAAGCATAGGCTGTTAGAGTGATGTTAACATGAATTTGTGGGTGGGCAAAGAACTAGCTAAGAGGTGTGAATGGATATTATGCATTCTAAGAGACTATTAATTCTGAAACCTAAAGATAAAATTGGTGAAGTACTGAAAATGGAAATTATGTGAGAAGCATAAAATACATCAAATTTAACATTGAACAGAGAGAGAGCAGGACAGGTATTGTATTTATAAGTTCATATTTAATTCATGCTATTAATTAATTTTAAACTGTTCCTGAATTTCTAAAAGGGATGTTGAATTGGATACAGCAGTAGAAAGATGCATACTGCTACCAAGTCAGTCTTGCCTACCAGATGAGGTTAATGGAATCATGAAGGTCTAAGCTCAAGTTTTCCTTCTTGTTCTCCAGTTTGAGCTGGTCTTTTTTAAGTTAACGTAAAGTTGTTCATTAACTCTGTGTCTTTTTTTTTTTTACAGAAACTCACTTTATGGATTTCTGCCCCACTTACTCAGGAACTCAACATTATGATCTACTAGAATGGTCAGAAAACACTGACATAATTTAGCATCCTTGGTCCTCGGATATTGATCTTACTTTGATTTTAATGTAGAAAAACACTTGGCCGTTAAAACATTGCTTATGTACCTGATGACTGGTGTTTTCCTATGTAGTATTTGTAACTCAGTATTCTTCAAATAAAAATTTCAATAGTAGTTAATGAGTATTGCCATAAACTGACGTGTGTTCAAAATAGCATGGAAGAAATCATCCTGTAAGTTCTGTCTCACCTCAGATGGAGGTAATATTTGGAATTGTTCTTGCTGGGACCATATTCTGGACAGCATACACTGGGTTTTTTCAAACCTGTGGCGGCAAAAAAAAAAAAAAAAAAAGGAGCAGCTGGATTGTCAGCTTAACTCACATAGCTCTGTTCTGGAGGAGGCAATGTAATTTGTCAAGAGAATGCATGGAAAACACAGCTAATCAAAGGCTGGGGATACCTAGATCTTTGTACTTCAGCCATTTCTGGCTGCAGAGTGACCTCCCAAGACCACAAGAAGCTTCAGCTTGTGGAAATGGCTCTAAGGAGTGACTGTTATTGTAATAATATAATACATAATCAGCTGTTAATACAACGCATGGTGCATATCATATATAATAAATATTAATATACTATTATATTAAATATTATAGAAGAGCTGGTATAATCAGCCAATAGTCCCAGACTACAAAATCTACAACTGTAGTCATCACGCGCTCTTTTCTGTGTTCCTGAACTGTAATAAACACAGCCCGGGAATGTCTTGGGATCCAGCGATCATAAAGAGAATTTGTTGAAAACTTGGGGGATTTCTTTCAGGAATTTCACTCTCTCTGGAGACTGTTCCCAATGTTAGAGTAGCTCTTAATGAGGCGAATGGTTGGTGACCTTAAATGTACACCGTGACTTCTGACAGGAGGGATCCACATCACGGCAGGGGCAGAGCTTCACAAATTCAGCTGTTCCCAAACTTTTAACTCTAAGCTAAAAAGCTCTTTTTACTTTTGCTGACATTTATACACAAGAAAGCTGAGTCACAGTCTGCAACCATAAGAGCTTCAATAGTAAACAAATACTCCAGTAAGGAGGTTGGGAAGGAACTGGGCTCCAGTTTTGGCTGCTAGCACCGTCTCTCCTTTCCCCAGCAGCGAAGGTCCCCCAGAACATTGCAGGCACAGGGTTAAGCTTCATCTCAAGCTCCTTAAGGTGCTCCTGACTCTTCCTGTTCCTGTCCCCCACAAGAACAAAACTGTACAGAAAACCTTTCTTGTGGCAGAAATGCCATGCCAGTTCCCAGCAGATTAATTCTGCTTCCAAAACTCTGCAGGAAAAGGTCTCAGCCACAAGACTGTGGACACTCTTGTGAAAAGCTCCCCAACACCACTTGATCGTGGGACACTGCTCCTGATGTACAGACACGAGTGCAAGTGCAGCATGTTTTAACAAGAATGTCTTATTTTCACAATGATACGTTCTAGACCACTCAATGATAAGGATTCCATCTAGGTGTTTTTACATGATCGCATTTCTTCTGAATTAGCCGGGGCACACAACACAGCAGTATAAACTTTTCCACCTTATGTCAGCTGCGGGAAGACACTCGCAGTTCTGGCTGCTTGCTGAAGGCTGCTCTCTCAACGCGAGCTGAGTCTTGTGGAGAAACTTAAAGACCTGGGTCTCTCCAGAGCCTTTGCTGGCTGCAGCATGGTCTGCTGTGAAATATGTCTGCTCTGCACGGTGTGGAGAAAACAACTTGCTCAGCAGCTCTTTTGTGGGAAGAAGCTGGAGAAGATACTACAAAAAGGTGCAGCTGAAGATGGTGAGAAAGGGCTGAGGAAGGGCAGAATATGGGCAGTGGGGCGAAAGCTGATCCAAGGCGATGGATGAGACAACCACATTCCTTGCCTAAGAATACAGCACATAACTAGACTCCTTGATGAAATAAACGCTTAAAAATATGCCCGTCTGAGTCTGTGGACTGGGCAGACTAAGGACCTTGTGCAAAGAAAAGACGTCAGCATGGTTTGTGAGAGCTGTGTGTGTTTGGGAGAGAGGAAAGCAGGAGAACCTCTGTCAGAGCAGACATCAGAGGCAGGCAGCCAGAAAGAGCAGTACTTGTTGCATAAATCTGAGGAACAGCAGAGACCCGGCAGACACATCTGTACTGTGTGTCACAGCTCCGCACCAGAGAGCTCAGAGTGGGGCCAAACCGGCCACAGGCTCCAGCTGGCACGGGAGATGCTGACTCAGTTGCCCCTGGCCGCTCACACTGTCTCAGGGCTTGGCCACCCTGCCAGCGGTCCTCTCGTGCTGCCTGTGGGAGCCTCGTGGCTGCTCACCCCGTGCGTGTTGCAGACAGAACCAGACATTACCAGAGAAAGCTGCTGGATGGCTTGACAACGTGGGACGGATGGGGACAACTAAAGCAGACCACTCCTGTGCAGCATCCAACCTCTCCCGTGTGGTCTTTGCAAAGATGGCGTCAAAGAGGTAACTGCTCTCAGTTTTCCCCCTAAAGCGAGGATGTTAGCTCCTCACCGCGGCAAAAGAGCAAAGAGAGAGAGAAATCTGAGCACTGGGTCAGGGTAAGTAGATTTGTAAACACCCTGGCTGGGAGGGAGGGGATGGGATGGTTTGGATTGTTTGGGGGGAGGGCTGGATTTTTTTGGTGCAGGGGGTTTGTCTCTAATCTGCCTTTCACTGTGGGTAAAAGTGGGAGTGGGAGATGAGAGGGGAGAGGGTAAACTTGCTGACAAAAGGTGAAAGAGGAGACTGGTATGGAAGCTGGAGCACGGATGTGGCTGGAGAACAGGGGGCATGTCACCTCCATAAAGAGCCCTTGGCTTGGATAACCGTGTGGAGCCAGCCAGTGCTCACTGGTTTTCTGTGAAATCGGTGACTAACCTAGCAATTTCATATATATTTTAATAAAATAAGAGCAGAAAAATACACTCCTACTGGCATCAATATGCCGTTCAGGCTTGTATTACAACCTGGATTTTATTCCTTTCTTGTTATCTTGCTCCTCGTAGCTTCAGTGAACACAATAGGAAATAGCTAGTTGGTAATACATCCGCCTTGGGCTCTGATTTCACGTGTTTATTTCGTAAAAGTAAGCAAGAGAGGTCTTGGTCGGCATTTGTATTAGGGACATCAAAGAAAAATGGAGTTTGTGTGTGTGTATCTGGCTGTTTATCTTCTCCGAGCATGGAGCTGCAGGTGTAATTTTAGGTCTTTTACACTTTTTTGAAGTTCTGCTTTCACTGCTTGTTCGTTCCCATCCCAACTCTTTCTTTCTTTTTTGTTGTTTTTGAGAAAAGGATAAAGACTTCAACAAAAAATACAGAACGTGTTACAAGTGATACAAGAATCTACAGCCAAATATTTTACTGTCATTTAAGATTAGATTAGATTAAACATGAACTTTCCCAAGTGTTGGCACGGATTAAATTTATTATAGATACAGATCTTCAGTGGAGAGAGAACTTCTCAGGTTGGGATTTAAAAGCGTCTGTAGTCAGCTGCTTTCTCCAACCTGCCTTTGTTAGCCAAAAAACCCACCAGCTGAGTCCCACAGAACCTGAAGGAGTTGAAATGTAAAGGGAAAAATCTTACTTTGCATTTCAAAACCCTGTTAATTCTAGGCTCCTGCCTTACAGAGCCATAAAGGGAACACAGAAAATCACCAGCTAATGTCCACTGACCACCAAGAATATGCCATTAGGCTTCATTTCTGCAGAGAAAGAAAAAGTAAATATTCTCCGTGCTACTCCCTGTACACTTGGATTTTTTTCCACCTAAAATGGGTGATTTTAGGTTTAGTCTCAAAGTATCCTGCTGCCCATTCTTGCGAAAGGTTTATGCTGATTTTGTGTAACGTGGAAAGATGGTGATAGCCCAAATCAGTTACACTGAGGTAAGTAGCACAAATTAAATGAAGGGGACATGTACAGAAGGCTCTGCTATGCTCAGTAAGCTGGACACAAACAACAAATTTTGATATGGCGAAATGTAGTAGTGTGTCTTGGAACAAAGAATGGAGAAAAGAAGGACCCTGATAGAGCAAAGAGACACTGGAGGAAACTCGGGGCCCTGTTGGACGACCACCTGAGCATGAGTTCCCAATGAAAGCTTTAATCAAAAAGGAGGTAGAGCAACCTCAGATATAAATACAAGTAAAGGCAGAGATGTTATAATTCAGCTGTTTGTTATACTGGTACCTTCTTGCTGGAACACTTTGTCCCATTCTGGTGTCAGAAATCTATGAAATATACTGAAAAAATAAGCTTGCTTCAAAGAAAACCCACAAAAATGTCTGAAGGACTGGAGAAACGCATCTTCCAGTGAGACCACCAAGGAGCTCAAGCTGTCTTTAACAGACAAGAGAAGGCTCAGTGTCATGACAGTCTCAGTGTAACTATAGGGGCAGAAATACAGTGGCAGAAGCTCTTTAAACTTGCAAAGGTAAGATTCAGTGTCTGTTAATGAAACTAGACAAATTCAAAGGCTGATATTTTAACTGTCAGAACAGCTTGTCAAGAGCTGTGGTGAATTCTCCTGTAGTAGAAATTTTTAAATGAGATGTGAATGCTTTTCCGAAAGAAATGCTCTTGCTCAATAATTCAGGAGTTTTTTGGAACTAGCCTGTGTCATACCAACTGATCACAGCAGTCCCTCTTGGGTTTGCAATTATGAATAACGAAAGGGGTGTTTTTGCAACACATATTTAGATTTCTGTGATAAGTCAGCACTTTTGGAGGTCTCCCCATAGTTACAAAGATCATAAAATGTCATTGACATAATTGGCTTCTTGGTAAGTTTTGATATGTAATATATTTTGAATGTTTAACTTCTTGTGAAGGTTCTGGTAATTACTTTTTCCTGTCATCAGGTGTAACGGGAATCTCCTCAAAAGTTAAAGCAACTTGTCATTCTCATGCAGGGACTATTTGCCACTCAGGTTGCCAATGTATCTGGAACAAAGAAGAAAAATATCACTGGGTCCACGATGAGTGTGAAGTAGAGAACAAGACAGCCCTACAGCAGAGCTGCTGCCTGGCCGAGTGGAGCAGCGACCCCTTTCCTGGCCCTCACCCCTTCCCAGGCGCAGGCTTGCAAACACCACACAGCTGCCGACGTGGCAGAGAAAGGTGAGTGTGATATCCAGGCACGCCAGTCACCTCTGTGGTTTGGGGTAATGTGACGGGGGCGGGGGGGGATATAGGAACAGTCAGACATCAGTGCTCAGCACCACGATGAAAGCAAGAATGCAACCTCCCTGGGATGCCCCCGAGCACGGGGTCCCGCCAGGATCCCTGCCCTGGGCTGTGAGGTGGCTCCGTGGCTTCCCTGCTCCCAGATCTGTGGGTACAGGTGGCTGCAGCCCTGGCAGCGGCACGGAGAGACCTGGGCTGGGAGACCTCTCACTGTGCTCACTGCAAATGTACAAAGCGCAAATGCTGCCGTGGAGGATTATGAAATGAAGGCAAGGTGGGCACCTTGGGCTCAGAGAGAAGGAGACTCCCAGGGCTTTCTCATGCAGGGAGCATTTCCATCACAAGGGGGAAATAGAGCTGCCAGAGGATGTGCAGACAAAATTGGGGTCTCTCTCAGGGGACTAAAAAACTATAGGGATTAAAACTAGCACAGATGCAGAACGCTGCCTATATAAGCCCTAGTAATGCTCCCAGGTCATGCCCCATGGTGGCAGGCACTGCCCCATGACCACTGAAGAGCTATCCTATAAGCACCTCACAGAAAAAAAAAACAAACAAACAAGTAGCAGAGTATTCTGGTGTCCTCTCCTGTTTGCAGTCACTCAATAAACTGAGCAAGTCCTGTGAACTTTGGGGAGACACCACCATTCCAAATAGCAAGGCTGGAGGTCCCCAGATACTCCTGTGCACTGTCCTGGCTGCTGCACTTGGGGCGTGGTGAAAGTCACAAAGGAGGGGAGGAAAGTGTCCTTCCCTGAGAGCAACACGGTCAGCTGGAGAAGCCGTGAGAGTGCAGAGATGGGGAGAAGGGCATGGGTAGCAGGAGCAGAGCCTGGGAGCTATTCTGAGCAGTTCAAGGTCTGAGACAGATGGGGAGGCTTTTTCTAGTGACCCAGAGAGGATTGTGCAGACCTTGTAGGAACTAGACAGTCTCTAAAGATTGTTTCAGAGTTGCATCACAGAGAAAGAACCCAAGTGGAAACGATCCTAAAGAGTTGTAGGTGATTCTTCTTGGTTCGTTGAACTTTGCTCAAGAGATTGCTGGAGTTGTAGCTTGAACTCAAATATAATGGAGCTTCAGGGATTTACCAAAACCATTTTGGGATGCTGTTTACAAAGAAAAGGTATGGTAGATCCATTGGCCCAGAGCAACAGTTTCCTGCTGAGGAAGTTTTCTGCTCTATCCACTCCTCCTTGGTTCATACTGCTTCACCTGTGCCTCCTGAGCACTTGTGAGCAGCCCTACCTCCAATTCTGGTATGTGACCAGAGTTTAGCACTTGTGGGATACAATAAAATCTTCTCATTACCTTGCTATAGCTCAGGAGGACTACTCTGCTTCCTCCACCTTTTCACTCCCTATCCCCCATATAAACACACATATGTAGGGGGGATAATGGAGATGTGCAGAAATTAAACGTGCTGCCGACCTCGTACAAACTCCTGCAGACGCAGGGATTATTTGATACATGAAGGATCTCACTCTTAGATGGAAAAGCGCTGTGAAATACAACCTAATTCTCATTTGTGTTATACCTACTGATGAAACAAGGATTGGAAAGCACTGCAGAGCTGGGTGTTCTGGGATACTGCTGAAACTCACACCTGGAAGGTTGCTCACATCAGGAAGGCTGCTCAATATTTTACCCCTTCTCTTCTTTGGCCCTACTTTTAGTCCTGGTGTCCCTCCAGACAGAGCTCCTAGTTGACTTTTCAACTTCAGGAGTGATTAGACTACATGTCTGCCAAGTGAGACATTTACTTAACAGGACATCTGTGATCTCTGAATAACCAATACCAAAACTGTCACGAGAAATGTCCTCTCAGTTGCGAGCTGCCTTCTCCAGATCCTGTCTTCATCCATAGGTGATGGTGGATGATGAAGTTCCTCTCCTCAGTCAGTCCTGCCATGGTTTCCCGCTGTAGATGTTGGTTCTGATGCCTTCTCCAAGCAGTAATAACATCATTTGGGGATATTTTCCCTCTATAACATATCACAGATTTGTAATACTTGTCTGGTAGACCGTGATGCCATGATAGATTTCCAATCACCCATAAAAGGCCTCTAAAATTCTAGTTTAAAAATCAACTTTTAAACCCAGATAAAATATAGAAATTTCAATAGAAATTCAGAGGAAGCAAAAAGGAAAGCAACACAGTTCTCTGTTCTTTGAAAGGGTGTTGATCATTTTTTTTCACCACCTGATTATGCTTTCCGGAGAATGAATTTGAGAAAGCTGAGATAAAAAGCATGGCAATTACTGGATCTATATATATGCATATGTACATATATATAAAACTTTACACAATAATTTTGAAGATACAAGCAATGTTCCTCTCGTTTTCCTTCCATGGGCAAAGTCTGAAGGGAAAACTGTTATGAGCCATTGCCAAGTTGGTAAAAACAAAAGAACACTTCTTTAATACTGTTGTGGGTTTAGATCAAACAGCTGGAGGTACTGTACTTTATGGCAGAGAGGAAACAAATTTTTTAGTAATACATAAAAGAAAATAATATAGTGCACAAACTACACAGTGTTTCATTATTTCTTAATCTGTTTCATGTGATCATAGAGGTTTAGAGGCTAGAAAAGGAGAAGGCGTTTGAGAAACTCCAACTTACAGTGTCTGGAATTAACATGTAGCTGAAAAGCAATGGAAGAAAAACATCTTGGGAAATGCCAAGAGTCCGTTTGCCTATCTGAAACAGATACTTCCTGGTTTTCAGCATCTAAGGGGAGTTTCAAACCATGAAGCAACTATTTGAAGATGACTGTTAAGTCTTCAAGAGCTTTTTTTATATGCGGATGGACCTTCTTTTGTGTACACTTACCAGACAATTGTATTTTTGTATTATAAATTTATTATATACTTCTTTGTGTATTATACTTCTCTGTGTATTATATACTTCTTTTTTACTTAGTGAATCACCTGCAGCTACACATTTGAGCCGTGTTTTGAAAAAGTAGCTATTTATATATTCATAAAATATACTTGCACATTAAATGTTCATGTCAAGCTGGCAATAAAAATAGAGTAACAGGATGTTTTATTTAGGATTTAAAAGGAGATTACGAAACCGCTGTTATATAAAATATTTGCATACATTCTTAATTTCAAATTGTCTGAGGGCTAAATTTAATATTTTGGGTGATGCACAGAATTCCTACTGAATTTCTTGCAAGTGATGTGCAAGATAAAGTTGCCCCTGCATTAGCATTTTAGTTCAGACAAGGAGCAAGCTTTTGACCTGAACCTTCTGACTGTCTCCATTTACTGCGCTTGGGTCTGGGAGCATGGGAAGTGAATTTCTTTCACGAGCTAAACTAGAGTAGGTTCTCCAGGGCAGCATGCAATGCACTCCAGCCATCAAGGAGCATTCAGGCTATATGGAAATAAATTGTCCATAAAGTGTAGGGTGTGGGTGTTGGCTCTTCAGCATCTAGTCTTTCACTTTGCAGTTCAGTCCTATTGCCCTGCGTTACTTTCTAGGGTACACATTGACTTCAAGGCCAAATTTAGCCCAGTAGTTGGGCTAAATAGCCTGAAAATTTTTTGAAGTTTCCCATAAAGATTGATAGAACTGGCAGGGGGACAGAAAGAAATCAGAAAAAAATATTTACAGGAAGTTTAGGCTTTTTGTTTCTGTCTGAGCTCATCCTTACCCATCAGAGAGGAGGGGTACGATGAACATGCTGTGCCCTTTCCCCCTCCAAAACCTCATTCGTAACAGGAATTTGAAAAGCTTTCAGACTAATTGCTGGAGTGACGCTGTGAACTCAGCAGTCCCAACAGAGTGTTAAAATATTCCTAGAGCTCCTCTTTCTGCTTTATTAGTTTAGCTTGCTACTGCTAATTTTTCTGGGACGGTGAATCAACTGTCATGATTCCTAATGTTACAGCTATAGTACTGTTATAGTGTTTTGTTTTGAAGTCCAAAGGTCAAATCAGCAATTACTGAAATACTGCTTTATGAAGGGCATCCTTTTAAACATGACTTCAATTTTTTTTTTAATGACACTCACAGGTTTCGCAAATATACTCTACTATAGGCATTACAGGTACTGGTGACAGTAGTCTTATTAACCTACTTCAGATATGCTTTAATAGCCTTTTGTTTTGCTGTGTTCAGCTTCTAAGCAGAGCAGTTTATCTCTCACTTATGTCTACTTTGCTGTTCTTCCTTTTACTGCTCCAGATCACACCCTTTAATTGTAAATCTTGTAAGGCAGGACAACTGTTGATTATTTGGCTCTGTGTTCTTAATAGAGCCGTTATTAAGCATAATAAGCTTATCTCCTGCTGAACCCTAAAAAGTGATAATTATCTTATTATAAGTAGATCTCAAAATCCACCCCTTCAAGCGCAAATGCTTTCTTCATGCTTTCTTCTTTTTCCACCTCTAGAAAATAGAAGATGCTAATTTAGAGACAGTATGAAATTAATCTTCCCTGTAGTTGTTACTATCACTGACATAATTACAATGAGTTTTATGTGTTAGTTCCTATGCAACCAATGCTTGCATATGTTTTACAAGTCAAACCTATTACAGTTCCTTTTCTTAATGCTATTTGTTTAGTACCATTTAGGACTAGAAATTGCTATGGGCTTATTAGTATGTGCTATGCTTCCTTTGGGCTTACTGAACACAGAGAATAAAAAAATACGGAGTGAAATTCCTCCTGCTTAAATGTAGGTCCCTGCAGCCTAGACTTGAAGATGAGTGGGGTGCCCCTCGACGTCGGTGCAGACAACGGCACCTCCACAGTGTCCCACCCGACTCTGAAGCAGCGTCCTACTTCTGGCTGCGTGAATCCCCCCCTGAATCCCATTGCTAGCGTTTACTAGGTCTCAATGATCACAACAGGAGCCTAGATACCTAGCCCCATGTACACACCTGCTCCATAGACATCTAACAGTAGGTGAGATGATTTCCATCCAAGGAGTTTCAACTCCTTCAAAATTGCAGCTAGATTGGAACCAAATCACCGGTCCCACTGTGATTTTTTTTTCCCTAGATGAATTCCTAACAGAGTGTAGGAGGGAGGGCTCCTTCTTCAGATGGTCCTTTTCTTCCTAGGCACTGATCCCTGGATGTTCCCAGGCGAGCCAGCTTCGCATAGCAGGTAAGTGGCCCATAGTCTTCCATATACTGTCCATCATGAAACGCATGGTGCTGCAGAAAAAGAATGTTAATTAAAACCCCGAAAAAGCAATCACAAGGATAAAGTAGTTTATGGTACTCGTACTATAAAGGTTTTGTCAACAGATAGGAAGGGAGACAATGATTGTGAGGAGCAGAAGGGGTGAGAGTGGGTTTATGACAAAGGAGAAAGGGGCTATGGTTTTCCTGTTAGAGCTGTCGAGAGTAACACAGCTGGTTGCGCAGCAGTAGTTTTATATCTTTTCCTCTCTTTCCCATTCAACTCGTGGTTCTGCTTCCAGCCTTGCCTGGTTTGGGGAACCTAGCACGTAATGCATTACAGTCATTTTAGACTCATCTCTGTTTTCTTAAGTTCCTTTGAAAAGGAAAATTGATCTGAAGAAGTGAAGAGCAAGGCTAATGCTTTAAGCATTAAATTTGGTAGAAATTTGCAGCTTGTATGTATAACAGCAATGACCGTCTAACTGGTTCAGTTCAGCTAAGTCATCTATAAGACCACTGCAGGGTACCAACTAAAGGTTAGCCCTAATGTTTTGTAGGATAACCCGTTCCTTTATCTTACTCTGACAAACAGACAAAAATAGGCAAGTGATTGGTCTTACTGATGTTGCCTAATAAGTTTGCTTTTTCCCTGTTGCTTCAGTACTGCAGTGAATCCTACAAATAGGAAAACTTGGATGCTTTAACTATTTAATTGAAGCTGTAGGAAAACCAAGGAACACGGAATATTTATTGCAGAGATACACTCCATATGAAAAAAAACCCACCACAATCTGAAGCATTATTTTACAAGGATATTTTTGCTGATTGTTGTGTTAAATACAAGTACAGGGACACATTATCTGCTGGGATTTTTTTCTGCTTGGGTAAGCCGGAGCTCTGGAGAGACTAGTGGACCTGGCTGTTGTGCAGGACGCATCTGCTCTGGGAACCTCTAGGACAGCGGGAGCTGCTGACTACAACAGATGACATGTCAGGCCTTAACAGACTTAAATTTCATAGGTATTTTGTAATACTGACAGCATTTCTGTTAAAATCCGCGAAGGTAAAAGGATGGGAAAAGCCTGGGCAATCCTACAAAATTAACGGTACATAATTGCTGGAGCAGGAAGAGTTGGCAAAGAAACCCCAAGGAGAGAGTGACTGAAGCGATCTTTAAGAGAGAGTATTTGGGGACTTGCCTTTCTGTGGCGATGACTTTACCGCATTCCTGTGCATCGCCGAACCTTCCCAAAGAGCTGAAGCACTGCAGGCACTGCTATGTGAAACAATCCAGCAAAACACCGGAGCAGCCTGCAGCTGAGAGAGCCGAGCAGCCACGCTGCCTGCTAGTGACACCGCCGAGCAGCTCGCAGACAGCAAACACAGCTGATGGGGACAACTGGCAGAGAGCACAGCTGGCAGAAGCAGCTACGAGCCAGTCCAGCGGCGAGGGGGTGGCGAGCAGCCGGGTGGAGTTGCTAAGTTCAGCTTAGACCACGGGGTCCTTTCTGGCTTCTCCGTACGGGTGCAGAGTGGTGACGCGTTGAGCTGACACAGCACCAGTCAAGCTCTGTCTTTTGGGACAACAGTTTGACCCCTAATCAGGTGGATTATAAGCTGAAAAGTGGGGGATGATTACAGGAGGAGGGTTGTGGCTGATATTTTCTTTGCTCTCTGGGGCGCACCAGGTCGGGACTGCAGCCAGTATGTTCTGAGGGACAGAAGTTTTGTTTGCTGTAAATTTTCTCACCCAACCCCATATAAGCTTCTCTTATTTAAACTCACGTGTGCAAAATATTGTTTGGTGCAAAATATTGTTTGTCAGTGGGGAAAAATGTTCCTGTCTTAGGTGCATTAATTTAATTCCCATGAGTTTCAGGCTGACGCTCAGGCTCCTGTTCTGTATTTCCTAAGGCCCCTTGGAAACATCATCCGCTGCTGATCCACATCCGCTGCTGATCCACATCCGTGGTCAGTCTGTGTTTGGGGAAAGGGGTACAACTCACCTTCTCCTGTTCTACAGCACTATAAACTCTTCAGAGCTGTTATCCATCTCGTCTCCAATTCTGTGTTGGACATGCTGCTCTCTAAAGCAGAGCTCTACATATTACGTGTGTGATCTATATTTTTGCATTTTATAGGCGTGTGTTTGCATTGAACTACATTGCACCATTATTCCAGGGAACCCAGTTTACCATGAAATTCCAATCACTTGATAGAACTACTTTTTTTCCT
Source organism: Vanellus vanellus (assembly GCF_965231255.1). Classification (NCBI taxonomy): domain Eukaryota; kingdom Metazoa; phylum Chordata; class Aves; order Charadriiformes; family Charadriidae; genus Vanellus; species Vanellus vanellus. The sequence continues at coordinate 17,212,317 of NC_138905.1, forward strand.
TGTTAATGGTCTCCATTATGATTTATCTGTGAAGTTTCCCAGTAAATGATAAATGCGTTGAATAGAACTGATCCTGCAACACACCATTATAAATGCTCTCTAGAATTACTTTCTGAGTCACAATCTTTTTAGCATGTGGTACATTCATTTTGTATAGTGCTAATTTTTAATCAACACATCATTTGGTGAGAAATTATGTCAAATCTTTTAGTAAAATCTAGATGTATTACATTGCATTGTCTCCATTCACTGATTTTATCAATAGAAGTAATTATCTGGCATTATCTGTTTTCTGTGTGCTCTCTGTTGCCCATCGTCTGCAGTTATCTTTAAAATCCACATGTTGAACCTTAGCCTAATTTAATCTCTTTGAGGCAGGGACCATTCCAGTGTTAAGACAGCGCAGAGCACAAAGGGAATTCAGAGAACTACTAATAATAACCGTATGCCCGCTATTCTTCAGCTCTCTGCTGTGATCTAGTTGTTTCACATTTATTGCATTACTTTAGTCAGGACAGGATTTGAAGAATTACCAAGTCCAGAAAGGGACTTTGGTACCTATAAGTTACATCTTGAAGTGTCCATATTATAGGATTCTTCCTCTAAGAAGAATTTTAAAGCCTGTGTTAGAAGTCCACACTTCTTAAATGGAGCATGTATACAGAGAGACACCTAGAAAAGACAGCTATTTAGAATTAGCCTCTAAGAAAGACGGAAAACAAGGCTGTGTTTGAGATCCCACCACCCTCTGTGACAGACAAATTTTGCTGCGTGTCAGCTCACTATCCCAGAATATTTATTCTTTTAGAAACAGAGTAAGATTCACTCTTCCTATGAACCATGAAGAGCATCCCTCTCTCCTGTCTTCTGCGTATAGGTGTGGTGATCTGAGCAGTGAGACAGATCCCTCTTCTTCTGGAGTCTGGAATTTTAAGTCCATGTCTTGTGTCACAGGACTGTGTTGCAACATCAAGCTGCCTCGAAAAAGGCAAGCGGTGGCTGTGTGCTGAGGCTGTTCTGTTGGGAAAAGGAATGTCGGACTCTCAGAGAAGGGCTCTTTGCAGAGGGTCAGGTTGACTCCCCAGGAGGAAGTGTTACTCTAAAAAGTAATGGCCAAGATACGGATATGAAAGAAGGATCTCACGTAGCCCCGCAGCCCAGTACTGCTACTGCTAGGGACGGGCCCCGGTTTTGCACTAACTGCAATGGCTCAGGACTCGTCACATTTGATCTAAATTTGTCTTTACCTACATGGTGCTTTGTTTAGGTTTGCTTAGCTGCAACTGCAGTTTTTCTAATGACCAACTGTCTACCACCTGGTATCAAACCACAATTTTTCTACAGATAGTAGCAAGTAGTTATTCTGTGTAGAATGACCTATTTGTGACCCTTGCAGGACGGTGTAGTGCAGAGGAGCGTTGGCGTGGTGTGACAGCAGAGGCCTCGCAAGTGAGGACACAGGATGCAGGGTGGAGGAGCCAGAGCAGAGGCTGAAAAGAGGGGGCTCGGGATGCCACTGGGGACCCAATGCTGTGAAGAGGTCACCAGCGGTTGGTAAAGAAGTGCAGGCTGGGAGCTGGGCAAAACCAAAAGAGCTGAAAGAGCTAGTCTCAAGCAGATGTAAAACACTCTATATACAGTAAATTTGGATGTAAAATGGAGTTGGAGACCAATGAAGCAAGAGCAAGATGTAACAGTGTGTTGGGAAAATAGCCCCAGGCGGGGGTCCTCAGAGTGGGGAGGAAGAAGCTGTCAACATCATTCTCCTCCTCCGTGCAAAGAACTGGAAGAAACTCCATCATGAATATCACACTTCTCCTGGCAAAGGGCATGGGATGTTGATGGCTTGCTGCAACCCCCATCTTCTTCTCTAGCAATACTGATGCCATCAAATACAGGACTAAAAATGGAAGTCTAAGGGACAACCCAACAGCAGAGGTAGATACTAGGTAGGTTTTGTACAGCATTTTAACTCTATTATTAATGTCATTCTGTATTAATCAGATAATTTGTGCTGTGGCAGGTAGTATTATTGTGACTAGATTAATCTTAATAACTGTCTGTTGTATTAAAATTAATCTTAAGATTTTCATTAGACTAACAATAAATTCTTGGCTTCCCATATGAGGTGCGTTTTCTTTCCTGCCAATAATAAGTTTTTGAGTCCAACACTGGGCTTAGTCCAACACTTGGTCTCACTTTCATGCAATAACCATGGTAAGGAGTAGTGGCAACATAAAGAATCACCACATCATAGTTTAATTCTATTGTTTTTTAACTTTATTTTTATCTAAGCAAATAATTTTGAAAATTAAAATGATTTTTTTTCCTGCAGTCATAGTTCTACTTATTTAGCTAAATAACTTCTGCAATCATAAACTCTGCAGTAAAAATGATTTTTCTAAAATAGAAGCTCTCCCTTTTTATTGCAATGCCTTTTTTACATATCCAATCTATTCCTCGACATGACAAACAGATCATGAAAGTATAACTTTCAGTCTGATTGTAAATAAAGTATACAGATTCCATTGTCATCATGAAAGAAAAAGGATTAAAGGAATGGGCCACAATTAGTTAAAATCTGAACAATTCCGCAGCTCTAAAATGAGGTATTTCTGTTTCAAAGGTCTCTCCCTTCAAAGGCAAACGAGTATTTAGAAATGTTTTAAACACCAAAAAAATGAGAGTTAAAGAAACCTGTATATCTTCATTTGTTTAGTAGAACTACTTTTATTATTCTTCATTTGCAGATGAATTTCCCAGAAAGCATACTGGGAAAAAAAGCCTTTGATGGATATGCAATATGTGTTAGTATTCACATTTCTCACCCTGTCTGTCTTCCTTTGCTACACAAGAAGAATCAATTTAATTAATAAGATTTAGATAGCAAATGTCTGTTAGAAGCTTATTTTGGAAAGCAACTATAAAAAGAATAGCATATTTTAAGAAAGCTTTTCAAAGAGAAACTAAAAGGGTAATATTAGAAATCCAGTTTCAGACAATATAAAGAATAGGGTAAGTGTCAAGTGCAAAGATTCACTGCATAGTGAAATATACATCTAAGTTTTGGAGAGTAATTCAAATAGATTTCTGTGCTGTATTTACTTTATAGGAAAACCATGGGCCATGGGGCAGACATAAGGCAACGGTGCGGAAGATGGTTATGGCTTGGCTTCTACAACTCTTTTAGTATACTAAGGTCACAGATGGGTTGGGAAGTTGCACCAAGGCCCATATTAAGACCAAAGCTACATTCCGCTTATGGTTTGGACTTCTGAATGAAATAAAAATTAAAGGTCTGGTTAAAAAGAACAAATTGAGCTAGTTTTTGTACCATGACTAATGTTTATTTCTTTACCGTACTATGTTGTGCTGCAAAAATCTACTATCGGAAACAAAAAAAGTGCAATCAGGTTTGAGAGAATAACCAATAAAGATTTTTATCACATTGATTTGCTGTGTTGAGAGAGGCTCCCATGCCACAGCTAGGGTTAGGGCTTCAGCATCTGTGGCACTGATCTGCTCTGCAGCCTGGAGGACAATGCCAACAGGACCCTCAGTGCAAATGAATGCAGAGCCCTGCACCTGGGATGGACGAGCCAGGCATGGGTACAGGATGGGGTCTGGGTGGCTGGGTAGCAGCTCTGCAGCAAAGGTCTCAGCAGACGACAAGCTGAACACAAGTGAGCAGGGCACCCTGGCAGCCATGAAGGTTAACAATACGCCGGGTGCAGGAGCGATAGCAGAGCCACCAGGCAATGGCAGTGTTTTTTTCCCCCAAGATCACATCTGGGTACGGCATCGGGACCTCTGCCATAAGACAGTCAAGCTGCAGAGACGCCAGACCAAGATCACTAAGATGATTATGGAGCTGATGATTAGAACATAACAAGCAAGAAGAACAGAAGGAGCTCTCCTTGTGTAGCCTGGACATGAGAAGGACGAGGAGGATTCTAACTGCTGTCTTTCACTACCTGAGTGGAGCTATCGGATAGCATGAGAGTTGCCTCTGAGGTGCACAGCAGAAAGGCCAAGAGGCAACAGTCACAAGCTGCAGCAGGGGAAATCCTAATTGGATACAGGACAAAATTTTACAAGTGGTTAAACACTGGAAAGGGTCACCTGGTGAGGCTGCACAACCTCTGCCTTTCAAACCTCAGCTGAACGAGGCCCTGAGCAACCTGACCTAGCTTTGAGGTTGGCCATGCTCAGAGCAGGAGGACTAGATGAAACGCGTAGGTCACTTCCGACCTCAGCGATCCTAATATTCTTTGATAAAAACAGCAGGTTTCCACATTTTGAACAATGTGAAATAGTGCTTTCCCTGCCAAGTTATCTACCATGCTGGGATGGCTTCATGATGCAAAGCTGTATTTAAGGTTCGTGTTAGATTCATAGTTGGACAGACATCTACAGCAATAAGTAAAATTAAAGTTACTGAGTTTAAAAAGTTGGATTAAACTAAGCTTTAGATAATAGAATAACTAATTTGCATTACTAAGATTCTCTACCTGGAAGGACTATTAAGGCAAGGCTCAATATAGATGTTAGAATGTTAGAATCATAGAGTAACTAGGTAAAACATGGTTTTAATTTGAAAAGGGGTGATAAAGCAGGTTATGAAGCGTGACTCCTAAAATTTCCTTGCCATACTGAGTTTCTGTGATGCGAGTGGCTTCTCAGCCAATGCTAAGCTGAGGCAAGGTTTGGTCTTGCAGAAGGTAAATTCAAGACTACTGATGGAGCTGAGAAAAGAACGCCAAGTTACAGTTCAACTATATCTGAGAGTGACCCTTTCTGATACACGGTTCATGATCCGGTTCTTGGGATCTAGGTGGCACCAAGGAGAATGCTTGTGTTGGGAGTCTGCTTCTACGAGATGCCAGGTAGCTGTGGAATTTAATTCTGTATTGAATTCATGGGCTGGTTCTTGGAATAAGGTATGCTGCAAGGCTCAAACTGGACAGAGGGTTGGGATTAGTACATCTTCAGCAATTATGTATAAGGAATTTATCCTTGTGTTAGGCACCCAAGCTTGTTCTTTATAAAGATTAATACTGAAGCATGTATAGTATTTTTCCAAAAGGCTTTTAAAAAGTAGAAACTTTTAAAAAGTGCAAACTTTTTAAGTGCCTTGTCCTTTTAAAGGGTTATTTATGTTTCTTGGGAAACACACAAACTGGACTAAATATATATTTTGTAATCAAACTACTTCTAAATTTACTATATAACTCCACATAGCTATGCTAATTATATCACTATGAAAAGATACACCAAAACTGTAATGACTAAGGACCTGAAGTTAATATTTGAAGTGTAATATTAATTTGTACTGAATTATCTGTTAAACTCAAAAGTTTTAATTAGTTCATTGTTAATTTCTGTTCTGTTGAGTTCCTATAAGAATGAATTTGGCCCAGGTTGTTTAATTTTCTGTAATGATTTAGATATCCAATATGTTTAAGAATCATTCTTTTCCTAATTTTTCTCTTAGTCATGCAAAGTAAGATTGATTTACCATTTTTAAAGCGACTGAACTAGCAAATTTATTTTTTTGTGTCTACTGTTAAATTCTAAATCAAATATGTAAATATGAAATGAGAAACGACTATTCAAATAAATTATCTTTTTTTATTTTATTTCAGGGAGCTTTCTGTTTACCTCTGAGGAAAATTCAGAATGCAATCCATGTGACTATTTTAAAATCTGCCATTTACTTTTGCTTTACATTTGTTTTTGCATTTTTCGGTGGTTTGTTTTGTTTTGTTTTGTTTTTTTTTCACAAAAAAATGAAGTGTTCATGAAGTTACTTTCTCAGCTTTGACAAACGCTGGTTGCACTGGCAGCTGGCCAGCATCTTTCTTTGCAGAATAACTTTAACACAACCATGCTATGGTTACCTAAATAGTAAGATAATTTTCATAGAATTCTTGCTACTTTGACTCTGGAATGTATGCTGCTGGTATCTGGCAATTGCCCCAAACTAATTAGTTCTTTATTTTTGAGTATGAATGTTTATTCCACAGTTGGATAAATACTGTATATGAAGTCACTTTAGGAAAAAAAATAATAATATCAGAATGCAAGACCTTTCTGAAAAGAAGAGGAAAGAAAAGATTCTCATTTATCGCAGATACAGAATTAGAAGTCCTGACAGCCATCAGCACGGTTCAGTCTATGGTACTGATACAGTTTAATCTTTCATATTCTATTAAGCAACAGAATCTAATTTACCTCCCATTTGAGAAATAGTGTGCAATTCTAAGTGGTATTTTAAAACTGAAAATAAGTAATGGGTCAGGTCTCATTTGAATAATTTGTGGATACGAATAAGCACACTGTAGAATGTGACATGTGAGAAAACAGAAATATCATACTTGTACTTTTCACATAGGCAAAGAAATAGTACAATAAATCCTCCAAACTCAGCAAATGTTAAGTGTGGGTTTACACCTCACTTCAGTCAGGCAAACCACTGCTGCCCAACACCACAGTTATGAATTCAGGCATACAGTTGAATGCATTCCTGCATTAGAGCCACAGTCGTTCTGGAAGATAGTCAAACTCATTACGTTATTTTGGCTACAAATTTTCAGCCTCATTAAAACCCTAATTGTTTGAATGTTGCCATGAAATGAGGAAAATCTGATGGACGGTGTTCCTGAAGGACAATCTGCGTGCTGTCAACTGTTTGTTTAAGGTGTTTTAATGTCATGGAAAATAACATAAAATCAAAATTCATGAATGATGGAATAAATTGTGATGGAAAATGAGGAAATATTTTAAAAAATTTACTTAGCCCATCTGAGGTCTTTTTCTGTTTCTACAAAAGGAAGAGAAGCAACTCTCTGAAATCCTCACTTATTTCTTCTCTATATATTTTAGTGGGTTGCTAAATGTCATTACTGTAAGTCACACTGCCTTTTTGATATTTCATTAATAACGCAAAATCAACCTATATCATAAATTAATGTTTGGTAACTGGGACTATAACTGTCATTATAAAATGCAATCAAAATAAATGCTGTAAAGTAGGAAAATTTAGTTCATACATATAAATGAGTCACGAGTGATTAAAATCAGCTTCTCAGAGAGTTAGTGTATTCATTTTGCAGCTCGCTTCTGGTAAACGGGCAGAAAATGAGGACTTTGCCCCGCAGTAACTGTAATTCTTCGAAACTTATTGTGTACAAGGGCCCCAGTTTTGTGGCAGAGGCCTCCCAGCTGTGTACGCGATGATAGCCACGCTCCCACCCCACTCCGAGGGGCCGAGCCGCCCCCACCACTGCCCAGCTCCTTCCCTGCCCAGAAGCCTGGTGTCTGCACACTGAGAGAAAACCATGGGCTCTGTAGAACCCGCCCATACCAAGTAACTCAGAAAACTGCATTTACTCTAAAGTGATAAACTTTGAGCACCTGAACAAAAAGACCTTACTGTTGGAGGTCTTTTCTGGAGATGAAAGCCAAAGTGATTGAACGGATTAAAGTCTGCTTTGCCAGACTGAGCATCTGACCTTAACGCTCCTAGCAAGGAATAATGATTGATAATTGTGGGAGTGGAGGTTTTTAATAGTATTCCCAGTATTTCAGTTACCGTTCCTTGAGACTTTGTAGGTTGAGAAATAAAATCAATTGCAGAAGCCAAATCAACATCATAGATGGTACTGATAGGGTCTGTGATCCACTCAGAAAGTCTTTCAGCTGGAAAACAGAGGATGTTTTATATCCTCTAATTATTTCCCAAATATTTCCAGATACAATTCCTTCTCTTCCCAGAATCCAGATAACAGGACCCCACCATGTGGGAGAGGCTTGCGCTTTTTGGTTCCACATCTAACCCTGGGTTATCAGATACAACCAAGAGCCTTAAGGAGCTGTGAAATTTTTCCTATATGAAAGTATAGTCACATTCCCTTTACACCCAAAGGGCATTTGTTGGTTTCTTCCACAAAACAAGTGGAATCTTGGGGAAAAAAGTGAATGAAGCAATTAACATAAAAATCAAATACAGCTTTCAAAATGAATTTGGTCCAGAGCTTCACTGTAAGCCTGACTGCATGAAAAATAGTACATGGGTGGGACCTGGCAACATGCTGGGATTTCATTTATCTTTGAAGGAATGCAAAAACACCCACCGCTTTTTTTCAAAATGATGAAGCAGTAGACATAGTACAGGCACATATGGTGACAGGTTTTTTAAAATTCCGCTGTCTTGTCTTACACTGAGAAATATGTGAAAGAATGTTAAAAAGCAATTGACAGAAAAGTTTGGGTTTGCTTCTTGTTGGCTATTGAGAATATACAGTGTTACCCTGACTCTGCTGGTATCCTTCTGGGAAGCTGAAATGATACGTGAACCCGATATATCATCCAGTTTATATATTTATGTGAGTTTGAGTGTGTGACTACTGACAGGCAGTGGGTCCAACTCTTACCCAGATTAGTCCAGTTTATCACCCTCACCATGTACACATTTCTCCGAATAGTTACAGGTAGGTAATAGATGAGCAGTTGGTGCTCCCTGATGAAATCTGTGGTGGAGTCTACAATCAAAGATTAAATCTGTGGCTATTTTGGCAGAGATACTGATTTCTTCTATGCTGTAAATAGTGTGAGCTGAAGTCTCCTCTATGGTATTAGGAAATAAATCACGTGCATAAGTAATTGTTATGGTTTGAGAAACCCATAACAATTTATTGTCATTTAGACAATCATTCTATCACCTGATGGCCCTTCCCCACATGGGAAAGGGAATCGGGAAAAACAAGGAAAGACAGGGGTTGAAATATAAACAGATTTAATAGAATAAGATTAGATAATTAACATTACTAGCACTAAAGAACCCATATTGATCCCGATACTAATACAAAATACACAAAGATTATACTCAGCCCATTCTATCCGTAGGAAGGCATGCACTCCCAGCAGTGGACAGCAAATGTTGGACACTGTGAGCACTACAGCTTGGGGAGGAAGGGAAAAGCTCAGGCGTCCAGCACCAGGGCAAGAAGTTCCGAGGATGTCAACCATCAAGGGAGAGAGAGAATTTAGCAGCAAACTTTCTAATTTATATTGAATGTGATGTTCATGGTGTGAAATAATCCTGTTGGCCAGCTTGGCTCAAGTGCCTGGGTCTCGCTCCTCCTCATCCCTGCACCTGGCAAGCTTGGAAACACTGAGACCTTGAAACCCACATACCATAGCTGGCTATAAAGTAAATATTTTCACAAATTCAGACACTAGAGTCTTCTAAAAGTGCAGTCTTCTCAAGTATTAGAAGAGAAATTAGTCCTGTGTTGCTCAAACCAGGACAGTAATGAAAGGCACAACCTGACTGATGGAGAAGGATGGTTCAAACGTAGCAGTTTGGGTATTGCTGCTCTTGGGTTCAGAATTGCTGCAATGAATTTTTTTTTGCTGAAAGAACTGAATTGGACTTCAGTTGCAATGAAGAAAATAACCGGAGAACATACCTATTCACTGTAGAGGCTGTGTGCTAATTTCTTGTGAATTAGCTAATTCCCAAAGCAGGTTTTACATATGAAGACTTTGCCTCCAAAGATGTGTTCTAATGGTGGCAGTGATTTTACGAACACCCTGGAAGCAGGCTGAGGGAAAAGATGTGGGTAGAGATTAAGCAGAGAAAGAAACTGTGAAGTATATTATTGCTAAAAGATTTGTAATATTCACATATTTTCTGCAAATCAGCTGATACTTCTTAGAAAAATGAAAGGCCTAGAGGTGAGTGGGCAGGGCAGGGAAGAATAGAAAAAATTAATTCCAATCTTCAAGGGTAGTCCAAGAACATGGGAAGGGACTGAAGAGGAAGAAGTAGGTTTCCTCTTCTGGAATAAAGACACTTAAGTGCTGAACTGATCTTGTGATGAACATGTTGAGGTTTCATTTTGGGGCTGTCTGATATTATGTTCATTGAAAGGAAAATCCTTGATTGTTATTTAAACTTCTCAAGAGAAATTGTATGCAGCCAATTTTTTTGTTACCATCCTTGCTGGCATACTAAACACTCTTACTTTAGCAGCACCTGAAATTGCTGCCATGAGCTAGCCATGAGTTGTCTTTCTAGAAAAATGGCTTTCAATGCATCCTTACATTTTTCTGTCAACCTGTCCAGAAATGAAATCAGTCTGGCCTATGGCATAGTTGCAGGTGTATGAATAATATTTCTTCATTCAAAAAGACCTAATCATTTTGATTCCTTGTCCTTTAAAATGAAATCTGAACTGTAATCTCACTTTGTTGACTGTTAAAAAATAGTACTAAAAATACTCCCAAATCACATGTTTAGAAATTGAGATCCATGCTACATGCTTCCCTATGAGTTGAGAGCCAGAAAAAGTGCTCAGTAGATCTAAACTTCCTCTGTCCATAGATGTAGAGACCTTACTATGCAGCACTAAGTATAAGACGTGAAATGTATTCTGTGACACCTCCTGGATGACTCCGAGAGCACTTCAGGGATGTTCAGCATCTTGAAGAGCTCTTGAACAAACTGAAAACTGTGACAGGAACTAATGCTACCACTACTTAACCTGGAACGGCCATGCTGATCCTATGGAAGAATGCTTTCCTTTGGATGTGGAAGGAAGGAGCCTTACGGTTGCACTCCTGCTGATCTGTCTCTTATGTTCTGGATCAAACTGGAAGAAAGCTTGAGATAACACAGGAAACTTTATTAAGTGCTACAGATGCTTTGGTAGATAACATAGCCAGTTCTAGTGTAGATAATGGAATGAGAGGAGAATGCTTGTTGGATAGTTATCCTTTGTCTCTTTGGAGAGGGGAAGTGGTATTTAGACTTCATGATTTTATTCTGCATGGAATCAGTAGAGAGGTATATGAACAAATGCGTTACTAACTTTGTCATGGTAGAGAAATGGTGAAATCATTAGCCGTCTCTGCACTGATGACTCACTACCTTCCTCATGCTTATGCCATGGTGACAAGGTGCTCTTTTCTCCTGCAGACATCAGGGGTATATTTCAAAGGCTTTGAAACATAGGCCTAGATACTTTTTACTGAAGAATGTATTCTCCTTGACACCTGTGAGACTGCAGACATAAGCCCTTGAAAAACTAGTATTTAAAGTGAAAACCTTGAAGGAGTGGAGATTTCTTCTTTATGTCTAACCTCTGAGTCAGACACCTCCTTTAGACTTTACCATCACAAAAACAGCTTCATCAGTATTTGTGTGTTTTGAAAGTGGATGAGAAAATCATGGAATTATAGGAGATAATTCATACTAGAAGAATAAAGGCGCTAAACATGTCCATCAGCATGTTGTATCACAGATGGCTTTTAAAGCCTTAGGTCTGGATTCAGCCATGGTCCTTGCTGATGGTTCCAGTAATGATGGTGGCGCTGATGGTTCCACCTGCCCTGGTAGATGCTAAGTGCCTTGTCTTTGGTCAATGGATTAAAACAATCAGCAGTAACAAAGAAAGAGGAAGCTGAGTATGGTAATCAAAGGCAGGAAAGAAAGATACAACAATTCTCAAACAGCACTGCGTATTAGGATATTGGCATTGTTTTGGTGCTATGTTCGGCTATCAGAAAGGACCAGCCAAGTTATAGCTAAGTTCATTCTTCAGGTTCTTGAAAGAAACAGTTTGACAGCAGCCAGGATAAAACGACGGTATTTACTGGATGTTAGTTAAGATAATTACTGAACAAATACTTGAGGAAGAATCAGGGAATATGGTATGTTCATCACAAATCCAGACTTAGTAAGCAGTATTTTGGTTGTCATGAAAATAGTATTCTGTTATAGTTGCAGTTGATTTCTTCCAATAACGCTGAAGCTCACTTCTAAGCTCACTCCTATAACTCATCCACATATTCTTTCACTTCTACAGAAGAATAGATGCCATTTCCAGTTCCTTAACTTCCTACAGAATAGTTTGTGTTGGGTTTTTGTGGTCTTTTTTAGGAGCACAAAGATTGAATCATAAAACTTCTTTTCTTGAGATGTCTAATTAATGATCTACAAGGCAGAAAGCTGAGGGGGTGGAGGGGAGTAATCAATGTTTGCATCCTGTGGCATTCGGGTTCAATTATACTGCTGAAACCTGGAAGCCGTGATGTTTCAAAGCAATCATTCAGTGCTATTCCAGCTATTCTGGAATCTGTAGTTTGTTCATAGTTTATGCTGTAATTACTGCAAGTATATCCCTCATTCCTTGAATTAGGTTGCACATATTGAAACAAGTTATGTAGATATCTGATAATTAGCAACAGCTGACAATAATAAAGTAACAATCACAAAAGAAAGCGAGGAAAATATGTCCTGCTTTCCACTGCAAAATTTTCAGAGTCAATGATCTTATTCAAATGTCAGGGTAGCATATACAACACACAGCCCTGGTGTTTCTTTGGCACTGTAATCTGACAGTTATTTTGTATGTAAATTCCAGATACTGTCCTAATACTTAGGCGTTGTTCCAGTCCCCACACCTCAGTGCCATTTAAGAATGAGCAAATAAAAGGTGCCTCTCTGGAATTATAATAATGTATATTTAGCCCCATTGGCACATATCTTTTAACCACCCCTCGTTTCAGTTTTTAGTTTCTCTCTTTCCCATGTAAATCACTCTCAGTGCTTGACAACTATGTACATACTCTAAGCCGAAACATTAGAAGACAAAATAGCTGTGCCTTTATAAACATGATGAGAGAAGGATATCACCCCAGCAACACTGAAGACTTGAATTTCCTTAACTCCTCCATTATTTTCACAGGATGCTCTATTTATGGAATCACCAATAACCAAGCAAAACATTAAGATCAGATAACATAAAAATGTTATGTATAAAAATAAATACAAAAATGTTTTGCTTAGAAAACATTAAGATCAGATAACACAAAAAGTATCAAACCAAACCCCCACCTAACCCAAAGCAGTCATCTAAAGTGGATTATTAGGGAAGAATATCACACTTACATGATATACTTTTAAGTTACCCATGCTTATTGTTATAATAAGTTGTACAATATATAGTAATATATTATAGTTATTACAATAACTATTCATGCCTTTTTAAGTTAATCATGCCATGCCCTGTGGGATCCACTGATTATATTTAGATTTTTACAGTAGATTATAAAAGAAGGAGGAACAGTATTATAATGCTGAAAAAGAGCTTTATTTTTTTCTTAAAAACTATTCTTTAGTTTTTAGTCATCTAGTACCCTATTTGTACTCGCTGTTAGCCTCTCAAGACAGCAGTGGTCCTTCACCCATCCCTTCACACTACCGTATGGACAAAGATAGTAGTGAACTAAACCTGCCTTTGTTTTTTTTTAGCAACTTCAGCTGTAGGCTTACTGGTTTGGCTGCCTGCAGACACACCTAGAATATTTGTGAAGCTATGCAGTTTCTTGGCTGTACTGAAAACTTCAAACAGGCTGGTTTAAGAGGAAATACTTTGGTGATACCTGATGAGAAATTGCTTTGTGTTCAACAACCGGACAAGAGAAGGAAAAGAAAGAAAAGAAAATCCGGGTGATATCTTCCTGAAAAGAGAGGCAGAAGAGTAGAAGTACTGTATGAAGTTAAAAGGTTATGAACAAAAATATCATTGATATCTTCTTTGAGTTTCTGCCACTGAAGTTATGTTTCAGATGTGTGCTGCGCACAGGGAGTATACGTCCTGTAAATAAGACCAAGTTACTATGTTCTGTATTCCCACTGCTTAATGTGTTGGTTAGGAGCTAACCAGGTGTCCATCTTCAGGTTCTCTATCCATCATCATTTTTATGTGCTACCCGAGATCATGCATTGAACTTGAATTACACCAACAAGAATTTAGAAATGAAATTTAAAAATGAATGTATTCTGACATGGTTTGTGGCTTTAGAGTTACATTTGTCTTTTATAAATAAACACATTAAACTCCATTGTTTCTATGCATAGAACCAAAAACAGAGTAGTAGAGGATTTTTGTATTAGGTTTGGGGTCATATCCTGTGATCTTTGACCTTCCCATCTGTGACACGGGGATGGTAGCACTTCTGTATCTCATCAAACTGCTAGGATGAGAAATGATTTTTGGGGACTCCTTAGATGCCATCATAATGGATACAAATCAAATACATGAGAACTAAGATGATGGAACTGTTATGATTATTGTGAATTATTATGGACCAATCTGTATGAAATTTAACAAGATCAAGTGCCAGATTCTCCACCTTGGACAGGGTAATCCTGGTATACCTATAAACTGGGGGACAGCAGCCCAATGGAAAAAGGCATGGGGGTTTGGTTTGATGGCAAGTTGAGTATGAGTCAACAGTGTGCCCTGGCAGCCAAAAGGGCCAACCATGTCCCAGGGCACATCAAGCACAGCATAGCTAGGTGGTCAAGGCAGGTGATTGTCCCACTTGACAGTGTACTGGTGCAGCCCCAACTCTAGTGCTGTGTGCAGGTTTGGGTGCCTCAGTGTAAGGACATCAAACTACTGGAGTGTGTCGAGTGGAAGGCAACTACTGGAGTGTGTCGAGTGGAGGGCAACCAAGGTGGTGAAAGGTTTCAAGGCAAGACTTACAAGGAGCAGCTGAGGTCACTTGGTTTGCTGAGCCTGGAGAAGAGAAGGCTGAGGATGACCTCATTCCAGTCTACAAACTCCTCAAGGGGGGTAGTGGAGGGGGAGGTGTTGATCTCCTCTTTCTGGTGACCACTGATAGGACACAAAGAAATGGTATGCAGCTGCAGCAGGGCAAGTTCAGGTTGGACATTAGGAAAAGGTTCTTCACCAACAAGGTGGTCAGTCACTGGAACAGGCTCCCCAGGGAAGTGGTCACGGCACCAAGCCTGTCAGAGTTCAAGGAGCTTCTGGACAATGCTCTTAGTCATATAGTATAGTGTTAAACAGTCCTGCGAGGAGTAGGGAGTTGGATTCTTATGGGTCCCTTCCAACTTGAGATATTCTATGATTCTGTGATTCAGGGCAACTGCATTAGTGGTCTTAAAAAAAAAGATAACGGCCTGCACAAGTACGCAAGAGAATGAAATTTGCATTTTTCAATGTGTTACTGAATGCATGTAACAACCAAGATAAACCCACGTCGTTCCCTCAAGTCTCTTGCAATAATAAGCACCGTTCTCTTCACACGGGCAATTAACACCCATCTCTCTCTTCGTGGGTCTGTTCTTCCCTTTTTCGCCTTCGGGATGACCCTTCGGCGGAGCAGCCCGCCAGCCAGCCCGGCTCCCTTCCCTGCTCCGCTCCGCTCCGCT
Source organism: Vanellus vanellus (assembly GCF_965231255.1). NCBI lineage: Eukaryota > Metazoa > Chordata > Aves > Charadriiformes > Charadriidae > Vanellus > Vanellus vanellus. The sequence goes on from NC_138905.1 coordinate 17,227,570, forward strand.
CCAGCGGCGGCGGCAGAGGGCAGCCCGCCCCACCCGCGCCCCGCGCTCGCCGGCGGCGGCCCCGCTGCCGCGCCCCCTGGCGGCACCCGACCCGCCCGCCTCAGCAGCGGGGCCGCCGCGCCCCGTCCCTGCCCCGCCGACACCGGGAGGCACCCGCCGCTCCCCGAAACACCCCTGGCGTCTGCCGCCGGGCTGCGTTCCCCAGGGTGGCCCCGGGAGAACGAGTCCGCCTCACCACGGGCCTGCGCTGAAGTTTGGGACGTTACCGGCCAGGGCGCGGCTCGCCCGCGCTCTCCTCAGCCACCGGAGCACGAGGCCGGGAGTCGCTCGGTTGCTCGGGGCAGGCTCGCTCACAAACCGGGAGGGAGGGGATTCCCCAGCTAGCCTGCGGGACGGGACGGGACTTTCCGTGCGGGGGCCGAGGGGGAAAGAGACCGGGGGAGGCGCGGCCGCGCTACGTCCCTTCGGGCGGCTCCGGGCCCGCCCGTTGCCGCTCCGCCGTGGGGCGGCCGCTCGCACCGGGCACCCCGGGCTGGGGCTGTCACGCGCGGCTCCCGCTCGCGGTGACGTCACCCGCCCCGCTCTCGCCTCAGCCGGCGGCGGCAGCCCGCGGGCGGCGTTACGGTGCGGTGCGGGTCGGGCCGGTGCTCCGCGCCACGGGCGGCGGCGGCGGCGTCGCGCTGTGGAGGGCCCCCTTGGCGCCGCCTCCTCCCCTCCCTCTCCGCCGGCCTTCCTCCCTCCTTCCCTCCCTGCCTGCCTCCCTCCCTGCGCTGCCCCATGTTCGGGCTGGAGAAGCCGGCGGGGCAGCAGGAGCCGGGCAGAAGTGGTGGGTTTCCGAAGATGGCGTCCGTGGGGGATTTTAACGTGCTCAGCTCCAGCATCCCGGCCACCAAGGTGGAGCTCTCCGTGTCCTGCAGGTACGGCGGCGGCTGAGGGCCGTCCTGCCCCGCTGGCCCCGGGGGCGTCGCAGGGGGCAGACGGGCGAGCGGGCTGGTGTGCCGGGGCCGGGGAGGGACCCGTCGCCCCGGGCTTGTCAGCGGAGCGGGGAGGGGGCAGCGGTCGGGTGCGGGGTTGCTCTCCGCTTTACCTCCCGTCCCCGGAGAGCGTCCGTGGCGCGGGGAAGTTGTGACTCCCCAACCGCGGGCAGAGCCCGGAGCGGCGGCTGCTGGTCCGCTGCCGCGCACCGGGGGTGCTGCCAGCGGGGCCCAGGGAAGGGGGGCGCACCCCGGGGAGGGGCTCCCGCAGCAGCTGCGGGTCGCTGTCGGCGTTGCCGAAACGGGCGGTTGATGGTGCCGCCGCCCCAAATCCTCCCCGCGCCTTCCCCGGCGCGGCTCGGAGCGGGAGTCGCGCCGCTGTGCGCGGAGAGGGTTTTTCTGCAGCGGGAATGGAACTTCTGGGGCTGTCCCGAGTGGCGCGGGTGGGGACGGGGGGAAGTCCCGTCCGGAGCCATCCTCCGGTAGGTTGCTTGGGGGTCTCTTGCAAAACTGTTACGAAACCGGGCGTGATACCTCGTCACGTTTTATCCTAACGCTGCGGCCGGTAAATTAAGAAAAACGTCAACCCGTAACACAAAACCTAGTGTACGCAGCTTTGTTCCTCGACGTTTATTTGGCCATGGTTTGTTTGTCGGTATTTCAAATTTCCTGCTTTCTCGCTTGAAGCACAGAGAATTTCCCATTAGAGGTCCCATTTTAGTTGTGGGCTTTTATATTCGTATCTTCGTTCACGTTTTGCAGCTTCCTGAAGTATTGCCTAGTAGTTGCAGAGCAGTAGTTCCTTTCACCAGCAGAGTTGGCAGCTTCTAGCGGATAATTTGCACAGTTAGTGTTTTTTCCTGACGGGAAATGAGACAAAGTTTGTGCTACAGTGCGTTGCTCCATTTTCTAACATAGGTGCCCGGAGTTGCTGCTGTTAACGCGACTTCTCCGAGGACACAACAGCAGTGCTCTAAACGTAAATTGTCAGACCGCTCCCTCTTTTCCCTTCGTAAACAAAGTATGCTTTGACGTTTTATCAAGGGTGCATTTCAAAAGAAGTCTGAGACGATGAGAAACGTAGTAAGATTGAATTTGGAATATGGAAACAGTCACGAGGCTGACATACGAACACACTTACTGCCTGTCTCTGCAAAGTTCACTGGCAACAACCACAGAAAACCCTGGTCCCATTAAGGGTGTGCTGCCGTGTGTAAAAGCAATCCAGGACCTTTAGTATTACTTTTAGGTTTTTCAAATAACCTGTCAATAACAGATGTCAAAACACTTATGCTGGATTTGACACAGTTCACTTATAATGGGAGTTTCTTTTATTCCAGCTATTGTTTGTACATACCTTCAGTGTTTTTGTCAAACCTTGCTTTTATAATGATTTCAGAATTGATCAGATAGTTACGGAGAAATGTAGGTATATGACATAATCAATTCTAACCTTAGTTACCTCACTTGTAACTAATTTCAGTATACAGTTAATTTCTCTGTAGGTATCTTCAAAACCCACAGCTGTTTTGTTAAAACTGCTTTTTTTTTTTCTTGTTAAAAAATGGTCTATCATCCTGATATGTCTTAATGTCAAGTGCAGAAGGATGGGAATTTCCATGGTGATTCCTTTCTTCTTTATGTGCTGGAATGACAGCTTTTGATTACAAAATCATGCTTCAAAATTGAGTGTAAAATGAAAGACATTGGGGCAGAGATTAATGATTAACACATGTTTGTGATTCATCTGGAAGTACATTCATTGGCTAAAGCTCTGGAAAAGTAGTGTTAAATGAAATTGTGAAATACAGCAAGAGCAAACTGCAAAGTTCAGAGAATTCTGAAAATTCTTTAATAGTTAGCAGTTGTGTATTCCTTAACGCCCGAAGATAAATGCTTTTAAAATAGTTCAGGTCATGACACTATTTTTCCCGTGATACCCAAAGAGTTGTAGAACCAATTTTGTCACTAGTTTACATCAACAATTGTCAGCTGATAACTATTCTTTCTTCCTAGAATCCCCCCCCCCCCCTTTTTTTTTTTGCTTGTTTTTATTATAGGAAATATGGGAACTTCTTCCAGTTTGTACAAGTAGTGTAACTTGGTGGTCAGTGAAGCAGTGCAAGCTGTTTGTGCCACAAAATAGAATTGTAATCTTTTTTTTTTTTTTCCTTTTCCTTTCTTCTTATTCAGTAAAGATACAGCTTCTATTCACTTAGCTTTTAATTCTGTGTGGTTCATCTGTCAGCATTTCCCAAGTTAATTTGCCCTGTATGCCCATACTGTCAATGTTGTCAAATTAGCCAGGTTCCAGTACTTTGCAGATGGCATTGCACTACTACTTATTTTGCAAGCCAGCCTGTTTTAGCTTCAGGGGTACATCAGTTAGCCTTTAGAAGAAGTGCATCTCATAGGATGAGAAATTGTATATAAAATCCAGAAATGTTTTGGATATCAGGTGATGATCTTTCTGAGGTTTCTTCGTGACTTAAAACTTTTCATATGATTCCCGTGGCTTATTGAATGCCAGCATTGGCTGTAGTTTTAAAAATGCTAGAAAAGCAAGAAATGAATTTAATTCTTTCTAGTTACTACTACTCTGCATATCAAACAAAAAGTTCACGGTTCTTTTCTGACTCTTGTAAGATGTAGATTTCCAAACCTCTTGAGTATTTTTTAATCAGGAATCTGTATTCTTTGGCTCAAGAGGCCATAAGTTAAATGTGTCATCCCAGAGGGTCCTCTGCTGTTGGTAATAGTCCACTATTTTCTGGATCAATTATTCTAGTAGCTGTCTCCCTCTGCGCCCTGTAGCTCTTCATCACATGCCCAGGAGGCCATCCGTGCTCTGATGAAGATGTCACTGTCACCTGCTATTTGATCTTTATTTGTTGCTGCCTGGCATAATTTTGCACGATTGTCATGTAGTGAAGCATCAGGACCTTGGCCCTCCAATCAGTGTGGAAAAGAGAATATAGGCTGCTCTTGATCTTTCAGTCCACTACAGTTTTCCAGCCCAAAGAGTTCCCTTCCTTTAAAGGGGTATTTGCACTGCATACTGATTATAGACCTGTGCCTAGACTTGACTCTTTGCTTACCAGCTGTGTGTGTAAACTTGTGGTGCCATGTGAGCTTGAGGTAAGCTTCAGGCCATGTGCCTGTCATCCTGTATCTCCCTCTCTGCTGATGTTCTTCACTGATTCCAATCTAGTTAAATCTTGAAAAAACTTCATATTCTGTTCCCATCTTCCCTACTATCAGTGCAGTTACTATGTTGTTGGCTGAACTAGCGTATTTAATGCTGAGAACACAAGTAGGTGATGGTTATCACATATCCTGAAGTTTGCGCTGTGTGTGAACATACAAAGTTTAATGTCGTTTAATGGGCTGACAAATTTTTCACTTTTTGTTGTGACCTGTACAATGGTGATTTCTGCTTCTCATGGTTATTGTGTGGACTGACCTAGTTTTTTTCCTGTAGTCCCCTACAGGAAAAGCCACAGCCTTTATGAAACCTTATCTTACAAGAAAGGCCAAGAGTTTCATTATGCCTCATGTTAATTTACTTACTAAATGAGGACTATCAATCAGAATTATCTTCTTGAGAGTAATTTTGTTAGTATCTGTAGGAAAGTGAAGTTTGATCACTTTATGACTCTTAGTAGTATATCAAAGATGACATGGTTATCCGAAAGATGGTACATGTTGTAAAATGCTGACACAGTACAGGGTCACTTTGCTAATTCAGAAAGTTTTTTACGATAGTATTGGTCTGCTAGACTTTATGCTGGATCAGACAGTCTGTCCTCATCATTCTGGGTGTGTGCTGGATAGGCTCTACACTGGCTGTATTCCCACACCGGGCCTAATGTGTGTAAAGGCAGCATAAACACCTTATCATGGTTAATTCAAAAGAAATACAATCGGTTGTCCCTGCCTGGTTTGGATCAGTTCTATGCCGCTTCACAATTTGTACAGAAATCTAGTATTAATGAATGGGCTGAATGAAATTAAGCAAATCATAGCCTCAGTAATGAAGATAATTTGATTTCAGGTTTCTTGCACAGAGGAACAAAAAGTACTACTTCAGAATTTTTGCCTTTCCTTTTGTTTGGTAGTCTGAAAGTCTTAACCAGCCCCTTTCTCGTGGTTGCGGTACTCAAAAGTATGTTTAATTATATCTTTGACTGTCCTAGGCACTGGTTTCTGGCAAGATTGCTTCTCTCCAGCCAGTGTTCTTACCTCCTGGGCTTTTTTTGAAATATTAATCATTTGTTAGAAACCCCTGCCACAGAAAGATGCAATAATAAAAGAGAGATCCATAACAAGTTATTTACACTTGTAACTCTGTATTGTACAAAATACAGAATATAAAATTCATCCTGATTGTATGTCTGGTTTTCATTTTCCTGCTTTCTTTGCATATGTGTCCAGGTTGGATTAAAAGTCTATGGAGTAGTTATGTGTGACCAACAACAGAAAGTTGATCTTGCATGTTTTTTTCTTTGAAATGAAACTCCCTAGACAGCCGACTGGCTTCTGGGAGAAAAAATATAAATGGGTGGCAGTATCCAACAAAATAGTCATGAAGATGCATTCCTGATAGCCTACATGGTTTGGTTTTCACCTATGTGTCTATATTGTTTGAATTTCAAGCATGCAGCCATGTGACTTACAGAATTTAAGGCAGATCTGTTGCCCTGTAAATTGAGTCTTGCGATTGCTAGGAACAGATTTCACACTAACTGTGCAAGTCTCAGGACTTGCCAGGTTTTGTCTAAACTTGTCTTTGCCTACATGGAGCTTTGTTTTTTAAACCCAGCTTTTTTTTAATGACCAGGTGGCTACTGCTCAGTTAGTTTCACTTTGGCTTGTCTTTGTGTAATTGTGTGGTATAACCATATTTCTTTCTACAGATAGTAGTAGCAAGTAGTTATTCTGTGTAGAATGACCTATTTGTGACCCTTGCAGGACAGTGTAGTGCAGAGGAGCGTTGGCGTGGTGTGACAGCAGAGGCCTTGCAAGCGAGGACACAGGATGCAGGGTGGAGGAGCCAGAGCAGAGGCTGAAAAGAGGGGGCTCGGGATGCCACTGGGGACCCAATGCTGTGAAGAGGTCACCAGCGGTTGGTAAAGAAGTGCGGGCTGGGAGCTGGGCAAAACCAAAAGAGCTGAAAGAGCTAGTCTCAAGCAGATGTAAAACGCTCTATATACAGTAAATTTGGATGTAAAATGGAGTTGGAGACCAATGAAGCAAGAGCAAGATGTAACAGTGTGTTGGGAAAATAGCCCCAGGCGGGGGTCCTCAGAGTGGGGAGGAAGAAGCTGTCAACATCATACTCCTTCCGAGACCACCTGCTCCGCCCCTGCCATCACTGTAAACTCCATGCTTGCCATGCTTCTCCCCAGGCAGCATGTGGGACTCTGGCAGGTGGCTCACTGTAACACCCTCCCACAGCTAAACCAACAGTCTTAGGCCTCAGGGTATAAAGGAAAGCCTGGCAGCAGGAAAAGGGCTAGGTACCAGTAAGTGTGTAACAGCTTTCAATGTATTATGAAGACTTTCTGTAGTGGTAGTATTTTTCTCATTTTCTTTCTTTCTCTGCCTATCTAACTCGTGCCTTACCCACCAACACCCCTGCATTGGCTGAGAAAGGATGAGGAGTATTACACTGATGGTATACGTTTGCTTTCTAAATTACCTTTTAAGAGTTGTTTCAGAAAAAATGCAGAAGACCAATCTATGCGTTTTATATATTGTTATACGTTAATGAAGCACTGCATTAACTATACATTCCTAAGGAAATCAGATCTAAAATAGGACAGCATGGATTTGGATGAGCTTGGTGAAAGTAGCTGGAAAGGACCAGTGAGTTGGCACTAGATTGGACAGGTCTTTCCACCACCAGTGATCTTAGTGCCTTCCCCCAGGATATGTCACTAGTAGCTCAGAGCCAGAGACTGTTTACCTGCTCAGCCTTAGAAACACGTCTAGCTTGTTCATTCTATTTATTTCAAAAAATAATTGGGTTTGTATTGAAACAGAGTTCAACCAGTTTGTGATGTTCCTAAGAGGACTTTTTTTTTTTATTTAAACTGGAACAGTTCAAGATTGTGTTCAGGTCTGCTTCATCTGCAACAGTGTCTTTTCATAATCTGGTACTTCCTGTCTGTTTCCACAGAATTCCTGCAAAACTATTGCTGTGTTTAAGTAAATGAACTGGGCAATTCCTTTGGGTTTTTTTAACTCCCAGGAGTAGTCAGCAGTTTTAATAGATGTTTCATCCTAAAACTGTTTGTGTACATCTAGCCAGAGAAGACTTTCCTGTGGGTCGTCATAAAACTCATGGAATCACTGCTGGTCTGACCCTTCATGTTGCTTCTCCCTTTCTTTTTCCTTTAAGAGAATGGCTTCTGAACCAGCATATGTTTAAATTGACAATGAAAGTTACTGGGAGGATGAAAATTATTTCTTCATCTTCTTGTGAACAGGAGGAGTCAATTACTCCTCCAAAGGTTATGAAGAGGTATTGTGGATGTTTTCTTAAGCTTGCATATGGGAGATATGTTTGCTTTCTTCCCAGTCCTTCTAGCACCCCAAAGAGCGGAGACAATCTGAACAGAAAGGAAGAGGCTACCCTAATTGCCTCTTAGAAGAGCCACTGTTTTCTCACCCTTGAGCCTTTCCTAGGAGAACCAGTTATTTTGACAAGAAGATAAAATTCTGAGAAATTGTCTAAATTGCTTTTAAGTCCTAGGCATTTTAAATCTAGAGATGTGGAGGCCAATAGCTTGCTTTTTATTGTGTTCTGACAGAATACAGAAGGAGAGAGTAAATAGCTCGGGCAGGGTGACTACTTAAGCTAGCACTGCAACTGAAAAGTTGTTTGTGAAATTACTCTGCGAGAAGTCAAGTAGACTCTTCACTCAAGTAGGCTCTTCGGATCATACGTTGTCTTACCTAGGACTGACCGTTGCAAGTCCAGTAATATCAGCTAGGGCTGAGGGACAGTGACTACTAGGATGTAATACAGTTACGTTACAATTAGTAGTAGAATGGATACTATTCTGCACAGTAAAAAGCGAGGAGGTGCTTCTTTTTTTCGTTCAGGATCTTCCTTTGAAAAGGCATGTGGGCCCAGCATTAAGTGAGAGAAACAGAAATGCATTTGTTTCATGAACTGTTTAATGGACTAGAGACAATTCTTCTTCCCATGGAGTGATAGAAGTGTACTGTGAGAAAAGTATGCTTATGTGAGAATATAATCTATTGAAAATGTGTATTTTCTAAAAATTAAAAATAATTTTGCTCATGTAACTTTTGTGTTTGCGAACTGCTGAGTGCTTTCTTTCACAGCCAAGGAATCTTTGCATGCACTTAAATGTAATCTAAAGTTGAAGAGAAACGTAAAACCCTAACACCCGGAGAGATTCTGGCAAAATCTGAAACAAACCACATCTTTGTCATTAGGTATTTCAGAGCTGTTGAAAGCAACGTATAAAGAAGTATTTTTCCAGTCGTATGAACACAGTTTTGGTTTTTTTGGGGGTTTGTTTTGTTTTCAAAACTAGAGAAATAGATTTTAAACTATTCAGTTCTGTAGTTACTGTGGTCTGTTCTTCAGTGACAGAATTCTGTCATTTCTGAAGGGGGAATTGGATTTACTTCTACTTAGCAGTTGGGTTTAACAAAGGGTTAAATTTAAAACAAAAAAATTACAGAGCAGGAAGTTCAGATATTGATCATTAAAATAAAGTAAAATCTGAAACAAAGTATGTGTGAACAAGGTGAGTAAATGTTACTTTTTAATGTTGGTCAGTCTTTGTCAACATGCGTCTGATGTATAGAGTATGTGAGATTGTACAAAGCCCCATAGACTGTAGTGGTATCTGTTTAGCTACTACTGCTAACCAGATTAGTGAATCTTGCAGTGTCTGATTAATACCTATGAGATGTTTTTACATTAAACATAGTACAAAACACTGGACGTTAGGAAGCATTTCTTTACTGAAAGGGTGGTCGAACAGTGCAACAGGCTTCCTAGAGAGGTGTTCAATGCCCTGAGCTCTGTCAGTGTTTAAGAGGCATTTGGACAATGCCCTTAATAACATACTTTAACTTTTGTTCAGCTATGAAGTGGTCAGGCAGTTGGACTAGGTGATCATTGCAGGTCCCTTCCAACTGAACTATTCCATTCCATTCCATTCCATTCCATTCCATTCCATTCCATTCCATTCCATTCCATTCCATTCCATTCCATTCCATTCCATTCTGTAACAATTTTTGAAGCAAAGCACTGGGCAGAAACTGTTATTTTGGCAAATCTTTATGGAGTTCATGAAACTGTGTGAACAAAGTGATTCTGCAAGGCATAGCTAAATAGGTTTTAACTTATTTACTGTGCTTTCCAGTTTGCACTAAGTGGGTGTTATTGCCATGGCTCCTATTTGTTTGTTTTGTTGTTTTTTTTTCCCTTAGTCATCTTCTATGCTATTGCAACCATTTTGGAAGGTCCATTCCAGAACAGGCAGGTGCCGAATGAATTCCTTAAGGATCTGTGATAGTAGAATAATGCTTTCTGTACAGATGTGCCAAGGCTGCTTTGCTGTGGGTATTTGATGTGCACATTTCTCCAGGTAAAAGCATACATCTTTTTTTTTTTTTTCTTTTTTTTTCCTCATAATTGATAGCAATTCCTTCTCTTTGCATTTTTATCTGAAAGGATTAATGGGCATAGAAAAATATACTCACCATGTTCCGTCAAAATAGAAGTCTCTTTCTCTTGATATGTCAATTAGGTGGAAGAAACAAGTTTCAGGTATTTCTGGTTTCTGAGTTTGTGAGCTTTCCCAGGATTGCTTCCTGAAACCAAATAGTGGAATATCAGAGAATGCTTTCCTCAGGAAAAGGGGAAAGAAATACACCCTGTATCAGGAATAGTGCGTCCAGAAGGACTAGGAAAGTGATTGTCCCACTGTACTTGGCACTGGCAAGGCCCCACCTTAAGTACTGTGTTCAATTTTGGGCCCTTCACTACAGGAGGGACATTGAGGTGCTGGAGCGTGTCCAGAGAAGGGCAACAAAGCTGGCGAGGGGTCTGGAGCACAAGTCTTATGAGGAGCAGCTGAGGGAACTGGGGTTGTTTAGCCTGGAGAAGAGGAGGCTGAGGGGAGACCTTATCACTCTCTACAACTAAATGAAAGGAGGTTGTAGCCAGGTGGGGGTCTGTCTCTTCTCCCAAGTAACAAGTGATAGGGCAAGAGGAAATGCCCTCAAGTTATGCCAGGGGAGGTTTAGGATGGGTATTAGGAAAAAGTTCTTCGCCGAAAGGGTTCTCAGGCATTGGAACAGTCTGCCTAGGGAATTGGTGGAGTCACCATCCCTGGAGGTATTTAAAAGATGGATAGACATGGTGCTTAGGTACATGGTTTAGGGGTGGTTTTGGCAGTGTTAGGCTGATGGTTGGACTTGATTATCTCAAAGGTCCCTTCCACCCTAGACAATTCTATGATTCTATGATCACTCAGCTTGTGCAGAAAGTGACATTGGCTATTAAGGGGATAAAGACTACATAAAGTTCCAGAAATACATCAAGTCTTCTTTCTTCTTTTTTATATATTTCTCCAATTTTCATGTATTTAAAGAAGCAGTTTGATTGTTTTCCCACTGAAATGAAAATGTACAAGTTAAATTGAGCAGCCTCTTGAGCTGTTAGGTAATTTAGTGGACGTATCAGACGTATTTTTTTTTTCTTCTCTGGTGGCACTAGTCCTCAAGTTCCTTCTGAAACTGGCTGCATAGCTTGAACAGTTTCTTAAGTTCTTATGTTACTATTTTGGTTGATTATTAATGATTTGGAAGATCAGGCATGTCTGCAAACTTTTCTGAAGACACTGTTTATTTATGGTAAAATGCGTGAAGGGTCAAATTGAGGGTATTACAAGCTGTATTAGTTCAAAACTGTGAATTAATGACACTTACTGGCCTTATTTACAATGGTAAACTTTGGTATCTCAGCCTTTACAATCCTTTCAGGGATACTGTCTATGTAGAAATGTTCTCAATTCAAGAAGTCCCTGAGAATTCTTGGGAAGTATTACAGATTCTTACCTTGTTCTTTTGCTGTTGCCATGGTGGCTACTTTTTGCAACTGCTGGAATAAGAGTATCATGATAGACTGAGCTTTACAGTATCTGGTATGGCCATTCTTTATGTTCTTATGTATATGGGAAAACAGAGTAAGAAAACTTAAAAAGGAACAAAATAAGAGTAGGAAATTTTTAAAAAACTCAAAGCACCATAGCTCAGTATAAGAGTCATTAAAATGGTTTAATCTTAATCTGCAGTCACAAACAGTAACATACCAATTATAAGGTATTTATGTAGAGGAATTAAAATTGCTTGGAATCCTAATGGTGAGCATGCGAGTCCTATCCCAAAACCTAATGTACTATTTCATATGACCTTAATTCTAGGTTTTTATAGCAATTCATTTTGGGATAATAAAGCCAATTCTAGTTACCGTGAATTAATGGCATATCTAGGTATGTATAATTAAAGAGGAATAGGAGGCAATTTTCATATTGGATTGGCAATTCTGATATTGCAGACCTTACTGTACTGTCTTGTAAAGCAGTTTGTAGTGGTCATTGTCAAATACAGACTTGGAATTGCTGTTTTTCCTGGGTTTGTTAGTATTTCAATTTATATTTGCACCCTCAGCAAGTTTGCTGACGAAACCAAGCTGCATGGAGCAGTCGACACACTGGAGGGGAGGGATGCCATCCAGCGGGACCTGGATAGGCTGGAGAGGTGGGCCCATGCCAACCTCATGAAGTTCAACAAGGCCAAGTGCAAGGTCCTGCATGTGGGTCGGGGCAATCCCAAGCACAAATACAGGCTGGGTGGAGAATGGCTTGAGAGCAGCCCTGAGGAAAAGGACTTGGGGGTTGATGAGAAGCTCAACATTAGCCAGCAATGTGTGCTCACAGCCCAGAAAGCCAACTGTATATCCTGGGCTGCATCAAAAGCAGCGTGGCCAGCAGGTCAAGGGAGGTGATTCTGCCCCTCTTCTCTGCTCTGGTGAGACCCCATCTGGTGTACTGTGTCCAGCTCTTGGAGTCCTCAGCGCGAGAAGGACATGGACCTGTTGGAACAGGTTCAGAGGAGAGCTACAAAGAGGATCAGAGGGCTGGAGCACCTCTCCAGTGAGGACAGGCTGAGAGAGTTGGGGTTGTTCAGCCTGGAGAAGAGAAGGCTCTGGGGAGACCTTATAGCAGCCTTCCAGTACCTGAACGGAGCCTACAGAAAGGCTGGAGAGAGACTTTTCACAAGGGCATGTAGCGATAGGATGAGCAGTACTGGCTTCAAACTGGAAGAGGTGAGATTTAGAATAGCTATTAGGAAGAAATTTTTCACTATGAGAGTGGTGCGGCGCTGGCACAAATTGCCCAGAGAAGTTGTGGGTGCCCCATCCTTGGAGGTGTTCAAGGCCAGGCTGGATGGGGCTTTGAGTGGTCTAGTGGGAGGTGTCCCTGCCCATGGCAAGGGGTTGGAACTAGATGATCTTTAAGGTCTTTTCCAACCTAAACCATTCTATGATTTTTGGTTAAGATTGAATACAGTCTCTCAGAGTATAATTAAATGCATGTAGAAGAGTCCTACTTCTGAATGGATTAGAGAACTTCTGAAGAAATAGCACGTACGGACTTCAGGTTCATTTACAAATACTAATTTTAATCCTAGTGCCTACTTTGGCCGAAGTAAATAAAACATATGCACCCAACGTTCTTTTGAAGCTGTCTTTTATTCATATTGCTTGTTCTGAAATGTGGACTTGGCAGTACCTAAATGGGGAATACAGTATCTTTTCCTTCCTGAAGTCTGTGTGGACCACTTAGAACACCTGTATTGAGCAACATGTTAATACACTTTTCAGCACTGTTCAGTAGCACAAAAATAATGTGATTTAGATCTAAATTAGAGTAATAAATGGTGACCTTTGAAGAGGCTGTACTAATTATTAAAAATAATAAGCTGTAAGGGATGTAAACTGGTTATTTAATCCTCCCTCTTGCTCCAGGGTAGTATCAAAGAACTTATTAGGACTTGTAACTACCTAACATGATTTTAAAGATCTTCAATGGTGGGGATTTCACATCATGTCTGGCCACCTTTAACAATGAAAGATAGTAAAATAAAGTTCAACTTCTGCGCATGCAGTGCAGAAGATTCAATTTAGGGTTAAACCTTTTCCGACTTGCTCTATCTATATTACATGGAGGTCAGCTTTGATTTGCAGCAGTATTTTCCTCATAGATATATTCTATAGACTTCTGAGTATTTCTGCTTCTGCTGGACTCCGATGGCTCCATGTCTGTCTTAGACTGCAAGAAATTGGAGTCCCCAAAACATTATTGCTTGAATTGAGTCTTTTCCAGTGGTATGAAGAACTGACAATTACTCTAAAATGGCATTTTTGTTTATGCATTCCAGTATGCCTTTCTCCCAAAGGCACAAGATTCCTGACCTGCATTCAATTGGTGATCTACTGTGATGTCTGGAACCATTTTTGACATAACTGCTGTATATGCAGCTATATGCAGCTCTGATGCATTTTTTGCTATTGATTAAGTTTAATACCTGCCTTAAACTACCTGCCTAAGTCTAATAGCTCTTTCTTGTCCCTGTTCAATGGTATCATGTTTTCAGACCATTTTTCTAGTTTGTCAAGATAATTTAATTTTTTAAAATTTTGTATTTTTATTTTTGAATGATGAAATGTTGGTAGCTATTCTGAGAATGGTTTTCTGGTCAGTCCTGATTCTCTAGAGTTATTGTTAATTTGAGGCTCCTTATCTGTGTATGATTCTCAGTTGGCTGAAGTGTGGCTACGATACTGGAACTGCATTGCATAACAAAGAAATTAGTTCTTACTAGGTATTTTGTAGATATTTTGAAAATTCCTAATTTTGGTGTATGTCTTGTGTATGCTTTAGTACTCTTTACCTTACTCATCCATGACAGATTCTTACAGATATTTCCTGATGGCTCTGAGGTCTCGTAGCCATTCTTTTAAGTAAAGTCTAAAGTTTTTGGGTTCAACTAGCAAGTTAACCTCTGGTAGACATTTGTGATTTAAAGGTATTTCTGTTCCTGATGTCCAATATATATATATATTTAATCTGCTGGCCATGTGTTAGTTTTCGCTTCATGTTATTGGAGTATATGAGCCACAGTTTGCTCAAATCCAAAATGTATAATCAAATGAAATGTAAGATGACTCAAGTATTAGTGCTGACTGACTTGGAGTAAATCTTACATATTAGGAGGGCAGAAAACTAAGCTGACTATCGATCAAAATTGTTATAGAAAAGATATGCATTGGTATCTGATTTGTATCTTTCACCATTTTTTATAACTATGATTATTTTTATCTTTTTTTTTTAACAGAAATCTTTTGGACAGAGATACATTTTCTAAATCGGATCCGAGTAAGTATATAGCATGTTATTGTTTCTTCTCATCATATATTCCAAATGTGTAAACACTGGTTTAAAAATTAGGTGCGTAATTTTCTTTGGTTTCAGGTAAGTTTACATTGTCTTTTTGACAATTATTTAAAGTAATTATGTTACTCTTAAATAAGTTACACTTACAGTTTCTGTTATATGAACTGGAATTGTAAAAACTCTGTATTCAACATTGCTTTCCTGAGCTACGTGGTCCCTTATTTAGAAGTCAATTTACGTTTTCCTAAAGTTAATAAATGCAGAAAAGTATTTTTTTTTTCTTTTAGTATCTGTTGCTTGATATCTCTTTAAAAGCTAGTAAGCGATCTTCTAAATAAACTAGAAGCACTTACTGCTGCTAGTACATAGTGTCCACTAATCTTAGAGCCAAATGCTGAAAAATAAAATTAAGTTAATTCATCTCTAGGAAACATGACCTTTCCTGATCAAAAATAGTATGATGGTTTATGAATTAATGATTTCAGATATGTAAGATAGTGACACCCACTTTCCCCGTAAGTTTTATTAATGTATGACTGGATCCCAAAAAACTCTGCTGCCTATGAATTTATATATGATGGGACTTTTGATTTAAAATCCATTACTGTCTTCCTGTATCGGACACTTTATAAAACTTTTATCAAGGAATTGAGATCACAAAAGATTTCCTTTTTTTTTCCCGCCCGATAGTCCCGATAGTATTTAATCAAAGTACTTCTGTAGTGTTAATTCACTAGCCCTTAGATTATGGTGTATTGGATCATGTCTCCCCTACAGCTTTCCATATCTTTTTATCTGTAAGCTCATTTTCTTTTTTTAAGGCTGGACTTTTCTTCCTTAGAATAGCATGTGTTTGGCTTACTGACATCACAAATAACCTGAGACACGTATACTTCTATCAAGTGTCTGGACATGTAACTATGTCCTGATGGGATATACTTGAATACTGAGTCATGTGATGTTATGAAACATTTTGTGAGAGTATGTTTGTCTGTTCTTAACCAAAAGCTTCTTGAGAGAGATAACACGATAGACTTTTGATGGGAAAAGCTCCTACTTCCTGGGAAAAAGCTGCATGAAGTTAGAAATACCTTTGACATTCCTAACCTATAAAACATTTTTTTTTTAAAAAGGGAGACATAGGTAATGCCTCTAGTGTAGGGAGATCATGCAGAAGCAGAATTGAGTGTCTTGCATATTACTAGCTGGTTTTTAATTCGCTAATAAAAACTCAGTTGTCTTGGCTAAGCAATTTTGGAGAGTGGTCAGTGACCTATTGCTCCTGATAGACTGAATTCAGAGATCTCTTTATTGAATCAAGGCACCTTTCGGCAAAAGTGATGATGTGTCTAGTTTTTAAGCTCAAATATTATTAGGAACAAGTGCTTCAAGTTTTTATCAGACAGGGAACTATCTGATATTTAGGCATAAATTGCAGGGTGTGAGTAGCAGTGGACTGCAATGTGACCTGTGTGGGAGGGGGCCATGAACCACCCTGTGGCTGTCACAGCTGGTTACAGTCAGCTCTGAAAGCCATGTGAGTAACCATTGCCTGCCAGATCTTCTGCCATCCAGGGGAGCACACAGTGCCCCTGCCCAAACATATTTGAGTGGCGGCAGCTAGGAGCTAGAGACACAGCTGCCAAAGATACTGCTAGAGCCACACTACTGAAGATACGCTGCTGGAGGTGCATCCTTGAAAGGAGACACTCCATGCAGAAAGCAGGACACCTCTGAAGGATCTGTGGCCTGTGGGCAGCCCAAGCCAGGGCAGGGGGGCAAACCCAAACGGTTGTGGCTGGTGGGTGACCCATGCTGGGGAAGGGACATAAGGAAACAGAGTGACAGGAAGACCTAAAGAAATCTTAATATCTGCCTTTGAAATATTTCTAAGAAGTAAACTGGTGGTATTTTTTATGGATTCAAAGTATATAGAAATATTTTTTAAAGTGTCATAACCTTGTCTATCAATTCAAAACATACTGCTTTCTGGTAAATAGCTTATTTGAAGCACTCAAATTGGGGTGTGCTTTGGAGATCTGGTCTCAAGTTGTGAGTACCCAGTTACACTGCCAATCAGGCCTATCTGTCCCAGGTTAGCAGGGCAAAAACATGGAATTCGGTATTACTGTCCTTAGTAAAGAGAGATGAGGGAAACTGTTCAGCTCTGGAAGTGTTCATACTGTATTTGCACTCAAGAAATGACTTCACAAAGCAACTTTGATTGTGGGTACTCTCCAAAAAGTGTACATTTAGTTTTAGTATTCTGCAGGGTTTTTTTATTAGCCAATGTAGTTTGTTTGCTCCTACTGTCCTTTAGTTCAGCACAGAGATATGGCCCTACTGTAAAAGTGAAAGGGGTGACAGTGTGGTATAAAAAGTGCTAATCTTCTCTGTAGTTGAATTACAGCAGGATACTCAGTGTCTGTTTGCTTGGACAAAGGCCATTCTTAGGCTGGTCTGTACACAGTAACTTTATCTAATTAGCTAAAAAAGGTGTCAAAACCAGCATCATAGCACTTTCGCAAAATCCGCTTTTAGATCCACTGAATTTGCAACCATTAGATTTCATATAAGATAGAACCATGTAGAGTCATTCTGTATGTTGAGGTGTCACTGCATTTGACTAGGCCAATTCTAATATGCTTTTCAAACTCCAATGCAGTTATCTAGGGATAATACTGATAGTGAAAATCCAATTTTTATCGTCTTGGTCTTTTTCTCAGAGAGGGACACACATGAATATAGTTGACTCCTATGTCAGCATGAACAGCCGCCTTCTGAAATTGAAAAGGAACTTGTGATTTCTCCAGTTCTCTTAGGAGGTTTGCTTAACCTCTTTCTGATACTGTAATACTGAGCATACTCAGTATTTATTCCAAATCTGACCACTACCCTGCAATCTAGAATGTTCATGCCAAAAGGAAGCTGGCACTTTGCCGGCTCTCTAGAGGCAAGTTATAGAAGTAATGTAGACAGATATAGATGGGACAGACTTGGATAGCCCTTGTTCGTGAAGTATTTTAAACAACTCTTACTGTCAGTGCTTTCTCCTCAGTGGAGTCAAAGCAAGCCATAGATATTGATTTACTGTAGCATTTGGACCGTTCTGTTCTTCCAGTTTGGAGACCTTTTTTTCTAGGAATATTTTTGAGAAAAGCCTTTTTTTAAAAAAAAAAAAAAAATATAAATTTCTTGGAGAGAATGAGCTGATGAGGCAGGGATGAGACCTGCGAAGGAGATACAGATTAATGAATTTGGTATATTTCTTCATCTAATGACAGTCAGGCAAAATCATTTTCTTCCCACGCACTGGCCAACCAAACTGAGCCACTGTACAGCTGTGGTGGCAGCACCATGTACTCTAGTGGAGCCCTGTGACTCCCGAGTGTGATATTAGAAACAGTCTGATACTGGAGAGGTAAAAACTCTGTCTCTGGAGGATCTCCCTGTGGAAGATATTAACAATGAGAAAAATCTCACGACAAAAGGATCTTCAGAAAGCTCTGAAGGTGCCTTTGAGAAGGGTCCTTCAGTTTTTCAGTTTACAGGAGAAGAACTGGTTGTTCAGCTCCATTTTAGGATGTGGTTGCATGATATATTGGCTTTTCAAACTTAAGAATTTCCTGTTTATCCCACTTTATTCCTTCCCTTCCCACATGACAGTGCTATTAACTATTTTGTGCTCTGAAAAAAGTAAAAATTGGTTGCTTCACAAACCTTAGATCACTGTTTTGAGCAGTTCAAGTGCTTTAGATCAACTTCAACGTATTTGTCTGCGTTTCCCCAGTTGGATATGATTTTAAAGAAGTCTTTGAGGGATTACTGTAATTAGTATGATATCAGGGTCTTTATAAAACTGTCTCTGAGAGCCTTTAAGGATAATGAATCTTACCATCGATGGAGACCAGTATCATTCCTGAAAATTTTTGGGGTGAGTTTTAGAGGAAAGATAGAAGAAGTTTTTAAATTATTCTAAATTTGCAAAGTATTTATCAGAAAGTCTGGAACTGGAATGTATGTCTTTTCTATAGCTTTCTTTAGGACTGATTTTTTTTTTTTTTTTTTTTGAAATGTCAGTTTGAGATGCGCATGTATGTATCACTGTCAGACTTGCACCTGTACATTAAATGAGATGATTATTAGTCTATATCTTCATTATATTTAGAGTACCTGCCACATCTGCAGCCTAGATAAATATCAGAAAATTGCTAGTCATACTACAAATTCTTAGCTCTTTTCTCCTCATTTAAGGTTTTATATAAGTGATTCTTAAACCAAAGGGGTGGTCCCACTGCTGGGATATACCTCTAGAAGCACTGGAGAGCCACTGGTAGTGGAGGGGAATAGAAGTCTACTATTGCCTCAGCAATGAAAAGGTGAGAATGGTAGCATTGCTTGCTGTAGGTCCTCCAACGATAAAAAAAAAAAAAAGATAGTAAACTGACTATGAAGAAACTGAATTTGGAAACTAGGATTCTAACAGACAGGTGTGAGGAGCCTTCCAAAAAGTAGGAATAGAGTAAGAGACTGAATTAGTTTTAAGGTGGAGCTTTACACCTGTTTTTTAACCCTTTTACGTTGTGACTCCCATCTCATCAACCATGGTAAGAGGCTAAAATTATCCTACAGTAATCTTTTTTAGTCTTTTTGTTCATAGCTGTTCTTTGATTTGGCTTCATAAACTAGGGAGATAAGGTAGCGCGAGAATGTTTCTTTTCTGAAAATTTGATGATAGTGGATATTTTACAGTTGTATTGTTGCTTTCTTCTCCTCAATATTAAATCTCTCATTTTTTAATATTCTTTTTGTTCCACAGCTGCAATGCACAATTGTTACTTGATTTACTGTATTAACACTAATACACAGGGCAGGATGTAGTACAAAAAATAAAGCAGCAAATCGATAGTGAGAAATGATTATGTTTAAGAAAAATCTGAACAATACAGATATCTGAATAGCAAAAGTGCACATTATCTGTAAAGAGTGTTTTTTCCTCTAAATGAATTTCAGTTCTGTTCTCAGCTGGGGTTATAGGTATGAGAAATTTCTAATTGAAAACTTAACTGTAAGCTCTTGGCAAAGGGGACAACATCCACGATTATATCTACCTTTGCATTCTTGGAAACCACTACTGAAAATTGGAAAATATTCATTATTGCAGAACAGGTAACATTAATTTAAGAAAGAGTTTCCAATGGGGAAAGTGAAAAAAAAAATGTTTGTGAGAGCCTACCTTATTCTACGTTAGCAGTAGGGGTATTTCCAGAAAATATTTTTTTGCTTATTTTTATTTATGGAAACTTCTTTGGTAACATTTCCTTCTTCTCCCAGTGTTACCTTTGCACAGATCGTACTAGATACACATGTTCGTCAGAAGTTCAGTAACCTTCAGACACTTCTGTAGCTGATTTCATAGCTTCCATCTCACTCAATTTTCTCACATTTTCCATTTAACTTCATTCTTCATCTAATATAGTTCAGCAATCTACTTCAGTGTGTGCTGTAAAAATAACCTTGTTGATTTGGATTTATACTACTATAAGCAGAAACCAAAGCTGGGAGCATGATTGCCCAAGGTTTCATTTAGAATAAATGGAGAAAGGCAGACATCTCCAGAGAATGATTTTGAAATTTTTTGTAAAAGCTTTTTTTTCGTCTATGTCTTATTTGGAAAAAAAAAAAAAAGTTGAAAAGTTGAATTGTGTTAACTTTTAACTTCTATGTGAGCTAAAATATTGAACTTGCTTTTTTCTGTTCGTCCTCTTATTTGTTACTGCCTAATGGGATTTTTTTTTTTTTGTGTGGAGCAAATACCTTTCAAGTAAGAAGAAAATGGAGTTTGAAGCTTGACTTCATTTCTGCTTTGGTCTGTTGATGATTCTGACTTCATTGAGAACAAAATCAGGCTTCTACCTTTACTGTTCAAGGCTGCACCCACAAACAGTAGTATTTTTAACCTTCTGCTGAAAAATAATGATCAGCACAGGAAAAGAATTTGTCAGGAAAAAGTGTTTCAATATCTCTATTTCCATTGTTTAGAAAAAGGTTGTAGTGGAGTTTCAGGTAAAAATTGCTTTAACATTGTTAGCTGAAACTAGTTCAAGACTGTAGAAAATAAAATTTATAGTACTCCTTCAGTGCAAATGATTTGTACTTATAATAGTGTTTAAAAGACCTGATTATAATCACTGTACTTCTGTCACCAATCCCTGTGATGGAAGCTGCAGATTAATGTGTAGTGGGTTCTGTACTGGAAAAACAGATCTGTAAGGAGAGTGATGCCTGTGGGATTATGCTGCTTGGTCTTTCAAAAACAGCTTAGGTCTACACATTTCATTGATTCAATTTTTTATTAGGTTTTAGGTTTTTTTTAAAAAAAGAAGGATGCATATGTAAGATACTTCAATATATATAAATAATTTGAAGCAGAATTTGAGGAAGAAAACCTGAGAAGTGATTTGTTTTCCTTTTTCCTCTTTTATTTCCCCTGTCTCTTTTTCCAGTAGGGTCCTCATTTGTTTTTATTTTAATTCTCTCATCTCTTGAAGGAAGCATAATTTAGGGCAATTATGCATTAGATTATCTAGGATGGCCAGACCATACACATTTTATGAAGACCTGCTTTTATCCAAATTTACTGCTAAGGATTG